>NW_027223766.1:18132906-19356239 GCF_028538775.1 Myotis yumanensis
TTATTACGCGTAGGCCCGGAGGAAAATGTCTCTCAAATTCTGGGCGAAATAACACAGGAAGTTTCCTGTATTTATACTATCTTACCCTCTTTGTCTCCCCAATATGGGGTTTTTCCAGTTCCCTTTGCAAGTTCTTAAAGGGCCCTATGTGCTGGCGCTTTGAGACCTCGCCCAAAGGCTTGGCCTGACGCCAGCGCTGATAACTTCGTCTGGGGAAGGTTTAATGGCCTCTCTAGAATGGGAGTAGTCTTATTTTCCTTATTATTTAAGCCAGCAAGCATTTACAGAAGCCAGAAATAGCAGGGTTAAAATTTCAAACAGCAGTTTTTATATAAGATAGATGCTTCATATGTAGCTTATTAATATAAGTAAAAGTGCATGTAAGTGTGATGATTTTGTTAGTATGGCAAGTCTTTCTTTGAAAACCCTAAGGTATAACTTTTAAAAGGCATTTAATAATATATAAGGAATTCATATATATGTTTGATGCCTCATTTTTTCTTCTCATTTCAAAGATAATCCTTCACCTTTTGAAATTTATAGTATTAGGTTTCTATTTTTAGCTGGATGTTCTTAATGTCAGCCTTTATATATTGGCCTAGACTTTAGATTTTAAAAATAAGTGTTCCTCACAACAAACACAGGCATCCCAAACTCTCTATTTCTTGTCCCCCAATTTACCTATCATATATGATCATTGTTGAAGATGTCTAAGGTTGCAAGCAACAGAAAACCCAGTTCTAACTAGCCTAAATAATAAAGGCAACTGACTGTCTTACTCAGCTAGACAGACTTCTAGTTGGTTGACTGAAGTGCTTACTAACATTACCAAGGATTTTGCAAGGATCTGGTCATTTCTGCTTCTCTGCTCTGCTCTCCATTCTGTGGGCTTCATCCTGAAATAGGCTCCCTACATCGTTGTAGGAGAAACTTCAACCTAACTCTTCCCAACAAATCAAAGCATTGGGAAGAGAAGCAGGCGAGGGATTTATTCTGAAGACTATTACCATTCAAGCATAAACATGGCAAACAGAGTATATATACAATAGGTTGTAATCTTTTAAAGACTTTTTGGGGATTAAAATACAGTTGAATTTACAGGCAGGGACAGAGTGAAGTAAAATGAGAGGAAAGGAGACAAACACACAGTGCATAACAAGAAAGGCAGGGAGCCAAAAGGAGGAAGTGCAATGAACCTACAGGTTTTAGAGCAGTGGTTCTCAACCTTCCTAATGCCGCGACCCTTTAATACAGTTCCTCATGTTGTTGTGACCCCCAATTTCATTGTTACAAATTGAACATAATTAAAGCATAGTGATTCATCACAAAAACAATATGTAGCCCTAGCTGGTTTAGCTCAATGGATAAAGCATCAGCCTGTGGACTGAAGGGTCCCAGGTTCGATTCCAGCCAAGGGCACATGCCTGGGTTGTGGCCTTGATCCCCAGTAGGGGGCGGGCAGGAGACAGCCAATCAATTATTCTCTTTCATCACTGATGTTTCTATCTCTCTCTCCCTCTCTCTTCCTCTCTAAAAATCAATAAAATATATATATTTTTAAAAAACAGTATGCAATTATATATGTTTTCCGATGGTCTGAGGCAACCCCTGTGAAAGGGTTGTTGGACCCCCAAAGGGGTCGCGACCCACAGGTTGAGAACCGCTGTTTTAGAGGCTCTGGCCCCTGCCACTGTCCAGGCACATCCTGCAGCATTCCTCCCTAATTCTCTACTCCCGAGGCATACTAGCCTTATTACAGTTTCAATAAGCCAAGCATCTCACTGCATCAGGGCATTCTTCCACCCTGTGATATACTGTATCATTCCTCTGCTATTAAGTCAGTGATGGGGAACCTTTTGAGCTCGGCGTGTCAGCATTTTGAAAAACCCTAACTTAACTCTGGTGCCGTGTCACATATAGAAATTTTTTGATATTTGCAACCATAGTAAAACAAAGACTTATATTTTTGATATTTATTTTATATATTTAAATGCCATTTAACAAAAAAAAATCAACCAAAAAAATGAGTTCACGTGTCACCTCTGACACGCGTCATAGGTTAGTCATCACTGTATTAAGTCCATGTCCTGCCTTATTGTCACTGCCTGAAGAAGCCTTCCATAACCTACCAAGGCTTCATGAGATGAGGTCCCTCGTTTTTAAGCACTCACACGAGCTGTACTTTGCCTCTCTCTTCTCAATACAATAAAAATTAAATACCTATCTAATTTTGTTTTATTTCATGGCTGTCTTTTCTAATAGACTACATGATCTTTCTTTCCTTCCTTCATTCACACAGCACACACATGCACTGTTCAAGGCCCTGCCCTGCGGGTACAAACATAAACAGAACAGAAGAGGGACCTTGGCACTGTCTCATGCAGCTTGTGTATCCTCAGCATCTTGGTGCCTAGCACAGTCAATGGCTGATTGTGGCCACTCCTTAACATTTGAGGCTAGATGATGGTTGGATTAATAGAGGGAGATTACGAGTTATAGGTAAATTAAAGGACCTGATTCAAACTTAGATGTGCCTGACTCTAAAGCCCATTCTCTTAACTAGTTGGCAATCCAGCCAAAAGCATCTCTGAATTATCTATAATAATAAAAGCATAATATGAAAATTGACTGAACGACCGAACAGCAGATCGACCATCTGGACGACCTTCCAGATGACTACACTATGACACGCGCTGGCGCGAGGCCAGCCAAGGCGGGTGTGATGTGATTGGTCAGGGGGCCCCGCCATCACCCCACAATTGCCATGCTGAAGGAGGCCCAGGCTACCCTCTGTGCAGCGATCGATCACAGAGCCCCAGCCAAGTGGGCAGGGCCTCTCTCTGCTGGGTGATCCATCGTGGAGCCCCGCGATCAATTGCCCTACAGAGGGAGGCCCAGGCCACCTGGCTGGCGGCCACTGTGGTGGGTAGGCAGGCTCTCCCTCTGCAGGGCGAATGATCTGGGGGTCCCAAGATTGATCGCCCCACAGAGGGAGGCCCAGGCCACTGGCCAGCGACACTGTGGTGGGTGTGCGGTGCCGGCCAGCAATCGCCCTGCAGAGGGAGGCCCAGGCCAGCCAAGTAATCATACCCCATGCCTGCCGCCTGCAAAGGGAGGTGACTGGTGGCAGGGGCAGCACTGCACAGATGGCAAGCAGTGGCAGTGGCAGTGGGGGCAGAGCCAGCTGCCAGCAGCTGGGAGAAGGAAAGCCCCAATAGGCCCTGTTCACCAACCAGGCCTAGGGACCCTACCTGAGGGGTACCAGATTGTGAGAGGGTGCAGGCCGGGCTGAGGGACACCCTCCCCCACTCTGTGCACAAATTTCATGCACCAGGCCTCTAGTTTAAAATAAGAAGTGTCTTCAAGTATATTCATACTTTTGTTACCAATTAACACCGACACCAGTGCTGGCCATGTAAGTGCCCACTAAATTTCTATGATAACTCCTAGATTATAATAGATAAAAACATGTATTTTAGATAGTTGGTGATTTAAATAGTTGTGGGTTTTTTCCTAAACAAAATAATACTCCCGGGACCAACTCTGTAAGCAATGCTTCATGAATCATCTTTCAAGATTAAAGGATTGCCTTGTCTTGTGTCATCCTGTTTATTTTCTGGAGTTTGATTAAATGGTTAATGGTGCAAGAACACCAATAGAAGCAGAAAGAAACATATGAATAATCTATACAATAAGTCATTAGCACAACTATACCATGCTCCTCCACTTAGTGGTTGGAGCAAGCAGTGGTGTCCTAATGGGGTACACATGGCCATCTGTTAGGGAATGGAAGAAAATATTAGACTTATACTTTGATATATTTTTATTTCATCTCTTGAAAATGTCCTTGTTTACATGTTTTATTGTGCATAAAATTTATTAACACATTTGTATATGCTTATAAATTAGACATGAACATAAATATTGTGGATGCATAAACAAACATTTTTATGAATAGGGTTGCATGATCAAAACATTTGGACACCACTGAGTTAGAACATGATGTAGGCAAAGCCCAGGTCAAAAATTCAATTTCCGCCTGATTGGCATGGTTCTATTCCCGATCAGGGAACATGCCCAGGTGGCGGGCTCCATCCCGAGTGGGGGGCATGCAGGAGGCAGCTGATCAATGATTATCTCTCATCATTGATGTTTCTATCTCTCCTTTTCCCTTCCTCTCTGAAATCAACAAAAATATATTTATTAAAAAATTCAATTTCCCACATCACCTTATTGCACATAAATAAAATCTCTCTCTTATACGGCATAAAATTAAGTCCAATGAAGAGGATGTAGATGAGTCATCACAGAGCCATCTCTGCTAAAGAGTTAGAAAAATGACTCAAAGAATCTTATTGACATTGATTCTATAACACCTTTTCCTACATGAAAGAGAAAACTATTTACTGATATCTTGTGTTATATGAATTGCTCAATCAAAAATATATATCCTTATTTAATCTTCACAACAATCCACTAAGCTGGAACTATTTATCCTATTTGATGTTTGATTGTTAGTTAAGAGAGTGAACTTCCTAACATCACACTTCTGGTAAAAGAAGAAACTGGTATTTGAACAATTTACAATCACAAAGTCAAGCACTTTTTTCCTAAGGCAGAATCCTAATTTTGGCATTTAGATTTATTTGATCTTGGACTAATTATCTACACTCTTCAAGCCTAAATCATTTATTTTTTTAAAAGAGAATTAAAGATAACTACTTTTAGTTGATTAGTATATTTTACATATGGACTTTTTTTACCACAGGAAAAAATATGCTAATGTTTCAGGAGCTCTGAGGTGTCCTCTAGGCTTCACTCTCTGAATCTCCAAGCTCATGTTGAATAATTACAAGGAAGTTCAAATGTTTCCGTCTGTTTGGTGGCTACCAGTATCCTTGAACAATATTCATATCTGGTCAGTTTTGAACTACAACAAATCGTGTCTACTATGAATAATGAAATGGATTGAAGCCTGCTGTGCCACAGTCAGAAACTGGAGAAAATTTTTATTTTAAATTGGATTTCATGAGATAACAACCTGAGTATCAAGGATTATGAGCTCCCATCCTGTGTTTGACGTAGATTTATCAAAAACACACCAGAATTGCCCTAGCTGGTTTGGCTCAGTGGATAAAGCGTCGGCCTGCGGACTGAAGGGTCCCAGGTTTGATTCCAGTCAAGGGCATGTACCTTGGTTGCGGGCACATCCCCAGTAAGGAGTGTGCATGAGGCAGCTGATTGATGTTTCTAACTCTCTATCCCTCTCCCTTCCTCTCTGTAAAAAATCAAGAAAATATATTTTAAAAAAACACACCAGAATATATATAAATATGTTTTAATATGAGTTTCACAGAAAAATTTCCATCATTTAGTATAACCATCATTTAACTAAGAAAGTATTGTAATATATCATTTCGGTTTTGCTAATAATAATAATGCCGTGTGGCTCTATTTATTTTAACTGTGTGATATACCACGATTACTAATTGGATAATAAACCCCAAGAAATGTATTTATTTCAAAATGAATGTAGAGAAAATGCATTTTGTTTTTTTAGCCACATGCTACTGTAAATAAAATATACTGTGACTAAGAAAAGGAAATAGATTATATTATCAAATTAATCAGTACAATAGAGTGTAGAATGAGACAGTTTCAGATGCTTCAGAATTTTGGGCTAAAACATGAAAGCTGAGAACAATAGGTGAGAAGTAAATCTTGTGATGGCTAATTTTACTTGTCAACTTGGCTTAGTGATGCCCAGATAGCCGATAAAATATCTGAGTGTGTCTGCAAGAGTGTTCCAGGAAAGATTAGCATTTGAATCAATAGGCTGAGTAAGGAAGACTGACCTCAGCAATAGGGATGGGTGTCATCCAATCTGTTAAGGCCCTAACAGAACAAAAAGGCCAGCGAAGGACAAATTTGCTCTCTCTGTTAGAGCTGGGACAGCCATATTCTCCCAACTCTGGACACTGGTACTCCCCTGGGTCCTCAAACTTTCAGACCCAGAATAAATTACATCACAGACTTTCCTGATTCTCCAGTTTCCAGAAAGCAGATTTTAGCCTCTATAATCATGTGAGTCAATTGATATGAGAGAAGCTAGAGATTACTTATGTAAAGTGTTAGCTGTCATATTCTAAAAATTTGCTGTACTGGTTTACTGACACTTGGCCTCAACAGAGCCCTACATTCAATAAGGTTGAGATATCCCAGTGTATCCTATATAATAAAAGGCTAATATGCAAATTGACCAAATGGTGGAACGACCAGTTGCTATGACGCGCACTGACCACAAGGGGGCAGACACTCAATGCAGGAGCTGCCCCCCTAGTGGTCAGTGCACTCCAACAGGGGGAGCGCCGCTCAGCCAGAAGCTGGGCTTGCTGCTCTTTAGCACTGCCTCAGAGGCAGGAGAGGCTCCCGTCACCGCAGCAGTGCTAAGCACCCCTTGGGGGATGTCTGCCTGCCAGTTTGGGGAGAGGGCCTAAGCCGGCAGGCAGACATCCCCATAGGGGTCCCGGACTACATGAGGGTGCAGGCCAGGCTGAAGGACCCCCTCCCCTCCTCCCCAGTGCACCAGTGCATGAATGTTATGCACCGGGCCTCTAGTCCTAATATAAAGAAAAGACTCCAAAGGCTTGAAAGATAAGAACAGTGGAGTGAGTTTATCATGTGCAAACTGTACATTCACTCATCCCCCAACTCTAGACAGGCCTAGAGAACATTCTCTTCACTATCAAGAGAATACCCTTGATAAGCTCTGTGGTGATAGTCTCTAAGGCCAGAGATAACAGTGAGAGTTGTCAACTGAATAGGCTCTGCAATCAACTGGGATGATGTCTTCCCGACTAGCAAAGACCAGGCAGCAATGCTTAACTTCCACAGACAAGATGGACATATTTGCCATAATGGGGAAGAGGGACAAAATGATAAGCAAAATATTTTGACCAGCAGTAATCTTTCATATTGTCTGATAATCAATCATGCTATCTTTAAAGTTGAAATAGATGGGCAGCATATGAAAATATAACTTAATCTATGTAATAGAAAAAAGAAACTACATCTGGTAAGCTGAAACCTGGTTTGGGTTACCACCATAGAGAGTCTGAAAGCCCACTAATCCTATAGAATATCCTCTCCAAAGGTGCTGCACACCCCGCCCCCACCCCGCCTAATTCTACAAAGAAGCAAACCCTCTTTGGATTTTGAAGGCATCATGTACCACACGATAGTGAACAACCCATTAGGTACCCTTTTTGACTCAGGTCCAGGGCAAGACAAGACTCCGCAGCAGGTCCAGCTGCAGTACATGCTGCTCCAGCACTCAATCTTTATGCCCCAGTAGATCCAATGATACTCGAAGTGCCTGTGCCAAGCAAGATGCTGCTTTGAGTGGCTGGCAAGCCTTCATAGGAGAATCATAGCACAGAACCCTAGAGGATTTTAATGAGGTCCTGTCTGCTTCTCCTGCTAGCCAGTTTCCTTTTGAGATGGACCTCTTGGCTTGTTACTGGACCCTCTAAGAACATCTGACTATGGGATATGAATTGGCCATAAGACTTGAGAGGCTCATCATGAAGTGGGTACTGACTCACCAAACCATAAGATTGGATATGTATATTAGCAATCCAGAATACACAAGTAAATTAAACATGCAGGTAGTCTCCTTCAATGCATACACCTGCTACATTGCCTCCATTCCCTCAAACCATTCATATGTCTTCATGGGGAGTTCATTATGACCCATGACTAAGATGAAAACTTGAGACTGGTTTAGACCTGGTCCTGCATGATATAGTGGCATAAAATCCAAGTGGACTACTAGACTGTTACAGCACTGTAAGTTCACTCCAAAGTCTACTAAAAAGATAGGCAGAAAAGCTCCCATGCCTTAAGAATATTTATTTGTCCACATAGCTTATCTACTACCAGAAGTAAGGATCCACTGAATCATGGACAGTGGATAATGGTATGACTCAGAGATTGAAAAAGAACAGAATTGGTATATTGTTGTCAAGGATGTCTAGGGACACGTGTTTGAAAGAACACCTTAAACTGTGCATAAAAATTTAAGGTATTTGTTTCCTGTCTGTTCTGTGGGTCTGAACCAAAAGAAGAAGAAGGACAAGAAGAAGAATTGAAATGAACAACAGCATATAAGCTGGGGAAAGTGGTAGCCAGAAGCAAAGCACTCGAAAGTCCTTTCATTTTTCAAGAGGAAGGCAAAGATGTTGCTCAACTTCAGGGTCTGAAGTTAAACATGTACCCTACTATTTCTGTGATAACCACAAAAGAAAGAAATTAAGTTTGAAACTTCCAAAAAACAGAGGGGAAATATCTTCAGCAACTTATTAGCAATTCAAATTCAGCAATGGAAGAAAATAAATTATACATTTTAATCAGAATCAATTTCTCCAGAAATGCAAAGTTGGTTTAACATTTTTAAAATTCAATAATGTAGTTTTTCCCATTAATAGAATAAAGGACAAAATCATATGATAATTTCAATATACAAAGAAATATCTTTAAATATTATTGAACTCAACTCTTAATTTAAAAATCCTAGCAAACTATTAAGGGAAGTAAGCTTTCCTAACTTTATAAAAGGTATCTATAAAAAAATAATAAAATTAATCATTCCTCTTAAAATTAGGACCCATACACAAAAAATACCAAGTATTGCCACTTCTATTCAACATTAGAGGTCTTAGCCATGAGAGTAAGACCAGAAAAAGACATAAATGCCACTGAGTCTGAAAAGAAACTGTCATTTTTCCCATTTTCAATTAATAGTATCTATCATATAATCATATGGAGACCCCAAAAAAGGAAAGAAAAGCTATAATGACTAAAAAGAAACAATTCTGCCATTTCCACCAACAATATGGCTCTCTGCAAAGAAAAATTCAAAATAATTTCCAGCTAAGTAAAAAATAACATAGCATATTTCTAGATGCACATTTAGAACCAAACTGAAAAATTAAATCATAATTAAATCCACTTTCTAGTCCAATCAATAAAATAACCTGTGGTTAAAACCCCTCCTATTGCTTTCACAGATTTGGCATTCGGAAACACTTTGAGTCATGATTTCACTTACATGAGTCTCTGAAGTCACATTTTTAAGTCTAATTAAGGTACAGAATAAAGTAAACTAGTAAATTCTATAGCACCTTCACTAGTCCAAAGTAGAGTAAAAATGACCAATTTATTTACCTTCAGTTCAGTAATGCATTTGCTTTACATTTAAGAAAAGCAAATGTGGACTCTGCTAGGTATTAAATAAACCTGTGTTAATAAACATCAAATTCATAATTAATATGCACCAGCTATATGATTTTATTGAATATTTATTACCTAATCAAAGAAGCCAGCATGAAATATAACAAAACCTCCATTTAAAAATCCCATGTATACTATACCCATGTGAGAAGAGGGCAAACAATGAAACGACATAGGATGCCTTTTATTTTAGCTGCACCTTTCTAAGGCGTGTATGTTGAATGGCATCATGAAAATATTTCTTTTATACAAATCATAATACTTTTAACTACACAGATAACTGAGGACTCTATGTTACAAAAAAAAACAAAAACAAACAGAAAATCCAAATCAGTCTTGTTTACACATACACACAAAAGGGAGACCAGTTGACTCACTAACTATAAATTTTAATCCTTTTTCTTTTGTGGATCATCTTTTAACCTTCTTTCAGGTCTTTGTGTATTTTTCCTGGTGAAGTTTAGAAATAGCAGAAAGGTTTAGCTTGCTTTGTGTATAAAGCAAACATTATGTTGTATTTCTATAGAGCACGCTGTTTTATATGCATTTATTCAATCAACAAGTATTCAGTTGAATTCTTATGATGCATATAGTACAAGACAGATCCTTGAAGAAATGGGGCGGGGCGGGGGGGGGGGGGAGCCAACAATATAGTTAGATAGAAAGCCATAACTCAGAAAGTAGTTAAGTAACAATGTGGTTAACCACAAAAATGAGTGGCTCGGCCTCTCAGTGCAACAGAAGTTCACAGAAACAGAAAATCTGGGGAACCTAGAGCAGTCAAAAATTTTACTTAAAAAGACAAAACACAAACTGTCCCCTAGTAAGTGGTTGATGGTTGGATAGGGGAATGTAGCAGAAACTGGGATTTGTGCCCAGATATTTTCTTCAGAAACAAATACTCATTATGACAGCTGCCAGGAATGTGGCTTTTGAAGGTTCTTACCTGAGGCCTCCTCCATAATTGTCCTCCCACAGAAGGCAACTGATTCACCCAAGGTCACATTCTTTCCCTGGAGGAAGCCTGCTTCTAATGACTGGAGTACAAAGGCCTGACTGCCAGGTACCCACTGGGACACCCTTACAGCCTCCCCATTCCAGAGATCCACAGGTGGTCCTTCTGTATGATCAGCTGAGGACTCGTAACTGCCTCATCGCTCAACTTCTTCCTCTACTCAGACCCGCTTCCCTCACTCCCTTCAAGGTGCTGATCCCATGAACATACATGCAAAGCTGCATCTCTGAGTCTGTTTCTCAAGGAACCTAATCCAAGACATTACTGAAAAAAAGGAAACATTACATGTAGAGAGACTATCAAGCAAAGACTTGACATTGTATGTTTTGGCAAAATTGATAAGCTAAGCTGGCTACGCTGAAGGTGGTGTGTGGGTACAATGAAAAGTATGGTTCATCAGATTTTGAATGCCACCCTAGTTTGGAATTCATCTCATAATTAAGTGTTGTAAAATGTTTGCATCCTCAATGTTCCAGGACTGTGAATTCATCCTCCCAGCTGACTGGACGCAAAGCCAAATGTGATAAAAGGCAAGCATAAAAATTCCCTAATGTTTGATTACCTTTGAAATTTACATGAACCTTAGCTGATGTATCATCCGAAATGAAAACAATAGCCAACTTAAAGTATCTGAAAGGTATTCTAAGTCTCAAAAACCAGGGGATTTGTGTGGTTACTTCTCCTTGATCCAGTGAATTGTTAAGAAAATCAATAAAATAAGGTGTGCAAAGTGGTGACAGTGAACAGCTAGTCCAGCAATTATATCACTAATTCATGCAAAACCACTATGAGCCACATGCTGTAATTTAATAATTCCCTTCCTTTAGCCGCATTCAATAAACTATCTCAGGTAGGGGGGGAAATTTACATGAACCTTGTATTTTGTCCACAGTTAGCATTTGTTATAATGAATGCTCTTGTTTAAGAAGCATGGCACAGCGAATGGATAAATGACATGGTAAATGTCACTGTTTGGAACAGTTCATTTGTTAGCCACGTGTAGAATGGCTCAGAATGGCACAATCTGATGGGGTGATGTGGTTGCCAGGATTAAACTGGCAATGATGATAAGATCAAGAAAGTGTCGCAAAGGGCATTTCAAAGAACACATTGAAAGGGTTTGATAATTTACCAGATATATTTGTTTAAGAAAAGGAAGGTGTGAAAGCTACCTGGGCCTTGGGGAGAATTATTAAACTGTAGCTGAAATAAAAAGGTGAGAGTGGAACATCTTGTGTTGTTTTGGCTTCCTTTTAGTCATTTTGAGTTGAGGTACCTATAAGATAACCTACATGGAAAGTCTTTCAAACAGTACCCACTCAAAATTATTTCTAGAATAGGAGATGCCGGGAGCTGTCGATATGGTGATGGTACAGCACATTCCGCCTGGCCATGGACATGTCCAAATAAGATGCCCCATGTTTCCTTTATAATGCTGTTAGCCACCTCCCTTAGTGTTCATTTTTCCTCATGTTTAGGGTATTTGATTCCTGAGTGTTCCTAAAAGAGCCGAGGATAAGTCTTGTGAAGCCAGGTAATGTGTAAAGTGCGCAATTGTGTGTGTGTGTGTGTGTGTGTGTGTTTTCTCTTTGAAAATAGGGTTTTAAGCGGAGGTGGGGGGGAGGGCTCATAGAGTGACAGTAGGCTTGTATTTGAAATGTTTGACTTATTTCTTTTCCATCTCCCCAGGGCACCATTTCTACTCCCCTGAGGCTCACTCCTGCTCTACCTGTCCTCTTATCACCATCACTTCTGATCTGGTTCTTCAATTAGGGTTTTTCTCTCAGCCTGGGGCAAAAATCGACATTGAAGTTTTAACTGACAAGAAATTCAGTATTAATATGCCAATATGCTACTAGTCATGTGGGAGTCAGTAAGGGCCTCTAGAAGACCAAATCACCTAAAAGCGCTACAGCAGCAAAACAGAGCTTGGAAAACAGAATGGGTTCTGGGAGCAAAAACTAGCCCATTAATCTGGTACCTCATATAAAAGGTATGAACCATTCTTACTTTCCATTCTTTTCGTGTATCTTACACAGCTGTACTAATATTGCATATATAGGGATGGGCAACAAGGAGGCTTAGAGTTGTGAGTACATGAAACACAGAGCTTATTATTGTATTACTAGAGACCCGGTGCACGAAATTCGTGCCTGGCGGGGGTGTCCCTCAGCCCAGCCTGCACCCTCTCCAATCTGGGACCCCTCAGGGGATGTCCAACTGCCGGTTTAGGCCCGATTCTAGAGGGATCGGGCCTAAACCGGTAGTCAAACATCCCTCTCACAATCTGGGACTGCTGACTCCAAACCGCTCGCCTGCCTGCCTGCCTGACTGCCCCTAACCGCTTCTGCCTGCCAGCCTGATCACCCCCTAACCACTCCCCTGCCAGCCTGATTGACGCCTAACTGCTCCCCTGCCGGCCTGATCGCCCCCAACTACCCTCCCCGGCTGGCCTGGTCTCCCCAACTGCCCTCCCATGCCAGCCTGGTCGTCCCTAACTGCCCTCCCCTGCTGGTCTGATCGCCCACAACTGCTTCCCCTGCCGGACATCTTGTGGCTGTGGGCGCTTCCATCTTTGAGGGCATGGCAGTCAATTAACATATTCCCTCCTTATTGGCTGTTGGTGCCGCCATCTTTGAGGGTGGGGCAGTCAATTAGCATATTCCCTCCTTACTGGCTGTGGGTTTCGCCATCTTTGCAACAGTGTGAGGGTCAATTAGCATATTCCCTCTTTATTAGATAGGATTATTCATTAATCACTGCATTACTTATTTGTATTACAACTGTAAGCCTACTTTTGCCCACCCCTGTGTAATGTGGAGTTCATCTTTCCTATATTTTTAATGGCTAACCCATGCAAAACAACTGGGGAAAGTTGATTTAACCCTTTTTGGAAAAAGTTAAGTAAGAGGAATAAAAATGAATAGCCAATTACAGGACATGGGCTCCTGAACAATGTGGAGATATGTCAAAGAACAAGGTTGACCAAGCCCCTTTCCTTGTGGAGGTTATGTTATAGGAGGAGCCAAATACTGAACAGACAGATAAGCGCCAGTGACTGAGTTCTGTGGTGGAAATACAACAATGGCAGGATGGAGGCTCACTGGACAGCTGCGGAGAGTGAGCTGTCTGTAGGGCCCCCCTGATGAGAGGTTTAACTTGAGATCTGAAGGGCAAGGGGCAACCAAGCGAGGTGTTGTGGGGAGGGGAGGAAGTTTCAAGCAGAGAAAACAGATCATGCAAAGGCCCTGAGACACAGGTAGATGGTAGGCAGCCATGTCTCTGCTACTCCAGAAACTCATCCTGGGAGAGAAATCATCAAACTGAAAATAAATTCTCAACAATCCAGAAGGAGCCGAATATTTTGTCCAAAGAAAGCCAGCTAGAGTGTGTATCAACAGGAAACAGATAATTCAAATATATCCTATCCTATACCTAAATTATTTGGACCATGAGTGGGTGACTTTACGATTTATATAACATACTTATATTCATCCTTACTTCAAAAAGAACTTAAGATATCTTCCATAGAAATAAAAATTATCATCAAATTGCATAAATGAAATGTAAGGGAATGAGATAAAGTACAAGTGAGGACATGATCCAGGGGGGTGGGGTGATAATAATGGCCTACATTCTGACCATCACTAGGCTATGAGTTTTCAGAAACCTAGAGCAGGGGATGCATGATGGAAAAGGAGGGCAGGAATGCTATTAGTTATACAATTCAAAATATTCCTACACCTTTTCTGGCATTAAAAATTAAGCAGTCGTTCCCATAAGAGGATGCTGTCTGATGTAATGAACATGCCCCTCCACAACATCCTTGAATAGACAAAACTGTATTTTCATGATCTAGTTCTTACAGTGACTCTCAGTACAGGCTTCTTAAACCACTCCACTGTATAACTCAGTGAAAGTCAGTCTTCAGTGGGCCACCTCGTGCAGAGTGGGTATCCAAGCCACTGTTCAACTAATTCTATCCAAAATACGTTTTTAATAACTTGAGAACTTAATGTACATGACCCTCATGAATCCTTCCCTAAGTATTATTTCTCAAAACCGAACGATGGATGAACTTAGTGACAATGGTCTGTCTTGGATCCCTACCAATCCACAGATCAATGGGATGTTGCCAACTTTACACAGACTTCAGTGTCTTAACCGAATGTTAAGTGAGGATTTGAGTTAAAATAATTCTGTGAAAGCTGATGCTTCGTATGAACTTCCACAAAGTAGAGTATTTGTCTTCTGTGTAAATTTAAAGGTGTTTTTGCCATACCCTTGCTATGCCAACTAAGAGGAAAGATGCCAGGGAGTGTCTTAAATATTTTTGGTTAGAATAAAATAATATTCTGTGTTTAATAAACTGTAACTGTTTTTAATTACCATTTATATAGTGCTAAGATGATTATTATATTTTGTAGACAAAATATAAAAAGAAAAAATGAAATACCAGGTCCGCTAGAAAGAATTCATAAAAGCATTAATTTAAAAAATATCTCAAAGACATATAACTACAACAAAGATTATATAATGAAGTCCACTTCATACATATAGGTATGTTATTTCAAATACAAGAAAAACCAAATGTATTCTCAATTCATAGTTTGTCACTATGAATTTTGATCAATAGTTCAAACAGTAAAAGAAACAGCAGGAGTTATATACTTCTCTATGCTCCAGGCTATACTTCAAAAAGAAACCCCTCTTTTTTATGTTAAAAGAACAACTTACAATTTAAAACTATCAGAATGTCTCACATAGAACACTACCCAACAATTAGAGCACTTAGGTATTTTTAATAATTCATGTTTTAATGTAATTTTTGCTAAGAACTTCCAGAAATAAAAACTACAACAGAAACTAACAAATCTTCCCTTAGCTTTATTCGGTTTACATACTTGATTCTATGGCAAATTTCTTGAAAATTAATATCTAAATCTGATTTCAAAATGAGTCTTACTTCCAATATTATAATGATGGAATGAACTGATGAATTGAAAATGGACATGGCAGATAAACAGAAAACAAAGGTAGCTGTTGTAAAATTAAGAGTGTATCAGCCTTTTCTAAATACACCTGAGTTTTTGAGGACAGGAAATGTTTTACTTAGATCTATATTTCTCAGTAGGTAATACAGTACCCAGTAAATACATATTGAAGAAATGGAAATAGAGTTTCAAACATTATGCACCAAAGAATTTAATGTCTGTTGAAAAGATAATAAAGTCATGAGTTTTCAAGGTGAAATCTCCCATAAACTGCTGAGGACATTCCCAGGCGCCTGGTGCACATTATCATTTTACACACAAGCCACACTTTTCAGAAGTGACTGGCTGGTCCTGATTTCTTTTCATTCATATATGTATTTACAACTATTTAGTAGACTACCTACTGCGTACCAGACATTTTCTATGAAGATATAAGCAGCTAAAACTGACCAAATATCTGCCTTTAAGAAGTTATATTCTAGTGGAGTAAAGAGAAGATAAACTGAAATTATAAAAATCCAGTGAAATAATATCAAATGACAACAGGGATGCGGAGGAAAACAAAGAAAAGCATATTACAGAGAGTGATGGGGAGTGAGGGTTGTGTCTGAAATAATAAAAGATATTCTGGGTTGTTTTCTAACTTTATACAATGTTTCCAAATTTTGCCGATGTATATTGTCAGTGTTGAGATATAACAACAAGTAAGGCCTCCCCTGGCCCCACCAATGAACACACACACACACACACACACACACACACACACACACCTACATTCACACTTTACTCTGCTCTCCTTTCTCCTTTTCAAAGATAGCAGAGCTACAACCTAAGCAGATGCACACTCTGAGTGTCTTCTAATCTCCAAAAGCATCTTTCTACATGGCCTGTCACTGGGTTAACTAACATCAACAGAAAAGAGAGATAGTAGCAGCATGTAATGTGATGGCAGCCAAAACTGACTGGGTGTTCACTGAGTGGCAGGCACTGAACTGGGTTCTCTGGACTTTGATTCATCTCACAGGTTCCTCATGAAATACTCCTTAGGCACTGTGATACAGATGAGGACACGGATGTTCACAGGAATCAAGTAACTTGCTCAGGGCCAAGCGGACAGTAAATGACACTAAGCCAGAGTTATCACCAAAGACCACCTGCCTCATCCCATGTAACTGTGCCATGCATCTTCCTCTGTATTAAATGTAAATGAATTTGGGGGAGTTAGACATTAAGCCTTGCACAGCGGTGTGAATTAATTTATCAAGCCCTCTCCAGAAAGCAGGTATTAAAAAGAGAAAAACATGGCTGAGAGGGAATTAAATTAGGTTAATTCACTTAAGTACATAATTAAAAGTTATTCACTGTTCATAAAGGCTAATTAATAGAATGGAGGATATTTTGCTCTACATTTTAAAAAATAAGTATTAAGATGCTGTCCTGGCCAGTGTAGTTCCGTTGGTAGGAGCATCGTCTGGTATACCAAAAGGTTGCAGGTTTGACTCCCAGATAGGGCACATACGGAACGCAATCAATTGATGTTCTCTCTCACATCAGTGTTTCTTCTCTCTCCTTTTTCCTCTCTCTAAAATCAATAAGAATAACCTTGGGTGAGAATTTTTTTAAAATATTCTATTTTCTAGCTGTCTCTAGCTTCAATGTTTTTTCCCCATAGAAGGAAAAAAATATATACGAGTCAATGCTCTATTTAATTCAACGGATACCTACTGAGCTTATAACCTTCAAGAGCTTCAGATCTACCTTTAGATACAAGACATGATATAATATATGAGCAAACACCTACTGTCAGCAGATGACTCTAACACATCTTTCAGAGTGTCCTCCACTATAGGGAGGGCACAGAGAAAAGGAATAGAAAGCCGGGCAGGGCCCCTATTCAGACCAGTCACAACAGTCCACTTTTTTAACATGTGCATCTTCGTGCTGTAAAATTCCCCTCAGCCCTGCTTGAGCTGTGTCTCACATATTTCGATATGTCATTTCTTTCTTTTTGTTATTCGATGTATTTTTCAAATTTCCCTGAGATTTCTTCGTTGACCAGGAGATTACTTAGAAGACTGTTGCCTATATTCCCAATGTTTTGGAAATTTTCTTCCTTATTTAGTATTTAGTTAACATGTCTTTTCAGTCCTCCCTTGACTTTCACCACTTTAACATTTTTTAAGACTCCAGGGAAACAGAATTTCCCCAACAAAGTTTATCAGATCTTTTCCCCACCACTCAATTCAAGTCCTAATACCAGATTGTTTTAACTGCATCCTACCAGGAGGCACAGGCTATCGGTTTGATTATTAAAGCAGTGTCTGCCAGGTTCCTTCACTATAAAGTTACTTTATCCCTTTTGTAATTAAAACTATTCTGTGAAAAAATACCAGAGATGATATAACATCTCATTCCTCATCTACTTTTCACCCATTTGTTTTAGCATCAATTAATGTTTCTTGCCTGAATTACTAAGAAGATGGTTGCCAAGTAGTGATTTTTCTAATTCCATCATCCCTTCTATATTTATTAATTGGCATTCTACTATATGATAAAGCGTTCTCATCTCCCTACAAATTGAATACATTCGTGTATCTCATTATTGTCTCTGTGCAATAAACTACTTCTATTTTATACAGCAAGATAATCTGTTACCATCATTTTTTTTGTTTTGATTCTTACGATGTCCCAGATTTAGTTAGTAAGAGCTTCTAAAAGCTGCCTTCTATATTTTTCTGACTTGTAACTATTTTTCTTTGGTCACTTTCTTACTTTCTGGCGTAAGATTTCTCAGGTTCATCTTGTACTTTCTTAGTTCCAAAGCTGGAATCAACCATTTCTCCAAGGATACCTGGTTCTACTAACAGAGAATGGTATTTATAATCCAAAATCTGGTCACTAAGTGTGCTCATTGCTACTGGGGTGTTGCTATTCCCAGGCCTTCACAGTAAGGCAGAGTAAGGAAATAAATGTATACATTTATACATCTGTTAATACACACATATTCATTTCTATTACATCTACATTTATTCTTATTATTGAAAGTCTTGAGACACATCAATCCCTCCAATTTCATTCCAGCACCACAAGGCTCGTTCTACTTCTTTTCCTTTTTATATTTGTGACGCCCATCTCCACCAGTGTGATAGTTTGCTCGCATTGTTTTCAATACATTTAATTACTTTCTCAATACTCCCCTACCTCGTAAGTAACAAATCTCCTGATCGTGCCAGGTGACTACCTGATACTCTCCAGGCCAATTGGATTTCAGGGTTGCAGAGTGGCTGGAAAGTGTGGGACAGGATACCTGGAAAAAGCTACTGTGCAGCAGCAAGTGTGTGACTGATGCAGGCTATGGGCGACCATATACTGGACATGAGTCCATCTCATAGCACCTGCCACATCAATTGGCACAAATTCAGGCCATGTAGGTAGAGGTTCTTTGAGCTAAATAAAGAAGGTGATTTTACTTGGAGTGAATCAGATTGCATTTGGAGAAATATAGTGAATTTGGTTGGCCACATCTTCAATACACAGAGATTTAAAAATTCTATGGAGATTTTATAAAGGACTTTTTATTCTGCTTTTTGGTAGTTTAGAATTTTACTCTCTTGTGAGTATGCTCAGGCCTGAACCAAGATATATGACTGCCCTGAGCAGCTTGAAACCAATAATTTTCAAGTAATTATTCTATTTAACAGCAATGTATACTTCTCTATGTTGAAAATAAATTGACTGTGATGTTCCACAGCATATAATCTCTTGGAAATGAAGTTAAGCTTCTTACAATATCGACAAAATAAATCTCTTTATCCCAATAAGAAGCTACATGCCAGTTAATTATTCAGTTTCAGAATTTCTGACTGCCAAATTCTTTGATGGTTAAGTGGTTGGCCTTAGGGTTTGAGATAAGCCTTTGAGTTTAGATTATGCATCTTCCCTATGTGTGTTGCAAAAATACTCCCCTTTGGTGGGAGACAAACCATGTCACAACTAAGGAACTATGTGTGGAAATCCATAGTAAATAGGGTTTTAGTGCTAATTTATTGAAGTGGTGTCAAGCATTCCTTACAGATTGATGCCCTGAATAAACCAACAAAATACTGAAAGTGTTACATCTTACAAAAATATGAAATAGTTGTGGAATGTAAGTCATCACTACCATTTCCATCTTAAATCTTCCTATTATTTGATTTAAATATCATTATCCAAGACTCTAATGCAATGATTTCTAGGCATGGTTTTATAAGGCCTCAAAACATCTTCAATCATATTTAAAGGTGGCATAAACTTATACTACTAAATCATCTGGACACAGGATTCATTTTAATTTAAAGTAGTTTTTGAAACACCATATTATGTGCAACACTTTATAAGTTTCTCAAAAGATAAGATGTTAGAAATAAACAAATTAAGTAAGAAATAAACTAGCACGTAAGTAAATAAGATACTCAGGTGGGAAAAAAAACACAAAATAGGATACAAGTGTCCTCAATAATAGTATGTGTGACCTTTACTATTGTTTTAAAGTAACATTCAAGTGCTCTCTCTGAGATGCCTCATTCCAATAAGTTTTTTTAAAAAAAAAAAAACATTCCAAATTTACAAAATCTGTAAAGGGGACATAATGTCAGGTCTTGTATATTTTCAAAACAAAAGTAAACTTATTTCACCAACTCCACTACCTCAGCACAAACACAAAAAATGACAACAAAGCACAGATAATAAAACTAGGAGACAGCTAACCAATTCAATGAGTGATTGAGAAAAGGAGATTTTAGCTTATGTCACTGTTTCTTAAAATGTGGTCCAGGAATTAAATACATAATAATTTGTGCCTCTTACTATATTTGGATTCCTGGCCCCCTCTCTGGTTTCCAGAGCAGTTCTTATAAGAACCATTAACCAAAGTGCTGGGAGCACTGAGGAGAATGTTAGATCAGCAATACCTGTGTTACACCAGTTTCACTGGTTTTCTAGAATAGGAAGAAATAGGCAACTACAAGCTGGTGAGATTGTTCAATTTTGTGAAGTATGTGTAATTCTACTCTCAAACCCGAGCTCTATAAAGATCAAAATTATTATATAAAGACCTGCTTTTCCTAAAAGAGAATGTATCGATTTTCTCCCTTCAATTTTTAAAGTGCACATCAATCCTTAAAAATCAACTACTCTTCACTACATATGGGATATATGTAATTCGTCATCAACAAAATCTACAAAAATCAGAGCACATAATTTTTTCCTTTGAATTTATTGGGGTGACAATAGTTAACAAAATCATATAGGTGTCAGGTGCACAATTCCTTAGCACATCATCTGCACACACACCGCATTGTGTTCACCACCCCAAGTCGAGTCTCCATCCATCACCATTTACCTCCGCCCCGCCCCGCCCCGCATAGCTTCCTCCATCTCTCCCCAATCACCACACTGTTCTCTGTGTCCATAAAGCATATAATTTAGTCACTGTTCCATAGTGAGGACGTCTTATGATTTTATGAGAAAATTTTGACACAACTTAAATCTCATCAGTGCAGAACTAGCTGGCGAGCATTTTTTTTAAAAATGTGGGCTTGATAAATATGAAGTTGGATTTATTTCCTAATTATGTAGAAAGTTTACATACATTCCAAGCTCTATTATCACTTGGAGAAACTCTCCAGAATTTTAAAATATGTTGAGAACAGCATCTATTAAAAAAAAAACACCAATTCAGTTATTCACCCCAGTAAATTGTACATATTCCAAGAGAGTAGAAACACTCTAAATATATTCACTTTATCTTCCCTTTGATGTAATTAATACACTGTGCCACAAAGGGATATTTGTTAAAATATCCCTTCTATTTTTTAAAAATATGCATATGGCCTTGCCTATAGTCTCCAATTATTTCACGAAAGGTAAAGGAATCTAATAGCTCCAGCCATTCTACTTTGCTTTTGGATATGGACCTCCTTTGCTAACACTTTTAGCAGAAACAAGAATCAATTCACACAGTGTAAGGCGTTATGACGACACAACAGTGAGTTTCTGCAGAAACTATGGCCAGGCTTTCAAGACAGCACAACATTAAGGATGGATGGAAAACCAAGAAGAGATCATGCAATCTTGGTCATGTCAAATCGCTGCTCCCCAGAGAAAAGACCTATCTGATCGCACGCCCTTGTCCCTTTTTATGTTGAGGCATTAGTTTGAATCATTGTTTTCTCTGCTGTTCTCACTCTCTTAAGTCCTAGAAAAGCTGCTCCATTCTCGGTACCTCTCCCCGCTGCTGCGCTTCAGCCCCAATCAGAGGCCAGGGGCATGTAACCCCAAAGAATGGCCACAACTGCTTCTTGGGAGGAGGGCCAGCGAGGGTATGTGGACCCTCCCACAGCTCCTGGACGCCTGCAGGTGTCTAGCTAGGAGGTTCGGCCTGGAGGAGAGGGGACAGTGGCGTCCCTCCCTCCTGCCTCCACATCTGCCCAGCCCCCTGGCAACCCCGTGGGACACTTGGCCGGT
This sequence comes from Myotis yumanensis, assembly GCF_028538775.1. Lineage (NCBI taxonomy): Eukaryota > Metazoa > Chordata > Mammalia > Chiroptera > Vespertilionidae > Myotis > Myotis yumanensis. The sequence continues at coordinate 18,154,711 of NW_027223766.1, forward strand.
GCATTCTCATTTTCTTGAGCCCTCCCGTTCTTCCTTGCTCCAACCGTATTTTTGTCACCAGTATTGTTGGCAAGAGAGCACAGCACAGGGCTATGTCTCCTTCCCATAAATACGCCTGTGCTTTTCCTGAACCTTCCTCCGCCACCCTCTCCCCCTCATCCAGGTAGGGTCTGCCATGATCTCCTCCCATCCAAACCCCACTGTCAGCGTCGCCCTTTGACAATTTCATTCAACAAGCCCGCACCGACCCAAGCCCACTCCTTACCAGTCCCACCTTCTCCCTGTTAACCATGTTCCTTCCGCTGCTAAGCACCTCCTCCACCTTTGCCGGTTCTACTACTGCCACATTTTTAAAAATTCAATATACGAGACAGTGTGAATTCAGAAAGCGTGTGTGTGTGTGTGTGTGTGTGTGTGTGTGTGTGTGTGTGTCAGGGTCTTGGGCGTGACTTCGAGTGCTGGACACTCAGATGGCTCAAACTTCCCTGCCAGGCTGAGGCCGCCCGGCCGCGCTCACCTGTCTGCGCCCAGGTAAGCAGCGAAGTGCCAGCCCAGCTGTGTTCCAGGACACCTGGCCCGCAGGCGGCGGTAGCAGTGACCTGGAGCCACAGGGGCGCCCCTCCTGCGCGTCTGTCTCTCTCCCCCCTTCCCTCCAGGTGATCTGCTTCTGTCTGGGCACCCCTCCCTCCACAGCGCCTTACCTCAAACAGGGGACCGATCTTGTTCTTCTCCAGGTAAGCCTGGATGCGGGATTGCTGATAGGACGCCATGGAGACAGCAGAAGCCGCGCAGAGTGCGGGCTAAAAGCGCGCCTCTGCCCGGGGCTCGCCCGCCTGCTCCCCGGACTGGGCTGGGACAGGAGCTCACAAGCCTGGGCTCCCCGGCGTGCAGGCTTGGCCCGGCCACGGGTAAGCCAGTGGGGCGCTGACAGCCCGGAAACCCGCACAGCGCCGCCAACTCAGACAACTCCGAGACGCGGGGGGAACTCATTCACTGCGCCTCCTCCGGCTGCACCGCCCCCGAGGCTCCAGGCTCCGGCTGCGCGGCACGGGCTGCGGCGCCCCGAGAATTGGAGCAGCGGTGGCTTTCTCCTCTGGGCGGCAGCAGCGGGGACCAGGGGGCCTGAGGCTAGCGGGGAGCTGCTGCTCCACCCAGAGTGGCAACTGGGGGCGCCCTCGGCGGACGGGGGCCGGGGGCTGCACCTCGCCTAGAGTGTGTGTCCGCATGCAGAGTGCAGGATGCGTGCGCCCCTCTCCCAGGTTACAGCACAAACAACCCGGGCTTCTCCCCAGCCTGTGCTCGCCCTGCCGCCCTGCCCGCCTCTCCCTAGCGACAGCGCTGCTCCAAAAGCCAATGGTGAAGGGGCTTCTTTCAAAGTGCATATAAATCTGGTGCTTGTTGGCTACTATATGGCAGCTGCAAATGCAGTTCGCAAGGGGGTCGTCCCCACCACCTCATCGGAACCTGTCCTCGCCACCTCCTGCTTGGCCTACACTGGTTCAGGGTCCGAGAAGGGCAGGGTTGTGAAAAGGCACATGCGTCTGAGGGTTTGCCAGGAAAATGAAGTTACCTTCCTTTGGAAAATCTAACTTGGCTTGGAGCTATCGGACCGGGCGACTGCAAGCTGAGAGCCCAGCAGGAAACTCCCAAGGGCTGGGAGCAACCCTTCAGCTTTGGACAGGAAGAAGAGATCAAAGCAAGCCAGTCCTCCCTTCCAAGATTGCCTTCCTAATCCACACATAATCATGTCTATGTCTAATTATACAGCTGCATCTCAGATGCTACCCTATGCCACTTAACCGTGTTCCTGTAGATACTACATGACCTCCTCAAATTTAGCCAATACCTTTCTTATCAAGCAGGGATTTTCAAGTTGAAGATCTACAAACACAGATGTTTCTTCACAGAGTTCTCTTGTGAAAAAACAAACAGAAACCAGTGAGGCTTCCAACGACGATTTCCATGGCTCCTAACCATGACATGTTACCAAACTAAAAAGATTTATATAAGTAAATATGAAGATTTAGAATGAAGGGAAGAACTGTCCTTGAAGCAGACTATAACAGTATAGATTTCTTTTTCTTCACTGTGTTCTGGATTTCTGTAATTCATAGTTTATTATCATCAGTGGTGTTTTTTTCACCGGTATTTTAAATGATATACTTAAACATGCAATAGTTGAGATAAAAATGGAATATCCCAAAAAGTATCAATTCATTTAAATAATTCAGATATGAAATCCACCAAGATACCTAAGAGCTTAACTATCACTGGTAAACAGAAATAGACATGATTTGCCATGACCGATTTGGCTCAGTAGATAGAGCGGCCTGTGGACTGAAGGGTCCCAGGTTCAATTCCAGTCAATGGCATGTACCTTGGTTGCGGGCACATCCCCAGTAGGGGGTGTGCAGGAGGCAGCTGATCGATGTTTCTCTCTCATTGATGTTGCTAACTCTCTATTCCTCTCCCTTCCTCTCTGTAAAAAAATCAATAAAATATATTTTTTAAAAAGAAATAGACATGATTTGGAGTGGGAAGATGCCCAAGTATGACTCTGACTGTCCGACTCAGTGATCTGCCCAGGGAGAGTTCAATAATAACAGTGAGATGCTCAGGGATGTCATGTGTTTTCCATTGTGGATCAAAGATGTACTTACTTATATATTTTAAACATGTCCAGAAGAAATTAAACATACGACCCAGGTGAAAAGTCAAGTATTTTTGATACCACATAGACTGAAGAATCAGAGTGGTATTTTTCTGAACTCAAGGAGACATACTTTTTAAAAAGCAGATAATTAGCATGCTAACTAAGTCTTCACTGTACGGGGGCATTGGGTAGAAAAAAACAAAATACATATTAATGGGAGAATCATAAAAATATATACATTTGTGTCTGTTAATACACTGAATACCCCAAAATGACATTTTTAAAATTCAGGAAATATTTTTGAAAGTTTTCAATGCCTACCTCAAATACTAATTCCTTTTCTTGGTTCTTTCCACTTATCCCCAAACCTGACGTCATTACTACAATAAATATGTATTGCACAGCCTCTCCATGGCAGACATTACGTTAGGACAGAGGATGCAAAGGTGAAAGTCCCTGTCTTTATTCTCGGGTGTTCAGTCTTGTCTAGGCAACAGGCACAGACACAAGTAATGACATTAAAAGTACTGTGCTAATACAGTAGATATATAGAACATGTCGTGCATGTACTAATGGTGGAAAATTACCTGTGCCAGGATCATCAAGGAATGCTTCATAAAGGAGATGGTGTTTGAGCAACATGTTGAAGGAAAAATAAAATCTTAAAGTTTTTCAGACAGGATTGGTAGAGTGAGGATGCCGGTAATATTTTAAATGTTGGCATAAAAATTGGCAAGAACAAAGGCACAGACACACAAAACAGATGGGGGTTAGAGAAACACAGGGTGTGGTTGGAGGAAGACGGCAAGTGAGGTTAAAAATGTAAGGAGAGTAAAGCTCATTAAAGGTCTTAATGGTTAAGATGTACAGACTTGCATATTTTGGGCAATGAGAAATGACTAGTTTTGAGCGGAGGAGTATTATACAGAGTCAGGTAAAAGTTTTAGAAAGATTGCTTTGGTTACAAAATTCATGATAAATGAAAGAATGATATGGGGATTACAAAACCAATTTGGGTGACAGAATCCATAAACAAATTATGAGGGCCAGCCTTAGGACTTGGTGTACATAGAGAGGATGCGATGTATTCAAGAAATATCTGAAGACTAATTTGTTGATTAACTATTTGTAGGATGAAGTTGGAAGAGGGAATCAAAGATGACCCTCTGACTTCTACAGTGAAGCTGGGAGATTAGTAAGTTATTTGCCCAAGTCACCCAATGAATAATTGATAAAGACAGGTTTTATTCAGGTTTTCCTAACTCCAAATCTGAAACTATTTTAATTCTCTATCCGGCACCCTGCAAACTAATCAATAATTTAGTTTGCAATTATCATTGTCCCCTAGTAGGAAGGGCTGTTTCATGACTTGTCACATAGTAGGCACTCAATAAATTGCAGTTGGATGAACCGATTACCATTTAGATCAATTCAATCCAACTACGTTCTTTCAGGGTAAATTTTGCCTCTAACACGTGGAATTTTGTTCTATTTTGTTCCATTTAATTAAATGCATCCTCTAACACGTGGAATTTTGTTCTATTTTGTTCCGTTTAATTAAATGCATTATCTTGGTGCCTCTTTTAAATTGCAAACTCATCAAAATCATGAGCTGTATCTTAATAATTCTCTTATACTTTACAGTATGTAACAGTATATTGTCATATAGTAGGTTCTTCCTAAACATCTTTAATTAATATCCTATTGCTGTACATTTTAGGAATTTATTTCATTTAGTCCCTATAAGATAATCTGAAAAGTAACCATCGTCTTAGATTGAATTTAACCATTTTCACCCATAACATGGCACCCTTATGATCCTTTCCCTTTATTTTTTTTATTTTTTGGCTTAAGTACAGCATGAAAAGGCCATTTTCTCTGGGACCGTTTGACCTCATTGTGTTATAGGATCACCTGTCAGCATAATTTACAAATATACAGAATCCAGTTTATAGGATGTACTAAAGCCCTTGTCTAACTTCATTTGTAAGACACCTTGCACAACACGTTACACAGATGATTTTTGATGAGAGACAAGAGAACAATGGTGAAGGCCAGTTGACCTAATTAGGAAGTATTAGCAATGTAATCCCTTGAAATTAATTAAATATTGAAATCAGAGAGCAGGGAAGTTCTATACAGGCTCCTGGAATCAGACTACTGGCCTGAAGCATACTTGTCCCCTTCCTGTATCTCTTTCACCCCTCCAAAGTGTAACAGGGACAAAACCCTGCCCAAAGAACTCAGTGCAGCATAAGGATTTTGATTTTTGAACTATAAGGTGGAGAGGCTACATCAGAGACAGAAAAGATAAAGCGGGTAAGTGGAAACATGGAATAGTCCTGAGTGAAAAACTTCCCTAATGTAATTTGATTTCAAAGTCTGAATTATCAGAAAAAGAATGATAATTATGGTTCATACTACATTAACTTATTACACTGTAGGATATTCTATATATGGAAACTTTCAAAATACATGTTTCAGGAAACAATTCAAAAGATAGCCACAGTATATTTAAATCTAGTACAAGAATGTTTATTATCATTTCACATATTATAGATTAATTAATTTCAAGGGATTACACTGCTAATTACAAAGATACTGATACTAAAATACTGTTAGATCTGTGGTTAGCATGAGCATGGCTCGTATCGGTGTTAGTATGTGTGAAGGGCCACTTAAGTCTCCACTGAATTTGATTCTTTTTAATACCTCCTCAGTAAAATTTAGAAAGTATTTTCTTGTTTACTGTTGAGTAGTGGTTCAAGTCCAGCTAAAAGGGAGGGACGCATTATTTGGGAGCCTATCAATTTCAATCATTGAGAACATTGACCTTGGAATTCTAGCCCAGGACATAATCCAGGCTTTGCCACCAGCTGTGCGATCTTCAGGAAACTACTTATTCTAGCTCATCTGTAAAGTGAAGGCAAATAGCACTTAGTTCCTATGTTTATTATAGGGATTACATGAGGCAATGCAGGAAGCACTCAATACAGGGCCAGGAACACAATAAAGATTCAATAAAGGGTAGTGCTAATATTGTTATTATTGTAATTATACCATAATAATTATCACCACCATCACTATCAATTCTTTGGGAATGAGATGAGCCCAAATGATGCTGCCAGCTTGTGAAATCCCAGCCTTCTCAAGTGACATATCGCTTTAATTTCCACATTTAAATATTAGGTTTTAATATTTAATTTTTAATATGTGGGATGTTTATAAGCAATTAGCACCTAAAATACTTTATGTCAGTAACTTCATAACATGTTTGCTTGCATTACATCATGAATCACTGAAAGGAAATCTACAGATGCCAAACTGTGTAGATACCTTTGATTTTATCAATAAATTGTTAAGCCTGACATGCTTTTTGCTTATACTATCCAAAATAATACTCTCTTAATTTTTCATCCCAATAAGTGAGAGTTTTTGTTAAGAAGAAAAATAACTTGGACAATGAAAAACTGTCACAAATACTGTAACATGATACTGGATTTATTGAAAGGAAGGAGACAATAAGAGATACTAAGCAAACAAAAGATGACTTGGTAAGGAAAAAGTTTTACTTGGTGAGCAGGGTGGGGAACCAGGCACTCTGCCTGAGATAGGATGTGCTCCTGCTCCCACCCAACTATCAAGGAATAAGGAACATGGAACGTACTTCTCCAACACGCATCTCTGTACATGCCAGCTAATGATCAGCCATAACACGGCACCTCACAACACCCCAGCACTAGAGGTTAAGTGTGCATTTTAGAAGAACAAGTGGAACCTGCACTGCCTAGAGGGAATTTAAATAAAAATGAGAAGAAAAAGGAAGACAACTCTGCAAATAAACACTGGATACTATAACACCCCAACTAGTCAGCAAATTCTCTCCTTCCAAAGTCAATGTTGGTCCATTTCTGAAGGGTAATACTCATCCTCCAACCCTCAACATGTTTTGAAACTCTGAGACAGAGAATTCTATGATGTCTAAGCATACGCTAAGCTTCTACACATGTCAGGGAATCACACTGACATATATCTGCCACAAAAGATTTATGATGAGGTCATGAGTAATAGCAGTTAAACTTGCTAACTTTGCCTGGGAAAATTCGGAAACCAAAACCTGAGTGAATGAATGAACAAATGAACAAACAAATAGGTATAGAATAAATGAATTAAAGAAAGAATAAATAAATAAGTGCTGGTAATTCATTAGGCATACCCAATAACCAGTTTCTCAATCACTTACATTTAAATCCCCCTTTTTACATGTGTAATAAAGTCTAATAGATTTTGTTCAGTAGATTCTAAGTATTTGTCAAGTATTTAGCTATAGTGTTTCAATAAGATAACAGCACTGATTTGCCTGTATGTGTTTCTTGAATCTACCCTCTTCAATTTGCCACTTTTCTTTTTCTCTTACCTTTTTTCTTTCATTTTTTAAAGAAGGGTTATTCATCTTGCAGCCTGAGCCTGAAACATGAGTAAGCAATTGTCAGTGGTCAGTGAAAACCAATGGACTAAAATTGATGACAAATATTTTCTGTTACATCTCTTTTCTAAAATGTACTGTAAGATCCCTTTGTGTGTAAATGCTGCTCTTGACAGTCATATCCCTATGCATTTTTTAATATAAAATCATTGCCACTGAACCCAGGATTTCATATATGTAGGATGGATCTTCCTTTCTTTCAGCATTCCTGATGACTCTGCTTTGCCAAAACTATTATCAAACAAAAAACATTTATTCTCATTTTCACTTCGTTAAGAAAATGGCATTGTATCAAAAACTTGTCTTACTGTAGCAATGACAGTAAGAATATTTCAAAATTTAAGTAGAGAACAAGGAAACATGGCCAACCTTCTATATTTCACTGATATTTCATTTTAAAATAGTCTCCCTAATACAGAATAGTATTAAATGTAAACTAATTTTAAAAAATTTAATGAATAATAATTTTTAAACCTCAATGAGATACTACTTATACCCACTAGTATGGCTATCTATATATATAAAAGCCTAAGCAACCATCCGACCAGTCGACCGGTGCCATGATGTGCACTGACCACCAGGGGGCAGACACTCAACTCAGGAGCTGCCGAACTGCAGTGACTTGGCAGCTGTGGTTCTTGGGTGACGCACCCGGAACCACAAAGGAGGGAGCCCAATTCTGGGGTGCGTCACCCGAGAACTGCCCTCTCACAATCCAGGACCCCCTCAGAGGATGTTGGAAAGCCGGTTTCGGCCCGATCCCCACAAGACAGGCTGAGTGACCCCACCAGTCCATCCGTACACTGGGTCTCTAGTACTGTAATAAAATAAAACACAGACAATAAGTGTTGGCAAAGATAAGTAAAAATTGGAACCCTTGTACACTGCTGGTGTGTATGTAAAGGGTGCAGCCAACTTGAAAAAGTCTGGCAGTTCATCATAGGGTTAAATACCAAGTTATATTACACAGCAATTCCACTACTAGGTATATACTAAAAAAAAAAAAAAAAATGAAAACGCATGCCCACACAAAAATCTATACATGAATGTTCATAACAGCAATATTCACAAAAGCCCCAAAGTGGGACTGATCCAAATATCCATTACTTGAAGAACTAATAGCATGTGGCATGTACATTTAATATGATTTTGTAATAAAAAGGAATATAGATAGTACTAATACATGCTACAGCTAAATGAAACCACAACATACCACATACTGCATGCTTCCATTGATGTAATATAGGCACAATAAGCAGATCTGTAGAGCAGAAAGTAGACTAGTGGTTTCTTAGATGGATGAACAGGAGACAGGGGGAGGGGTGGTGGGAAAGGGGGAGCATAGGGGCAGAGGAAGGGGGAGGGGACTGCTAATGGGTGTCCTTTAGGGCTGATAAAATGTCCTAAAATTTATTGTGCTGATGGTTGCACAACTCTGATCATGCTAAAAGCCATTCAGCTGCACACTTTAAATAAGTGAATTGTTTGGAATGTGAATTATATCTCAATGAAAATGGTATTCTAAGAAATAGTCATTGTTAAATTTTGCTGGTTCCAAGGTCCTCCTAGACTCTTTTTTTAAATTGTGTGTGACAGAGAAAAATATTGTTATAAAACACACACAGAGATATAAACATCCTAAACATGAGTCTTTGGTGAGCAGCATGATGGGATAAAATGCAAGAGTTAAATGACTGCCTAAATCTGAGAGTATGTGCACCTGTGTGGACTCAGGAAATGGGAGGCAATTGGTGAGGCCGGTAAGAGGGACAGATGTGGTGTGGAGAGGAAGGAGATTTACTAGTACAGCTATATTGAGTCAATTTGCATGTTGATTAAATAAATGAGAATATGAGAATATTTCCACCTTGGGAAATATTCAACAAAACCGCCATCCCATCTTTCTTGCTATGCAGTTGTTTCTTGTCTTGAGGGTCTGTCTGCAGGGTAGGTGCTGGGCCCAAGGGAAGCCATCTGTAATCTTGTGTAGCTGGCTTCTGGGACAGGGATTATTAGAAGTCCTTTGGCTTTCTTTTTTTCTTGAGGTTAAGAATTATAATTTTAAAACTTCTGATTCTCTACATTTCAGCACTTAGATTTAATCATGCAAATACTCTGTAACTTGTCTCTATCACAAAAGTGGAGCTTTTCAGAACCATCCCTGATGGCCCATGCCTACCGTATACTGATTCACTACTCTGTATATTCCATTATATGAAGGTGGCACAATTCATTCATTCACTCTTCTCTTCCAAGCTTTCACTTAATGCAAACAACATTGCAATAAAATTCTCAGCCATGTCTGATTTTTCCCATGGTCTAAACTTTTTTCAGGGTATAAACCTGGCAAAAGAATTGCCTGGTCATAAGAATGGACAAATTTAGATTTATGAGACACTGTCACATTGCTCTCCAAAATGATTGTGTAAATGTGTAATCCTTCCCACAACTTCGGGGAGTTCTTTTTGCCTGAATCTTCACACATACTGACGGGTTGGCACATAAAAGCTGTGGGTCTCAATCCCAGTTCTCCCTCACTACACATGCATTAAATCCCAGCCCCTGGGCTGTTAACCCTGCAGACAGTGCCAACTCTGCAGATCCCTGTCCTAGTTTTCCGTTTCTTCTTCATTTCTGGCCCAAGGCAATTTCCCTGCCTTTCTCGGCAGTTCAGCCTGTATTTATAAGGCTGTTATAATTTATTGATCAATTCTTGGTGTTGGTAGCTGGAGGGTTTTCAAGTTATCTGTACTGCCAGTCCCTTACATGCCTGAGAACATTTTCAGCACCTGAGTGATTTTTAAACATTCCCCAGAAGCTAGACACCATAAAGAAAATAAGTGGAATCAAATTAGCAACTATGGTGAGCTACTAAACGTTTTCACTTGTATTTATTAGTCACCATACTGCACAACAATTAATGGTAGGGACTCGACAGCTTACCTAGTTTGCATCCCAGCTCAGTTCCTTACTAGCTGTGTGACCTTGGGCAAATTACTTCATCTCTCTGAGCCAGTTTCTTCCTAAGATGAGGATGTAAATAATAGAACCTATCCCTGTGGGGTTGCTATAAGGATCCAATGAGTTACTATTAAAATGCTTAAAACTGTATCTGACACAGCATGTACTGTGTAATCATGTGATAAATAAAATGGAATGACTATTAAACATCCATTTTTGTATTATCCATGAATATTTAATAATGATCTTTCTTTCAGTCCCCAGCATGGACAATGTAACATTTTAAATACTTTATCCAAAGTGTACAGACATATCTACAGGAAGTTCAGCCTAATAAAGAACTACCTGGGCCTCACATTGAAAGAAGTACCCCAGTAATTTACTGCTGCAGTTTTCTGCTACTCTCTACATGCTCCCTGTGTCCTCTAGAGGTTTGCTCCTATTTATTTGTTTGAGTCTCTTTTGAAAGTTTTTCTTTAATGTCTGGTGAGCCTTGATTGCACTTCCATTTTTTAAAGTATTGCACTCAAAGGCAGATCAGAAGGCCGCACCGGGGGCTACAGTGTGGCAGACTGCTCTCACGGGTCATCCTGCTGAGATTTCTGGGTATTTTGGTGGTGGACCTTCTGGAGTGCATGCCTCCAGGTCTTTCTTTGGGGTTGGTTAGTTCTATGGTCAGATATCCCAATACCGTTTTCATACTGAAAATATATTAATTAAGGTGGGTGTCAATCGTATAGAGAGAGCGCTTTAGCCTGAGGTTCCTTCTTCAAATACACTGAGTGTGCTTTATCTGTACTCTCCTGTGCTTTTCTCCGTGAGCACTTGCCTACTGACTGAATTAGATATTTTAGAGAGGATAAATGGTGATGGGAAAAAATGAATTAAATCACGTTATAAAAATATATGTCAAGACAAAACCAAACAAGCAGAACCTCCTCAAAATCTGCAGTTTGTTTTCATTGCTGGGTGATGGCATGCTATTGCAATCACCGAGAATTTCCTTGCAACCTTATTTCACCCTCAGTGAGACAGGCTCCTTCCTCGCATGCATTCTGTATGGCCATACCGAACTTACATTCTGTCAATTAGATCTTACTCTTTCATCCTTTCCTGACTTTCCACAGAACGTCGTTTCTTCCTAAAAGGCCCTCTTTTCTTTCTCTATTTGCCTACAGAGCTTCTACTTTCCTTAAATATCCAGCAGGATGATCTTTTCTGTGAGGGGCTCTGACTTCACCAGGCAGAGTCATTCTAACTTATCCCTCTGTGCTTAACTGAAACGGTGCATTGACCTCTACTGATATACTTAATGTCTTCCTCTTCTAATAAATTTGTATATATGTCTTCCTTACTAGTTTGTGAATGCTATCAAGTCAGGGACTCACGTTATTTTATGAAACCATCTTACCAACTGGAAGCATTTCCACTAACAACCAAGGAGATCTACACCAACTGCGTTCCATACTCTATTTGCTTGTAAGAGTCAGATTGCCCTGGTGAGAGCTTAGACCAGGGGTGGGCAAACTTTTTGACTCGAGGGCCACAATGGGTTCTTAAACTGGACCGGAGGGCCGGAACAAAAGCATGGATGGAGTGTTTGTGTGGACTAATATAAATTCAAAGTAAACATCATTACATAAAAGGGTACGGTCTTCTTTTTTTTTTAGTTTTATTCATTTCAAACGGGCCGGATCCGGCCCGCGGGCCGTAGCTTGCCCACGGCTGGCTTAGACTTTTATTATGGTATGGCATTTAGTTAAAAAAAAAAAAAGTGTGTGTGTGTGTGTGTGTGTGTGAGAGAGAGAGAGAGAGAGAGAGAGAGAGACAGAGAGAGAGAGAGATTATCAACATTTTAGGAAAGTATTAGCTAAAGCTTTTTTATATTTAAGTATTTAAAATTCTAAGTGATGATCATTTAGAGTCTCATTCTGTAACCTCAACTGCATGCATTACAGATAACACAGTCTCTGTTGCCCTTTTATCTACTATGATTTCTGTTGTGGAATTTAATATAAAAGAGATGATTGTTCTGTAATGAATTTGCAAATGTGCTTCCATTTGGAAATGCGTATCCATGTATGCAGGTGCCAGCTGGATAAATACATATAACAGCTTTTTAAGTATTATAGATTTTACTCAATGATGATGATGGAATCAATACTTAAAATCTGTGGAAGCTTATGTTTTCATTAAAAGTGACAAACTCTGGGCCTGGTATATAGAGTGAACCCTGAACAGTACTTTTTCTGGACCTTAATGTTTCTATACAGTTTGAAGAAGAGCCCAGCAGCTGAAGCATTAGGAAAAATTATTCTCTAAGTAAATTTAACTGAAAATTCTGTAAAATTTTTGGGAAAAATGCAAATAGTTGCAAAACTCATAGCTATGAGAAACTTGACATGATCAAGACAAATGTTCTTACAAATATCGTAAGATTTCATTAAGCAGCAACTTCAGAGATCCTGGAAGTAAATGAAAGTAAAATTATAAAGAAGTCTATTTTCACTTTAGATGTATATAGTATAAGTTTCATAACACGCAAATGAAATTCACTTCTGAAAATAAGTGTGCCACTAATTTCCTGAGAATTCTTAAAAATGTCTTCACCCCAAATGTGAGGAAAATGAATTTAAAACCATGGGAATGTTTGCTTAACCAGATGGAGTCTGGAGAGTCAAAGAAAAAAGGATAAAATATGATCTAAGTCAGTATAACATACTCAAGTTTTGCATTGGTGAACATGTGTAGATATGATAAATGCATGGCCACCAGGAGGCAGGACTGAGGGTTTGGGAGTCCTTGACTGCAACCCCCTTCAGAGACAACATGACTGGCATGACTGGCTGTGCACCCATTGAGTCTAGTGTAGGGAGGGCAGCTTGCCCCATGAAGTCTCTCAAGGAAGGACTTTGTAATTGCATATGGTTGGACCTGAAAGATCACAGATAAAATTATGGCCTGGAGCTAGACTTCCCAAAAGCCAATATAAATAACTGGTACTTCCTTTATATTGAAATGTTCTCTCCTAAGGAACAGATCAGTCTGACCTCATCTATTTAAAAAATTTTAAGATGGAGATAAATGATTCAATAAGTTACAGTGGGGCCTTGACTTACGAGTGTCCCGACTAACGAGTTTTTCGAGATACGAGCCGTCTCTCGGCCGATTTTTTGCTTTGAGTTGCGAGCTAAAATTCGGGTTACAAGCCAGCTTCAGATACCCCACCGCTAGTTGGCGCAGCGAACAGAACGTCACAGTGAACGCCACATCATCAGCCCAGCATCACGTGTCTCACTCGTTCACTTTATGATTTGACATACGAGTAATTTGAGTTATGAGCTCCATCACGGAACGAATTAAACTCATAAGTTTAGGCCCCACTGTATATAGAACAGCCGATTGCTTTATAGTTAACTAGAGGCCCGGTGCACAAATTTGTGCACTCGTGGGGCCCCTTAGCCTGGCCGGGGGGGGCCATCTCGCCCAGTCCCAAATGGAGCCATTGGGGGCCAGCTGGGGGATGGGACTGCGGGAGGATCGCCAGCCATGGAGGTTGGCTATGGGAGTGTACTGACCACCAGGGGGCACTCCTGCATTGAGCCTCTGCCCCCTAGTGGTCAATGTGCGTCATAGCGACCGGTCATTCGGTTGACCAGTCGTAAAGGTCGCTTAGGCTTTTATATATAGAGATATTGAGCTACGTGGTTCATTACCATATTTGCAGATAATACTTTAAAAAAATTCAAATTTATTTACTTATAAAAATAATGATTCCACACAAAAATAGCCAACTGATTTTTGAGAAAGGTGCAAAAGCAATTCTATGGGAAAAGAAGAGTCATTTCAATAATCGATGCTGATACAATTCCATGTCCATATGCAAAACAATGAACCTAGAGACAGACCCGACACCAAAATTTACTCAAAATGGATTACAGATCTAAATATCAAATTCAAAAATATAAAACTAGAGGAAAACATAAGAGAAAATCTGTGAAACCTAGTCCATTAGTTTGCAAGGGCTGCCAAAGCAAAATGCTATAGACTGGGTGGTTTTAATGACAAAAATTTATATTCTCATGATTCTAGAAGCTGGAACTCCAAGAAGAGGTGATGGTAGGTTTGAATTTTCCTGAAGCCTCTTTCCTTGGCTAGCAGATGGCTGTCTTTTCACTGTGCCGTCACACAATTTTTTATCTGTGTGCATGGATCGCTAATGTCTCTCACATTTTATAAGGACAGCAGTCATATTAAGTTAGATTTCCACCCTAAAACCCAAAATACTGATAATACCAATTGCCTGTGAGGATGCAGAGCAATAGGAGCTCTCAATTTCTGCCTGGAATGCAAAATGATTCAGCCACTCTGAAAACTACGTGGCAGTTTCTTTCAAAGCTAAACACAGTCTTACCATATGATCCAGCAGTTGTACTCCTAGCTATTTACCCAACTGATTTAAAAAGATATGTCAACAGAAAACCTTCATCTAAATGTTTATAGCATATCCTATATAATAAAAGCCTAATATGCTAAGTGTCCAGGCGTCCGGTCATCCGTTCAACCATTCAAAGCATACTATGCTAATGATATGCTAAGGCCGTTCAACTGCTCACTATGACATGCACTGACCACCAGAGGGCAGTCAACCTGTCGACCAGTCGCTATGACGTGCACTGACCACCAGGGGGCAGACACTCTGACTGGTAGGTTAGCTTGCTGCTGGGGTCTGGCTGACTGGGACTGAGCAAGATGGGCTGGACATGCCCTGGAGCCCTCCCTCGGCCCCTTCCCAGCTGGCCAACCGAGGCAGAGGCGGCGGGGGCCAAGGCCCTTGCAACGGGCCTCTAGTAGTCTATGAAAGCAAACCAATACCTAAGCCTGAAATGCTTCAAGGTTAAGAAATCAAAACCTAAGGAGGACAACCAACCCAAACAGCCTACTAGGCTTTCCCAAATAAGGCAACAGCTTAAGCTATAGCCAATCAAATAATTTCCTTGATCTGCTTCCGCCTCTTCTCTGTAAAATCTGTCCCTGAGCTCCTATTATAGTGTGTTTAACCACTTCTGGTTAGACACTGCCTGATTCAAGCAGATTTTTGCTCAAATAAACTCTGATACATGCCTGTTTATATTTTAACAGGTCTATAATTGCATGAAACATCTCACTGGAGGAAAAAAATGTGTGAAACACCTGAGATGGAGAAAGGGTGATGACCTAAGTAACCCTGGAAATTAAGTCTATAAGACCGAAGGCAAAGGAACCCCTGAACTCTAGTAAACAAAGTTATTTCCCACAGGAATACAGGTTATCAATTCTAAAACGTGTAGACACCTGAACAGAGACTTCACCAAAGAGGATATGTAAAAGGCAATTCAACACACAAAACGAGGTCCAACATCACCAAATGAGAGGGAAATGCACACACCACACATGAAAATGGCTAAAATGACTCACCCCACCAAGGCTGGCCAGAACACAGAGCACTCAGAACCCTGGTATATTGCTGTTGGGAATGCAAAGTAACGCAACCACTCTGCAGAACTATGCGATAGTTCTTATGAAGTTAAACACAGATTTACCATATGACTCAGGACTTCCATTCTTTGATATCTACCTTAGGAGAATTAAACATTGTGTTCACACAAAAACATATATTCGAGTATTTATAGCAATACTATTATAACTGCCAAAAACTGGAAACAGTTGTAATTTCCTTCACTGGATGAGTTGATAAAGAAACTGTGGTCCATCCATACAATGGAATACTGCTCAGCACCAAAAAAAAAAGGGTGGGGGCATTTTTATTTTATTTTAATTAGTTTAAATTTAAAAACTAATATTTGATTCAGGATTGGAAATTTTTAAGATATGTTTGAAAAAACTTGGGTATGTGAATCTTCTTTATCAACTGTAAATTTTATAAAATCTAAATACCGAACAAATATTTCTTATAAAATTTAACTTTCAAATTAAGATGGGTTATAAGTGTAAAATTATACACTGGGCTTTGAACACTCGGTGTAAATCAAGAATATAAAATCTATTATTCATTTTTATGTGGATTACATTGTGAAATAATCATTTGGATTTATTTGTTTACATAAAAATATGAATTTATCATGTAGCAGATGTAAGAGTGCAAGAAAGAATGAAATGATAGTGAAAAATCACAGAATGCTAAAGAGGTTTGGGAAGATGCAGGAAATAAGAAAAGGATTTAAAAGGGAAGAAGATTGCAATTAGCCGAACACCACAATGACGTTGATGCAGAACTGACTAATTCAGGTCCTCATGCTCCACTCACAAAGTATTAAGCTAATTTTTCTTTTAACAAATTGGCCTATGGAGATCATTGAAAGTAGCATCTTTTAAAACTAATGAAGGGGAGGATTCCAATGTTTCAGTGTTCCTTCAATAAATTGCAATATGCCTTCAGAGGGAGAAGTTAGATTAGTTAGGAGATAATGATTAATATTTTAAAAATGTAAAGCCCATTTTAAGGTGCATGTTTTGTGACATGTTAGTGGGTCAAATTTTGCAAGTTTAAGAGAAGAAAAGAATTTAGGTTACTATAAGACTTAATACTATCTATGCCTTTTCATTACATGGAGGTATTCCTTTATCTTTTATTTTCCTGGAAAATAGCACTGTGCTACTGGATGAGAGAAAACGCAATAGTATAATCTTGAAGACTCTCTTTGTGTATTGCTTAAGCCAGAATGGCATTCTGCTACCTCATCTATTATAGGCATTCTTTGCCAGTATATGCTGAGATTCAAGGTTCAAATCAAATAATAAAACATGTTTTTTGTCTTTTTTTTATAATAATATTTCCTTCAGATATATATTTTTTAATCAGTGATTAAGTCTCTTTTTTCCAGGTTCTAATAGAAGACAGCCTGTGTTCCAGTTGACAGCGCAAGGAAAATTCAAAGAGAAAGAAGAGGCCAAACTGTGAATTTAGTATGTATTAGCCTTTTCTTCTGTATAACTAAACAATGGCTTTGATTTGCTGTTCTCTTCAATGTCTCCTAGGTCAGAATAGGGCGGTGACGGCGAACCTATGACACGCGTGTCAGAGGTGACACGCGAACTCATTTTTTTGGTTGATTTTTCTTTGTTAAATGGCATTTAAATATATAAAATAAATATCAAAAATATAAGTCTTTGTTTTACTATGGTTGCAAATATAAAAAAATTTCTATATGTGACACGGTACCATAGTTTAGTTAGGGTTTTTCAAAATGCTGACACGCCGAGCTCAGAAGGTTCGCCATCACTGGAATAGGGTCAAGGAGGGCTGTAAGATGTATGAAGAAATCTTAATATGATTTATGTATGAGTATGTAAGGTGACCCTCCCAGTCTCTTGATTATTCATCCACATGAAAAATTTATGGTTTTTATATCTCCCCTATAGAAAAGATATAACCAAAGATACAGGCTCCAAGGATAACATGGTCAGGATATACCAATTTCTTTCAGTTTCTTAATATCAGTAATAGGTTTCATTTGATTTTATGAGAACACTGAGGTATTGCTATAACAAATGAACTAATTTCTACATTTTGTGCCATTATAAATGCTATTTATTAAAGGTTAATGGTTCATTTTGGTTTTAAAATTAAACTTCTAAAAATTAAGTTAAATTAACCTAATAAAAATGAAAAATGATAGAAAAATATATTCAGAAGTTTTTGTTTAATGGTACTATTTTTAAAGCAACAAAAAAAGCCCTGTATATTTAGATAAGACCATTTCCTCTAGTTATATACCCTCCTCTCCTCTCCCTCACTTGAAAGGTATTTTTGAAACATAGCTCCATTGGTACCTCCCCTAGCCACTCAACAATCTCTCCCTTTCCCGGACAAGCATCCCATGGCTTACAGTCAATTGTGCACACAGGTACAGCATACCAGCCAGCGTCCATTCTGATTGGTTAACCATACTATTTTATTCAATGGAAATGATGTCATATCAATTGTAACTTTAAAAAAATTTTACTTCTGCTACCCATTCCCATTATTCATTCAGCAACTATTCATTGAGCTACTGCTCTAGCACAAGGGATAAATGATGCATAAAAATCAATACAATCTTTCCCCTCCCAGAGCTCATACTCCAGCAAGCTTTCATTCACATATTTGACCATGATTTAATTCTAAATATATACCTTGGGTAATTATATCAGCATATGTATAAATATTATGTCTATAAATCTATTTCAAACATTTACAGGGAAGTTTCAATCTCTGTATCTGACATAATGTCCAGAATAGAGCTTATAAAACACTGAGATAAAGAAAAAGGAAAAAAATCTTTAGCAATCCATAAAAGGAAGCTGAGGCCGCGGTAGAGAGTGATGAATACCTTTCACCAGGGGTAGGTGACAGCAAAGTCTAAAGAACAGCTATATAAGTACTATTTGAACACAGAGACTATTTTCTGATTTGTGGCCTTTTGTTCTTAGTGACTATCGTTTATACGTGTGGCTATCTATAGCGCTATTACTATCTGTACTGTGTGCACTTCTCCGTGCTGAACTAAGTACACGCATTTCTGATGCCTGAAGTTGTTTTGCAGAACCTCTTAGCTTGATCTGGGAGTTTCCTCTTAGGCAAAAGTTGAAGCCATGTGCATGGCAAGATTATAATTTCAGAAAAGAAGGTGGTCCACAGTGTCCTATCTCACTGATATCAGAAACAGTGGAGACTAAGAAAGGCTGTGGACCAAAAGATCAGAACCATAGAGGTCATCTTGGAAAGGAGGAACCAGATTGCCATGGTGCCAGGGGATCATCTCTTAGGATCTTGGGAGGGTTTTACATTGTGTCAGTGTTGGTACCACACTCTGTGGCCCAACCTTTCCTGAAGGGTAGAGGGGAAGGGAGCAAAATTTGCCACCCTCAAATGTATCTCTGGCATGAGGATTTTTTTTATTATTTTTCTAAGAAACAGAAGCCTCAGAAAATTTTTCTTTTACATCCCCTTAACTACCTAAAATGATTTAGATAGAGGGCCTGTTCCAGGAAGAGAGTTATCACCAGTGATAATGACAAAGAACCTGAGTGGTGAGGAGAGGGTCTCTATGGCAGGGCAAACATTTGTCTACCAAATATTTGCTCTTCCCATTTCCTGTGAACTGCCTTTCTCCCCATTGAAATCCCAGATACTTATCCTATTCTTTAGCTCAGAATGGCATAGGAACCTCAACTGCCTGACTTATCCTTGGATCACTTATTCTTATGGAATTCCCGTACACATGTAATTAAATTTTTCTACAGTTATTTTGTCTTACGTTACTGTATCAGACCTGTCAAAGAACTTCTAAAAGGAAAGAATTTTTCTTTTCTCCTCAACAACATCATGGTGTTCTTTGTAATTTGATTCCCAGCTCACAGCAACATTGAGCTTTTTACAAAGGGAATAAGAGCAATCTGTGGTTGCTCTCCCCTCCCTTTCTAAGGACATAAAGACAGCACATCACCACACATGGACGGGGACGGAGGAGAGTAGTATCAGGCTGCACCAACAAAATGAACACCCTCCACACCAGCACTATGAATAAAATGAAACAAAACATAACTTCAAAATAATTAAGTTGCACTTGGGTTATATCTGTTACAATAAAACCAAACAGCATGTCTTTGGGTTATAACTTAGGGATGTTAAAGAGCAAAACCACGGTTGTGCAATTTTGAAAATCTAATTGGCTTTATTTAATGATTCATGAGTCAGGCCACATCCCATCTAGCAAATACAAGGGAGGTCCCAGGAGTTATAAAAAATGGAAGGTTTTTATAGTCAGAGGGAGGGTGGAACAAAGTAGTTTAAAAGAGTCAATTATTTCAGGCAACGCCACTTCCCCTGAGCGAAGGCACAGGGTCTTATCAGGCAGAGTAACTTACTAGTGTTGATCATGAAATCCCAGACTGATTTACAATTCTACTCCTGAGAGAGGCTAAAACTGGAACTAGATTAGGTATTAAGTCTTAGTGGGGCTTACCACAAATGATTCCATTTTGTGCCTGTTGTTTCTTTTTGACAGGGGTAAAAAAATACTGTATGAGTTTAACAATAATACTTATGTTCAAATTAATATGTGCATATATATAATAGTCAAATCCATTTGCCAGCCAAGAATGCCTATAAAAAGATTCTTAGTTATGATACCTTCTGATTTTAAATTTGGTAAATGTATTTTCAAACATAAATTCCCTGTTTGAATTATATTCCTAATATAATCACTATGGTGTTTTGTGTGTGTGTTTTTTTTTTTAAAAAAACCATTTTGTAAACCAATTAATCTGATTTGTTATATTTTTTAAGAGATAATGACCTTTTTAAAAAATTAAAATAAAAACCTTCACTTTTCTAAATATCTAACTGAATGTGAAATTGAGTACAGAACTACAGGTAGAATACACAAACCATTGAATTACAGCAGTACAGATATTTTTAATAAAGTTGACATTACCTTTCTTATTTCTGAATTTTTAATCAGATTTTCTAATATCGTAATTTTTAGAAAAGTAGCCTCCTGAAAGATCAACTTTTGTTTGACATCACAAAAGATATAAGAACTAGATATATTTTGCAAAGCATAATGCTAAAAACCCATGCCTACTCAACTATTTTAACAACAAATCTATATATATGCCTAAGCGATCTTTACAACCGAATGACTGAATGACCGAACGACCAGTCACTGTGAGGTGCACTGACCACCCAGAGGTAGACACTCAACTCAGGAGCTTCTCCCTGGTGGTCAGTGTGCTCCCACAGCCAACCTCCCCTGGCCAGCCAGCCCCAGTTGGCCCCAAATGGGGGAGGGGGGCTGGCCAGCCAACCTCCCTTGGCTTTTCCCCCCAGCTGGCAGGCCCTGATCAACCCCAATCACTGGCCAGGCGGAGGGACCCCACCCATGCATGAATTGGTGCACCAGGCCTCTAGTATTTACATAATAGTGTATTTTTTAATCACTTGATATAAACTCGTATTTGAACCTTATGTTAATCCTATTGCTGGTTTCTTCTAGAGGTGAGAAAAAGAAAACAAAAACTCAACTACATTTAGAAAGCTTCAAAATATAAGAATTAAGGTGTGAATTGAGGTCTTTTAATTGACTTTAGTGTTCTTCAGGTAAAATTACTGTTATTTATGATAGAGATTCTTTGACAAATTTCTCTCTCTAGTCTGTATGATGGGGCAGACATCACTTTCAAATTGTGTCGTTCACTCTGAAAAATGGACAAAATGCATGAAGGCACATATATCTTGATAATTAATTATACAACATCTTTTTATAGTCAAATTTGAATGGAGAGACCCCCAATTATTAGTCTTGAACCATGAAAAACAATGCTTTTTTCTGTCATTATTTTGCATGCTCTCATGCTCTAATTAAGGATGATGAACCACTCATTTATACATTCCATGCTGCATGAAGCAGTGGTTAGGCTTTTCTGTATAAACAGAAAATTGGAACATGATGTGATGTGTGTATTAAGCAACAGAAGAATATAGATGCAGAAACATTCTGTATGATGATTAGAGGGGATAAAATTCAAAGAAATATATGGAATAGCTTAACCCACACTCTCCAAAATAAACAACTAATAAAACCATCCCAGCTGTAGACAATGAGGCCCAGTCTGCAACAGCTGGTCCTCTCCTCACTCTGCTCTGAGGCTTCTAAAGGCAAAGAGAAAGAATACCCAGCTATGCTGCTGCCATTTTTTTTTTCAAAGAATTTGTAAAAATCATATCCACAAAGTATTTAAAGTGAAAAGGACCTGGGCTCCACCACCCAATATCTCCTTCAAAATACTCCCCTTGGGAAGGACCAGAAGAAACACCCTCTCTCTATTTTTGAGGCACACCTGTTTAGGCTTCCCTGGCTAGTTATGCTTGAGAAAAATTTGGTGTTGCTTGTTTGTTCCTGGCCAAGAATAATCCCAGTTCAATTCAAACCAAATTACTATTACTAATAATGTCTTTATTTGTTTTTTTCATTCAGCCAAGAAAGATAAAATATTCCAAGTTATAATAAAAAATAGACAGAACTAGGTGATGTCTTCCCAAAACAAATAATTATGGACAGGTAGGTGATGAGATAGGTGGGTACATAGGTAGATAGATACCAGGGTGGGGGGAAAGTACATTCACAGTTTTAAGAAAAACAATTTATTCTTGTATTATTATTTATTAATTATTGTATTATTTTCCATATGAACAACTGTAGACCCCGCCCTGTAGGTAAACAGATAGTAGTTTCTTGAATCCTGCAGTTAGACTTTGAAGGAGAAAAAGTCTAACAAGGCCAGAGTAGCACTCTCCAACTAGACTCAAGGGATTTGCAGCATTGTTCCAAGACACAGAAAATATTTTCTTGCTGCTTCAGAAATAAGGGGAATGAAAACTTGCCTGTGGTTCAGTGCCCACAACATTTTCAACAACTCGGTAAACATGCATCTATTAAAGCACCATCTGCCAACAACAGAGCCATCCACGGAAGTGCCAACAGGACTGCATTCAGCTGCCTCTGGTCTCCAGCGTCTCTGCCTTTCCTGAGGGACAGCCAGCTCCCTAGACTCCTATTCCTAGCCTGGAATTAGATTCCACTTCCCTGCAAGGCAGGAAATGTCTTCTATTGATTTCAATCTGTATTCCAAGCCCCAAATCAAGTGGCGTTTGATAAACTATTATAAAGGAAGGACATGATTACACTGGCGTGTGGTAAGAGATTATATAGGTTAAAAAGAAACAGGAATGGAATTTATGAGCAGAGGATTTGAGAGTTTAAATGAGGTCAAAGTCTACAAACAGGAAATGGAAATGCAAAAGCAGAGAGGTGGGGGAAAGATGGCAATGATCAGAAAACAAAATTAAGAGCCCGTTTTGCGGAACCTGGCTATGATGATCACCTGAATGCTGCCTCCGTATCATTCCTTCTTCGCTGAATCAGTCCACACCTTTGGAAACCCCTGGACCTGCTGGGAATGGACCCCAACAATCCCAGTGTGGGGTGTGCAGGAGGCAGCCAATCAATTATTCTCTCTCATCATGGATGTTTCTGTCTCTCTCTCCCTCTCCCTTCCTCTCTCTGAAATCAATAAAAAAATATTTTCTTAAAAAAAAGAGCCCGTTTTGCTCACATTAGAAATTGGCAAAGGCTTCATGTGGTGTCTTAAGGTATTTGAGAATACTGCTAAAATCAGTTAAAAATATGCCTCGCTCTGGCTCTCAAGAGCTGTGGGGATAAGAGCCTGTTATCATGTGGACAGTAAACAGGAAGGTTGAAAACACTGAGTGGGAGGCTGGCCCTCACCTGCAGGCTCCCCAGACAATGTCACAACCCCCACAGTGTGGTGGCAAGGGCAAGGGGAAACAAAGGAACTATATACTCTGTTAGGCTAATACTAAGTTGTGTATTTTGTCCATTATTCTTTCTAGTTTTCTATGCTCAGGGGGTTTGATGCTTGTATGTTGGGCACACACACCAACATCATAAAATTTAGAATCTTGACTCTTAGCCCAAAACAGGAAAGAAAGTATTTGGCAAAACGTGTTTTAGATATAAGGTTTTCTGTAGTATATTCCAATTATTGAATATGTCTTTAAGAATTATGAAAAAAATAGGTTAATCAGAGACCAGCTGCCAATCCACACCAAATCCACTTCTGAGATAAATACCCTTATGGTCCCTTCTCTTCCATTTCTATGCTTATTTCCCCAAGCTGGACTTTGACTCTTTCTCTCTAAAATTATTGCTTTTAATCGGTCAACCCTAAGTTGAACCTACTCCTTCCTGCCAGATGAATATTTCTGAAATTCTCTTCTGATGTTCTCCTGCTCAAAACTGTAACAGAATAAAGCCCGAAGTCTTTAGTGTCTACCTTTAAAGCAGGCCAGCATGCGTACACAACATGCAATTAGTGTCCAGAAAAACCTCTGAAGGAGCCACTCCAGGTGTCTGTCTGCCTTCACAGCTACTTCGTAGTTTGCTTCCGGACTTGTTGCTGGATGTAGGCAGCACAGGTTATCACAGGAATAATGAGACTTTAGGTAAATTCAAATAGTTTCAATGGTTCTACAAAACTTCATTAATATATTGAGCCACCATCTATTTGAAATTTGTATAAGTTTGGTCACAGGCAATTATTACTTTATTTTAATATTCTATGTCCAGAAAATATTAAATGCTGTAATTTATGTATCATGAATTGAAGTTTTAACTAACGGATGTCATTTGACTTATGAGGAACCACTTAGAAATTAAATACTAATGCCTGGCTGGAAGCTAAATAAAATAATTTACATGTATAAATATACAATGAATTTAGAGTATCCTTTCCTATTTTCATTCCTAAAGTTCATACTGCATAGGGCTATTTTTATACATAAAACTAAGAAAAGGGAAAAGTTGCAACTGAAAACTAATACAACTCAGTTTATAGAAAGCGTTACCATCTATTGAATGCTTGCTGTGTTGTTGGACTGGATGTTTTACATATACTATGGCATATATGTTTACGTATTCCTCGCAAGCGCCATCGAGTGCTCAAGATTCCCCCATTTCTCAGGTGTGGATAATTGAGTTAACTGCCTGTCTCCCTTAGTAAACAGATTAGCAGAGATTCAAACCTTCTGACTGCACAACCCACACGCTTAACCAATGCCAAATCTTTATTTGTTGGTGTAATTATTTTTAAGGCCAAACTTGTAAAGATGTTTTATAATAGCCTAGCTCATCTCTTCATAAAAGAGGCTCAATGAGGATGGTGTTTTATTGGATTTAAATGACCTCTTCCTGTAGTAATAAACTGTTGTGAAGCTTCTGATATATTACTGAAGGATTTTTACTGGAAATAGTATTTCATGATTTCAGCCTCATGGAGAAAATAATTACTGGGTAAAACAGGAGACTTTACAAGGAATTATCTCCAAAAAAGCACATTAACTTTACTGCATGTATATCTTAGCTTTGAGGCCTAGGAAACATATGCCTGAAATGTTCACAGTCTTCAAAAAAAAATAGCATTAGAAGAGGCAGTAGGAGAGGAAAATAGATTATATAAAATGTTATGTCTGGTATCAACATGGTTGATAAGAATCCGTTATATTGAATTTGTGTATTTAAAATGCTAGCTCCAACGGACCATAACACATCACCTGCTACCAGTTGATAGGAACTAGAAATTTTTTTTAATATTAAGTTCCTAAGTTAATTGACATTTTAAAGCCAGAGACTGAGGAATGCATCAGTGATAAACTGCGGTTTACATGAAAATATTCCATGCTTGCTAAATTTTCCATTTACATTTTAACTCACACTGTGAAAACACTGAAAACTAAAAGATGCACAGCCCAGGAAGGAAACCTTGGTTTTGTAGAACCATTGAAACTATTTGAATTTACCTACAATCTCTTTTTCACTAATTACCAAAGCAGAGGAAATGGGCCCTACTTGCACCTGAAGAATTAGGTTAAAATTATTAAAAATAATGGAAAGGAAATATAGAAATGAAAACCAGTCTTGCATCGCTACCCGGTGGGGATGCGTCCTGGGGAATGCCTCCTTAGGCAATTCTGACATTGGGACGGCCTACTGCTCCTAGGCTACAAGTCCGTGCGGCATGAATATGGGAGGTGAACGTATGTACATGAACATCTGTAAATACGGGAAAGGTACAGTATAAAAGATTTAAAAAATAAACCAAAAACGCTGCACCCGTACAGGGCGCTTACCGTGTGCGGAGCTTGCTGGGCTGCAAGTTGCTCTGAGCCAGCGAGTGAAGATAAAGGCCTCGGACATTCCCCTGCCGAAACGTAGTGCACGATGACGCACCACACTGCGTTAGACTGTCCACGTCCTGACGCTGGTTAGGACGTGACGTGACGTTATGACGTAATGCCAGCTATGACGTTATGACGGCTAGGATGTTGAGACGGCTACCTCCTCACTGGGAGATAGGAATTTTTCATTCCATGATAATCTTGTGAGACCAACATCATAAATGTGACCCATCTTTGACCAAAATGCCATTATGTGACATAGGAAGGTATAGGAAGACTTTCTATACGAGATAAAGTATGTTTACCTTTATGTGCACATATAAAGTTCCATGGGAATGTTTGCAAACAGCTCAGAACCTTGGCCACTATAATTTTTTTTTTTTTTTTTTGGTTAAAATGGAAGTTTGTCCTAGCTGGTGTTGCTAAGTGGTTAGAGCATCCATTGTGCATCGAAGGGTCGTGGGTTCGATTCCCGTCACAAGCAAGTATCTGGTTTACAGGTACCAATAGATGTGTCTCTCTCACATTGGTGTTTCTCTCTCTCTCTCTCTCTCTCTCTTCACCTCCTCCCTCCCCCCCCTTCCACTCTAAAAAGCAATGGGAAAAATATCCTCGAATGAGGATTAACCAAAAAAAAAAAAAAGAAAATTTAAAAAATTGAAACTTTGAAAGCAGATATCCATCCTATTTGGTAACTAAGGACCCTTCCTGGCCCAGACCCTCATTGCATTTTACTAAAATCTTGTTTGTTTGGGGGAGAAACTGTCTTAGAGGCAGCACAGGGTGGGGGTGGGAAGGTGTGTGTCAGCGAACTTACAAGACGGAGGGGCACAGGGACATGGTAACATCTCCCTTGAGTGGCTTTCCTTAAACTTTTCCTTTTTCAGGTTCCACTAAAAAGAACATAAAGTATTCTACATACTTTTATTCCTGTTTGAAAAAAAATTGAGCTTTATACAGCCATAATGTGAATGGAAATAAACTACAGATATACCCCAAAAGGTAATGTTAACTTTAGTCTGACATCAAATAGTGTGACTTTACAGTCACATTTTTTAAGTCTTCCTTTTGCTTACATGGGTGAATAATACTGGTACCCGAACAGATGGCATTAAGTGACTAATAAGTCAGGAAGAAAAGCTACCGTCGAGAAACAGAATTACTAACTCATCATCTTGCATTATGAAAGCCAAGAAAAAAAATCACTTCCCACAAAGAAAACCTGACCTTTGTTCCAGTCTGCTATGGGTCTTATTAATGTCATGACGCTATTGTCCTCTAGAGGGAACATGTGGTTGCTCTTTGCATCTTTGTTATTTAGCCTTTATGCAGCACGTTCATCTTTTTTTAGGTCTAGAAGGTCAATTGTTACTTAGGTTTTTCCAGCTTCCTCCTCCTCTCTTTTCTTGAATTCAGTTAGGACATTTCGTTTGCTGTCCTCTGAGGGAGTCCATGCTGAGTGGGAAACCCATCCTAAAGATTCTTTAAGGAAACAGGTCTTGATGACCCTGGTGATTTATATGTGCATGTGTTCTCATCTGACTCAGCACGTGGCTCACATCTTTGGCTGTTCACCTCCAGCCTCTTCAGATCGCTGATAAAGCAGATAGGAGGACAGATAGAATCTTTAAAAAACTTGAACCTGCCCTAGCTGGTTTCGTTCAGTGGATAGAGCATCGACCCGTGGACTAAAGGGTCCCGGGTTCTATTCTGGTCAAGGGCATATACGCCTTCTTTCTGAACTGCCAGTCCCCATCTCTATCACTCTATCACTGGCATTATGTATTTTCTTCTTAGCCTGGACCCCTTCTTACAATTGCCATCAATTCTGTTTTCCCTGTCAATCTTTAACCTTAGATAAATCCAACCATTGGACTTTTCTCATTATATCTCCTAGCTGGTAAGATTTACTAAAGAAACTCACAACTTAAAATTTATAGTGTGTGATTTTCAGGCTCTCAGCAAGCATTGCACACATAATCTGAAGCTGTTTTACCACGCAAATTCCATATATTATTTTTTAATTACTTAATTTCATTAAACTTTGGCTGAGTTTGAATGAACAATTTGTTGTTGACATCCTATTGTGGACTTTCACAAATACTTTTTTTGAGGTCTTTTAAACCATAAGTATATTTTTGGTGTGTGCTTAAAAATGAAGAGATGCCATACTATATCTGGCACAATATCTCTTAGACCAGGGATGGTAAATACACTTACTTTGAATGCCGGTTTCAATTAGCTACTGAACTCATGGTGCATAATTTAGTCAACAATTGATTGGATACAAAGGGTTAGGAAAGACAAATACTTTGCTGCTGCTTGAAATAATCTTCCAAGCTCCAAGATGTGCCTGGCTGACATCGATTCAACCTTTAGGGTTCAGCTTAAATATAACATCTTCAAAGATTTTCCACCTCCAGACTTGATCAGATGTTCTTGCCATGAGCTCCCTATCATAGCTGTTTATAATCTATCTCCCCCAATAGACTAAAAGTTCCCCTAAGGAGATACTGCCTGTTAGGCTCACCATTGTATCTTATGCTTAGGATAGTGTGTGGCACATAGTAAGTACTTAATGAATATTTTCTGTATGGTCCCCATCTCTGCATTATTAAATCTATTCTCTACATATTCTTTCTGTTCTAGCCATACAAAGACCCTTGTCCCTCCCCTTTGGGAGTCGAACGACCCTTTCATAGGGGTCACTTAAGACCATCGGAAAACACATATATAGATACATATTGTTTTTGTGATTAATCACTATGCTTTAATTATGTTCAATTTGTAACAATGAAAATACATCCTGCATATCAGATATTTACATTACGATTCATAACAGTAGCAACATTACAGTTATGAAGTAGCAACAAAAATAATTTTATGGTTAGGGGTCACCACAACATGAGGAACTGTATTAAAGTGTTGTGGCATTAGGAAGGTTGAGAATCACTGCCCTAAAGGCTCCACATTTCCCAGCTTTCCTAATAATTATTTGTGGGAATAAACGCCCCCCCCCCCAAAACCCACCCCTTAGCAAACTCAACATGCCTGATTCTTTACGTGTCCTTCAATGTCCATTTCCAATTCTACCTTCTCTAGGAAGCATTTCTGTATCTTCTCTTCCCATTTGGAACCCCTGAAGACCTGATCACTTTCTTTTATATATGTCTAGAACTAAAAGAGACCTTAAATTTGACTTGCTCCAACTCTGTAATTCAACATACGAGAAAACAGAAACCCAAAGCATGTAGGGCTTTCTCCAAGGTGACTACGCAGTGGGGCACCTGCGTCTGGAAGTCAAGCCACCTATGTTCTTCCCACTGCACAAGGCCACCTTCGGAAGGTAAATGGCCAACTTTGCCATCATCAGCTGCAAATTCTAGTGCATCTGATGGATATGGCAGTATATATAAATTATCACAGTAGGGATACTTACAATTGAAAAAATGCTGTCTAACTTTCTGGAAAGAATTACTTATGTTCAATGTATATTTTTTGGTAAACTAGGATAGTTGTGTGTCAGAAATATTCATAGTCAGATGCATCTGTATCAATGGTTATAATATTTAAAGAACATTTTTCACTTTCATGCCACTTGAATATATTCACCCTGATTTTAGATTTTTTTAAAAAGACACTTGAAAGCTAATTACATCATGGTGATATTAATCTCCAAAGAGAAGCTTTTACAAGCCCTTAAACTAGAATCCAGAAGTGAAATCACTTTCTAACCTAAACTACAGCTTTAATGGTAAAAGATTTCGTGAAGGTTGAAGAGCATTTTTTCTGCAGTATATTTTCTCCAGGAGCCCACAGTGCCTCCAAGTTCCCATCACTACCCTGTCTCTGCCTGCTCCTTTTGTGGTTTCACCTGCTATCATGTTTTGTTGTCAATGTGCCATCATTAGCAAAGATTGATTCAGGGCCCCTTACAAAAGAGAATGTAATGATCCCAGATCCTTGCTTTTTCTATTTTCTGGACATCTTAGCATAAACACAGTCTGTTCTCTCTTAACTCCATCTAGAAAAAAAATAGCCCTCATCTTTCAAGGCCCAGCCGAGTTCCCGACTGACCCAGAATTCCTACTCAGATCAGCCAGCAGTGGTGCTCCATCTGTTGTATCCCAAGAGTCGGATGGGCCTTCAGATCCAGGACAGCATGGATCAGCATAAATTGGTGGAACCTGTTTTTGTTGTTACCTGTTTTGCTGAAATAGTAAGTGGAGAAATAGAAGAAATTCTGCTAATGTTGTATAACCAGAATTTCACTTCTAAGATGGGATAGTTGATAGTCTAGACCAGCGGTTCTCAACCTGTGGGTCGTGACCATCGGAAAACACATATAGCATATCAGATATTTACATTATGATTCATAACAGTAGCAAAATTACAGTTATGAAGTAGCAACAAAAATGATTTTATGGTTGTGGGTCACCACAACATGAGGAAATGTATTTAAGGGTCGCGGCATTAGGAAGGTTGAGAACCACTGGTAGACATTTCTAATAATCAGGAAGCCAGCAACTAGCTGATATTAGATGAAATTTTGGGCTAAAAAGACTTAAAAACTGAATTCCCTAAAGCAAACAAACAAAAATCACTCCTGAAATACAAACATCTAAAGGTAAAGGTTACTTTCCCAGAGGTGGACAAGAAAATTAAATACCATGGAAAAAGGACAAGGGGTGTGTTAAAGGAAGGTAGCATGTATTAAATGCTACTATGTGCCGGGAGTTATTTTAAGCACTTTATGTCATTTTCTTTAATTCATACAGCCATGTTGTGACAGAGTATCTGGTGAGCTGGTGTTTGTATAGACTGCTGGCCAACAATTCTTGTATGTTGTTTGTTCTATCCAGTACTCCCCACTGCCTGATGCAAAATAGACTATCTTCCAAGAGAACCAACAAATATGGATAATTTGGGAACTGTTGAAGTGAAGAGCAAGGCTTTTGCTACCTGTCTGACGCTGACCAAGTAGAACTATGTCTTCATTTACTAAGGCTGCTTTAACAAAATGCCACGAACTAAAAGTAACTACCTACCCAGCATAACCAGTTGTGGACTCAGTACAGCAGATGATGCTGGATAGTCAGTCCTGTAGCCTCGAACAGCTGGAAAATGAGAATCTCTGCCTAGGACTGTCACAAAAAGGTTTTGGAGGCAACTTGACTAGCCAATATAGCTTTACTTTCAGCTTCTCAGATACTCAAAGAAGACATTTACTCCTGCCCCCTCTTTGCTATCACCCCTATTTTTTTTAAAGGTTTTATTATTCAGGCACCATGGAAAAGATCTTTTGTTGCTCACAATTCTCTAGAGCAGGGGTCCTCAAACTTTTTAAATATGGGGCCAGTTCACTGTCCCTCAGACCCTTGAAGGGCCAGACTATAGTTTAAAAAAAACTATGAACAAATTCCTATGCACACTGCACATATCTTATTTTGAAGTAAAAAAAACAAAACGGGAACAAATACAATATTTGTATTTGCATGTGGCCCGCGGGCCATAGTTTGAGGACCCCTGCTCTACAGAAGGGGGGTATGCCATGCTGCGGGTGGGGGGGGGGGGCACATGCGGAAGCACCAGGGTTGGACAGGAGGCAGAGGAAGAGGTGGGTGGTGAGGTTTACTGTGGTTTCTTAGGAAAGAAACAGGCAAGGTAGGATAAGCAGGCGTAGGATTGGGTAGCTTAAATACTATTGCAGGCTCTGTGCTGTAGGGGCTGTCCCTAGTTGTTTGGTAGTTGGCTGTGGGTGAGTAGAGCAGAAGGGTTGTGGCCAGGAGTATAACAGCCTGACAAAGGAGGGAGTTGGGGTGTGGGCTCTGCCTTGGTTGGTTTGTATTTAAAAAAGCACACTGGCTGGTGAATTGTTTAAAATCTCAAGGTCTCCCTAGCCGGTTTGGCTCAGTGGATAGAGTGTCGGCCTGCAAACTGAAAGGTCCCAGGTTCGATTCTGGTCAAGGGCACATGCCCGGGTTGTGGGCTCGACTCCCAGTGGGGAGCTTGCAGGAGGCAGCCGATCAATGATTCGCTCTCATCATTGATGTTTCTGTCTCTCTCTCCCTCTTCCTTCCTCTCTGAAATCAATAAAAATATATTTTAAAAAATAAAATAAATTCTTAGGGTATTGAGTAACCTCAGGAGGGGCAGTCCTCCAGGGTCAACCAGGCCCCAGATGTCAAAGCATCAGAATAAAGAAAATAAGAAACATGATTTATATACCCGCCGCCCCCCCCCCCCCCCCCCCCACACACACACACACTCAGCCAGCTAGGGTCAGGAGCAGCCCTCCTGCCAATCATAAAACTAGCACTGCCTTATATGTAGAAACACATCTCCTTCCTCTCTGGGTGGCATTTTCCGCTGTCTCTATATTTAACACAATAATAATTATGAATTTGGAAAGAGATGTGATTCAACTCTAACATTTCAAATGACGTGTTCCCATGAGCACCGGCAGCAGTTGCAACCAAGACTCCACTTTTTAAGTTTCCTGACACAGCTGATGTTTCTTCCAACCATTCCCTTAACTAATGTCAATATAAATGTTCCTATAAAATAGTTTGGCTAACTCTTCACTCTGCCTCTTCTCTAAAGGTGGATCTGGCGGCATCTGTCATCTGTCACTCAGGCGCAGGCATCTGCTAACTCTGTTTAGCTTATGTCACAGACTTTGGTGAAATAGTCCTGGGAAAAATGAAACTGCATCTCATAGTCTTTTCCCTTTTCTCCTCTGGTTGAGGAATAGAGTGGCAGTGGGTTAAAGTCCCTCCAAAAGATCCTTGAAATATGTCCTAGATGTTTGAGAAAAGCTAAGGCAATACCTCTCACATGTCTTCATCATTTATAACGTCAGATAGGAAAACACTATAATGGCTTCCCATTATCTTCTTTTCGTCAGAATGACACAAGACACATTTCTTTCTGGATTTCAGTTTTAAAGTTAAAGTTCAATGCCACTGGCACTTATTTATTAACGTAGGCAGTGAATACTGCCCTGGTAATATTATCATCTAGCTCTTCTACCTCTGATTTTTAATTTTATCCTAAAAGCAAGGAATGGTTAGGGAATAAGTTCAGAATCACACACTCTGTCCATTGTTTAGATCTGAATTCACCACAGAGTGCCAAAACCATCTTCACTGTTTACTTTTTAAAATATTCAAACATTTGTTAAAACGTTAACTACGTTTAACATTTTATTATTTTAACTCACCTTTATTGTTGAAAGTATTACAGATGTCCTTTGTTGTTTTTTTCCCATTGACCCCCTCCACCCTGCACCCACCCCTCCCAGGCCTTCACCACACTAGAGTGTGTATATCCATGGGGTATGTATATATTCATATGTTTCCAGGTTAATCACTCTCCCCCCCCACCTCCTCTTTTCCAATGAAATTCATCAGTCTGTTCCATTCTTCCGTGTCTCTGGATCTCTTTTGTTAATCAGTTTATTTTATTCATTAGATTCCACATATGAGTGAGATCATGTGATACTTATCTTTCTCTGACTGGCTAATTTCCAGCGAAATTTACAATAGCTAAGATTTGGAAACAGCCCAAGTGCCCATCAGCACGTGATTGAATAAAAGAGCTGTGGTTCATTTACACTGTTTACTTTTTAAGAATATTTCCCTTCTGTGAACCATAATGTGTGCATTTTAAATGTAAATGGCATTGTTTAGATGGCCATACTTACAACGTTTCAACTCTTGGAGGAAGCCTGATGTAGAACATGTTGCTCATGTTCAGATCATCTAGCTGCCATTATGCATTGGGACTCCTAAACCCACTTTCCCACAGAACATGGTCTCTACCAAGGTTAACGTCATACTGAAGGCTCACAGTTAAGTAATATATTTCCAGGGCCCAAGCCAAATAAAACAAATCCAGGACATGTATATTTACATACCCTTACCATGAAAAGCATTTTACCTAAGAGCTACATGGAAAAAAATATCTAAGCATTTTCATTCTTAATAGAAAAATAAATCTTCACTGATCCCTGGCCAACTTTTAGCTATTTTACACTGCTTTTACTTAAACTAGAGCTCCAACTTTCTCCTTTCTTTTTCTATTAACTTTATAAGAAAAGTAATCTATATTTGCTTCGTTTTCCTCTTTTTCTGCTTAATATATTGTCTACTGTCACCTGGCTTCTGAACCAAGTGTCTTTGTAAGGATAATTTTCCTGTTCCAGTTTGATAAAATCAGGAAATTCTCAGAAAAGGAAATATACTAATAGACTTGTCAACGCAAGATAAAGCATGAAATTAAGATGGGTACAGGCGTTCTCCAGCACTACTTTCATGGCCATCTGTTGTTTAGGCCTGCCCAGAATCCATTCCTGCTTCTGATAATATCACCCTGATTTTTATTTTTTATTAAAAAAAATTTTTTTTTTAGGAATCTCTGACAGCACCCTCTCTTGAAATCAGGAGACTGATAATATCTTGCCAGTGAAAGTACAGCTTTTCCTTGGCTCTAGTGATGGTTTAAGAGAGATCACAGGACTTAGACTAGCCTATCAGAAAGCAATGCAGAAATTTTGCTGCAATGTTTGGGAAGTTCTTTTCCATTGACGTTGGTAAACTATATAAAATAGAAGCTTAGTGATGTTGGTGGCCACTTTGCTATCATTAAGAGAGAACTGGTCTGAGCAAGCAGCAAACACAGAGGAAAGCAAAGGCAAGAGATGAAGAGATGATTTCTGATGACATCATTTTAAACGTGAGGGCTGGTCCTGCCCAGGAGATCCACCTCTAACATTTAATAGCTCCAATACATTCTTTCAATGCTTTGTTTTACTTGTTAAAACCACTCAGACTTTGGTTTCTACCAATCACTTATACTAAAAGACTGGAATCATACAAATATCTATGTTATATAATCAGTATATTATATGTAAATATGCGACACAATAGGCATTCTGGTGGAATTATTATATGCTATAACTATTTTTTGAAAAAAATTATGATCTTACAAAAAGCATGTAAAACGTTTGCAACTAAAATAAAAGAAAATGCAAGAAATAAAAGTAATTTAAAAGCAAAATGTCCTTTTTACTCTCATTCTACTTACAATCACTGAATCAGTTGACAATTCCCTCTTTGAACTCTGTTATTGACTTCTGTTACCACCCAATTTCTTGAACCTCCTCCCAACCACTTCAAATATTCCTTCTGGATACCATTCACAGCATCTTTTCTTTCACTTACATTTTAATGTCCCAGAATTATATACTCGGTTCTCTCGTTATCTATCTCCTTGTACTCTTGCGATTATTGCAATAACCTTCTAACTGCACTGCTGTGAATGTAACTATTTTGATCATTTCATTTGTTTACTTGCTTGAAAACTCCCAAAGGGTTACCACTGCCCACAGGATAAACTCCAAACTCCTTTCCATGGCATCCCATGCTTTCAAATGGCAGCTAACCCCTCTACTTCCATCTCTCTATTCCCCAAATAAGCCATCTGCCTGAATAAACTGTCTCTGGAGAGTAGGTCTTCCCTCCTACTTCTTGGTTGAACCTCATGATGATACAATATTCTATTCCCTAGTGAACATCATAGAGTGCTTCTAGCTGCCAGGCTCAATGCTAAATTCTTACCTGCATTATTTCATTCAATTCATGTTACAGCCCTGTGAAGAAGTGGTATTGTGATTTTACAGTTCAGAGAAGCTGAGGGTCAAAGAAGTACCTTGTTCATGATCATGCAGCTATTAAGTGATGGCTTGGGCCTCTTAATTAGACTTCTAGATTATACCTCTGGTTACAGGCTTACTGCACCAATAACATATGAACTCAAGAGCCTCTGAATGTTAGCGGGTTACTCAGTCCCAACACCAAGCCTTCCATATAGTGAGCTCTCAGTTTGTGCAGTTGACTTACTGAATGAATGAATGGATAAATGCTATGAGGGGCAAAAAAAAAAAAAAAGAGAGAGAAAGAAGTCATCATGTTTATTATTAGCCTCTCTCTCAAAATGTGATTTCATTTCCAGGAAGAGATTTTCCTTACTAATCTTTTAAAACTACCATTTTGAGAGACATTTAATTAATACTCATTTTATATTTTTAATTGAAACTTCTATTAAGGTAATTGTAGATTCACATTCAGTTGTGAGAAATAATCCAGAGAAATCTTGTGTCCCCTTTATTCAGTTTCCCTGAAAAATAAAATCTTGCAAAAACAAGACTACAGTTTCACAATCATGATACCAACAATAATACTGACAAGATGGAGAACCTTCCATTACCACAAAGTTCACTGTCATTGCCGTTGTAAAACTAAAGGTGCTTCCTTCCTGCCCATTTCTCATTTGTTTTCCATTCCCACAATTTTGCCATTTCAAGAATGCTACATAAATGGAATAATACAGTTTGAAGCCTTTTCACACCTGCTTTTTAAAAAAATTCTTTACATGTTCTAATTTATCCAATATGTAATTTGCAACTATTTTCTTCCTGTCTGTAACATATCCTTTCATTGGCTTTAAAATATAAAAAGTTTTAAATTTTGATAAGGTCTCATCAATTTTTTCTTTTATGGATCATGTGGGTTTTTTTTTTTTTTGAATCAAGACTAAAAAACTCTATCTTGCCTTGGATCATGAAGATGCTCTTTTATATTTTTTCTTAAAATGCTATAATTTTATATTTTACATTTAAATCCATGACCCATTTTGAGTTAATATATGCATGAGATGTAATGTTGAGTTCAACATTTTCATGCCTATAGATGTCCTAGCACCTGTTGAAAAGGCTATCCTTCCTCCATTGGGCTGTTTTTTGAACTTTGTAAAAAATTTGAATCTACAGTTATTTTTTAAAAAAGTTTAATTAAAAATAACCTGCTTGAAGGTGATGCAAATATTTTGTAACCAGATAGACATATTGGTTGCACAGCATTGTAAATGTACTAAATGTCAGGGAGTTGCATACTTAAAAATTGTTGATTTTGTGTTACATGAATTTCATTTTAATTTTAAAAAGTGTGTGTGGGGGGAAAGCTTATTGGTTGGACACCAACTAATATTTTAAACAATTTAAATAAGGTTTTCAAAGGCTGTGTATAAAAGCCACTTTTCATATCACCTCTGAGACTGCTCTTTACTCTGCGTTTGGTTACAGTTTCTAGATCTCCCATTGCTAGTTAGGTACTATCCTAAGTCTAACCTCAGAGGGGAACAGTTTTAACAGTGAGTCAACATGTGGGCAGTTAGAGAAGTTTTTAGTAGGCCTAATATTTCCTGGCCCTCAATCCCTGCATGCCCTTTGTTATTCTTTGATCATTATTTATATCCTCACTTGTCTTCATCCTTCTGAACTAAAGTGCCATAAACAGAATGCTCTACAATATCAAGGGTGATCTCTGCCTTTTTCTCTGAGCACACAACCCTGGAATAATATAGTTTATCACTTTTCTGGCAAAGGGTTTGCAGGTCTCTAGGAACTCCATGACTTGCTGAATGTCTAGACCAGTGGTTCTCAACTTTCCTAATGCCACGACCCTTTAATACAGTTCCTCATGTTGTGGTGACCCCCAACCATAAAATTATTTTTGTTGCTACTTCATAACTGTAATTTTGCTACTGTTATGAATCGTAATGTAAATATCTGATATGCAGGATGTATTTTCATTGTTACAAATTGAATTAAAGCATAATGATTAATCACAAAAACAATATGTAATTATATATGTGTTTTCCGATGGTCTTAGGCGACCCCTGTGAAAGGGTCGTTCGACCTCCAAAGGGGTTGCGACCCACAGGTTGAGAACCGCTGGTCTAAACAGTTCTGTACTGAAACCTTTTCTTCTGCATCTACTTTAATTAATAGCAATGGAGTCCACATTTAGATCTGGAAGATTCCTGATCCCCAGGAGTCTTGGAGATGATCTGGGGGCTCATTGTATCAAGACCTTGCTTTAAAAAAAAGTCATTGTGTATATGTATTATTACATCCACATTATGTCCAAATGGCTGACCAGTGTCAGTCTGGAAAACCCCACATTTAGCATATATTTAAATACTGTCTGGAGAGATAAAATTCCTTCAAGTCATCTGACTCAAGATACCGAGTCATGGCCATTAAACATTACAAATTTAGTCCAGAAAACATGGTAAACTGGAGTCAAGTTTTTACATAATAGTAAGACATCTCATCATGGTATAGAGCTGAAATGATTAGAGTGCAGAGGAGGCATGTGCATTTTTCTGTGGATTAAACTCTTCCTCATGACTAATATCATGAGCATAGATGAATGGTGAGAAAATAAATGTTACAATATTACAGCCTGCTTTTAATTCTAATTCACTGTTACTGTTCACTTATGTCACCATTTGTCATTTCTTCCTTTAAACCCTAATGACATCTCCATCAGATAAAGGCTGTGCCATCTCCTATTGATGCATTTGTCTTTTTTCCCCCTCGTGTTATCATGAAACTTCCACACTAGTGTTCCCACAGAGTGCTTTGCTGAATATTAACAAATCTCCCATGAAATATGCCCTGTCCTCTAGTAAGTTGGGGAAATACCACATGCCACCTGTCTCCTCCGAAGTTATGATTTTCCTAAGTTCATTAAGTTGGAAAAGTCCTAAAATAGAGCTGTTTAAGTCTGTTTCTTAAACTTACTTTGACCATATCATATTTTGTTTTTATTTTATTTTATTTTTTTAAATATATTTTATTGATTTTTTACAGAGAGGAAGGGAGAGAGATAGAGAGTTAGAAACATTGATCAGCTGCCTCCTGCACACCCGCCACTGGGGATGTGCCTACAACCGAGGTACATGCCCTTGACCAGAATCGAACCGGGGACCCTTCAGTCCACAGGCCGACGCTCTACCCACTAAGCCAAACCAGTATGTGTATCTCATCTAAGCGCCTTTCTGGAACACCAGTGTCTAGAATGCCGTTATAGAACAGCCTATGTGTGCTGGTTCCATTTTGTTCTTATTACTGTAATTAAATTTGCAATCTAAGCATATACCAGCAATCTCCAAAAAGTAAAACCTAGTTATAGATCTTTGTTTCCTTCGCTGGATATTTCTGTTGACATTTCTGAGTTGGCTTACACAATCAATAACATGCACATTTTCCAAACACCTCCCTGGAATTTCATAATCCTTTATCATTGTTATGAACTAGATATTTCAACTTGCTTCTGCATACAGTGCTCAGACTTCCTAGCCTGGCATTCAGAGACCTACACCATCCGGACCCAACCTTCTTGTCTATCAGTAGCTCTTCCTAATCACACTCACAAATCTTAATTCTCTATTCAGACTGATCCACACACCATTCCACCAAAATAGCTGCTGCATTTGTATCTCAGTATGTGTGTTCATGCTGTTCTTCTCAACAAGGTTGCCGTCCTCTTCTTCGGTTGTTCAACCTTACAAACCCTGAAAGCTAACCCAATCTTCTCTCTTCATTTTTGTCAGTTTCCCCCCATCTAGACTGTAACCTCCACATGGACAATAGCCATATATGTTTCTAATTACTAAATATCCAGCTTAGCTCAGTACCTGATCATTTCTAGATGCCCAATAAAAAGATGTTGGATTAAATGTAAATTCTCTGAAATGTTGTACTACACATATCTCATTGCCTTACTTCTCATTTTGTATTAGTGTCTATTGCTTATGTCCAGGGTTATCATTTTGGTTTGTGCACTGCATTCACTATCTTTAGATATCAAGTTCTTCCAGTGCAGAGTATGGGAATTATATGCATTGATAACACCCTCGGCAGGTAGGACAGGGGCTTATACATAAAAGGTACTAAACAAATCTTGATAGATTGGCTAGTTAATTCCAGGAACAGCAAAAGTCTCTTCTCTCCCATGAAGCTTTTCTAAGCATGGTCAATATTAAGCTTTGTTTTCTGACCCCCCTTCGTGGCGGTTACTGGCTCTACAACTCACCTTGGCTCATATTTGTTGATTTGTTTCATGTGTATAAATTTTCTTCCATAAAGCCTGTGAATTCTTAAAAGGTAAAAATCTGTTTTTCATGAAGTTTTGTCTCCTAAACAGGTGAGAACAGAAGAGGAATTGGTTAAATTTAAATGGAAAGAAGCTGATATGATCGTACTACATTACACTTTATTGTTATTGACATTTATGATACAATGTTACTATTCTAGTCTTTTATGCAAACAAAAATAAATGATATAAAACACATAATACACTTTGATCATTTTAACCATACACAAAATCCTGTGTGATTGAAACTATGTTACATGTATATTTTACAAAGGACAGTATAGACTACTTTAATAATATCTTCCGATGAAATTTGTCATTATAGTTTGTATGTTATACAACATTAAATATGGATATATTCAAGAGAGTTACTATATATAGAACCAATTTTACTATTTAAGATAATAACTGTGTAAATGAATACTTACAAAAATATGTTTAAGCAAAAGCTATGTTCTACTTATTTATTTGGCAGTAACAAAAATATATATTCATCTGAAACTCTAATAAATTTGCATTAGATACTCAAATTTAAATGAATGTTTTCTAAAGAATTTTATCAACTTAGTGTTCTTGACTTAATACAGTATATATACCTTCACGATATTAGAATAGGTTTGCGTTACAAATAATGTTATTTCAAGTAAAAAACATAGGCAGTCATTAACACATCCAATACATAAACGAGGCCCACAGTATGTGCCTTGTACACAGTTGAACTCAAAACACATTTGTTGAATGAATACACAAGTGGATGGCATTTATTCAGTTATTTTCACCCAAATGTAATTATTCCAAGCTTTCTATTTCTAGTAAAAATATCATTTAAAAACTCAACACTTTTACTTAATCAGCTACTTTTCTGGAAAGCAAAGTTAGGTAAAGTGATTCCAGACTGAGCTGCAAACTAATGTCAGTGTTCAAAGCGATGCTCTACCACGTGTGCTTATGGTATGTGTAGGCAGCTCTGGTGTTTACAGGACATTCAATATTTTGAACAACTCCATATATCCTATCTTCATGCAAAACAAGACATCATAATCCAATTTCTATAATGTATTATCATGAAAAACAAAAAGCAGTAAGTATCAATGTGTATATTTATATATTAGTAGACATAGCAGACTTCAGGTGTCTCTCAGTGAGTGAGGCAGGCCAGGTGCCTATGCAACAAAGGCTAGACAATGCACATACTGAACAGTCTTCTACGCATGCACGACTTGGCCATCTGAATTCTGAGATCACCTGCAAAGGTAGTTTTGAAGCAGTAAAAATTTTCTAAAACCAAAGTCTAACACAGTTGTGGCATTGCAGCCCCTAAGAAGACTGTGGCCACTATACTTCAAAGGAGTCAGCCTGAACCCATTCTTGGCCCAAATCCCTCTTGGAACTTTCCCCCACCGCTTCGGCTTCATGCAGGGTGAACTTTCTGAGGCTCATCTCTAAAACTTCAAAAACTTGATAGGGTACAGAATACTTCTCTTAATCCAAGTTCAGATCATCCATTTCAAAAGCTTTGGCCTTTATACTTAAGCAGAACAACTGAAAATTCATTCAGCACATTGGTTAATATATTTACATATTAATGAAATAAGGACTACTGGCTTTGAGAAAATAATTAAACTATAATTTAGTGCAATAATTCTCTTGAAAGTAAGTCTTTAAAAATTAAACATAGTTTCCAAAAGCTTAGAAACAATTTAGTCACACACTAAAGATTAGTTTCAATATTAGTAAATACTACTAGTGTGGAAAATCTAAAAAATGACCATAGTCAAAAACCCTGTATACTGGTAACTTGTGAACCCCCCCAAACATAACTAATAGTCTACTCTTGACCAGAAGCCTTATCAAGAAGAAACAACTGATTAATGCACACATTGTATGTTATATGTATTACATACTATATTTTTATAATAAAGCTAGAGAAAATAAAATGTTATTAAAATCACAAGAGAAAATATATTTATAGTATTATATTCATTTGTTGAAAAAAATCTGCATGTCAGTGAACCCAGTGCAGTTCAAATCTGTATTGTTTAAGGGCCAAATATATATTATAGTATCACAATGATTTAAACTATTTTTAAATTGAACATTGTGGCTGCAAAAAGAGTGGTCGCTGAATTGAAACCACTGGAAAAATGTGATTTAAAGAGGCAGAAAATAGTATGAGACTTCTAAGATTGGGATATTGGCTCATAAAATCGAACTATACTCTAAAGTCAACATTAGATATTCAATATAAGGAAAAACAATACAAAATTTTTCTTTCTTCTTTCCTCCTTATTAAATAGTAATGGGTATATATGTAAAATTTTAGTTTCCTAAAATTGCTCATCTTTATAATTATTAAATTGTGTGATATGTAATATGAAAATCTTTGTAAGATATAATATTTAATGTGTACGACTAGGAGTTACTAGTTATCCCACAATTTTGAATCCAGTCCCCAGTGAAGAACCACATTTTCTATGCATGCCGTTTCCTTTTAGGTGGAGAGAGGCAGATGTCCAAACTCAGAACTTGGAAGAACTGTTGGCAGGCTTTAGCAATGTTTACACGTACTCAGGTTGTACAGGAGTATGTGAGCATTTAGGTAAACCTGTTTTAAAAACTCAAGGCCAGTTAAATGTCCAATGTCACACAGAAGTGCATCATGGTATTGAAAAATTGTTTTTATTCATTTGTTAAATAGATATTTTTTACTGTTACCACTGCTTTGGAATCACAGTCAAATATTATATGATGTACTATTCCAGACTCAAAATATAGCTAAAACTGTTATCTTCAATTTGAGGAATTGTTTTTTTCCAGATTGCAACAGCATTGGATTACCTCAAAATGTGTATTTAGAAAGGTAAAACATCCTGGAAATCCTAAGATTTTCATATATTAAAGGCATTTTATATATTTCCACTCATTTTTTCTCAATATAAGATGTATAATTTAATGACAACACAGTTCATATAACTCCTACTTTACTAAGGAATAACTGGTAACATGACAACAGTTCTGCTGGTAACCATAATGTATTAAGAAGGCAAACTTGCCTGGCTGGCATGTTTCAGTGGTTGAGTGCCAACCTATGAACCAGGAGGTCATGGTTCAATTCTGGTCAGGGCACATGCCTGGGTTGTGGGCTCCATCCTCAGTGTGCAGTGGGGTGTGCAGGAGGCAGCTGATCAATGATTCTCTCTCATCATAGATGTTTCTCTCTCTCTCCCCCCTCTCCCTTTTTCTCTGAAATCAATTTAAAAAATGAAAAGGCGAACTTCCTGGGTTCAAAATCCTCGTTCTACCACTTGTCAGTCATGTAGTCTTGGGCCAGTCACTGGACCATTCTCTGCTTCAGTTCCTAACTGTAAAAAGGGGGCTGTGAAAAGAATGCCACCTGGAATTGTCATTATGAAGATTTAGTGAAGCAGTAACAAAAAGAACGGGTAAAGCACTTGTACGTATTGCTTGGCACATAGTAATTATTTAACTGTTATCTATAATTTTTATTATAAAAAATGACAATGGCTGATGATATTATACACCATTATTAACTTTGGAGCATTTAATAAATGCCAAGCACTTATTAAAGTAGATGGTATCCATATACTATGTTTAGCCCTTAAAGTAATAGTAAAAGCATTATATTACAAAGAATGTAAGTCCTCAAAAACATGCTCTCTTATACATACCACAAGAACAGGTAATTTCCCCCATGAAACATACCAAAGTGTAACTAAAATGTTTAAGGACCCTTTCATCCCTCTAAGAGACTACTGCTTCCAGGACAGTGCTTAGAAAACACTGATGTCAGTGTGAGAAGTACCTGCTAGTCAGTTGTGCTCACTTATTAGCTCTACATAGAACTTAATCAAATTTTCAATATGTGAAAAGTCACAATTTGCTAATATGATGGGCCTTTAGGATCACTTGCTGATAGTATCGAGAATGTTAAATCCCCAAAAGTGAAGAATGTACTTAATATAAATATTTGTTATACTCATCTCTTTATTACATTCTAAGCGTTCAATTTTTTCTTTGAAAACTCTGATGTTGGTTTCTTTATTTTTCATTACAAATA
This sequence comes from Myotis yumanensis, assembly GCF_028538775.1. NCBI lineage: Eukaryota > Metazoa > Chordata > Mammalia > Chiroptera > Vespertilionidae > Myotis > Myotis yumanensis. Next base: position 18,198,691 of record NW_027223766.1, read on the forward strand.
TGAACTTATTGCCAAAGTCTTAAGAGATCCTTTACCAAATAACAATTATTCCCTTAACCAGTACATAAAAAGCTCGTACATATATAAACACAGTATTTTTGTTATTTAATACACAACTGCTAGTGATGAAGGTCATTAATGATAGCTTGAAAACCATGAACAAAGTTTATAAATTAAAATGTAATAATGGTTTGTATATACTTTAGTTTTGAAAGCATTTCACATACTAAATTAGTCTAAATTCATAAAATTATAACAACCACAATAAGGGCATTTTAATTATTTTGAAAATTATGAATTTAAACTCAATATTACTGTATTCACTATGCTAATAACAATGTTATTTTATCAAGGTAAAAATGATAAAAATTATGCACAGAATATATTTTGTGCTTCCATAGATTATCAAGGTCTCTAATAGTCCTTTTAAAGTTTATCAAATAAAGCTTAATTATACATATACCTTGATAGAAAAAATGCTGGGCAGGGTGTATTCTCTTAAGAGTTTGATGTCTTATATGAAAGCCTTAATAAAATGAAGAATTTTAAGTATCTAAGTTAGAGGTTGAGTTTTTAAATAGACTTATTTTCCCCTCCTTTAGCCTGGTCTTCTTTTCCACCTCCCCAATCTCTGCCTCTTCCCACCCCCTGGCCACATCTGACAGCACCAGCACACGTGGCCCAAGAAAGCCACGCCCACTTCAGAGACCCACAGTAATTATCATCATGTCCAGCCCTGGCCTCTGCAACTGTCCAGCAGCATGAAGGACACCTGGAAGCAGCTGGAAGAAGGTCTGGATGGAGGCCTCAATCACTCTCTTCTCCTCTCCGGACAAAACACCCTCTGACAGAGGAAACCATGCTCTTCACCTTCCACACAGGAACTATTTTCTCTGATGCAGAGGGACTGAGGATGAGGACACCAGTCTCTGTTTGCCGTCACATTTCTGCACAGTTGAGGAAATGTGGCCATGTGTCCTCAGAGATCCATGATTACGCCTTCCCATTTGGAGAAGATGAAACTAAACACAATGAAATAATTTTAGTAAATGGGAGCGCAGGCACGATGGCTCATTCTGTCCTCTGATATTTTTTCTGTAATGTCCAGGGATGAAGTCTACCCTAAAAACGAAAAGTTCATGTCAATACCCAGAGAGATCGGTTTGTGAAACTGAACTGTGTGAATGAAGGTCTATCCATTTCCAGCACAGGAGGAGCTGACATTAGTTATTTACACCATGGTGAAAGAATTAGGGAAAAAAATTCACTTTTCCTTGAATGCAGTGTTTCGCCAGGTGGTCCTTTGTCTAGTCCAGTGCTCAGAAGCTCTGCTCACCGGGTTCCTAGAGGTTCTCTTCATTCTTCTCCAACTGGGGGAGGCGGCTCGCACAGCTTGTACAGCCTAGAAGAGGCATGAGAAAGTGTGACCATGGCCTGACGCAGTGACATTACTTGAGGTTTTTTATTAGTATTAACCAATACATTAGTATAATAAATACACTAACCATAATTTCTTGGTTTGGGAGGCATGACCATATTATTTCACTAAAAATCACATATGAATTAGCAAACTCCCAAATTTCGGTTCTATTTTTTAATTTTTTATTTATCCTCACCAGAGGATATTTTTTCCCATTGATTTCTAGAGAGTGTAAGGAAGAGAGAGAAAGATAGAGAAATATTGATGTGAGAGAGATACATCAGTTGGTTGCCTTCTATATGCACCCCATGGAAGCTGAGGAACCTGTAACCCAGGTATGTGCTCTTGACCGGGAATCGAACCCAAGACCCTTTGGTCCCAGGGCCAATGCTCTAACCACTGAGCACTGACCAGGGCTGTTCTATTCTCTAGAAAACACCAATGTCTCTGTGCACACAAATGTGACGACTGGTTGGGCCATGCTGTCTTGTTCGCACCCAGCTGCTTTGCTCCAGGGCCCGCTGTTCTTCTCCTTGGTATCAAAATTGATTCTCTAAATTCCACAAGATGATATCATTATGATAGTTATCATCATGTGATTGTCTTGTACCAAGATAAGATCTACCCCAATAGGGGTCTACTGATTTTCTGACCAGTTTTAGAAATTTGCTTCATTTGGTACCATCTGGTGGTACAGGCAGTTCGATATGGAATGGCTGCCGTGGCAGAGTCCTGAACATCAAAGGCACAACTAGCTGGTGTTTCCTAAGAAATACATGCTCAGCTTTGCCCATCCTTCCCCTCACCTGTCAATAGAATCAGGTGGAGATTCACGTGGGTCTAGGAATCCATCTGAACTGGTGGAGATGCCGGGAGATGGGAAGACGCTCCCTCTTTTCACCCCAGGTCTAGTTGTTTGTGACCATACAGCTTCAAGGCCAAGTTCAGGGGACTGACCTAGGACTATACACATTCTAGTGCTCCACACTCCCCTGAATGGTGGAATCGTAACCCCAGAACAAAGGAAAGAGGAACATGCTTGCAATAGTGACCACAGAGGCCCTATGTCATAGGGCATGCCCATGATTTAAGGCATAGTCTCAGAGAACATCAGCTGGCCTAAGGTGGCTGGATGTTGGACCCCACCTGTGGTCCTCAACTGTGCCCATGACCACGCTGGTTCTCCTTCAGAGCTTAGTTTCATGGTCTAAAAAAAAAGGTGCAGATTTCTGCTTTGCTTCCTTTGAAAAGCACTCCAAACCCAGGGATAGCTGCCGTATTCACTGGCTTTAAACACATTAAAGTGAACCCAGCTTCAATGAGTTGTTAACAACTTTAGCAAGTTAAAAATTTCCTCTCCCTTCAATACTTAATCCCATGCTAATTCTAAATCAAAGAGGAAGAATGAGAAAGATTTAATATTGAGTTAGAAACTTAGTTAACAAAATGAACTTTCCTAGTCTGGACACACATGCAAAAAGTTACTGCCTTGGAGGTTTGTAAAACCTATTTCAAGTCTGGAAGGTGGTTACTGCTCCACATGTCACCTCCATGGAAGAAAACAAATACTGAAATAAGGACATCTCATATTAGAAAGCTTATTTCACCCTTCCCAGGGAAAATAATACATTAAAATGACCTGATAGACTTCTAAGCAGCTTTTTTTTTCAGCTAAAGGATATGGTATTGCTTCAAATTGCATGCCCGGGGCTGGAGTAGCAGAATAATTGGGAAGTTCTTCCCCTCTTGAAAGCCTATCCTCATTTCCCAACAGTGCTGCCTGGGGAGTGAGAAGGCACAGCGGCCGTACTCCCGCAGAACAGACACAGTAAGTTGGGTAGAGGCTGTCCTCCCTGGGCTGAGCCATCACATTCCATTACTTTGAACTGCACATTCACACAGAATGTAACTAATGCCACGGGGTAGGCAAGTCTTTGAAATGTCTGCCTTGCAATCTGGCGCAAAGGCTACTGCCTGTGATCACCTAATGAAATAATAGCTCTGGGTCCTGCAGAGCTGGGCAGATTCAGCTTCTATGAGGCTTCTTGGAAGTGATTCAGGGTTATTTGAGTTCAGACACATTTGTAATGGAAATTGTGGGGCTTTGGGGACTTAGAAAAGCAGATGAAGTTTGGAAGTAAAATGTAATAGGTAAGAATTAGACTTTTTCTCGGCACCGAGGCATTTGTTTTTTGGCAGCTAAATTGTTAGGTAATAGGAGGTCTTTGTTCGCCCAACGCTCAGGGGCCTTTGCTTTTCTCATTCCACTCATGCACACCAGCGGCCCTGCACAAAGGGTGTGGTCCCAGCTCCACTTTCGTCTTTTCCTGTTGGAGCTGATATTTCCACCCAAATCTAAACCTGCAGAGTAGAACTTTCGAATTGCAGTCTATAGATCACACCCTTCATCTGTGTACATGGCAAAGTACAAGTTGTGTTAAAGGAAACCACAAAGCAAATGCCTCTTTCAAGACTAAAGTCCAGTAACACTCCATTGCAATGCAATTTCCCCATCGCGCAAAAAGGAAAACTGTCTCAGAGGATAAATAACACGACTAAATAAGGTCACATAGCAGGACCTGGAATTAACCATCTTGTCACTTTTAACCACTATAGTATGCTTGCCTCCCAATTATACAAATAAAGAAAAATCAAGCTTTCATTGAACAATCCTTTACAGATTTCATAATGCAATAGAAAATAAGACAAGTGTGCCATTCCAGCTGAAATCTAATATTTGGTTCTTGGTGAAGATGTGTTGATTGCTCTGAAAAGCCAACGTATGAACAGAGGAGGAAGAACCTCATCTGTACTGTCCACAAAGACATCTCCACATGGATGTCCCATGGATCCTTAGTCTCAATAGTTCCAGGCTGAATCATCATCTTTCCTCAATGTGTGCTCTTTACCATTCATCTCTTGTCACTCAAGCCAAAAATGGGGTGGCCATTCTAAGATCTTCCTTTTCTCAACCCTCTTTGTCCAATTAGTGTCCAAAGACTATTATTTCTGTCTAGTTAATGTTTCTCCAATCCTTCCTCTCATCTTCATCTTCAATACTACAGTCATCTCCTTTCAAGCTCCTGACTTCAGGCTTAGCTCTCCTCTGATTGATCCTCGTAATGTCACCAGAAATAAATTCTAAAATTTAAATCTTCCAGATAGGAAGATTGTTTATTAATATCTCCCTATGGTCTACAAGTTAAAATCAAAACCCTTCAGTGTCTCATACAAGTGTCTTCCTGATCCAGCTCTTGCCTATGTTTCCAGCCTCACTTGGCATCATTCTTGAAGCACATTCAGCCATCACAGAGATCTAGGTGTAGTTCTCAGAATGGGATGTGTCCATAGGCACCGGTGTCATTGCATCAGCTGTACAGGACATGGATAACCATGCTGACTGGGCCAGGACTACTCTTCAACCTCCCTTCTCCATTCCTAGGCTGGGATCTGTGCCTGTTGCTGTCACAGTTCTTAACTGTATAACATTTTTCATTTTGTTCAATTGTCACTCTACTGCACACATTGGTGCCTGATGGAAGAGACTACATCTCTAGTTTTTTTAAAATATATTTTTATTGATTTCAGAGAGAAAAGGAGAGGGAGAGAAAGATAGAAACATCAATGTTGAGAATCATTGGTTGGCTGCCTCCTGCACAACCCCTACTGGGGATCCAGCCCGCATCCTGGGCATGTGCCCTGACTGGGAATTGAACGTGACCTCCTGGTTCATAGGATGATGCTCAACCACTGAGCCACGCTGGCCAGGCTATATTTCTAGTTTTTAACAAAGCACTTGACACCTACAAACACATAGCTGAAATTCAATGTATGTTTGCTGAGTGAATTTTTAAAAATGAAAGAAAGTGAATGGTTTTAGGAAAACTATGAAGAGATTGGTTGGAGATTAGAACGAAATATTATCTTAGGCTGAGGTAGCAAATGTTATCTCCACAAAGATATTTACAGAAATATTACCCCAGATTTGCCTACGGATGGCCTGGTTATAAAAGCCAAATGTTTCTCAGTTTGATGTCATTGGGGGAAGGAATCCTGATTCCCAGCTGGGACGGAATCCCAGCCCCTTCTGCAGACCTTAGCAATCTCTTATCTTCTACCTTTCCTATGAGTTACCTTTTACTCATCTCAGCTCTTTAGCTGAAAGCTTCTTGAGAGACAAAACCATTTCTATCTCATATTTACCTTCAGCATAGGGACAACAGAGTGCTTTGCATTTTGTAGGTCCTCAATAAACATTTGTAAACTGAATGAAACAATAAGTACAATAAAGTGTAAAAACTACTCTAGCACGCTCTCTTTTATTCCCTTGTAAAAAATGTCAGTTTTATAGCTGGCACATTTTATTGTGTTTCAAGTGTTTTAAAACATAACCCAATAAAGAAAAGAGTGAGTTCATCAGTTTCCTTTCTTATATTCAGCCTGCTACTTATTGGTTTATTGATTAGGATGCTGGAGTCTTATCCTACCTCACTGTTTATTATTGTTTATAAGCTCTAGCTAAGAGGACCCTGCTGAGCTGTTAACTTGTTTTCTTATTGTAATTTTAACACTGCACTGGGTTCATTATCCAAATGTACCCTGTCTGCTCCAGGTGCTAGAGAGCTAATTCCTACGTGAAATGGTTCTTTGGCAAAAGGAAAGTCTTAGATTATAATCTAATCAAATATGGAAGATAACATTAACAAGACTTGAAGTGCAAATAGGATTAGGAGTCAGCACTAAAAATAAATGCAATTAGAACATGAGTAGTACTTCATCCATTTTCAGGGCAAAATATGTTTTGTTTTTTGAAAGTACTTTCACTGCCCACACAGTATTTCAAAACGAAATTTAGCTTCATAAATGCTGCAGTTTTCATTCTAACTCTGGTAACTGCTTTGTACATAGAAGCAAAGAGTGTCTCATCTGCAACAAGGCATGGAAGGGCCTTCTTTTTGTTAAAATGCAAAAGTACAGACACAATCAAATGTAAAAGAAATTACTTAATTTCGCCCTACTTCAAGACAGATGGCTGCCTACCCTAATGTTACCAGGGAAGTCAAATCAACAACATTTCTTTTATGGCTGTGCCCATATCATTTATTGTAAGGGTGAAGTAAGGTCTTTTCTTGTGATGATATGTAAACTGTGAATATGTGGTCTGCTAACAAATGAAAAGCTCATTCATTCATTTATCCATTCATACATTCTTGAAATCAGTTCAGATATTCATAGGTAAGCAATGATGAGCAATGAGCAAAATCAAAACAACATACTCCCTGCCTCCAAATAATTCATTATTCAGGTTGAGTAAAGAGACATGTAGCAGGATATTGTAACACACTCAGGGCTATAATCAATCAGTATACAAGATGCTAATGGAGCATAAAGAGGAAGGAAATTCAACCAAGACTTCAAGGGGAAATGATATCTCAGTAGGGTTTTGTGGTTAAATAGGAGTGTTTCATACAGACACAGATGGGAAAGGCAATCCTGCCAGAGGGAACAAACAGCATGGCCCGTCATAAAAGTATAAATGAAAATAGCATTTTCGTAGTTTGGCACAGTTGGCATATAAATTTTCATAGGAATTGTGTGGACTTTTGTGATTGAATTCATGATGAAACTTGCAAAATTTAAATAATGTCAAGACTTCTACTTGCTACCTCTAAATTTTCTCCAGCTAGAATTCAATTTCATTCAGAGAGCATTTATGCCTAATCACAGAGCCACAGAATGTCTACAAGGCCGGTTTCTAGGACTATAATCAGTTCTACACTGAGCATAGCCTTGAGCAGTTACAGTAGCTGTGAGTGACACTGCCTGGGAGAGGGTGGAAAAGAGCAGACATGGGGAGTCACTTACCTGGGAGCAGACTGTGGGGTCCGGTCTCTCACTCCTAAATTCTTTGCTGTGTTCTGAACTCTTGCTCCCTGAAAAAAGTAAAGAAAAATCACTCCTAGCTCTACATCGCATTAGTAATCAACACAGCATTAACACCTGAGTGTAGAGTATTTATTCCAACCATGTACTTAACATCAAGGGAGACTGGATGAGAAGGAAGAGAGAAATTTTCATCTGAGCATTTTCAAAATTAATGCTTTTAATAATTAAAATATGCTGATATATTGTTTCAAAGGATTGGTAAGTATTCCAATAGCCATCTAAATTATTTGAAATCAGTTTAAATAACAGCTTCCTGTTCACCATCTCATCTACGTCTTTATTCCTAAAAGCAAGCAATGCATAAGACAATAGGACATGAGCAGGTTATAAATATCTGCTATATCTTCACTTTGTGGAACAAAAATTACAGTTATATTACACTCGTGTGTTTTAGCGAAATAATTAGCTATTTTAAACTTCATAGTGTTTATCAAAAAAAAAATAATTTCTTAAATAGTTCTAAAGCAATTTGCATGTGGATCTCTGAAATGTAAGAATTCTGCCCCAACATTTATAGCACAAAGACAACGTACTTTAGCAATGAAAAAGTCTTTACAATCTGTCAAGTTCGTGAATGAAGCTACAATCATTGTTCAGTTCCTAATGGGAATTAGTTATTGCATAGAACAAAACATCAGCGTGTGGGGCTGAGAACAGATAAAGGAGAGTGGTTTTTAAAAAAACTCTAAAACCCTCACTCCTGCTATCAACTGCTAACCTATGGGAAAAGAAGAAAGGAAAGAAGAAAGAAAAGAAAAATAAAAATTCTCTCAAGTAAACCAAGCAGGGATGGGCAACATCTGGCCCACAAGCTATATAAGGCCTACAAAATCATTTGGTCTGGCCCTGCCAAGGCATTAGGAGTGAGTTAATTAAATGTTTGCCCAAAGATAGCAGGCTAATTTAAAGTTGATAATTTTGTATGGCCTGCCAGTTAGAAATAAGCAAGCGGCCCTTGACAGAAAAAGGTTCCCCACCCCTGAAGTAAAGGAAAGCAAATAGGGCAAGGGATAGGGATGGGGGGTGGGGGGGGGAGAAGAGACAGATGGGAAGGGATTTAGGAATTGCAATTAATTTTATTTTGAAGTAATTTTAGACTTAGAGAAACGTTGTAAAAGCAAAGTAGAGAATTTGCATATTTTTTATTAGTTTTCTGACTTATGTCCTGAGCCACTGGGTTACACTCCTGAGAGTACTTGCCTGTTGGTGCCTGTATCACGGTGATTTGCCTACATGTGTCCACCATGATATTAGGCAAGACGTGCATCTTCCCTGGTCCTTGGTCCTCGTGCCCAGACTAATGCTCTGATACTGTAGCTAAGGAGCCAGAATTCTGTGCAATCCCAGTGTTTGTTAAAATGGTCAAAAAAGAATGTTTGGCCTCCATCAAAGAATACTTGAGATGTATAATTTATAGGACAGAAAACTTGAAGTTTATGATGTAAATGGGAGTGTCAACCTCAATTATTTTATTAATCAGATCAGACGGTTATGTGAAAGTGCTGCCAACGATTATTATAATCATTACAAAAAAGTGTAAGGAGCACAGTACCCTTCCTTCTATCTTTTACCTCTCCTACTAACTCAAGCCCTTAATTCAAACAACTCTACAGAAAGCACATATACAAAATCTGTACGTGAAAACTATACTGCAATTAGAAATAAGAATAATAAATCATGCTAGAAAGCTTCTTCCTACAAAAAGAAACTAAATATCTTAGAAATTATAAATCATTAATCTGGCAAATGTTCTAACCCTTCAGTCTCTGAAAAACGGAGTCTAAGGGGTCGAAAGGCAAAAGAAACATATTTCATTACAGGTGTGTCCTAACTACTCAGATCCCAGGCTGGTAAGTGTTGGCTTGCAGACTGATCCCAACCATTAATCCTGTAGCCTGAAGCTGCTGAACACTGGTCAGAGGATTAGCAGCAGGAGGAATATTGCAAAAATCTACTCCAGTTTCTCTAAAGAGCAGGCCTGGGTGCCATAATCTTTCACAGAGAAGGCAGAACTCCATCTTTGTCTCTCAGAACCACTTAGAGATGTCACAAAAACTTAGAGCAGACAGACAAGCAACAAAGGAAGGGGTAGGGCTCTAAATGTATTTATTCAATAGTTAGGAGGAAGACAGGATGATAAATACTAAAAAACAGTGCAAATTAGAAATCGACCAGGGACTTTGTAACATTTTAGTCTTTTAAAATTACATTTTACAAATATATAGTAACAGGTATTAATACAAATGTATGTATATTATGTTTTAAAGAAGCTTACACCAGTTAAACAAGTCATTAAGGCCTACATAATATCGTTTTACTTTTTTCATTTTCTCTATCCTCATTTTCAGTTATAAGAAGTTAAAGGTTTTGAGTGTTTAAGTCTATATACTTACAATGTATATGTAGCCAACTCATAATTACCTCCTTACTATTTTAAAGAGATCATTATAAAAAAGGTTAATATAGTCTCCCATAAACCACAATTTTGAAATGGCTTCTACAAGTCTGGTTGCAAACTTAATCTACTAGCAACAGAGTGAAATTGAAGATCAGTCTCTTTCTGTATGTTTCAGAGCCCACATCCCAATCCAGATATGACTAATCGCACGTTCACCTTAACCTGCTTTTAAAAACTGAGTGGGTATATGCACCCCAAGAAGTTCTTCCTAAACCTGCCACCGCTGCATCTGTATTTGCCCTTTTCCAGCCGACCCGCAGTATGCCACGTGCTTCTCATGGATCTAACCTCCTTGCAACAAATCCCTCCTGGACCTGGTGAGACCTGGGTTTTCAATCTTCAGGTCTGGGGTTCACAACCTGAAACTCCAGGGTCTGTGCCCGCTGCACCTCATGTCTGCAGTGCAGTCCACAGGCCGGCACTGGCCTCACTTATCACTGCTTCTGGGTTTTTGTGTTGTTGTTTTGGGTTTTTTGTTTGTTTGTTTTTTGGAGCAAACACATAAGGATTTATGTTTAAGAATTATCCACAACTTTAGTAAACCAAATTCACAATTACAAAAGTGTATCTTAAAAATTCAGTCCCTCACTATCACTGGACAATTCAAACCAAGTCAGCAGGTAGAGAGATTGGTTAAACCAATTTTCTGTGGTAGCCCTAAGAAAAGGTGGCAGAATAAAATATAAAATTGTCTTTCATCCTGGCTAGGTAACTTAGTTGGTTAGAATGTTGTCCTGATGCGCCACGATTTCGGGTTTGATCCCTGGTCAGGGCAGGGCACATACAAAAATCAACCCGTGGAACAACAAGTAGATGTTTCTCTGTCTCTCTCTCTCTCTCTCTCTTTCTCCCTCTTTCTCCCTCTATTTCTCTCTCCCTCTTCCTCTCTAAAAATCAGTAAATAAAGTTTAACACAATTAATGTCTCTCAATTTCTTTTTCCTTCTACTCACTGTATCTTTTCTACTAGAGTAAGCACATTTTCCTAATAATTACTAAATTGGATATTAGTGCAGTTTTGCTACTATCTTTTCAGAGAATTTTAAGGGTTAAAAACCAATCTGCCACTCCAAATACTCTTGGATTATTGTATAGAAAGTTCATCCTCTTTATAAGCTAGTACATTCTTACCTACACATACTTCAGAGACCTACAGGCAGTCCAATGACATGCTTCATTGGAAAACCGAGGTCTATGCTTTATCTGGCGCGTGAGGCCCTGTGAATCTCCAGAAGCACACAGGGCCCTCAGTTCTTTCCTCTCCCCCGGCCCCTTCCCCAGTCTATTCCCTGCAATTCCCAGAAAGTGACACGTATCTTCTCCCTTACATAAGCCCCAAGCCACCCTGGCTCATTTTGCCTGGCCAACTCCCTTTCCTCCTCAGGTGAAGTCTGAGACACCCTTTTCTCCAGGTTCTCTAAGGTTCTCGGAGAACCCTCACGTGGACATCTGTGCTGTCTTCTTCCCTGGGAGTGTTTCTTGTTCTCAGCTTACCCTCTGAGCCTGGAAAACTGCCCGTCACATCCAGGCACTTGTTAGACATCTGATGAGCGAACAAATCCAGGTCTTATAACACAACCCCCTAGAGCAGCGGTTCTCAACCTGTGGGTCGTGACCCCTTTGGGGGTCGAACGACCCTTTCACAGGGGTCGCCTAAGACCATCGGAAAACACATATATAATTACATATTGTTTTTGTGATTAATCACTATGCTTTAATTATGTTCAATTTGTAACAATGAAATTGGGGGTCACCATAACATGAGGAACTGTATTAAAGGGTCGCGGCGTTAGGAAGGTTGAGAACCACTGTCCTAGAGTGTGTGAGACTCACCTGCTTCCGCATTACATCCGTAGCCTGCATAATGTAGCGAGGAGGCAGTCCGTGGCTTCTGGCCAAAATGATGGCCTGCTCCACTGTCACACTCAGGGTGCACCTGTGAGCAAAGGCAAGGGCAAGTCAAATCCCACCGGTTCCTGGTGAGCATTTCAAGACACTTGGGGTTACTAATGAAACTAGCAGAATACACCACCCCCAATATACTATCTTGGAGAGTTACTTACTTTCCCCTCGGCATCTCCCATGTATACATGGTGTATACATATTAATAAATTTTTGTTTATTTTTCTCTTGTTAATCTGTCCTTTATTACAGGGGTCTCAGCTAAGAACTCAGAAGGACAGAGGAAAGTTCAATTTTCCTCCCCTACACTAATTTCAAAATCAAAAGGCACCAGGCAAAATCAAGGCAACTAGACAATGAACCATTGATTTTTCTACAAAATACTTGTTCAAAATAGATGATAGAGCTACACTGTTGGGGGTCCAAAATTAAGTGTTTAAATTTCAAACAAACTCATAATGAACTATGTTTATTTGAAAGTTTGTACACAGGAAATTAAATAAGCAAAATTATAATAAGTTCTATTACCAGATATTATTCTTTACTGATATTTTACATAATTTAAAAATGACTTCCTAATATTTCCATTCATATTGATAATAGATTTATATTGATTTATGCCTAATATAGTAGAAAAATTAACAGTGAAATTAATATTCACTAAGTTCAGAATTGATTTTTTTAAAAGTATATTTCTTGGACTTAATTTAAAGACTGTAAAATTTTTCAAAGGAACCTTTAATTAATTATACAAGAATGCAGTACCCACAGTAGCCCCAAGAAAATTCATAATTCAGTCCCTGAATTTCCTTTCCTTTATGGTCTTTCACATTTTTCTCTCTAGCAGCTCTTAGAGCCTTTGTTTAAGTATTTGTTAATGTTTTCAGGAGCTGGTTTCTGAATTGTTTTTTCAGGGGTAATTTCTGTACACGTTTAATAAAAATGCTAATTACTTTCAGATGTTTTTCCTAAAATTTATTTTAGTGGGTGTGTTTTTACTTCACTTTTCAATTTATTCGTATTTTAATGGTATTTTCTCCATGTCTGCATTTACCCGTGTGGTTTGATTTTCACACGTCTTTTTCTAGATCGGTTTAGATTGTTTACAAAGCTGTCTGGGTTACCAGACAGCCCATAACCTTATTCTCCTTCTTCAGGTCTCCTCTACTTCAATTTTAAGTCCTTACTGATCCTAACATTTTAATCAATAATGCCCATTACACCAGCTGAATGAAGCTAAAAAAAAAAATTGGTATCTTTTTCTAATCACACTGAAATATCTGTATGAAATTTCTTTCACCAGCATATCCAAAAAACATGGCTTTCATCTATCCTTGCTCTTCATATTAACCATATATTCCAATTAGGCCCCCAAGCTTAATTTGCCATTGTTTAAAAGTAAGACAGTTTAAAAGAGACAACCAGGTCAATGTGGGAAATAATGCAAAAAATTGAGGTCTCCATGAAGGCTCAGAGTTTTCATCACAGCATCACAAGTCCATTTCCTAAACTAAGCTTATGAAAGAAAGCCTAGCTATAAGTCCACAACTTCACTGTGAATATGCCATTATTTGCCTCATAACTTTTTATCTTCTCTCAACTATCTCAATCTGAATGTCCAAAGGAAAAATTCAGCATTAGCAAGAAGCATTTTGATTCTGGCATTGTCTGAAAAATTCCAGGTCCCAAAGAGTGGTGCATGGTTTTCCAGTGGTGTATAAATGTATACGCAGTCAGGTTTTATGAGAGAACATTTGATTTTGTAGCTATTACTAGTGGCACTTATCTGCTAACCCTGGGCACGAGCGTGAAGGGAGCATCCCAAAGGCCAGGATCCTAAGCCAGTTCCGTTCAGTACTAGATTTCTTGTCTGACCCAACAGTTTCCTTTCTAGAATGATCTCTGTTGTAACATTAGACAGTAAATTAAAATATAAATAAATCTATATATTTTTACTCCAGCCTGGAAAATATGGACCTTCAATTTTTCAGCTCCTTTTAGATGCAATTCCACATAAAATTTTTATGTGGAAGTCACCAAAAAAAAAGGTCACAGAGTTGAAATTGTCCTTTGTAAAAAGGCAAATATAACTAGATATTGAAGACAGTTGTTTAATAATTTCAGTAATAATACATTTCAAGTAGTAGCTCTGCTGAGGGCATACTCCTGAGGAAGTGAAGTTGACAAGGCTGCAAAATTTTGCAGAAATCGTGACTTTCCCATAGAAAGAAGAAACAGAGGGTCAATATATGTGCTTATAATGAATAAATCTTGACATATTTAATGTTAGTAATAGATACCAAGTCACTATGATAAATGTGACTTGCAGCTAATTGGTCCAATTTAATTTGACTGTGGAAGTGTCACAAAGAAGTTCCTTTCCATCCATCCATCCATCCATCCATCCAACAATTATTTCTCGGTGTCTACTTCAAACCTACAAGCGACATTAGGTGCTATTGGAAGTGGATTTACCATCAAAATAAAAAAGGTTGAGTTTCAGGGTCCCTTACCTGTATGGATGCCTAGAAATCTGTTTATATAGTCATACACTTTTAAAAACTCGCAAAAGCTGTAATACTTTCAATAATAAAGACAAATTTAAAAAATAAAATAAATTAATTTTAAAAACTTGCAAAGGCAAAATGTTTTAGTTGCAAACGGTTACTACGGCTGCCTTTTAATATCCCGACTTCCCTCTGTCATGTTCTGTAGTGCTCAAATGGCCATGGTTATTTCTGGAACTAAACTAAATGAAGTAAATTAGGGGTGCATTTAGGTTAAGTTACTGGGACCTATGTATATGATTCATAGTCACTTCCATTTATAGTTAGGTTATTAAGGTATCCTGATGCAGGAATGGATTCCAGAGTATTCCTACTGCCACTGTACAAATTCACCCAATGTTGAAAAGGAGGTGCAGGACTCCAGGTGGTAATGCAATATGTTCATACCCTGGGGCATCCAGGACTGTAAGTATGTGTGTGGAGGAGGAGAAACAAGGTTGGAAATGCAGAGAGCCAGCAGGGTACTAATGTCATCTTCACTGCTCCTTGCTACTGACTCATACAGTACCTGTGCCTATATGAACTCATGTGGGCAACACATTATTTGGAAAATCTGAGGAACATTAGCTTTCAGAAATCCCAGTTTCTCAAATCCCATTGTATGTTAACTATTTTAATTAATTTATTATTTTTTGATCCTTACCCAAGGATATGTATTTTCAATATATATTTTGATTTCAGACAGAGGAAGGGAGTAGAAGAGAGAGATAGAAACATCAATGATGAGAGAAAAGCATTGATCAGCTGCCTCCCACATGTCCCTACTGGAGATTGAGCCTGAAACCTGGGCATGTGCCCTGACCAGGAATGGAACCTCAACCTCCTGGTTCATGGGTCAATGCTCAACTACTGAGCCACAACAGCTGGGCAAGGATATGTTTTTATTGATCTTTAGAGAGAAAGGAAGGGAGAGAGAGAGAGAGAGAGAGAGAGAGAAACATCAACTTGAAAGAGAAACATCAATCGGTTGCCTCTCATACTCACTCCAACCAGGAATCAAACCCACAACCTGGGTACATACCCTGCCAGACAACACTCCAATCAACTGAGCCACCCAGCCAAGGCTATTTTAAGTATTTTTAAAAGCTTTCTACTTTTTTATTTTAAAGAGAGGTTCATTAAAGTAACCCTGTGGTAAATTCTTTTATAAGATTCTGATGTTACAGGATTATGATAATTACATGGAGTAAATGACAAACTTCTACCAATATTCTTTTATAAATTGGGGTTTGGCTGAACTAGAGTCTTACTTGACATAATTAGGCATTTGCTAATATGAGGTTTTTCTTTCAGATGTCTGTCCCAACTGATCCTAGAAAATAGCTATCAATTTTATTTTATATATCAAACCACGGAGCTAAGGGTCAGGAAAAGCATGTGAACTGGTCTCTTATTTGCCATTTCTACTTCTAGATGCTAGGGGTTAAAAACTATCAACATCCGAACCTCCCTCTCAACCAAGCCTCACTGCAGAGACAAAGCCTGGCTTCCTAAGTTGGCTTAATTGGAAAATTGTGTAGCTCAGTCATTAATTAAGTTGAATCTGTCATACTGCATTTAGTTCACTTTGTAAGACTTCAAATCTAAAATCAAATTACATGGAAATCCTTTTTAAAAACATCAAACATGACATTTCTATACTAAATTAGACACAAGATTCTTGAAACCTAAGGACCTTCTACATATTTGGTCATCTGCCAGGATAACAGATAAAAACATCAGTTGTACTCTAATTACATTTTCAAACCTCCATGGATCTACTGGCTCATTTAATGTTGATTCAAATTGTACTGAACAATGAAGCCAATCTCCGAAGAGTTGAAATGTGTTAAATTGAACACTTGGGAAGATGCATCACCCCTTTTGGGCCACGAGGGTGACACAGTAACTTAACCTGACATGGGAAAGGAGAACAATGTAAGGTTTGTGGCTTTGAGTTCTGTTTCCTACAGTGGATTTATTTGCTAATTCTCAGCAAGGTCACAGTCAGAAATTCTGAGGTTTTGCTTGGTAGCTAATGATTATATTGCTATCTCTTGGGGTGATCCCAAATTTTCTTATTATTAGTGGAGGAGGGGCATTCAGATTCTAGTTATAAGCTAAATCATCTTCAATAAATCACCTGAAAACCTAATGTAATGAAGATTTCTGAATCTGCAGCCACAATAATTTTGAATAAATTAACATTATGTAAATGTTAAAGTGAAAACATATTTTTCAAAGTAATTAAAAATAAAAATGCAACCTTTAGCAAAGGATACTCTGTTTTTATTTCCCCCCTTTTTTTAGAAAAAAAATCATTATTCATATTTCACCAAGTCTCTAAGGGACCAGGTATTGTAATCACGGTCACACAGGGAGTTAAGTCACAGGATTCAAAACCATTTTCTGACTCAAAATCTAGGTCTCTTTCCATTATTGCAAAATTGTATCACGTAGATGACTGCATTTAGAGAATTCTAGCTCCCACATCCATAATTCAACAATCACAATCTTGGCTCAGCATTTATACTTTTAGATACGTTTTTAAAATTGATTTTCAAGAAAGAGGGAGAGGAACAGAGAGATAGAAACATCAACTGGCTCCCCCCGTCATGTTCCCTACTGGGGATTGAGCCTGCAACCTGATCATGTACCCTGACTGGGAATCGAACTGGTGACCTCTGGGCTCAACCACTGAGCCACACCAGTTGGGCAGCATTTATACTTTTTTTTTTTTTTAAATATATTTTATCGATTTTTTACAGAGAGGAAGGGAGAGGAATAGAGAGTTAGAAACATCGATGAAAGAGGAACATCGACCAGCTGCCTCTTGCACACCCCCTACTGGGGATGTGCCCGCAACCAAGGTACATGCCCTTGACCGGAATCGAACCCGGGACCTTTCAGTCTGCAGGCCGACGCTCTATCCACTGAGCCAAACCGGTTTCGGCAGCATTTATACTTTAAATTCGTTGTTTTGGGAAAGTTTAATTCAGTCGGCCCAAATCACTTCGCTATTAATGTAGACCTCATCATACTAAAATGAATGTGTTCGTGATCAAAAAGGAACTTAGATGTGAAGCATGTTAAATAAGTATAACGAGTGTAAGGCAATCAAGTAGTAAAAATAAATTGAAGGGAGACCGTGTACCTTCTCTATGACAGATTTGCATTTTTCGATATAAAATGCACTGTTCTGTGCAGAGTGTTCATTCCCGCAATGATCTCATTTATTCTGTCATCTAATTACTTTTCACCGCTGAGCACAGAGCGCCACTGTGAAAAGTCTATTGACAACTAGAATGAAACAGCTGACTGAAGAACCTAATTGCTTAATGTCGCAGGGTTATATGTCCCCTGCTCCCTTCTGTTACCTCACACTGAGGGAGAATGGTACACCTAGGGCTGATGCAGAATGTTAAGTACTGATCAGTCCTGGATTGGCTGCTATGCTTCTACACAGACAGAGTGTCCGTGACAGTAATATGGAAAGAACACTGCTGATCTATTGGTCTTTCCCACCTTGTTCACCCTTAGCAATGCATTTGTGACAAATGAAAAGCTTGAGAACACTGTCAACAGGTCCTCAGGGATTTCAAAAACCCAACCCCTGTGTCCTTGATCCCCTGTAACAGAGAAGACACTTGTCTTAATAAAACACTTAAGTATTATTATGTGAAAAACGGGCAAACAGACTATTTGTTTTCAATAACAAGGAATTCACTTATACACAGATAGAATAAAGTATTAAATATATATATACTCTCTCTTTAGGAAAATGTGACAGTCTAACAACAGCTAGTATCCATAAGCCAGCAATCACTCAAGCAAGTTTCCAGTATTATCTATAGAAATAAGTTCTGGTTCTGCTGGTGTGGCTAGTTGCACCAGGAGGCTGCGTTAAGATTCCCTGTCAAGGCAGAAGCCCGGGTTGCAGGCTCAATCCCCAGTAGAAGGTGTGTAGGAGGCAGCCGATCAATGTTTTTCTCATCAATGTTCCCATCTTTCTCTCCCTCTCCCTTCCTCTCCCTGAAATCAATACAAACATATTTTTTTTAAAAGAAAAAAAAATAAGCTCCGATGTCTTTTGATGCTTTCAACATTATTTTACTCCTGTCAGACTGCACTGATGAAATCTTCCCATGACGATACTGGGTTCCTAGGTTTCATGGTCTGCGAGCTGAAAGATGAGGGGTTAATGAGCATTTGAAAAAAAAAAAAAAACAGGCAGAGAGGGGCAGGGTGGAGAAGAACTGAGCAGAAGGCGGAAGTGAGCAGGAGAGCTGGAGTGAGATGCTGGTGGCACATGCAGAGCCATACTGAATACTCCACTTACTCCATATATTTTAAGGCAAAAAGCCATCGAGTGTAAGCGGCACATTTGCAGCATTGGCACAGGGAACTGGACATGACATTCTCATGAAAGATAATGGGACTTCGTACTGCAACTTTCAATGCATGCCCTGGAAGTTCTCCATGTGTATCTTTAAACCAAGGCTTACAAATGAACTGCCAGGCACAAGCTTTCCCCACCCCTCACTCTTTCTACTCAAGCACCTTACGTTGTGTTTTCCTCTGAAGTGGCTTCATGGCTGCGTTTAGCACAGAGGCAGCCACAGGCCTTTGAGGAATTGAGCACTTAAGGCACTTGAGGATGTATTTGCTGTGCTGAACACATATATGAATATGAAATATCGCGTGTGCAACTTAGTCACCAGGTTCGAATCTGCTTCTCCACATTTTAGATTTTTAGCCCAAACTCTACCTATGTTATTTCATTTGTTTGGGCGGATTTACCTGAATAGATTGGAAACCTATTGCAACTACCTGAACTTCCTTGACCTTACTCTCCACTTTGCTACCTGACTTGTGTCTTTACTCCTTACAGGTTCTTTGATGACACCAACACCTAAGGGGTGTCTGGTATGAGATTTCTGCTGTCTCCCCAGGTCTTTGACACTGGACCATAATGGTTTTCTCTTTGACCTGTTTAACCCAGACACCAAATAGAGCTTAATCTGCGTATCTTCAGACATTTCTGATGGATCCTCCTGTGTTTTATTCTGAGGCCCCCACTTGCTGGGCACAAAGAGCACTGGGAGGTGGAGAACCGGGGGCAGCATTACTCTGATGTGTTCCCACGATCTTTCCTCAACCCCGCGTGGGCAGCTGATTATTTTTGTCTCACTTTTGTGTCTTCTCCTGGGGTAGCCCTTCCTGCTCCTAATACCTGAATGTATTCATTCCCAGAAAGTTCTTAGTAATGTTTTAAACCCAGCTCACATGTATCCCTGTGAAGTCATCTCTGCCTGGTCTCCTTCTCCTCTCTCCCTCTACTAAGATCAGCCCCATTTCTGTTTTTCCATAGCCTCTGGGGGGGGGGGGGGGGGGATTCAATTATATCTAATTGCAGTATACATTGTGAAACAGTCATCATAGTCAAGCTAATTAATATATCCATCACCTCATATAGTACTACTTTCCTATTCTTCATGGTGTGTGTGTGTGTGTGTGTGTGTGTGTGTGTTGAAAACACTTAAGCAATGTCAGGTATACAGCACAGTACTGTTAACTATAGTCACATTGTTGTACATTAGAGCTCCAGAATTTATTCCTCTTGCATCACTGAAATGTTGTACCATTGACCAGTATCTCCCCATTTCCCCCCTCCAAGCCCCTGTTAATCACTATTCTGCCCTCTGTTTCTCTGAGTTTGGTGGAGTAATTAAGATTTATATGTAGTTATATTCTATTGTGAGTAGGACATATTTTGCTATTTTCCCAGAGCCCCATTATAGCATTTTATTTTTTCTGTTCTAAAGATTAGAGCACAATTTTATTTTATTTTTCATTTTGATTCATTAAGTATTTTGTTAGATATCAAACAAGTGAGAACAGTTGATTTAGTCATAATCTAATTATAACTGTTAAAAATAATTGAAACTACAGTTATATTTAATGACAATTTTAAATGTCAGCTCTGTCATTGTTATTCCTACCCTTATATAAAAGAAGTGTTTTAGACCAATGTTTTTCAGATTCATGATTACAGAGCACAATTTTAGAACTTCTTATTGGGAATGTACAGTATCTTGGGATCATGAGTAAGCAAAAATGTTTCTTCTGTTCTATTTAGCAGTCTTTCTGGAGATTTAAAATTCAAGCATTTCTACTAATCTTGTTACTGAATCTCTCAAATCATTTTCACACAGAAAGTAAAGGGATACATCTGAAATCTCCATTTGCTTACTGCAGGTTTTTTTTCTGTCCCACAGAATTTAACCTACATAGGGAAATCCCCAGAGTGAATCTCCACCTCTCACCTGCTGTTTCAACTGCAAGTGGAGAAAGATGCCGCTTCATCATCTGCCCCCTTAGGACTGATGACCCGCATCAGGCCGCCCCGAGTGCCCCACTTTTACAAGGTCCTGCATTTTTTAATCGGAGGCCTATTTTGTCAATTTGTCCTCCAATGTCATATGATGACAGAATAAAATATTGCTAAGAGAAAGTCCTTTAAAGTTCAAACAAAGGTGGTTTTCAAAATTGTTCATTGATAACTTATCTGAAAACATATATATTTTTTAAATTGCTTGTAGGAATCGAGAGTCACTACACTGTTGATCATCATTTGAAATATCAACTTTTTCATTAACCAAATTGGCAATACATAGTTTTCTTTATTGTCTTGTATTTTAACTCCTGGATTTCATTTTTCTAACAAATGCTTACAATCACACGTTAGGTCCTATGCTATGGTCACAGGATGGGTTATATAAACTTTTAGCTGGTAGGGAAGTGTTAGATAGGACAAGGGTCTCAAGGTCTGGGTGGTTCTTATTAAATGCTCTTCTTGCTAAGTGATAAAATGTACCACAGCATTTTGCAAATGCAGCTATAAACAGATGAGCTTGACAGCAACTCAACCTGGTAAGCCCACTGCGAAGAAGAAATCAACATATAACTAATCCAATAGTCCATATACCTTCCCCAAGGCAGAGTTTTGGATAGAAATCTTGTCTTCTTTACCTGTCACAATTAAAGAAACTATCTCGCCACAACCATGTCTAGTCCTTGAACAGAGCACCCCAAGTGGCCAACCCCTTGTGTTCAGTAACAGAAAGGGAAGAAGAATGACTGAGAATTCAATCACCATTTGTAATACTGTCAAATGTGAAAATATATCCCAATTTCCAAATAACAAAATAAGAAAGCATTTTAGAAATAGACCCCTTTGAAGTTAGAAACTCCATATATCTCTATCCCTAATCTCTATATCTATATCCCTGTAGTTCCTAAAACTTTATACATGTTAAAGTTAGCTTCTACAACATATTAAAGAAAAAGCAGTCTAACGCTGGAATACACAGATGATGGCCAGCTTGATGTTCATCATCATTACGTTGTTTTAATGATGAGAACAGGCTGGTGTCGCCACAGACTGTTTCTTTCCCACACTGATATGTGGTTTTAAACGGAAGATAGTGGTGATGCTGACTGGGGCTCGTGAGTCCCTGATGGGTGGACCCCCTCCTGGCGATGCTGTTCACAAGCCCGACTGGATGTCAGTAAAAAATGCAGGACCTTATTTCCTGGAAGAAATTCACCCCCTCAACAAAGCATGAAGATAAAAGGTAATTTACAAGTACAGAGCCTCCAAAGTTTTCATTCACGGACGTCATGGGCGAGTGAGAAACATAAGACTTGTGTTCAGATGACCCCTTTCCCTCAGGGCCAGCCCAGGGCTCTGACACCACCCAAACCCCATGGTTAATAGAACCAGAGAGTGTGGACAAAACCCTCTGGAGTAAGTCCTTAGAGGGGAAAAATAATTCCAGATTTCTTGCCCTCACTAGAAATTTCTCTGACACATCTTGTCAGGTAGCCTCTGGAAATGTCCACCCACTGGTTCCCATGGCGCAGGAAGCTGAAGCTGATGGGAGCGGGATGGAAAGGGAGTCTTTGGTTTTGGACACATTAGGACTCATGCCTTGGATTTTATAACATGTGCAGATACTGATTTTTATCAGTTAAAGAAAACCAGTTGGCTAGTAAGCAGGTGTGGGAACGAAGAACCAAAACAAAATGAAATACTGCGTTGAACGGAAGGCTGCTGCAGTATAAAATCGAAGGGGCACGGAGAAATCCCTGTGGCATGCTTCTGGATTGCCTGCAACAAATAACTGGCAGGAGGACAAAAGGGAACTTTAACAGCCACAGTGCTGCTTCCATACTCTAAAAATGTTCACTTTAGCAAAAAGTTAAAAACACTCACTTTGGCATAAGGTAAAGTTGCTGTAAGGCATGCATATGGACAATATGTAGCATAAATCTTGGTGGAAAAGGAAATTCAAAGATCTTCAAATGTTTGTACTTGTTAAACCAAAGGAGTGTAAATGAAAGCACTGCTGAAATGTCAGTGCCCATTTGGAAGAGAAGCATGATATGTACCCTCTTTATGCAAGGTAAAGGGGGGGCGGGCCCCACGACCACCTGGCCTGGTTGTGTTGTGCATGAGGACAGTCCTTCTGGAACCTGAACAATAACATATAAACCAGAGGTTTAGACGCCTGTAATTCTACCTGGAGGATATTTTTGTCTTCTTTTGGCTTAATGGGAAATAAAATTGAAATATGTTCAGCTACATAAAGAAAGATGCCTCTGATGTGCCAAGGATACAAAAGAAGAAATCACCAAAATAATACAGTAGTTGAGTAAACTGTGGTATAACCACTAGTTGGAATGTTATGTAACAAACAAAAGTGATAATGAGAAAGTGGATGCATACATTTTGGAGATACATATAGTTGCAAGGAACCTAAAGCAGATTGTTAAACTATATATACCAATAACATTGTGTTCAAATGTGTGTTGTTTGATATAAATTGCAAGAGATGACATAAAATAAAAATAAAGCATGTCAAGATGGGAAATTCTGGGAATTTTCTATTATTAAACTACCTTTTAATAACATGTTTATATTGATTAAGAGGCAAAACCTGATCTTAAAAAGAGACAGTCCTCTTCTTCCACTATTTGAAAGCAATGAAGAGACTGTGGGCAGGAAAGTTCATCAGTGGAATTGTAACTCATGCAAAGGACTACCCTGGGAAAGAGAATTTAATAAAAACAAAGCCAGGCTAAATGCTGTGAGTGGATTTTAATCATTCATCCTGAATTTTTGTCCAACTAATCTCACACTCGTTGTATGCAGCTCTGCCATCTAATTCAGAATGGCATTGAGACACCTAGACATTAATGCTAATTAAGTCTGCCTTTTCATACTGAGAAACCACATTCTTCTCTTTAATATGAAACATATGCAGTATAATGCAATCCTTTAAAACTATTTCAGAAAAGGAAATCTGACTATCTAACGTGGATATCATAGGGTTGACAATTTCTCATCTTGATTTTAAAAGTAAATGATAAAAGGTGTGTGGAATATTTATTCTCCCACTGTGAACTTCTCCCCTATGTTGGATCCATGTCTAATGGCAGTGCAGGTGCGGATCTTCCTGAGTTCCTCTCCAGCTGTCTGGATTATAACTAGTAAGGCAATTATTTTAGAACCAGTCTTATGTGGAATTTCTGTTTCCAACATAAATTAGTGCACATTTACCATCATGAAAAGTCTAAGCACAGCCTTCACTAAAAGATTAAAGATATTATTAAAGTCTCATTTTATTCTGCATCATGGAAAAACAAAACCATACCATTTTCAAATAGTTTTGACCTTCAATTCAGCATCTGTCATGGGGCATTTGTGCCCACACTTCAGTAAATGTCTCCAAAATGAGCTAACCAAAACTATATTTATTTTGAATTGTAGAAATGGAAAAGGTCAAACTACTTTAAAATCCCAATATTACTTGTGATTCACACACCTTTCAATGAATACAGCAATTGTAAAATAGTTGTGGGACACCAATCTTTTTCTCCTAAACAACATCAGTCAAATTCTCAATTGCTCATGGAATATCTGAGAATAATCTGGACAACTTGGTTATGGTTCTTAGATTAAATGACAAATTTAATTATATTAACTTTTAGTAAATTAATGTGGAGGTTGTCATAGTGTCTCCAGTCCTCAGATAACTATGATATTGCACTAGGATAAGAGAAGAACACAAATGCTCAAGGTGAGGACACTTGGCTGAGGCCACCATGCCATTCCTTGAACACACCAGGCACACTGCCACTTGAGCTCCCACATGGGCATAGCTGTTCCCTACCATGACCAAATGGCCTTTCCGGAGATATCTGCATAACTCACTCCAGTTCATACAGGCCTCTACTGAAATCACCTCTTCAGAAGGCACTACCTCTTCTTCCCGGCCCGTCAACTTTTACCCCTTTGACTTCTAATCTTTTTTTGCATTTATTTCACCTATCATATTACACATTTACCTGTTTACTTTACTACCTGTTTTTCCCAACACAATGAACAACACTATGTGAGAGTTTTTCAATGCTATATCCCCAGCCACTAAAACAGTGCTGGCACATAATTGGTGTTCAACACATATTTGTTGAGTGAATGAATAATGAGTGAATTAATAGGACCAGAATGAATGAACACAAGTTGATCATAAAGTAGAGATAATTTTTCTGCTATAAAAAATATGAACTAATTTTATATATTCAGTGGCAGACAACATTTTCAATTAATCTCTTAGTAAGCTTGCAATAGAGCACAAAGTACACAGCAATGAAAATAAAGAGGGAAATTCTGTATATTCTATCAACCAAAAAAATGTAATGTGCCTTTCAGAAAAATCAAGTCTTGCCATATTGCATAAGCCAAAACATGCTGTGTAGGACTTGAAAACTAGAATTCAGGCATACCAAGTCAAACAGAATTTCACACATGAGCACCTGCTGCCTTGAATCATCTTTCTCCCCTTTTCTACCTCTTCAATCTGATGCAACAAAACCCAGTTCAACCATGAGCTTCTCCATGGAAACTTCCCAGTTCTAACCATCGCAGAGATCTTATGTTTTATGGATAACTTTCCTGGGTCATTTACATTTTCTGTACACAAGTACTACAGATTTACTTGTGTTTGTGTTTTTTTTAATTGTTCTTACTAAATGTTATAGTATTATTATTATTATTAATTTTGTTATTTGTTATTATTTTCTGTTGTTTGTTGTTCATACTTTATGTCACCACTTTATTACACAGCCAATAGCACCAACTGCAGTCCATTGCATGAGTTAAGTACCAAGTGCATTTAAATAAATAATAACCACCATCCTCAAATCTAACTGGCCTAGAACTAAGAAGACAATGACAGATGACAGAAGGTTCTCTGCCCACTCCGATGACAATGAGAACTAAATTCTTCCCTATTTTCCCACCTACATGGTTTCGCTTCCTTGTGAAAATGGAAGGATGACAGAAGAGGAACGCATGCTTATAAAAAAGAACTTAACTTGTGGCTGTCCACTCACCTTCTGCATCTGATGTAGCTGTATCAATTCATACAGAGCACAGTTGCCGAAGACAAACCACTTGACTAGGACCCATCTGGGTGTCCCCTTATATGTTCAGACACAACATATTATCTGGGCTCTTGGACTACTATTTTGCCAGGAGCGGGAAGATGGTAGTAACCCCAAGGCTGCATCCACTCACAATAATTGTGTAATAGGGATCTAAAACACTAAACAGTGGAATGTCCACCGAATGCAATGAAAAGTGTCCTACCAAGCAAGTTCCTACAGTGAATAAGGTCAATGAATAACTTTGTACCTAAAGTATAAATATTATAATATAAATAAAAGGGCGAAAACATTCTGGGCTACAATGATAGAAATGTGGGACTGTATTCATTCGTGTGGATAGTCACAGAAAATTTAGGAACTAAAACCAGGAAATACTGTGTAAGAATTATCTAATTTCCGAAATCTTCTCCCAAATACATTTGTCCTTTGAATGCTGCCAGTTGTAATTTCCTGTCGCCAACGTGTAAACCGGAACTACCAAATGAAAGTGGGCACGGGGCAGCCCCCGGGGACGCTCACGTACCGGTGCACGCCGCTGTTGCACATGATGACGTGGCAGGCCCCCAGCCTGCTGCACAGCTCCGAGGACACGGACAGCAGCCCCACGCCCGAGGCGCTGCACGCTGTGTTCGCACAGGCCGCCGTGCGCTTGGACCTGATAAACGAGGCTACCAGGCGGTAGAGTTCATCCAGGGCATTGAGAGGCCTCAGGAGCTACAGAACAAAGGGATGAACATAAAGTTCAACAGGGTTAGTGGACATAAATCCTTCTATTGATTTTACTTATCATTAATTTATTGGGGTGATATTGGTTTAAAAAATTAAAAAGGTCTTAGGTATACAATATACATCATCTGTATATTGTACTGTGCATTCACTACCCCAAGTCAAGTCTCCTTCCATCATCATTTATCCTCCCATACCCTCTTCTACCTCCCCGCAGCCCCTCTTCCCTCTGGCAATCACCATACTGCTGTCTGTCCATGAGTCTTTCTTTTTTAAGAAATCCTTTTAGCTGGAATATAATTCAGAGCTATTATAACTTTTAATGAATAGTCCAAAATATTTTATTACGGAGTTAGCAAAATTGGAGACTGCAAAAACAACAGACAGCAGAAAAATTGAGGAAGGGAGCTATGTAAATGATAAAGCATAAATAAATGCTATCCTCTATTTGTACCTTATCAACATAGGCAGCCTTGGATGTGGAGTTGGGTGGTGAATTTGACTTGTCCAAATAAAATGCCCTGTAAGAATCCAAAGAATAAAGTATCATTCATTGTGAGAGAAATTAAAATGCACGAGTGTGCTCGGTACACAAGTCTACAGACAAATTATTCCCTCATCCTGAATCCGCAGCTGGGTACATAGCACTTTCGAAGCAACCCAGGGAAGTGTTCAGCCCAGGACAAAGTGTTATAAGGACAGAAGTGGAATGTCCATCAAGTGCCATGACAATAGTTTCATTTACCTGTTTGAGTCGATATCTACTATGAGCACATGATGGAGAGCAAGATCAAAGGAACTTAAGCTATTTTAAAGAGTTCTAGACTTTCCCCAGTATCCGAAGGAGATAAGAACTCTCTAAGAGGATTGCTGTTATGAGAAGAGGAAACAAGCTTGAATTGTGTGAGGTACAAAGAAATGCCATGCGGCTGGAGCTCGGTCAGAATGAATGAATGAGCAGCTTAGGAAGAGGCTGGAAGAGCAGGCTCTGTAGGGCCCTGTGGGCCCTGATGAAGACTTGGGTTTTAACCGGCCCCATTACCAGACGGCGGGCTGTTTTATAAACTTGATTGCTGTGCCTAAAAGGTCCTGTTCTGCAGATCTGAGTACCTTTTTTTTTCAGTTATACAGGCACACACTGAGGTGAATGCTATGAAAACCCTTGCATGCACCACCATGCTTTAACTATGTTAGCATTTTGCACTTTGCTTCTCCTTAAAAAGAAAAGAAACTTGACAGGTGCAGATAAGCTCTTTGTTGCTCACCCTTCTCCATTCCATCTGGTCCAAACTCTCCCTCACAAAGGGCAGCACCACCCGAAGCGGGCACTTACTACTTCCACACTTAAAGGTCACCCATATGGTTGGCCTAAATGGAGGCATCAAAGAATAGCTGTTTTTCTTTACTCCCTCCCCCCCCGCCCCCCGCTTTTAAATCCACACTTTCTTTCTAGGCTCACTTCCCCAAGAAGGTGATTGTTCAATAAATATTTTGGTCAGCATCTGTCAGTGGGTATGCTCTGACACAGAGTTCTAGGATTAGATCGACAGGACGTTTCCCCCTTAGTACTGCTTTGGTGTCTGCTCTCAAACTAGTTGTTTTTGTTTCGGGCCTAGTCTATTTTTTCTCTCATAAGTTAAGACTTTCTTTTTATCCTCAGTATTCTAAAGTTTGACCACGAAATATTTAGGCATTGATTTATTTTTATGTATCCAGACAGAATCTTAAAGTGCACTTTCAACTTGAAGAGTCTTATCTTCAATTTTAAAATAACCTCAGCTACTATCTTTTTACATAATCTCATGTTCTCTCTCTCCACACAGAGATACTCAGACTGTGCACACTTTTTTTTTTTAAAGATTTTATTTTGCAATTATTGCATTTTAGGTGATTTACTAAGTAATATCTTCCAAGTGAAAAAAGCAGTCAAGTATAGAGTTTAGCATTTCTGAGAATTTTATTTCCCTGATTATCTTTTCATTTCCAAGATTTCTGCCTAATCTTATTTCATTTCTACCACTAAGTGCACGAGAATGTAAACTCTCCATGTGGGGATGGGTTGGGTTTACTTTTGTTCATTGCTGCTTCTCTAGCACCTAAAACAGTGCGTGGAACATAGTGTGGACTTAATAAATGTAAATAAGTAACTGGGTGAAAAAGGTGAAGGGATTGCAAACACAAAAGAGTTCACAGACAATAGTATGGTGATTACCAGAGAGAAAAGGGGGTGGAGGGATGTAGAACAGGGTGTGGGGGGATAAACGATGATGGAAGGAAACTTGATTTGGGGTGGTAAACACACAATACCAGATGCAGATGATGTATTTAGATTTGTATGTCTGAAACCTATATAATTGTACTAGCTAATGTTCCCCCAAAGAATCCAATGAAAAATAGTTACAGAAAATAATAAACAAGTAAATAAATAAATAAATGGATAACTGGCTTTCTTTTTCTTCAAGATTGTCTACCTTTTTGACGGGCTGCAATCCTTTGTTTATACTTTGAACATCTAAAATATATTTTGCCAGGCTATTTCAACATTTTAATTTCTTCTGAGTCAAATTTGTTTTCAGTGGAAATTTCGTTGGCTCTTTCTTAGCGTTAGGCTGCTTCATGTTCTTTGGGATTTTGTTTTGCAAGTTCATTTGAAGTGGGAGGATTTTTAATTTAGTTTTATTTGTTATTTTGACTTAGCTCCATCCCCTATCTCTCATCATCTTTCTCTTACAAATGATTCTGTGCTCATCTGGTGCCCAGAACCCCCATCTGTAAACAGTTTCATATCGGTGACAGGAGTATCACATTATGCAGACATCTGGATTATTACCAGTCACATCATGAGCCAGTTTAGTTCCTAGTTTAATGGCCATGTCCGCTTCTTTCTCCATCTCAAGTCCATAAAAGCTATAGTCTCCGGCAGCGGTAGACAACAGATAGCTCACCCTTTACTCAGAAGTGGAAGAGTCCTTCTCTACACCCTGCTTTTAAACTGAGAAGATGGCTCTTGATCTCTACCTAGTGTGGCATGACTTTAATTCCTCATTTTCCTCAAGAAGTTGTACAGAACCCTCTGTCTACCACCAGAGGTCAACAAGCCAGAGGCCTCAACACAGAACTGCTCCCATTTCCTTTCCATTCACGGGTCACTGAGATGATAAATTGTGACCTCAGCTGTGACTTTTACATTTTCTGCCTTCACATTTTATCCAGCATCACTATACATTCAGAACAGAGGTAGGTGATGCTTCAAAGCTGGAAGCCACACAGACACCTAATCAGATGTCCTCATGTCTCCTCATGTGTACTTGGTAGAAAAAGAGCACACAAGTCAATGAATTATTTAGCCCCCCAGGGTCTCAAGCACCTCATTTTTACAGTGGATATTAAAATTGCCCTGCGTATTGATAGCATAATGTTGAAGATTAATCAATGAATATGAAGTGGTCGGTACTATGGTCAGCAAACAGGGCTTATGCAATAACTATTATTCAAGTGCACACAGTAGGAGGTATCTAAGCCTAAGTGTCCAGTTTCCCCCTAAGGCCATCTCAAACATGTTATGATCCATGTAGAAAATGAAAATTAAGGTAGATATTTGGCATCTACATAATTCTGCAATCACTGCACAAGCAGAGGTTCAGTTCTCAAAAGAAAGGAAACTTTTTGGGGTGAAAGTTGAAGAGTATCATTTAAATGGCTTACTCGGGTGCACTGGTTGTGGAAACTGCAGCTCTTCCCTACCCTGAATAGTTTGGGGAGAAAAATATTCTGTAAAAGCAATCCAGGGATCATTAGGACACCAAGGAAAACTTCACTACTGAAGCCTGCCACCACAGCTGGCCACACTGGGCACTCTACCTGCTTTCTGAAAGAAATGTTCCTTAAAAAGTTAACAGGAGGATCATGTTGATCTAATTTTGCTATATTCATGAAAATTGACTTGGTAGAAATCTTCAACTTTTCAATGGGGCAACATCTTCTAACAAACATATTTGATGAAGAGAATCAGTAGAAAAATAACTTTTATAGATTTAAAATAAATAAGTGCCCACATCAAGTGAAACCTTATTCAGAAACAATCTTATCTTTCCTAAGCTGCTATATAGCAGAACTAAAATAGAAAAAAAAAATCAAGTGATATAACCGCATCCTGGAAAATACTCTTAGAAGAGAAAGGCCAACTACAAATTCAGAGTTATATATGTTATTGATCTAGACTTGGGAAAGTAGTTAATTATTTGTTAACCAATGATTATAGAAAGCAACAAATTATTATAAAATACATCTGTGAGCTGGTGACATTTAGAGAAAATGACCATGAAATATGGCCACCTTGTTACTCTTATGAAATTTACACAGCCAACAAATACTTTAGTCAATTACTTCTTAAAATAAAAACTTGGACTTGAGGCTGCAGCTAATTTTAGGTACTCCCCATCAGAAACACACACACACACACACACACACACACACACAAACACACGTGTTCAGTTCAGCCAGATAGTTTACCATCCCTATAGTTTGCAGGTATTCACAGAATTTCAGTATTTTTCAGAATATGACAAACTGTGGACAGGAAATGAATTTCTAATGCACTTCCCTTAATTGCAAGTCTTACCATGCTCCTTAATCAAAATTTATGAAAAAGTTAATGGTAAAATTGGATTAATGCCAAAACTGACCGTAGTTTATTATGTTTCTGAGGCTAGTAAGAATGAAGTCATGATCCTTTGTCCCAATATAGCAAATCTTATTGAGACCATTTGGAAAGTGCTGCTCTTATTTTATAGAAAGTGAACCATAAGTTTCCTTTCATGCTTGATTACATCAGGCTTCACTGTCACAATTTTATAAATTAACTCTGCCATAGAAAATGGATACATTACAATCACATTTTTTCATTTAGTCCCTATAGAATAAAATATCAATGAAAGAAGTAATATTGTCATAAGTACTATCAGTAGTGATATAAACCTATCCAAATCTAATAATTACAATGAAACTAACTTGAGCAAACTAATTTCATACAATCTAATAGTAAAGACTAGTGTACAGGTATCTACAATGCAAGGTAGAGTGTTGGGAGGTAAATTAAAAAGTGCAGAAACTCACTGGGATATACCTGAAAGAGAAAGAAGGAAGGCCACGTAAGAATATAACATAAGAGTTGGACTTTGGCCCATGGAAGGAATTCTGGACAGGCCAAAAAGGAAAAGAATCATTTCAGGTGGAGGCAACGCCATGGAAGAACAGAACAGATATAGAGTGGATGGAGCCAATTTGGCTGAAAACAAGGTTCATGTAAGGTAGGGAGAGAGAATGTTGGGCAAGTCAGCTGGATCATATTGTGACAAAATTAAGTAGCAAACTAAAAAATTTTAATTCATTTGTTAAGCAGTTGAGAAGCACTACAAAGTAAAACTTAGCTACCAGCAAAAAAAAGAATACATGGAAAGAAATGTGTGATACACAAAATGTGAAAATTTAGGAAATTTAGAGTTTCAAGAGACCCTAGAAATGAAAAGCATCATTCAGCATTCATAACAAGACCACGGTAATGGAAATAGGAATTGATGTTTTCCATGAAAGAAAATTAGCTTTAGAGAACATAGAGATTAGTTGTGTAGAGCTAATCAAGTTTATATACTAATTTAAGAATCACGTAAATGCTTTGTCAAATGGATCAAAGCTCTATAGGAACAGGCTGGTGCTCCCATGATGGCCAGGTTTTCACACAAAGAGAGATGATGCAACAGCTTGATGTAAAATATTTAAATTTATTAATTTTGTCATTGAAGATACAGAGGTTAACTCAATGACAAATGTGACATTCTTCTCATTTGGCACTACCCCCCTCCTTTTTCTGGGCATGTGGAGTATAGCCAATTTCCCAAGAGAGATGACAAAGGCATAAGAGCCCCTGCTGTTTTATACAACACAGGGAAGAATAACTATAGTATTCAGCTCAGATCTCTGCTATATTCTTGTTTCTTTTCCAGGTCATTGCTTATGAGATCATCTCTATATTTAAAATAATTATGGAAATTTCTCACTTGGCCAGACTCATCTCTACATCTACATAAGATCACATTAAAAAATACTGACCTCTTGTCCAAGTGAGTGTCACCCGACAGGTTCAACCTGAGCTCACATATGGGTAAAAACACACGATGAGCAAGGAGGGAGGAGAACATTAATTTGCATCTCCATCCCAACCACTTTCCATGTCCTTAAGCATTAGCCTTGATTTCTCTAGATTAGGTTTTACTTAAAGTAAGAGAAATCCTGAGTAATGGGATAAATGTGGATTTGCTTGGGCAAATGTGTGCTTTGGCTTGTCCAAAACAGAGCATCTTAGGAGCCTGTCATTAGAGAACCGCCTATTGTCAATTAACAGCGCCATTTTTACTTGTACTTGAGTGTTGGGAGTGGGAGGGTGAGGAATTGCGGGAGGTTAACAAGACAGTCATGTGACAACAGAGGACAGTACTTTCCCACATTGAGAAAAGCACTCTTCTCAGACTTCCCTTATGCTCTGAAAACAGGATCATGGTGTTCAAGGTGGTGTAGATGGACCCACTGTTCCCTACGGCTGCTGCTGACCACATTTCACACTCCTTTTGATGGCCTTCAATCAGCAAATACTGGACTAGAATCCTACTCTCTGGTTTTCAAACACTCCTTTTCTTCACTTTCATCTTGTCCCTCTTTTCATGAGGATGCTAGGGTGACAGTCCTTCCTGCACCTGCAACATGTATATATTGCAGAAAGAGAGCAAGCCTTATACCATTTTTGGTCACGGATTCTGCTATGTTGAATTAGATGGAAGTGAAGGGGTAAAAGACATGAGACTTAAAAGAAATGTTCCTTTGTCCCAATTGTCAATGAACTACTGTGAATCTGTCTAACCTTCCTGAAATCTTTGTGGCATTCAACAACAGTTGAGAGTAATAAAAATTACTCATCCTACACTCTGGCTTTCTGGACATAAAGACATGTTCTTGATACTTTTTATTCAATTATTTCAACCAATACTGTGTGAGCATCTATTGCGGTGTGAAGCATTGTTTCCTGTTTTAGGAATACAGCAATGAGCAAGAGACAAAGCTTGTTCACTAGGGTATGTGTACATGGCAGCTGAGAACACGTGTACAAGTCAGGTGAGAATGTATCCTTCCATCCCTGTAAGTGTCTGAAGAGCCTGACTCCCCAGGAGCCTTTCTTCATGGGAAAATAGAAACTCCTCTAATTCTGGTTCTCCCTAAATCTGCTTTTCTACTACAGAGCAGCCCTGTCCCACTGTTTTTCCCAATAACACTTCTTTACCCAGACACAAGACAAGCTTGTTCTCACTCCTGTGGGGTCTGCCCTTAGCTCACTTTACAATGTCCATCCTCATTTAGGAAATACACACACACGAAGGGCCAAAGTGACATCTCTCACCAGCAACTGTTATTTTAAATGCCAGCCTATTCCTCTATCTCAGCGCCACTCAAAATGTGGTTCGCAGACTTAAGTAAAAAAGTTGCTAGCAGGAATTTAGAAATTGCATAAAAATATATATTGTGTCAACATGCAAACATTCAAAAGCACTTGTCGTATTGAGCAGGGCATAGACAGGCACAGTAAGCCCGTCTATGTGTGAGTTGCAGAATAGTCACAGACAGCAAGGCCACATCACAATGAATGTCAACTAGTAAACTAGTGTATACTAGTAAACCCAAACTGTATAAAAATAGAAATCAAACATAAGCATTTGTTTTTATTTAAAACTTATCAACTCTACAGTCACCTTAATTACCAATCAGAATTTTAAAAATCAATGGTTTAACATAATTAACTAGGAAATAAAATTGGTAACATTTATCTATAATTTATAGATGAGAATACAAATTTCAATGGAGTTTTGTTAAGAAATTGCTTTTAAATCTTATCTTTCTTCCTGTTAATGTATCTCCGAGAGAATGGATTTCCCATACTCTGAGGGTAAGACCAACATGGGAAGAGTTTAGAGGTACATTTTCTCCTGTAAGCCATGCTGCCATGCCAACCCAGAGTAGGCCCTAAGGGAGAAACTAGCTTATTTCTCACACTGAAAACTTTAAACATCAGTCTATGCAGTGTTTGTTCAAGTATATGTAAAGCATGAGTATAGAGAATCACAGTATCACTCAACTTTTATTTTTGGTTGCAGAATAGCAAAAGTGACTCATGGCACTTCCTTATTAATCGCCAAAAGAATCTGGTATTATTCAAATTCAGTGGAGCAGAGCTGAGCCTGATACTTTCCATTTGAATTACACCTGCTTCCTGTGCTCTTGCTGGAGAAGGGTACTGCAACCTCATTCATAGCAGAGCTGGGCATCCACATTTCCTGTCGTTAGACTACACCTGGGGTGGGCAACTTTTTTGTGAGTGTGTGCCCAAACCAGCAAAATCTCTGACTCAAAATACTTCTGCGTGCCAACCCTAATTTTTTGGGAACATGTTACGCCTACTTGATATCTCCTAAAGGTATAGGTATGTGAAGAACCTTGAAGAAATAATAAAATTCATTCGAGCGACAAAAACACAGTATATGATGATGAAAAATACATTTATTTTTTAATGTATACATGTACACTGATAGTGTGACAGAAAACTTTATGACTCCGTTTGATATTATCAGTGGGACTTTTGCTGCTGCATCACTGACAACAGAGATTTTACATCAGGTTTATATTTTGTGACCTTCAGAGATATGCAGGAGCTACTACTTTCATCTGTCAGGCTACTCCTATTACAAGACTTAACAAAATTCATCACTGAGAACAAAGATTCACAAGCGTATGTGGATGAAACCAAAACACTGGTGGGATCTAGGAAGGCAGGGAGAGTTAAGGCAGAAGCATAGAAATTGCTCTTCCCCTCTTGCGTCAATTCATGTCTATGGTCTTTAAGAAAACTTGTTATGTAAAATTATTTATCTAAGATGCACCTGCACTGAATTTATCTGAAAAATAAAAAAGTCGATATTAAGAAAAAAATTGTAAATGGAAGATTATAAGAGAGGGTTTCACGTGCCAGCAAAAGTTACTGGCATGCCATGTTTGGCACGCATGCCAGGGGTTGCCCACCCCTGGATTACACCCAGGACTGGAAGCACAGCTAGGCTAGTTCTGGATAGTTCTCCACAATCACTTCTATCCTTACCGTTTTCTGGTATGAAATCTGGGCTATTCCCCTGAGCATCTCAGTGCTCTTCCAGTTCCATTTGCATAGTTGTTTCGTGCAAGTGCCCTCTATGGATTCCCCACTGGGAAGTGAGGTCAGCTGGCCCAGCACCGAGCTCCTTGGAGAAGCCCTTCACACTAACTTTATTCTCCAATGAGCTTCTTTGCAGGAACCCCATGGAACCCACCTTCAGAAACAAGCCTTTGCTACTCTTTACATTTGGTGAACACAGAGATCTGCATAAACCTCCTCTTGGCTATTACTCATAGCAACCTCAAAAGCAACGCTAGCTCCAATGGACAAGTAAGGACATCAAGGCTCAGAGATATTACGAACTTGCCCCAAGTCATGCAGCTAATTGGTGGAAGCAGGAGAGGATCCCGCCACTGCCGTTGAGCTGGCCAGCTGTGAGCCCGGCTTCTGGCTGAGCAGTGCTCCCCCCGTGGGAGCACACTGACCACCAGGGGGCAGCTCCTGCATTGAGTGTCTGCTTCCTGGTGGTCAGTACACGCACAGCAACCGGTTGTTCTGTCGTTTGGTCAATTTGCATATTAGCTTTTTATTATATAGGATTACATAGTGTATATTCCAACACTTGATTGAAATTTGAGGCAAGGATAATGCATTTTGATGGCATTTAAAACATATGCAGATGAATTCCCCTTCCTGAGAGTGTGGAATCATCTATGAGGCACATACATCAGTGAGATTGATTCATAGTCAGACTCTAGAGATGCTTTCAATTAATTAATAGTATGATTATAATGATTTCAGTCTCTTTTGCCTTTTTCTCCCACTTTGGTCTCTTTCATCTCTTCTAGTTCTACAGCTATGAAACAAAATCTTTTCATAAAAAACAAACAAACAAAACAACAAATCAAGATGCTTCTTTGCCCTTTAAAACACTTGGAAATTCTCATTTTTTCCCCAAAGATTTCACATATTTGTGTTGTATTTAATGCTTGTAAACAATTACAACAGCATTAAAACACTTCCCCAAGCCATGTAGATAACCCTGCGATCGTTCACGTGTTGGGAGAAGAAATGGAGTACTGGTATGAAAGCATATGCTTCAGAGCTGAAAATACCTAGCGTGAGTCTCGGCTCCCGTGGAGCCAGTTGCCTGCCTTTGAGCAATTCGCCAAACCTCTCTGTGTGTGAGGTGCTATCGTCTGGAAACTCTCAGGCATTATTTTGGTTTTAACTGTTACATCCCTGTTATTGAACCCAGCCTACTAGATAGAGCCTCTTAGATAGCAATCCCACATCTCAAATCCAATTCAATTCAATATCCTGACACTTCCAATCCCCAAGGAACTTCTCCTCTGGTTTTGCCATTATATCAGATAATGATCCAGGCACCCAATCCAATGTGTCTGTCTCCCTCTCAACACACTATCTACTCTAACAAGACTTTTATTTTCCTACCTCCTAAATATTTCTAAAATTGATACTTTCCTCTCCATTTTCATTTGCTTCAATAACTTCCTAACTAGTCTCTCTTACTCTGCTCTAGTTTCATCCTTAATTTGTCCTCAATGGTACCACCAGGATGCTCAATTTAAAATGCATGATCCCCCCCCTTGCACCACTTAAAACTCACAAGCCAATCACCTCTCGTACAGGCATAAGGCTAAGTTCCTCAACTGGTGTCCCAAGGTCCCCTTGGTCTGCTTCTGCCCACCCCTCCTGCTTCCTTTCTACCCTTCCTCACCCATCATGGTTCTGCAATGTCTTTGCTCATATGGTTTTCTCCCCCTGAAGGAGCCTCTCTCCCTTCCTTCAACTAGCCTATTAGCAGTCATCTGTCAGAACTGCCCATGCTAAACTCCTACGTCTTTCCTATGTCTCTTCTGCACTCCCTGGGCATCCTGTTGCCTCTATCATAGTGTTTAGTAGAGTGTTTCAAAATAACCTGTATATTGCATTTCCTCTTTCTTTCCTTTAAGATTGTCAAGGGCATACTGTCTGATTCATCCCTGCATCCCAATGCTGTACACAGTCCTATACTTGCATAAATTACACAATAGCTGGGCCGGCATGGCTCAGTGGTTGAGCATCGACCTATGAACCAGGAGGTCATGGTTTAATTCCTGGTCAGGGCACATGCCCGGCTTGCGGGATCAATCCCCAGTAGAGGGCTTCCAGGAGGCAGCCAATCAATGATTATCTCTCATCATTGATGTTTCTGTCTCTCCTTCTCCCTTCCTCTCTGAAATCAATAAAAATATATTTTAAATTACACAATAAATATTGTTGAAACATAAAGACTATTTTTAAAAGGAAGACTTGTCAGCAGTGACAGTAGAGTCCATACTATTCTCCATGAATGCTATTCTGTTAAAGCCACCATGTCACTCAGGAATCCACCACCATTTCTATTCTCATCTAGTTGCCCCAACTTTTGGGCATTTATATACATACAAACAAACATTCATTAATCATATTATCAACAATGGGTAAATAAAAAAAAGACAAATCAAAAAGGAAAATTAGATATTCATCAAATGAATATAAAGCATGATGTGAGGAAGTCTATAATGTAGGCATAGAAAGGAATATAAAGAAAAAGACTAACTTATGGGAGGAAAGAAGACCTCATGGAGGATGGATTTTGAGGTATTCTAGGAAAAATGGGTGGGAATTGGCCAAAGCAACTGAAATTAGAGTCAGTTTGGCTAAAATTACCAAAAAACCAAGCAAAGATGTTTCATTTTCTTCTTGAATGACTGACGAATCTCACAAACTTGGATCTATATAAAACAGAACTTTGTCCACCATTGAAGTTGTAAGGTCCATGAAACTAGACAGCTAATATTCAAAACATAACACTCTATTCTTCACACAAATAATGATTTTTAGTAAGTCCATATTCATTTCTTCTAAGTTACAATTATGTTTTTTTTTAATCAGAAGTTCTGGGCCCGAGCTAAATTTCCTGATTGGTACAGGAGAAAAGCTTTGAGAGGATAATGTATAATCATTCATTCACCCTCTGTGGTCCATCCACCAAACAGAAGTCTGAAATGTCAGCAAAAGGAACTAAACAAAAGCAGTAGGGAAAAAATTACACTCAAAGAACTTGACCAGAATGCCTTGAATACATTTTTTAAAGACTGACTGTCCTTGTGACAGGCTAAAAACTCAGCAGTTACAAATAAAAATAAATCCTGCTCTGTAAGCACTGACAATTTTTCCTCACAGAGTATATTTCCTTAACTGAATCTTCACGTTAGTCTTATTTTATCTCTAATATTTTCAGCTGTCATTTATTCCAAAGGAAATTCTGGGCACAAAGTCCTTTGATCTTCCCTTTGCTTTGGTGAAAACAACAGCTTTTCTTAGCTTAGAGACAGAAGTAATTCAAAGGTTTCTTTTTGAAGATGATTTTACTAGTATCTGCTTCTGCTTGTCAGCCATGGTATCTATTCATCCTTGATAAATATTATCACAATAAAAGACTTATCATAGAATGTGAAAACACTGAGTTAAGTAATTCAAATCTCATTTGCTGCTCTTATCTAAAGATTGTAGTAAAAATTCCTTTAATGTAGAAGTTAAGTAAATATTAGATAAAATTACAATTCCTCAAGGGCAAATGAATTAGTCTGCATGCAGATAAGAATGAGCAGAGTGCAGATAAATGAAATAAGGTTACATGTATATATATATGTAAATGCTGCTCGATCATATTCTCAGAAAGTAGTGGTGGCAACATTTAATAGAATTATAGTGTTTTTCAAATAAAGAAAAGATAAGGTTGTTCTTAAGAGTGTCACTGTAATTTCAAGTTTACCTGCTCTTGTCTCATGTGAAATTTATGAACCTTGGCTATGCTGATGAGTTTTCTTGAGAGCGGTCTCCAACAGAGCCAGCATCTGTGCCCTTCAAATGGCCTAGAATTTTCTGGATATAAAAAGTAGACTGGATGCTAGAATAAGTTCAATAAAATAATAATAGCACAAAAAGAAGGCTATTACACTAAAATTAATCTGATCTCCAATTCAATTCAACTCTTTTTATGGTACTTACTACATACCAAGCACAGAGGCGACCAGGACATAGTTGCCCTCCTATGCATTGAGTGAGGCAGATAAATAACTCACAAGTCAGACTAAAACAAATGACATTCAAGAGGTTATTAAGTTTTAAAGAAGAAAGTGATTAATTCCAGCTGAGACTGTAATAACTTCTGAAGGCTTCCTGCAGAAAGATAAATTTGAGATGGGTCTTAAATAATTATACTCTTTCACCAAATAGAAATGGACCTGAAGCACATGCCCTGAATGATAGCTGGGTTCAAAGAAGCTGAAGAAGAACTGACAGCAGAGGAGGTACAGGTGGACATGCTGATTCTATCTGCACACCTGTTTCATGCCCCTCTTCCTTTTGAATTCCAACCACTTTATTATTTCTCCTCCCTCTGTAGGATTTTCACACATGCTATTGTCTCTCCTAAAACATACCCCCTGCCCCACACTTTTATCTCCTATTCCCTCTTCCCTGAACACTGTAGCTTCAACTCCTCTTTCAGAAGATCGCTGCACAAAGATCATACTTCCTCAAATAATTCACTCCTTTAACCTTCAACCATCACCCCATCCTGCCTCTAATTAAAACAGATTCCCTTCTTATGCACATGCGTAGCACCTTACACATTTCCTACATTATTTTTTCCACACATTGCTACAAATTGTTATTAAAAATGTTGTTTGTTGTTTATCATAACCCATAGACAAAATTTTCTTGGAAGACAACAATCTTGTCTACCGGGAGGCCCTCAATGTGAAGCGCTGTCCCTGGTACTTGGTGGGAATACAAGATTGGTGGAGTAAATGTAAGTATCCAGCAATGCCTTTATGATTACATTGTGTGAGGATTTGGCACTTAAGTATAACTTACACATTGTAAATGTTATACAAGTGTATAACTTATACTTGTGAGTTATTTATCTGCCTCACTCAATGCATAGGAGGGCAACTATGTCCTGGTCGCCTCTGTGCTTGGTGTAGTAAGTACCATAAAAATAGTTGAATTGAATTGGAGATCAGATTAATTTTAGTGTAATAGCCTTCTTTTTTGTGCTATTATTATTTTATTGAACTTATTCTAGCATCCAGTCTACTTTTTATATCCAGAAAATTCTAGGCCAGAGCCTTTATATATTTCACATATAGGAAAGAAGTATAGAAAACATTCAGCCATTTGTAAATTTAGTTAATTTCTCTGGCTATTAAATAATCACTTCTCATATAAAACAGAATTTACAACTCTGAAAACAGAAAGAAACTGGATGTACACATTTAGTTCACAGCTTGTCTTAGAGCAACAGAAAATATGGATGCATTTTGAATATGGATGCATCATAAGGTATGGAAACATAGAATCCACCTGAAAGACAAACTAGAAAATAAATATAAAACTGCTATTGAGGAGATAAATATGCATCTGGAATGTTTCCAGTTAATTTAAAAAGAAACCCCATCATTTCATAACTCTAAAGCCACAGATTTATTAAGAAAAACATCTGAAGGATAAGGAATTATTTATATTCTGATTAATGTTCTCTCTCTCTCCCTCTCTCTCTCTCTCTCTCTCTCTCATTCTTTCTCTCCCAGATTTATTAAATCCATACTCTTGTTGAGTTAAGGTGGTTTCCACAGCTGCTCATCAATAGAACAACCAAAATTTTCCATTTCAAGCTTGGAAACACCATTTGTTATCTAAACAAGGTATGAGAAACAGTGTTTTATGAGTTAAAGGCTCTGAGGGAAGAAGGACATGGGATGGAGACAGGGGCTAGGACTGGAGATGAGGTGTGAAGGCTGAGGTCCTTCATGTCCTCACACTACTCCTAGTTGTACTTAAAAACAAGAAATGGCAGTAAGCCCACACCATCCTTCACATCTATCTCACACCAGGAGAATGCATTCATGACATCCCTGCCCCCTTTCAAAATAAAGAGAAATGGCACATTTCATGGAGGTGCTATCATGGGAATAGCCAAAACTTCCAACCAGACATTTTTTCAGTTGAAAAAATTGTTCAAAATATATGACTCTGAGATTGGTATTTGGGTAGCATTCCTTGTGAACACAAATAAAATCTCTATCATTTTTCTACTTATATCAAATATAGTTTGGCCCTTTAAAAACTTTCTTTTAAAGAAAATGTGCCAATCCATATCCACAAAGGCACATCTTAAGAGAATATATGCTTTCAGTAATTTTCTTGTCTTCCTTCTGAAAGGATGATGAATTTACATTTAGATACCCTGAAACATAAATGCTAAAAAGTTTCAGTCGGAAGCTGACACATCACAAAAATGATAAATGACCTCAGTAACTAATGTACAACTTGTTTCCTTTTGATTTTTCTGTTTTATTTTACTGTTGACTTTATAATAAAAATGATACTTAAAAATAATCTAAAACCCTCTAATTGAAAGGAGTACTTTCATACAAGGAATAATGTTCACACTGACATTACATTTTATCTCACCGGTCACCATGCAGTGGTGCTATTGGCCATAACCAGGATGCATTAAAATGAAAGAGTTTGGTAATGGTAAAGTGCATTTATGTAAGGCAGGAAAGAACAAGGCTAATGGAAATGATGGCTCGTGTCCAGAGGGAATGAATAAAAAGGAAAGCCTGGGGTAGAAAAAAGAGAATAAAATAGATGGTGAAGGTAGAGAATAAAAATGCCCTTGCTCCTGAGTTTCTTGGTTAGAAATTATGTTAGATACTTTACATGCTGTTATTTCTTAATAATCAGAAGACAACCAATCAAGAACTCTGACTTGGCACGGGAGGGTATAATTTAGACATAGGTGTCAAATATGTCTGCTGGCTTAACACTATCTATTGAGGATAACAACTAAACCAGGTTGCCTTCCGGCCACCAGTGTCAGGGCTCTGATGCAGGTGGCAAGGACACCTCAGGTGCTCTGAATGCCTGGCCCGTATTCCCATGGAGACTGGCATGGTCAGACCAGCCAGTTGGTCTCTGCTGGCTGTATTACTGTCTCATGAGAACTTTAACCATTTTGAATATTATTTGCAATTAGAAGCTAATTAAGTAAAAACTTTCCAACGACTCTACAGTATGGAGAACTTCTTACACAAAGTACTCTAATAAGCACAATGGGAATACCAATAAACTTACCCTTCATCTCAAAGAGGCTACAAAAGAATAAATTTTACTTACATGTGAAATCTAAAGAACAATACAAACAAACACAAACCAGAACCTGACTCATAGATACAGAGAACAGACCGATGATTGCCAGAGAGGAGGAGGGTTGGGGGACTGGGTGAAAAGCTGAAGGGATTGAGAAGTACAGATTAGTAGTTACAAGACAGTCACGGGGATGTAAAGTACAGCATAGGGAATATAGCCAATCCTATTGTAATAACTATGGATGGTGCTAGGGGAGTACTGGAAATATCAGGGGGGGCACTTGGTAAAGTATATGATTGTCTAACCACTATGCTGCACACCTGAAACTAATACAAAATAATGCTGAATGTAAACTGTGCTGGTAAATACTGAATGTAAACTGTAAAATTAAATACATATTACATATATAATTATATATAAACTATAAAAACAAGATTCAAGAAGATGAGAAATCTGTACATCTGTAATTTATCATCAGGGAGAAACACTGAACTCTGTAATAGCCACAAATGAAGCAAAATGAAAGAGTGCAAGGGTGATCTGACATCCATTTAGCTCAGGGCTGTGGTTCTGAAATTTGAGTGTGCATGATTATCACGAGGAAGCCCTGTTACAACACAGACTGCAGGGCCACCACGAGATTTTTTTAACAAGTTTGCAGGTGATACTGAGGCTGCTGGTCTGGGGATCATCCTTTGAGAACTCCTGGAGCTAAGGGAACTGGTTTTCAATACAAGCTGCACATTAGAACCTCCTAGGGGACTTCTAAAAGGTTCTAATGCCCAGGCCTCACCCCACCCCAGTAATAAAAACGGAGGAGACTCTACTGGAGCTGGACATAGAAGCGTATGAAAAGTAGTTTTATAAACAGACACAGGGGTGGTAGATGCTAAGTGAGAAGTCAAGGGGACAATAAGAAATCACCCAATGCTCTGAGCAGGAGAAGGACATGATAAGATGAGGTTTACATTTATTATCTGGCAGCAAATTCCTGAGTAGATAACACAACACTGGTTCCTAGAGAAAGACCAGGTAGGAGCCACAGCAATGGTCTAGAACTATTTTCTCAAACTGGACTCCAGGGACGTACTCTCAAGGCCCACCTGTTCTACACAAATGCTTTCATTTCGTGTCTTTATTTGAAAGATAACCTAAGAATATATTTTATCGGTTATGCAGGCAAAACTTCTCTTTTGTGAAGACAGTACTCCATGTTGAGATTTTCATAAGATTGAACTTAAGGCTTCAAAACTCATTATTTTTTAATCAGTAGACAAACTATTTAAAATTTCAATATTGATTTTATTTTTTCCTGTGATAGCAGTTAGTATATTACATGACTTTGAGTTACAAAGTCTAGACAAGGCAGTAAAATTGGGGCAGCCTGAGAATCATCAGGATCTTTAACTACATTTTAGGAAGAGGAGAAAATGAGAAATGAAAACGATATTGAGGGCTTTGAGGGTAGAGCTTCAGAGGATGATAAAATGCTGGAAAAAAGTAAAAATAAAAGCGTAGAAAAAGGGATAGTTTTTTGTAAAGCTGGGGTAGGGAGACAAAGCATTTTTAGTGAAAGAAAGCCTACATCAGTCATAACCACAGGAACCAATACCCCTTCCTTGTCAGGAATTTTAGGAATTGTCTTCCACATTTAGCCATATTGTGAACAAAACCAAAATATTGTCTCAATAGT
This sequence comes from Myotis yumanensis, assembly GCF_028538775.1. Lineage (NCBI taxonomy): Eukaryota > Metazoa > Chordata > Mammalia > Chiroptera > Vespertilionidae > Myotis > Myotis yumanensis. The sequence goes on from NW_027223766.1 coordinate 18,243,294, forward strand.
GTTTTTGAGTTATTAGGGCTTAAGGTGGAATAAAAATATATTTTCTTTAAAATAAAAGCTGCAATCAGCAATTTTAAAAGGCAATCTGTTAGCAGAATCTATAATAGTAAAAGGGTAATATCCTAATTAGAGCAGACGCCCTTCCGGACGAAGCCGGGGCCAGAGCGAAGTCTGGGTCCTGGGTGCCTGCCAGCGGGAAGCCAGTGCCAGCAGCTGGGGGAAGGAAGGCCTACTCTTGCACGAATTTTCATCCATCGGGCCTCTCAGTCATTTATAAGAGGAATGTTAATAATTTGTTGAAAATTAAAGCTGCTGCCGAAACCGGTTTGGCTCAGTGGATAGAGCGTCGGCCTGCGGACTGAAGGGTCCCGGGTTTGATTCCGGTCGGGGGCGCGTGCCTGGGTTGCGGGCACATCCCCAGTGGGAGATGTGCAGGAGGCAGCTGATCAATGTTTCTCTCTCATAGATGTTTCTAACTCTCTATCTCTCTCCTTTCCTCTCTGTAAAAAATCAATAAAATATATTAAAAAAAAAAAAGAAAATTAAAGCTGCTGAATTATAACACATTGTGGTTAATTTTCTCTGCCATTGATCACTGTACCAGTAACATTTTTAGAGAGAGAAAAACAACACAGTAAAATGCAAACATTAACATCAGATGTGTTTGAAAGTAGATATTTTCCTGATACCAAGTACATGTTTCTTTATATCTTCCATGTTAAACTTATGCTTCTCTCTTTGTGAGGGTGCCAGCTGCTTAATGGAACATAATAAAACTATTTTACTCTCAACCCACTGAACCTCCTAGGGACATCACTGTAAACATCAATGTTTTCCCCCCAGAAAATGGTCTACTAAATATGTAATTCCTTGATCTTCAACAGAAATTAAGAGCATAGCATGAAAATTTACAAACAGGTTTTCTATTTTATATAGAAAATTAGTAGCCATGAGAATATTTGAAATAGTAAATCCTAGAGAACTTTATATCAAAAGAAATATCATGAATCATCTAATATAATGAATAATATTAAAGGGCAAAAACACTATCTGTCCCTGTCAAAATACAGAAACAGAAACTTTTTAAATCTTTACTATTGAGAGTATTACAAATGTCCCCTTTTCTCCCCATTTCCCACCTCCATCCTGTTCCCATGCCACCCAGTCCTTCACCACCATTGAACAATTACGTACCTGAGTTTCTGGTTGTACTGTTTGACCTTTTCCAATGAGGCTGCATTTATTTGGGCTTGAAATTCTTCCACTGAAACATTGTCTCTATAATAATATCCTTCCATGCTCTCCAGGGCTGTGGAAACAAGTAAATGTACTTTTCACATGATTTATAACTCAGTTTCTCCACATTTAATCTTGTTATTAGTAAACTAGAGGCCCAGTGCACAAATTTGTGCACAGGTGGGGTCCCCCGGCCTGCCCAGATCAGGGCCGATGGGGGCCGGCTGGCCGGGGGGAGGGGTCACGGGAGGTTGGCCAGCCGCAGTGCTTGACATAGCGACCGGTCGTTTCGATTATTCTGGTCATTCTGGTCACGTGGCTTTTATATACATAGATGGATTAAATATCACCAAATATAACCATATATGCAAGAAACTATCTTTCCTTAGAGCAAGAATGAATAAAAATCATTCTTCTCCTCTCATAATCAATAGCAAACATTTGATGACTCTCTGTTAAGCAGGGAAAGGAATTTCTAATTTAAACTGTTTTCTGTTCTTAAAACATTTTGTATATGTTCTTTGTGAAGCTAAACTCAAACTCATATATGTTATTAATATATAAACACAAAGGTAAATACACACATACATATGTATGAGAGGCAGAAATGTATATTAACATATGTGAGTAAAAATTGAAATTGTCATCTCCATGTATATTCACATTCTTATAGCTGCAATTAAATTATGAAATGTTAGTGTAATAAAGAAGACATTTAAAGTTAAATCTTAGAATACTGACTCTCCCCAAAATTTAGTTAAAAATAAAAAAGGATAAACAAATGTGTGTGTGTGAATATATATATATATATATATATATATATATATATATGTAAAACTCCCATTGATTTTAAAAGTCTTTTGATTAATATAAATTTCCTTCTTAACTAACATTTTTGGTTAAGTGGTTCTTTTCCCCTTACACTTTATGCAATGATATTTTTAACCTTTTTACGAGGGAATGAATCACATGGAATTGCCCAGAAGTATAAGATTTCTTATAGAGAGATTGCCAGCAACAGGAATGGCAAAGGAATTAATCTTGTCCAGTGTAAATTATTTCCCCGTGAAATTATTGCCACTAAAGAGCCTCACTTGTCAGCAGACTATTTCACAACTGAATAAAAATTAATCTTTCAAAACTTCTAAATGCAATCATTTCTAAACTAAATAATAAGGTTTCCTTGAATTAACAGAGTCTTACCATTTTGGGAGGCAAAATAAGAAAGTCACTGCTAATTTCAGCTGTGCTATATTTTTAAACTAGTCAGCTTGGAGCATTGAAGAAACAACAAAACTTTGAGTACTGCTGCATTTGAAATTTTAAAAATGGGATTACTGGCCTATAATCAAGAAAAGCGTTTATGCAAAATTAGACAGAAAGACTACTACAGTTAGTCCAGTACAGGAAATAAAATGTGGAGCTTGTTTCAATGATTGTTTATTTGTTTATTCCTTAAAACTCTGCATTAATTAGAATATTTGCACTAGTTCAGCAAGCTTCTGGGTCCTGAATACACACAAGACATACAAAGAAGTCTTCCTGAAAAATCAATCTTCAAATATTCCAGGAGTAATCAATCTATTAATGGTCATACTTTGATGCAGATTCCTCTTACTAGTCGTAAAGCTAATAATGAAAGCCCTGGCCTTGGAGTTAAACCACAACTTGCGTTCCATAGTAGCTGTGGGACCTTAGGCATGTTAATTAATATCTGAGAGCCTCAGGTTCCTCATTTGTGAAATAGAAGATTACCTACGAATTATGGTTCTTGAATTAAGGTAAATAATAGTATTAAGAGAGCCTATGACTACTCTTATCATTCACTGCACGTGTCTTATGTACTAGGCAACATGCCCTATGCTCTATGGGCATGATCCAATTTCCAGGGCATATAGATTAAGCATGAGTGTGCTTAGCCAAACAGGAAGTTTGCGACTCAAGACCAAAGAGACTGGAAAAACACTAGGAAGGAGTAAGAGGGGAACAGGGGCTGGGGGATGGAAGGGAAAGAAGAAAACACCTGGGATCTAATTTTTATAAAAGTCTGGATGGCTTGACTTTAACCAGAATGTCCAGTCCTGCTCTAAAGGTTTGTTATACTTTAGAAGCAAATGGACATTTTCATCACTCTTCTCGACAATATTTCCAAATTAACAACAGTTAAAATTCACAACTATGTGAAAAAAAATTTTTTAAGAGAAGAGAGTCTAATAATTTCACCAGAGTTTCACAAAATTTTATGGTACCTGCATGGTGTTGTGGGGAAATGAATAAAACAGATGAGTTCTATATTTAAAAAGTAAACTTTGTATGGAAACACATTCCCCCTTTTAGGTCCGTGGCTTGGTATTTATTGTTTAAAAAAAAAAAAAAAGAAAATGGAATGACTTTTGCCAAATTCAATTTCTATTCTCAGAAAAGTAGGTTAATGTACATTAACGTCCAGACTTTAGAATTTGACCTTAATATTTTAAGGTCCTTAGTATTTGACCTTAATTCTCAACCTGTGGACATCTTGATTTCAGACTGCTAGCCTCAAGAATTCTGATAGAGCCGAAACCGGTTTGGCTCAGTGGATAGAGCGTCGGCCTGCGGACTGAAGGGTCCCAGGTTCGATTCCGGTCAAGGGCATGTACCTGGGTTGCGGGCACATCCCCAGTGGGAGATGTGCAGGAGGCAGCTGATCGATGTTTCTCTCTCATCGATGTTTCTGACTCTCTATCTCTCTCCTTTCCTCTCTGTAAAAAAATCAATAAAATATAAAAAATAAAAAATAAAATAAAAGAATTCTGATAGAATACATTTCTGTTGTAAGCCACCTAGTTTGTGGCCATTTGTGTGGCAGTCCTTTAAATGAATACAAATTCAGTTCCAATGCCTCACTTAGGGATTGTGTTCGTTCCGTCCCTGAAACTCTGGCTCCCTGGGTTTAAGGATTCCGATCCTCAAAGGGGCACACATACCCTAGGAAACAAAGCAGGGGTTCCACGAAACTGTAAGCTGTGGTTGCCACCTGGGCCCTGGAGATTCCTTGTGCCAAGGCATCAGCAGCCAAGAAGAGCAAATACCATGTTGGCAAGACTAATAGACCCTGATCATCATAAGGGAGTAGTTATGAGGCAGAATATGAATTGCATCCAGGTAATCCACTCAGGTCCCTCTTGATACTCCCTTGCCCACTTTTGACCCTCCGGGATGAAGGTCCTGGTCATGCATGCCACAGAGAGCAGCAGAGGTTCAAGCTGAGAACAAAGCTAATCTATAATGGGTACCAGAAGAGGAAAAATGACAATCGATTGCAGCCCAAGACCAGCTGTAGCAATAGGGCTACAGCTTGTCCCATTAACATGTTTCTTCTCAATTATCCTCCCAGGAAGGGAGACCCATCAGTCATGAGGGACACACTCCTGATTCTTAACAAATGAATGGATCTGAGGGTGCGAGATGTGGACTATGGCAGATGCTCTGAGAGTCACCCACTCAGATCCCCCTTCAAAAATGTTGCCCAGCTGCTAGGATAACCAGAAAAACATCCTCGGCTTTCAGTTCTCTAAGGCATCTTCAGCCTTTGCTGGAAATTTGTCCCACGCAATTACATCTCCTTTGGAGGCAGCCTGCATCTTAACGGCCTAACAACGCAGAAGCCCAGCTCCCTCCCCACAACTGCTCAGAATCTAGAAGGGTCAAACATTTGTGAAATGAATTATTCTAATTAAGCAAATACTTACTGGATAATTGCACAGTGTTTCATATTCCACATAGTCCTGTGCCTTCTCACTCCCAGTGGACATTTAGAATCACCTGGAAGGCTAAAATATACCGGCATTTGGGCCTCACCTCCTAGAGATTCTGATGTATTGGTTTAGTTTGGGACCAAGCCTGGGTATTTTCTAAGACCTTCCCAAGGGGACTAATATGCAGCCAGTACTGGGAACCACTGAGAGACAGCATGAAAGCAGGCCAGTGGGGATGAAGTGAAAGTCAGTGAGGAGGAAGTGACCCTCAATACCCTCTTTTATTCCCATTTTTTATTTCCTTTATCTCACCTAGGGCTGGGGGATCCCAACAGGATTAATCCCCTGACTTGTAGGATGTGTTTACAGAAGATTGTTTTAGCGTGATCGTCACCTTCTGGCATTGTGTTATGCTTTGTGCTGAGTTTCCTGACTGTGTCTGTGTCCCTTACCTGGGAAATCTGTGCCACTCGTTTTGTCTGCCTATAATTCTGTTCTGCAGCTCTGATCTTTAGTGATGCATGTTCCCTAATGTGTTCCCCACTGGCCTCCACCCTGGAATTCCTGATCTAATTGTTGGTCCCATCTCTACAGCGTGCCCCCTCCATGAGTGTGCCCTCCCCTGCCCAAACCCATTCTAGTAAGAAAATTGGGAGAAGGCAGCTCATTCACTTCCTGTTCAAGTATACAGTACTATTGACAACTTTCTGAGGGAGGATTTTAATAAATTTCCCAGGAAGTTTTCAAATTCATCTAATATTTCTATTTTTTTTATTTGCTAGCAAAGACTCATGTATGCATGTCCACACAGAACCAAAGCCCTCCAAATAAATGTTTATCCCAGAATAGATTCCATTTGGAATCTCTTCCATTTATCAACACTTTCAATTACCAGATTGTAGTCTCCACTCAAACCAGGGCTATATTTAATGTGCTTCCCTCAATCTGATGAATACTGAGAGCTACTAATGGTTCCTCATGGGAGTTTTATGAACGCAGAGGAACTCCTGCAAGCCCTTTCTATAGGCAATTTTATCAAAGACAGAATCTCAATGAGACAAACTGTTCCCTAGTCTTCTTTACCTATCTGTGACCTTAACTGCACAAGTATTTCCACAGATGCTTATTCAATTCATTTTTCATATTTTACTGCTGCGTAACTACTAAAACTAACATTTGCTGTAGTTTCTTTTTAAATTACATTTTTAAAATATATTTTTCTTAATTTCAGAAAGGACAGGAGAGGAGAGGGAGATATATATATATATCCTATCTAATAATAGACAAACATGGTAATTGACCATACCTTCACTATGCCTCCCATTGGCTAATCAGTGTGATATGCAAATTAACCACCAACAAACATGGCGGCTAATTTGCATACTGCAGGCAGGGTGGGTCAGCGCCATCCTGCCTGCCCCGCCACCATCCGGGCCTGCTGTTTGCCACCCGGGGCGGTGGGGCGGGACAGCAGCATCCCGCCTGCAACCCGACCCGGGGCGGCCGGGCAGGGCAACAGCGATCCACCGGCCTGCCCAGGCATCCCGTGTGTGACCCGACCCAGGGCGGCGGGGCTGGACAGCATGGCTCCTCTGTCACCCCAGCTTCCTCATCACAGCTCCCTTGGGGGCCTAAGCCTTTAGTCGGACATCCCCCGAGGGCTCCCTGGCTGCCAGAAGGATATCTGACTGCAAGCTTAGGCCTGATCTCCGGGGAGTGGGCCTAGGTCGACAGGTGGACATCCCCCAAGAGGTCCTGGACTGCTAATGGGCACAGGCTGGGCTGAGGGAACCCCCCCCCCCCACCCCTGAGTGCACAAATTTTTGTTCACCGGGCCTCTAGTCTACACTAATAAAAGAGAAACATGGTAATTAGTGTACAACCGCTACCCTTCCCATTGGCTAATCAGTATATCCTTATGCAAATTAACTGTCAGCCAAGATGGCGGCCGGCAGCCATGCACTGAAGAGAGCAGGGAGGCTTGCTTGCTTCAGTGACTGCAGACTCCAACGTTCCCCGCCTAACTTGCCGGCCTCTCAGCTGCAACTCTAAGCAACTATGTACTATGTTGCAAATAAGAAGCTAAACAAAACCCTAGAAACCGGCTTTCATTCAGCCAGGTTCACCCAGCTGGACCGCAACATTGTATCGATGTTTTCAGCAGCGAGGCCTCAGAGCTAAAGCTGGCCCAGAATAAAAAAAAAAAAAAGAAAACAAGGAGCGGTTAGGAGCTTCAGTTACTCGCCAGCCAGAAAACAGCCCTCAGCCCCTCAGCCAGACTGGCCAGGCACCCCAGTGGGGACCCCCACCCTGATCCAGGGCACCCTTCAGGGCAAACCAGCCAGCCCCTACCCATGTACCAGGCCTCTATCCTATATAGTAAAAGGGTAATATGCCTCCCGGAACCGGGATCAGCGTAGCAGCGAGGCTCCCAGCACCGGAATCAGTGTGACAGGGGGCAGCGCCCAAACCCCCTGATCGCCCTGGGGCTCTGTGAGTAACAGGGGGCGGGGCCACAACCTCCCAATCCACCCTGCTCTGTTCGTGACAGGGGAAGGCGCCCCAACCCCCTGATCAGCCCTGCTCTGTGCCTGATAGGGGGGAGCTCCCCAATCCCCTGATTGCCCTGCGGCTCTGTGTTTGACAGGGTGCGGTGCACCAACCCCCTGATCGGCTCTGCTCTGTGAGTGACAGGGGGCAGCGCCCCAACCCCCTGATTGGCCCTGCTCTGTGCGTGACAGGGGGTGGCACCACAACCTCCCCATCGACCCTGCCTTGAGTGTGACAGGGGGTGGTACCCCAAACCCCCAATTGGCCCTACCCTGAGCGTGACTGAGGGTGGCATCGCAACCTCCCGATCCGCCCTGCTCTGTGCATGACGGGGCGGTGCCCCAATTCCCCAATCGGCCCTGCTCTGAGCCTGACCAGGGGCTGAACCTAGGGATTGGGCCTGCCCTCTGCCACCCGGGAGCAGGCCTAAGCCAGGAGGTCGTTATCTCCGGAGGGGTCCCATACTGCGAGAGGGCACAGGCCGGGCTGGGGGATCCCCCTCCCGCCCCCCCCCCTCGAGTGCACAAATTTTTGTGCACCAGGCCTCTAGTATATATATAAAAGGCTAATATGTTAAGTGTCCTACCATCTGACTGGTCACTATGCCACACACTGACCACCAGGGGTGCAGATGCTCAATGCAAGAGCTGCCATGACACACACAGGGGCCATTTACAGAGAAATGTCACTGCGGACCTGGTGTCCACAAAGCAACACTCGGCTTGCCTCAAGTGGGACACAGTTCCGCCACCACCCTGGAGTGACAGCCTACCAAATCGCAGCTGATGCTGCCGAGACCCCATGGCGCAAAATGCGGCCCACAGCCCAGTCCAGCCTGGAAACAATCGTGGGTGCTGGTAATGACGTCACGTTGCAATGCCCAGCTTACGCTCCCTAGCAACTAGCCTCCTTGCAGTTTCTTCAGCCCAGGAACATGACTTGCTTTATAGCCAGGTGCAAACATTTCACACTTTAACCAAATGTCTGTAAAGTGTTTTCCCCGTGCCTCGTCTCATTTGATCCTCACAGAAGTCCTGGAGTAGGTAGATAAGAGACTCGGCAGAATCCTATTTTCTTTTCATTAGCCAGAAAAAGAAGATTTAGAAAGTTTAGAAACTTGACCTGACTGAAAAGAAGTAAGAAATGGTGGACCTTGAAAAACTTCAGGTTTTCTCACTGCACAGAATATAGTCAAACACTGCTGCAGTTAAATATTTTACCCTTTGTTCTCCCTGCATGATCTACGATAATAATCTACTTCGTGTTGATATTTACTGCTGTGTTGTTGACAATTACCTGAAAGAGAAGTTGGGGTGCTTCACTGGGCTGAAAAAAGTTTAGCTACATCTGAAAGCAGGTCTAATTAAGCAAGTTTATACTATATATACTAGAGGCCCAGTGCACAGATTTGTGCACCGGTGGGGTCCCTCGGCCTGGCCTGTGGGGATCGGGCCAAAACTGGCTCTCTGACATCCCCCCAAGAGGTCCCAGATTGTGAGAGGGTGCAGGCCAGGCTGAGGGACCTCATCAGTGTACGATCAGGGCCGGGGAGGGACTGAGGAGGACTCCATGGCGTAACCAGCCCATCTCACCCAGTCCCGATTGGCTGGACCCCAGAAGCACACTAACCTATCGGTCGGAGTGTCTGCCCCATGGTGGTCAGTGAGTGTGTCAGAGCAACTGGTCGAACGGTCGAAGAGTCGGACACTTAGCATATTAGGCTTTTATTATATAGGATAAAAGGCTAAGTTGACTCATCTCAGCAGAATCCTATTTTCTATCCCAGAATAGATACCATTTGGAATCTCTTCCAAATGCAAGAGATGTATATAACACTCTCACTGGTGCCAATCGCACGCATGTGAATTGAACTGTCATTGTTGATCGTGAATTTGGCCCACTTCTATTATAGAGAAAGGGCAAATAGTGATAGTAAAATATTTCTTTTAATTAACTTCCTTTCTATGTGCACGAATCTGTGCAGTGGGCCACTAATCAATAATAAGAGACAATCATTGACCAGCTGCCTCCTGCATGCCCCACAGTGGGGATCGAGACGGCAATACAGGCACATGCCCTGACTAGAAAGTGAACTGTGACCTTTTGGTTCATAGGTCAACGCTCAACCACTGAGCACACCAGCTGGACTAAATTACATTTTAAAAGTGATATTGTACTTACTGAAATAATATATATTTAGGCATTCTTTTAAAATTTGTTTTAGCCACAATTATAAAATAAAGGTTACTTGCAAAGTAGTCTTTCTCCTATGTACTCTTGCTGCTGGGTATGAATATTCAGCTATTTATGGCTGATATGTCACACATGTAATAATTTTTTTAGAAAAGATGCTTAATGCCATCTGTCATCTCGGTAATGATTTCAAAGACAGAGTTTTTAAAAAGAGACAAAGGAAAAGAAGGGAAGAGGCTGTAACAACTGTAAGCTCTGGTTAAACTATAAAAGTTAACATTCTAGACCAGCATCCTTCCCTGTCTTCTAAATCAATGTCTCTATAATGGCTTTTAACATATTTTAGGCTGAACTTAATTCTCCTAACATAGCTCCAAAGGTCTATTTTTGCTCAGTGTATTTTTTCCCTTTTTATTCCTTTTCATTATAGAATCTTGTATTACCTTTAAGGATCCTAATATAGTTGGAAGGAAGGAAGGAAGGAAGGAAGGAAGGAAGGAAGGAAGGAAGGAAGGAAGGAAGGAAGGAAGGTTGAGAGAAAGAGAGATTGAGAGAAAGTGAGAGAGGGAGAAAGAGAAGGAGGGAGGGAGGGAAAGTGAGCAGGGGTGGAGGAAAAGGACAGGGAGAGGGAGAGGGAGAGGGAGAGGGAGGGAGGAAATACCTTATAATAACTCCTAAGAGCCTCTCATCACTGGAATTTTCCTTTGCTAAAATGTATTCTTGCCAAGAATCTGTTCTTGGTGGTCATTGTTTTTAGAATTAAAATAATATGCATGTGGTACAAGCAGAAATTTCACTTGGTACTGAATTTAGGTTTCATATGCCGTCTGCTCTTCAGTTACAAAGGTTAATTTTATTCCTCTTCTCTTCTCATTTTTTTTATAAGAATATAAAATTCCCCAGCAAAACCAATGCAGGTCTTGAAAACTCAAAAGAAGAAAAAAATTAAGTGTTCTATCATACCACTCAGAAAAAAATGGATATAATCTTGTGACCACAGCATGAATTAAAAAAAAAAAAGACTTAGGCCCCAGCTGGTTTTGCTCAGTGGATAGAGCGTCGGCCTGCGGGCTGAAGGGTCCCGGGTTAGATTCCAGTCAAGGCACATGCCCGGGTTGCAGGCTCAATCCCCAATGGGGGCATGCAGGAGGCAGCCAATCAATGATTCTCTCTCATCATTGATGTTTCTATCTCTCTCTCCCTCTCCCTTCCTCTCTGAAATCAATAAAAACATATTTGTTTTAAAAAGACATAGACTAGAGGAAACTACACAATAATCTGGACTTCTGATCTTTTCTAGGCTGCATTTATGACTCCAAAAATAAAAAAATAAAAGATGTGGGACCTTCCTTTGGAAATCCGTTCACTGCAAGAATTTTCTCACTTGTGTTAATCTTAATTTCTTCTACTGCATTGCTACTCACTGCTCATTTCCAAAAGAAATTTTTTAAATTTACAAATGGAATACATATTCATTGACATAATGCAGAAAAACTCAAAGAATAAAATATCATCATTAATCATTCAATTATTTTAAAAGCATTTTAAATAATATAAGTATATAAATACATGTATGACATAATTGAGATTATAATATAAATTTTTTTTCATAATCTGAATGTGTATGTGAACCTTTTTCTATATCATAAAATATTGTAAATAATACAACTTTAATGGCTCTACCATCATTTAAGCCAAATTAAATTATCTTTATTTATTTCAACCAGTTTTGTCTTGTTACTCTATTATAAATAATGCTGCAATCTTATTTTATAAATATTTAAACCATATGTGATTATTTTCTTAATAAACATTCCCAGAAGTAAATATATTAGCTAGGCATTATGCATGAATTTTTAAATTAATGGAAAAACCATGATGATGATTACAATTAAATTTATTTTTAAAAATTAATCAAGACAGAGTAATTTAGGTACATGAAGTAAAAAAAAAAAAAAAAAGGAAGCAGTTTACCTTGTGCAAAAAGAACAGGATGAATTTTGAACCCTCCTCCATTTTTCAACCGTTGAGGCAGTTGTTCAAAATGATAACTATCAAGGTAGAAGTAAACTTTCAGAGCTTGCCGGCTTCCTTCCACTTGATATGTAAGAGGAACATCTAAAATGACATTTAATGTTACATTATTTCCTAAAATCAGATATACTGCATAGCATAATTTGTTAACCTTTAAAAAGAATCCTGAAAATTACTAGAAACTAAATTATCTTAAAGTACTCATGTTTATTAAGTTCAGGTTTGGGCATCCTTACAGTGTCATTCAGGGAAAGACTATAAATCAGGTTCTCATTAACTAAATAACATTTATTACTGTACTGTATATAAAATCCTGTAAGAGGAAACTTCATCACGCTTTGATACATCAGATGTCTCACTTAACTAAATGAGAAGTTAAGCTACACATAGTTTGGAATCACAATCTCCCAGGGCCACTGCCTCATTCATATTTTAGTCAAATGGGTCCATGGGGTACACTTCTTAAGTGGTGTGCAAGGAATTGAGTACCTACCAACCATTATCAAAGTCAGCTCCAGATCAAAACTGGATTATTTCTGTTGGTGTCTAACAGTCATTAGAAATTACCTTTTTTCAAATATCCTAAATTTATTTACTCAAAAAAACAAAAACCCAAAACACCAAGAGAAAATGCTGCAGGAGTATTTCACAGTGCTGTCATAAATCCTCTTCATTTTATGATACTTCATCATGGCAAATAATTTCCAGATAATTTTTTTAAAGGAATGTAAAAACTTTCTTAAAAGCACTGTATTAACATCTATAAATCTCTTTTATGCATATACTAATAAAGTTCATTTTATTTTTGTTTCTTTTTTAAAAGGGAGATGAAGGATTTTGGTTTAGAAAAAATAATAAACAGTTAAAGAGTTGGAAATAATTGCATTTTAATGATTGGAACAATCTTTTTATTTTTCCTGATTCTAAAATAAAAAGAAAAAGATGCATGGACACCAAAGAAAATACAAATTTCTATATTTTAAATATCGGTATCTTCTTGCTCCCCATTTCATACAATGTTATTCATATATATATATATATATATATATATACACACACATATATACACATATATATATACACACATATATACACATATATATATTTAAATTTTGTTAAGTCCCATCCCTTTGCTCTTTGGCAACAATGTAGCCAATCGCTGCATAAGCAAATGAATAATGTTATTGGAAAGAAAATAATGCAGCAGTTGAGTTCCAAATTACAGGACTAACAAAGAACAAATAAAGATGCTTTACCAGAAATTAAGAAACTGAAAATAAAAATAATCAAACATACTGAATTTAAAATGAAGTAAAAAAAAAAACTAAGAGTACTACCTGAAAGAATGGAAACCCATTGCTCTCAAAGTATTTAAACTTGATGATTAGGACTATGCAATAATTAAAACCTTCAAAAACGTTATCGTATAAGGAAAGGTCTCTGATGCCATCCTACAGAGAGGTTCACCCTTGAGAGAAGTTTCAGTGGTGGGATCCCTCCCTATAAACATGGCCCCATCACGGGATGGGCCAGTGAGTTTGAAAATAAGCTTTTGACTCAGGAGTTGTTAGTTGCCTTCGCTTGAATTGCTCTTCCTTTTCCTTCTGCAGGGCTGGGTCCTTCATGCCCGTCAGATTTCAGCTTAAAAGCCTCTTCTGTTGAGAGCCCTTCCCTGGTGACTCCTAAAAGGGCCACCTAACCCTTGTTCTTCATGCCTTACTTATCTCCTGCACAGGATTTACCATGTCCCTAACTGGCTTAGTTGTTGATTCCTTTCTTGCTGTCTCCCATTAGGCTGTGAGCGCCATGAAAACAGGGACATGTCCGGTGTCTGTCTTATTCACCGTGGCATCCACAGCTCCTGGCGCATATAGATAGAGTGGAGGTTCAAAAATACTCATTCCCCTAATAGTTATCATAAAATTAAAAAGGGGAAGATCTGCTGTCATTATATTATTCTCCAAAACCATAAAGATTTCCCACAAAATTTAATTATATACAACATAATAATTTAGCTCCTTTATTCCTCCACCGATCTATAATAATAGAAGCGTAATATGCTAAGTAGACCGGACAGCCGAAAGACGTTCCGGACGACCTTCCTGATGAAACCAGGGCTATGAGGGCTGAGGCAAGCCACCGTGGCTGCGAGGGCCGAGCCCCTTGCATGATTTTCGTGCATCAGGCCTCTAGTTACATAATATGAGATGAGAAGTATCTTGTATTTTCCCTATACTGAAGTGGGTCAAATTGCCATGTATCGCTCATTGATCTCTAAGCTTTATGCCAACAGGGACTTTGTTTTATTAAGTCACCATTATATCCCTAAAAATTAGTTTAGCACTTAATACATTGTATATACTTAATAATTATTTCTTCCAAGAAAATGAACTGTTTTCAATCCAGACATTTAAATTCTACTTGCTTGGCATGTCATATTTCTTCAGAATCTCACCATTATTTACTAAAAAAATTAGACTATAAATAATGCTAAATATACCTTTTTTAAAAAAAATGCAAAGTAATAAAGCAAGAAGGAGGGATTAGAATATTTACTGAATATTACCATTAGCCTTACATAATGCTGGAGACTCTCAAATACATTACTTTATTTAAAACTCAAAATCCTGAGAGTGGGGAAAGCTAATATTCTCGTGCAGATGAGAATAGAGCCAGGATCTAAACTAAGGTTTCTGGACTTCAAGGTCGATGTTCCCTATTTATTCTCTTTATATATTCATGCTTCCACCCTCTGCACTCAGTCATTCTCACATAGACATGTAGCCAACTAGTTCTCATTACAGTGACACATATTAATTAGTCAATCTGATGCCTCTGCTTCTATGCTTATAGAAATTAAATCACATGCAATTAATGATAAAGCTCTGGTTTTCTTACACCACATAAATAGGATGTGATGACCCTCAGGTACTGAATCATTCTCTTTCTTGAAATTAGCTTAGAATAACTAGATTCCTATCATCACTATTTTTAATTTATTTGGAATACCTAGTAATGTAGCATGGGAACTGACCTTTCACTAGGTGAGGTTATGCTTCAGGGAAAGACATAAAAATGTATTGCCAAATGTATCGCACAGTTTTTGTGTTTGTCGCAGATTCGTCTACATTTACATACAAAAGTTAGTTAATTGGTCTTAATTATCTTTAACAGTATATTTTCAACAGGCCAAAGTTAAATCATAGTGCATATGCAGTAAGTAGATATTTATCAAGCTTATGGTATTGGTTCCTCCGCTGCTTGTTCAACAGACCACTCAACCAGGAATGTCATATTTAAACCACAGAAAACAGTATTCCTGAAATTTATAGTTCCTCAGGCAAAATTTAGAAGAAAGAAAACATTAGGTTATATTGTGAAAATAGAGTTTCTCTACCTTCAGCAAAGCTGTGCCTACATTACTCAGGCAGATGAAAATACATTTTATTTTATACATGCCCACAGAAGACCATACAATTTGTTCAAATAATATTATCCTTATCAAATAATCCCCTTTATCAGACAAATTCTCCCTAAAATATAACCTATATTCTTAACATTGTAATTCATGTTTTTGTTCTCTGTCATTTATCAGGGAAGGTGAAAATTTAATAAAATTTTGTCCTCTTATCTTCGTAATTTCATACATGCAGAACCAAGGACTTTTACCATCTCCACAGCTACTATCAAGGTCAAGTCACCATCATCTTTCACCTGGGTCACTGCAATTGCTTCCAAACTGCTCTTTCTGCTTCTGCCCTGGCCGCCAGTAATGATTTATTCAACGCAGCAGTCTGAGGCAGCCTTAATAAGTAAGGCAGATCATGTCCTTCCTCTGCTCAATGGCTTCATTAGAAAGGCAAAGCTCTTCCAATGGTCTGGCCTCTGCTTCCTTCTTATCTCCTACTCTTTCCCCCTCAGTCACTCCATGCCAGCCACACAGGCCTCTCTACAATCCCGAGAGCATGCCACACTGTTCCAATGAGTCTGGAACACGCCCTCCCAAACACCTGTATGACTCGCACACTTAACACATTCAGGTCTCTGCTCTCCTCCTTAGTAAGGTTTCCCTCCCCAGCTTGTTAAACATTCATACCCTTTCATCTGCCCCTTCATTTTCATCCTCTGTTCTCTTCTATTTCCCTTAGATGTCCATATTATTATCTTCTAATTTATTATCAAATTACCTCATTTTGTCTTGCTTTATGTTTCTATCTCTCCACTTGAATATCAGCTCTGTGAGGCCTATCTGTCTAGATCTCTACCGTATCCAGCATCTAGAATAGTACTTGGTGATAGTAGATGTTTCAGAAATTTTTGACGAATGAATAAATGATTATCATTCTTAAATCAGATCACAGATTAAATGGCTATTTATTGAGTCCCTATTTATTGTACTAGACATCAGAAATGTGAACATAAGTAAGAATCTTCCCCAGCACTGGAGAGGTTAACATAGTACATAAGATCCTCACACTTATGAAAAAAAGAGAGAGACAGAAAAATAATAAAACTGCTATAGATTTCTTGGACTCAGAGATAAATTTTAAACCTATTTATGACAATGTTGAAATAGTAGGTAAATGAGAAATTGCAGAAACTAAAAGATATAGAGATTAAACCCTAGGTATTGCTATTTCTCTAAATATAAACTTCTAAATTACTCCCTTTGTTGGGTATACTGACATCAAATTGCTAAATCAAAGGAAGATTTTTCAAACCCTCAATTCATTAAGTAACTTCTTCGCTACATTAGATACAACGACGTTCTGTTGAAGTTTTCTCCTTCAATCTTCACACTAAGTTTGTTCTTCCTCCAACTTTTATAATAATAAAGCCCTTCTGCCCATGACAATGCATATACTTCATTGATATTTGTTCATTCATTTCCTTGGGGAAAAATAACAGCGTTGTCTTTTCTATTTTAGGCTCCCTCTAAGGTGCTGGAGATATAACAATGAACAAGACAGGAAAGGGTTTTGCCATCCTGGATATTGTAAAGCAAGCATGTCAAACTCACGGCCTGCGGGCTGCATGCCTGGTTTATCTGGCCTGTGTTAGCCTTTGAGTTTGACATGCTTGTTGTAGAGGATAAATAAATGAATCAAGATAATTATTGTGATTATACTTATACACATTAAAATTCTTGACATT
Source organism: Myotis yumanensis (assembly GCF_028538775.1). Lineage (NCBI taxonomy): Eukaryota > Metazoa > Chordata > Mammalia > Chiroptera > Vespertilionidae > Myotis > Myotis yumanensis. The sequence goes on from NW_027223766.1 coordinate 18,260,198, forward strand.
CAGAATGAAATGATTTTTTATTTTCATTTTTAAGCAAGCAAAAAGTATAGAATGTGTGTCTACTTCAAAATTAAATTATAACTTTTTTCAATTACTGTCAGATCAAATAACTATAATGTCTTTCTCAACTGGTTTAGATCTAAATGTTATACAAAGTGAGCATAACATAGGACTCTTCTGCTTCTTATTGGCCCTAAATACTTGTTTGCGTTGCCTGCTAACACATTCCCTAGAGTAGTGGTTGTCAACCTTCCTCATGCCATGACCCTTTAATACAGTTCCTCATGTTGTGGTGACCCCCAACCATAACATTATTTTCGTTGCTACTTCATAACTGTAATTTTGCTACTGTTATGAATCGTAATGTAAATATCTGATATGCAGAATGTATTTTCATTGTTACAAATTGAACATAATTAAAGCATAGTGATTAATCACAAAAACAATATGTGATTATATATGTGCTTTCCGATGGTCTTAGGCGACCCGTGTGAAAGGATCGTTCGACCCCCAAAGGGGTCGTGACCCACAGGTTGAGAACCGCTGTCCTAGAGGAACAATTGAAGATATGGAGAGCAAAGTCAACTCAGTCAATTTTGTACATATTTGAGAAAAAGTTTTGGAAGCTACAGAAATATTAGGGCAGTCCTTTTATTTAAAAAAAAATCTTTATATAAAAAAGCAGTAGAAAGAACAAATATTCTATGACCCTACTTATAAGAGGTACCTAGCATAGCAAATTCATGGAGACAGAAAGTTGAGAAGAGATTACCAGGGACTGGAAGAGGGGGGAATGGAGACTTATTGCTTAATGAGTATGAAGTCTCTATTTGGGAGAATAAAAAATTCTGGAGATGGATGCTGGAAAGAGTTGCACAATAGTGTGAATAATTATTTAATGCCACTGAATTCTACACTGAAAATTATTTAAGTGGTAAATTTTATAGTATGTATGTTTTACCAAAATAACAAAAATAAAAAAGGGAAGAACATTTTGACTAGCACAAAATTTGATGCACACATTCAAAACATTTTGAAGGTCAAACTAATAGGTACAAATAAAAGTTTAGAATTATTTGTAGGCTTATGTTGTATATACTTTCTATGCCTCCCAATTTGCTATTATTATTTTCTCTAAATAGGATATTTTATGTAAAATAAACTTCAGTCCAGCCAGCGTGACTCAGTGGTTGAGTGTTGACCTGTGAACCAGGAGGTCACAGTTTGATTCCTGGTCGGGGCATATGCCCTGGTTGGGGCTCGATCCCTGGTGTGGTGCATGCTGGAGGCAGCTGATCAATGATTCTCTCTCATCATTGATGTTTCTATCTCTCTCTCCCTCTCCCTTCTTCTCTGAAATCAGTAAAAATATATTTTAAAAAATAATAAAATAAACTTCATTTAAAATATATTTATATCAAAGTATTACCATATGTGTTTGTTTGATGACAAAGAAATTCTGTAAAACATTTAACTACGTACTTGCAACCAGTGGCTCCTCTTCTGATGGTTTAAAGTAAAAAGAAACCTTTTCCAAATCAAATAGTGCAACCAGTGTATCTTCTAGCATGGCCTGTTCGTCTGTCTAGAAAGAGAGGGAAAACAAATAATACATGATATAATAGGATTGTGTGTAACATAACATGACATAACATAGTTTAGCACAGCATAGCATAATATTACATAACATCCCCAGACCTACACTAGTTTCACTTGTGTTTTATTCACATTCAAACCAAATTATCAACATTTAACTAAAATTTTGCTGTTTAAATTAAAATTAATAAATCTCTCATAGTTACAAATTTCTTTATAGTTTTATATTTTTACTTTTCTCAATTGTTTAAATGGTTCCACACAGATCTTCATTCTATTTTGTAACTAGAGCCTAATTTTTACTAGAGCCTTATTTTTACTACTTACAAATGAATCTTTACAAAAAAGCATACCATTTGCCTCTAAATTTCTATAATCCCATTAATGTAACAGCTGAAAGGCGAAAATGTAGTTGTATTAAAAAGCCACAACACATAATGGTCACCCTATTTTACAATAAGATAACTATGCATTATTCATTTTGCAATTTATTAAAACCCTGATAAAAGAAATTTGCATGTGTGCAACGGTTTTTTGAAGGGCTTGGGGATAAGAATCATTTTCATCTCACTTGCCTTTTGGTGCTCTAACCTAGAATCTTGTGACCATGAGATCCCACTGTTTTAATCATTTCTTACACCCTTAAGGCATGTTATTTTCCAGCGGAGGCAGGTAAGGCCAGACGTGATAACAAGCTCAGTGCATGTCTCAGGGAGATCATCTTCCCAGTGCTAGGTTCTGGCCTTCCTGTGGGCAATTCAGCGCACTCACTATCTAGTCCAGTGATGGCGAACCTATGACACGCGTGTCAGAGGTGACACATGAACTCATTTTTTTGGTTGATTTTTCTTTGTTAAATGGCATTTAAATATATAAAATAAATATCAAAAATATAAGTCTTTGTTTTACTATGGTTGCAAATGTCAAAACATTTCTATATGTGACACGGCACCAGAGTTAAGTTAGGGTTTTTCAAAATGCTGACATGCCAAGTTCAAAAGGTTCGCCATCACTAGATTCTAGTCCTTTACAAATTTCCTTATGAAAGAATAATGAGCCTTACCGTATATCGCTTATCTTTTAAAGGTGACATTGTTTCCTTAAGATTGTCAATGATACTTTTAAACAATAATGTTAACATGCTTTACACACATTTTTAAAAAGTTGCTTTAAGTTTATAGCCATATTTTGGGGGCAGCATTAGTAGAAACTGCAGGAGACGGTAAAGAATTTCCATTGTGTGAAAAAAGAATCACTGAGTGGAAACAAAGAGGTTAAGAGAATTGCCACCTTTGCACATTGGTGTGGTACTTAATATAGTGTATGGTACACAGTAAGTGCTGGATAAATGTTTATTGAACTGTTCATTTTTTAGAAGTCGTTTGAAGCAGCAGAAATATGCCATGAATGGAAGTGGAAGGACCGGACTAAAGAATCAGCGTTTTTCCAGTTGAGAGGGAAACATGCAGAAAGAAACGTCCCAAAGAGGCTGGCCTCTGATTGCTAAGGTGCACGCCACAATGCTCCTGCTGATGCGATCGGAGCCATAGCCAAGTGACTAGGACTGTGCTCAGAGCTCAGGCACACAGACCTCAAAGCCTGCAGCTCCCAGAGAGCCCTTCACAGTCCCGGGGGGGGGGGTGGGGGGGGGGGGCGCGTTTCTGCTCTTGCTTCAGAGGCAGAAAGACTGGGTGTGTGTGTTTTTCTTGTTACCTTTGGATTTTTAATCAATTCTGTAATAAACGTACGTGTTTTGCAAGAACAATTTAACGAAAATACAGCTTTCTTGAGATATAATTCACATACTATAAAACTTACCCCTGTAAAGTGTACAGCTCAGGGGTTGTAGTATATTCACAGAGCTGTATTACTATCACCACCATCTAAATTTAGAATATTTCCACCACTCCAAAAAGAAACCCAGTACCCATAAGCATTCCATTCCCACATTCCACCCCCCAGTCCTTAGCCCCAGGTAACCACTAGCCTGCTTTCAGTCTCTAAGATTTTTCTGTTTCCCACATTACATAATAATGGAATCACAGAATATGTGGTCTTTTGTAACTGGCTTATTTCATGTTGCAAAACGTTTTCAACATTCATCCATGTTACAGCGTGTATTGGTATTTCATTCATTTCTATTGCTGAATAATGTTCTACTGTATAGATATACCACAACTTGTTTATCCACTCATTAGTTCATGGAAATTTGGGTTGTTTCCACTTTTTAGCTATTATGAATAATCTCACCATCCACCTCGCATGTGACATAGTATCTCACTGTACTTTTGAGTTGCGTTTCCCCGATGGCTAATGATGTTGATTATCTATTTTCTGTTTTTTGGCAATTTTATATATTCTTTGGAGAAACAACCATTCAAAACCTTTGCCCACTTTTTGAGTTGTCTTTTTATTGCTTAGTTTTAAGAATTCATTATATAACCTGGATATGTTACTTATCTGGCATATGGGTTATAAATAAATAAAATTTCAAATAAAATTCAGGTTAAAGCTAAAGTACCAGCACTTGACTAGATAATGGCAGTGTTACAGCAAGAACAGAACAGAAATAAAGACTCATTCATTCATTTATTCATTCGTTTGACACTTAATGTCTACCATGTGTTGGAAAGTAGGCTTCCTATCTTATGTAATTTCTGTTTCATAGGCAATGATTAATATTTATTTTTTAAACACACTTTCAAAAGTGCCTTATTTAAGTATTTCATTAATTAAATCTTGTATTTGGTTGTAATAACAACCAAATAAAAAATTGATCACCTATATGGAGTGCAGCAGAGTCTTTGCAGAAGAATCTAATTGTTTCTCTGAAGTACACTGAGGTGGGCTCACTGACTTAACCTTCCAGAACCTTTTATGACCGTGCAGTAGTGCAGTACAGCGATGACCTCCCTATCCTCAATGTCATTGAAGAAAAGCTTTATTTTGATGTATAAACTCATATGCTTTTGTTTAAAATCTTAACCATGTTACTTGGTAGCTACATTATCTCATGTTCAAAATTACTATTCCATTTAACTAGCCCCTTAAGTTTATATTTAAAAACAAATATATTTGCCTTCAAACATCATGACAGCTATCAGAACCACAGAAAGTATGGGTGAGAAAAACTCCAAGTTCACCACAGTGTTATTTATCACATATTTCAAGAGGCTTTCTTCGTATTTACTATGGAAAACTAATGCATAAACATGGAATATCCTACAGTAATTAGAGCAATGTTCTTAGATTTAACAGGACAAACATGATTACGAAGGAAGGAAATAGAATCACTTAACACATGCAAATTTTAAACAGGTTGTCAGACCATATGACAGGCAAGTTGTCAGAGCTCTCTATCAAGAATGCTCCATGCCTTAACTGGTTTGGCTCAGTGGATAGAGCGTCAGCCTGAGGACTCAAGGGTCCCAGGTTCGATTCCCGTCAAGGGCATGTACCTTGGCTGCAGGCACATCCCCAGTAGGGAGTGTGCAGGAGGCAGCTGATTGGTGTTTCTCTCACATCGATGTTTCTAACTCTCTATCCCTCTTCCTTCCTCTCTGTAAGAAATCAATAAAATATACATATATATATATATATATATATATATTTTTTTTTTTTAAAGAATGCTCTAGAATATCAGCTCAGCGGGAGGTTGAGTTCCATGCACGGCAGGACCCTTTCCTGCACTGGAAATAAGGAACCATAGCAGAGAAACCCTGGTTCCTCTGAAGACCCTTTTCCGCCAGTGCTTAGGGATGCAGGTGTTAATAACAGATCAAGGCTTTCTCAGCTTTTAGCAACCACTGAGAACAGGTCAAAATCAGGAAAGAAAGGACTCCTTCTACATGCCTATTAAAACTACATTTGCCCTGACCGGTTTGGCTCAGTGGATAGAGTGTGGGCCTGCGGACTGAAGGGTCCCAGGTTTGATTCCGGTCAAGGGCATGACCTTGGTTGCGGGCACATCCCCAGTAGGGGCTGTGCAGGAGGCAGCTGATTGGTGTTTCTCTCTCATCGATGTTTCTAACTCTCTATCCTTCTCCCTTCCTCTCTGTAAAAAAATCAATAAAACATATTAAAAAAAAACACAACTACATTTGCCCATGAAAAATATATATTCTTTTGAAGGAGCTGAATGACTGAATGACTGCTGATACAATAACGAATAACCACTTGCTATTTGGGGACATGTTACAACGAATATATTACAACAGACACAGACAGCGGTGTGTCCTGTGATTCCTTACCAAGTTTGGTGACAGAAGGGATTGAAAGTGAAAAAGAACGCCGGCATTGGCGATCTGGTCCAGCCACCTTCTGCTGGCCTCCCACGTTTCCATCTCATTTTCCTTGCTGTTGTCAAACATCTGGTTTAAGGCTGCCATGAGCTGCTCGGAGAAGGCACAGACTGTGGCTACGAGACTTTGGCAGAAAACCATGTCTCTTCGGAGCTGTGGCTCACTGTCTGCGATCCAGGAGAACAGAGGGAGTTTTGAGAAATGTCATCCATCAAACCAGTCCAGTGAGCTTTTACATTCGCTGTTATTTCGACCTCTCACTAAATTCACACGATGTGAGAATGCAAGTGTGAGCTCTCTTAATGAGCACAGATATTTTAGCAAATTTGTTTTTTAGAAAACACCGAAAAGTGTTAGAAACATTAAAATAATCTTTCTTGTATGACATTATGACTTTATTTTCTAATCCCTAAATTGCTTTATAAAACCTAAGGGAAAAAAAAACAAAAACTAAGTCTTTACTTATTTACTTTTTTATTTTTTCTGATGGTCCACAATTTGTGTGTTTGTTACGTGGAATGTCCCTAAAGGAAACTCAGAGTCCATTTTTTCAGTTTGTGCTGGCAAACAAAACACAATATCATGCCCGGCCGGCATGGCTCAGTAGTTGAACCAGGAGATCACGGTTCAATTCTCGGTCAGGGCACATGTCCAGGTTGAAGGCTCAACCCCAGTGGGGGGCATGTAGGAGGCAGCCAATCAGTGATTCTCTTTCATCATTGATCTTTCTACCCCCCTCTCTCTCTCTCCCTTCCTCTCTGAAATCAATCCTATATAATAAAAGCATAGTATGCAAATTGTCCCCTCCACCTAGAGATTGTCAGAGAGTTTGACCGGGGGCAGGGCCAGCCGGGGGAAGGGAGGGAGTAGCAGGCTGGGGAATCTACCAGTGCATGAATTTCATGCAATAGGCCTCTAGTAAAAATATATTTAAAAAATACAATATCATTAATACTAAATTTTTAAAAATTGTCTACTAAACCTATTGAAATATTTATATGAAGTGCACATGGGAAACAAAGTATCGATGTCCAATTGTTTGTAACAATAAGCAAATCTGTAAGTCCTGAATTTACTATTCAACTTCATAAGTTATCAATAAGTCCAGTTCATAAACTTCCATATTTCTTTGAAATAAGTAATGTATTTACAGTTTTAGCACGAATTGATTTTTACTAGGATTCTTATTCTGCAGTTGACTGGCATTTTCACTGAACCACTTTGAAGGTATATTTGCCATGTGAACTGCCAATGGGAAGAAGCTGTGCCTGAGTGCCTGATCACAGAGGGTTCACTTCCTGGGGTGGTTGGATATATACAAATTACATAATTACTATAAACACCAAGCCATATATTATGTACATTGGAAAATCACTTGCACTAGAAGAATAACAAAGGTAAAAATAGTCATATTTCCAAAAATCTATGGAATATTTTGAGGACTCAGAATCTTCTGAAATGAAGAAGTATTGTCAATATTAGTGTATAATGTAGTATAAATGCTGCCTTTATTCAGTGTTGAGTTCTAGCTTTATTCATAAAAAAGCATAATTTTTAAGATGTTTACCAAGAATACAAAACACCTGTTTTTAATAACCATGAAAGGCATGTGTACACATAATATAATTGCTGCGTTGTTCAGTCTCACTGTTAGTAAAAGCTACTCTTGGAAATTTTATTAGAAAATAATTAAATATTTAAAATATTTAATTTTATAACAAAATATTCATTTATTAGGTTAAACTATAAGAACTTGCTATTTCAGCAGGTCAAAATATTTGACTACGGCAATTCCATATGGTCTGACTTACTAATTTAACCAACAACATGTGTTAGACATTTTCCTTATGTAGTTCTATACCATATGCCCCGTTCTAATAGATGGAAAAGAGCATTTTATATAAGTAACTATAAAAGGGCTAAACTGAAGAAAAACTCTGTTCAAATCTCAATTTAAAAAAAAAAAGCAAAACTACTTATTTTGCTGTTATGTATAATTTCTCACACAATGTAGACATTCAATAAATGTTTACTGAATTAATGAATGAATATAATAAACCAGTGGAGCAACTAAGAGACAAATGAATTCAGTGAAATGAAAAGGTCTGCGCTCATTCCCTGGCTTCTTGAAATCTCTGGATTTAGTTTTACTTAAAAGGGGACTTCAGAAAGCTTTTAGCTCAGAAGTGCGGCTAGAAGATTGACGTTCAAGACTGAGACTAAATAAGCAAAAATTGCCCTAAACCTTCCTTATACGCTGTTGCTTTGTCAGAAAATCTGGGCAATTTTAAAATATACTCCAGTAGCTTTGGCAGGAATACTCCCCCCCATAATCTGAGAATAATTTCTTAATAAAAATCTAAGTGGAAAGAAATTGTTTATATCAAGAGCAGAGGGCTAAGGTCTGTAGAAAGAAGGATCTGGCTCCACTGTGAGCAGAAATAATGATCTCCAAATTGCTTTTGAGAAGAAATTCTCAAATTTCTTCTTCTTTCATCCTAAAACAGATACTTAGATGTTTGTTCTTCTCTTTGCTAAATTCTGTATTCATTTTAAGCCAAATTAAATTTTTCATTCAGCTTCATTATCAAATCAGAACTAACCACACGAAAGTTGAATTCGTTCATTAATTCAAGCTTTAACTGAATGCCCCACAAGAAATAAGCATTTTTGCACCAATTTCTGGGGGTGTAAAGAAGCCCAAGTCAAGGCCTTGGCCATGGCTATGCTCCCTGCAGATTGGAGAGTAGATAAGCAAGATGCCTTTGGACCACACCGCCACTGAAACCTTAAACCAACAGATTTTCAAGTGAAAAACACTTAACAAATGCGTATTACTTCATGAGGTGGTTTTCAATTGCCCCCTTCCTTTTTTCAACAGAGAGTAAGTGACTAGTTTGCCTAGACTTCACAATGCACATCATATGTTAAAAGCTTTTCAAGTGATTTTGATAAGAGTAAGGAAAGTAGAAAACTGAGTAGCAGAAGAGTCTATCTAGACCCAACTTACGTTTACAGCTTCTCCACACATCACCTCCCCCCATCCATCCCAGACAACCAGCAACTATCTTCACACAATTGTTGTGAGAATATAATAAAACAATGTATCTGAAAGCAGCCAGAACAGGGCTGTACAGACCTCTCCGAGCCACACACTACTGCTGAACGTTCCTCAAACATGAAAGGCCCCTATAGCCACACCTTTGTCCACCGACTCGCTGGACCCTTCCCTCCCCTCCACCAGCAAACTTTAAATCATCAGTTAAGAGTCAATTCATTGAACTACTGAAACTCTGAACTATTAAAGTATTATCTGCCCTGGTGACATTCCCCTTCTCCTTCAGGAAGTATTGTGCACTTCTACCTGCCACCAGGCCTGGTGCATGCCTGGACTAGATGGATAATGACCTATGATCGTGAGTCTGCTTACTTGTTTGTGAACCTCAGGGACCCTCAGCACAGCCCATGGGAAGTGGCATATAACATATAATTTGTGAATTATGCTCTCGGACTTTAGAGGCATACGATCGGCTTTTGTCTACCCATTCTACCAATTTTAAACCATATAATCCTAAGTATTAGATTCCAATGTGTAAAATGGGGTATACCTATTTCTTAGATCACCATAAAGATAAATGAGATAAAAACATTTAAAACATTGTCAGCCGGTGTGGCTCAGTGGTTGAGCGTCAACCCATGAACCAGGAGGTCACAGTTCAATTCTTGGTCAGGGCACATGTTCAGATTGCTTGCTTGTTCCCTAATGGGGAAGGGGGCCGGGTGGGGGCAGGGGGCGGTGTGCAGGAGGCAGCCAATTGATAATTCTTTCTCATCATCAATGTTTCTATCTCTCCTTCTCCCTTCCTCTCTGAAATAAATAAAAACATATTTAAAAAATTTAGAGCATTTAGTAAAGTGAAACTGGACAGTATTATTATGGTGATTCCTTTCTCTAGCATCTAGCAGGGTCCTGGCACTGAGTGGGAGCCCCGTTTTATTGCTGGAGAGAGGACAACATGATAAAGAAAACAAAAGAAGCTAACTCCAAGCAAAAACACATAGGTTTTGGGTTTGTTTTTTAGTAATTATACAGCTGTTTAAAATTCACAGTGTCCATCCTTTCTAAAGCTATTCTCATTCCTCATTTTTATCAATAAGAATTACAGCAAGAATCACAATTGCTGCTTCCAGCTTCCAGCAAACAAAGAAAAGCAGAGAGCTGTGTGTTTTTTTTTTGGTGACAGCTTGTTTATTGCTTTTGCAGAGTAAGTATTCTCTTGTAGTAGAAATGGACTAAAAAATGGATTTTTTAAAACTTATCAAATGCTTCTGTTTCATTTCCGTTTTTAAGCACCTACTTCAACTCATTTTTACAAACATGCTTTACAATATTAACACTTCATTTATCTCACTGTTTTAAAAGGTCAAGTTCCACAGTTAGCTAGCTGGTCTAAAAAGAATGAGATGGTTTCTAGACACAGAAGCAATCCCAGCGATTTTTCTGAGATGGTAGGGAAAGAAAGAAAAATAAATAGGGAAACAAAAAGAAGAGATCAGAGAGAGACAGGAATAAAAGTGAGCTAAGAATATTTAGCAGACACAGTCTACCCTTTCAAGTGAAGAGTGTAATTTCACAGCCAACCATATGGTGTAATTTGGTTACTGTTTTGGTGCCAGGCTATTTATATATGAGGGAACAAAGAGTGAGTGAATAAAGTAGGAAAAGGTAGAATTATGACAAGAATAAAAAAAAAATGAAATCAAAATAAGAATCTACAAGAACAGCCATTGGAATATTAATGAATAAAGTAATACATTCCAGGATCACTTCTGAAATTAGCATAAGTTTGAATTTCAAATCTGCCACTTCCTATTTATTAATTCATGTACTCAATGAAACATATTCTAGTTGCTCAAAAATATGTGTTGAAATAGCATCATTTACAAATTATTAACCTTACTGATTCTTAATTTTTAATTATTTTTAATCTGCCTGATTATTAATTTCTTCACTTTTAAAACTTGGAAAAATAATTACTAGTATATTCTCACAGAGTGGTTGTGAGGACTTAATGAAATACATAAAAATGAGGTCCATCAACTGTGTGGTTATTAGTAAAGCTTAAAAAATGTAAGAAATGTATTATATTATTATTCAGTCAAAAAGCAAAGCAAAAACTTGTTTAAACAACCAACAAACAAAAAATCCCTCTTGGTTAACTTGGCTCCTCCATTCATTTATTTATACTTTAAATTTTCTAACTGTGGCAGATTTGTATAAGTGGTCATGAATTCCTCCCCTGTCTGTACCATGCCTTTGCAATATGATTTTGAGATTGAGACTCTCCATCAAAAGCACAGTCCATTTCCCGACCCTGTGAATTTGAGCCCACCTATATCCCTGCTCAGATACAGAAGTTAGACACAGTTTCTCAATATATCCAATTTGCACAATTAACTTTACCAAACCTGCTTCCTTTCTTTCTCTTTTTAATTATATTATTTTTAATTGATTTTAGAGAGATAAAGCAAAATAAATAAGGAAACAAAAAGGAAAGGTCAGAGAGAGACAGGAATAAAAGTTAGTTAAGAATATTTAGCAGACACAGTCTACCCTTTTCAGGTGAGAGAGAGAGAGAGAGACACACACACACACACACACACACACACACACTGATTTGTTCCATTCATTGGTTGCTTATCGTATGTGCCCTGACCGGAGATGGAACCCACAACCTTGGCATATGAGGATGATGCTCTAACCAACTGAGCTGCCCTGCCAGGAACCTAAATTACATTCATATAAATGTTTATATGTGGTCGCATGTTTCTATTTGTAATTGAAGATGAATATACATTTTTGTGTTTTTCTTAAAACTAAGTTATTTTTTTTTATCTTTGCAAGACTTTAGAGAAGGTAGGGATCATATTTCCATCTATTTTGCTGAAGGCATTGCCTTGATATCATGACACTTCTAAGGGCATTATTTTAAAAAGTAAAAATAATGAAAAATATTACCTGAATACTCAAGAAGAGCCAGAAGTATTCTACACTTGACTTCTGCAGAGGAAAAACACAACATATCAGTTAATTGTTCAATTTTTTTCTGCCACATTTTAACTATACCATAATAAAAATTAGCAAAATCTCATTACATCAGATAATAAAAATCACTTGAAATGCTATTCATTCCTACCTGTTTATATAAATTCTATCCATTGCTCAAGACCCTAAAATGCCTCCTAGATCTGAATTATGTGAATCGATGAAACAGCATTCAAATCCTGCTACACACGTAGGTCCTCTTTTGTTGCTATAGCTTACATGGTATTCTCTAAACTCCTATAGTTGTCATAGTCTTGATCAATAAACTATCAAATGGTATTTTTCTTAGTTATTTAAACTTTTAAAAATCATATATAATATATACAATTATCCTATATAATAAAAGGCTAATAATCAAGTCAACTGAATGGCAGAACGACCAGTCACTATGATGAGCACTGATCACCAGGGGGCAGACGCTCAATGCAGGAGATGCCCCCTGGTGGTCAATGCGCTCACACAGGGGGAGCACTGCTCAGCCAGAAGCCGGGCTCATGGCTGGCGAGTGCAGCATTAGTGGCAGGAGCCTCTCCTGCCTCTGTGGCATTGCTAAGGATGTCCGACTGATGGCTTAGGCCTGCTCCCCATGGGCCTAAGCTGTCAGTTGGACATCCCCTGAGAGCTCGGACTGAGGGACACCCCCGAGTGCAGAATTTCATGCACCGGGCCTCTAGTATATTATATTATGCATTATATATTATAATTATAGTTTATATGTAATTACATAGATTATATTTATAGATCCTATAGAATATATATAGTCTTCCTTTCCCATCTATAATTCAAGATACTGCCCCAAAGGACAGAAAAATACTAAATGTTTCCAAAATAGTCATCTTCCCACCCCATCTCCGAACAGGGTCAATCACAAGTATTTCATAAATAATGTGTATGAACTTCATTCTCATTGCTCTGTGTCCAATGAATTATGTGTCCACTTATTTCCAATTGGCAAAAAACCTACAGTTTTTTTCCCAAGATTACGGGAAATGACAAAGGTTAGATTGCATCCTATTCTAGATAGGTTCACAATAGTGAGAGCAACAAAATTAATCTACAAGAAATGCAGGAGATACTTAAGATGACATTAAATTTTACAAGTGAGACTGCAAAAACAGAAGACCCCTGTGTCATATACTAGCTGTGTGGTCTTTAAAAAATTGCTAAAATACTTTGAGTCTCAACTTGCTCAGTTTATTACAAAAGGATATAACTCAGGAACAGCAGATGGAAGAGAGGCAAGGGCAAGGTATGGGAGAAAGGCATGGAGCTTCCATGCTGTCTGAATAGGCCACTCTCCCAGCAGATAAGGAAGAATGGTTCAGAACATGCTGCCCCAACATATGGCACTTTGGCATATTAAATATTTTAAGCCGAATGAATTTGAGAAACAGCAGGTGCAGGAAGGACTCTCTGACCCCCCTCTTTTTCCCTAACACAGGTAATAAGACCCTCATATGAGAATTCTCCTCCCTATACCTGGAGGAACAAAGCATCCTATGTCCAAAGATGCTGAGAGGAACAGACCCTGCTAAGTTTCTCCCAGATTACTGTCCTTAGCATATAGCCTTTTTAAAATCACATTTTCCCATAACTTTCCACTCTTCATTAAACCTAGTATAAAAACTCTTAATTTTAACTATTTCTTTGGGTCCTCATTCCTTATGAAGGCTCTTGTCTCATGTAAAATTCATATTAAATAGATTTATATGCTTTACTCTTATTAGAAGACAAATGATATTTATTTCCTCCCCTATAGGAACATCAGAATGGGGTCAATCCCAGTTACGCATATAAACATTGAAATTTTGGCAAGTTGGCCTTATGTTAACTTGCAGGTAAGACCTAACTTCCCCTATGTAAAGACAGTTTAAGAAAGAAAATGAAAATTACTTCTGGTTGCATGTGATAAATTCATGCTAAACTGGTGATGTTACATCAGAGTACCTCCACAGAACAAGCAGCTGATTATAAGGATCCCAGGGCTACACTTCTATACATGTAACAGGATTAGACACCACACACATTACAGGAAATGGCAACTCGACTTCTCCTTAGAATAGTCCATTGAGCTGAACTAGCGATTAATAGTTTCTCAAAGTCTCACTTAATATGGTGACAATCATAGTCCTTATGCAAAGTAAGTGCACCTCATTGAAACTTGCAACAAGGGATGCAACTGAAATTCTGGAAAGAGCCCTCCCCGCACCATTGACTGTACATCCAGCCACGTTCAACCAGCTCCTAGGCTCCTATGACCAACAGTGGCACATATTCAATATCTATCAATCAATCAATCAATCAACAGGTCAATCAATCAATGTAGATAGCTGCCATTCCTACAGCTGTTTATTGTGATATGAGGTACTAAAGATATAAAAGCAGGACTTAAGATGAAAATGTACCATTCTTCAAATGAAGACCTTTTAAAAAAGTAAGCATTTTATTCTGTAGAAGAGGTTTATATTTTAAAGATAAAGCTTTTCAAAAAGCAAACAATAAAAAAAGGATTTCTCTGTCCATATCAATATTTCATTTACTCTCAAAGCAATATAAGGTTTAAAAAACTCAAGGATATGAGAACAACTGCATTTAGATTCATGACATAACCTTTAGAAGTGTTATGATACTGACATCTATTGAGTAAAAATACACCTTTTACTTAGTAAAGTATATGCCTAGATTCCTTAAGCCTAATACCTTTTAAAAATATCACCCTCTTGCTAATTATTATTTGGGGGGAGTGTTATAATTTGTAACAAGTAGCCAATATATATTTATCTATAAAATAAAAATATAGCCAAGAAATCTAGCTGTCAAGAACAACATATTTCATCACACAACAGAATTGCTGTGATTCATTTGGAGTTTTTCATATCTGTACAAACTCCTCTACTGGTCTCTAAATAATACCTAAGCTGTTATATTGAGTTTATTTCTAGGCAGTCTTAGTAATCACAGAACATTTAAACCATCTCTGTCATTTATGAAGAGGCCCCCAAAATGATGAAACTGAGCCCCCAAAGGGGTTAAGTGACGGCTTGGATTCTGTTGAGTTTAGGAGCTATCATTTATCAGGAAAGCATTGTAAAAGAGAAAACCAGACCCAAAACGGCGTCACTTATGCTAAAACCCATGATACCAAACCTATATTTGATGCCTGACTTAATTGCTGTTTCAACCTTCTTGGAAATATAACCTTAATCAACCGTCTGGAATTTTCTGATCAAGCACCACTAAGGTAATCTGTTGAGTGGGCCCTTTCCATCCCCCATAAAAAGAAGAGGCAACCGGCAAGATAAAAACCCTTGCAGTTCCCTTAAGAAGATGTCCTGGTGTAAATATAATCCTTTATCTTCTTTTGTTAATAGCTGCCTTGCCCCACCCATCTTCCTATAAAAACCTTCCATCTTGTACATCCCCTTGGAGCACCCTTGCAGTTACTAGATAGGATGCTGTCTGATTCAGAAATCACTTAATAAAGGCAATTAGATCTTCAAATTTACTCGGTTGAATTTTGTTTTTTAATAGCATAAAAAAAATCCAGCCCAACTGATGTGACTCAGTGGTTGAGCGTTCACCTATAAAACAGTTCATAGTTCGATTCCTGGGCAGGGCACAAGCCCAGGTTGTGGGCTTGATCCCCAGTGTGTGGTGTGCAGGAGGCAACTGATCAATGATTCTCTCTCATCATTGATGTTTCTATCTCTCTCTCCCTCTCCCTTCTCTGAAATCAATTAAATAACTTCTCTAATTTACCCTGAAATAATGGTAATGACGGGGGTAATGCAGTGATTTTGCTGAATACTATTTACCATATCAAACTGACATTCAAATCATTGTGGAATAAAAATTTAAACCCAGGCATAATACTTATTCATTGTACAAGTTCCCTGGTCTTAGCACTATTAACATTTTGGGCCAAACCATTTTTTGTTGTAAGGGACTGTCCTGAACATTGTAAACTGTTAGTAGAATCCCTGGGCTCCACCCACTAGATGCCAGTGGTATACCCACAGTTGGGACAACCAAAGTGTGTCTCCAGATACTGCCAACCACTGGCTGAATACTGGAAATAAAATCATGAATTAGATATTTTAAAAAATTAAACAAATTTCCCTTTTCATCATTTTCACCATAACCATGTTGGAAACTCTCAGAATTTTCTACTGAATAACTCTGAATCTAAACATGCAATCAGATTTTGGAGTTGTCTTGAAGTTCTATCTCCAATTACAGGTTGTACCAATTATACGGTGTTGAGGAAACAATGTCATGGTAGATAATAACACCATCAACTCAGACAAACAACTCTGAAAAAGAAACTTAAAATGAATGATGCAACCTATGTCATTATCTTGATTCTCACACAGTTGCCCAATTAATTTTTTAGACTCTCCATAACATTTAGCTTCATGTCTTTTGTAAATTCTTTAAAAAAATTTTCTGTTGTCTCATAAAATATGAAGCTCCATGTTCCATTTGTCTTCATAAATATAAGCTCTTATTTTATTCATTGAAAATATTCTCCATCATGTAGATCCTTTAGATCCTTGGAACATAAGGTTCTGCAATCTTATTCCTCCTTTCTCTCTTCCTCCATCATACTTTACAGTCCTTTTATTTCACTCTTAACAGGAAACACTGAAAAAGTGATCAGACTATTACTGAACTTTTGGGTTTAATGGGTTTTTAAATGATTACTACTAATATAATGAGATGATATTTGTTTTTCAAACTGACCTTCAACAAATTTTCTGATGTTCTGAGCAAGACTCCGGACGCTGCTAGGAAGATTCCAAGGATCTTGCTTGATGTGAAGCCTTAACCGTTTTGGACAACTCAGCTTTGGTTCCATTTCCTGCTGAAATTCTAAATAAACACAAAAAGTCTCTCTTAACTCTAAACCATTTACCAAATAGTTAACAACACTATCAGCTTCAGAATCTTCTTATTTTCCTTGCCGTTGTCCTAAATTATTATCATGTTGGTAATTTCTTTAGCCATATCACAGGAGAAAATGTGTCAAATCCAGAATGCCAAACCTTAATATTATTTTCTTACAAATGTTTAAACAAAGGAGCAAATTTAGATGAAAAACTATACTTTAAACATCTTAAACTAGATGTCAGAAAGTGGAAGCTCTAGATCTTCTTCTGTTAGCCTATTCTGTTTGCCCACCCACATTCTCAACCCTCCTCCCCCACCACTGGGATATGAACAAGTAGCCATTATGCTTGGTTCAGGCCAAAGCAACTCAACACCTATATTGCTTCAATTAACTCATATATATTCAGTCTGGCCCGCCATAGGCATTAAACATTTTAACTTTCAAAGAAATCTAAAAGATCCTACACTGATTTTTTACTTAGATTCAAAAATTATCAAAACAGAAGCAATAGTAAATGAATTATGAAGCATGAGCCAACGGAACTTTTCTTATAGTACTACTAGAGGCTCGGTGCACAAAAATGTGTGCACTCGGGGGGGTGGGGACGGGGGTACCCCAGCTCGTCCTGTGCCCTCTCGCAGTCTGGGACCCCTCAGGAGATAACGACCTGCTGGCTTAGGCCTGCTCCCGGGTGGCAGAGGGCACGTCCAATCCCTAGGTGCAGCCCCTGGTCAGGCTCAGAGCAGGGCTGATTGGGGAGTTGGGGCGCCGCCCCGTCATGCATAGAGCAGGGCGGATCAGGAGGTTGTGATGCCACCCTCAGTCACGCTCAGGGTAGGGCTGATTGGGGGGTTGGGGCACCGCCCCCTGTCACACTCAAGGCAGGGTCGATGGGGAGGTTGCGGCGCCTCCCCCTGTCATGCACAGAGCAGGGCCGATCAGGGGGTTGGGGCGCTGCCCCCTGTCACTCACAGAGCAGGGTCGATCAGGGGGTTGGGGAGCTCCCCCCTGTCACTCACAGAGCAGGGCTGATCAGGGGGTTGAGGAGCTCCCCCCTGTCACTCACAGAGAAGGGCCATAGGGGAGTTGGGGCACCGCCCCCTGTCACACACAGAGCAGGGCGGATCAGGGGGTTGGGGTGCTGCACCCTGTCACACTCAGGGCAGGGCCAATGGGGAGGTTATGGCTCTACCCTGTCACACACAGAGCAAGGCCCGTGGAGGGGGGTTGGGGCACCACCCTCTATCACCCACAGAGCAGGGCCTATTAGGCGGTTGGGGTGCGGCCACTGTCACACTCGGGGCAGGGCCGATGGAGAGGTTATGGCTCTACCCTGTCACACACAGAGCAGGGCCGATCAGGGGGTTGGTGCGCTGCACCCTGTCAAACACAGAGCCGCAGGGCAATCAGGGGATTGGGGAGCTCCCCCCTATCAGACAGAGAGCAGGGCTGATCAGGGGGTTGGGGCACCTTCCCCTGTCACGAACAGAGGAGGGCGGATAGGGAGGTTGTGGCCCCGCCCCCTGTCACACAGCCGCAGGGCGATCAGGGGGTTTGGGCGCTGCCCCCTGTCACACTGATCCCGGTGCCCGGAGCATCGCTGCTCCGCTGATCCCGGTGCCGGGAGGCATATTACCCTTTTACTATATAGAATAGAGGACTGGTGCATGGGTAGGGGCCAGCTGGTTTGCCCTGAAGGGTGTCCTGGATCAGGGTGGGGGTCCCCACTGGGGTGCCTGGCCAGTCTGGCTGAGGGGCTGAGGGCTGTTTTCCGGCTGGCGAGTGACTGAAGCTCCCAATGCTCCTTGTTTTCTTTTTTTTTTTTTTTATTCTGGGCCAGCTTTAGCTCTGAGGCCTCGCTGCTGAAAACATCGATACAATGTTGCGGTCCAGCTGGCTTTCAGTCCGGCTGGTTTCTGGGGTTTTGTTTAGCTTCTTATTTGCAACACAGTACATAGTTGCTTAGAGTTGCAGCTGAGAGGCCGGCAAGTTAGGTGGGGAACGTTCGAGTCCGCAGTCACTGAAGCAAGCAAGCCTCCCTGCTCGCTTCAGTGCATGGCTGCCAGCCGACATCTTGGCTGACAGTTAATTTGCATAAGGATATGCTGATTAGCCAATGGGAAGGGTAGCGGTCGTACGCCAATTACCATGTTTCTCTTTTATTAGTGTAGACTAGAGGCCCGGTGCATGGATTCATGCACTGGTGGGATCCCTCATCCTGGCCTGTGCCCTCTAGCAATCTGGGACCCCTCGGGGGACATTGGACTGCTGGTTTTGGCCTGGTCCCCACCCGGTCCCCGCAGGCCAGGCCAAGGGACCCCACTGGTGCACGAATCCATGAATTGGGCCTTGAGTATGCATCTAAGATCTTTGGTTAAGCTCTTCCCACCCTCCCTTCTCCCCCATCCCCTCTGAGATTTATCAGTCTGTTCCATGTTTCCATGCCTGTGCGTTAAGCATCTGCCGCCCAGTGGTCAGTGCATGTCATAGCTACTGGTCGAACGGTCCAACGATCACATGGTTTCTTAGGCTTTTATATATGTAGATGCTTTTGCTTTATAACTATACTGTCTCCCACTTTGTCTCCCAATTGCTTCTAACAGTTATTTCATAAACCTTACCCTGCAATCCTCGACCTGGGGTTAGGTACTTGGTTTGCTCAAAGGCTCTGACCACAGCTTGCCCTTTTAGGAGATTGATAATTGAATCCACCTATGACAATAGTAGAGATTCTTAGAGTTACATAATCTCATAACACATCACATATATTTCCAAGAGTAAATCTTGCAACATATTTTTTAAAGCAATAATTACTGCTTGAAATACCATGATTCTTATGAAATCTACCTTTAAATAAAATATTGGCATAAACTCACCTGAGAACATTTGTAATAACACTTCTTACTATCCTACCATATATTAATACAAAATATAAATTCACTTCACAAAAGAAGTATAGGTCCTAAAGTTATTAAAGAAAACTAAAAGTTATCAAAATCCTTTTCAAAGTAATAAAAGCTTCTACACTATAAATTGTAGTTATGGATATAAGTTTTAAAGACTATACAACACCAATATGAGCCCTGTGACAATCTTTGTGCTTTTTGAAATTAAGAATAAAATTAAATAAGAAATGTCATAAAGGATTCTGAAAACCCATAAAAAATAAACAATAAAAGAATAACTCCTGTGTGTATAGCTCTTTATGATTTCCTCAGGACTGTAAAATACTTGACATTACAATAATCCTTTGGGTCAGTTGGCTGAAGAAATGAATATTTATTCCCATTTTCAAATTGTGGGAATTGAGTTAAAGTGGGGTGAACGGACAGATTGAGGTATTTCTAGTTTAATTCTAAGCTCTTTTCAGGACATCTGAAAAAGAGATTCCCGCTAGTTTAGTCTACAGAAAAAAATACCCACAGGTGTCCCAGTCATACCTGGCTGAAAAGATGCTCCAGACAACTATGTATCTTATCCTGTTTTTCATGAGAAATTCGAACACTTAGTGGAAGTTCATCACCTAGATATAAAAAATAATTAATCCTATGTTTAACATTCCAAAGTATTTTAATATAAATAAAATAAAAATATTGAAACACAAGCTCTTATTCAAGACATTAGTTTTCATGATCAGAAAATGAATTCCAACAGATTTAATAGCTATGGAGGTATCAGATTATTGATCCTAGCAAAGTGGAGTGAAAGTGGCCACACAGAAAGAACACTGCACTATGTTAATTCTTTCAAATGGTACACTTTTCTAATGATTAAGTAGTTGAAATAAACTTCAGATTTTAAAATTAAGATTTATCCTAATTGGCTGCAAAATCTTGTTTGTAACACACACATAACAAGAAACTTATGAGGTATTTATATCAGGTATTTATTTATTACTCCCATCACCTACATTAAGGCCATTTCAGGTACATCTACTGTCCTAAAGTCCTTGGTTTAAGAGCCCTTCCCACCTCCATACCCAATCAACAATGCCTAATGTTTTAGTTAAACTCGCTTCCTGTATACCTATCATTTTTCATAGTACCATAGAAGGATCATAAAACATATACTAAGGTAATTTAAAAAATTTAGTTTGTTTACTTCATCTCTTTTTAATTCACTACTTATATCAGGATTGAGAAACGGACTTTATCAAGCACATACACTGAAATGCAGTATGTGCAGTTACCAAGGATGACTGACAAAAGGTAAAAATGCATAAGGATCAGACAGGCCAATTCCAATGGTACTAGCATCAAAAAGCACCCATGCCTTCAGCAAACGCACCTGAGTCCATTTCATCACTATGGAAATATGAGCTGCACTGGCTGCTGCAAATGCTCGTGAAGGAGGCGACAGAGTTCCTGTTGCTATTGCAGTCGCTGAAAAGGAGTCACAGTGACTTTAAGATTGCATTCGCCACACTTGCCCTGTGATTTCTTATCAGAGAAACGTACTATGCCACAGTTACATTTAGTAATATGTTTTATAGAAAATGATGCGAAAGATAAACTTCTCTATCACAGTTTATCTAACTTTTTTCAAAAAAATGTATTTTAAGTTCAATCATATTTCAAGTTTTCTTGTTATATAACATAATCTTAAATAAATTTTAAATGCATAGTTATAAAAATTTAAAAAATGAATATATAAACCAAGGATTCAAACCAAACTTAAAATTCTTCATAATCTTTTTGATGGCATATGCCTGTAGTTAATTTTTTAATAGAGACAAATAAAGTTCTGATTCAGATCTCTGACTTTCAACCCTCACTGATACCTTAAATTATAACTTATCAATGGCACTCTGAGCTTCCCTAGCGGGTAGGGAGGTCAGTGCCTTCTTCCCACTTCAGAGCTCAGCACAAGGCATGTACCTTGAAAATGTTCAATAATGGTGAACATTGAAGGAAAGTTTAAAATAATTGTGAATGAATATGGATACACTACACATATCTGAAATAGTGCAGGAGATTAAATATTTTTTCCCTCTAACAATAAATAAAAATGACTTATTTAACTTTAAATTTACATTAAAAATTTCTATTTTCGTCTAGTGGGAGACTGAGGGTAATTTTAATAAATTGAAAACTAGAATTTCAGGCAGGAAAGTATTTTTAGACAATTTCCCATTGGAGAGGAAATCACAGATTCCTTTTAAAGAGCATATTGGTATCCTTAGAAGCTAAAAGTAAAAGAAATGGTAAAAGTGGTCCATCTGCATGATATATTATTAAATCTCTAGGAATAATTAATTCTTATGTATTGGTTAAAATCCCTTTCATATAGAAATTGGGATAGTAGAGTGGCTAAGAGAGAAACTCAGGGCCAGACCACCTGGTCTCATAGGTAAATTAGGTAAGTTCTGTAGGCCTCAGCTTCCTTATCTGTAAAATGGAGCTCATCTCAGAACCAGTCACATAGGGTTGTGGTGGGAATTACGTGAGAGCATCCTGTTCCTCCATGTGTCGGTAAAACATGTTTTTAATAACTATTAGTATGTACTAAACATCTCTGATGGGAGTAACTTTGACCAAATAATAATTATTATAATAATAATAATTATTTTTTATAAGACCTTTGTGGAAAATAACCGAATCACATTTGACCTTGTTGATGAAATGAGTTCGAGGAATTAATGGATTACCTGTAAGAGTCTCTGTTGCTGATAGTGTCATGACCTGAATCTTCCTGCTCATCTCCAGCCACATTAAAACAGACTCGTTTGCTGTTTCTTTCCCCCTTCTCATTGTCACTGTCTGTTGGCACTAGGCATTCGGATGTCTTCCGTTCTAACTTAGGAGAAGATGTTATCGAAGACAGAAGGCTGTATTGTGATATAAAAAAAAAATGAGTGCACGCTTTCAAACTGGCCGCTTACTGGTTGATACGATGGGCTTTCAAAATATGTCCAGAGTGCATCTGTGTTTCGCAGGAAGTAAATATCCTACCGCATCAAAACCCTGTCGTACAAAGTTTACCTTTTCCTCAGAGTAAATAATAGGAACACAATTTAGACTAGAAAGCTGTGTTCAAATCCTGGTTCTCCAACTTAAGAGCTTTGTTATCAGAGCAAAATGACAACAGTCTCTTTGACATCCATGAGATGGGCATAATATGGATGACTAACCCATAGGATCGCTGTGAGAATGAAAAGAGGACGACACATTCCTGGTGCATCCTGGGCACCACCTCTCTCCTGGACATTAGCCACTAGCACCGCCATATGAAAATACATGGGAAACTTTAAGGGCTACCCAGATATTAAAACAAACACGAAAGGTGCTTAGATATCCTCACTGGCTTACCCTCAGCTATTAAAAAGCCACCTACCCACCTGGCCTGTCTTAGGTACCTCCCAGGCTTTCTCCACTGGTCAATCCTTTCTTACTACTCAGACTCACAGGAAGGTCCTGGGCCCTGTGATCATAAGATGCTAAACAGTCACACACAAGGGGAGAATAGGAAGCCAGCAGTTGCTACTCCCACATCATCTGCAATCCGTCAGGATGAAATGTCACAAATCTTTCAAACTGGCTCAAGGCTTAAATGCCACCTCAGATGCTGAACTGGTGTGAAAATTGATCTTGGACTTTGACAACCACTGACTCCACCACCTCAGCCTTGAATGTTGGGCTGTAAGACGTTTCTGTTAAAACTAACTCAAAAATATGCGAAAATGGAATCGGTCTTTACTATCAAACAACATGCTACAAACTTGAATTAAGTCACATCTGAATAAAGGGACCCATGTTTGGCTTCTCCAGCCAACCATTGTCTTCTCATTTATCAAATAGCAATGATACTCTGTTCTATCAATAGCGAGTGTACATATCTTTGTTTTCAATCCTCACCTAAGGATAAGTTTATTGATTTTAGAAAGAGAGGGAGAAAAGGAGAGAAAGAGATAGAGATAGAGATAGGAGAGAGAGAGAGAGAAGCATCCTGGTAAGAGAGAAACATCAACTGGTTGCCCTGAACTTGGACCGAACCCACAACCTAGGTATGTGCCCTGACTGAGAATTGAACCTGCAACCTTTTTGGTGTATGGGACAACACTACAAGCACCTGAGCAACCCAGTGAGGGCAACATGCACATTTACTGACACTCTTCTTTCATAGCAATGTCATTTTTGCTTTATTTCAAGACCATGAAAATGTCTCATACCTCTTATATGTACATCCCATAATGTCAAACCCAATGTGCACTGAGTAAAGATTTCAGTGATTTTTACTAATTAATTAGAACATCTATTATATTATGCATTGTTCTCAGGCTGTGCATATCACAGTTAACAAAACAAACAAGATCTCCTGCCCTCTTGGAGCTCACAATCTCCGGGGAGGAAACAAAACAATAAACAGTAAACTGTCTAGTACTTAGATGGTGACAGACGTTAGGGAGAAAAATGAAGACCGCAAGGAAGCCAGAGCTGCAACTTCAAACCATGTATCAGGTAAGGTCTCACTGTGAGGTGACACTGGAACAACATTTGGCAGTTCATGGTTTTTAGGCACCAGTGACGATCAGGAAGCTGAAGTACATTGCTCAAGACCTTGTGAAGCTTCGAATTCTCTTTTAAAAAGTCCTCCTATTTGGAAGGATACTTTTATGTCTTGTAAGACAGATTGGATATGTATTCACTCCCTCCACCCAAGACTAAAACATTATGCGACACAAGCACCACACGGCACAGACAGATGAGCTCTGAATACCAAAGAGTTTGCAGGAGCTCTCATTCTGCAAGGCGTCCTCTGTGCTCTATGTGTTTTTAAATTAGAAGCCATGGGGCTAAGCATAAACATTTCTTTCCAACTTACAGGCACTGTATTCACATATTTTCTTTTCATCAGAATCAGCTGCAATTATGCTCACAGTGACCCTGCAGGAACAAGTGTTATGCTAACAAATGTGAGAAAAACAGTTTGTAACACCATGATTTTGCATAAAATGTCTAGATTCCTAACAGCAATAATAAGGCATAAAACTTAACATGTGCATAAAACACATTTTCCTGTACTGTTGCTCATGTGTAATATGAAGAAGCTACCTACTGTAAGTCCATTCATTCTGAATGAAAATTCTGAGCAGCCTGCCATTCCAGGTCAATCTTTTCCTGATGCCCTTGATTAATAAAGAGTTTTGTATGTTGGATGTGCATTGACCTGTGTTTTTTTCCATAACATTGACGTTTCAATATCATCATCACCATCATCGTCATCATAGATAACATTTAGTGAGCTCTTACTGAAGTCGTTATGTTAACTACTTAACAGATATTCATTTAAGCCCTAAAACCACCTTATGAAGTTGGTATTAATATTATATCCTCATTTTAGAGATGGGGTGAGACACACTGTTGTATACATATACTTTCAAATTCAGCAGAACGCCTGCTCCCCTGCATATCAGTGACACACACTGAAGGGAGGAAGGTGGTCATCAGAGCTGTCCACCGCATCCCAGCTCTCCTGGGCACATGACTGGTGGCCTCCTCTACCCCTGTGAGGATGGGAATGACCAGGTGACTTGCTTTTGATGTGAGTGGAGGTGACATGGGCCCCTTCCAGGTAGAAGCCTTTATGCCCGTGGGATTGGCCTCATTCTCTCCCCCTGCTGGGACAATCAGACACCCCAACTGTCAAGGGCTGTTGCCTAGAATCTGAAGGAAGTCAGTGTGCAGCAGAGACCCTGTGGCTCAGATGGGCATGGAGAGTGAGTAAGAAAGACACCTTGTTGTGAGGCTTAGAGTTAACATAACAATGAAGGGGGTAAAAAGACTTGTATAAAAAGTAGATGTCTAAGAAGATATGACGTGAGCAACTGGGACACAGGAGTATCTACTCTAGGTGGACTGAGGCAGAGCCTGTCTACACAGCAGCCATTAGTCTGACACTTAAGTGCCTGGAAGGCCAGCCAGATAGACCTCAGGAGCAGGGCTGTCTGGGCCATTTGTCAAGTTTCAGGAACAGAAAGAGGATGGTGTCCTGGAGCTGAGGGGGACGAGTTTCCTCAGAGAGGGGACAGGAGCAGATCATGTAGGGCCGTGCAGGCCACAAGGATCCATTCGATGCTTTCTTAATTGCATTCCAATGCCCTCAAATGGTTTTAAGCAAGAAGCTAGCATGCTTTACCTTTCAGACCCCTCTGGCACAGGTAAATGTAGAATGTATCAGAGATAGGCACAGCTGGAAACTCCCACAGTGGGCACACGTAGGGGGGCAATGGTGACTGAGTCTAAGGTGATGGGGTGGATACCTTCTGAAGTACAATTGACAGAACTTAATGAAGTACTGAGGTGAAGAGGAAGAAAAGGGAAGAATCAATGGTGAGACCCAGATTCTGACTTCATGAACTAGAGTTGGGAAATACTTGACTCACAAAGGGAAGCGCTTGGTGGAGGGGTTGAAATAGATTAAGAGAACATCTAGAATTCAGTTTTGGAAACAAATGTAAGTTTGATGTATCTGTGATACATCCCAGTTGTTCATAAGCCACATGATAGAGGGACTGTGACGATGAATACGCCAGTGCATAAAGTGACATAGTGTGGCTGGTGCACAAGCTAACTTTCAGGAAGCTGTGACCTCTTTTATACATTCATGAAGCTGTGCCCTCTTTTACACATTCATGAAGCTGTGCCCTCTTTTACACATTCATGAAGCTGTGCCCTCTTTTATACATTTACCAGAAAAATGCTTGGGAAACCTCAAAGATAATTCCACTGCCAGCCCTACCACTTCTATCTGTAACCCCCAGCTTGCTGAATGTTCTACAGTGTTCACAGCTCAATCCTGGGGCATCTGGTACCTGCAAAATGAAGTCTGTTTTCAAATGTCCTACCTTCAATAACCCCCAAGGCTCTTTATTTACTTCTTCCCTATTTTCTGAAATCCCATGAAAGGTTTTAGACTATCCTAGACTATCCACAAATTATTTTCCTGTTTACTTATGCCTAGTACCTAAGTGTCATTAATCAGAAAATACCTCATTAGAAGGCAAAAGTATTTAGTGTTCCACAATGAAACAGGAATCACAAAGCCTTGATGAAACCCATAACACTGCCTTATTTCATGGTGCTAAACAGTAAATTCATCTCTAGCTCCATCTGTGGACCTGAATGAAGTAGGAGGATTGAGTAGAATGTCTGCATGTTAAGTAAAATGTTATTTCTGGAAGTGTTCCCAAGTGACAGGGTAACCAGACTTCAGGGGAAGACAAGCTCAACACCAGGCCCTGTCACAGGAATGAATGACTTCTAGAAAGGCTAGCCATGGGGTGTTCTGAAGCCATTTCCCTTAAAATGTGGCAAAACATCTGAGATTTGCTTCTCCATTCTGCAGACACCTCTATGCGTGACCAAGAATAATTACTACATGGTGAGAAAATTGTTTGGCAAGTAGCTTTTCAAATAATTTGGCAAGTTCGACTGTACTGCAGCATCTCTGAATTCTAAGGGCAACGGGGAATCCGAGCTCTTGGACAACTGCACTGTCTTAAAGTTATAATATTGCACATTGAATTATATAGAACACATTTATATTTAGAATTGAATTATATGGTGCACACAGAGAAGAGCAAGGAAGTTCCTCAAATCATTTGCTCATTTCACGTCACTTTCCTAATAAACCTGCAGAGTTGGGTAATGGCTTTTAGAAGAATAGAGTGGGGAAATCTTAAGTAAAAATAGGTAATCATTTTAAGTAGTTTTGGATAAGAAAAATAACTCCTTTCTGCAACTAGTGCTTTAAATGTAAAGAATTTTAAACCAAGGAAAGGGAGCCCCTTAGCTCTAACCATTTTCTTGAAAAAAAATATATCTACATTAGCAGAACTTTAAAATAAAAAGGTCAAGAATTTAACCCAGACAGATGAAGCCTGGACAAGTGCCAGGCAGTGCCAGGTAGTCCATGCATCCAAGGCTTTGTCTCCGAGGCAGTGTGCACTTATCCTGCCACTGACAAAGGACTCATCTGAAAAGTAGGAACAATTACTCTTGGCCTGATTGGAGTATGGGATTGGTCCAGATGTTCTCCTAAAACCCTTTGAGATCTAAGATACATGACTCAATGCTTTTATTTATGGTTTTATATCTTCCTGTATGTATTTCCTAAATATTTCAGAGGAAAAAACTGATTTCTTATATAGAATATATCACATAATAAAATCAGATTTATTAAATAAATATAATGCCCTAAAATATAAACTTCTCTGTCACAAGGTCGCATATCCATTCTAAGACAATTCCAAAGTATCATACAGTTGTTTGAAACTAGCTTCCTGTTCTCAGAAACTTCACTGTCGAATTCATCTGTAAATGGGGCAGTCACAATATGATATGCAAATATGTCGTTTTTTAAAATTTATTTTCAAATTGTATTTTATTTTACTTTTTCTATCACTATTTAGCCCCCCTATGCCCTCTTCCACCTCCACCCACCCCTCTCCCCCTGCAATCACCACACTTGTCCATGTCCATGAGTTCTATCTTTTTTCTTTTTTGCTCAATCCCTACACCCCCTCCAACACTGCCCCCGCACACACACTAGAGCTGACTACCAAGCAAAATAAGTCATTTAAAAAAACTAGCATATTAGATCTAGGAAAACAGAATTATAATTCTAAATTAACTCATTAAAACATCTGGAAAAATAGCATAGTAAATAGTAACTATCTACACTAATAAAAGAGAAACATGGTAATTAGCCTACGATCGCTACCCTTCCCATTGGCTAATCAGCATATCCTTATGCAAATTAACTGTCAGCCAAGATGGCGGCCGGCAGCCAGGCAGCTGGAAGCGAACATGAGGCTTGCTTACCCCAGGGACTGCAGACTCCAACGTTCCCCCCCTGACTTGCTGGCCTCTGAGTTGCAACTCTAAGCAACTATGTACTATGTTGCAAATAAGAAGCTGAAACCAGCTTTCAGCCTGCAGGGATCTCAGAGCTGAAGTTATACATTGTTTCGATTATAGAACAGCAAACAAACCAGATACAAAGCCTCAGAGCTAAAGCCAGAGCTAAAGCTGGCCCAGAATAAAATAAAAAAAGAGAAAAAAAAGGAACGGTTGGGAGTTTCAGTCAGCCTGAAAGCAGCCCTCAGCCCCTCACCCAGACTGGCCAGGCACCCCAGTGGGGACCCCCACCCTGAAGGGTGTGTGACCAGCTGCAAACAGCCATCATCCCCTCATCCAGGCTGGCCAGGCACCCCAGTGGGGACCCCCACCCTGATCCCGGACACCCTTCAGGGCAAACCAGCCGGTCCCCAGGCCTCTATCCTATATAGTAAAAGGGTAATATGCCTCCCAGCACCGGGATCAGTGTGACAGGGGGCAGCGCCCAAACCCCCTGATCGCCCTGCAGCTCTGTGTGTGACAGGGGGCGGGGCCACAACCTCCCTATCTGCCTGCTCTGTTCGTGACAGGGGAAGGCGCCCCAACCCCCTGATGGGCCCTGCTCTGTGTGCGGCAGGGTGCGGCGCCCCCAACCCCTCTCCCCCCCTATGGGCCCTGCTCTGTGTGTGACGGGGTAGAGCCATAACCTCCACATCAGCCCTGCCCTGAGTGTGACAGTGGCGGCGCCCCAACCCCCTGATCGGCCCTGCTCTGTGGGTGATAGAGGGCGGCGCCCCAACCCCCTGATCCGCCCTGCTCTGTGTGTGACAGGGGGCGGTGCCCTAACTCCCCTATCGGCCCTACTCTGTGCGTGACGGGGGGAGCTCCCCAACCCCCTGATGGGCCCTGCTCTGTGTGTGACAGGGGGGAGCTCCTCAACCCCCTGATCGGCCCTGCTCTGTACATGACAGGGGGGAGCTCCCCAACCCCCTGATTGGCCCTGCTCTGTGCGTGACAGGGGGTGGCGCCGCAACCTCCCCATCAACCCTGCCTTGAGTGTGACAGGGGGCGGTGCCCCAACCCCCCAATCGGCCCCACCCTGAGCATGACTGAGGGTGGCATTGCAACCTCCTGATCCGCCCTGCTCTGTGCATGACAGGGGGCAGCGCCCCAACTCCCCAATCGGCCCTGCTCTGAGTCCGACCAGGGGCTGCACCTAGGGATTGGGCCTGCCCTCTGCCACCCGGGAGCAGGCCTAAGCCAGCAGGTCGTTATCTCCCGAGGGGTCCCAGACTGTGAGAGGGCACAGGCTGGGCTGGGGGACGCCCCCCCCTCCCCCCGAGTGCACAAATTTTTGTGCACCAGACCTCTAGTTTAAAAATAATCTTACAGAAATGATACAGACTAAATTTCTAAGATGTGTAAAATCAGAGATGATGTCTGTCAAGACTTCATTAGTATAATGTCTCATTGCAACAAAGGCTTAAAGTAAGCTCTAAATATTTTGTCACAACTGAATTATCCATGGAGGAATGGGAAGAAGTCTCTGTGTGTGTACTACGAAACACACACCCAATAGCAATCTAAATGTATAACTTCAATAGGAGGTACAATAAAAAAAGAGGATTAACAATGTTTATACCATTTTTAGATTCTGCCAACTTTGGATATGTTTAACAATTTCAACTCCTTGAATGATAAGCAAGCATGATTGCTGATTGCTTTTTGTATTAAGTTGTATAACTATCACCACAAACTTGCAATGTGTTATTATTCACCCTGTTGTACATATGAGACACTGTGCTACACTGAATGCCATGTTGTTTTGTACACACAGAACTGTCTTGACTATACGTGAAACTTAATCAGATACCATGATGGAGCAAATCACCCTGCAGAGCTCAGGCAATTCTCCAAATGTCAAACTCCTCAATCAGACTCGCTTTGGAAAAGTTATAATTAACTTCCTCTGCCTTGCTTTATAAAAATCTTTCAAATTACTGGCACAGGTATTTGGGTGATTGCTTACTATACCATTAATTTGGTCATTAGTCCAAGGAATATATAGGTTTGAATTTACTCACTTAAGAAGTATGTTAAGAATCTGTTGTATTTAACAATTTTCCTAAACATCTACTGCATGCATATATACCAAATATTGTACTCTGCTCTACAGTGACATCCCTCTTTCAATCATATTTGTCAATTTAATATTTTCACACTGAAACTTAGTATTTTCCATACAATCAAGTTTTGTCACTCTCTTCCCTGTGTTAAAGCTTCCTTAAAATATGTATCTATAGATAAATGGCATGTTTTATCATTTCTAAGTTGTTAGAAGAAGAGGGTCTATGTGGTCAGCAAAAATCTCCTACATTTCCAAAAACTAAAGAGAGAATGGTGGATGTTCAGAAATCTTATTTTGTACGGCTATTTTAGTAGGCACATTTGAAAATACAGTAAATAAAATACTTACTCGTCTATTTGACAGACACACATCTCCACCTCTTTCAGGGCAGCCTGAAGTTTGCCCAGCAGTTTCACATAGATGTCTTGGGTTTCCAAGTCTTCTTCTTTTAACAAATACCGGAGCCCGTGCCCGTCCTGCTGTGCCAGGGACAAGCCCGAAGGGGCCGCCATGGTTGTGATTGTGTGCTGAATGTACACCATGGGGCTCAGTTTCCCTGGGGAGGCAAAATTATTCCATCATAATAGTTACTACCTTTAACTTACAGAAACAATCCAGGGCAATTCACCTTAGAGGCCCAAGCTTACATAAAATAAAATGCAAGCCCAATGCTGAATTTAATTCAGGAATTAAAGCTTATGGAGAATTGCCATGAAAGGGGAGGAATACAGTTTGATCCCGCATCCTGCGGTGATGGTGGGAATTACACTATGCTTCTCTATTTTCCTCAGAGTTATAGGGCATTTCAGATTGTTTTCACAGCAAAATGAGCTGTAGCTATCATGTGGAAGAAAGGCAAGAACCCCCCATTCTTCTTAAAGGAAAAACAATAAAATAATAAAACCGCATACTCCATTTTAATTCTGTAAATGCAAGTGATTATAGTGAGGAGTCTTTCTTCACCGAAGTGCAGACTTGCTTACACACCAGGAGTCTGTCCAAGGCCAGGGCTGTGGGGACAATTATGACGGCCTAAATTATTTTTACATGATTTGACCACGTTTCAAAAGCTAACATACCTTGTTCAGATTTGTTTTCTTTATCCTGGGCATTATGCTTCCTACTATCCAGCTGGACACCAAACGCGCTCCCCAGGGAGGTCGATGTTTTGGGATAAGAAACTTCCATCACGTTGACATGGCAGTTGGTCGGGCAGAAATCACTGCTGTGCAGTGGGGATATTTTAGATTTGGCTTGTTTAAAGGTGGGCCAGGCTCTATTCTTTAGTACACGAGAAAACTATAAATCAAAGAAATAAACAGCAGTGGAACACACAGTGGTAACTCAAACATTTCACTTCCATCATCCACAGCAAAATCAAAATAAAATTAAATGTCAACTGGAACAAGCGAAATAAATTATAAGCTGCTAGAGTTTAAATTGTTATTTTAAAATCCACACATTTTTAATAAAGCAAAGCAATGCAGGCAGTAGATGCATGTAATTCCTTTGGAACTCTGTTCACAAGGTAGGTGCTGAAAGAAATTAATTTAAGGGACCAATATCACTTCCTAGGATTCAAAGTCAACGACTCTTGCCCTGACCAGTATGGCTCAGTGGATAGAGTGTCGGACGGCGGACTCAAGGGTCCCGGGTTCGATTCTGGTCAAGAGCATGTACCTGGGTTGCGGGCACATCCCCAGTGGGGGGTGTGCAGGAGGCAGCTGATGGATGTTTCTCTCTCATCGATGTTTCTAACTCTCTATCCCTCTCCCTTCCTCCCTATAAAAAAAATCAATAAAATATATTTAGGGGAAAAAAAGACTCTTAACAAATGAAAGTCTGATAGAGAAATAAGTGTCCTATGACATCAATATAGGGTCTTCCTCTTTAAAGTGAGACAATGTGACAGAATAGGGTAGCTGGCAGGTCAAGGGTGGAAGATGGGATTATTCCAAACACTGCCAGAAAGTCAATCCAAACCTGTGAGCAGTTTAGACAGCAAGGCGTGGTGCTGTTGACCCAAAATGGCAGGATGACAGACAGGACCAATTGTATTTCCCATGCCTTCTGTTAATCACTGCTGAGTACTTGGGTCAGGATCAGCCTGAGGACTGGTGTGCTCTCTGCCTTAGTGCCATTGAGAATAAAGCACTACTCAAAGGAATGACATGCCTTCCAAGGACAGACACTCCAGTGCTGAAAACCTTGCAATCCACATCCATCTAATTTTTGCCATACTCTACAGCTGCCCGAAGTCTAATTGCACCCAGCTTATTTATCTCAAGCTCTCTTCCCCTTGCTCCCTGTGCTGTCTAATCTTCACTCAGTTCCTCTCAGACACCATATACTCACTCTTTGTACACACTAGTCAGAGTGCCTGATTCCCACCTGTTATACTTTTGTGTAAATAGGAACTATCTCTTGAAAGCTCATGAAATATGTATATAGAGGAAGTATGACCAATACCCAAAATAAGCTCAATTATGAAAGTATTCTAAAACAGAAGAATAAATCTAGAATTAAAAAGGATTCCTAGGACAATTTAGGGTGAGAATGTCCCTCCAATTGGTGCCCATTCTTACCCCTAGTTCACTACACATCTTCCAGAGATGAACTGCCTGTGGAGGACTCATGCAGGTCTCCAATAAGGTCTGAACTTCTCTTACACCTGGGCCAAAAAGCATTGATGGCCTGTACAACTGGCCAGGAAATCTATTTTGACGGCAACAGCCTGGCTACAGAAACTACAGAAACCAACAGCTTTCTATTTTTATAATCTAAATCTTTTAGAGTCAAAATAAAGGCAAGGTAGCCTCTTTGAGATTTAAGTTTCTATGGATACATTTTATTTTACAGGAAGAAAGTGTTTGAAGTCTTCCTCTAGAAGAAAAAAATGTTGCTAATAATACTATAAAAGTAAATATGTGGAAATTAAACACATATATTCACCAATTCTATTGTTTCCATTGCCATGCATTTGATATGCAAATAGAGCTAACCTTACATGACCTATTAAGGCTATTATTTTAGGTATCTAAACTTTGTTCAAATAGAAAAGAACCTTGAAATATTTTCTTGCTAATCTGGTTTCTCTATCTAGTGAGAAAGATAGCCAATTATTCTAAATATGTTATGGTCAAGAAGGGATGAGGAAAAAATAGCTTCATTTTTTTTAAGACCTAGTTGTCTTACAAATTTCTTTTTATTTCTAAATTGAAAATAAAAATAAGTGAGCTTTCCAAAAGACTGATACCTAGTCTTCCACTTGCCAGCTACGTGACATTAAGGAAATTATCAATCTTCCTGAGAAAGAAGCAGGATTCAGTACACATAGTTATTTCGAAACTCAAATAATAATGTACATACAAAAGCTTTCCATAATCCAGTGTTATTATTTTTATCATCTAAAATCATTGCCCATTAGCCTCTCCATCTCTGCTTTCAAAGCTTCCCAGGCCCCTAGTTACTCCTGAGAAAATGTAAGAATGATGTGTTTTCATTTATTTCACTCACCGGAATAATGTGTTTGAGAATCCCCAGCATTTGGGGGGAAACCCTGTGCTTTATGTTTCTAATCACCCACAACATACACTCCTTAGTTTATCACAAACCATATTTTTGTTAGAAGCCAGGCAATAGCACCTGCTTCCTTTGCCATAACCTATTCATCATAAGGCTGTATATACTTTACCTACACACACCTTGAGCAGATCCTTTCCTCCCCATTCCCAATGCTCCCACACAAGTCTAAGTCACTGGCACTTTTTACAAACAAACATGATTATTAGGCCACTCCAAATATCACTGGAAAAATCAGATTTTTTCAGTTTACTTTTTTTTTTTAAATATATTTTATTGATTTTTTTTACAG
Organism: Myotis yumanensis; assembly: GCF_028538775.1. Taxonomy (NCBI): domain Eukaryota; kingdom Metazoa; phylum Chordata; class Mammalia; order Chiroptera; family Vespertilionidae; genus Myotis; species Myotis yumanensis. The sequence continues at coordinate 18,294,931 of NW_027223766.1, forward strand.
AGAGGAAGGGAGAGAGACAGAGCCAGAAACATCGATGAGAGAGAAACATCGATCAGCTGCCTCCCGCACACCTCCCACAGGGGATGTGCCCGCAACCCAGGCACATGCCCTTGACCGGAATCGAACCCGGGACCCTTCAGTCCACAGGCCGACGCTCTATCCACTGAGCCAAACCGGTTTCGGCTCAGTTTACATTTTTAATTGCATCCAACTCAAGTCCTCCTTCCTAGTCCAGGCAGTCTGCCAATTCTTCATCGATAAGATCATTGTCACGTCAACATCTCTGCCTTCACTTAGGATATATCCCTTTACTTAAGCGTCATTTCTCCCTCTTCACTCTGACAAATCTTTCCAAACAGCAGGTAGCATTTTTTGACGAGTTGATCCACAATAATTCCTCCTTTTCTGAAATGCTGTTGCCCTTGTAGTCTCAACTATACTGTTTAGCACATAAGCTGTGTAGCTCAGTGTCAATACAGGTAAACAAGCAACGACCAGCTTAAGCATAAAAGGGAGCAAGGTTCAAACTTCACTGCTGTTTCCAGCTGTGTGCCTTTGGGCAAGTAACTTGACTACTCAGCTTCAGATACTTCATCAATGAAATGAATAATGTGTCTCATATCACTGCACTGGTAAAATTCTATAACATATGCAAACTTTAAAATATCTCATGCAGCCAAAACCGGTTTGGCTCAGTGGATAGAGCGTCGGCCTGCGGACTGAAAGGTCCCGGGTTCGATTCCGGCCAAGGGCATGTACCTTGGTTGCGGGCACATCCCCACTGGGGGGCGTGCAGGAGGCAGCTGATCGATCTCTCTCATCGATGTTTCTAACTCTCTATCTCTCTCCCTTCCTCTCTGTAAAAAATCAATAAAATATATTTTAAAAATAAAAAAAAATAAAAATATCTCATGCAGTAACACCTGTAGTAGACTGCTGCAATCTGTTGTGCACCACATAACTCCAAGGAACACCCTCATATAGATCAGGGTATGGGAAGCCAGCATGTCCAACCATTCACAATGGCACCTCCTAGTAGGCTAAGCAGTCAGTATTATTATTGCTTACTTCATGTATTTTGATCTTTCTTCCCAAGTAGATTGGAAGTGTGAGATGACAAGAATCCTCACGTAAATGATTTTAAGGCCTGTTGCCTACATAAAAGGTACTCATTTAGTAAACATTTCCCTATTCTTCCTGCCCTATCCTGCAACAAATTGGCTTCTGGAAAGTTGAGTTTTGACCTATGTCATTGGCTTTCATTAAAAGAGTGCATTAAAAATATTAGCCACATAAAACAAATTGCTGCTTCTTTTGCATGGATATGTTTACAGGCACTGCCCTGCCATTTCCTGGTGTCGCCCATTTGAAATCCAGTGTGAGAGATTTCTTTTAGAACTCAGTCCAAGAAAAGCTTTGCTTCTCTTAAGAAACATGTATGTATCACAGGGATACTGATATATATGTAATAGGCTATGTTTCCTTTTTTATTTTGACCATCAGGAAGCTGAAGTCTAAATAGAATATTCTACTTTAGTAACTAAATAGAGTCTTAGGATCTGCTTACCTATGATGCTTTTCCCCTGGTGCTCTATACTATCTATTCTAATATAGCTTTACCTATAAATTTACCTCCTAATTTACCTCCAGTATTTGTCTCCTTCTTCCTTTCGGTCATAAAATTTCCTGAGTTTCAGTTGAGCACATGATGCCCAGGACTCATGGATTCCCAGCCTCCCTTTCACTAAGTGACTAACAGGATGCCAACAGGAGTGATGTCCACAACATGTGGGTCATGCCCTCAAACGGAAACTCGTCACTCTCCTCTTCCTCTTGCCCCTCCTGGGGAGCTATGACTTACATGGTGGTGGAAGAGGGGAATGTCCTAGGAGAGAGAGCAAAAATGTAGCAGGATCCCTAGAAGACTGTCAATCCCTTACCCCACCGGATTCCAGGTTGGGCCTCCATAAAAATGAAAAATAAACTTTCTATCTATATTTAGTCTATGCTATCTTGGTCTTTCGTAAAGCAGCTGAATCAATACCCTACCTATTATACCCTGATCCCAAAGTTTTATTTATATTTATATAGTGTACCTATTTCCATGTATATTTCTTGGAGTTACTTCCACTGCTTTTGTTACATGAATGGAGAGAAGAAAGTACAAAGAAAGTCAAGAAAAAATAAAATGATACACACACACTGACAAGTTTGACAACCAGAATTTGCCCTAGCCCTGCCACACCTTATACAGATTCATCTCTGCAGGAGAATGATTCTCTTTTCAAAATGTGTTAAAAAGGGGAATACTATTTTGGATTTGTTTAGAGGTTTTAAATTTTACTTCAAAGCATTGTCACATTTTTTAGCGACAGGAGAAATAAAAAGAAAATCTTCTTCCTTCAACTTCAACAAGGCATATTCACGCAATCTTGCCCAAACTTAAACAGATGAACTGAGCTCAGCAGTCATGGAAAGAGGGTTAACAGTGATCTAGAATATCATTTTCTTCAGTGAATGGGCTTATAAAAAAGTAAAATAGCAATACATATTCAACTTAACAAGGCAAACATTATATGAAATGCTTAAAGAAAAACATAGTGGCCCCTCTTCCCCTTGTCCCATTCCTCCTAAGCCAGGGGTGGGAAACATTTGGCCCATGGGTCATATAAGGCCCTTGAAATTATTTGGTCTGGCCCTGCCAAGACATTATGGGTGAGTTACTTAAATGTCTGACCTAATATAGCAGGCTAATTTTCAAGTTGGCCCACAAATAATGTTATAAATATCCAAATGGCCCTTGGCAGAAAAAAGGTTTCCCACCCCTGACCAAGGGGAACCAAATTTGATATCCCTTCAGTATCCATTCACGCACCTCCCTCTTCTCGTATGGACACACTGACATGCTTGGGTTTATCTTTTATTTACTACTAGTGGCCCGGTGCATGGATTCGTGCACATTGAAAGGAAATTAATTAGAAGAAATATTTTAATATCACTATTCGCCCTTTCTCTATAATAGAAGTATCAGGGATGAAAGAAAATTAGTAAAATGTATATGAAAATAATATATAAGTTGATTAATAAATAAACAATAACAACATGATATAACAACAACAAAGACATGATATAAAAACAATAAAAACATGATATACAAACAACAAAAACATGATATAAAAACAACATTAATAAAAACAATGACTGATAAATTGATTAAACTTATTCTAATATCTCCCTGTATACCACATTAAGAGTAAAAACACTTTCAGAGTGCTTGACTCTGTGATGAAATATTTACAACTTTAACTTTAAGGTCACATGCTCTTCGAACTATATAACTGACCATGTCCAAAAACAGATTCAAGTAGGAATATTCCTATTCTGTCTAGAGTTTGTCCTTGTGATTTATTAATAGTCATTGCAAATGCTGGCATCACGGGAAACTGTCTTCTAATTAATTTAAATGGAAGGCCAGTGTGTCAGACAGGGACAAATCAATTCTTGGAATCAGAACAACCACAACTGACAATGACAGATCGAAACACACGTGTGATTGGCACCAGCAAGAGCTTTATATGTATCGTGCATGTGCAAGGCAACATTTATTTTTAAATTGTCAGTGCACGTCATATGTACCAGCCAGTTGGACAGTTGGACAGTCGGTCACTTAGCCTTTTATATATACAGGTATCAGGAACATAAGACACATAGAGTTAACTCATATTCATAAACTTTGAGGTAAACTATATTTCCTAGAATGGCATACCAAGCTTTAAGCAACCAGCCTCATTTTGAGATAAATGATTTAAGCAGCTAGTTTCCTGTTGATATAAATAAGAAAAAAATTAAAACCTACTATATGTTTTGGAGATAAATTTCTATTCATTCTACCTCTAAATACAGGGGTGGGAAGACACAGGTTTAGAGTTGTTCATATGGAAAAAGACATGTGGGTTGTGATTATTACAATAGCTTTTATTAACTGCATTTAGTGTACTCATAGTTATAAACCTACTGTTGTCCCCCTCTGTATATTCTCATATGCAACTAATTTTCTCCGTCTCCTCGTCTTTACCATAGTTCAAGCTTCATCAACATTCACCTAGATTATTTCCTACTTGTCTCTATGCCTCCATACAACCCATTCCTATAGAGGAGCCAGCATGATCTTTCAAAACCTCAATCAGGTGAAGTCATCCAACTGTTTAAAGCTTCCAATAACTTCTCATCGATGTGAGAAGAAAATCTAACCTCCTTTCACATTTCCAAAAGTAAAGGACTTCACAAGTGATCATATTGGTCCCTGTTTAAGCCTCTGACCTTATGCCTGGCCACACCCCCTTCCACCCTGGTCATTTTTTGGCTGCAGGGCCTCAGCTGCTCCTTCTACCTGGATGCTTCCCCACTCCAGTGTAAATGAAGAGTTCAACTTGCCATTCAGCATACACTTTCTCAGGGAGGCTTTCTCTAGCCTCCCAGTCTAAAGTTACCATCCGGGCACTTCCTGCCATGCCTCCCTATTTTGATTTTTTCGTAACTCCTTTCAATATTTGATTTCCCTCCTTTGAAGATATTTATTTACTTCCTTGCTGCTTCCCCCACTCAAACATAAGTGCCACAAGAGGTGCTTTTGCTGCCATATTCCTGGGCCCAAGAACAGTGTTTGACATATAAAAGGTGCTCAATAAAGTATGTCAAATAAATGAAACAATTGATCAATTTAAAATAGCCGATGTTCCCTATATTTTCTGATTAATGGCTCTGTTCCCTCTGTTGAGAGAAAAGGGAAAGAAGAACTACAGTGTAATTTTAAAATCTGACTTCAGAATTAGGTGGCTGAGATTCAAATCCCAACTCTATCTTTTGCTAGTAGGTTAGATATCATTCTTTAAGCCTCAGTTATTACAATTGAAAAATGAGATTTGCAAAGATCAAATGAGGGGATAGATTTACAGGCATTTAAAACCACTAGAATGTTATGTAAAAGTTATCATTTCAATTAGCTGGAACATGAATAAGTAGAGAAAATATCAGAAACTGAATTAATTTGACATTTAAACAATCTCTATACTAATAATAGAGGAATATACAAATTGTCCAGGATGCCATCACAGTAACAGTAATGACCAAACAGCAGGCTGCATGGGGCAACAAGGCTGGCAGGGGGGTTAGTGAGGGGCGACCAAACGACTGAACAGCAGGCCCAGTGGGACATCCAGGCCGACAGGGCGGGCAGTAAGGGGCAACCAGGCAAGCAGAGGGGAGCAGTTAGGAGTGACCAGGCCGGCGGCGGGGGTACATTTGGGAGCAACCAGGCTGGTGAGGGGGGGGGGGGGGCAGTTGGGGGCCACCAGGCCGGCAGGGGGGAGGCAGTTAGGGGCGATCAGGCCAGCAGGCAGAGGCGGTTAGGGGTGATCAGACTGGCAGGCAGGTGAGCCGTTAGGAGCCAGAGGTCCTGGATTGTAAGAGGGATGTCCCGGATCAGAGAGGGTGCAGGCTGGGCTTAGGGGACACCCTCATGCATGAATTTCGTGCATCAGGCCTCTAGTAATTTAAATAATACTCACATGTGAAATGTATACATAGAATGTTTACCTTTTTGTAACTGGATATTCTCTGAGAGATGTGCTCAACTTTTTCACTGCAGATGGCACTGAATTTACTCTGAAGTTCAGTAGGAATCACTTCATTCAATGAGTTAAGGCTGGTGCAGTTTTGTACAAAATGATCATCACTTTTAGCTAAGGCTTCGAGAATCTGTAGTGACACACAGACACACATGCAAAATGCAGAACAGAACAGGAAAATAAAAGCTTCAAAATTAGCCAAGTAAAATGTTCACAATTCCACAACACAGGTGACTTCCCAATGCTCTTGTGGTGGCTGCCTAGGATTTCTATGTTCACCCAAGCCCTGGCAGTAGAGTGACGGGCCTGTGTGTCTGGTATCTCATTCTTTGCCTTCTGTTGACTATAAAAGGCTCCCTGAAGGAGGTGAGTGGACTTCTAAGACGCCTCGCTCAATAAATCAATACACTGATGTGGGAACACAATGCTTATATGTTACTCAGAACATTTTTTTCAATTTTATAGAACAATAAAAACTAATGAAATCCAAAAGAGTAGCCTCCTTACTTTCCCAGTACAAAGTGTGCATTTAACAAATGTTTGCTGAAGGACTGAATAAATAAGAGGTTATCTTGCTAAAATAACAATCAATGCTACCTGCAGTGTCTGTGCTCTGATAACAGCATCAGATAAAAGCGTCCTATTTATGTATTCAATTTGTAAACCCTTTTGGCTATTTGAATCAATGGTAAGGCAGTGTGCGTGTGTCTGTGTGCACGTGTCTATGAGTGTGTGTATGAGTGTATGCACACACACATGTTCACACAAATACATACACACCCTAGATCCCTGAGAATTTCCTATGAATTAAGAATTGTCATATTTATATGTAGCATTTTTTATTGTTTAACGATCACAGGACTGATTATAACCTTACCTAACATTTTTAAATAATTTGTGAGAAATGTATACATGGTATATTTATCTGAACTGCCTCACCACCTCCACTTCCCTTTCTTGCAGAATATAAAGTGTGAGTTATTTACTTATTCCACTAATTATTATGGAATGTGAGTTACTAATCTAGAAATTTGAGGGGTTTTTACTACCTTTAATTTTCTTTTCTTCTTGTGTGCAGGGGAAATACGTAAGTGTACTAACTTACACAGCTTTCATATATAAAATAACCCATGTAATTTTGCAAATTTGAAATAGGAAATGAGATAAAATAATTACAATAACTTGATCACAAATTCTTACATGGATCCTCTTTAATAGTACAATGCAGTAGGGAAAGGGTTGCATTTTAAAAATATAGATCTTATATCAATAGATAAATAGAGTGGTAAATGTGATCAGAATGATGGCATTTTTTTAAAAAGTAGACTTTCAGAATATAAAACAGAAACATAATTATTTTTAAAATGGTGAATTTATATTTCTGTAATTATTTTCTCTAACTAATATTTAAAAAAAATATATGCTACAGCCCTGGCCGGGTAACTCAGCTGGTAGAAGTGTCATCCTGTACAACAAATGGTAGGGCACATACCTAGGTTGTGGGTTTGATCCCCAGTTGGGGCTTGTACAGGAAGCAACCAATCAATGTTATTCATTCTCTCTCTCTCTCTCTCTCTCTCTCTCTCTCTTTTTCCCTTTCTCTCTCTCTCAAAAGCAATAAAAACATGTCCTTGAGGGAAGGATTAAAAAAACTCATGCTATAAATATTTTAAGTCTATCTTGATTACACATAAGTGAAACAAGAATTGAAATGAAGAAATAAAGGTAGTGAAGCTATTTGACATATTACTTACTTGTAATACCTGAATCCTCACAGGGTGATATAAAAATCCTAAAGTTCTAACCTGTGGAAAGTCCCATAGGAGTTTGATAGATCTCCCTTGTAGAGGATCATGAAAAGCAAGCACAGGATCACCTCTCACTTCCTACATGATTTATCCATTAGGATGAACACTTGCTTCCTCCCTGTCTTGCTGCAGGCTAAGGACTACGGATAATATCCCTCACTACCAAGAATTATATAAATGTCTGAGGATCTATTCGTAAATCATCTCTAAGTTTTGTGAAACTTTATGAAATAAGGTTGAGACTTGCAGGATTTGAAATCTCGTATCATGTATTTCATGACTTCAAATACTCCTCCGAGAATTATGTACATTTTAAAAAAGCACCACCTGGCGTGAAAATCATCTTAAAACATACACATGATACTGAATTAACAAACACAGCAAACTTACAAAATGCAGAGAAGACTGCCAAAGCAACTAACACTCCCCTGGGCTAGAGTCCCATCTAACTTCCCACTGTGCTCCAACAAGTATCAATAAAAAGGAAGACTGTACACATACTGAGTAATGGGGGGTGGGGAGGAGCAGAAGCTGAAAGGAAACGCATACAGCTCTTTACACGTTTTAAGATGGGGGTGGGGAGGGTTTCAGTTGCTTTATCTAGAGCACAATCCCTTGTTCCCAGGATGGCCCTTACCTTTGCAGTGAGGCTGAAGAAACCTTTGGGCTCGATCATCTTCTCCACCACGTTGCACTTGATCCCAGCGGTGCTGTCATACTCATACACAACCCCGTACTCCAGGTGCACATTATCCACCGTCAGACTCACATGCTCCTTCTTCCCATCAATGATGGCCATGGTGTTGAACTTGTCAATTACCTCTGGAATAAAGACAATTTTAATTCAGCAAATTCATGAAGGGTCTGTTAGCCTTTTCAAATAATTTGAGTCTCTTTGAATAATTTTTAAGGAGTTCTTTAAAGGATGCCTAAGTTTAATGTGCTAATGAAGTATATACCCTTGTTAACATTTTTTAAAAGAAGAACATTTTTTTTTAGAAATATGCTTGAGTTATCCAAATCTCACTACTCTATCTTTACATATCCATTTTGATCTATGGACCATATGTACGCCTATTTACACCACTATAAACGTTATACACACAATTTTATATTTTCTCATTAAAAGCATGCATAGATTAAAGTCAGCATTCTTGAAACTGCCTTAAACATTGGATGAATATTTTCTGAAAGCAGAAAAAAAAACACATAAGGCCATATTGACGAAGCAGAAAGGAGATGCAGTAATCATTTTTTCAGCAGAGAGTGTCTGAATTCTCCCAAATAGCATTTTCCAGAGAGCTCATTGAGAAAATTTCTCATCATTCACTATACTAACATTTCCATTTGGAACATCTTCTTATAGGTTTTGAACTAAAATCAGTCAGCTGATAAAACAGCAACAACAACAACAAAAACACTTAATTCTCAAGTGAGAAACCTAACAGTAAATATTAAGTAAGCAAAATAAAATGAGTTTATTTAAAATAATTCTAGAAATAGTGAAAATAGCAAAAATAATTAAATCCCAGCGTAGCTAGGAATCGATTTCCAGAGCATCTCATCAACCCTCTCTACCTTTCACTGAGACAGAATAATGATTAGCAGCAATTAACTCTAAATGAGAAAAAAAAAAAAGCTTCAGGATGAAGTCCTGAGATTCATCTTCATTTAAAAAAATGAGAACTGATTTATCATAACAGTCTTGCTGCACCAGGAGGTCGAGCATTTCTAATACTGCCCATGAAATGAGTGGCTCCTACCAATGGCCTTCCAGGAGTGGGGAGAAACAGCTTCTCCTAAGTTCCCCCATACGAGCAGTGTGTCTAGGGAATTCTCCACCTGTGCTGGTTTGCAAAAAACTAAAACTACAATAAAAATTTAGGGACACCCACCAAATATATGAGTGGAAAGATGCCAGGAAAGTGGAAGAGAGGATGCAAGAACTTCGGGGAAAACTTTTGAAACAATAACTCAGAGCATTTGTCAGTTGCCTCAGCCCCCTTCACCTTTGGCAAAGAAGCTACTGAATATAGCAATCTGCTGGCGTGCTTCACCGAGAAAAGAGGTGATAGGAGTCCTTGTCAACAGGTCTCTCTTTCTCTCGTTTGCACAATAGCTTGCTTCTTTCATTACTATCAGTGCTTCAATATAGTAAAAGTTACTTGAATCAAGAAATTATTTTCAAAAGAACTATGGACCTTCTAAACCAGGGCTTCTGGGATATAAGTGTGCATGCAGATCAGATTTATTAACTTGGAGATTCTGAGTCAGTAGATCTAGGGTTGGCTGAGATTCTGGGACTCTCTCTTGCTCCAGGTTCTGCTGCTACTGGTCTGCAAACCACATTAGAGTAGTAAGGTCTAAACAACATCTAAACTCAAAACAAGGAAACACATTCTAACTGAGATTGAATCCTCATTCTACCATGTACTAACTTGGGCAACTCCCTTAGCCTCCATTTCTTCTCCTATAAAATGAGGATGGTGATAATCACACCTTATGAGATCTTCTCTTTTGATGACTTTATGAGATAATTTATGTAAAAGACTTAATAAAGTGACTAACAAAGTGTAGTAGCTATTCCACATTAGCTAGAACAGCGGTTCTCAACCTGTGGGTCGCAACCCCTTTGGGGGTCGAACGACCCTTTCACATGGGTTGCCTAAGACCATCGGAAAACACATATATAATTACATATTGTTTTTGTGATTAATCACTATGCTTTAATTATGTTCAATTTGTAACAATGAATTGTTACAAATGAAACATGAGGAACTGTATTAAAGGGTCGCGGCATTAGGAAGGTTGAGAACCACTGAGCTAGAAGCTATTATTACTTATGCATTTGACATGACATCTATTAGTAACAATTACTTAAGAAAGTGGCTTGAATGGGGAATGGGCAAAAAGGTGAAGGGGATTAAGAGGTACAAATTTATAGTTATAACATAAATTAGTCACAGAGATATAATGTACAGCATAAAGAATATAGTCAATAATATAATAACTTCATATAGTGATAGATGGCTCCTAGACTTCTCATGATGATCACTTCATAAGATATATAAATATCAAATAACTATGTTGGACATCTGAAACTAATGCACTATTATATGTCAACTGTAATTTAAAAGAGCTGTACATTCCCAAATGAAAAATATAAGTGGCTTGAACATATCAGATTTTCAATAATTAGCACATTGAAAAAGAATACTATGAACAAATAGTGAGAAAAGAAGGAACCCACCTTCTACTTTGCAATCAAAAGAATCCCCTGCTTCATCTCCGGGGGGTTTGGTGTTAGACTTTTGAAGGTCTTCTTGGGCGCTCTCGAGGCTGTTATAAACCCACTGTATGGAATCTTGCTGGAAATGAGGAAGGGAAAAAACCTCAGCGGCATTAGTGCTTCCTAAACATGCGTATCCATTTCATAAGCCTGCTTCAGAAGGAGCGCTGACAAGCTTATTTTTCCTTCTGGTTTGTTTAAAAATAATAAATTTTGAAAAAGAAAATCAACATCAGAAACTAATAGAATGTCAAAGCCAACTATCGTTGTTTAACAAGCTGACCTTTTAAAGCTTGAAATTTTATCTCCCAAAAGTATGTTTTTGAGTAAGATATACTCCCCAAATGTCTTACTTAAATGCCTCAATTATATCTTAAAATGAACTATAAATTACATTTTTGAATAAATAAATGTTAGATGAACAGTTTTCCAAAAGATCAAGCATCTACACCCTTTTAGTGCTCTCCCTTTAAGTGCTCTCCTAACAATCACATATATTTTAATACACTTAATGTTTTTTGAATCAAACCAATAAAAAAATTGGAAGACCATCTTTCATCTCATTAGGTTCTGAAGTAATGTAACTATCTTTTAATCCTCCTATGTCATAAATCATCCTGTATCTTAATTGAAATAGCAGTTCCAATCTTATTTAGATAAATGAGAGAGAGAAAAAGTGACTACCAAGCAAATGCTTTTAGGGTTGCATTACTCTAAGTTTATACTTTTCCGAGGTAAGATGATAAATTGAATTGCACTACTGAAGTGTGATATAATTTGTATTACCCACTTTTCTCTTGTTTATTAACTTCACAATTATGTTTAATTATGATATTGTTATGCATCACTAAAATGCTAACATTTGATCATTCAAATACATCTTGGTGACCTGTTGTGGCCTCCAATGACCCACATCCCCAAGAATCTACACCTTTATGTGACTCCTCCTACACTGACTCTGGGTGTGATCATGTGATCTGATTTTTCCAAAGGGATAGAGCAAGCATGATGTAAATAGAGAGTTGATCGACTGTAATATCCCCTCTTGAAACCCAGACACCATGAAGAAGGGAAATCTTGCTAAAGACTGGAAAGGGAGGCCATGTGGAAGAGTCTGGAGAGAGATTAGCAGCAGCGGAACTGCAGTGCCCAGTCAGTCCCAGCATAATGCAGACGTGCCAGTGCCCTCACAGGCACTGACACCCAATCAGCCCGCAGAATCAAGGGAAATAATCAATCACTACTGTTTAAGCTACCGAGTGGTGGGACAGTCTGTTTTGTGGCAATGAACACCCGATGTTATTCATTTTGTAAATTTTTCTGTCCATTTATTATTTTTCTCAATCATTTTATTGATCAACAATACCTCTCCAAGAAGGCAGGCTGGGAAAATAAAAAGGAGTAAAACCAAAATCCACTTAGCTACTTATTAAAATTCTGATAGAAGGGGAAAGATTTGATAATTTCAGAAATGTCCTTTAAAAAAATTCATTCAGTAATATAGTTCAATAAATATTGAACTACTTACGATGAACCAGAATAACCTATGCATAAATGTGTGAATTCTAATTTGCTATGCTAATTTGACCTATTGGTAAGTAAAATTGATGAGCTATTTTCTTGTATGTGCAGTATTTTGCAGGGTGTTGGGCCTGAACTATGAGAAAATAGCCATTTATCCTTCTGATTTGGACACAAAGTTTTATTCCCCAATCCAGAAAACAGTGCTTCAGTGTATATGACAGAAAAAAATTCGAAGCCTCTCGTGTGAAGATTTTTTGCATTTAAAATTCTTTTGCATTTAGTGGATTAAACTGAATTTTCTCTTTTAGTCCAATATGCACTTGTACCTCATGAGATAATAAGCTTTGCTTATAAATTAGGATTGTAATTTTATTTTTTCTATACACTTGAAATTTGGACCAGAGGATAGTGCTGACAATTTTAAATAATGACAAGTACTTTCTTTTCTGAGCTAAATTCAATTGGCTAAATTAATATATCCAAAAATTCAACTGCAGACCCCATAATACCCACAAGTTTTTGTTTTTCACAAAATTCTAATAGTGAACATTGTAAGCATTTATAATTCATATCTACAGACACAGAATGACCATCCTATATTCTCAAGCAAATACAAGGGTCAGGAAAACAGTTTAAACCTTTGGATCTCAATTTGATAAATTTAAAAACTCAAATCTCAGGGCATTTTTTAAACAGGTGATAATACCGCAACAATGAAATGTAACGTTAAGCACAATCGATCATCACTCATTATTTTGACAAAGCAATCATGATGAGATTTACAATGCTGTGCTTAAATGTGAACCCAGAAGTGGAAACCACAAACATCTCTGGCACTTCCTGTGCTGTCCCTGGGGTTTCCATGCACGTTCGCGATTAGATCTGGATAAGCTGAGAGGCAGCGTACCTTGGTTGGTCTCCTGTACTTCCTGCAGGCCGTGACATGTGCAATGACGCTGGCGTGTGTCTCTTTGCTGACATTGATCCCATTGACTTTGATGATACACTGCCCAGGGTGAAGACCGGCTGCTGCGGCCACCGTTCCTTTAAGTACAAATGGAAAATTGTCAGAAAGTCATTTTAGATTTGTTTTTATCACATATGCAATAAGGAAAGCAATGAAAAAATATAATAAACATCTAGCTAGTGTGTTTTTGATAATTTGGTTCTGATAGCAATGCCCTCTCAACATGTTTCTGCTATTTACAGGGCATTCAAACTGTAACAGTATTTTCCCACCTCCCTATGAATTAGTTTGAAGGGATATTGTAAAGTAACTTTTTTAATGCTAATCAGTTATTTTCCCTTTAAAATGTCTAGTCAATCTAATTTTCTGAATATGCATGTATAATAGCAAAATGAGAAAGCCAGTATCATGCCTTATTTATCTTTCTTTTGTTTACAAAAATCTCTAAAAATTAAAATAGAATTCACTTTCATTTTAAAAATGCCAACAATTAAAAGAAATTCTTAAGAAATCAAATCAAACCAATTAGCAAGTGGACTGGATTTGCTAAGAAAAATAAGTTCAGGAACCAGAGAACTGAAGAATAAAATTAATCAGATAACATCAACTGCCCATCACTTATTTGCATAGACATAGATTTAAGTATGGAAGTGGCATATCCTAACCAGTGAGTTAAGATTTTCAGAACCTTCCAATCATTATTATTTGATATTCAAAGCAACATTAACAAAGCAATGAATATAACTAAGATAAATAACTACAAAACTTATTATAAGTATGTTAGAAGAGCCTTTCTTTATAAGCAATTTCCCTCATGAAAGAATTAATAAAAATCCTGAAGAACATAATTTATATTCAAGAATTGTCCTCACTAAAATTCACTCCCAGAAATTTTAAGTGCTTTTCCTGGACTGAACTGATTCTTGCTGGAGTGAGGGACATTCCCAACAGAAAGAACAGCCTGAAAACAGGCACTGTGTCAAGAAATAACCTAGAGCCCTAACCGGTTTGGCTCAGTGGATAGAGCGTTGGCCTGCGGACTCAAGGGTCCCAGGTTCGATTCCCGTCAAGGGCATGTACCTTGGTTGCAGGCACATCCCCAGTAGGGAGTGTGCAGGAGGCAGCTGATTGATGTTTCTAACTCTCTATCCCTCTCCCTTCCTCTCTGTAAAAAAAATCAATAAAATATATTTTTTTTTAAAAAAAAGAAATAACATGGACATTCAGGAACATATTAGCAGTTGGGAGTGTGAACTTAGAATAGAAAGGATCCTGGAGAGCAGAGCAGAGCCAGGTTGGGAAGTTCTGGGTGCTTTGCATGAAGTCCTAAGTCTGAACCTTACTATATATGGACGAGAAAAACATTTAAGAATTTTAAGCACAGAAGTGACATGATCCCCCCCCAATGGAACATGGGTTATTAGAAAAATAAGTCAAAAATCAAAATCACAGCATCTGCTGAAGTTTTCCAGGTTGGAACTAAGGTAGCATTAGCCATAGAGGGGAGAATGAGGTCACGTATTTGATGTGTGATGATGGAGTTTGTGGAGAGGCTACAGTATCCAAGATCACTCTTGTACCTTTGGACTCAGTGGCTGAGAAGATGGAGTCACTTAAATAAAGAGAGAATACAGAAGGTAAAGCAGCTTTAGAGAATGAACAAGTTCTTTTGGGGAGAATGCTGAGCTTTAAGGTGTCCCAAGGCCATTATGTATATAATAAACAATTGGATCTGGGCGATAGTACACAGGAAAGAGATCTAGGCTGGAGACAGAAATGCAGAAATCCCTGGCAAAGAGGATCAACATGATTGTTTATGGAGAACAAGCAAAAAGAGAATAAAATATAAACCAAGTTTTTAGTCACTAAAATCATTTAATTTAAAATGCATTTTATAGTTTAATAAAATGCATGGCCATTAGCCATTTTATTAAGCTATAAAATGCATGGCTTATAGGAATTCTTGAAGTAATCATATGGCAACAGGCTATAAAACACACAGATCATTTTTAAACCTGAAAACTCACATCTTTGAATTAATGACAAAAAGGTAATTACTTACTGTCACAAAAAAAGACAAATAGATGCCCTAAAATCATCATATCCTCCGGCTAAACTGAAGCATGCAGAAAATTGATTTCAGGAGGCATCATTCGTTATTAACTTTTTAACAGAGATACATATGCCCTACAATTTTTAAATGTTTTTTAAAAATATCATTTTAAGAATATACTACTATTGAGTTAATACAGTAAAATATGATGAGAAAATTCATAACATGATTATGTACATTATAAACATATTCTTGTTTAGTGAAGAATGGCAAACATGCTGGAAAGCTGTTCACCACGCAGAATAGCTTTCTCACCTCTTCCCACCGCATGCACAACCGATGGGCCATATCCCCGGATCTGGAATCCAAGTCCGTCGGCTGAATCTGGGATTTTCACTGTCCTAAGATCAATCCGAAAATAGGGTAAGACGACTTTAAAACACCACAATTGGTGAAAACAATAGTTGTCCAAACTTTTATTTATTCTTTCCATAAATTCATATTGAGGGTCGACCCTGTGAAAAACACTGGGTTCCAAACCCTCGAGGGAAGCAGGCACGGAGCAGGCACACATAGCAGGTTTCTCACTTGACACAGGCATTGCAAGAACAACCTGAGTAAGGACAGGCTCTGGCCTCAGACACTCCTTGCTCTGAATCCACTTTTAGTGACTTTTAGTCACTTGATAGTTGGATAACTTGAATGAACTCCTTAACTTCTCTGAGTCTGAGTTTCCAGAAAGATGATGGTGTTAAAACTTACTTTGCAATGTGTCGGTGGAGATTAAAAGAGATATCAGTGGCCAATTGCCCTACGTTGTGCCATGAGCTACGTAGGTATTTAACAAAACGGAAGCTTCCCCCTTGACACTGGTGCACACTGTGAAATTTCTTTGCTAACATTAACATAAAAGAAACAGAGTTAATACATTCCTACCTGTTGGGAGCTCCATCAGAAAACAACAAAGAGCCAGTTATAAAGAACAGATGCATCAAACACCACATCAAAGCAAGTTAAGAACATGATTAACGTTAGTACTTATTCAGTGGGATTTTTTTTTCATTATTTAGAGAATACTTTATTAGTTTCTGTAATCAAACCCATGTAGATTAAGACCTTACATATTTAATACAGTGTGTTACCCCTGTACAAATGGAAAAAATTATGTTGAACGTTTCTAGACCAATATGGCTGTTAATTTCTGTACAATGCCAACCCAACACAGTACAACTGGGATAGTTTTTCCAAAGTTGACAGCACAGCTAAAGTTTCCAAAAATTCAAATTATATATATATATATATATATAGAGAGAGAGAGAGAGAGAGAGAGAGAGAGACCAATAGCAGTATGTTATGCATCAATAGCAGCAACAGCTTTTTCCAGGTTCTGCAGTCATCGGATTTTAAAAGAATAATACAACAAAAGGTAAACCTGCTTAAGTCAAAAGAAATTTTCAATGAATCCACACGGAAAAGAAGATGAAGGGTTGAAAATAAACTCGAGTAAGCTGACATGGCACACCAGGGAGGGATGTCCGATTTGGCACTAACAAATCAGCTACTCCTTAGAAGGAAGCCAGAAATCAGATAGTGACGACGAAAAGCAGAGAACAGGAGATAAGATGAAACCTCATAATAAAAACGAGTATAATAAATTGCGGCAGAGAGCACAGACAAATGAATACGATGCAATAAATTTTGATGGATAGCCCTTGATGCTCAAGAAACAAGTGTTTGCCAAAAGCTGCTGAATGAATCATGAAATAAATGCAGCAGTACTTCAAGGGCACATTAAACAGTCTCAGGTCTTATTTGTAATTTATGAAATAGCTGTTGGAGCAGTTTGAGCACCATGGTGCCTAGAACACTTGGGAAAGCCAGATAGTGCATTTAGACCTGAAGGCGGGGGCTGGCACTGCCACCTAAAATATAACCCAGGCAGGCATTCAGACATTCGGCGACAGAAATGCACATTGCCTGTTCCAGGGAATCTGAAAGGATTATCATACATTAGGATATACCATAGGAAGTGATCTGCATATTGGTGGGATGGAGGTCAAAGAATGAATTTATCCTTTATCCTTAATTAGATAATTTTTTGGTTTATAAAACTGTATCTGTTTCCTTTTAACAAAAACTCGTCACTAGAGTCTATCAAATATAAACTTAAAAATAGAAAATAACTGAGGGGGGGGAGGAAGGGGAATAAATACATTTCCTGAGCATGAAATAAAAAACTCATACTTCTATATATTACCAATGAGAGCTCACTTTGTCTGAAATAACTTAGAGCTTTCAGGCCATGATGAATTATTGTTCTTTAGGATTGTGCAGAATTCTTGGTGGCCTCTCAATCCTTCCTAAGCAAGGTCTTCTATCCTAATATGGCTATGGAAGGCTGACCCAACTCTAATCTTCTAGAAGATGATTATACTTTTCTTAACAAAATTTGTACAAAACACTATAAGATGCATTTGGTCATAATTTGGGGACCCCCTTCATAAAATGATCTTTGGAAAATGTTTACTGGTGGAAACACTATGTTGCCTATTCAAGAAAGAATTAAATTTATACAAGAAGGATGCTCTATTAACTGTAGAAAACATGTGCCTAAATTACCTTCTACAAAGCCTGCTGGAAAATTCCTTGTGTTATCTTTTGTAAAATGCACCTAGACTCGAAAGAAAAATTCTGTTGTATTTACCTCTCACATTTTTGCTTTTTTCCCCCAAACAGGATACTTCATAAATTGTAAGTAGCTATTGCAAAAAAATATGAGAGTGATTTATAGGAGTCATATATTAGAATAAGGACATAAAGGAACGGTTATAAATTTTGAACAAATTAAAAAGAAAAAATGAGTACTCCATCCTCAAAACAGTTTTAAAATACAATGCAAAATATGCCTCGATGTAAAAAGAAGCAATGCAAAAATGAAATGAGAGAAAAAAGCATCACAGATCAGATCACTGGAGTATATATTATGGGCTGAACATGTCACTAAGTTCTTACAAACCTAGATTTATTTAAGTGTTCTTAGCAGCTCTGTAATATAGTCACTCCTATCATCCCCACTTTTTTATGGATGAGGATGTTGAAGCAACACAATTAGCAAACAAGTGGTGGATGAGAGGCTTGATCCTGGACCAGAAACATCAGGGTTCCAGTTGCTGTGCAACAAACACTGAGGGAAGAATCAGAAGATCCATGTTCCAACCCTGCTCATCTAGCAACTACTTCTAGGACTAGGGATTTGCCCTATCTATTTAGTTTTCAAGCTGGTGACTTCAATGACCTCTACCTGTTGAAATGTTTGTGATCAGTGGACCAGTATTTGTAGGGCTAAATTAGGGATCAAGGGCCCATGAGTAAAGCTTAGGAATGCTACTCCTTTATTCCTTTCCTGTTAAATGTCCTCAAAATGTCCACAGGTAGGCAACTAGGTTAACCTTATCCTAGGTGTGTTGGATAAAGGGGGAGCACTAGATCATAACTAGTTTTAGAGAAAGATGACATTGTTATGGTTATCTGCTGCTCTCCAGCACAAAGTCCCTCTAAATGAGTAACTTTAATGAGGCCCACTCTTTCGGACCCCTTAGTAAGCTGTTGGTAGAAACATCTACCTTGATGACTTAGCACCACAGAATGTAGCCTACTACACTGCACTACAACTCTTAAGATAAACAGTGCACCCAACTTTGCTGAATATATATTAAGGCAGGAAAGAACACTCCATTATATATATTTAGAATCTTTCTATAAGTAGTTAAAGTAAATCATTCTGTTTTTGAAGTGGTAACCCTCATTTATCTTAAAATTCATGAAGTTGCTTATCACTATTGATAAATAATATAATAAGTATTAAACAGTAATTTTGACAAAATCATAGTATGTACCATAACACATTTGTGGAAAGCACTTTATATGCATTATTTCTGTTACCTCATTGGATAAACAAGTGAAAACCTGATAAGGGAAAGCAAGATCATCAATGATTTAGAGAAGAAAAGCCAATGTCTCCCAACTATATTCACCATATCTTAATTTTTGTAAAAAAAAAAAAAAAAAAAAAAGATCATAAAGCATATCTGATTTTATAAATATGTGATTATGCATATGTCTGTCGGGATTTGTAAAATTCAACTAACACTGAATTTCAAAAAAATAATAATGGTTATTTATGGGTGGTATGATTATAAGAAAAATTCTTTGGAGAGTCTGTACTCTAAATTTCCTATGATAAACATGAGTTTTTTCTAATCATAGGCAGATAGATAGGACCTATTTCTAGGTAAACACCAGCATAGGATTGTCTTTCTCTTAGTTTGGATCCCATACCCTAACAGTGTTTGATAATAAATGGTTTCGAGTTAACTTATAGCCCCTGAAATTCTTAGGGCTGAACATAGAGGAATGCAATTCTTTATTATCAAGTGTTCTATTATTTTTTCTTCACTCATAGTCAGACTCAACCCAAACTAGACCAGGAAAATTTAGACATTAAAAGGAAATTATTATTTCTGCTGAAACTACATGATTCAAGTAGCAAGCATTTTGTCATCATAAGCAATGTAGTTTTCCCCATCATTTAAAGACCAATCTTAGTGATGTTCGGTGAGGTTTCAATATTCCAAGCAATGAGAAGCTTAATTCTAGACATTTGCTTAGTTAATTTTTCTATTTTATTCATCTATGCATAATTTTTTTTAAAATCCCACACAAATCATACAACTTACTCCCTTGGCTTTGTGCTCACAAGAACTCTTAGAGGTTTTCTGCTGTTTAAGCAGGATTTCAGGAAGCAATCCACTTCATTGAAAGGTCTCATAAAAACTAGGTCACCGTTAATAGCAAAAATCTTTTTTCCAACTTCCATGCCAGCCATCTATGAGAGAAATAGAAAAAAAAGGAGTCAAATTATATTTTAATAAGGGAACTATTTATTTCCCAGAATTAGAATCTGAAAAGGTCTAGAACTTATAGATTTTGATATTTTAACATATCTGCAATATTTTTATACAATTTCACAAAATAAAACTGTGGGAGAAGTGACAGAATTATTCTCTCTGACCTAGTTTTAAATTTGATCACCCATTTTTACCTCCCTCCATGATTTAACATTGTATGCCTCCTGTGATCCTTTCTTCTGCTCTATTTTATAATCCCTTTTTTTATTTCACCCTTTTAACTATAGTCAAAACCCAAGTTAATTTTTTTACTGTATTTCCATGGATAACCAATTATCCATGAGTTTCAATCTCAACATAGACATCAATGACAACCACATAGGCATCATTAGCCTGAGAAAGGATAGGAGAGAGAAATGGCCTAGAATCCAAGGAAGTGTGCTCCAACAAGTACAGGCTATAAAATGCTGAAAAGATGACAAAGAAGACATAATCCCAAACTTCCTGGTGCAGCCACTGTTGAAAACAGTATGGAATTTCCTCAAAAAATTAAAAATGGAACTGCCATTTGACCCAGGAATCCCACTTCTGAAAATATATTCCTAAGATTCCCTAAACACCAATCAGAAAGAATATATGCACCCCTATGTTCATAGCAGCGTTATTTTACAATAGCCAAGATCTGGAAACAGCCCAAGTGCCCATCAGCAGATGAATGGACAAAAAAGATGTGGTATGTTTATACAACAGAATACTAGTCAGCTGTAAAAATGAAGAATGTGTTACCCTTTGTGACAGCATGAATGGACCTAGAGAATATTAGAATATTATGCTGAGTGAAATAAGCCAGTCAGAGAAAGACAAATATCACATGATCTAACTTATATGTGGAATCAAATGAACCTAATAAACTGACTGGCAAACAAAATAGGCCCAGAGGCATGAATGCATGGAACAGGCTGATATATCTCAGAGTAGAGGGCGGGTGATGGGAAGAGATTAACCAAAGAACTAATATACATATATGCATAACCAATGGACACAGATAATAGTGTGGTGAAGGCCTGGGATGGGACAGGAGCTGGGATGAGGGGGGTTAAGAGGGGAATTGAGGGACATTTGTAATACTGTCAACAATAAAATAAACAAACAAACAAATAAATAGCCATTATCTCTCCATGCCAACAAGGCTGCTCTTCTTAACCAAATCTACTGCCTGTAAACTATATGCTCTGTGAGTTATCAGATAAAGGATGAGAACCCTGGAGAAGACTTTTATCAGAGGCATAGGCAGATGAAGCTCTAGAAACATCCTCTGAAATAGACTGGGAGAAACATTTGCTTCTCACAGGAAATTAGCGAAAATAGTCATTTGCTGGCTGGGCTCACTAACAGAGTATAAGTTGGCCAGAGTTATTTGATTTGATAGTAGTGTGCATTAAGCTTTGTCTTGCATGAGACACCTTGGACGTTATCAGATGAGAGGATGGGTGACAGTTTACTACTAACTTTAAACAGATTCTAAGTTAAAAGCTGTTTCATTCATTATCACATTCTCTATTAAAGATTTAAATATTGAGACGTTTGCTGGGGGATTAACCATCCTATAAGCTAGGCAGCAAGGTGAGCATACGTTAACTTTGATAAACTTGGTATATAGCACTGGAAAGTAGGTTTCATGAGGATAGGAAAAATTGTCTATTTTGTTCATTGCTGTATTCCCAGAGCCCAGAACACTGCCTAGCACACAATAGGTACCAAATGGATATTTGTGAATGAATGACTGAATAAATGATCAGGAGATTTCTTGGTTTAAAAGGCTGGTGAGGTGAGAGAACATCAGTCAACATTAACCCAATGAGAAAATAGGTCAAAGTGTGTGCTTTACTGATGGAAGTTGTATTTATATGACAGTCAACAGACACAGGAAAATAGAAGACACAGCCTTTGAATTAATGGAAGAACCATCTGACATGCATAACAGTCCCACCCTACACAGTCCCCACAGGGTTCTGGGCTAGAATCCATGAACAGGGAAGTCCCAGGGGCATGGAATGAGCCATTTGGCCCCCCAGGAGCTCAAGTTCACAGCTGTAGATATTTTCAATACCTCCTGCAACTACACCTGAGTACCCAGATGTGACTCCTCTCACAGATCCCGACAGTATTTGATAGAACCTCAGAATAAGGGTATTCAGAAACATTTTCAATAGGATAGTAAAAGACTGAATTCAATTAGTTTAGAAATTTTATATTTATTATATATGTCATGCGCAACAACTTAAAATAACAATGCTAATTTACATTACCTCGGCATTGGAACCCTTTTCTACCAACTTAATTATTGGAACTTTATTTTTGTCTTCTAACCCAAAACCATAGCTGCCTTCATTGGATTTAATCTGAAATGTAAAATATTAACATTATTAATAAAGCAAGTAGGAAAAGAATTTTTAAATCAAACAGAAATAAATAATATGCATCAAACATGTTTATGTAATCTCCTGCTAATATCTAATCAAGAAGAAAACTTATGTAACATATTAATAAACTTACCAATAATGATTTAGCTATCACATTTTCCACAACTTTTAAATCATGTTTCATAAGTCGATGTTTCATATTGGATCCTTCCATTTCTTCATCCGCAAAAAAACGGAAAAGGAGAGGTTCGTCTTTGAATTCACTTTTTTCAAGGACTAATGAAACAGAGATTCAAATTGTTTCAATTAATCCCAAAATCAAATTCTTTGTCCAAAGTGATAGACATTCAGTAAAGCAATAACTGTACCATGACCTCAATTTTATACTCCTTGAACAAGTTACACTCGCTAATATCCATAATATTTTTTTCTATTTCTTTCTACAATTTCAAGCCAATGTTTCTTTTAAATTAGTTACCTAAGGGATTTTGAATTTTTAATATTTTGTCAATGTTACCTTTTTTTTATACTTAACCAAGTCTTTCACTTTCCAGATTAAAGCCTAAATTTAAATAAAAGATTATATTGAATAAAAAATGTATGCAATCCAAAACATAGAAAACTACAGTGTTTTAAATTTGTAGTAAACATTTTAAGTATGATTTTAATATCCTGCACAATTCTGGGAAAATTCAAATGGATTAAGTGTTGTTTTTATGTTGTGAGCAATTCCCATTGTGCTCACTTTGTTCTAACACTTGAAACCAGAAATATGTCTTCTGGGTGAAATGTGATTTTAGTTTCCATTAATTCTTAGCTCATTTCTGTTTCAAAGCATTATTCTCAAATAACCTTATTTATGCAAAGCCCAGTTTTTTCTCTTTCGTCTGAACAGTAATATTTTCCCCCAAATCCCTAAGATTCCTGGATACAAGAATTATGTTTTATAAGCTTTTTAAAAAGGCTAAATATCAATAGGAAGAATCTGTATTCAGCAAGATCCTGACAGCAGTCAAATGTGTTGAAAGAGAAATCTTTTCCACTTCTATTAATCTTTCGGTAGTACCTTGAAGAGTTCTTTGTTGGGACAGGTTGATTCATTGAGCCAGGGAGCTAAAGGGGAGGCAGTGTCCCCACAGCACAGTAGAAAGTTAATGCTTGATGCTGAGACAGACATGCATTTAAATTCCAGGTCTGAGATTGAACTTATGTGTAACATTGGACAAGTTACCTCTACTCTTTGAACTTCAACTTCCTCATTAAACCTTAGTGATATTATACAAAACTAAAATGAGGCAATGCATGTAAATAACTTGACATAGAGTAAGAAATAAAAAATGATAGCTATTTTATTATTTTTACAGAGTTCCAAATAGTAATGATTGACCGGATGTATGCACGTATTGTTCTTTGGATGAGAGACTGGCTGGTAATGTGAGTTAACAAGTGAAACTATTGACCACAAATTAAAAAGTAACACAGTCACAGCTGACAATAGAAATGAGAATATAAGTGAGATCGAGTTAGGTCTTGCCTACATGACATAAGCAGTTTCTCAAAACACACATGGTGTTTTGCTACTGTTTTCCTCCCCAAAATAGTCTGTCTAAAAGGAGTGAGAGAAGAAAACATCAGGAAGGCCACACATGCACTGACCTGATTGTGCTTTACTGACAGAGGCTTTTGTAGGAAAAATGTTCGCTGTAACTAAGCATTTAAAAATAAGTGTTGAGATCCAATTACTGCTTGTTTCTACCTTGATATTATAGTTTTAATTCCCTATAACGATGCCATTTCTTCCATTCAATGGTTTGCTCTTCAAGGATTAATAAGTCTATATCACAACTGACATAGTGCTCTAGAGATAGTGGAATGTAATAGAATTCTCAAAGGATATACAATATCCAAGGATGCTCTCAAAATTGCTAACTTTTGCTTCCTTTTTTATAAAAAGGTAACAACCTTCTGAAAGTAATTGACAAATTGGTATCAAATATTAGACAAGTGCTATTAAATAATGTATATAAACATATATATTAACAAATATTTGACAAGTACTATCAAATACATCTTTATGAGCATATATATGTACATATATATAACAATAAAAAAGATCATTTGGGTTTATGGAATTTCTAAGATGGTATGGATAGAGTGGGAAAACTAAGTCTCATTATTTTTATCAATTTAAGGGGAATGAAGTCATCAAACAAGAAAGAAAATCAATCTTTAATTAGTTGCCAAAAAAACCGGATTTCTCCAAGATGTTTATAATTTTGTTCTCTGAGATAAGTTTGAAGGTATTTTTATAAAAAGAACAATAAAAAAGAACAAGAAATACTTAACAATATGTACTCTCATTTAATCATTTTAATATATACTAGCATTTAAAAAAACAAACCATACATTTGATCTGAAATAGTTTCAAAGAAGCATATGAGCTTTTTTTTTTTTTTTAAACTTCTAAACTCAATTTCTCGCTCTTCTGAAATCAGTTAGGGTCTAGAAAAATACAAGGCTAATCATGGCAACTGGGAGATAACCCACACGGCAAGGCCTAGACCAGTGATGGCGAACCTTTTGAGCTAGACGTGTCAGCATTTTGAAAAGCCCTAACTTAACTGGTGCCATCACATATAGAAATTTTTTGATATTTGCAACCATAGTAAAACAAAGATTTATATTTTTGATATTTATTTTATATATTTAAATGCCATTTAACAAAGAAAAATCAACCAAAAAAATGAGTTTGTGTGTCAGCTCTGACACGCATGTCATAGGTTCGCCATCACTGGCCTAGACAGTCTTGCTGGTTCATTTCTAAATTACTTCACTGGAACACTGAGATGGCCCCAGCATCCTAACAAAAACAAAAAAGTGAAATATATACATAAGCTTCCAGAATAAAAATTCCTACCATGGTGCATAAATCCATTGTCACAAAGTCCAACAGCAAATATCATTGCCTCTTCTCTGGTGCGACAATCACCCTGTTAACCAAAGAGCACTGTACAGGTTAATAGGCAACCGAAGTCCTGCATGTTTACTACATTTGATATTCGCAGCACTAACCTGACAAAGCCACTCATATATTATGGTTTCCGTTGCTTTCATAAGCCCACAATATATCTAATTGCTATAAAACATTCACTTGATAATGAAAACATCTTTTGATCTTCAATGAAAAGCAAAGATTTAATATTTCTTGAGACAAACTATACTTTATTAAGTATGAAAACATATAAGTAACTAAAATTTATTGCTACCAAAATGACTCCTTTCTCTTATTTCTTCAATCTTTTATCCCAACTATGCATCCAGGAAATAGCCTATATATTGAAATCACACACTAAAAAAATCTTAGCTATCACTTCCCTTCCATCAAATGGTCTTGCTCTTTAAAAACTGAAATGTACTAATCTAGGGTCACTGGTAAGACCCTTGGAATAAACTTTTTGGCTGAGACAACACATGCAAGCTTCTCTTTCAATATAACTGAACCCCACCCCCCGCCAAAGGAAAGCCCAATACAACCCTTGTCCAGGTTTTGAGCAACTTATTTTATTCTTCTAATGCTCACACTTGGAAAGTAAAAATGGCAAAAGAAAAACAAAAATGATGATAACTGACTTTAAATATTTATTCAACACCAGCTTTTACTTAAAAAAAAATGTTCTTCGGTTTTCTCACATAACCAATATATAGTACAAGATCATGTGACTTCTATAACATTATAGTTCCTATGTGAAATTCCAACTCTGATATCAAGTACAGAACCAATTCCAATGACACACATTGACCAGTGTTAGAAAAGGCTCTATACTAGTAAACCCATTGTGTGTATGAATTTAAGTTTTATCTAAAGGTAACTGTTGGATTAATCTAAAATCTTAACTTTAAATAGAATAAATTTAAGTGCTATAAAATATAGTGGTCTTGGAAAATCTAGAAATTAATATTAATTAGGAAGATGGCGGCATAGGTAAACACCGGAGATTGCCGCTGTAAACAACCACTTCAAAAATACAACTAAAAGTCGGAACGGACATCAACCAGAACCACAGGAAGGCTGGCTGAGGAGAGACTCTTCAACTAGAAGCAAAAACAACAGCATTCCGACGCTCAGAGGAGGCGTAGTGTGGAAAATTTAAAGGTACGGTGGTGCGGTGGTGAGATGGTGCGCGCGCAAAGCGGGCTGGCGGCTGAGGGCGCGGTTGTCGTTTTCAATCAGGAGTGAGTCTCAGACTCTGGGCTACAGATCCGGGCGAGTCTCTAGGGACCCAGACTCAAACGGGAGAAGCGGGACTGTCTGGCTACGGCCCCTCCGAGGTTTGCAGCGGTTGCTGGGACAGAGAGGCAGAACCCCTGGGGACGGACTGAGAGCGGCCATAGCGGCTCCCTCCCCCCACCCTGTTGATCCTGCCCGCCCAAGCCCTGCGCAGAGCCATTTGCCGATCGCCTCAGGCAAAGGCTGGATTAGCGCCTCCCCAGAAGACAGACGTTTTCCGCACAGCTGATTCCTACAGCCAGTCGGCCTGGTGGTCAAATCCCTCTAGTGTTAACTACAACAATTAAGGCTTGGCTAGAACAAGACTGCGCACAGAGACCACAAGGGGGTGCACCAAGAAAGCATAAAAGATGCGGAGACAAAAAAACATGACAGAAATGGAGGATATGGAGCTAAGAATCGCAATTTTGAGGGCTTGCCATAAATTTGTGCAGAGCCTCACGAAAACTAATGAGACCCTCGATGCTACGATAAAGAAATTAGAAAGTAAGCATACACGGACTGAAATAAAGAATATTATACCCAATAGCAGACCAGAGGAGCTCAAGAATCAAACCAAAGATTCGACAAAAAACACCCAATTGGAAAAGCAAAATGAGAAAAGAATTCGAAAGTGTGAAGATAGTGTAAGGAGCCTCTGGGACAGCTTTAAGCGGTCTAATATCAGAATTATTGGAGTGCCAGAAGATGAGAGACAGCAAGATATTGAAAACCTATTTCAAGAAATAATGGCATAAAACTTCCCCCACCTGGAGAAAGAAATGGACTTACAGGTTCAAGAAGTGCAGAGAACCCCAAACAAAAGGAATCCAAAGAGGACCACACCAAGACACATCATCATTAAAATGCCAAGAGCAAAAGACAAAGAGAAAATCTTAAAAGCAGCAAGAGAAAGAGGCTCAATTACCTACAAGGGACTACCCATACGACTGTCAGCTGATTTCTCAACAGAAACTTTGCAGGCCAGAAGGGAATGGCAAGAAATATTCAAAGTGCTGAATACCAAGAACCTACAACCAAGATTACTTTATCCAGCAAAGCTATCATTCAGAATTGAAGGTCAGATAAAGAGCTTCACAGATAAGGAAAAGCTAAAGGAGTTCACCACCGCCAAACCAGTATTATATGAAATGCTGAAAGGTATCCTTTAAGAAGAGGAAGAAGAAGAAAAAGGTAAAGATACAAATTATGAACAACAAATATGCATCTATCAACAAATGAATCTAAGAATCAAGTGAATAAATAACCTGATGTACAGAATGAACTGGTGATTATAATAGAATCAGGGACATAGAAAGGGAATAGACTGACTATTCTTGGGGGGAAAAGGGGTGTGGGAGATGCGGGAAGTGACTGGACAAAAATCATGCACCTATGGATGAACACAGTGGGTGGGGAGTGAGGGTGGAGGGTGGGGTGGGAGCTGGAAGGAGGGGAGTTATGGGGGGAAAAAGAGGAACAAATGTAATAATCTGAACAATAAAGATTAAAAAAATAAATAAATAAATAAATAAATAAAAAATTAATATTAATTATAAAAGATGTCAAAATGTATATGTACAGATTAATCAAATGTGAATTAAACATTAATATTTGAAATAAAAATAAACATTTTTATGATTGAGTATCAAATGTTATTATACAGTTGTAACAGGAAGTGGTCCACTTTCTTTAATAACAAAAAAGTAAAACTGTTTATGACACTGACTCAAATACCCAAACATAATGACAACTTTCAACCAAGCAATATCCCCTCCCCAAAATAGTATGTTCTGTTAAAGTGAATATCACTTTTCTTAGCCTTTTCTTTAATGAAGGGAAAATATTTGCTCATTCATTAGTTGACCTAGTATGATAAAACATTTAAATAAGTTTTTATTTGAATATCTATTATGATAGGTGACATGCTCTGATTAGCAAATATCATTTTCCTAGCTTGCACATTCTAAACAGAATTAAAACCACCACCCCAAATTTTTTACTTTCCTATTTAAAATGTATGGAGATGGTTGTTAGATCTTATAGTGTCAAAGTACAATTATTACCTAATAGAGAAAAGACATAGGAAGATTAGAATAACTAGCTAGGACTAATAAACAGATACTTTAAAACAAATTCATGAACAAAACATGCAACATTTTTAGTATATGCCCATTGCTTCTTTTTCGTGATATATTACACTTCATTTTTTAAAATCTAATTATCTCATCTGATTATTTAAAAATAGGAATATCTTCTTCAAAGACAATGTTGCACAAAAGTTAAGCCTGAAGGTTTTGAACTCAAATAGGTTGTCTAGCCTCAAATCCTAATTCTGCTTCATATTAGCTGTATGAATTGGTCAAGTTATTTCACTGTGCTTCATGTGTAGGTGAGGATTTTTTTTTAAAATGTATCTGAATCACGTTCTCGAACTTACATCAACAGTGAATGTAACTGAGCAACTTCTATTTGTTTATTTACCTGTGCAATTAACCAGTCTATCAGTTTGTTGGCCATGACTACAGATTTGTAGGTCCTTAAATGGTAATCTTTATCTCTATAAAGAAAAAAGAAATTAGGGAAGGAGATAAGTGGGTAAGAAACACTTCATTTAATATGTGCATTTACTCAATGCAATCTGAATCAACTGTCCACATTATGTGTAAATAAGAGATGTTTACAAGGTCTGCACAACTCCTGAAAACTCCTTCATCAGCTCATACCAAGAGAAGAAACCCACAATGATACCAAAACAGGACATTTCCTCTTTCACAATAATCTATATCCCAATAGATTATTACTGCTATATTACCTGGTAATAACTTAGCTAGACATAAAATACCTCATTAATAAAAGAATAATAAAATGGAATTTTTCCCTTTAAATCAAGATAGATTATACAAAACATCTCAAGAAGTAGAGAAGAAAGCAATCATTGAATTCCCACTCAGACTTCCCTGGGAAGGCTGGATTTGCTCTAAAGGAGTGTTCATTTGGCTCAGCTGAACTGGAAGACTGTAGGCCTATCCAAGGTAAATGCACTGAGAACCATGTCATGCATTTTGTCACAGTGATACCACATCCCCAGGGAACCATGGTAGTCAACTGTTTCCACATCAGACTTCTTTCAGTAGACTTCCCAGGTCTGAGAAACCATTCATATTTTAGTTAGATACCACCCAAGTGCTCGTGATCAGAACGAGGACCCAAAGGCAAAAATCTGTAATGCATCGAGTTTGCAGGTCTGGATCAAAAGGGAATGAGAGCCCTGACTGGCCATGTATCTCGGTTCGAGCTATGTGTACCAAGGTTGTGGGTTTGATCCCCAAGTTGGGGCACAGGCAAAAGTGAACCAATGAATGCATAAATAAGTGGAACAACAGGTTGATATTTCTCTCTCTCTATCTCAAATCAATAAATAAAATTTTAAGAAGAGAAAGTGACAGTCTTTTCAAAATGTCAAAAAATCCAAATTGTAAACAATTTGAAGTGAGGAACAATTATTAACTATATTCAGAGTTCTCTAGCCTCTGACAGGGATTTACAATGAACATTTACATCATTTTATCCACTTACATAAAGCGCTCCCTGAAGTATGGTGGAAACTTCTTAGATTTCAATAATAAATGTATTAGATTAGCTAGTAATCAACAATCTTTTAAAACAATCTTTTAAATCAACAATCTTTTAAAATCTCTGTGTTGATACCTCACCACCCATTTCATCTTGGTGCCCATAAGCATTATTAAGAAAGGAAGAGGTGTATCTGTTGTAGACCACATGTGGGTCTGTGGGTTCTTCACCCAAATGATTGTTCTTTTCATAAGCTGAGTTCACACATATTAAAAGAATAACTATCACACATCCTATCTGTTTTGTGGGGTTTTTTTCCCCCCATAAATTTTCCCTTGACAGCTCATGAAAAATTGTCATTTCTAGCCAAAGAACAATTCCTTCTTATCAGCTCCTACTAAGTGTAACTTTCTCAAAAAGAAATTCCATATGCCTAAAATATATTTTCAGAACCTATTTTCTCACATACAAACTCTACATCTACATAGGTGAGATGAAAAAATTTGACCATTATTGCTTTCTATTAATTTAGCAGAAAAATAAATATAAATATGCACTTGCTACAGAGTTAAGCAAACATCTTTTAGTATTAAATTATCCAAAACATTTATAGGGTGTCTGTGCCACCGAATCAACAAATATTGGTTCTTTTTCCTCTTTTTACTGCGTGAAGCCTGCCTGGGCAAGGGGGCAGGGCACTTTCAGAAATAATGGGTCCTGCTTTCTCGCCAGAATATGCAATGTGTTCTCTATGGAACATCAGTGGGCATTCCAATTCACTTAAACAGCATTCAAATAAAAACTCCAGAAAGGTTTTTATTTTTAATTAAGCCCTGCATTTCCTTGGAATGGAAAATCAGAATGAAGACTAGAAACAATGTATATCAAACATTTGGATTCTATAACCACAACTGAAAAGCCTCTTTATTCATTTCGGAAATAGTACATCTGTATTTTGTGTGTGAATAATACGTTTAAATCAACAAACTGCGAATGATATCTGGCCATTTGAAATCCGATTACCATCGTATTACATTCTATCAGCTAGTGTATATTACATATACAGTGTATATTACAAATCACCATGATACTGCTGAATGGTCTCCTCCAATTTTAATCATAACACAAAACTCAAAGTTTTCTGCTGTGTTTCTAAAGAGATAAACTGAAAATTAATCCTAATTTCTCTTAAAAGTAAAAAGCATACCTCTTTATAAGGAAAAAGGCAGTGGAGAACAAAATTATTAAATTATACTTATTAACTCCCAAATGATTCTTAATTTTCAAGTATAAAATATTTTCTTTGCATAAAAGACCATTAGAAGAAAATATTCTGAAATAAAATACACATCCAACATTGGATTACACAATTTAATTTAAAAGTTAATATACAAGCAACCATAATGGTAAATGTTTATAATAAACAATATTTCCAAATCCTCTAGTCAACTATTGTTTATTAAATATTAACTTAATATGGATTGTTTCATTATAAAGTCTATAATTTACTATAACTTAATGGCAAATAATTTTAGAAGTCAGAATAAAAAGAGTGGAAGAAACTATATATTTAGAGCCTCAGAAAATTTAGGGATATTTTAAGATAAATTATTACTTAAAAGTAAAATTTTCACTTTTGGAAAAAAAAATAAATCAACAAGTTGCAGGTGGATAATATTTAACTAATATGCAATGTAAATGTTCCCATATAAGTTGCCCAGAACTTAGAAAGCAGACTCACCTTATCACTGGAGTAAATAAGCTATGAAGACGGCAATATAATCTTACGCCCTATTGTAAAATAAAGACATGTCAAAAGCAAGTAAGAGCACTAAAAGGACAAACTAATGACATTCTGAAATAAATGTATTTATTCACTGTATTATTCTAGAATCAATACATCTCAACCAATATAAAAGTTATTCAAATGTGACATTACAACATAACATATATGCTGTTAGTCATAAAAATAATGACTTAAATCATTAAAAATAGAACTAACTGTGCTATGAATTTGTCATATGCATGTGACATATACATATATAAAGGGGTTTTTAAATTATTTTTCTTAAAATACAAAATAACAAAATATAATGTGCCCTGGCCGGTGTGGCTCAGTTGATTGAGTGTCATCCCATGAGCCAAAAGGTTGCCACTTCAATTCCTGGTCAGGGCACATGCCCAGGTTGCGGGTTTGATCCCCGATCCTGAGTACAAGAGGCAACTGCTCAATGTTTTTCCCTCACATTGATGTTTCTCTTTTTCTCCCTATTTCTCCTCTTTCTCAAAAGCAATAAAAACATATTTTTTAAAAAAGATATAATGTAAACAGAAAATAAATCATCAGTAACATCATTCTACTGGTTCATTGTATATCAATATAAATTTTGTCAAGTATACAAAGAAAAATGACATAACATCAATTTTAAATATTTGCATTGTTTTAATTTATTCATGTATCATGACCACTTATTGCTACTTGTGAAATAGTTTTCAATGGTTATAACCTTCTGAATGATGCAATTGCATTACTTCCATTTAGAACTAGATAAGAGAATGAAAAAAATAATTTTACATTAGAATTCTTGAAATAACAAAAAAATTTTGAGGTCTGCTTTGTATGTCATTTTAAAAATTTCAATACTGGAAGAATATTTTAAGTCTCTCAATAGCATTTAAAAGTATGACATGAATTCTGCTATCGATAGAAGATTGTAGAAGCTGTTACCTTTGAAATCACATCCTGCATCTCATTTCTTGGATAAAATGTTCCATCATCATAGCGAAATCTGTATAACATCTGTTCTGGTTTGAATTGATGTTTATCAGTAACTAAGAACATAAAAACAAAATATGAAAATACTAGAAATCTAAAAAAGTGTCAGCTAAAAACAAGTACATTTATGAAATACATATTTCCCAAATACTGAAACTTCAGTTTTATCAAAAGCTTTTGTTTTCCTAACACAGTATTACAATTCTAGTATTTAGATAGTAAGATTCATAAGATTTGGTTATATAATACATTTACCATTTCCATATAATGACTTAAGAACTAAATCGAGGTTAGCAACATTTAGCTAGCATATTATATGCAATTGTGTGTATTTATATTCACATAAATATACTAGTTTGTGTTTTCTATTTCTTTATAGTGCCACAAAGTCAAGCAAAATGTGCCCTTCAAAGAGAAGATATTCCAATTAGTGAGTTATGGTTTGAGTCTCAGCCCTAGAAGTGAATTTTAACATTTATCTGTTTTATCCCACAGTGATCAAGCCAAGACCACACATAGACCAGTCTTGACCATTTACCCTGTGTTTAGAGCTTGAGAGCAGATTACATAATTTCAATATACAACTGATTCCAAGATTGTAATAGGTTTCTTACACTGAAAAATGCTTTTCTATTCATGTCACTTAATTTCTTTTTCTCAGTGGAAAATGAGAGTGGTCATCCTTCACTTGCATACTTAGGATAATTTCATATTTAAAAAGACTCCTATTAAACTTCCTCTCAAATTCTCTTTTTTCCTGAAGTTATTTTACAGACACATTTTTTAAATGACTGTTCTAGAACAGAAAATCTTCAAATTGAAGCTCAGAGTTTTCATGAAAAATAATTGTGGGGGTTTTTAAAACATATTTGTATTGATTTTAGAGAGGAAGGAAGAGGGAGGGAGAGAGAGATCGAAACATCAATTAAGAGATAGAATCATTGATTGGCTGCCTTTTTCACACCCCCTACTGGGGATCAAGCCCACACCCCAGGCATGTGCCTTTGATCAGAATCGAACCCGGGACCCTTCTGTCCGCAGGCTGATGCTCTATCCACTGAACCAAATCGGCTAGGGCAATAATTGTTTTCTTTACAGGGAATGTGACATTTGCAGAAGAGACAATGTACTGCAATGGGCTCTTTTTTCATGATAGAAAACTCTGACCTGTACTTTTTGCTAACGATGTTGAAGGGGGAGGGAAAGCTGTCAGAATTAAATCTCATTAACTACATTAGGTGAATCCAGAGAAAAGGCCAAAAGGTTTGTAAAACACACACACACACACACACACACACGCACAGGCACGCACACACGCACATGTGTGAATTTTCAGCTATTTTGCCCCAAGCTATTCAAACCACATGTGTGGCTTATGGCCACAAAATTGAGAGAGGACTGCTAACCCAAATAAAGACAGACAACACAGCTTTTGGGCATCCTTTTTCCAAAATAAGCCCCCAAAATAAAATTTTAAAAGTATTTTGGAAAAAAATTGAGAGAAATATTTGGAAATCCAATGGTGTCTTTCAAGTTCACTCATTTATTTCTCCTACGCCATCTACCTATTCCCATTCTTATCCCTAAAGATTCACTGAAATCAATTACTGTCTTGCTATTCCAAAATTCAAGGAAATGTCGGGCCCAACTGTCTCTTGCCACAATAAAACAAGTGGTGCTTTAACCTATTCAAAATGCAGGGCTAACCACAGGCAAACTCCTGTGGCTTCGAGAATTACTCTTGGGTTAATCTGCAACTCTTAGCTGTTGCCTGTACTCCCTCAACTTCTTGAACATGAAAAAGGGGTTTATTAACTGATGAGTTCAGGTCATCTTGTGAGAAAGGCTGTGCCATCTTTTCAACAACTATGTGATGTTACCAGGGGGCACTGGTAAATAGGAGAAGGAGCTCTGATTTGTAGCATCTGCCAAATTTTCGTGGTATAAATACTCCCACAAGGGCCAACTGCAAGCTACTAAAACTAAGCCACTGAGCACAGATTTAGACGTGCGGTGACACATTATATTGAGTATTTCCATCACATAGAAATAATAGATATAAGTAACACCAAGAGCACAGTTAACAGAAAAACATAGTAAAATAATTAGGAAGTGATGAGTTTTAAGAATCTATTACCTTTGTTTTTAATGTATGTAGTTATATGTTTTTATAACTTAAATTTTAATAATAGTTGTGGTTAACAATCACCTTGCAAATTTTTTAAAAATTTAATTACCGGCTCTCTTGAGCTTGCACAAGCAACTTCGGCACACCAGTGGATATAACAATCGAGGTCTCTGAATTCTCACATTAGCATTTACAATGTAAATACTAGTGCACAAAAATAGTATTATCTTCAACCTCTGAACTCCTGGTGTAGCAAGGCTTTGCCTCTGATGAAGTTCTCACAGTGTTTGCAATGTGACTGACAGCAATAACAGTCTAGTTTCTACTTATTTTTTGCTTGCTTTCCTTAAAACAGACGGTTCACTCAACTTTATTTTGGGAATTCTATTTTTCACTAAAATGCAGCTAGAACCACATACTAATAAAATTAGCATATGTGGCTCATATTTCTTCATTCTAATAAAATTATTAATGTGAAATTGCATAATATGTTTTCTTATCTCCAGTTGAAGGAATCTGTTAATTTCAAACACTTAGAAAGAAGACTATTTCCTGTGACAAAATAATCTGCATGCCAAATCTGACATTACAACTGAGCAAATCCTGAAAACAGCCATAGTACAGCATAAGCCACTAAAATCACACTGTGATGAACAGAACAGTGTTAATTATTCTTAGAGAGTATGCAGTGCTATATTTCTCAGAAAAAAATAGTTAATCGGCTTATTAATAACACTGTTCAAAAAGATTTAAATTCTCACAAGTTAAATAATCAAACAGTTCTTGCATTTGAAATTTCAAAATAAAATTTAATCCAGAATTTATCTACCACTTCCTTTTCAAAATTATATTGTTGGAGAAAAGTGGTGTCTGCCATAGGGGAGATAAACTGATTAGGAGTGAAATTCTTCCATTCTGATATCCCTTCCAAACAAAACAAACTTACGTTATTGATTTTTTTTTCTTTTTAGAGGGAGAGAACGGATTTCCAGATGATTCCTATCTAGATAGATGGTGGTACAAGTACCTGATATCAGTGGCCCCCGGTGTGGTGGGCAAAATTTGGGAGGATCTAGTTTGTTTTCAACCCACTCCAAGTTAGAAAGAAAATCAACATCAAAATACTATAGCCAAATATCCATATTTATTCATAATTCCCTGCCTTTTCTCCTCTCCCACATTTCCCATTTGACATTCTCCAAGCTTTTATTTTTAGTCTCATTATCATTGCTTTCTTGTATTTTGTTCATTTGTTGTTTCTTATTACTGATTTGAGCAATCTGATGACTCTGTTGAAATTATTCCCAAATCTGTCTCTCACTCTCTCTACACCAAGCTACACACACACATTTTTAACCTTTGCTGGGCACTTCCACACAGATGTCTCATATCCAACCCCCAGCAAATCTTTATTTTCTCCCCAACCTGTTCCTCCTCCTGATTAGCTCTTTCTGACATCCAAATAGAAAGCTCAGAATATTCTGATTTCACTCCG
The DNA here is from genome assembly GCF_028538775.1 of Myotis yumanensis. Lineage (NCBI taxonomy): Eukaryota > Metazoa > Chordata > Mammalia > Chiroptera > Vespertilionidae > Myotis > Myotis yumanensis. Next base: position 18,331,771 of record NW_027223766.1, read on the forward strand.
CATCCTTCATCTCCCTCAGCCAGTTCTCAAATGTGCTGTTTCAGCTTCACCCGAATCTCTGCAATGGGCCACTCTCATCATGCCCACCGACACAGCCCTGGCAATGCCCTGTCCTTTCACGCCTGGGGATGGAATGGGCCCCCATGCATGGGGCGCTTTGCAGTCTCTAATCTGCCTGCTCCAGGCTCCGCCCTGCCTCCGGTAGCTCTAAAACCAAGTCTGGTCACTCCTTCACTTAAAAGTGTCCATCAGCTTCTTACCTCAAGAATCAACCAGAGACACTACAGCCTGGGAGTTAAAATCTTCTGGGTCAGGTGTTAGCACACGTTTCTCACCACAACCCCCACCCCAGTCTATGCATTACGGAAGTATATTGTCTGCCACATGAGACTGTGCTAGTTCCTGAAGAGGCCACCTTGAACTTCTGCTCCCTGCCTGAGCGCCATATAATATTGCTCAGGATGGAATGTTCTTCTGCCCTCTGTCCCTGGCAGAGTTCCATTCATTCTACAAGGCCCAACACTAATCCCACTCCCTCATGAAGCATTCCTAAATACTCTAGTTAGAACTCTTCATCCCTTTCTGCACAATCCCACAACACTTACCTGCATTTCTGATCCTTGCCTGTGTTGTAGTTGTTCATTGTAAAGTTAGCAAGTACATCACCAGAAACTTTCACTCCCTGAAACACGGTTCTACATATATTAGCTATTCAAAATGTTGAAAAAACATAAGCACCTTATAACATGGAGAATTAGTATAAAGTAAACTAATCAGTAGAGCTAACAAACATGCAATCTATGGATGAATAGAATAAATAAAAAATTACTGAAGTCATTACCATGATGTATAATTCCATTTTCTAATAATGCTTGTCCCAAGTGAACACCTTCTTCAGGCCTGTGAATCTCTCCGATTTCCAACAGCCATGACACAAATTCACTGCAGCAGAAATCCAATGAAAAGGTTAACTAGTTAATTTTTTCCCCAGGAAGTCTATCTGTGCATGCATTCATCAAGCAGCTATGAAAGGTGTCTCAAAATAGAAAGGACTATTTTTAGTATATTTTAGCAATCACTTTTCATATCCATAAAGCTCAGTTATTTAAACTGAACTCTTCTAGACAACCGATGTCCGTATATTCAGACTTCCCTAAACTATACAGTGGGGCCTTGACTTACGAGTGTCCTGACTAACGAGTTTTTTGAGATACCAGCTGTCTCTCCTCCTATTTTTTGCATTGAGTTGACAGAGTAATTTGAGTTAACGAGCTCCTTAACGAGCTCGGTCTCGGAACGAATTAAACTCGGAAGTCAAGGCCCCACTGTACTTAATAACTACTTAACTTGTTGAGACTTCTAATAAACACAAAGGGAAAAACAATTATAAGGTTACTATCCACATAAAGGCAAATTTTGGACTAAAGCGTATACAACAGATCCTAACGATAGCTAAAGGAGAGAACTGGAGAGAGTAATAAGAACTAGATAGAGTAATAAGAGATAAACTCCTTTTTAAAATTTATCAATTACCATTTACTTTCAGTTATTATTTTATATTGGTTTCAGGTGTACAGCATAGTGGTTAGACAATCATAGTCATGGGGATGTAAAGTATCGGGAATATAGTCAATAATAGTGCGATAACTATGTATGGTGCCAGCTGGGTACTGGTAATAGTGGGGGAACACTTTGCAAAAGGTAAACTCTTGAATGTGGCGGTCCAGGCACAGAGAACAAGTGGATCAGAAATTCCAAGAGGGCAAACAAAACAAAACTGTGTGCCTGGTATGGCAGACAGAATCTGAAGGTGCCCGCCCACCCCCTATCAAGAATCCCATCCCTTCGTTTTTTAATCACATCCTAATGTAGGTAGTGCCAGTGGATACTGCATATGTAATTAACATCCCAAGTCAGCTGACCTTAAAATATGGAAATCAACCCACTGGGCCTGAGCCAATCACTTGAGCCCTTTGAGGCCTTTGAAGCAGAGACTGGTAGCCCAAGAGGAAGTAAGGAAAATGAAAAGCCCATAAGGAAGATGCCACTGCTGCCTTCGAAGGCAGGGGGACCATGTCATGGGAATGCAGGCAGCTTCTAGCTGAGGACTTCCCTGGCCTAGAGCCAACATGAGGTGGAACCTCATTCTTATAACCCATGAATCTGCCAACAACCTGGGTGAGCCTGGAAGTGAATTCCTCCTCAGGGTCTCAAGGTAAGAGCCCCGCCCAGCCCACACCTTGATTTTGGCCATGAGCAGAAAACCCAGGATTTGATATCCAGAATTAGGAGCTAATAAAATGGGTGTTGTTTCATGCCACTAGGTATGGGGGTAATTTGTTTTGCAGCAATAAAAAATGAATACACAACAACAGACACAGAATAGCTTTACTATTCTTTCCCCAAACTTTAAAATTATTTGGTAAATTCATTGGTGTATCTAAATTGTCATCTGTAAGGAATACTCCAGCGCAAAACCATCTCCCACACACAGAGGCTGTGGCTGCGAATGGCCACAGAGGACTAGGGCTCTCGTCTTTCACCATTCCGGGAGGGGGTGAGGAGCCCCAGGCATCGCAGATAAGAAGAGTGATGTTTTGTAACACTTAGGAAAGAGAGCATCAGCTCGGTAGTAAATTTTTTAAAGGCCATGTGGTATCATTAAAAGAACACTAAAGACAGAGACATTTTACAATAAAATTTTTATCAAGCATACGTTATAAAAATCTAACATTTGACACTTTACGTAGACTAATGAACACTACGGTGTCGGGTGAATTTCCCGCCAAAATATAAGATGGCGCGGGCAATTATTTAGGTTTCCCGCGCAAAATCAGAGTTAGTTTAAAATGCCTATATCTTTTGAAGTATGGGTTCGATTGAAATGAAATTTTCGGTTTCTTGTGTAAAAAATGAAAATTTATTCAATCACAGACATTTTTTTATCTATTCAGTACATAAATAATTCGATATATATAAACTAAATACGAAAAACCCAAAAAATACTTATTACCTAAAAATATACATATATTTTTAAAGTTTAAAATAAAATTTTCATAATAAATCAAAACAAATAGAAATTAATAGTTTTTTAGCGTATGATATTTTTCAAAACACGCCCCTTTATGTAGAGGTATATTGCAAAATTTGCACATGTAGCGTGTCTCACTGCGCAATTTATGAACGGAACATACGCGACACCTTCTCAAAATGTTTTTCTTTTTTCCACTTCCGACAATTGCCTGTAACGTATGCTTTCTCATGTCCATCGATAGCCTGCATGGTGGATCAGATGTAGGTGGTTTAGCCCGCATTCCAGAAGTAGACGGTACTGGTTGAAGGTCTGGAACAATGTCCATGTCCTCTGGAATATCATCCGTCAACCAGTGGATAGCTGTTTGTTTCAAAAACATTTTAAAACCCATTTTTCTTTGCCTCACTGATTTGTAAACTGCATAAGAATTAAATAATGCGCAATTTATCATATACATTGCCAACCTTTTTGTCCATTTGACCGTCCTCCGCAATATCGAATAATATGAAAGGTATTGGTCGGCCCGGTCAACACCTTTCATATGTTTATTGTAGTCAATGAGTGCATTCGGTTTGACAATTTTCTTTTTTGATGTTCTGTCAATATTCTGACTTTCTTCCATCTCCGCAGAATGAATCGAAGAAATCAGGTATACAGGCTTTTTTGATTGCCACACTTGTAACAATATATCATTTTTCCTTATAAATTTTGTTTCACCTTTTTTCAAAGAAATTGTTTGAAAATCTTTAGGTATACCTCGATTTTTCCGGATTGTTCCACATATTCTGAATTTGTTTTTCATAAGTGCTTCACAATTTGCGACGCTATTATAATAATTGTCCATATATATATGGAACCACGAATCAGTGTATGGAGACACTACTGTTTGTATCGTTTCCAATAATCGCTTTCCTTCGCCGCAATAAATTTCCATGTTACAGATATATCCTGTATCACTTTCGCACAACAAACGAACCAATATTCCATATTTAACGATCTTGCCAGCATTATATACCCTAAAGAATAATCTTCCCCTCCAAGGTACGATCCCTTCATCTAGTGATAATTGCTGATGAGGTTTGTAAATATTTATAAATTTAGGCACAAAATAATCTAGTACTGGTCTCACTTTGCAAAGTCTATCTGATTCATTTACGATATCCGCATTATTATTGAAGTGCCAAGCTTTCCATATCTGTCGGAACCTGTCTCTCGTCATCGTTTTACCAAAATATGGCGTCTCCGTCCATGGCTCCGTGGTCCAATAGTCATCTCTTCTATCTTTGCGCACCTGTCCCATGAGAACAATTAACCCTAAAAACTTCTTCATCTCTTGAGGGGTTATATCTTTCCACTTTAGGCTTTTTTTTGAAAGTTTGAAATTATTCCTATTTTGATTATAATACCTGTTTGACTCCTCTACAAGAAATTCAAAAAAATCATCTCCGATAAATAATTTCACGGCATCTTCTATATTATTTATAACAGCATCTGTGTTTAATCCTTGATGCCCTAAAAAATCTTCTAAGACCGGTGGATTATCAACATGCGACCATTCTTCTCTCCCGCCTTCTATATCTGACTCTGAGTCAGAGCTGGAGCTCGAAATTCTTCGTCGCCTCAATGTCCTGGGACGCACCATTACTTCATCATCACTAGAATCTTCATCACTTGTACTCGCATTTTCAAGATCGCTATCACAAGAATAATTGGACAACTTGTCTGCACAAAACTCATCATCACTATAGTCTGAATGCTGCGATATTCTAGGTTAAAGCAAATAAAAATAATACTAACTGAAAATAGCGGTACTCCGATAGATATCTGATATAAAAAAATAATTATTATGCGAACACTTTGCGGAACGATTTTATTTTATTTGGTTAAAAAATTCTATATGAATGTCTTTATCACAATATATTTAAATATTTAAACATGTAATAATATTCACAAAACTCAAAACTAAAGACGTCCGGACACAAGAAGTATTTCTCAATAACTATTCTCTTTGCATGGTGAGATATCCAGGGATATCGGTTATAAAATGAGAAAACAATACATTGGTACCCTAACGGTATTGTACTCGACCAGCGCCATAAAGTGTTCTCTACTTACAAGGGATTTTTATGATACCTATTACCCCAATGGGTATGAAACGGTTCGCATACGCAGGTAGGTATCTTTGTGAACGGCAAACAAACAAATATTTGGTAATACGCAGTTACAATCGGCCCGAGTTTACACGTTTCCCGCACTCCACTGCAAATCTATATGAACCGAGTTAAAGACGGCTCCCTCGGAGTACGCGCAATTCACGCGAGCCGACTTAACTCGTTTCCCGCAATCCAAGTGTGAATATATTTCAGAATGGTTTTACGTTTTCACAGAGGTCAGAGAAGCAAAGCTATGAAACATGTGGAGAAATTGCTTCTCTATTTATTTCAAAACCAAAAGCAACACGAATGGCTAAAGAACAAATAGCCAAGGAACAAGGAATTCTGAATGTGATGTCTAGCCTAACCAGCACATTTTAAGGCAGAACAAGTTGTTAGAGTGCTTTTTATTCTTTTATTAAGTAAGCACCACCCGAGACAAAGGAAATAAAAGCAGGTAAAATACAGTCTAACTGTTAAGATTGTGTTCTTCACAATAAGACAACCTGGATTAAGGTCCCGTTCCTGCTTCTAATCGCTGTGTGATGTTGGATTAGTAAATGCAGCTCTCTAAACCGCAGGCAGGGTTTTCCTTGTAACATAGAAATAATATCAACCTCACGGTCCTGACACAAGATTAAATGAGCTGAAAGGTCAGAAACCCAGCCCAGTGCCTGGCACAGGGAGCACTTATTAAATGTCGAAGATTGACAAGGACGTTGAAATGGTTGGAATGTAGCTAAAGCATGATTTTTACATTCTGACGTCACCAGATTCCTCACTGTGTCAAATTCAAATGAGGGAAAGAACAAAATTCAAGTACAGTTACAAATCAGGAGTATGGACCAAAAGGGGATGCTGTAATTAATCTAACGGAAGTTAACGTTACAGGGTAATTTGATCATAAATTCCTAACTGGGCAGGTCATGGTGGACACAAGAGGGAGTGTGGCAAAGGCCACGATTAACACAGCTAACATTTACTGAGTCTCCTATGTATCAGGCGCTCTGGGGAATTCTTTGCCTATCATTGCATCTCACTAGCACCACCGCCCCAGGAGAGCTTGTGGGTAAAGGGTTAACAAAACCCGTCTCCTTCAATAAGGACAAGCTTGACCCTTAACTTGCTGGCTCTGCTTCTCTAGAAACTTGATGAAGTCAGGGTGTCGGCTGCATTAGGAGGCAGCACGGCTTATGGTAAAAATGACCCCGGTGGCTGAAGTGCATAGTCATAATACCTAATGAAAAGCCAGAATTTGAAGTGACTCTCGTCAGTAGGCATGCCCCTGTGGGGACCTTGGAAGTTATGTCCATGAGGCTGTTCATAGAAACAGTGTCTTCCCTGCAATATGGAGCTACTAAGCCAAGGTGGATTCACATTTGCTCTTTCTCTTGCACAAGATCCAACTGCTGGGGCACTGGGGACACTAGCAACACTGGCCTGCTGGCAGTCACGTGGCCACAGTGAGGACCACGCCCACTGAAGAAGAGACTCCATGCTACCCTCCCTGAAAGCACAGGCTCCTGGCTTATATTCTTCTAATAGGGCGGGGGTTGGAGGGGGAGGGGTGTGGCCCATGGTCATTTAGGGTGTCTGCATAGCTAATTAATTAATAAGACATTCTGGTAGGTAGTACAGGTAAGTACTACGATAATCTCCATTTTTAGAGAGGAAAGAGAAATTTAACTTTTCCAAATCTCAGGACCAGCTCTGAATGGAGAGAGCCTGACTGTGAAGTCTGGGTTTTGAATACTATTCCAATCTACTTTTATGACCTGACTTTAACATCCACTAGCAGTATGAACTTGGGCATATTAAACTCCCTGATTCCTCATTTCTGAATCTTTATAAACTATAAGTATGTATTTGAGGATTAGAAATAATGTACAGAATGAATCCAGCCCAGAGCCTGGCCTACCTATAGGAACCTGAGGCATCGCCCTTCCCCTTGGCCCTGCCTGCTTAACCCAGCAGGGATTCCCCAGGCACAGCTGTTGCAACCACCCCAAGGACACGCACAGTCCATCCATGCTAAACGCCCAGGTGACTTCCCTGCCTCTTGCTCTGTGCCTGCCCCTCCTATGACCCACTTTTTCAGACTCTTCATCAATTGCCCTTCATCCTGAGCCTACCTGTCAAAATAGTAAATTAACTGGTAGTCGCCCTCGCCAGTTTGGTTCAGTGGATAGAGCATCGGCCTGTGAACTGAAGGATCCTGAGTTCGATTCCAGTCAAGGGCATATGCCTGGGTTGCGGGCTCAGTCCCTAGTGGGGGGTATGCAAGAGGCAGCCGATCAATGATTCTCTCTCATCATTGATGTTTCTATCTCTCTCTCTCCCTCTCCCTTCCTCTTTGAAATCAATAAAAATATATTTAAAATTGATTAATTAATTAACTGGTAGCTTACACTGTGTTTCTTCAGTTCTCTAGCCTTCTCTGACTTTCCTATCACTTTCACTGGCTAGACATAAAGATTGAGAACTTGGCCATGTCGAAGTGGAAGTTGATCTGGTGGGAATAGATGACCCAGGCAAGGAATCTAGTTTAGAGGAGACCAGTGCCAAAGCGGAATCCTCTGTACTCATGTCCTTGCCAGTCTGTCCGCTACTGGCAAACCCACCTGCAGACATAGCCTCTACATGCACAGCCTCATAGTATATCAGAAATTACTGAAGTCATGAATGAATGGATAAATGCCCAGCTCTACATCCATTCCTTCATCCCACAATAGGCCAGAAAATGTTGATAATAAAGAAATATTCAAAATGCTTAAGAGAATTTTTTTAAAGAAAAACAAATAAAGAAAGTTAACACATGAGATAATGAAAATATAAAAATATATATATGCATCCAGACCACCAACCCTACCTTCCAAGAAAGCATTTAGGGAACGTAGTCAGCTTTCGTTTTCTGTCTTTGATCAGATTTCCTTGTTTGCACATCATTTTGTAGAGTTTCTCACCCTGTTCAGAGATCATTACCCAGGTGTCTTGCTCCATTCCTAATTTTAAACCTATCAAACATGAAACAAAGGTAACTGAAAAAGTCTCTTCATTCACTCATGCCTTTATTAAACAACCTTTTATTGTATGTCTGCCGTGTGCTGGGGCTGTGGGTACAGAGCTCTGTACTACAGGGGCCTGGTGTTCAGGAAGCTCATGAGATACAGGGAGACAGTGGAGGTAAGATGCCCAGGGCGATCTGGAACCTTTGTGCAAGCTCTGCCTCAAAGGTGCATGGTTCGGCCAGTGGAGGAAGAACAGCTGTATCTCAGACTCGATGGACCCCTTTGTCAGGACTCCATCAGAACTGGACAGGGTGATCCCAGAGACGGCCTAAGAGGAAAAATTCTGATACAACAGGGACCCACTCAGAGTAGATCCCTTATCTGACAAATTTTCAGAAAGGCTTCACAGAAGGGCCTGTGTGAATGCAGAGGTATGAACAGGATTTGCAGAGAGAGAGAGAGAGAGAGAGAGAGGAGTTATGAGAGCTAACTGAGGTGAAGCAGCACAGACAGGGAGCCTTGGGTTTAGGTGAGAGCACAGGAGATTCACTGGTGGATTAGGCAGAGTCCTTGCTCAACAACAGTTCAAGGTCCTTCATCCCTTAGGTACTGGGGAAACATCTGTTTCAATCAGAGGGGGAGAAGGCAGGGTAGGGCAGGAAAGGAAGTTCTGTTGCTTTGGAAACTAAGCTCAGAGGGCAAGCTGAAAGGGGGAGGGTTTAGAAAGAGGGAGATCATTAGGATGGAAATGCAAACGTTCAGGCAAGTTTGAGTCCCTACAGACAATAATAGGAACAAAGTTGAGAAATAGCTAGGAGGTGGTATTGGGAGGACACACCACCAGGTTAACTGTACATATGAAGGCAAGGGGCAAGAGAAGAAAATCAGGATGCCTTCCAGACTTTTGACATGACAACTGAAAGGAAGTGGGAAACATAGTGGGCAAGGGTTTCAGGTCAGGAGGAGCCCAGCACTGACCAGGCTGACCTTGGACATTCAAGGGGAGTCCAGGGGTCAATGGAATGCGTAAGTATGAAGCTCAGGTGAGCGGACAAGGCTAGACATAAAGACTGAGAACTTGGCAATGAGGAAGTGGAAGTGGATCTGGTGGAAAAAGATGACCCAGACAAGGAATCTAGTTTAGAGGAGACCAGTGCCAAAGCAGAATCCTAGGAACACTGACATTTAATCAGTGGGACTTTCATGAAGAATTGTTGCAGAAGAAATACTTGAATTATTTTAGTCTTCTAGCTACAGAATTTCGTACTAACATTTTATTTTTTACAATGGCAGGAGCCATTAACATTTGTCAGTAATAGTGAATAACCCATTAACGATTGAGCCTATTGCCTGGCTGGTGTACTCAGTGGTTGAGCGTCGGCCTATGAACCAGGAGGTCATGGTTCGAGTCCTGGTCAGGGCAGATGCCCTGCTTTCTGGCTCAATGCCCAGTGGGGGACATGCAGGAGGCAGCCAATTAATGAAAATTTCCCATCATTGATGTTTCTTTTTCAGCCTCTCCCTCTCTGAAATCAATAAAAATATATTTTAAAAAGCATTGAGCCTATTAACATACACAGATGTCTTTCTTTCTTTCTCCCCCCTCCACTTTTTTTTTTTGGAGGGGGGGTTGGGCATATCTACATACATAGTCATTTTGAAAAATAAATCTTTAACTTGATGAAAATTTCAATTTATTTTTAAATAATTTGCTATATTTGAATTAACTGCTAGATTTAACAAAACTTAGGAGTCCATTATGCATTCAAAATTTTTGTCTTAAAAATTACCATCTGGTTCTTCCTCCAACACCAATCAAAGGAGTAAGTATTTGAAAATGCTTTGGAAATTCTTAGCACAACTGTGTACTAGGGATATTTTAATCAAGGTAGAAAATTTATACATCTCCAAGGGAAAATATCTGAAGATGGAAAGGGCTTCTAAAATTTTATCACCAATGAGATGTTTTATTCCTAGACGTCTAGGGAAAGGAATACACAGTCGTGTTTCTTATTGATTATTTGATAAAGAAACTAGCAGTTATATAAGCATTTCTATTTCCCAGCTGAATTACAGAAACATGGTTACTTGCAGACAACTGAATATTGCCAGACCAAATACCTCCCACAAATCTCCCTAAAAAAAAAAAACATGAAGCAAATTTGAACTAGGCCTGCCTGGTGTGAACAAGCTCCTTATTGGGTTATGTTACACAATACTCAGTGCCATTGTAACATGTTTAAAAAGTTAATATATAGCCAAAGTGCCCTCTTCTATAATTAGGACACTAACATATTTGGAATTTTCAGTGTTCTACTAAATATACAGAGAACAATTGTTGGAGGCCCTACAACACCGCATATTATTGAAGCTTGCCTCCTAAAGGAAAACTCTGTGATGCTGCTGTAGAAATGGCAAGAATAAAGTGCAAAGAAAATGGAACAAATGTTAAAGCAAATGAAACTATTTCCTGTAGACTGAATGTCTGTGTGCCCCCAACAGTCATATGTGGAAACCTAATCCCTGGTGAGATGGCATGAGGAGGTGGGGCCTCTGGGAGGCGGTGAGGTCATGAGAACGGACCCTCATGAATGTGATTAGTGCCCTTATAGAAGTCAGACTCCAGAGAGATCCCTCTCATGCCCTCCACCTTGTGAGGTTACAGCAAGAGGCCTTGTATGAAAAAGTGGTCTGTCACAGAACACAGACTCTGCAGGTGCCATGACCTTGGCCTCCCAGGCTCCAGAACAGTGAGAAAGAAATGTCTGTTGCTCAGAAGCCACCCAGCTATGGTAGTTTGTTATAGCAGCCCGACCAGACTAAGACGCTATTTAAAAGACACTGCCAGTCACAATACAACTATTTTGCTAACTACATAAAGTAATTCTTTTATTTTAGTAAGTAATAATATTGGGAGCTTTCAAAAATTATTTCAGCATGGGGGACTTACATCACATAAAAAATTCAAGTAAGCATTATATACCTTTTTCCTTTCTCATAACTTTTGCCCATTATCTGCTTTTCTGCTAACTTAGAGATTCACCAAGCATAACAGTGCCCAATTCATATACCCACTTTTTCGTCTTTCTCTTTCTTTCAAAATAGCTTCTAACCATTCGTGTTTCTCTTCAGGTGTTTTTGCCATACACACAAACCATTTATTTTTTGCTGTGTTATGTATCTTCCATCCATTAACCACAATGTGTCCACTGCTATGGAAGTCAGCTGGAAATGAAAGAGCAAAGGTGAATGAGCAAATGTTATATATAATATTATTTCAATGCAGTTGTTCAATTCACAAAAGTTCCAAAACCACTAAATTCTTCAAGATATCTTCCCTTTATATGTGTGTGTTGAAGAACAAAAAATAAAAAATTAACAAAATGTTTATATATCGAGTGCAGTCAGTGCTCAATTGTAGAACATTTCTAACATCCATTACCCCTCACAGGCTCTCACTCGCCTACATCTGGCACAGATACACTGAGGACAGCATTGTATGCCCATCCCTCCAAAGGCCCTGGATGATTACATGTCTTTATCTAGTGTCCCAGTTTCCCATCAGCACAGTAACCATAGCAATCAATACAAAATTCACTTCGACTTCTAGGGCAGATGGTACAAATGTTGACGACCACGTCATCTGAAGAAAAGGAAGGAAGTGAGCCACAGGGAAGAAAACAAAGAGAGTTGCTGACGCAACAGGGCACAGGTTCCCCGGGAGACAGGGCCAATGAAGGACAGCGTGGAGGCTTGGATGTGCCTGCCCCTATCTCACGTCGTCCCACCCCAAGCAGGGAAGCCAGAGAGCTGTTCACATTTTAGACAGGTAGCATTTCCAAGTGCCACTAAACAGTCTCTTTAGAAAGCCTTCAAATGAGTTACTGCCACCCTGTAAAGACTGACGTGCACATCTGCCATGGAAAGAGAGCCTGCTGGGTCCCACAGGTGATCACGGGAGTATCTGCATAGTTTGCAGCACAGGAAGGGATTTGAAATGTGGGGTTTCTCCCTGTTCCTGCTGACTGACAGCTCCGCACCTCCATCCCACCATCAGCCAATGAGGGTCGTCTCCACAGCATGACTTGGTTCCCAAGGGAAGTGCCCTGTCTCAGGCACCACCCGAACTTGGCCCATCGCATGTCTTTTTCCCTTACCTGCGGCAACCACAGTTCACTCTTTTAAGAACTGGACAATTTGTTAGGATGCTAATGATAAGATAGAGAAATGGCACACAGGTGAGCATTTAAAAACCTGTGTTCCTGCCCTAACTGGTTTGGCTCAGTGGAAAGAGCGTTGGCCTGTGGACAGAAGGGTCCCAGGTTCGATTCCAGTCAAGGGCATGTACCTTGGTTGCAGGCACATCCCCAGTGGGGGGTGTGCAGGAGGCAGCTGATTGATGTTTCTCTCCCATCGATGTTTCTAATTCTCTATCCTTCTCCCTTCCTCTCTGTAAAAAATCAATAAAATATAAAAAACAACAACAACAACAAAACCTGTGCTCCTAACAGATTATACATTCTTTTCCCTTCTGAGACCCAGGGAGGAGAACAAAGGTATGTGGGAGGGGGAAGCTAATCTGTACCCCAATCCCATGTTTAGATTGAATATTACAAAGACATTCCTCTATATGGGAAGTCATTTATCAAGAATTGATATATTTTATATTATTTTGTCTTTTCTCTTAGGAGCATGCCTTTGAAATTCTAATTAAAATCTTTGGAAAAAGTGATTCAATTTACTAAGCATTCATATTAGAGACAGTTTTTTTTTCAAATAGTAAACAATTAATTTACTTTAACTTCATTTTATATAATGTTCGTGACTGATCATAATTTCATTGACTTACTTATAAAAGTCCATACCTTCAAATGTACAGAGCAAAAGTTTACTATCTTTGTGAGATAAAGAACTTAACATTACACAAACCACCTCCATCCACAACTTTCCTGTACAAGCAAATTGATAACCTGTTTATATTAATAACAGTTATATACCAAAATAAATCTAAGGTTTGCTATATTCTACATTAACTATATTATAGGAACACAATGTCACATATATACTTATAACACATAAGATCACTTAAAATCAATTCATCCATTAAATATTTCTGCATTCACACTCATTAGACTAGGAACTGTGTCTATAACATTCCTACTCAGCTATTTCTTTATATCTGTGTTTAATGTTAGTGTGTTTCAGCCAAAAATAAATTTTTTTTTTTACAATAGTCCTCCCCTTCCTTTAGCCTTTTTCCTCTGACTGCTCTATCTAACAAAGTATTTCTAAGCTCTAATGCACTGCACAGGAATTATTCAAATGAGAAGTCTATCTTATGAGGGAGTTTACCATTGGCCTTTGATTTTAAATCTACTAATCACTTACCTGTACCATCATCCACATTCTCCACTTCCATCACCTCTGTATTGATCCGGCCACGAAAAAGGTACCGATGTCCATCTGTAGATGTCTTGCTATTCTTCAATCGTCTTATAAAAGAATGAAATCGCAAAATTATTATTACCCTACTTAATGCAAGACAATGTTGATGCAATATAATTTAACCAAATCTTGTAAAAGAGAGACTCAATGAAATCAAATGTTAGGCACTTGGTATTTTTTACTTGTGTTCTCCTATTCATAATAGCACTAGTGCATTATGAAATGTGACTTCCAGGTTTTTTTTAATAAACTAAAGCTCTAGGCTTAAGACAATATATAGGTGGTAGGGTAAAGCTCAATATAGGACATAAAGATACTTAATCACACGCTAACAGACACTAATAGTTGGTTGAAATTTCATTTGATTTCTTTCACCTCATTTTTCAGTAAATAGCTGGTAATTCCCATTTTTCTAATCCCTGGTAAAATTCAGTTAGTTTTTATGACCCCTCTGCAAATAAATTGACTCTGCTGGAGTTTCTTAAGCATTATCCAGCTAAAAATATTTTCCCTATATTGTTTTTATGATATAGCTAGAGGCCCAGTGCACAAAATTCATGCACGGGTAGGATTGCTAGGCCTGTGGTGATCAGGGCCAATCGGGGCCTTCTGGCTGCCACCAGGGCCTTCCTTCGTTCCTTGCTGCCCCCTGGTGGTCAGCGCACGTCATAGCAAGCGATCAAACTCCTGGTCTCCTGGTCGAACTCCCATGGGGACAATTTGCATATTAGACTTTTATATATATAGATAACTGTATAGTTGTTGAATAAGTCTCTTAATACATTTACAATCCTTCATAAATGTCATATTTATTTTCAAAATATTCCAAAACATTCCAAAATGTTGCATATAGTGGGTCCAGTACTGGTTTTTAATCTTTAAAAGTATGTAACACAAAGTAAGAAAATCCAGATTTACAGATGAACATTTAAAATAATGAATTAGGTCATTATGTATGTTCATAGTTCAATCACTGAACATTCACAACAGATTGCTTTAAAAACTGAGTCTTTTCCATTAAATTTAAAAGGAAAGATTGTAAGGAATGATTCAAGGGATTAAAGAATACCTAATCACTCAAGAGATTTCATTTGACCTGGACTATTCAAGTTGACTTACTGACACAAGTCTGCCTAACAATTTAGTACGCTGAAATAACTATTCATTTACTGTAAAATAAAGTTACAACTAGCAAAAGTTAAGCTATAACTATACCAACACCAGTGTTCTCTCTCCTCCTCTCCTTGGTAGGTACCTGCCATGGAGTGTAAGGGGTGAGTACAGGGAGGTGACACAAGGTATCTTCACAGTCCCTGACTTCCTTCTTTGGAAATAGTATATATCCCTACTTATCCGCCTCCACTGGTTTTCAACCTTCCTAATGCCTCGACCCTTTAATACAGTTCCTCATGTTGTGGTGACCCCCAACCATAAAATTATTTTCGTTGCTACTTCATAACTGTAAGTTTGCTACTGTTATGAATCGTAATGTAAATATCTGATATGCTATATGTGTTTTCTGATGGTCGCGACCCACAGGTTGAGAACCACTGGACCCTCATCAAAACAAATAGTCCTTCATCACTAATAAAGAAAACTAACTAAATTGATGAATTCATTTGAGTGACAATCTGTTGCCCCAAGGCCTTCAGGATCTTGCACTCTTACGTTCATTCTGAAAGCAACCTCTAAATGCCCTTCGTTAATAAGCCTAAATATATACTATAATTAGGAATTCAAGCCAAGTAGCTATGAAAGTTGGCATCACTGGAGGCCAAAGGTAAAGAATGCAGAGCCAAGTAATATGCAGGTAACTGCATATTCTCTCAGGTAGGAAATCGTACCCTGGTGTGTTGCAAAAAAGGGTTTCTTATAAGTTGATACATCATACTTAAAACCAATCATATTTTGAAAAGCTTAATATCCTTGATGACAGTTTTAGTCACAGGCATGGAATCTATCATGGGTCCTATTTTTCAAAGTATTAATTTCCTTTGTGATCCTGCTCTTAACCCTGTACAGGCTTTTTATATTCTCTTGACCTGCAGATGATAACAGTGAATATGAAATTCTAGTCAGTGTCTGATCAATACAGTAATACTTTGATCAAATAGATCTTTGGTCCCTTCAGAAAGTGGCTCTATTGAATTCTAAAGATTTTTAAAAAATCCATGGATTGAAAAATATTTTACTCTATATTGTAATGTTGAGTATTTGCATATCTTGAGTCTATGATTTTCTTCCTAATTATGTGTTTCAATGGCCACCAGGACGCATGTACAGGAATGTTCACAATAATAGAAAAACTGGAAAGAACTCAAGTCCATGAACAGGAGAATGAATAAACTATTAATTAAACTGTGTTATATTCAACCAATAAAATTTTATGCAGCAGTTAAGATGAATAAACTAAAGCTACACACAGATATATAGTTTAAAAAGTATATTCTATAAAACGTAAGTTGCAGGCAACTAAATACATGATAATACCATCTGATACACAAAGTTCATAAAAAGCCAAACTACTAGTAAGCAGTCATATTATAAGTATCAAATATTACATAACACATTCTTTTTCAATACTAGTTTCTTCTAAGATTAATAGTGTTAGAAATATGGACAGCTGGGATGCCTAATTAGCACTCTTGTTTTTAATGAATGTAATTCTAAAATTAAAATAAATTCATCAGGTCCCTGGTTCTTGCAATTACAACATTATGGAAGTTTGGAAAAGGTCCAGTTTACTCATACTTTCTGAAGGATCATTAGAGCTGAGACGGTACAAGGTAAAGGAAGTGAAGTATTCTAAAACGAAGGAAACAGATGGTGGATTCACATTACTATCATTCAGGAAGGGATGGACACACAGATTTATTTAGTGATTTCCATTTCTAATCACTATATATTCTGTCCATGCTACACATACATTCAGGATATTTGCTAAACCACAAGATCTTAATTTTATAAAGCCTGTCTTGTTGTTTAACTTATGTAAATATTAAGTTCATGAGACCATAAATAATATTATTACTGGTAAAGTCTTCATTTGCAAAAGCTTTCAACTTAAAGGCTGGCGCAAATATAAACTGTAATTTTAAAAAGATATCATTCTCAAGTGAATGCCTTTAATAACTGCGCCTACACAAATGTGTTAATTAACTCGATGGGGAAATGTTTTCATAACATATTATGTATATCAAATTATGTTATAAACTCTAATCTTACAATTTTATTTCTCAATTATACCTCAATAAAGCTGGAAAAAATAATTACACCTAAACAACTTGAGTCACATTACAATTTTTTAATGAGTTACACACAAGTAAAATTAACAGCTTACATCTTCGTAAAGCCTATTTCTATTAATCTCAATCTTTCTACCAAAGACAAAGAATTTAGAAGAGCATACTAGAAAAAATAACAGGTCCATTTTCACACTGGTAAAGGGCAAGTATTTAAAAGCTTATTGAGACAAAGATGACAACAATTTATCTTTTGGCTCTAATCCTAACCTGCTCCCTTTCATCAAGATGCATGGTATCACTTCATTTAACAAATGTTTCCTAGATACAGTTAAGAAAAGCACATAAAGGCTCGGGAAATTTCTCAATAAAGTGCATTTTACTACTTTGCTTAATCCACCTGCAAAAATTTCCCCCAAAAGTTCAAGAAAACATCCTACCAAACAAGTACCTTCTGAAGAAAAAAAAAAAATTGTATTGATGCTTTAAAACAAACAACAATTACATCAATAACGTTGATTGGGTTTCATTCAATCATTCATTCACTTGTTCAACAAATACTTCTCGAGTAGCTATTACATGGTAGGTCTGCTCCAGTCTCCGGGGAAATAGCAATGAAAATGCAGCAAGACCCTTGTTCTCATGGCCCTTGCAGTCTCATCTTGTAAAGGTGGCAGAAAATAAGCAAATAAATAATGGAGAAAACTTCAACGTGCATTTTCCAGATATTGACAGAGTGGCTGGGAGGCTGCCTTGGATGGGGTGGTCAGGGAAGATATTTCTGAGGACGTGATATTTAAATGAGATCTAAAAGACATGAAGAACCTGGCCACACAAACCTTGGAGGGAAGAGCAACTAGGAAGGAGAAACAGCCAGTGCACCATGGAAGAAATGGTATTCTCTATTTCCTCATGGGGATGTAACGTAAAGCATAGAGAATGTAGTCAATAATACTGCAATAACTACGTATGGTGCCAGCTGGGTTCTGGAAATATCAGGGAGAACACTTTGTAAAGTATATGATTGTCTAACCACTATGCTGTACACCTGAAACCAATACAAGATAATATGAAGTGTAAACCATAATTGAAAAATAATTAATTACATTTTTTAAAATTAAAATTAATTATTGATGTCCTCTCCTAAAACTGCTTCTCTCCAGTTTCCCCATCCATTTGTTTCCTTGATTCTAAAACAGGGGTGGGCAAACTTTTTGATTCGAGGGCCACAATGGGTTCTTAAACTGGACCGGAGGGCCGGAACAAAAGCATGGATGGAGTGTTTGTGTGAACTAATATAAATTCAAAGTAAACATCATTACATAAAAGGGTACAGTCTTTTTTTTTTTTTAGTTTTATTCATTTCAAACGGGCCGGATCCGGCCCGCGGGCCGTAGTTTGCCCATGGCTGTTCTAAAACCTAAGAGTTAGCCTTGGGTCCTATCTTTCCCTCATCCTCCCACATAAATCCATTAGAAAATCTTCTTGATTCTGCATTTATATCATTTTATGTTTTAAATATATTTGTATTGACTTTAGAGAGGAAGGGAGAGGAAGAGAAAAATAGAAACAGCAATGATGAGAGAGAATCTTTAACCAGCTGCCTCTGCACATCCCACAGGAGGGATGGAGCCTGCAACCTGACTGGGCATGTGCCCTGACTGGGAATCAAACTGTGACCTCCTAGTTCATAGGTTGACACTCAACTGAGCCACTTCAGCCAGGCTGATTCTGCATTTAAAACATACAAAAATCTTTCCACATCTTTTTATCTACCCTAGTCCATTCAGTCCACTAGCATCTCCTCCCTGGGTGATAGTGGCTGCCTCCTGACTGGTCCCATTTACTGCTCCACAATTTATGCTCCGTACTTTTTACAAAAATAAAGACATGAAAGTGTTTTAAGAAGGAAGAAGTGCTCAACTAAGCTAAACGCTGCTGAGAAAAACAAATGAAACCTTACAGAGCAGAAAAGTGATCACTTCCTTAGAGGTCAATGGCGACTGACATGAGCAGCTTGGTGGAGCAGAGTGGAACGCTTACCATCAAGCTTTCCATTTTTATAACTGTGAGTGTTGACAAAGTAAAGGGATGCCCACAGGACAGGTGGCTCAGGTATAATGAAGTAGAATATTGCTTCAGGTGAAGAATCTTCAGGCTTTCAGATCCAAATACTGAATGGATCATTCATATGAGTTTTGAACACAGCAAAATGGTGACCAAGAAAACACAAGAAAGTGGTACAAGAGCTAAAGCAATCACTGAATTCATGTGTGGCAAGGAGATATGAAGTGTTAAAAGTAAATAAACCAAGAAAGCTACTAGATAGGAAGGACTAATGGCATGAACTTCACATGTGCTGGAATTCTTAAAGGCAGAGGAGAAGAGGTTGGGAAGCAGCATTAGGAAACAAGGAAGACACACCTACCTGTCCTACAGGGTCTGAGGTAGGGGAGTTAGAAACAACAAAAATCTTTCCACTAGAAGGCTCCTGGGGAAGTAGTGTCATCCAATGGTAGTCACATTTCAGTTAGGTTTTATAAACATGTGAAGAGAACAGTCAGCATAGGCTGAGTATGTGGAAGTTTCTGTGACCATGAGATTGTGAGTCCCCAGGACCACAGAGGAGAAGGTTGAGCCTATGAGATGGATAACCAATTTCTGAAGTGTCACCTGTTGATCCTCTTACCTGTGTTTTCTTTTGCAATACACCAAGAGATTATCAAAAAGAAAAAACACCCGTTCTTGAATGTTTCCAGAAGAAATTTTCAGTAAGACTCCACACATCAGCATTTCAGTGCAGGTGTCAGTAATGTTGGACCCCTAAGTCAGGAAAAATGGAGATAATGTCTGATTACTTACTAGAAACTTTCATGTGTGATTCTTTTTCTCCTTAAAAGCATATTTGAAGATGCATTATATGGACAAGATTAAAGCTCAAACAGTACAAATATTTATACACTGAAGGTAGGTCTCCTTTCTTTACATCTCGTCCTGACCAGTCTGAGACGACACAACTACTGATAGGAATATCACTCCAATAAATTCAATAAAAAGGCAAAAAAAAAAAAAGAGATTCTGGGTATTTTTGCTATTTTATATATGTATGCATATTTAAGCCATCTATGATACTTGTTTCCTATGTTCTTTAAAAAGAAAATGTTTTCAAACCAGAACTAGAGATTATTAGAGAACATCAAATAGCAGGATAATGAAACAAATGCTAGGCTCTAAACAGAACCAGGTCAGAATCATTGTCATTAACCAAAAGAGCCAAGAGCCCAGAGGATCCTAAAATAGTAAGAAGTCGATAATCATTATATCTGCATTTAATTATCATTCAGCCCACTATGTGTCAGACAATGTCTTAGACGCTGGAGACCCAGAGCTTGAGACATGACCCACACTCCCAAGAAACACATGCACTAGTGGAAGAAACAGAAATGTGAACGCAATTATATACCATGTGATCATTGCAAAAATAGACCTTTAATAAAACGAGGGTTGGTGTGAGTGAACAGTGATGAATATCAGGGATGGCTGTGTGTGCTTATGATTATGTGTGTTTATAATTAATGATATGGTTCATTCCATGTTGTGGTTTTAGGTACAATCATTCTCCAGTAATTTTCTTCGTTGAATTTATGAAGCTCACTATTTAAATATCACCTTCCACTATAGTTGAGATCAGTCTGAATGGATGAACTTCGGTCGCAGACTAGGGCCCAGAACAGCCCATTTTGGCACCACTGCTCACCAACCACGTATCTTCTTGTGGCGTGTGTGTCACCCCACAAGATCCAGCAAGAAAATAACAACAATTCAGAATCTACTTTGTGAAGAAGCTGAATAATTTTTCATCTATAATTTGAAATATATAACCGGCTGCCAATTACTTATACAGTCAGGATACATGAAAAACTATTAAGTTTCATGCACCATTACAGAATTTAATGGGGACACGTGATAAATTTCATGAGCAGACACTTGTTAGGTGCCAAAGTATACTTTCAGAAACTGACAAGAGCCAGAAAAAGCAATTAGAAGCATGTGTCTTTATTTTTGGTTTCTTTTCTAATTTCCAAGCCTCTTCAAACATTAAAATCATAATTTATGAAAAACTGCAATAACAAAACAAATATCTTCTCAAAAGAAACAATAAAGTATAATATTGCTAACCCAATTTTGGACTCTTTTGAGAGGGTAAGTTTTTTTTTTTTTATGTTAACAAGTTCTCTCAATATAAGTTACATAAGGGTTCATTACGGATTCTTTGCAGCTATGAGATGGCAAAAATCAGTATAATAGGAAACCATTCACTGATTATCTGCCCATTTTCAGCTCTCCCTGCTTAACACCAGAGACTGTCTCATTCATCTTGCCAACTGAAGGTTGAGTATCAGCATCAGAAAAACACATACTGCCTGCAGAGAGGAATCATAATCTGAGGAAAGATGAGAGATGGAAGAGTGCTTGAAACCTTTTCCTTCATATACAATGTACTGCCAGACAAAGAGCTAAGAATGTGGGACCCATTCCCAGCAGAAGAAAAGAATATTGACCGGAAGGACAAGTAGATGGGTATTTCATCAGAGAACAGTTCTAATATCAAAGGAGTTTCTTGAGAAAATTAATGAAGCATTTGAATATTCTTTTAAAAAAATTTTTAAAACTACTATGAAAGTCAAATATGGAATGAAGCCTATCACATTGTTTTATTATACAATGTTGTCTTAAAATGTATGCACTCTCCCCCCCAAAAAAAGACTCAACATTTGAGTCACTCTTTTTGAGATTCAAATTGTTAACTGAAATTATAACCTAAATTCTGTTATATATTAGGTAAAACAAGCTAATAATATACATTTTCATTTTACCAAGATAATGTCCCAGTCAAACTTTCCCCCAATCCCACGTATTGTGAAATTTTGATCAATTTTTATGTGAATTTACTTTAAATGGTCTTTTTCCCACACCACTCACTTATCCTTCAATAACAAGGACTATCTATAAATCAATTCTACCTCAAGGCACAGAAGCTGTGTCTACCAAATCACCTTGTAAAAGGGACAGAAAGAAACAGGTCTCACCATAACCTTGGCAAGACTCAGTCATGAAATAACAAGAGAACATGACTTGAAGTCAATACACTGTCTGACACAAACTTCATCAAATGTAAGCAGCAAACTGGTTCCAAAAACAAGAGGTGATTTTAAAATGGTCTAGTAGCATCGTATGTCTCCTTGTAAAAAGGTAAGCAAGAGGTGTCAAGTTTCAATTGTTTCTTTTTACTTTCTAAGACACAATAATTATCTTGAATGTTATTTTTCCACCACCTTCATATATTAATAATTCACCCTCTACCTTTTATCGTGATTTTTCTTCTGATTTGAGAGATCAATCTATCAAGGACGTAAAGCTGAATTACTAAATGACATAATGTTAATTGATACTCCCTTGTCAATATCGGGCAGTATTGCTCCAAGGATTTCAGTTATAATTACAATACTATCAACCAACTAAAAAGCAGACTAAGACTAAGAATGGTCCTGTTCTACAAAATGAATCAATGACTCTAACTAAACAGTTAATCAGTTTCATTTCTAAGCACATTGGTCATTGCTCTACAATTACCTTTAGTAGAATATCTTGTGGAATGTTTGGAATGTTGGATAAGACATATTACTCAGACATAATAAATGATATTAATAATATTTTAACAATGTTATTTTTATTGTTTCTTCTGAGAATAAATTTGTTTTGTTATTGCATTTTTTCATACAGTATGATTTTAATGTTTGAAGAGACTTGGAAATTTAGAAAAGAAGCCAAAAAACAAATACATATGCTCCTAATTGCCTTTTCTGGCTCTTGTCAGTTTCTGAAAGTATACTTTGGCACTTTAAATATGAGCAATTAAAAAAACTACAGATCTTCTGTGACAGCAGTCACTACCTAACGCTGACTAAAACCAATTTTTATAATAGGCAAATTTATCTGAGAGATTTCACTGTAAAAAAAACACTTCATTTTCTGAATGGGGAAACAAGACCCTAGATAATTAAGTAACTTATTTGAAATAATAATCCTCCTAAAGTGGAACTAAGGGAAATTCATGGCATATCACACTCAGATCCCATTTGAGAGAACTTTAGTTTCTGGAACGAGAACGTCACCTTTAAGGTGGTCATAAAAGGTCTGCAAGAGGTCGCAGAAGGAGCTGTTTCTCAAGGATAGCTCATGACTCCTAACCTCAAAAATTCAAGAAACTATGTCCTGTAAAGGTCATGCCATCAGACATCTCTCCTTGATCTGCCCTAACCCCGCTAGAGCCACTCTAAAGTACCCAAAGCTGTCTGTAAACTCAGCAATAACCTGTTAGCAATGCAAAGAAAGCCCACTTCCTCCCAAGGCCAGAGTTCATCCTGGAAGATTGTGTCCCTTTGCCTTGTGACCTTTGGAGTCCTATCAGATAGCATTCCTCCTAACCTTCCCAGAAGGGACCAGGCAGAGTACAACAGCTTCTGAGATAAGGAATCCGGTTCTTATCACAAGTCATCAGACAACTGGCTGGGTCCAGCTCCAAGCTGCAGACCCTCCAAGTCCCCAAACTCCCGAATCACGATATAGCCATGTCTCATGTAATCATTTTCAAATCTCCTCAAGGAGAATTAGTGCTGCCACTCTTTTTGGAACCCAACATCCAGGAGACCTGCTGGAACTGGAGTCCTATCTGGACCTCCCCCCGCACCCTCCGCTCTTGTACTCGTGTTGTATACTAGGCAAGGCTGCCAAGGTCGAAGCACCCACCACTGTGGGTCACATATGACACAGTATGACCCCCATACTTTCCTCCGTGGAGTAACTGGCATGTACAGTACAAGAAATATCAGTACTTTAAAAATAATCAGTCATTTCTGCAGTAAGCCTGATTTTTAGGATCTATACAAGAAGGAAACAAAATTATTACAGATCCCATTTCCATAAAGCGTCGAACAGAGACTGTGAAGTTTTTGTTTTGGTAAAAGGCCTGGCAAACATCCCTAACAAATCCTGCAGTTTTTCTTCCAACATTTCAGTGACAACAGAAGAGCAAAAGCAAACTTTAGCGCATTTTTCTCATCCCAGCAGGACAACCGCTCCCCTAGAATAAGTATTATCATCATGAATCAACTGTAAAACACACAACCATTTTAATTGATTGGAATAAGTAGCATTCATGCTGAATGTGGGGTCACTCTGGACACCTGAAATGGAAGAATATAAATGAGGAGGAAGCTACATCAGATCCCAGTAAGCATTTTTAATTCATGGGAAGAATGGATAAATAGAATTCCCTGAGGTCAATGTTTGAGATTTCTTTGCAAGTCTAAGTGGCTGTAATTTTAGATCTAAATGGAAACCAACATACTGAACATAAGAAACAAATCAGTCAATTATAATGCCCTAAAGATGAAAGCAATCCACTTGGATGTGTGTGATACAATATTTGGTTAGAAACACTTTAAAATTGTTTTAGACTTTAAAAAACTATGGTGATTTGCTTACTTTATAACAATAAAAATTCATCCAAGTCCAAAACTCATGCTCATCTAAATTCAGGCAATTGAAAGAAAATTTTAGTTTATTCTTTATATAGCACTAAAGTAATATAGACTCCAATCCCATGAAGTAACTGGGATTCAAAGTCACTATAGCTGGAAACACATTACAGATTCTGAAAATCACTCTTCTTTTACTTTTTTATAATTAAAAAAATTCTTTATTTAATGAATCATGAACCCATACAATTTTTCATGTTGAATGGATCTTAAAAATCACGTCACAGGACTAGCCAGTGTGGCTCAGTTGGTTGAGTGCCATCCCATGCACCAAAAAGGTTTTAGGTTCTATTCCCAGTCAGGGCACATACCTAGATTGTGAATTCTATCCCTGGTCAGGGCACATATGGAAGGCAAACAATCAATGTTATTCTCTCTCTCCCTCTCCCTTCCTCTGCTCTAAAATCAATAAAAACATTTTTAAAAATCATATCACAGCTACTTCATTCATTTTAGAAATGAAAAAAATTAAAATTTAGAGAGATTAAATGGGTTCACAATTAAATTTATCACCTAATTTACAGTCTCAAAATAATATCACAGCACACATATGAAGCCTTAATCCCCTTCTGTACTCTCCCCAGGAGTCAGGCTGTATACTTACTGACCAAAGTTAAGACAGGGAAAAGGATAGCCATGATGCTTAAATACTGAAATATCAAAGCTTATAACCCACATAGTGTCAACTGGCTCTATCACAAAGTTTGAGGTTAAGCCAATCAACTGCCACTTTAAAAATATTTCAAAGTAAAAATGATGGCACTTTTCAGAAATGCTTACAGCCCCCTAGCATTACCTAGGAAAATGAGCAGCTACAGTTCCATCCAAAGCCAATCAATCCTACACATAGCATGAGAAATAGCAAAACTACGTTAAGCTCCATTGTTGAGAACAGTGAATGTACCTCCCAGCCTTCAATGTGAGACTGCCATTCCTCCAACACTTCTAACTTCTCCATCTGTCTCTTGGCCTCGTTGATGTTGGAACAGACAGCTTTCATGGCTTGGAGAGCTTCCATCACTGCTGCGTAGTCACTGTGTTTCCTTGGAGTCCGCTTCAGCAACTCCTGTTTATACACAGAAAACAAATCGCCCTTTGATCTTCAGCTTTCTGGTACAGCAGGTTCAGGCTGACCAGGAAATGAAAACTACAAAGATCATGAGAACCACTTTCAGAAGTGACGTTACCACCTCCACTAAGATTAAGATAAAAAACAAAAGGTTGAATCGATGAAGAAGTGGTACCCTGATAACGCATTTTGCAGTTACTTTTATGTTCCCCTGAAAATTGTTTTTAAAAACTAAATTAGATCTCTCTTTTCAAATTGTCAAATATCTCACCTGCAGAATGCAATTCTTTATAAGTCTGACTTTTGCTCCAACAGAAGTACACTTTCATATGTGAATTTCACTTTCCTAGAGTCTTTAACAGAATAGTAAATGAATATGCCCCATAATTTCAAAAATAATCTAAGTGCCTTATTTCCTAATAATTTTGAAGACATTATAAAAGCATGCCATAAATAAAACAAGACTTTTAAAAAGTGTCTTATACTCTAAGAAAATAAATAATTTCAAATTTCCACAATACCCCATCATTAAAAAACAATTTATGCTGTTTTCATCAATAACTCAAGATCATGCTCTGCTATGAATAAACTGCCATATGCCCTCAATAGCTTTATTTTTCTTTTGGTTTTTGGAGAGGGATTTTTGGCTTTTTATTCTTTTTCCATTCAAGATAGCAAAACTAGAATGCTCTCTAATCTTTTAAATATATTAAAAGGTCTTGTTAGTTGTTTAGAAGCAAAAATTAAACATTTTCACCCACTGTCTAGACAGTTGTGACCACATTGCTTTTCAATTAGTCATTTGTTTCCTTACTACAGTTGCCATCATCATGTAACTAACACAATTACAGAAATCCTGAGGCAAATCTTTGTTAAGAATTTTCTTAATTCTTAACATACAGTGGGAAAATATGAAGTTGCTATATTCTCTTGAAGTCTGTTTTGTGTGTTTTTTGTGTGTGTGTGTTGTTTTTTTACCAATTTGCCATAAACTTTGACCTTGCAACATTACATCATTTCCAACACAAGGTTTAAAAAGTTATGCTGAATTACAAATACATATAAGAGATATGCAACGCTCTCAAGCAATTCTGAAGGGTAGAAATATTTGTAAATCACGCGAAGGAGTCAAGTCAGTCTGCAGGACATGAGATGTGAGACCTGATGGAAGTGTCCCCACTGGCTATTTGCAGAGTCAAGACAGGAATTTAGATCACGTGAAATAGTGACTAGTAACAGTCTTTTCTCAGTTACCTGCTGTGAGTCCAATCATTTCAAGTTCCACAAATAAGATCAACATATGTTTTCTTTAACACACAGCCTAACCCCCTAACATTTTTCTCTGAATAATCAAAGCCATCCAAAATCAAAGAGACCACCAGCACAATTTTTCAGCTGATAGGACCAGAAAGAAAAAATATCAACACCAAAGTATCTACTTACTATGCAAGTAAGTACTTTTTTCATGTTTGTGAAGATAATCTTCCAAAAATGGGAAAAGATGTTATCTCTCCACTGCTTAAAGGTGCTGTGCTATAACCGCTTTTTTCCTACATAAGGAATCATCCGTGATCCTATCTTTTGAAAGGCTAGCTCAAGCACTGGAGGTCATCCTTATCCAGAAGTGAGTGATTTAGAACTACTTGCCATGCTGCACTTCTCTTAATATCACTCTGCCTTCTGACTCTTAAAACAAACAAATCCCTGGGATTCCAAAACCTAGGCCAGGAATAACTGCAGTGATGAGTACAGACGCAAATCTGAGTCACCGGCTCGGAAGTCTGAAGGGACGCTCCCAAAGACAGGCGTCACATCTACACCAATCCTCCCCACCCTCTTGACTGTGCCAACGCTCTGCAGAACTGGAGATCCCTGCATTCGCTCCTCTCTATGGCTTACCCAAGCATCTTTACTTGTGTTTTCAGTGAGGAGAGATGCTTTTTGAAGAAATTTTACACCAAAACCCAATTTATGCCAAAAGTTATAGTAAAAGGTATATTTTTAGTTCAAATGTATAACACTTATTTCTCGAAAAGTAAATCAATAAGAATACCAGTTAATATGTCCATTGCATTTTAGAGTATTTTTAAATTTGGATACCAAGTATTAATTAATATTAAATAAATAAATATATAATTAAATAAATCAGAATCAAATATATATGAATAATAATGGGGTGACATTTACGGTATATATACTATGCTAAATGGTTTATTTAAAATAGCCCAAATAACTATTAAGTAATAATTTATAAATGCATATATATGTCAATATACACAGATACATACATACATACATGTACATGTACACATTCTTGTAGGTATATGCTATAATTTTGTCATCATTATTCTGATTCACAAGTGAAAACCCAAGGCTTTAAGAGATGACATTATGTGCTCAGTCATACAGCTATAAGCAGAATACTTAGGACTTGAACTCAGAACTCATGTGCTCAACCACCACCCCAAACTGCCTATCCTGATGCTAACAGTTCCCCAAACCACCTTTTCCGGAATTACTATTCTAATCTATTCATAGGCCTTTGCAGAACAAGCAGTAATTCATACTTTACAACAGGTTTTTCATAAAGAAAAAATTTTGGTCATTATAATGAGACAATGTCCCTATGACCATTATTGAAGCATTTCCTATCTGGCAGAGGCAGTGTTTTCAGGACACTGTCCTTCTATGTCCATCATTTACTGTCCCACGTGACCCACTCCATTCCCTGTAATAATGATTTAAAACCCGGCTCTGAAATTATGTAACGCTGACCTTCACTTTGCTAGCACCAATGTTATAGAGTAAATCAAAGGATTCACCAACACAGAACTTACTTAACATAAAAAAGATAAAGTGCTATATAAACTGGACATAATGTACTTAATGGGATCTATCTTGAAAGTAATGCATTTACTCTAAATGAAACTCAAACAATTGTTTTCTACAAAGAGCACTTCTTTGTTTCTTTTCTTAAAAGATTTGTTTCCTGCTCCATATGTAAATTAGTGACAAATTAGTTATCCCCCCCGCCCAATGACTATAATATGCCCTTTCTTTAGAATATCAGACTATTTAAAAGAAAAAATGTTAAAAAATAATAAGCAAAATATGCAGGTACAAGGAAAATGCTATGATAAAGTAAACACATAAAATACCTTCAAAATGAGAGGGTACTTGCATATTCTCTGTATTGGAGTTACTAGATATCCTTCCAGGGGGACATCTGTGTTCTTCCGTCCTGAAAGCAGCATGCAGTTCTGGGGTGGAAATAGGCATAATTAATTACATTTCTAAAACCTGTAGCTATAAAACTCACTTCTATCATGAAATTTTCTGCTGAAAAATGGTGAAAGCATGTCTCTATATAGCTCCTCTGAGAAGATCACATTCAGTCACAAATAACATTCACAGGAATGAAAAATACCTTTGCCTTTCATATTAGTTACAGTAGCCAATATGTGTTTTGGATCTATGTCTTGAAAATTAATTCACATATATTCTCCTGAGTATTATCTGAGAAAACAGAACCAGAGATGGAGGAATGAATAAATGAGTGGATGGATGGATGGTAAATAGGTGAATAGATGGAATAAATGAATGGAATGGTTGGAATGGGTGGGTGGGTTGATGGATGGATGGACTGATGGATGGGTAAACAACAGACAGATACATGGATGTATCCTCTTTATAAAGAGTAGTAGTGTTGTTTTGTAGAACAAGGTTCCATGTATACTCTACCACTGACTAATGATGCAATTGGATTGAGATACAGGACTCTATTTTTTCCTCACAGCACTAGGAATAGCCAGACTATCATTATTTGGGGGCCAGTTTCCAAAGCCCCAATTCCCACATTACAACACAAAAAGGGCCAGATGACACGTGCACATGTACAACAGGACAAGAGACCCGAGTTTAGGAAATATAACTCTTTTATAAAAGCAGCATGGATGTCTAACCATTGCAGAGGAGGAAGACAATATATCTCTCAGGCTGTTCATGATGCAAATATTATTTAAAAGATAGGCAGAACAGCCCGGCTGGCGCATGGCTCAGCGGTTGAAGCATCATTCCATGCAACAAAAGATTATGAGTTCAATTCCTGGTCAGGGCACATACCTAGGTTCACTCCCCTGTCGGGGAGCATACAGGATGACTGACAGATCTGAGGGGAAGGTGTGGGGATACTGAGAGGAATTAGCCAAAGAATATATATGCATACATGCATAGCCCATGGACACAGACAACAATGTTGTGAAGGGGGGGGTGCAGGAGGAGGGCTAGGTGGAGGAGGGGAAAATGGGGGACATACGTAATAGTGTCAACAACAACAAAAGAAACACAAGAGACCCGCGGTGAATTGCCTCCCAAGACAAACTTCTAAATAAACAATGGATCAAAAAACAAAACAAAACAAAGGAAACTAGACATTTAAAAAAACTGAATGAAATTAAAAACACATGTCAAAATTCATGGAATGCAACCAAAGCCTTATACTAGTAGAAGGCAAAACTCACAGCTTTAAACACCTATATTACAAAAGAAAAATAAGTCTTAAAGACTCTCAACAAACTATGGACATAATGGAAATTCCTCAACCTGATAAAGAACGTCTACCAATAAAAAACTACAGGTAACATCATGCTTAATGATGAAAAACTGAATGATTTCCCCCAAAGATAAAAAACAAGGCGGAAGTGTCCATTCTTACTACTTCTATGCAACACTGCACTGGTTCTGGCCAATGCAAAAGGCAAGGGGAAAAGAAAAAAAGACATCACATTGAAGAGGAAGAAGTGAAATTCCATTATCTTATGTGTGAAAGATCCTCCAAAATCTTCTAGAACTAATATATGCATTTAAATCACAGGATACAACACAAGAATATACAAAAGTCAATTAAATTTCTAGATACTAGTACTAGCACTGAACAATCCAAAAGTTAAATTAAGACAATCCCAATCACAACATCAAAAATAATAATATACTTAGGAATAAATTTAACAAAATAAGCATGAGACCTGAACACAGATGCCTTAAATATGACAACAAAAGCATGGGCATAATGAAAAGAAATTTAATGAACTGGACTTCAACAAAATTTAAGATATTTGATTCTCAAAAGAGAATTTTTTATAATGAACAGACAAACCACAGTGGGAGGAAATATTTGCAAATTATATGACTGATATAGGAACTGTATCCAAAATAAGATTATAGCTCAATATAAAATAAACATAGCAATTTAAATATAGCAAAAGATCTGAATGAGCATTTCACTAAAGAGCATATATGAATGGCTAATAAACACGTGAAATCATGCTTAATATAACCGGTCATTCGAGAAATACAAATAAAAATCACCTAGCATGGTGATACCATGTGTTGGCAAAGAAACTGCAAGCCTCAAACTGCCATATCCACAGCCACACTGGTAGTTTCTTAATAAGTTAAACATAAATGTACTATGACCCAGCAATTCTACTCTTAGTATATACCCAAGAGAATGAAAATATATGTCCACAGAAAAAGTTGTACATAAATGTTAAGTTCATAAAAGCATTATGTACGATAGCCCAAACTAAACATCTCCTGACTTTTCTACATTAACAAATGTCTCTCTGAAATGGCCTTTCATATGTGGTATCTTTAAGGCCCATCATTATTATAGCCACTTGTTGACCCAATGTTCATAACTGGCCATGGATAAGCAAAAATGGTATATCCATTCAATAGGATCACGAATAATGTCATTCAGCAATAAATATGAGTGGAATATAGATACATACTACAACAAGGATGAACCTCAAAAACATTTTCCTCAGTAAAAGAAGCCAGGCATAAAAAAGTTTACATGGTGTGATTTCATTTATAGAAAACCTGCAGAAAAGGCAAATCCATCGAGACAGAAAGCAAATCAGTGATTACCTGGAGCTGATGACGGGAGTGAAGATGGGCTATAAACAGGTATGAGGGGCTTTGGGGGTAACGACAATGCTCTAAACCCAGATCGTGGGTTTAGTCCAGATCGTGGGTTTAGTCTGC
Organism: Myotis yumanensis; assembly: GCF_028538775.1. Classification (NCBI taxonomy): domain Eukaryota; kingdom Metazoa; phylum Chordata; class Mammalia; order Chiroptera; family Vespertilionidae; genus Myotis; species Myotis yumanensis. Next base: position 18,363,371 of record NW_027223766.1, read on the forward strand.
TAAATATCACTGAAATCTACACTTGCAGCATATTTCTCACTGGCAATTAAACTGGCCGACTAACTGCCAAAATACGCATTTATTTGTGTTACCCTAAAGAAATTAAATGCGCATTTTTGCTCTATGAAAACTGAAGAAGGAAAGTATGTAGAAGAAAGATCAGTTTTTAAATTTCTTTTCTACCACACCCATCGTTTGTTTCCGTTCTGTTACTTCCCTACTTACAGCTCTCTTAGCAGAAGCAAAGGAAACCCCAGGAAGTGAGGGATACAAAAGCAAAGTTGAACTTGTATAAATGCCTTCTCTCCCTGGGAACCTGTGGGTTTCACAAGCAATTCAGAATCAACCAGGAGAGGGCATTCTCAGTGTGTCCCCACATACTAGCCTCTCCCAACTCTCACCTCCGGCATTTATGAAAGGACTCTAGCCTCCTAGACTGGCTATGGCCGTGGCCGGCAAACCGTGGCTCGCGAGCCACATGCGGCTCTTTGGCTCCTTGAGTGTGGCCACGAAGTTTTAATCGCACTGTATGTGCGCGCCCACACGTGGTATTTGGTGAAAGAGCCACACGCAAGGGGCCGCAGTTTGCCGACCACTGGGCTATGGTAAAAGAGCTGTAACAGGAACAGTTTCTGCATCGCACCTATGCTATTCCTCAGCGCTTGGTGGGCCTGCCAACGAAGAGCAGCATATGGTAACACCTAAATATGTACTTACCAAAAGAAATGTCCGGATTGTTCTAATTTTGTTAAGTTCCAGAAGCAATTTTTGTGCCTTCTCATGGTTACTACAATATTCATCATAAATACGAAACTTGTCTTTCTGTGAAATCAAGGAAGAATGAGTTAGTCATTTTATTAGCCATTTTGAAATAGTAACCTGTATGATGTTTACGAGCAAACTTTATAAAGTGTTTATTATGCGTTAAAAACTATACCCACGTGTATGTATAAATACATTTCATTTCTTTCTTTTCCCTGACCTATGAAGAATAGCTTTGGAAAGGAGCTAGACATATTAATTACGGTCCAATAGGGTGCATGCAAAAACAGGTAAATGAACCAAGTGCTAGGAACTTACAGAGAAGGAAGTCCCTAGCTTTGCTGAGAGGATTCATATACAGCTTTAAAAGGGAAGTAACATTAAAGCAAGGTCCAGAGAGATGAGTCCATGCTTCCCAGGCAGGGAGAGGAAAGAAAGCATTGTGGGTAGAGGGAAAACATACACCAGATTACCCAGGGCTCTAGACACACAGCGCCCTGCCTTTCACATTCTCCGAGCTGGGCCGTGTGTTTAAGAGGAACACTGGCTAACAGGAGAAATGCAGCAGTAAGTGAGTAAGGTCAGGAAGCCACTGCATATGGAAGATTATTTCAGAAAGATATGTTTAGTATAAAAAAATAAGAAAATGGTAACTATAGTTAAGTTGTCATATTGCAAAGAATTTACAATTTTATGTAGCTCCAAAACACAAAACTAGAACCGCTAGGTGGAAATTGCAAGGGAGTGATGGGCAGTGATTGGCAGATTCTGGATTAACACAAAGATTATCTAACAATTGAAGCTGTCACTAAAAGTGATCAAGTAAAAACAAACAACCTTCACTGATACTAGAGACAGGACACTTACAAAAGGAGGAGGAACTTCGCCATCATGGTCTCTAAGCTTTCCTCCATCTGTAAGATTTTATCTAATTGGCTATGATCAGCATCTCTCAAAGCAGCACCAACCAAAGAGGAAGACAGAAAATGCATCATCCCATGCACCAAAAGCCAGTTCGATTCCCAGTCAGGCACATGCCTGGGTTCTGAGCCCAATGCCCTGGTGGGGGATGTGCGGGAGACAGCTGATTGATGATTCGCTCTCACATCAATATTTCTCTCTCTCTCTCTCTCTCTCTCTCTCTCTCTCTCAAAGTCAATAAAAATATTCTTAAATATAAAAAAAAGAAGTGTGTCCCCTGAAATTGTAAAGACATACAATTAGAAAGAAACATGAAGTGCTATTTTATATGGCCAGTAGGAAATGTATTGAATTACTTATTTCAAGAGATGGTTCATGTATCCTTATTATATTTAAGATCGTCTTTCTTGAAATATTAATATTTATTGCATGTAATGTTAGTATATTTAAAATCATTTTTCTTGAAATAAAAGAATTAAAATTAAAAAAAGAGAGAGAGTTGGTTATGAACCAGAATAAAACAAACTTCAGAAATAGTTCAGCTGAATGCATGGATGACAGGCTGATTGTGTGTTACAGAGGAAATAAGCGTCAGGGTGGAAGACTCCCAGGTACAGCCCTGAACTGAGACAGCAGCCCCTCCAGCTGGCAGAAGACTAGGATTCTCTCAGGAAAGGGAAGCGGCTGGGTTAAGTGGACACAAACATGCCTGGCTTCCAGCCGTTCGTCTTCCTCCACCCAAGGAGATTCTCCCATTAATAAAATCTAATCTAATAAAAGAGAAACATGGTAATTAGCGTACGACCGCTACCCTTTTCATTGGCTAATCAGAGCGATATGCAAATTAACTGCCAACTAAGATGGCGGTTAATTTGCATATGTAGGCACAATGCAGGGAGGCGAAAGGGAAAGCAGGAAGAAGCCCCCTGCCACTGACAGTGATCGGAAACCCAGGGGGGAGCTAAGAGCCGGGGGGCAGGGCAAAGGCGGCCCTGGGGGCCGCCTTTGCCCTGCCCCCCAGCCATGATCGGAGAATCGGGCGCCTTTGCCACCCTGGCCAGTGATAGCGGGAAGTAGGGGTGGAGCCAGCAATGGGAGCTGGGCACGGGCGAAGCTGGCAGTCCTGGGAGCTAGGGGTCCCTTGCCCGGGCCTAAAGCAGAGCCCGCGAGATCGCGGGGCCGCTGCAGCTGTGGGTCCCCGCTGCCCAGGCCAGATGCCTCAGCCAGAGGCGTCCGGCCTGGGCAGGGGCAGAGCGGGAGATCGCAGGGAGCTGGGGGTCCCCTGCCCAGGCCTGACACCTCTGCCGGAGGCCTCAGGCCTGGGCAAGGGGCCGATCCGGTGATCAGCTATCAGAGGGTGATGAGGGTCAACTCCTCTGGCAGAGGCATCAGGCCTGGGTGGGGGGCGAAGCCAGTGATTGGGGGATATGAGGGTCCCCTTGCCCAGGCCTGAAGCCTGGGCCAGAGGCGTCAGGCTTGGGCAGGGGGTGGAGCAAGCGATCAGAGGGAGATGGGGGTCCCCTGCCCAGGCATGATTCCTGGGCCAGAGGCATCAGGCCTGGACGGGGGTCAGAGCCAGTGATCGGGGGGAGATGGGGGCCCCCTGTCCAAGCCTGACACCTCTGGCGGAGGCGTCAGGCCTGGGCAAGGGGCCGATCAGGCGATCGGAGGGTGATGGGGGTCAACGCCTCTGGCCGAGGCATCAGGCCTGGGTGAGGGCAGAGCCGGTGATCGGGGGGAAAGGGGGGCCCCCTGCCCAGGCCTGAATCTTGGGCCAGAGGCATCAGGCCTGGGCCAGGGGCGGAGCCAGCAATCGGAGGGGTCTGGGGGTCCCCTGCCCAGGCCTGACGCCTGAGCCAGAGGCATCAGGCCTGGGCGGGGGGCAGAACCAGTGATCGGGGGGAAATGAGGGTCCTCTGGCAGAGGCGTCAGGCCTGGGCAAGGGGCCGATCCTATGATTGGAGGGTGATGGGGGTCAATGCCTGAGGGCTCCCAGTATGTGAGAGGGGGCAGGCTGGGCTGAGGGACACTCCCACCCCCCACCCCCGTGCACGAATTTCATGCACCGGGCCCCTAGTCCTATATAATAAAAGGGTAATATGCAAATTGACCCTAACAGCAGAGCGACCAGGAATCACTGGTCACTATGACACACACTGACCACCAGGGGGCAGACGCTCAATGCAGGAGTTGCCCCCTGGTGGTCAGTGTGCTTCCACGGGGGGGGCTCTTTTCAGCCACAAGCCAGGCTGATGGCTGCCAGTACAGCGGTGGTGGTGAGAGCCTCTACTGCCTCCTCAGCAGCGTTAAGGATGTCCGACTGCAGCTTAGGCCTGCTCCCCGCTGGCAAGTGGACATCCCCCGAGGGCTCCCAGAGCCATGTTTAACTGTCAGCTTAGGCCCAATCCCCTAGGGAGCGAGCCTATGACAGCAGGTGGTCATCCCCCGAGGGGTCCCAGCCTGCGAGAAGGCACAGGCCGGGCCTCTAGTTATCTTTATAAAATAGTTTCTTATTATAAAAGTAACATATACAGAGCCTGCTCACTAGCATATAGAAGGACAGAATTAGAAACTACATATAGGATGGGGGGACAGGGGACCAAATACATGGTGATGGAAGCTGATTTGACTTTGGATGGTGGGCACACAAATGCAATATACAGATCATGTATCATAGAAATGTACACTTGAAACCTATAGGACCCTGCTAACCAGTCTCACTTCAATAAATTTAATAAAAAATATGTGATGAATAAAAGAAACAAAAAAAAGAAACTACATAGTTACCTTCATAAAAGACGAAATAGAAATTTAAAATAAACAAAAATTGATTTTGATGACAAAATACTCTTACCCATTTTCAATAAAACGTTATTTGTTCAGCATTTTGATAAATATGGATTCAAATTAGTATTCTGAATATTAGCATCAGTGGAATGGTATAACAAGCACATTTTTTAGATAAATGCTGTTTAGTTCTGAAAACAATTTTCACTATACAGGATGCTTTTCACTTTGCAAATTGTTTGCATATGTTATTTCAGCTATTGTGCCCAAAGAGATAAAAATGATCACACAAGCATGAGGTACAATCTGAAAAAGTGGAGTTCTGGCTTGTTCTTCTGCTCTGCTCAGTACCCCTCCTGAGAAGCCATCCTTGAGAAAAATCCAGGCACAGACATCCATGTACCTAGAGTGGCCGGGTTTGTTCACCTCCAGGTTTGTCACCAGGGGATTGACAAGGGGACATTCTAACTGATCAAAGGTTCCGCACGCCATTATAAGAGTAAGGCTTTTCTGCTCAAAAGAGAAATGCTCCATGTTTGAAAGAAACATAAAAATCCATTCATTATGAACAGCCTGAAAATTCATTAGAATTCAAAGCTACAGAGGATGCGAAGAACTAACTTGTTGGGAAAATGAAAAGGCTGTTTATTCTTCACTGAATAAAATGGATGATGTGGGGCCCTCTCCTCCTTTCTGGCCTCAACTGGGAGATTCCATTGGCCTTAAAAGACCCTAAACTTTCGGTGTCAGATTTTACTTCTAATGCTGAATTCCCACATCCTACCAGGCCAAAAGCTAAACCTCAAAATGTAGGGGATACGAGCTTTTAAAATAAACAGAAATGTATCCTACAAAATGAAGAAAGCAGGTTCCCACTTCTTGCTGAGCATTAGGTTCAGGATGTAGGCATTCTTCCACCACTTTTAAGAATTCCTTATGTACCGCAAGGATGTCTTCGATGTTTGAGAACAGAATCTGAAAATAAACGTGTAAGTAAGTACAATGGTAAAGCAAGTTTAAAAAAAAAAAAAAGAAGTCTATGCGAGCACAGTGTTCTCTTCCAGGCTGAAAACTTCAGTGGAGTGCTATCTGTCCCACATCCATTCCTTCCTCCCACCCAGCGGGCAGAGGACCAATTTTGTCTGGATGTCCTCTCTTCTCCCACACAGCTTTGGGAACCAGAAACCTATTCCTGGCTCTCCGGAAAAGTGTGAGTGGACTGAATCCCAGCATGGTGGTCCCACCCCCATTAACAAGAATTGGCTGTGGGTAAAACAGTGCCGGCAGATTGGCTGGCAGACTTTTCGATCCTAAGAAGGGTACGCCGGAAAGGTACTTTGTCTGGATAGCTACAGGGTCATTTTGCAGCTGTGGAAGGAGCAGTCCAGGGGCAGAGCTGATAACCTGGATGGCAGAGGGAAGAGCTAAAGAGAACCTGGCAATTTCATTAACCTCCTGAGTCACGAGTCCTGAACATTCTCTTCCGTCTGAAGTGCCCAATCTGAGAGCCAAAGTATTGTCCAGTCAATTTGAGTAATAGCGGTTTTTTTGCAACCAAAAGCATGCAAAGTAATATACTCCCCCGGTAGGAGAATTTGAAAGTTAGTGTTTAACTTATGGGGAAATAAGATAAGGAGAGCCAATAAAATCCTGGGAAATATTTTATTTTCAGTAAAGTACAACAGCCGGTTAGCATCAAAAGGAAAAATCAATGATGATTTACACAACTTAAATGAGTAATAATGACTACAGCACAATTCATTTTCATTTACCATCCCTTTGTGTTCCCCAAAGCTCTGCAAAAATCATCCTTCCGTACAGTTTAAAAGGAAATCTTTATACATTTGTCTGAGTTGCAGATACTATTCGGAGTTTCCTTTCTGCACCAATGGACCATCCAGATCGCTTGTTCTTTAGTGATCAGAGATGGGAGCTGCATCTGCCCACATCCTATCTTCCTGAGCCACCTCTAGCAATTGCCTTCCACAGAGCTCAGCTCCCTCCCTCTCACAGACACTCGGGTTCTTGGTCTGGGTTTATTTTTCTTTGTCTTTTCGAACTTGTCTCAAGGCTCGGGCAAAAACAGTATCTCTCTGTCTCTGACTCTGTCTCCATCCTCTTAATCACCATTTCTTTTCCCAACGTCTGGTTTTCCTTTTCTAACGATGACCCACACAAGTAAATGGCACAGAACGTATACTGGGACTGAAGGCAGGTTAAAGAGTCCTGAAGAAACATCCCCCAGAGGAAATTTCATTTGGGAGGAGCCTGTGTTTGGGGTGAGGGCCCACTGTCCCTCCTCACCTTCACTGTTTCCTCTGTGACATTTTTGTCAACTTTTGATGCTGCACACTGGTTCATTCGCTGTAAGAATGCCTGCGTGGGACAAGAAAAGATATAAAGGTAACATTAGGTTAATAAAATAACTGTGTTGATACACTTAATGTGTTTTTTACAAGAAACCAAAGCTTACAAATCCAATCATTGATGAGTATAGTTTTATCATAAAAGGGGGACTCTTTGAGCATTGCTGTTCCTATAATAAGAATTATATTTCCTTTATAGTTTGGGGTCAAGGCCACATAAATGTGAATTAAATTTATCCACTGGAGTCTCCAAGTTCTGTGGTAAATACTTAAGTGTCCAATGTTTCCTAAACTTCTAAGTTTTATGAAGCACAAAAGACCAAAGTCTAATAAAAAAGGGGGGGGAGGATTTCTAATGAAAAACAAAAAGGCCAGAAATTCTGAATTTACCCCTTTAGGACACAGAGAAACTGAAAGAGGGAGGGAGAGAAAGTGACTCTTCAGAAAGAAATGGAAAGATGCCCCCTTTTTATCCGTCCCCCACGTTTTAGGAAGCCGGAATGTGTATTTCTGGGATCAGCTCAGGGATCTGCAGAGCCCTATAGTAGACAAATAATTTCATTAGCATTTTCAATAACCGGGACTCTTCATGATGATCATTAAGCTTTGATCCATAGATAAATAAGCTATTATTTTTACAAAGGGAAAAAAAAGAGTAGCATGAGTTACTTATATTGAGCCTCAAAAGAGAAAGTTTAGAAGGAAAAGGAAAAGACACTTTCCATCAAGCAAAGTTAATTTGTGTCCTCAAGACATTGTCCAGTAACTATCTAGTGCCCAGGTGAGGCCATTCTTTCCCTGGTCTATCTTAGGACTCTACCCACCACCTGCCAAGTCAGGGTATAACTGGGGCACCGACTCCCCAGGGCACAGAGAAGCTCTAGGGACTCTCTGGACACTGCCGCAAAGTAAGGTAAGAATCCCGTTTGGGGAATACTAATTATTTAGAAGATTGACAAAACCCAGATGTGGCCACAATGTTCCAAAATTACCACCTCAAGACATTGCTAGTAAGAGTATAAAATGGCAGGACATTTCTGAGGACAATCTGACAACGTATCTCAAGCTTTTAAATGGACATTCTCTTTAACTCAGCAAATGTAACTCCAGAAATTTATCCTAAGAAAATATTCAGACAAGAGGTTTCGGTGTGTTCATTACAAAAGTGGACACATTGGAAATAACGTAAATGGCCATCAATAAGGGAATCATTTAATATATCTCTACACATTCACATTTTAAAATACACTGAAAAAGTATAATCATAAATGGAATGTTATAAAATTATATACACAAATGCGTGTATAAAACAGTTGTCTCTAAGATACCATTTGGTGAAAAGATTTACAAAGTGGTATACTTGATATGTGCAGACATATATGTACACACATATGTGTACACACATACATATATACACACACGCATACAAGTATGCGTGTGTGTGTGTGTGTGTGTGTGTGTGTGTGCAATGTCAGTATACTTGCATCCTGAGGAAAAAAAAATACGTAATATATACCAAAGTGCAAACAGTGGTTACCTCCAGATAGTAGGAGAGCAACCTTTGTACATTTCCTTATTTTCAGAATATTTAACTATTAGCATGTTATAACTTCTGTGAAAAGAAAAACAAAACTATTTGAAAGAAATAAAACAAATGAGCACAAGCTCTTACTCCTAACATTCGTTTTAGCACCATCTTTATTCCCAATTCAACCAATTCATACTTCGTATTCATAACTACAAAGACACATCAGTACTAACAGCTTCAATAGAATAAAATAATTCATCTGAATTAAATAAAATGAAAAAGAACATAGTAGATGTTGCCTTAAATTTTTTATTTACAAAACATGATACAGCCCAGCCGGCATGGCTCATGGTTGAGCGTCAATCTATGAACAGGAGGTCACGGTTCAATTCCCAGTCCGGGCACATGCCCAGGTTGCAGGCTCATTCCTTAGTATGGGGCATACAGGAGGCAACCGATCAATTATTCTCTCTCATCACTGATGTTTCTATCTCTCTCTCTCCCTCTCTCTTCCTCTCCGAAATCAATAAAACATCATTTTTTAAAATGACACAATTTTTGAAGTATTTTCTAAATTTTCATTTAATTGGTAACGAAAACACAGGTTTTGAATTTTCTGACTCTAAGTGTCCATTTAATTAGTATTACTCTGTTTAATTTTAGTTTTGTTTTTCTGGAATATTTTTCCACATCCTCATACCAAAAATGCTCTTTAGACTTTTCCATTTAGTCTTAAAATAACATGGGTGGTTTGGATGCCTTGTTTACATTTCAATATTGACCACACAGTAAACAGGTAACCTCTCAAGCAAGCAACGCTTAAACTTCAAGTCTAGACTTATAAACCTTTTCCTCATAAATTGAACACAGTCACATCCTGAAACTAATAAATTAAAGTAAAGAGATAGTCAAAATAATTCAAAATATGAGTGAGAAGGGGAAATACTAACTAATAAAGTAAACTATATCTTTATCTGACTTTTTATCTTCTGATCCTCGGTGACAATATGGAACTTTCTGCTTAACTGTATATGACAGAAAACCTGGAACTTATTAGCATTTCTGACCAAGCGTTTATTTTTCCCAAGAGCCCCATTTTACACAACAGTGCAGGAAGATTTTTGATAATTGGTTGAGCGTTCAAACATAAAAAAACTGGTTGACATTTTTTCACAAAATGTGTAAATCTTCCTTCTTGAAAATAGAGATAAATAATGTGTGCTCAGAATCATCCCTTAAAAACCAGTATCTATAAAATCCTTTCAGACTTTGGTGACTGGGCATTCAATCTTTGTCATATCAATCAAGAAAGCATTAATACCCTAGTCACAAAACCCTGGGAGGGAGTGGATACGCTGTTTATCTCTGCATTCAGTCACTCTCACTGGTCCAGAATTTCATTAGAATTAGATCATCTTCACTTTGATACAAACATATTGGAAATAAGTACTGGCAAATAGCTTCTCATGCCAGTGGTTCTCAAACCTTTTATTGTGTTTTACGATGTGGAAAGTTTCTTCCAAATACAGATTCCCTGGCCTATCCCCAGAAGGTCTGATTCAGCAGATGGGTTCAGGACCCAGAAAGCAAGCTCCCTAGGTGCATATAAATCTGCATCCTGATGCAGCTGGTCTACAGACCACATGTTGGTGACCATTCCTTTAGGTTCATTCTTCCAAAGTCTGAAAAAAAAAAACAGACTTTGAGAAACAAGTGAATCTGAATGAAAAAAAAAGGGGGATTCATTTGTTTCACCTTGACTTTCAACTGTCAAACTCCCTCTATGTACAACACCCTCTCATTCAGCCACCTGCGATTGCTAACACCCCGCCAGAGGACCCTGCCCCCCAATAATGAAAATCACAACCAACGAGTAAACAGGTCCTAATAATCTCCAAGTCACACTTGGAGTAAGTGAGGCTGAAGGTGTGCCTCCAGGTGCCTTTCAGCGGGCAGGTGGGTCAGCTTGCACTCACTCGCCAGCATTCCCCTAACTGGATACAGAACTCTTCAACTTGCTCCCCATGTTGTTTTCCTCTTATCGTGTATTTGGTAAAATATGTCAAATGCCATGTATGAATTGTTTAAGAAAGCAAAAATGTCACAAACTTGCTACAAAGAAATCAAAAGAAGGAAGAAATGGACCAAGATACAACAGGGAGATGAACACAATCCCCTGTCCCCTGGTTGGCCCACCTGGGCCACTGACAGCTCAAAAGTGAAGTCCATGATGAGTTTTACTCTCAGAGAACACCTGCTAATGTCCTAATTTCAGTATTTCAATGATCTCTCTCAACTCATTTTTGTCCTTTCTACTCTTTCTTTTGTCAGGCACACACAGATCTCTCAAAAGTCCCACAGATGTTCATAGTCTAGAGCAGTGGTTCTCAACCTGTGGGTCACAACTCCTTTGGGGGTCGAACGACCCTTTCACAGGGGTCGCCTAAGACCATTGGAAAACACATATATAATTACATACAGTTTTTGTAATTAATCACTATGCTTTAATTATGTTCAATTTGTAACAATGAAAATACATCCTGCATATCAGATATTTACATTATGATTCATAACAGTAGCAAAATTACAGTTATGAAGTAGCAACGAAAATAATTTTATGGCTGGGGGTCACCACAACATGAAAAACTGTATTAAAGGGTCGTGGCATTAGGAAGGTTGAGAACCACTGGTCTAGACTTTTAATTCTAGATACCTGGCGCCAATCTGAATTTCCTAATATTGTATAGGCAGTAAACCTTTGTACTCCTATGAATATTCGACATTCAGAATTATCATAGCAACAACTGTCATCTTAAAATGTGGCCAATTTTATAGGGATAGAGATAGGTAAATTTTATATATAAAGGTGAAAAGGGGAAAATTTAAGAGGGGCTACACTATTACAGGAAATTGTATACTCGTTTCATGAAAATAAGTGGGGGGAAAAGGGTAAATATTTTCCTTTTACCTCTTGAACTTAAAACAATGTTATCACATCAAAATTCTTTAGAAGTTACGTTATTCTGTTTTGTCTTCCTGAGGGAAAAAATAAAGTCCTCATAAATGAAAAAGACTTGTCATTTGAGTGTGTCTTGAACACCTGCTTGATAGTGGTATGATTTTATTGCAATGGAGAAGTCTGAAGGAGCAGTAGGTTTGGGGATGAAAGAATGGGAGTATGTTCTGGAAATGCTGAGTTTGAGATGCCTACTGAACACCAATGTGGAGATCTCAAGTAGGGAGTTAACTGTGCCAATCTGAAGTTTTGAGGAGAGGGTGGAACACAAAGACATAAAGCAGGAAATGTTCACAGGCAGAAGGGACATGGCCCCACTCCGTTGAAGAATACAGATGGAGAACACAAAAGGGCCCAGGACAGAACCTTGGGGCACTCCAACATGTAAATGTCAAGCAGAAGAGAAACCAAAGAAGCCAATACGGTAGGAGCAAATCCAGAAGAATGTGGTATCATAAACGCCAACAGCAGAGAGTGTTTCCAGAATGAGGGAGTGGCCAACTGCTTTAACAGCGCTGAGAAATCAAGTAGCGCACGAAAGACACGTGCACGAAAGATACGTGCACGAAAGACACGTGCACAACGACACGTGCACAAACAACAGGTGGCTTGACAACACAGAGTTCAGTCATTTGATTTTGACCAGAGCCGTTCCCAATGGAATGGGTAGAGGGGAAAACGGAGGATGTGGAAATGGAGCTATTACCACAGAAAATGTTTTAAAAACTTTAAACTTTTGCTGATACAGGGAGCACGGGTATGGAAATGGATTTGGATCAAGGGAATGTTTATTTTTTAAGTTAAATGATACTATCTCAACCCATCCTGCAAATCACATATTATGCCCTTTAATACAGTGAACCTTTCGTAACCTCTCCAGTTTATTGGATCTCACCCTTGCCTGCACACTTATTGATTCCTAATTTTTTGAGTAGGAATCCTTCCCTAAAGATGAAAAAACGGATAGACATGCATATTGTGGTGCTAATATTAATCTGTCAATTTAAATACATATTAACAACAAACTATAAGAAAAAATTCAACAATGTTTATGCTGTGTGCCAGGCATTGTTCTTGGCAGAGGTTCTTAAATGTTTCGGTCTCAGGACTCCTTTATACTCTTAAAAATTATGGAGAACCACAAAGAACTTTTATTTATGTATATTATATCTATCAATGTTTAATATATTAGAAATTAAAACTAAGAAAATTTTTAATATTTGTTACCCAATTTATTAATGTATAAGTTTATTAAAAATCAATAATAAACCCATTACATGTTAATGTATATATAACATATTCTTATGAAAAATATTTTCCAAAATAATTAAGTAAGAAGTGTGGTACTGTTTCATATAATTACAACTTTCTTTAATATCTAGGTTAATAGAAAATAGCTAAATTCTCATAGATGCTTCAATTTGTTGCGATATGCTATTTAAAAACATATTTCTCATGATAGTTGGGAAAGGGAGAAATGTGTTTATTGCTGTAACATTTTCAGATATTTGTGGATATTCTTTAATATAACACCAAAACTAAATAAGTGGTAGTTTCTTAAAAATTAGGCATGATGTGGACTCTTAAACTATATCAGTGAACTTTTCATACTCTGTTCCATTAAAACCCATTGATCTATCTTGCAATTTGAAGGGTTCTTTTATCCATGTGTGATTTTGTAAATTTTTTAACACTGATTAAGAGTTACGCAAATATGTGAAATATTAACACATTTAATTATACATTATCAAAAAACCCACATTCTGTTAGTTAATATCAGTATTCGACTCATGAGGAAAGTCTTTACTAGGACATTGTCAAGCTCACAGTCATAGATATAAATTCCCCAAAACTCTAAATTCACTTACAAGCTTGAATTCCTTATCATCAACAAATATTTTCAGTTGTTTTCCAGCTGAATTCAAGCTCACTTCATTGTCTTTTAAGAAAATATCTGCCAAATACCTCAATGCCCTGAAACTGAAACCACAGTTTGCCTCACAGTTGTTACTTCAAGTAAATATGATGTTCCATAGCAACGCAGACAGGCACACAAATTCTTTCCCTGGAGACAACTGTAATACTTAAATATGCAGAAGTACTTAGGTCTACTTCCCATTTCACCACACAGAATATCAAACAGACTTGTGCAAGAGTCAGGACTTAACAAAATTAATAATTTTTACAGCTTTATCAAGAACATTCGTAAGTGAAACTGGCATCCTCCTACCCCCCTCCACTACCACCACCACCACCACCACCACCATCATGAGTGGGTGACAGTGAAGTATACAGTGACCACTCGTACAGTCTGGTGCTATGCCTTTATTCACACTAAAGCGTCAACAGTTTTACACACCATTGCTTTTGCTCCATCAGTGCAAATGTCAACAGAGAAAACAAGCAAATAAGGTTTTAGTACACCATAAAAATAGTTTTGACCTTTCAAATCTCCTGAAAGGATTTCACAAAACCACACTGTAGGAACTACTGTTTTAGGCATATAGAATATATTAATAAATAAAATGGTCAAAATTCCTTGCTTATGTTCTATTGGGAGGATACATATAATATTCAATAAACAATCATAAACATATTTGGTATATTAGACAGAAGGTGCTAAAACTGAGCAATAAATTTACCATAATAATAAAAAGGAATCTTCACACATTTGAAAACCCATATAATACCTTGCGATAATTCCATGCTCTCCAAGACCCAGGGCTCAAAATTCGCCACCATAAATCTATACCACTCAATTCTGTTATTTAATTAAACTTGACCTTTCTCTTGTTACATCCATGGAATCACTTCTCACACCAGCCAAAGCTGCCCGTTCTCTTTTCCTTCCTCATATGTCTTTCCTTCGCTCTATTACTGTCTTCTATACCCACTCTGTGCACAAGACCAACAGTGGGATGGGACACTATAACCTTCCTCTACAATTCCCAGTCACCTCCAAAAATAAGGAAGCAAGTATTCTTCCGTTTTATTCTTACTGCCAAGCACTTGGGACTCATTTGACTAGGGAACTGAGAAAAATTAGAAACACAGGGAAATTACCAACCATAGATATTTATATCTTACAATGATGATCCTGGTCTAGAGTTTCAGAGTCCCTTTATTGATGTCTAGCCCCTCCCTTCCTCCCTCCCTCCCTCTTAGTCATACCTGTTTCCCATTCTGGGCCACTGCCCAACCACACAGCCTTCCGGCTCCTCCCCAGACATACGTGCTCACTTCCACATTAGCACCTTTTCACCACCTGCTTCCTCTGCGTGGAACACCGTTTTCTGGCTGCCTCCCGCTGGCACTCAGTTCTCAGCATATCTGCCACCTCCTGAGAGGTCGCTGATGACCATCCAGCACGGCATGTCCCTTCTCCAACCCCTATCAGGCCTAAGTATCACATTACTCTGCTTGTTTACCCCCCAGCACTGCCCACTCCTCCATGTCCCAGGTTATGTATTTGTCTGTTTACTGGTCTCCCACACTGGGACAGGAGCTCCATGGAGACAGAGCCTGTCTGGTGTATCCTCAGCACCTACAGCACTGCCTCGCACTTCGTGAGCTCTCAATAAACGTCAGTGGAATGAGTGGAGAATTTTTTTCTTACCTAGGTTTTTGTGTCTAAACACCACCAGACTGTGTAGTATTAATTTCCCTAGTATATTATCTTCCCAAATTTTCCCAAATAGTGTATTATCTTCCCCCAAATCGGAATAGTCAGCAATTTGTATTATAAGGATGTCATATAATCTTTCCCTTTTCTATCACCGTATACCAGCGTGTCTCAACTTTGACACTACTGACGTTGGGGACCAGATCAATCCTGGCTGCGGGGCCTGTCCTGTACATTCAGGAGACTTAACAGTTCCACCTACTGGATGCCAGCAGCAACCGCTACCCTAGCAGTGACAACCTAAAAACGTCTCCGTACATTGCTACACGCCCAACCCCACCCCCACAGTTGAGCACCTCTAGCATATACGTCCCAAAATACCTATAGCAAATGCCAAGTAAATTCATGAATTTGAGATGAAAGACTTTTAAATCATTCTCTGGGCTACATTATAAAAATGATGGATTTTCCATGACTAACTGAGCTTTTGCTCAGTCCATTATCTCTCTATATAGTCTCCTTGTTTCAATAAATGTGTTAGATTATGAATAAAAAGTCAAACACATTTTGTGAAAATTATAATTAGGGAGAGTTTATGCTTAAATGTTCATGTTGTTACAATGAACAACAATTACAAAATACTGTTAGTTTGCATGTCCACTCTCCATGAGATTGTAAGCTCCTTCAGAATATGGGCAGCACCTTTTCATCTTTGGAACAGTTATTAGTTTGTCCCTAAATGGCCATAACAACATTCTGTCGATATTAAATTCCAAAAACTTAAAGAACAATAAATCTTTTGCCATGGGCATCTATGACTCTACAAACCACTGAGAAATATATACCACCCCTGGATTACTCCGTTACCTGAAGGGATCCCAGTGACACCTACCCAGTACATCGAAGTCCCCTTTGATTGTTGATGTTTTTTTATTATTCAGAACCAAAGGGATTTGGTGTGTCTGAGTTATTAAGAGCCTTTTAGCATCTGATCAACTCCCCACCGAAATGTGTTTTATTCTTTTTCAGAACAACTATTAAAGAGAACGTCACCATTTAGCTGAGAGCCTCGGGGAAGATGATTTTTCATCAGACCACCCAGATTTTTTAAACTCTTCAATGAAACTTTTCCAGGATTTGATGATAATTAAAACATTATTTAGTGTCTTCTCAGAAGCTTGACAGAACTGTGTTCTTCAGTCTTCAATAGAAAGAATTCATTGTTGTCAGCTTGTCGTCAATGCACTAACTGAAAGGCACACGATTGTAAAGATGTCTAATAGTTAGGTGGCTGGAAAGTCAATAGTGAAACTGGACAGAAGGTGAAAGAGAACTCAGAACCATCCTCAATGGAATTAGAGTCATAAAATTATTAACAGTGAAAGTGAAAATTCAGAAATTTATTGACATGATTGCAATGAAATACTACAATAAGTGCACACTTTTTTTGAAGTTGTCTTTTGTTAATTTTTTTGGTTTTGTTGTTATTTGTTAAGTTTTTGTTTAACATTTTTAAATGTGTTTTGCAATTTCAATTCCCACCAAATTCATCTCACAGCTCAGACTATAAGAATAAGGATACTGTAGCTGACTTTCTTTCGTAATTTCCATTGGCCTAAGGCAATGAGTTTATCTAAAGCAGAGGTCAAAAGCACTGGAGGTATTTTTAGCATAGCACAGTGTGGTTAAAACATTGATTAACTTGCTACCATTTAAAGAAATGACAGCATTCACATAAAAGTCAATATCTGTAGTTTCTCTTCAAACACTAGGAAAAAATATCAACACAGGACCCACATTTCTGAACGGTAACAATAGGCTGAAGCAAAGCAAGCCAGGTTTCCTTAGTTTGCTACAGTCACCACTATTCCCTATCATCCCTACAAAGCTAAATGCTAATTACTCATTCTCACACTAATATTATCCTCTTTCACGGAGTCCATTTTATTCATTTTTGCTACTTAGATATCTCTGTAGCCATTTCAATTTCCAGCCATAACCTTGAGGTTTTGCGTAGGCCCTTTTAGCTCTTACAAATTTTCTTATACTGATCATCCAGAAGTCTAAGTTTCAAAATGGCATTTGATCTTAATGTGTTTAAGTGAAAAAGTACTCCCAAGATAGAAGAGAGAGAAAAAAATATTAAAGAAACTAAGAAAACTGGTGCCCATTTCCTTAAATTCTAGTTTCCCAAGGAATTCAAAATTAAGTTAGATGTTAATTCTGGGAAGACAACTCTGGAAGCCATGGATTCAACTAGTTTTCTCAAACACTGAAAGGACTCTATAGCCTTTATTTTAAACTATTAAACATTTATTTTAATAAAGTGACTTTTGACAATAAACTCTTCTTGGCTTATCTATTCCAAGTATCACTTGATACATGATGATCTTGTGTTCCTTATATTGTTTAGGATGATTGATGTCTCTTTCCGGAATGGTCAGGGATATACCAAACTCTAGGGAGAACTGAACTAAATAAAGTAAGATTAAGAAGTGCCCAATGTTAGTCAACTAATGTGAAATCTATCAAAATTAAGCCCCCCTGCCAACACACCTAGAAACAGTTACCCACATATTTATTCAGACACAGGATGTCTCCTAGGGGTCAAGTTCAGCCATGTGATAAGCATGTATGAAGCCCAAGGCTCAGCTTTCTTGCTCATTAATTGGGGTAATAATAACAGCTCTCTCACAGAGCAGGAAGAGAATTATATATTACAGGGAGGTAATTTTTGTTGGCACTTTGAACAGAGCTAGTGCATAATTAGGATCAAAAAAGGTTATCTAATATTTCTGCTGTTACTGCTACATCCACAGACATTGTTCTATTATCTCTACTGTGATTACAATTATTGTTAACACTAGAGAGAACTGAACTAAAGTTCAGTTTTGTTCCTCTGTTAACAGTGAATCAATCCAACAGACTCTAACTTCTGAAAAATCCCTTTGTTTCAAAACAAATAATCCAAGACTTTGGGAGGGGGATCTACTATGTTTATTTAAATATACATAAATATATGTGTTATATATGTATATATACAAGGTGGGGCAAAAGTAGGTTTACAGTTGTTTGTATGGAAAATAATATAGTAATTGATAAATAATAATACAAAAAAGAATAAATTCTGTTTTGTGTACTCACAACTGTAAACTTACTTTTGTCCCACCCTATAAATACATCTATACATATATGTACACACATATATGTGTGTATATATATAGATAGATATATATAGGTATATATATACCGATATAGGTATATATCTATCTATCTATATGTATAGATAGATAGATAGATAGATAAAATAGAGTGCACTGGGCGGGGGGGTTGGGGGGGGGGGCGGGGGGGGTGTCCCTCAGCCCTGTCTGCACCCTCTCCAATCTGGGGCTTCTCGAGGGACGTCCCTCTCACAATCCGGGACTGCTGACTCCCAACCGCTTCTGCCTGCCAGCCTGACCACCCCCTAACCACTCCCCCAGCCAGTCTGATCAACGCCTAACTGCTCCCCTGCCGGCCTGATTGTCCCCAACTGCCCTCCCCTGCTGGCCATCTTGTGTCTGTGGGCGCCGCCATCTTTGAGTTTGTGGCAGTCAATTAGCATATTCCCTCTTTATTAGATAGGATATTTTCCACATTGCATTAGGTCTTTTCTGCACTGATTTCAGGCTGGTCCTCAAATGTGGCAAACGTCAATCTCTCTATTCATATTTCAAAATGTAAAAATTAACAAATAGCCGAAGGTAGAAAAAAATAATTCAGGATCAAACTAAAAAATGCTAATAAAGACTAATATTTCCATAATCCTTAAGAAGATGTGGAAAACAAGGTATTAAAAAACCTGAACAATGTATGTGGAGTATGGCCAGACTATGGCTTTGATTTCAATGAGCTGCAACAAGATCTGAGTATGGACAAGAATCACACAGGCTAATCTAAGAACATTTCTATAGAAAAGCCAGGTGTAGAAAAGAAGACTAATATTCTTGAAGTTGCCTTAGTTCTTCTGGATGCTGTCAACTCTTTATAGCAGCAACAGAACCATTAAACAAAGGTCATATATTAGGTGACAAAACATAAATTAAAATTGATTCCTTACATATGACATCATATTTGTAAAAGAGCTTGGAGTCAGATGAAAATAATAAATTTTCAATTAAGTTCAGAATTATAACAAAAGTATTTCAAATATTCCCCAATTTCTGGTGGCATTTCAGATAAAAATATGTTTCATGGTGTCAGTTAGTGACTAATACAGGAACGGATTTCTAAAAGGCAGTTCATGAGCTTAAATGAACATACTTGGGCGACTTTTCCTTAATAAGATGTCTGGTAAATTGCTGTATTTTTAATGTTACACAAATATTTATACAGAGATGCCAGCAGGCTATTGTGTCTCCAATATAATACTTCACATTGTGCTGCTCAGGAATTTACATTGATATCAGATAACTTAAAAAACACAGCACAATGAAAGAGAAGGTTGAGTGGGAAGTACAAAGCACATAATATAGATAATATTCTCAAGCACAAATTTTTCTCTGGCACAGGAAACTGGTCATTTCCCGAATTCAACATGCAGAACACCATTCCTGTTTAAGTCGTTATTCGAGAAAAGGAAATGGAAGTGGGGGAGGAAAAGTGTTTGAAGCTGGAAAACAACCTAGAGAAAGGAACCGAGGATTCCAGCTCAAAGGTTCTCTGCCCGGCACCCACTACCCCCTTTTTTTCTCACACATTTTTCTCACTGTGCAACCCCATGAGGTACAGAAAAGAAGATTTCAAATCCGCTTCAAAATACATACTTGTTTCAACTAATACAAAGAACTCTTTATTCCAAAATTTATATATCTCCTTCACCTTTTCTTTAAAACCTGACTCCTGAAATTGTCTACTCTTATCCTTAAAACACATACAGCTTTTCTATCAACATCCTATTGCCCTTCTGACTCACCACATCCCCATCGCCCCTTTTCTCATGCTCAAATATTCAACATACCATCCAATCCTTAGCTGTAGTTTGGTTTCCTTTCCTTCTTCATTTTATTTGGACTCTATTACTACAAGGAATTAATGTGTACCGTTAGTGTTGGGCTGATCTGAACAAATAGATTAATGGAACAGACAAGAGTCCTGAAAATATCCTGAGTAGAGGGGAATTTAGTATGGTGCTTCAAATAAGTGAGGAAAGAATGCACAGGTGTTGAGACAATAGACCAGGGGTGGGCAAACTTTTTGACTCGAGGGCCACAATGGGTTCTTAAACTGGACCGGAGGGCCGGAACAAAAGCATGGATGGAGTGTTTGTGTGAACTAATATAAATTCAAAGTAAACATCATTACATAAAAGGGTACGGTCTTTTTTTTTTTTTAGTTTTATTCATTTCAAACGGGCAGGATCCGGCCCTCGGGCCGGCCATAGTTTGCCCACGGCTGCAATAGACAGTCAGGTGTATAGACTTTGCCAAAATATAAAAGGAGACAAGAATGAGAAGTGGTTAAGGGTTGAACTCTGGAGATGTTCCACCTGGGTTCAAATCTGCCAGTTACTAGACATGTGGCATCTCAAAAGTTTCTACTTCCCTGAGGCACTCTCCATATTTGCCAAATGAGAGTAATAGGATATCCACTCCTGCAAACTTGCTCTAAAGATTAAATAAATTAATATATATGTAAAGCACCTGGCATATCAAGGACTAATATATAGCTGTTTGCTATTATTACTATTTTTCTATTTCATTTGACATCACCAAATATATTTGGCATATGCTATTTTCATTAAACAGCTGCACACTTCATCTCTGAAGAAAGACCTTCAAGGAGAATCGTTCTTTTTTACAATATTCGCACAGCAAGTTGTAATCAATGCATTAATAAGAGGATTATGTATAAATATTTTAAAACTGTTTTTAAGCCATTCATAATTTTTTTTATTGATTTCAGAGAGGAAAGGGGAGGGAGAGAGAGAAACATCAATGATGAGAATCATTGATTAGCTGCCTCCTGCACGCCCCCTACTGGGAATCAAACCCGCAGCCTGGGCTCATGCCCTGACTAGGAATCGAATTAATACCTCCTGGTTCATGGGTTGACAATGCTCACCCACTGAGCCACACCAGCTGGGCCATTCTAATTTTTATTCATCATGTTCTTTGTAAAAATTATATCAACAATCTGCAAGAAGGCAAATATCTGAAAGCATTTGCATATACCATCAAGAAATATGAGAAAAAATAAACTCAACTGCAAATCAGGGGAAACAAGTTATTATCGACAATACTATTATGTTTTAAAAAGTGAGAAGAAAATAAAATATGAAATATCATAAATATTTCTATATAACTCCATAAATCAAATAGGAGCCAGAAAAATCCTATTAATGAGTTCATTGCCATGGATATTGGCTCACAGCTCTGTCAACAGCTGAATATTCATGAGGCAAGCTGGATGCAGGTAAACTTACCTTTCAGGAAAAAAAGCTATGATAACTAAAATGTATTTCATGCACTTTTTTCTGATCTGAATTATGTGAAATAACAAACAAGGAAAAGCTAATGTGTATTCAAACTTCATTTATGAGCTTTGTTATATAATCACAGAGATGCAACAGATTTGCTCAATTACTGAAAAACGACAAATATCCCCTAATATCAATAGTCCTTCGTATCAAAGGACCTGCATCATCCCAGGTCCTCAAGCAGCAGCCTTTTGGGGATGTAAGTGAAATTGTCCCTGGGCTGAGTATGGATAACTAACATGGCTTAGAGAGATTGTTTGTAAGGCATGCAGCTTAAAAATGCAAATAATATAAAGGATATGCCGAAACCGGTTTGGCTCAGTGGATAGAGCGTCGGCCTGCGGACTGAAAGGTCCCGGGTTCGATTCCGGTCAAGGGCATGTACGTTGGTTGCGGGCACATCCCCAGTAGGAGATGTGCAGGAGGCAGCTGGTCGATGTTTCTCTCTCATCGATGTTTCTAACTCTCTATCCCTCTCTCTTCCTCTCTGTAAAAAATCAATAAAATATATTTAAAATAAAATATGGCTAATCTTAAAAAAAATATATATATATAAAGGATAAACTGAATGGTAAACCAAAACCTAATCCGAACTAGGCCAGATGCTTGGAGGTGAGGAGGGCACATACCTAGGTTGCAGGCTCGATCGCCAATTAGACGCTTCTGGGAGGCAACCAATTGAGTTTCTCTCTCACATACATGTCTCTCTCTCCCTTTCTCTCTTTCTTCCAACCTCTCTCTCTAAAATCAATAAAAGCATATCCTCTGATGAGGATTTAAAAAGAAAATCTGAGCTAGACACACATTTAAGTAAGATTTATAACAACAAGTTAAGATAATTTTCCAACTTGCTTATCCCAGTTCAGGGTCACAGGTGGCTGAAGCCTGTCCTGGTCGCTCACGACAGGACCTACCCTGTACAGGACACCCTTCCATCCCAGAGCCACTCACACCTGCCCACACTCACTGAGACAGGGGCAATCAATGGACCTCACATGCACATCTTTGGGATGTGGGAGGAACCCACTCAGATGTGGGGAGAAGGTGCAAACCAATAGAGACAGTGGCCCTGGAATCATGGTTATTTTTCTTGTCAATATTATAACAAACTAGAGGCCCGGCCGGCGCACGAAATTCTTGCATGGGAATGGTCCCTAGGCCTGGCCTGTGATCAGGGCCATCTTCTCAGGCTACAGCAGTGGGCCCCACCCCTGATCAGGGTGGGGGGCCCACTGGGGGGGCGGAGCCAGCAGGGGTGAGGGGCCATGGTTGTTCTGGTCGTACTGGTCGTTCTGGCTGTTCCATTTCAGTCAATGGGCTTTTATTATATAGGATGATGTTAAACAAAACAACATTATTGGAGAACCTGCTGTAACTTCTCCAAGGTCAAACAGCCAGGAAATTAAGTAGCCTGGATTCATTCCCTGCTGGGCTCTGCACCAGCGCCCTAACCAGTGATTGGATGATTACACCCACACTTCCTCGCAGGTAAGTTAGAATGTCAGACCAGGAGACCTCATGTAGAGGCGAAATAAAACCCAATTACACTTAGTTTCTAAATTTAATTTCCAAAGTTCCTCTTCCTGCCTAGGAAAGGATGTCACTGCTTTCGGATCTTTTAGCAGAGAAATTAGGTAAGTCTCTTCAATTTACGGCTCCTGGACTTTGATTGCCCTGACTTTTTTCCTAACTAAATAACAATCACAGAAGTTGAGTAACCTTATACTTCTGTAACAGAATATTGCTTATAGAAGAAAATTCTCCGGAACCCCTTTCTTCTTATCATAATTACAGCATGTAAGGTAAGAAGACCACATTCAAAAACAATACAATCAAGTACCTATTCTCAGTTCACAAGTTCCAGCTGACACCAGGGGCAGGCAAGGCCTTCCTGGTTCCATACTGCTCACTAGTCTGACTTAGCAAAAGTGGCCCCATCGGAATGACCTTTTTCCATCTGAGGAATTTAGATACTCAAATGGTTTTAATCAGAAATTACTGTATTAAGAAACTACTACGTAGTGGAATATAACGGGACTTATCAGGGTTTAGGATCTAGTTAGGATTAATCTCAAACCCTTAAATAGTCTTCAGACATCTTTTGAGAAAAATGTATTAATGAATTAAAAGTAGCATAAAAATCTTCACTGAAGCTGACCTATAATGATAACAATTATACTAACCCCTCATTCTCCAGAGAGCTAACTGTTCTCCGCACGATGTTAAAACATGAGTTCCTTAGCCAGCATATTTTTCCTAACTCATAAGTTCCTAACTCAAAAATTCCTATAACTAGATTTAACCAGTTATCGAAGTATAATATGTACCACTTTCATCAAACCAATGTTTCAGCAAAATGTTTTCCACCATGCGATTAGCATTATGATTTTAAATGCATTAGTGACATATTCCAAATCTCTTAAGATCAGGAAGTACCACACACAGTTTAAATGGAATGGATCTGGATGAGGTAAAGACTTATTTAAGAATATTCTCTGTAAGTTCAGATATCATGAACATATTACCAATGAGCTCACATATTCCAGTAAGTTCATATATTGCAAACAGTACACTGAAAGCTGCTACTAGGACAGAGAGCCAGCGGGACAATTATATAAGGAAAATTAGTCTCTTCTCCATGCATCTTAAGTGATTACACGGAACTTCTGTGTTTCGGTTGGGATACAGAAAGTTGCCATACACCATTGCTTCCACTCTAACAAGCAGAACAAGATGGATAAGTGACAAAAATCGTGATTTTTCAGGGAGCTAATGATGCAAAAAAAAATCTAATGAAATGGATTTCAGATAGTGATGAGCCCTTCATAATTGAGAAATGGCCAGGCATTCTGCTTGCCTACCTGGAGGAGCTGTAGAAGGAATACTAATCTGTTATAGATCAGAGTACAGAGAAACTAGTTCAACTTTTAAAGAACTTTTAAAGAGTACATCTGAAATTAGAATCCCAATAAGCCCCAGCAACAAGCCAAGTTCACACGCACCAGCCAACTCTTTCCCACAAGCTTTCAGCAAGTGCTGAAGTGTGCTGAAGGGCAGTGTGCTAAGCATTGGAGACAAAAGCAAGAAAGCTGAGAAAGGTCCCCAGTGGGGCACAGGGGGCCTTCCCAGTGCAAGGCAAGGACCCACTGAAAGCTGAGGACCAGAGAGAAGAACTGGGATTAATCACCCCGCGGGCCTCATGCAATGCATGCTGTAGCACCTGTCTCAATGGTGGGCTCAGGGTAGCCAGATGGAAAGGGAACTCCTGGGTGCAGAAAGCCAGGTGTGGTGATGAGGCACTCTATTAGAAAATTAGAGGAGGAACCTGTGCCTTAAAAATTGCTTATGAAACACTCAGTCCCAAATGTGTTTTTAAAAGGATCAGCATCTGATCAGAGTTTGGGCACTGTTCCATAAAATTATAAACACTCTATTTCTCCAAGTTCTTAAATGTTTCTCAGCCTAAACGCTTGTTGAATAAATAAATACTAAGGAAGATTATCTTACTTTTTTTTATAATGTATGTCTAGCTCACATTGATATCACTGTTAACTATTAGAAGTGTTTGGGTCTTTATTTAGAAGTTGTGTGTTGTTCTTGTGACCAAAAATATGCCATAGGAACTTAACTCTTGTTTCTCTCAGTTAGCCTCCGGTCAAATTGGTTTTGTTATACATGGTTTCCCTTAAATTTTCAAGAACCTGTGGATGTTGGGGAGGACTTACTATACTCGCTTCTTCTAGGCTCAGTTTCTCTATTGCTGAAGTGGAGCTAAGATTACACCCAACTTTCAGGATTATTGAAGCATTCATTGAGATATTTTCTATAACTAGTGAAAAAGTGAACACTTTATCACTTTTGCTATGATTATAATAAATAAGTTTAAACAGAAACGATTATTCTGTAGTTGTCTTTCTTACTTTTTCCAGCCATCTGACAAGTCATGTTATTTCATGCCCATTCATTTACATCTGCTTTCATTTATGAAATATACTAGTGAAAATAAAAAATTAAAATCAATAACAAAAGGGTTTATAAGAAAATGTTTGCATTGTACTAATCATAGAAAAAGTAATTATTAAAAGCCATATAGAATTTATTCCAGGGTTTAATAATAACTAAAACTTGTATCTTCATTATCCATGAAACGTTTATTAAGTAACACTATGGAGGGCAGTTGATATACAGAATGCACCGCCTTTGCAGATTAGTCTAAAAGAAATAGGAGAAAATTATGATGAGGAGAAAAGAGAAAAGAAAATGAAATAAAGGATAAAAGGAAACAATTCTTTGTCTCAAAATGATTATATTTAGTTTTAGGCTAAAATTATATACATACCAAATTATCCTAAAACTTTATAGAACTTCTTAGTATAAAATGTTATCTAAGATTAACCCCTGTCTCCTCTACAGGCATAGTTCCAGCTTTTAATATCCCCCTGGATATTATACTACCTGGCACACAGCAGAGGCTCAATAAATATGTGTGAGCTTATTAACCTGGACTTCATGGTGAAGTAATTCCCTGAAAATTTAGTCAGCAAAGCTAGTGATTGGGAAAATTCTTGAAGACTAGAATGAAATCTGTTCCTCTGGTTCTCTCTCTAGCCCAGGACTCTGCACATAATAGATGCTTAACAAAGGCATGTTAAACTCGTTGGGTGTGAATATTTCTTTTCTTCAGTGTACTTTTTTGAATTCAAATTTTCCAACAATTGTTGAATATCCAATTATGTGAAATAACTTACAATCGCCTTTATTATCTTCTTCAAGGACGATATTTCATTCAACATTTAAGAAAACCAATCAGTTGACATCAAAAGTAACCAATGAAAGAAGCTCCTCTCTTCTTTACCACAAAACTTACAACAATACATTCAGCGACAATATTTAGGCAACTCCAACAACTGAATTTTTATTGTAGCGTCTATGCCATGTGGAATATCTGTCAAAGGCAAACAATATGATTCCTAGGCTGGGCTAATTCAGGTTCTCACCTGTGTATTATGAGTGGTGATCTCAGCCAGCCCACCTACTAATGACAAATAGGCACATTACTGAGACAGTAAGTGCAATCTATGGCCTTGGAACACAAGAAAGTGTGGTCTGGCTTGCAATAGATGCTATACGTTTACCAATGGAATCACCCAGGGCCAGATGACAGTAGATAAGCAATAATCAGTTTAAAGTTAAATATAGTTGCTATATATCATTCCTAGAGAACTTAATTTATCTTTTTTAATATTATCTCTCAGCCATTTATCTTCCTAAAGTCATCCTATGACCCCAATCACTTCTCCCTTCAATCACCAGTGTTATCAATTATGACACCTGCACATACCTGTCCATATAAATTCAATCCAGCCTACAGGACCTACACATGAAAGCCCACTTTCTCCATGAAGACTTCCTCAAATCTTTTGGCCCAGGTATTTGTTTCTTAATGGATTGCCAATAGACATTATTGGATAAAATGCTTATTTTGACATTTAATCTTACATTTGAGCATGCCCCTGGTGATTGGCACTGTATACGGTATTCAAGTAGGTACTAAAGTGAAGTAATATTCTGAAATTTAAAAAAGTAGTTGTAAGCCATCCTATTCTTTCTAAGAAACTAGAATTATACACAAATTTCATCCTTAATCATCATACGACTCCAAATGGATGCTATTATCTAGAAAGGGGACACAGTCTAATAAAGTACAATGCATGATCAGAAAAAAACAGCCAAAGCAAGACATTAATTTGAGAAGTTATCAGTACTTAAAAGAAACAATTCTTAGACGAACATCAATCTATAAATACTTACAAATCTACAACTATTTTTAATAATTGTTTAGTCACCATTAAAAAATCAAAAACATTTTGAAATATGTTTACAAACTTAAGCTAAAGATAGGTTTGAGTGGTTCAAGTTCTGAAATAAATAGTTAATAATCTTCAAATATTAATTTTTAAAGTTGAAATTTGTTCATAACCTTAAAAATTTACAGTTGAAATGTGTTCAACGTACATTTTGCCTTAAAAATAACGAATTACATTCTCCGTGTTTTTCTAAGGTACCAGTTATTAACCCCCATACCCTCTTTAAAAAACTCAGTTTGGTTCCTATAACAAGAAGACACTTTCTATTATGTTCAGATGAGTAACCCAAACTAATGAAATCTGAACTGTTGCTCCAGAAGCTATGGAAAATAAGCTTTCGACTGCTTCAAAATCAAAGTGCTGATATTTAGATCCTATGGTTATACTGCCATTAACAATGATGTTTCTTGCAAAATATTGCCCTCTTTTAAGAATGCCTACACCATTATATGCTATATTAGAAAATTAAAGGAGAAACCTGTGTCTTAAAAATTGTTTATAAAACAGTCTCAAATGTGTTTCTAAAAGAATCAATATCTGATCATAGTGTAAGCAATGTTTCATAAAATTATAAATCGCTCCATTTCTCCAAGTTCTTAAATGCTTCTCAGCCTAAATGCTTGTTGAGTAAATAAACACTAAGGAAATGTTAATCATACTTCTCAGCTGAGACTAATGCACAAGCACCAAAATTAGAAATGTATTCATGAGAACAGAACACAGTCAGGATGTTAGTTAAGCTTCGGGAAGAAGGGTGGTATATATCTTAACACCTGTGTCTCTGACATTATGATACCCTCATCCTTGCTTAACCATAAAGTTAGCAAGAAAACCAGGCAGATGTTCTTGATTGCACTCAGAAGCTAATGAAGTAAAAGGCCATTAACTCAGACACAAGCTAGGATGGGGGTCTGGAAGATAAAAGGTACACAGCGGGCAGCACCCCGGAAACAAGACAGAAGCGTTTCCTCTGTGTGTTCTAGGCAGTCAGGAGTGGCACAGGAGAATGGGAAGAGAAGAGTGGGAGAGACCTGTGCTTGAGTCATGGGCTCTATCCACCATTATCGGCAGTGGGCCCCAGGGTGAGTTTGCACTAGTGATGAAAGCACTGTGCCAGGCACGCGCCAGGGCTCAGGAGACTTAGGGAGCCATAGCGGGGAGAACATGGGACTGTCAATGGTGAAATCTGGCTTCAGATCCCTACTGTGCTCCATCATTTCCACGAGCTTCAGTTTCTTCATCGGCAAAACTGAAATAGTGACATCAGGCTGCCAGGAGAGCATCGCTGCAGAGTGCACTCACCTCCTCAGCTTACTGTTAATCCTAGGGCTCTAAATCCAGTCCTGTTTCCAGACCAGGGTGAAGAAGGGGGGGGGGGGGGGGGACAAGAGGGGAGATCCGGGCAGCTATTGAGAAAAGGAGGAGGCTGAGCTTCACAGACAGAGAAGGGCCCCCACAGGCAGGAGAATGCAGGGTGAAGGGTATTTCTATCAAAGGGAACCATGTGAGGCCAGACCCCAAAAGCCACCAGTCTGTTTGAGGACAGGTGATCAGTCCAGTGCATGTGATGGAAGCATAGGGTAGGAGGTTGGGTGGGGGGATGGAAATGAGCCTGAAAATATACCTGCAGAGGAATTATAGGTGCCTTTCAGGGCCAGGCTGACTTCATTCTGGACATATTCGGTAACTGAAACTTTGCATTCAATGCACATAGTTCTCCCCACATAGAGAAAACCCCAGCATCCCTGTGAGAGTACAGTGAGTTGGAGAAGGATAATAAATATTCTCAAGGAGCCCAGACAGTACAAAGAAAAAGCATCAAGCTTTAAGGTGCAGGCAGTGGCTCTGAGTTGATCCGGTTAGCATCGGTAGCCAAATAAATGCCTCGCTAGCATAAGTTTTAGGAAGATTTGACAGGCTTCACGTCGTTCTAGAAAGATGGAAATATTAATGATAGAAAGCAAACATGAACACATCAAAAATGGATTATTTTATTTCTTTAATCATCTTAAGTTTGATTTCAGTAAATTCTAAACTCCACGACAAGACACTACCTCTATTCCTCTGACAAGAGTCAAAAAGTGTCTCGTAGATCACTCAACGCTCCCCACCTTCTTGTCACTCTGGGCCCCAGGTCACAGGCACTGGGTCCCACAACGTCAAAGGTCTGTGCAAAATGATAGAGGTAATTTTGAGTAAATAAACACTAAGGAAATGTTAATCATACTTCTCAGCTGAGACTAATACACAAGCACCAAAATTAGAAATGTATTCATGAGAACAGAGCACAGTCAGGATGTTAGTTAAGTTTAGGGAAGAAGGGGGGTATATATCTTAACACCTGTGTCTCTGACATTATGGTCTTTCCCACTCTTCTCTTTCCATTCTCCTGTGCCACTCCTGACTATTATGTTCAGATGAGTAACCCAAACCAAAAATCAATTACTTAACCCCAGTGGGAAAAAATGCCCCATGGAGTGCTACAGAACACTTGGAGACCAACCCAGCTGTCATATCTACCCATCTCCGAAGGCCCGGGCAGGAAGTAGAGGGCACTGGCTGAGAGCAGTAACTCTGTCACAAGACTTCTTTGGTTCAAATCCCAGCTCTGCCACTCACTAGCTGGGTGATTCTGGGCAATTGCTTAACCTCTCTATACCTCAGCTTCGCATCTCTAAGAAGGAAAGAGTCAGGGTTTCTACCTCATGGGGCTATTGTGAGAACTAAGAGTTTGCACTCAGAGTGCACTCAGTGCTGTGCCTTGCACACTGATCATTTTCATTGGCATAACCTAATTAGCGCAGATGAGATCCTAGAAAAATATGTTACTCTTTTCCCCATTTCCCCTGTCTCCAGCCAAAAGAAACATTATGAAAATGAACTTTTCTCTCAATACTCTTTTGCCAACCAACCGAAATTAACCTTGAGCTTCCATCTCCCAAGCGACAGCTGGCCTGAGCTCTTTCCACCACCACATGTGTCTTCCTATTCACACAGCTTCCTGAAAGCCCCAAGCAGAGCTGTGTACTCAGCTAAAAACCTCACCATCCTGATAACAGAATTAGAGAGACATCACTCTGGATATCTCTGGTGGGTGCAGTTGACTGCCTGAGTGGATGGAGCAGCTCCACCGCCCACTGGTACAAGGTGGACCCCAGGGCCAGCCGTGCCCGAAAGCCCTGCCCTCGCATCACTCTTACACCAGCCACTGCAATCTCCCTATTCCTGTCCCTTCCCAATGTGTTCGGCAAGCCAGGGAGGGTCCCCGCCTGCTTCCCTTTCAGCCTCCTACACTCTGCAGCTTCCTGAGGATTGTCTGCCTCCGATTCCAGGATTCGGAGGATGTGCTGGGTACCAGAGAGAGCTTTGGTGTTCCAGAGCAAATAGCTGTGTTCCCATCCCTGACAATGAAGAAAACGGAGCCTCATCCACGTGCATCTAAGTCCGTCACACGGATAACCTGCTCTAATCTTGACGTTTGGATCCAAAGTGAATACTTTTTCAATTATTCATCAGATTTTTCAAAAGATAACTTAGGTACTATCCACTGCAAATGTGCTGGCATCAACATTAAGTATAATCGAAAGACTGCCCATGTTATAATTAAAACATGCATGACCAATAGAATCAGTATTTACAGTGTTGTGTCAAAAATTTAGACATAACCATCCTTAAATAGAGAAAAATCAAATTTCCCACAAAGCTGCCTCTTTACGAAAAGCATCCCGTTTATTCTCCTCCTTCTAAAGTGAAATCTGTTAATTAGCTTGGCAGCGAAGTCGACCAAATGCCGATGAGTGTTCACGGAGCTATTGTATTTGGCTTTGCAAACAAGTCATGATTAGGAAATCAACATGGGAAGCATACTTCAGCCACAGAAAAGCGTTTTCTCTGCCTAGCAACTGGCAAGAACTTGGTGTGTTTTTTCTGCTTCTATGTCATGCTGCTCTGGCCACTGGAACAACGTGGTCGCTACAAAAGGGAAGGGGGGGAAATCTGCTTTTAAGCAACAGCACAAATTTAGCCTGAAAGCTGCTGTGCGGGGACCTGTGTGACTGGGCTCAGTGCCTGCCACTTATTGGGCAGGGAGAGGGCAGGGAGTGGGGCCCCTCCCGCTCCCAGTCCTTGGTTTCCCCCTTACCCCGCACTGCAGCTGGGGACCTTCAGCATTTCCTCTCCCGGGAAGGCTGGGAATGGACTGTTTTTATGAAATGAACATGACCCAGAAAAGCATTCAGCACGATCAGCTCTGCACTTGAAAGAGTCCTCAGCTGTACTTCCCATCATCAAGTGTCCGAGCTCCTGTTTATCAGAGCACAGCTTGAAGCAGCACACACAGTCTTCCAGGCGAACAGCAACGCATCTTTGGCACTGAACCACCACAGCGGACGGCTTCCATTTCTACATAGGAAGCCAGAGACATTCATTTCTTATAAACTACCAGCAGTAGTTAAATAAATGAACAACTCGCAGCCGTCATTTTACTTGATCGGGCATAGACTAGTCAAACTATACACCTATCAGCATGATGTAGTGACAAAGTGCTCTGAATTAGAGTCTAACGTCTTGACATTCAAATACCACCACCACCACCACGTTATGTCATAAAGTGTTTTGCTGTTCAATTCAATACATACAGTTCCACCCTGACCGGTTTGGCCCAGTGGATGGAGCGTCGGCCTGCGGACTGGGGGGTCCCAGGTTCGGTTCCAGTCAAGGGCATGTGCCTTGGTTGCGGGCACATCCCCGGGGGGGGGGGGGGGGGGGGGGGGCGGGGGTTGGTGCAGGAGGCGGCTGATCGATGTTTCTCTTTCATCGATGTTTCTAACTATCCCTCTCCCTTCCTCTCTGTAAAAATTCAATAAAATATATATAAAAAAACAAAAACAAAAAACATACAGTTCCACAATTATTTGTGAATTACTTTGTGGCTGGCACTGAGCTAGCTCCTAAGGAATCAATGATGAATAAATCATAGCCTTTGTTCTCATGACTTTGTGGTCCAGCAGGGGACACCATTATATATTTGAAAAATTGCATTAAAGTGTGTTGCATATGAATTTATTTTCAAGATTCAGAGGTAGAACAGAAGATGGAGTGATCAGGTCTTTCAGAGAATGGAAAGGGTAACATGGAAAGGCTTTACTAAGAAGCTGGTACCTTAGGAGGGTTCTAAAGGACGGATAGAAATTCTTCACGTTGACAGAGAGGAACACTTGAGACAGGGAAAAGCAAGGTGTGATGACACAAATTCCCAGAGAAGGATAGAGCAGAGTGAAACTGATGTGTGCCTACTATGTACCAGGCACTGTGCTAAGCTCTTTACCTGTATTAGCTCGATGTTCACAACAATCTATGACTTGGGTGCTCATATCATCCCCATCTTACAAATAAGAAAGGTGAAGGAGATAGAAATTAAAAACCTCTACTATGATCAGAGAGCTTCGATCTGGACCATGTGGATCTAGAGCCCGCGTCCCTAATAACTACTTACAAGGAACACAATAATATTTAATGGATAATTGAAGTGTAAACAAATGGAAAAACTAACTTGTATTTCTGGAACATACAAGTTAGGCACTAGGCCAGCTCAACTGCACGGAACTCCTGCGGACGATCCAGGTGAATGAACACAGTCACCTCTCTATACAGAAAGTTTATTTGAGTCAAGAACAGAGGCAGGAACCTCAAATTAGGAAGCTGTTATAATAACTCAGGCATGATCATTTGGAATACAAACGAAGTGACAGTGAGGATGGAGAGATGACAGATATTGCAAAGCACTTGTGCATTCAAGCATCGCTGAGCTAACCTGGCTGGGCAATGCAGGGGAGTCGCTGCACCCACGTGTCCATGGAGTTGGGTCAGATAAAGGGAGCATTTAATCTTTTTCATAGAAGTCCTTTTGGGGTGAGGCTAGATAGAGTGACTCAAAGTTCATTTCCTTCACCACTGACTCACAACTGTTACTATGCGGATATCAAACAAAGATTCAGAATCTGTTTTCATTAAATAATGTTTGTTTTTGAAGAAAAACACAAACATAAAATTTTCAGAATTAGTGTAACTGTTTTTTTTTTTTTTTTTTTTTTTTTTTTTTTTTTTTTTTTTTTAAATATATTTTATTGATTCCTTGCAGAGAGGAAGGGGGAGAGACAGAGAGCTAGAAACATCGATGAGAGAGAAACATCAATCAGCTGCCTCCTGCACATCCCCCACTGGGGATGTGCCCGCAACCCAGGTACGTGCCCTCGACCGGAATCGAACCCGGGACCCTTCAGTCCGCAGGCCGATGCTCTATCCACTGAGCCAAACCGGTTTCGGCTAGTGTAACTGTTTAAAAAATAAAACACTGTGGCCTAGATAGAGTAAATGTTCTGAAGATGCCTTTCAGGCCCGGCCTGTGTGGCTCAGCAGCTGAGCATCGACCAATGAACCAGGAGGTCATGGTTCAATTCGCAGTCGGGGCACATGCCCAGATTGTGGGCTAGATCCCCAGTGTGGGGCATGCAGGAGATAGCCAATCAATTATTCTCTCATCATTGATGTTTCTATCTCTCTCTCCCTCTCCCTTCCTCTCTGAAATCATTAAAAAATATATATATATTTAAAAAGATGCCTTTCAGTATTATTTAAAGGAATCGGGTGAAAAGAATAAAAATTAAAGCTTAACAATGTGGCTCAATTCAAATACTTAAGTATCTGCATATCAGAATTGAGGTATTCCAAGAAACATCACATAGGTGGCAAAGCCAGGCCAAAACTGAGCTTTATGTCCCTTGGAAAGGGTAAGATAAGTACATAGGTAGCTATTATTTTCAGCAGGAAATAAGCAAATAAAAACATTCTCTGGGGGTTTAATGAAAGGCTCCCATTCCATTTTGTAGATCAGCAAAACTTTATAAAGTACGTAACATTTTAGATGGGCTCTGAGAGGTGGCAGGCATGAGTAAAAATACAGAGGGAAAATACTGTAAGCTGTTCTTCTACATAAAAATGTAAGTTCGCTCATGTGATTGTCAACTCCCTACCAAATTCCTAAATGGAATGCCTATGTGTTTAATGAAAATTCTAATACTTTTCAAAATTTCTTTTGCTAACTGTCATATTCCCTTCCGTCCTTTGCTAAATAAGGGAAAATTAAAGTACCATGGTGCAAACAGCATGAGTCTGGGGCCATAATAAAAATTAAAGTATAATAGCAAACTTTTATTAAGCATCAACTCTGTGCCAGACACATTTGACCCCCACCACACACCTCACAACATCCACACTTTCGGATGATGGAAATGAGACATGGAGACATTACGTCACTCTCTCAAAGTGACACAACTAGGAAATGTCAGAGCTGGACTTAACCTGTTTAACCCCAGTTTTTCACTGGCAAAAGGAAGAGTGAATAAAAAAACCCAAGTTTGTTGTGATGATTAATCAGATAGATCATATAAAGTACCCAGCTGAGAATTGGGCACTAAGAGGCATTCATCTCCTAGTGACTGTGACAATTATTGATTGCATCTCAATTTAGCAACTAAGTCATTCCCCACCGGCAAACATCAGATAAAACTTCGCAGCACACAGCCCTACCTTACACCCAGGGTTCGCTGGCTTTGGGACTCTTAAATGCATTCAGCCGAGGCCATCTGGTTCCCACACATCTTAAGGATATCAAGTATCATATTTTACACTCTCAGACAAGTGGCACTGAGAGTCATTAGGTAAAACTCCCACAATTCGCAGCATCCCTGACAGCTTGGCACTCATTTACAGCTAGAACATTCCTAGTCCACAGGGAACTCATTATCTTAGAGGGACTGCACTTATTCCAACGTTGTTTACTTCCCTAGTCACAATAGAAACCATTAGAAAGATCATCTCGTCTTAAAATTAAATCTACTCCCTGGACTTCATTTAGTGGTCGCTGTCTTCCCCCTGGACAATTCTTGCTTTTAACAACTGTCTGTCTTGTCTCCTTCATTCGACTAGAGGGTTTCTAGCTTCAGTTTCATTATCTGCAATATTCTTCCCAGACCTTTTACTGGCCGGGTTACCTTCCCCAGCCATGCTCTTCTCTGCAGTTATTTCTTAATATATGGCATCCAGACCAAATGAAATGCCCGGATGGAGGCTAGAGGGACACTTTCCTCCCTTCTTTATCCAGATCTTCCTGATAAGACATTTGCTTCCTTAATCGTCTCATAACATTGTTCCCTTTTTTAGGCATTTATTTAAAACACCTACCATCTTTTCCCCAATCATTGTAACATTTTAGAAAGTTGTATTTATGTCTTCAAACTTTACTTTCACATTTTCAGGTCGTTCTATCTTCCTATCAAAAACCATTTTTGTTTGCTTCTGTTATCAGCCACATTAGCATCTATTCTATCCAGTTGCCCTCTGTGATTTCACCCAGGTCAGTAAAGAGAGACAAATAAAGAAAGCCATGGCCAGTGTCTACAGTACTCTGATGGAGGTCTCCCTCCAAAAGGGTTGCCCATTTCATCTGCAGCATCTCTATTTTAGGAATGGCCAACTGATCTACTTATTGTTCTGAGAATATTCTTCCCCTTCTTCATATTACTTTTTGTTTTTTTGGAACACCCAATTCTATTCTCTTTGCTGATCAAAAGCTTACCTTTCCTTCAATTCCTGCCAATTCCAGAAAGGGTTACCAGTTCCCAGATCTCCAAAATTCCAAGTTACAAAGAGGAACGACACCTGGGCGAAGGCTGGGCTCTTCATTTCTGGCAGTGGGAATAGTAACTTACCTCATTCCCACTCTTCTCTCCTCTTCACTCCCCCGTGCTGTGAGCTCTCAGCAAATGGAACTTAA
Source organism: Myotis yumanensis (assembly GCF_028538775.1). Taxonomy (NCBI): domain Eukaryota; kingdom Metazoa; phylum Chordata; class Mammalia; order Chiroptera; family Vespertilionidae; genus Myotis; species Myotis yumanensis. The sequence goes on from NW_027223766.1 coordinate 18,399,590, forward strand.
AACTGTGTCCTGCACAGGCCAAACTTTTCTCAGCTCAGCTTTGCATTACCCTACTCCCTTTGCATACATCTCTCCCTGCACTTCTTTGTTCCAATTCCTGTACTTCCTTTAAGTCTCAGCCCCACCTTGATCTGCTCTGTGAAACTGTCCACACTCCCCCAGGCAGAATGAGTTGCTCTGATACTACTTTGCTCGTGTATCTATTAGATGCATATTGTCAATACCTGTGTACTTATCTGGTCATATGACTGTGATCCAGTAGACTGTGATCTCCTCCAAGGCAGAGTAGGAGCCCTGATTATAAAAATGAAAGGACTCAGGGTAGTATTTGCCCCACAGAAAATACTCAAAAAATCTTTGCTGAATAAATAAGCGAATGGGAAGATGCAAGAAAACACACTGGCAATTAAAGGAACAAGGATAAACCAAGATATACAATGCATGGATGTGTTTGTAAACACATATATTTTAAGCTTGGTAGTTAAAAAGATTCTTTAATCTTTTTATATGTCCAGATTCTTCAGAGTTAGCAACCACACAAGCTCTAAAACCATCTGATATTAATTTGAATATCATGCCACTCTTTTTTTTTTTTGGCCAAAAGCTACACTTTACCAAAAAAGAAAAAAGTATGGCATATTGGAGTTAAACCCTTCCATATGGAATTCAAGTAAATGTGCTAGGGTTGAAAATAATCAGACCTAGCTTATTTGAAATAGTTTTATCATTGCAATTTTTAAGTAAATAGTCCAAATGTTACAGCAAAAAACAAGGAAATTTCTGGAGTTGATTAGATGTGAAGAAAAAAATATTATAATTTTAGTACCCATTAATTCATATTACAGTAAATGTTATGATACAACTCTAAACAAATAACGCATTAAAACAGAGAATATGTACTCTAAGACTATTTTCAAGTTACACACAACAATATAATTTATTAGTTCCTAACAAGTGATTCACTGAAGCTTAAAACCCTAGGTATGCTAATAGTACACAGAAACCTTAGTTGCTCATAGTATCCTTTCTTTTATCATTATAAGAAACAAAGTGATTTTCTTTCTCACGCTATTTGCAAAACACCAAACAATAGTTCTGGGCAAATAAAATATTTTCCAATAAGCTGTTATTAATTCAACAGAAATGGCTAATTGAAAGGATATTTCCTATTTTTTTGCACTTAAAGACTAGAGTATAAACTCTATGGTTACTTTAAAACTTCTTTGGAGAAGCCACGAATTTGTGCTTTAAAAGTTCTAAAAGACCAATCACATACATTTCCTGAATAATAACTCTAAACTTGAACTCTACTTACAAGGCATCATGAAGAGAAAGAAAAAAATATATAATATAAAGCCTAGACATTATATTCTAAAATGGCATATAGATGACTTATAGAATTTAATAAGTACAAAACATTTCAAAAACCACCCGAAAGAGAGGTGTACATATGTTTACCAAAGACATATTTATGAACATTAACAGCAGGACTGTCCATAATAGTCAACAACAGGAAACCCCTCCGATGACCATCAATAGAATAGATATATTGTGATGCATTCATAGAATGGGATGCTATACAGCAATGAGAAGGCTTGAACTAAAACTAGATAAATCCCACCAATATAATGATAAGTGAAAGATGCAAGACAAAAACGAGTACATAATGGATATATTTCATTTACATAAAATTCCAAACCAGACAAAACTAATCTAGGGTGCTGGGTGTCAGAGCACTTGTTACTCGCAGAGAAGGCCATTCCTGGAAGGGGATGAAACAGCTTCCAAGGTGCCAGCAATATTCTGTTTCTTGATTCTGGTGCAAATTACACAGTTGTGTTCAATTTGTGAAATTTATTGATGATTGACAGGCTTCTGTATGTTATGTTTCACTTATCTATTGTTACATAACTAAGTGTGCCAAAACTTAGTGGCTTAAATGAACCATTTACTTTGCTCATAATTTTAAGGGTTAGAAATTTGAGAAGAGCTCAGCCTGACATTGTGCTCCAAGTGGCATCCACTGGGGGTGACTGGAGGATCCATCACTAAGGTGGCTTCATCCCATCATCATTCACGTGACTGGCACCTTGGTGAACCTCGTGGTGTGAATAATAAAATATACAGGAGGGGATGGAAAGTAAAGTGTATGGAATCAAGTAGAAAGGGATGTCATTACGAAAGATGTATTTAAACCAGGTCCTGAAAGTCAGGTGGAATATAGATACTCAAGAAGAGAAGAAAAGTTATCCCAGCAGAAAGAATAGCATAAGCAGAGGCAGAAAGGTAGGTCAGCAACATGATTATTTGGATTACTTGAGCAATAAACTAACCATATAGCTAAAGAAAGAAGGTTTGGACAAATATGGTAAAGACCTTTTTATAAAGGCTCTAGAATGTCAAATTGGGAAATTAGGATATATGAGATTCAAGGAGGTGAAGACTATGACAAAAGAAATAAAAAGGTGAACAGACTGTTTTAGGAAGATGAAGCTGGGCATGTTGGCTGGATGGATATCACTCTGCCTGCTATCTCATTGCTATGTCTCCCCAGCAGAAAGGGAGCTTGGTTCGTAAGAATAAGCAGTAAAGGCCTGAGGACATTTGGAAATGTCTGGAGACACTTAGAAAGGGGAACCATTAGGGCATTGAGACCATTAGACAGGGATGAAGGGTAAGGAGACAAAGATGACACAGCCTTCCAGTTCAGGGAGACTGGAGAATGCCAATTACAGCAAAGAGGTAGAGAGAGAAGGGATGAATATCTTCCAAGGGAAAATGAGTTCAATTTCGCACATGATGAGTTGGAGGTGAAAGTGAGACATACAATGGCATGTCCTATATTAAAAGACATAGCCTAAGGACTCAAGATCTTGCCTGGAGTGATATATTTTAATTAAGTTTTCTTTATGTAATGGTAAGTATAAGAAAATAAAGAGGGGGGAGGGGTAATTGTGGAGGCCATGAGGAGTTAATAAGCTTAGTGATAAAACTAAAAATTGTGTAAAAAAAAAAGGGAATGAGAAGCTAAGAATGAAAGTTGAAAGCAGAGACTAATTATAGAGTTTCATCATGAACCCAAAAGAGACACCCTACAATGAGGGAATTTCAAAAAAGGAACATTGCTGAACAATGTCAAATGCCACAGGGAAGCAGAGAGAGATCAAAATTGGGACAGAGCGAAGAGAAATGGTTAAAAGATGGTCGCTGAAGACTTCAGGAGTCTTTCTTCTACAGAAAGGGGTCAAGAAGCCAGGTTGGGAAGGTTTCCAAGAGGCCATGAAGCAGAAACTGCAAGTGAATATAGCAATGTGGGCAATGAGTCTGAAAGCTTTGGGAGAGAATTTCCACAGCAGCTACATCATAGAATGGGATGTTATACAGCAATGAGAAGGTCTGAACTAAAACTAAATAAATCACACCAATATAATGATAAGTGAAAGATGCAAGACACAAACGAGTACATAATGCATATATTTCATTTACATAAAATTCCAAACCGGACAAAACTAATCTAGAATTTCCACAGCAGTGGTAATGAGGTTAGGACAAGTTTTCCGGAGTATTTTCAATACCAAAGACCTGCCTAATCTGATGGCATACAGTAATCTTATATATAATAGTAATAGCCTAAATTCTGTGGAGATTGCCAAAGAACTTTATTACAGGAATTACTGCAACCAGAAATCAAACTATTGCCAGTACAGTCAAAAGCAAAGGCATCTGAGCCTCTCACAATAGTGAACTTTAATTATGCCTTTACACATGAGGGATGAGACAAAAACAAAACAAAACCAAAGCTTTAAGGACATCACATCAAACCTTAGTGGCTCCCTTGCATTTTAAATCTCCCTTGGTATGCAGATGCTTATATTCACAGACTGGCACTTAGAAAATAACTCTGCATAACTAATCACAACAAAGAACTTTGGAAAAATGCATCACTCCCCTATGGGAATCATCTGAAGACTTTAAAATATTAATTTTTACAACATCCTTATTTCCCAAAGTAGCATACTTCCTTTCCCACACCAAGAGTACTTCCCACTAATCACTATTGTCTTATTGCTTTGCTCAGATATATGAAAAACAATTAGGTGACTTCTACCTAAGTTAAATCCAAACTTTAACAATATCTTTTCTACTACCGGCATCTCTCATTAGTTTTGAAAAATATCACTGGATAACCACTGACATCTTATAAATGCAGTCTCCTAGCTAATTTCATTTCTCTTTAGCTTCTTCTTCAATGTTTACTTATTCTTTAGTTTTATAAGTTAACTAGAGGCCTGGTACACAAAATTTCGTGTGGGGTGAGGGGAGGATCCCCTCAGCCCAGCCTACGCCCTTTCACAGTCCAGGAGGCCCTCGGAGGATGTCCAACTGACGGCCTATGGGAAGCAGGCCTAAGCCCCAGTCGGACATCCTTAGGGCTGCCATGGAGGCGGGAGAGGCTCCCGCCATCGTTGCTGAACTCGCAGACATCAGCTCGGGCTTGTTGCTGAGTGGAGCTCCCCCTGTGGGAGTGCACTGACCACCCGGGGGCAGCTCCTGTATTGAGCGTCTTCACCCTGGTGGTCAGTGCATGTCATAACGACCTGTGGTTCCTGGTCTTGCAGCCGTTAGGGTCAATTTGCATATTACCCTTTTATTATATAGGATTTTGTCAGGCTATCCTTTCTCATCATTCATTTTATTATCAATATTATTTAACATTTATAGATCTGACTCAAGTTTGTAGCTCATTACTAGACCTTCAATACCTTTCCAATATATGGTGTATGATTCAATAATTTTTTTCAACAAAGGGTTTTAAAAATATATTTCTATTCCTTAATAAGATATTGAGTATGACTCACACCAATTTATTCCAAAACATTAATGAGCACCTACTATGTGCTAGGTATAGTTACAGGGGTTGAGCAAAGAGCAATAAACTAACAGTCATGAATCCCTTCCCTTTCCTAAACAGTTCACTCCGTAGTGAGAGAAGAAGCAGCCATAAACAAAATAATTAAGGTATTTAGTATGTCAGCAAGTACTTTAAAGAAATTAAAACAGAAAAGGTGAATGAGGAGCATTGGACTGAAAAGAGTTGCAATTTTGTAATATGGTAGTCACAGACCTAAGGAAGCAAAGGAGATGGGCATCGGAGTATCTGGGAGGACAGTGCTCCAAGCAAGAGAACAACAGAGCAAAGGCCCTGAGGCTAGAGCCTGCCCAGCATGCTGCAGGATCAGCAGAGAAGACTGATTAGAAGAGAGTATGTTGAAGAATAGCAGGAAATGACATCATAAGGTCTCACAGGCCACTAGAACTTTGGATTTGGCTTTTAAGGACATGAGAAGTATTTGGAGGGCTTAGAGCAAAGTGAAATGACCTGACATGTTCTTACAGAATCCCTTCAGCTACTGTATAAATTCCTGGTTGTAGGGATGCAGGAAACCAAGTGGGAAACTGCTGGATCAGAGTAACAACAGTGGACAGAGGTGGGGAAAAGTCATTAAAGTCTAGATTTTTTTTAAAAAGATAAGTGCTAACAGGATTTGCCAGTATTCAATGAGGGATGCAAGAAAAGATTAAGTTGTCATTTCTGACATGAGTCAGATCTCAAGAGGATGAGGCTGACAGTGAGGGAGCAGGATGGGGGGAAGGAGAGGCAATAAGGAGTTTGATGTTGGCCATGTTAATTTGAGACATCTAGCAGACATCCAGGAGGAGAGGCAAAAATTCAAGGCTGAAGTTCAGGGTGATCACAGGCCTCAAGGAAACATGTAGCTCCAATAGCTACTTATCTTGGAGAAAAGCAACCAGCAAGGGACCCTGAGATGCAGGAGCCGAGAGGCAGCAGAAAATCAGGAGAGTGTAGTGTCCTGGGAGAATGTGGGGAGGAAGGTCAAACACTCCTTTAAATCAAGTAGAACGAGGCCTGAGAGGCTGACCACTGGATTTAGCAACATGAATATTACTGGTGATTTTGACAAAGGCATTTCTGATAGAATGGTGGATGAACACCAGTAGGGCTGGGTTAATATATATATTTCTCTCTCTCTCTCTCTCTCTCTGTATATATATACATATATATATATATGTAGAGAGAGAGAGAGAGAGAGAGAGAGAGAGAGTAATATGAATTTACCTGTGTCTTCAGCCTAACTCTTCTTTCTGTTCTCTGAGTAACTGAACTCTGTTTCCTTCTGTACATGCTTTGTCATCTACCTTCACGTAACCTTGAACCCACCATCCATCTGCGTTCTCTCTATAATACTAATAATGACAATAATAATACTAATCTTTGTGCTCTCCTTTATTACAAAGTGCTCAAAGTTTATCCCCAGTTTCTCATCTCTGCTGAGCCTCCTTTCATTTCCTATAAAATGGGGAGGTTAATCCCAGTACCACAGGACTGTTGTGCAGGTTAATGATAATGTACGACATTAAATAACCATCATATGGGAGCTGCTTGACATACATCAGTTACTTTCCCCATTTCCCTAGTAAGCAGTGGGAGGAACAGAACTCAAATTTCACTGTACCTCTTCCACCACATAATACTTAAAAAAAGTATTTCTTTTTTTTCAGAGATTAATGTACCTAGAGAACTAAAGAATGGAAGGAGAGCATCAGAAAATCCCTAAGCACATTTAACTGCACAAAAAGTCTGTTCTGGCCATGACTATGGTCACTCTCGCCTCATTTCTGGTCATTTTGACCAATTCAATAAAGTCTTTCCACTGGTGATTTTTTAACTACTCTGTAAATACATTCCCATTCTCAAGTCATTCTGTTTTCCTTTTTGTCATTTCAGAGCTCTCTCACTTTTCAAGGAAGCAAGCACACAACTTAAACCACACTGATCAAACTTTTAGGGGCATACTGGTCATACTTGAGATTAGTTGTCTCAATCCTTTATTGAAATGTACATTAATGCCATTTTATTCATTTCCCTGTATTTCTCAACTCTGCCTAACATTACAACCAGCTAATGAGCTTTCTAAAAATACTGATTCCTGAGTTCCCACCCCCTTTCCTCTTATCCTGAGATTTTAATTAAGTTGTTCTAGAGAGAGGCCATCATCATATTCCCCACTGATTTGGTTTTCCCAACATCTGTTGGGCTCAATGGATTGTTCTCTTCCAGTCCCCCTGTGCCCAATAGAGCCACTCCTACAATCTATTATTGCCCGTCTAAAGCCAGTCAGCCAGATGACTCTTCCTGAATCAAGACTCAATTCTCTGATTCCCTGGCTCAACAATGTCCCCTCACTCTCCATTGTCTGTTGACAGTTCTAAGCTACTTCTCTGCCATTCAAGTCTACCCACCACCATCTGACCCCAGGCCACCTTAATCATCCATCACTATTCCTCTATACCACCCCTTTAACCTGACCATTTTAATCACTGTTCTACAAAAGCAAAAGCAAACAATTCCCACCAAAAGTACAGTCTAAACAACACAGGCCTTCACACTTTGTCATTAGAGTGACAGTGGAAGGAGAATCTGTTTGCATTAAGTAAATTAGTATAAGAATATAATTGCTAAATAGCTTCAGATAGTCTGGGCTCTGGGTCAGCAGGTGCAGGAAGGGAGCCCTGCAACACCAGGCTCTGTCCTTACCCTCTGGGCTCTAGTCTAGAAGGTTCTGAGTAGCCTCATGTATGACATCACTTGCATCACAATCTCAGAAGAAGAGGACGATTGTCTCCTCATTTATTTCATATTTCTTACTCTGAAGTCAAAAGTGGGATTACCCCTTGATTAAGAAAACATGAGTTTGTAGCTACTAGTGTGAGAACTCTTTAATTCCAAGTGTTTTTTTGGTGTATTTTCCCAAACTGGCAGCCCAGCCCAATCTCTGTAGGAGGTTGGTGGGGCTGAGAACTCAAAGTAAAATGTCAGCCTTTTATTTGTAAATTGATTTCATGAGAGACATAGAAGGGTGAAAACAGATTGGGGGTATTGTTACTTTCCTGGGATAATTAATCCCACGTCCTTGAGAGTATTAAGGTTTTTCTTCATATGAATAGGAATGGCTCTTGTTTGGAGGTTTGGGAGTTTTTATTCATTTTTGTTTTCAGTTTGGTGTGGCCCTTTGAAGACTAAATTGTATCTGGACCTTATCCTATATTACACGAAATGTAGAGACTATAACTCTGAACAACAGATCTTAACCTCACTCTCAACAACTGTTCCTCAGACATCAAGTTCATAAACAAAACCACTTTGCTCTGTGGTGTCCCAAAAAAGAAGGAGATAACTGATTTCTGTCTTCCTTATTTTTTCATACTTCCTGAATCTCTTAACTGATTATATCACTGGTATAAACAATCAAGGGGAAGAAGTACGGAAGGTGCTTGGGAATTAGAACACGTCGAGCTATAGACACTTGAGTTATAGGGCATTAAGACTGGAGCTGGGCTCAGATGATGGGCCAAAGAGTCTCTGACTTGTCCTTTTGTTTGGACAACCCCCTTCACCTCTGTGCACCTGGGACTGTAGCAAAGGGAACCTGCTCACCTCCAGACAAGTCGTCAGGGATGTTTTCAAGCTTTTCCTAAAGGCTCAGTCTCTAGGTAAGACCGACTCGGTACATAAAGGAAGGTCCTTGTGTCTGGTAAGTATTCTTATAAATTACACAATAATCATAAGACATGAATAAACCTTCCTAGGTGGGAAAGGGACTAAGGGAGTAACTATAAAGTAATTGGCACAAATGATGATTCTAATCATCTAGGACATAAGTTTAATAAAAGCAGTTAAAATCTACCTCTCTTTGTTACAGATATTGGTCCCAATCTTTATTATTTTGGGATCATCCGTCCCTCAGACAGTATCACAAGCCTGAAGTCCTTCCTCGAAGCTACCCAGCAGCTCAGGAAGTGTCTCTGCCGGAGGATCCTGAAAGTGAAGGGTGCCGGGGATGGGGGGGAGTCCTGGGGGACCAGAGCAGAGAGCATGGGAAGGGGCTGAGCAGCAGGAACTAGCTACATTTCTCAAGAGTAAAAGGTGGCAGAGATCCCCGAAAGCTGCTTCCTTGGCTCTGTGTCACAGAGAACTCAGCTGTGTTAACCCTTGACCCCATTTCCTTTCATGACCCTCTGCAGCGTCCAGATGTTATCTTAGACTGACTTCTAAACCCAGCCTCGCTTCCCAGTGATGACCCCAATGGCAGACACTGTGCTCTTGATTAATGAGCACCATCAGCACGCAGGGCCTCCTCCTGGGGCTCTGGGACTGAGGGCCAGGGTGAGTGCTGAGATCCTGAGCACAGCGAAGCAGAAGATGTCAAAGCCCCTAAGTAAGAGCTACTGATGACCCTGAACATGTTGTTACAGAATTAAAGGGAAGTTCCCTCCTAGACACTGCATCTTACATGATTTCATTAGACAAATCTACTTGCCTTTAAGGCTCACTGCATATATTCTGTATACAGTCCTGTGGTTTAGCACAATGGCTGTTGGCGTTAGGGCTGATTTTGTCCCAACCACACTCTCAAAACCAGTGCCACTGATAAAGGAGAGATAAGACTACCAACTTTTTTTTTTTTTTACTTTGAAACAATCAGGCAGGCAAGTCACAAATAGCACAAAGAAGTGAATGGAAAAGATTTCAACTTTCTGTGGTAATTGTGTTTGCACTTCCTTTTAACTTTTATGATGTATTAGCCATAGAATGGTCTCTACAGAGAAACGGAAGAGGAAAGCACACAAGCTTATCAAAAAATACAGGCAGCTAAATCCCTTCCCTTCAGTTATACTTTTTTTTTAGCGTCTAACATAAGCATAATTATTCACCAATTTCTATTCTGAAGTTGGTAATGACGACAGCAATAAATCTATTTCCTCTCCTTTGTGCTACACAGTCAGTGAACTACAGAATGAAGTGCTGCAAAAGGCTGCTTTAAAAATATCATTTCGAGAACTAACCAACCCTGAACCAAACTTCAGCCTCGGAATCCAAGCTCCTGGCCTCTATTAACAGGAAGGCCTCGAGATGCTGAGGGGAAAGGGAATATTTTCCACAGTCCTGAAGTGAACTTTCCCCTCCCCCACCGTCTGGCAGTGGCTCCCAGAGACACTTTACAGGCCACAAAGGGGCTGCAGCCAGCTGTCCACACTTCTCCAGGGAGTCACTTCTCCAGGGACATTAGGGGGACAATACCCTAGGAACAAGGGGGTGGGAGTGGGGGAGGGTGTTGCCAGGAACAACTGTTTACCCTTCCTGTTCCCTCTTAGGGAAAGACCTTAAACAAGTGAACTATACCTTAGCTTTTAACTCATGCCTGGGGTTATCTAAGGCAACAGTCACAAAACTGTCTTTAGAGGCTGCGGAGCATTCGGGATCTCCGACCCCCTCACCCCCACCCGCCTTTCCGGTGCCCCAGTCCACTGGCACTGGAATGAGGTAGTGGATTTTCAGTTGGCATCTCCAAAAAAATAGGCCTATTATGTTAAAATCAATGCACTGAAAAATGACAGCTAGTGAAAGCTTTAAACCTTAGTCACCATGCTTTTGCTAATCTGTCCTATTAACTTTATTAGCAATGTTCACCTGGCTTTTCGTCCTATAAAATGTCAAAGCACACACAGCTTTTTCTTCTCGTCTCTGCTTCATTCATTCTCACTGCCGTTAAGGCTAGCTAATATATCAAAATTTTACTCTTTTGTCTCGTATCTCCTGGTTTAAAGTGGGAGCTCCATGAAAGCAAGGATTTTTAATTATTATGTATACATCCTCTTAGTCTAGAACAGTGATTCCTTTTGGACTCTAAGAATATATGTAATTGTGCTAATTGTCCTTACTGGAAACTGAGGAGAACACCCCGTCTATATAACATGCCTATTTATCAAACTTGATTCCAGGGCTGCCAGGATTCCAGTTACTCTATCGCATCTAAAGGATCAAAAGAAGTAGGCCTGTCACCTCAGAGGGGAGGGTGCAGGGAAGAGATGAACCAAAGAACATATATGCATAGCCTGTGGACACAAACAATAGTGTGGCGAAGGCCTGGGGAGGGGGCAGGGGTTGAGTGGGGGTGGGCAAAGGGGGTGGGGAATGGGAATGGAAGACCATCTGGAATACTGTCAACAATAAATAAAAATTAAAAAATAAAATTTATTAGGTGGGAAGTAAAAAGTAGGCCTGTCAACAGAATCCCGGGAATACCAATCATTTCAATTTCGGATTCACTTCATTTGTGTTTAAATTACATTAATGCTTTCTACCAATATGATCTATACAACATCCACTGAATGCAGAGTCGCACACACATTTTGGAGGTGTGTGTATGTGTGTGTGTGTAAAATTAACCCTTGCCTCAAATATCTTTTGATTTAAGCATGTATAGGATAAACATGAGCTACATTTAACACATAAAACTAAGAGTTCTAACATGCTATGAAGTACTAAGTAAATAAGTACAGAGAGATCCAAAATGATCCTAGAATAATTAAAGTTGGCTGAAAGTAGTCTCAAGGATGATGTATGTTAACAGATAACCAACAGGAGAACTAAGGTTGTCTATTTTTTTTCAAGGTTCATTGTGTATCCTCATTTCTGAGCAAGAAACTCCTGACTTCTGGGTAATCTTTGGCTCCTGAGTACTTGCCCAGCTCTGACCTGTCTTGGCTGACCATTAGCGTCTGTTGCTCTCTTGCTCTTGACAGTTTGCCTGAAATGAACTGCTGTTCCTTCCTGACTTCTAGCTTTTGTGTACATCCGGAGTCAAGTTCTGTGTCTGGGTTCCAAATCTGCCTTGGTTTTCCTAGTCCCGATTAATCACGCTGCTCCCACAATCTGGAAATGCCCAGGGCAGCAAATCACCCACTGAATCTTGGAACAGATTCAAATAGATCTATTCAGAATCCTCAACCTCCCACTTAATTGATTGGTGTGTCCTCAATTGTGAGTTACAATGATGTAAGACTTGAAGGTAGTTGTGAGTTGTGAGGTACACATGACTAGGCAGCACCTGACACATACAAACACATGATATTTGAAGATTTCAATGTTACCCTGGGATATTTTTTTGGAGACTTCAGAAAAATAAGAGAAATTACACAAAATCTCTAAGTCTTCTCAAACTCTTCCTGTAGTGAGAGCCAATTGAGGGGGGTTGTGGGGTGGGGGAATGATAGAGTACGCTTACAAACATATATGAAAAGATAGATAAATATTAGATGGATTTCTATGTAAGAATACATTATTTTAAGAGGAAAATATTCCAAATTATATTTTAAGTATAATAGGTTCTTCCAGTGAAGGAATCCAAGAATTAATATAAATTATTTTTTGAGGACACAAGCCGAGAGTATCACTGGGGCCCAAAATGTGGCAGAGACTATGCTTTGCTCCTCAGCATTAATTCTCCAATTCTTTATCCTATATTAAAAAGTCGTAATATGCTAAGTGTCCAACCGATCAGTCGACCATTTGGTTGACCGCTGAACCAGTCGCTATAACATGCACTGACCACCAGGGGGCAGACGCTCTGACCGGTAGGTTAGCTTGCTGCTGGGGTCCGGCCAACTGGGACTGTGCAAGATGGGCTGGAAATGCTCTGGAGCCCTCCTCCAGTACCTCCGGCCCAGCCAGCCCCAATCAGGACTGGGTGAGATGGCCCTGATCATGGGCCTCACTGAGGGACCCCACCCATGCATGAATTCGTGCACTGGGTCTCTAGTTTTACTATAGAACTCCCCAAACTGTAGACATGGCTGCTGAATAGACAACACACTTCCCAGGCTCCCTTGCAGCTGGTTCAGCCATGTTACAAAGTTCTGACCAAGAGGATGAGCGTGCAAGTGATGTGTGGAGTTTGTCTCACACCCTCTGTCCCCCTGGCTCTGGAATATGCAAGGATCCCTAATAAGCCAACTTCAACTACAACGACAAGGACACTCTAGTGTATTGGTTCCCCAACCGTCTTTGCACAATGGAACGAGCTGAAGAAACTACATAAAATACTGATGCCTGACTCTCTCCTACAGATTCAGATTTAATTGGTCCCAGGGTATAGTGGAGAAATAGAAAGAACGAGAATCTGAATGACCCGATGGAGCTGAGCTTCGTACTCCCCTGGAACACTGTTGGGCAACAGTATCAAAAACTAAAAAACCAGAGCTCCGAGAGAGAAAGCAAAACAAAGCCATGTTGATTCCATACACCTTTCATATTCACAAACAAGCCTTCTGTGTCATTTAAACTACTGCTATCTGGCCTCAGTGAAAGCAGTTGAACAAATATCCTTATAAATATACAAAATAAACACAAAAATTCTGGTCTTCAGAAGAAATAATATATGTGTGGGTAAAAAAAATATTGTTCTTTCTCTAAAGAAAAAAACTAAAATAAGAGAGTGTGGTTTTAGCACAATCCAGGGAAATCATTGGTGAGCCAGAGAAGATTCATTAAAGAAATAAATTTAAAATATTAAGACTATTCAGTTTGACAAGGCAAAGGCACACAAAATTATTTAAGTTTGCCAATTTTTAAATAATTTTTGCATAACTCAATGAGAACTTGAAGTAAAATGTGAAATCTCAAAAAGATGATCAGAGATTATTTTAGATCAGAATTAAATACTGATTTATCTTACAGGCCCACTTTGATAGGTCACAGGTTAAACTGCTTTAATAAAGAAACAGACTCCTATTTAGTTGCTCTGTCATTCTCAACATGTGACTTCCATTTCATGGTCCAAAATGGTTGCCCCAACACCTGCCATCACAGCCTCATACCAGCCAGGGCGAAGGGGGAGAGTGCATACTCCTTTGTTATAAGGACATACTTTAGCACTGCTGCTCATCCCACTGCCTGGAACCTACACGTATGCACACCTAGCTGCAAGGAAGGCTGGGAAATGTAATCTCGAGCTAGAGAGTCAAGTACTGAGCTAAACTTCTATCATTATAGAAGGAAAGAATATTAGATATTAGGGGCAATTAGAAGTCTATGCCAGAGGTCTCATTCTTAAGAGATACAAGAAAAAATGAGATAAAATTCTATCTAGAATATTCAAAGATGTTGTCAAATGTAAACAATATAAATACAAAAATATTTCTATATAAAATATTAAGATATATCAAAGGTATGCAAAGTGCAGCACAACCTAGATGTACAGTGTACAAAAAAAGTCCCTTTTCCTCTCATAGTTTCACCTCTGGGAAAACAATGAATTAATAAAGAAATCTTGGAACATGTGGGTATGGGACTAACATTTAGATGAAATAATGTCTTTCCATAGCTCCTCCCCTAGTGCTACTGACAGAAATAAAACTTTGGAATGGCAGTTGTCATTTCTGGACTCCTAAAATTTATTTCTTTGGGACAAATAAGAAAAAAACTAGACTCCAAGGCAGCAAGGCTAAGTTGTAGCATTACAAGTCATCTAAGGAAAATATCAACATTACTTACACAATCACTAAAAATGTGTCACCATCTATAAAGACTCTCGAAGACAATTTAAGTTGATAATTAAAGTAACAAAAAGTGGCAAAGCAAAGCCAAACATAGATATCAACCCTTATTTGACTGTCTTAGAGAAACAAAGTTTTCAGATGAATAAAAATGTTTGCCCATTCATATTCTATATTGTTATATTTTTGCTATAAACCCAGAGAATATTTTTATATCATTATTCTAAATTTAAGCAGCTGGAGTCATTTCTTAAGTATTATACCATTTAATCTTTTCAAACGAAAGACTTGCCTTTAAAAGAAAATATGCGTTTCGCATTAGTGAGAGAACACAATGTCCTTGGCTTAAATGTTCTCCCACAAAACAGGTCCTTTATGTCCATTATAAATAGCGATATAGCAAGGCTAGAATACAACAAATTCAAGGAACCAAAGTCTGAAATCATCTATACTAACTAGAAGTATCACATGATCTCACTCATTTGTGGAATATAATGAACAACATAAATCAGCCGTGGGCAAACTACGGCCCGCGGGCCGGATCCGGCCCGTTTGAAATGAATAAAACTAAAAAAAAAAAAAGACCGTACCCTTTTATGTAATGATGTTTATTTTGAATTTATATTAGTTCACACAAACACTCCATCCATGCTTTTGTTCCGGCCCTCCGGTCCAGTTTAAGAACCCATTGTGGCCCTCGAGTTAAAAAGTTTGCCCACCCCTGACATAAACTGATGAACAAAAATAGAACCAGAGTCATAGAAGCATCTAACAGACCATTCAATCTAAGAGGGAAGGCAGGGGAGGGGTAAGAGATCAACCAAAGGACTTGTATCCATGCATATGAGCATAACCAATGGACACAGACAGTAGGGGGATGAGGGCATGTTCTGGGGAGTGGGAGCGGCTGGGGAGAGATCAATGGGGGGAAAAGGAGACATATGTAATACTTTAAACAATAAAGATTTTACATTTTAAAAATAAATAAAACTAAATGTGTAATTAAGAACTGTGATTATAGTTGAAATAAATATTGCTCACAGTTTTTTTTAAATCATAACTTAACTTAATGTATCAATTTTCTTAAAATTTACAATCACTGACTTCCTGAATCAAATGAAATAGTTCATAAGAATGGAAAAAAAATTTTTTTAAAGTTTTTATTAGATGTCAGTATTTGACTGATTATACTCAATACCATTGGAAAAGTGACTCAACCACACTTTTAAACAAAGAAAAATTTACTAAGGGATGTTTTTCCTGTATATTTGATTGCTTATATAATGTTAAAAATCAAAGAAACCTTTGAGGTAAATATAATATCATAAATCAAAGAAATATTGATTTTAATATAGCTAATGCAATTTTAACATGTGAGAATAAAAAGTCATCTATTATAAAAAGTAAATATTATACATAAAATTTTCAAAGAATTAATGTAAAAAATAAATACTTTTAGGTCAAACTATTTGTACTGAAAACAAACATAATTTTATTTGGTATTAAAATATAATACCAGGTATAGTGAACATTCAACAGAACACTGTTAAAAGACCAGCACTGAGAATAATGTAATCACACCAAAACCTTGTCAGATAAATCAATGTTTCTTTTTTTTAAAGTGTGTACAATGATGGCTGTGTGCATTAAATGTAATAAATAAATTCAGTACAATTTGTATCAAGTTTTAAAAAAGTATTACACCATCATTTCAAGATTTGAACCTAGTCATAGTAGATGTACTAAATCAGGAGAGCTTACTTCTGTATTTTGACTTTTAAATTTATATGTTGCACTTAAGTCACATTTAAAAGAATAATTATACAAAGATATTATTCAGACTCCCAACAAACCTCAGATGTCTATGTTCAATTCCCTTGACTACTCATGAAAGTGTACGTTCTAAATCTTTATTACTGTTTTTAGGGCACCTCACTCTCAGCCAATACAAACAGCAAAACAAAAACAGAACACAAAGAAAGCAAGAGTTCAACTCCACAGATAAATAAAGGGCACTAGGTAGGAACCTCCAAATTCCTTCCCCCCTAACCTGACCCTTGGCTTATATCCTTTCCCCTCCCAGAGGAAAACATCCCTCCTGTAGCTCCAAGATAAGATGCCTCTCCCTGAATTCCTGAAGGCCCTCTGGCCTCCTCAGGACCTTTCTTCATCTATTAAACCCTCCCGTGAGCTCCTAGGATTGGAAAAGAAAGGGGTCAGGAGCAGGTTAGGTGGTTTGAGCGAGTTCCAGGATCCGCCTGTGAGGTAGGAGAGACAGAGAAGAGAGAGATAAACTCAGAGTTTGCAAAGGGAGAAAAAGAGAAGACACTTCCTACCTACCAGGACTTTACTCCATGAGCAGATTAGAGCTTCAGGCCAGCCCCGTGAGGCGTGAGGTATCGATTGTGTCTTCCAAATATGAAACTAGGCATAAAGAGGCTATGTAATCTTTTAATCTTTTTAATCCTCACCCAAGAATGTTTTTATTGATTTTAGAGAGAGAAACATCCATCAGTTGCCTCACACACAGGCCACAACCAGGAATCGAACCTGCAACCTGGATATGTGCCCTGACTGGAAATCAAACCTACAACCCTTGGATGCTCAGGATGACACTCCATCCCACTACACCACACCAGCCAGGGCTAAGATGCTATGCAATTTGTCCAAAATAACACAGTTTATACATTTCATGCAGGACTTTAACCCAGGTCGTCAGATTCCCCAAAACCATGCTATGCACCATGCACTTCACCCCACTGTCCCAGAGCAATGGTGTTTTCAAAAGGAGGTACAAAGGCTACCCCAGCAGTTCCACTAGCTCTAGATTAGAGAAGAAGCAGAATTTTTGAAGTATACAAGAGACAGCTTGCTTAGCCTTAGTTCTGCAGTGACATGTTGCTGTGAGAATGTTCCATGGCGAGATGGCTCAGTGAATTTTGCCAAATGTCTTGCCTCCCAGGGCCACATTTTTCCAGAAGATGCATTTGACTTCCACCATGATCTGTTGTAGCTGTTTTAGTTCCCTCTTCATTGTCTCCTTCTCCTTGGCTGTATGCATCATCCTCAAACATCCTGGACAAAACCAGCCCCTTACAATACTAACCCACTTCTTGCCTTGCATTTACCACCAAGCACATTGAAGATTTTCTCTATCTTCTTCACCTCCTCAGCTTCCACTCATGACTCAGCTCATTCTTCATCAGGTTCCTGCTCACACACACTACTGAAGCTAAAACCCCAAAGACGGTCTAATTGTCGAAACTTCCCTCTTCACACTACCTACTTCTCTAAAGTTGACACTTGAAAGAAACCTTTCTTTGGGGAACTAGATCCTTCCTTGTCTTCCAAGAGATCACTCCGTCCTGGTTCTTTGTTTCAACCCCTGAGGGCTCAGTCCAAGTCACCAGGGCACTCTCCTCTTCCTCTAACCTTTAAACATTGGCTCTCTAACATCCCACCCTTCTCTGTATGTTTTCTTCCTCAAATTGTTCCCCTGGTGTCATCTGATCCACTTGACAGCTGCAACATATATGACTAGTTAATTTCTGGATCTCTAACTTTTGCCCCAAATTCTTTCCTAGGTTTTATCTTCCTATCTCCAACAATCAGCAGAATTTGCAGCTCAGTGTGTCCAAAACCAAATTCCCTTTTCTCCTCCTCCTCCTCCCAATGCTGTTCTGTCCCTCACATTCCATTTCTCATTAAGGACGCTACCCATCTTATCTTCAAACTAGAGACCTATGCACCACCTTATGTTCTCCATTCTACTTACCTTCACTTCCCAGTGAACACAAATACTAAAGGTTCTACCCAGAAATGTCTCCTAGTTGTTGGGTGTTTTGTGTTTTATGGTTTGGTACCTTCATCAATGCCTCTACCTTAGACGAGACATTCCACGTTTCTTACCTGAGCCATTGCAAAGGCAGAAACTCCTAATGGGTAACTAGACCTCAACTTTGTTCCTCAAACCCACTGACAGAATTATCTTGATAAGAAACAAAGCTAACCTCAATAGATCCTATTTTTTCCATTATGTCATCATATTATACTAAGATATAATTGTACAAATGAAACCACAGACTAAAGATACATCCTTCAGTGTAGGGAGTAAGCTCTGGCCACATGATTAATTCTCCAAAAATCAGAATTATGAATGAACCCCATTTAGTTCATGGTACATTTACTGCAAGAGTCACAACTTCTTAAGGACAGCTTCCTGATGCCATCCTCTTGTATACACTTCAGGCTAATGACTAGAAAACAAAGAACCCAGGGAAATCAGCCCAGGAGTAGTGCCCAACCAGGGGAATCAAACAGAAGCTATCGGAGGGTTTAAGGTTAAAACATGGCAGAGTCTGCAGACCCTGAGAGCAAGCTCGCTTAGGTAGGAGAAGCCAGGCTGTTTATGTTTCATGTCATTTCTAGGGTTCCTTCAGCAAATAATAACACTTTTTGAAAGTTATAATTTGACCCAGATTAAGGGGAGCAAGGACAGGTCTTCTCCAGATTAGGGTTGTTAAAGAGGCAGTGCATGCTGAGGGCTGCTGAGGTGGCAGGAATAGAAAATAAGGAGGAGGAATTCGAAGGTGACACAGATTCAGGGAACTTCTTCCCACATTCCAAGGTCACACTGAACATGCTACTTTGGGGAGATGGATAATTCTCTTCCTAGTCTGGCACATTCCTCCTCAGCCTTCAGAAGCCAGCTCTATTGTCATCTCTTCCCAAAAGCTTCCTTGTACCCTATACTGAGGGAGCACCTTGATGCCTCCCTGCTACTATGTTTATCATTCTACTAGAGGCCCGGTGCATGAAATTCATGCGGGCCTGCACCCTCTCGCAATCCAGGACATCCCTCTCGCAATCTGGGACCACTGGCTCCTAACTGCTGGCCTGCCTGCCTGCCTGATCACCCCTAACCACTCTGCCTGCCTGCCTGATTGCTCCTAACCACTCACCTGCCTGCCTGATCACCCCTAACCACTCTGCCTGCCTGCCTGATCTCCCCTAACCCCTCTGCCTGCCTAATCGCCCCTAACCACTCTGCCTGCCTGCCTGATCTCCCCTAACCCCTCTGCCTGCCTGATCGCCCCTAACCCCTCTGCCTGCCTGATCTCCCCTAACCCCTCTGCCTGCCTGCCTGATCACCCCTAACCGCCTCTGTCATAGCCTCCGCCACCACGGCCTCATCCAGAAGGACGTCCGGAAGGCCGCTTGGCTGTCCAGTCTAATTAGCATATTACGCTTTTATTATTATACATAGTTGCACCTGCCACACCATACTGTGATTATCTGTATACTAAGGGTTAGGGCTGCAACATGAATCAGGGGTGAGGGGCACAATTGCAGACCATAACATAAGCCTTAACATAATGTGTTGAATCTATTCATCTTTGCCTGGAAAAGTTAGATCGTGACTGAAAGAAGTTGTTTTCAAATTCATGCAAACTGTTTTGTTTGCTTGGCTTTATTTGCCTGTTTGTTTTCTTGAGCACCTGCTATTTACAAAGCACTGTATTTAGGCCAAGAAAAGCATGCATAGGAAGTAAATGCACACAGGAAATAAACGCTCAGCCCCTGTTCTCTTGGGGTTTACCATCTAGTTAAGTGGTTTTTCTCACTGCTTTAGCAAAAACACACATCAGAAGAAGGTGGAAAGCCGGAGTCCACCTAAGTCAGCACCCCCCTGACCCTTTGTGAAGCGAAATCACAGAACCCTGGACCTCTATGGAGCACCATGGGAAAGAGCTAAGACACACACCTGTTAGGCCAAAGAAGATAAGGAATATGCAACTGTTTAGGGTAAACTGGAAAGCACCGTACTAACTATGGTTGTATGAAGGGTTCTCACAGTCTTAAAGTCAACTGAGCATGGACAGACTACCATGGGAAGGAGTGCACCTGCAGAAGGAAGCAGAGGGGAGGAAGCAGGGCCTCGGAGACACAGCTGAAAGGTAGAGGAGACTAATTACGCACTAAGGATGACCAGCATGTGTGGCTCCGTATGGCACTGCAGCATCAGAGGAAATAAGAGTGACTATTTATAGGGCCCTCCTGCGAGCCAGACCCTGGACTGAGCCCAAAGCATACTTCATCTTGTCATCATAGCAACCTTGAGACATTCACTGCTTCCCCATTTTACAGATGAGGAAAATAGACCTTGAAAAGTTTTGGAATGTCTCCCAAGTTACATAATACATCAGAGACACATACATGGAGTATATGAGGTCAAGCCTGGACAGAGAGCAAATTTCAGTATCTCTGGTTTATGGCAAGACACATAACTTTGTCTTAACAGCCTACAGTGTGGAGTGATCCTAGTTTACAGCCGTTTCCCACTGCAATTATTAATAGCTCTGTCTTTCACTCTCAAAAGTGTCCCAGTTTAGACAAAAAAGTATATGGTCATCCTGCCTCCATGCTACTTGCTACAGTGAAACATGTCTACCCAATTTTCCAGGCCCAGTGCAAAACAAAAATGGGAGGCCTCTGGTTCAAACGGCAGAGAAAAAGTACTATCAAAGGTGCTGAAAATATAAAGTCTTTTTTCTTACATGTATCTGCGCTGCTCACACTCCATTGTCCCACTGAACTTCGCTTGCGAAAGACAAGTTCAAAAACAAAATCAGCAAGAATTTCGCCCTAACTAGGTAGCTCAGTTGGTTAGAGCATCGTCCCAATACTCCGAAGTTTCAGGTTTGATTCCTGGTCAGGGCACATATAAGAATCAACCAATGACTGCATAATAAGTAGAACAACAAATCTCTCTTTCTCTCCCTCTTCGTCTCTCTCTCTCTCAAATCAATAAAAATGTTTTTAAGATTAGCAAGAATTTCAAGATGGTAATGGCAGAACATTAAACCTACCTAAGGTCCTTCTGAGTGTTAAGCCCTATGTGACTGCTGTGAAGTGAAACCCATGAGGTTGGCCCTGGTCAGTCCTTGTTCTGTCCACTCAGGTGGGTCTGTGAAAGCATCATGTCCTGTGACTGGATTGCAAGCAGAAAACCAGTTGCAACCTACTGTTGTCCAGACTTTGGACATTAACTACTAACTACCAGACCCATCATAGCATTCTTTAGAAGACATGTTTTAGAGCAGCGGTTCTCAACCTCTGGGTCGAGACCCCTTTGGGGGTCGAACGACCCTTTCACAGGGGTCGAAGACCATCGGAAAACACATATATAATTACATGTTGTTTTTGTGATTAATCACTATGCTTTAATTATGTTTAATTTGTAACAATGAAAATACATCCTGCATATCAGATATTTACATTACGATTCATAACAGTAGCAAAATTATAGTTATGAAGTAGCAACGCAAATAATTTTATGGTTGGGGGTCACCACAACATGAGGAACTGTATTAAAGGGTCGCGGCATTAGGAAGGTTGAGAACCACTGTTTTAGAGTATTTCTAATGAAGCACAAAATTTCATTGCCCAAACAAAACAAGAAGATATATTCAAGCAAATTTGGTCCTTCTCCACCATATTCTTTGTCCCAAAAATAAATAATCCAGATAATGTAACTGATCCATAGTCTCAAATGAAATTTTAGGATACAATGAATTGAAATAATAGTGTATTACACAGCCTAAAATACCTCGATGCCTGATTTAAATGTTTCTGTTTTACTAAATGCAGGCACTAATGTTTAATTTAAAATATTTTGTTACATAAATACATATGTGCCTAAGCTTAAGTAATTTCCACTATCTATACAGATCAAAATCAGAAATTTAAGGATGATTAAGAAACTGTCCTTAAAAATGGGTGAGAGGAGGTGGGGAAAGGGTGAGAAAAGATTAACCAAAGATCTTATAATGCATATATGCATTACCTAGTTACCTATGGACAGAGACAATAGGGTGGTAAAGGCCTGGGGCAGAGTGGGAACCAGGTGTGGGGGTGGGGGAGGGGCGGTAATGGGGGTGAGGGAGTATTTATCAGTAATACTCTCAACAATAAATTTTTTTAAAGGGGTAGGAGTTTAGAAGACGGGTCAATTTGCCCATTCATTCATTTATTCATTCAGCATGCACTGATTACTTACAATGTCTCAAGCACAGTACAAGATTCTGGGGAAACACAGGTGAATAAAATGTAGGCCTCAAGAAGCTTGCATTCTAGTAGAATGAAACAACGGTAAACAAATAAATGCATAAGGTTTCCTTAGTGCTAAGGAAGAAGTAACCACAGGGAAGAGTAGGTACAAAGCAGTGAGCATTCTAACCGGGGGGAATGCAGGGTGGTTCATGAAAGGTTTTCTGAAGGACTTGAACTGAGTCTTGAAAGCCCAGTAGGAATCCAGCAGGTAGCTAAGGGCCAGGGAGGAGTGAGAGAGGAGCCCTGAGAAAGCATGACACCCATGGGAAGAGACAGCCACTCCAAACGACAGCAGCAGACTTAAAGGGAAGTCTCTCATTCAATCAAGAAGTGTGCGCCTGGCAGGCACTGGAAAGAAGGTGCACATGGACTGAGTCTATGTACAGAGAAAAAAGGCAACGTTCATGGACTACCTAGGGGTGGGGGTGGGGAGAGGTGCTCTCTCCAGCGAAGGTGAAGAGTTAGAAAAGAGAAGAGAAAGGATTCAGAAGTAAAAATCTTAGTAAGAAAAGTCATCCCCTCAGGCCACATAATCATTTAATCAAGAGCAATAATACCATCTTGTTGGGTTTATTTATGGGCCCACAAGTAAAAATATGTTCTTGATAAAACTAAAAATATGTTTTCTATCTCTTTGTAATAAAGAGGAATTACCCTTCATCCATGTGAATGGCTTGAAGCAATGACAAAAATCTAAATGACTAATCTAACAAATATTTAAATTTGACTGAAGAATGCACTATCAAAATTTTGCAACTAATTTACCACAGTGCTTATTTAATATTACAGCTAATTTTTTAAAATAACTTTCATTGTTTGTCTGCATTTCTGATTATTCAATTAGGATAGACTTCTAGAAGCTGAATTACCAGGCCAAAGGGTTACTATCAATAATACCCAAAAAAGAAAAGCTAGTAGTGTATTATAAGTAGATCTTAGGCTTTGAATAGTTAGTTATAAGACTACAAAGAAGTCAGGGTAGCCTTAACCGGTTTGGCTCAGTGGATAGAGCGTCAGCCTGTGGACTCAAGGGTCCCAGGTTCGATTCCGGTCAAGGGCATGTACCTTGGTTGTGGGCACATCCCCAGTAGGGAGTGTGCAGGAGGCAGCTGATCGATGTTTCTCTCTCATCGATGTTTCTAACTCTCTATCCCTCTCCCTTCCTCTCTGTAAAAAATCAATAAAATATATAAAAAATAAAATTTAAAAAAAAAGAAGTCAGGGTAAACTTTTGTTAAGGATGACTTTCAGTCCAGTAAGCATGTTTGCGTGTGTGTGTGTAAACATACATGTGCACATATAATGGACATAAGAAAAGGAAAAGTCCATAATTTCTGCATGAGATGAAAAGAATGAAATTATTAGGTGATCTACTTGTAAGTAGGAAAATATAATTTATTTTATATCGCCTATCATTTCTATCGCTATATAGCAATAAGTTTGCAGTTTTAATAATCAGGTGTTAAGATTAGAGGGAAAATGGTATTTTAAATAAAGATCAACAACTTGGTTTTTAAAGTAGCTTAGGTTAGCTATGTCTCTAAATTAGGACCCTCCACAATATCTTTTTCATAACCTCCAGAAAGAAGGAAGGAAGGCAATTTAAGAAGTGACTCAGATTGTTATAAGCCAAAGGACTTTGTCACCACCAAAGTTTCATGAAACCCAGTTTGAGGCCATTAAAACTCAAATCTCCTTTAAAACATGCTTTTCTTTCCTTCTTCTTTTTTTACATTGCTGCATGGAAGTGTAGAATTCTATTTATAGCCAATTACCAGTATATTCTCAAATACACAACATTTCCAAAGAGTGTGGCCCCTGGGGGGCTCAGGCAGATTGATTTTTAACTTGAGAAATTACCCAGAAGCCAACCTGTGCATCTTACATCCCTGGAGACGTTCATTGTTCTTTCCGTTCTGCCCTAGTTAAGAAGTGAATTTCTTCTGTCATAATCATAAGCAGAAAGTTTACATCGTTCAGAAAACTGAGCAGGAAGTTTGGCTTAAGAAACATTTCCCTTTGGACCGGGGTTACCAATAAGGTGGCGGAAGAAGGTTAGATTTGGGGGAGACTGCGAAGGCCATGGCTCCTGAGTCTGAATGATGCTCTCCCGGACATCTGGGTGGAAAGCAGCCAATCCTCAAATTCTTTGTCTTTGCAGCAGTGAGTAGGGGGGAAAAAAAAATCAACTTTTGAGTGAAGTCTCAGAAGTTTCTTTCACGCAATTTTGTCCCTCCCGGTCCTACAATGAATGAACCGTTTACAAAGCTGACTTCCAGTGAGCCAGGCTGAAACTTTGAAACAAAGTTCCTGCCAGTTCTAGGAAAACTTGAAGTTGTTTGACATGAGTTTTATTATGCGCCTCTCCCGGGCTCAGTGGGACCCCAGAACCTGAGCGGGAACTGATTTAAACTCGGGGTGGGGGTTGGGTGGTGGAGGGGGAGGAGACTGTAGGACTAGGAAGGGGCGACCACCACATGTGGCTCTAATATCGAACAGCTGCTAGAGACCATAACCCCGCTGCTCTCCCAGCGCCGACCCTCCACCCGAACCCTGTTTCAAAGATTATTCTAACGAAAGGGACTTCCCCGTCCTGAAATCTGAATAGTGGACTCCGGCTCTGGAAGAATCAAGTACTTTTAAAAACTAAATGCATCTGAATGTAGCAGACTGACTTTCATCAGCGAGCCAAAGTCTTAACACAAAATCCCAGGGGAGGAAGAAAAGGGGGAAAAAAAAAATTGCACAATGTGATCCTGCAGGCCAGGCGGGGACGGGGGCGGGAGAGGGAGGAAAGATGCCGGGACTCCCGGGACCAGCTCACTTTGCAAACCGGCACCTCTCCGAGGCCCGGGAAACTCCGTGCGACCCCCGGCACCCACATGTCCCCGCGGGTCCACGCCCCGTGCGCACAGCGCCCGCGCGCGGTTCGGGTGCCCGCGATGCCGGGAGCGGTCCCGGTCCCGGTCCGGGTCCCCGCGCCGCGGGACACTCACCGACACCAGGAACTCCAGCGTGGCCACGTAGTCCCGCTCGGTCTTCTGCAGCTCGCTGAGCACGCACACGCGCAGGCGGAGCTGCCGCTCCGGGTCCCCGCGGCTCTCCTCGCTCATGGTGGGCGGCGGGACGCGGGGCTGGCGGCCGGGCTGCGGCGGGAAAGTTGCGGCCTCTGCAAAGTCCGTGGAGGGACCGGCGACTTTACAGGCGGGGGAGAGGCTGGGGCGGGGGTGAGGGGGGACAGCAGGGGTCGCCCGCTGGAACGGGGGGCGCGGGAGGCGGGGGGCACCGCAGAGGAAACTCCCCCGGGGGATGGGGCTCCGGCCCGGGACCTGCGCGCCCGGCCCCGCCGCTCCGGCCTCACACGGTCCGGGCTAGAGGGGAGGCGGCTCTGGCAGCCACCGCGGTGACTTGGCCATTAATCAAATGCTTTGTATCCATGTGACTCCGACCCTTTACCCTTCGCCAAATCTCAGGAAAAAGGAAACACAACCCTGGGGAAGTGTGTTGCGTGCCAGCTAACTAAACACACACACACACACACACACACACACACACACACACACACACACACTCGCTCACTCCCAGTCAGCACTTGAGATGGAACTAATGGGAGATCCCCAAACCTAGGAGGGAGGACAGACTCGAAGGCGCAGCTCCGGGGGTCGCTCCTGGGACTCCCGCCTATTGTTTAGCTTTAATGTGTTTTGTACAAATCCTGAAAGCAATGAAACAAGTCCCCACGGTTACATAACTGGATGGGAACAAAAACAACCATGGTATTGACCCTCCTGTTTTTTGGGGGGAAAAGAGGAAAAAAAACCACATTGATTTTTTTGTTTTATTCAGGCACAAAACAGGTTTGCTTTTAACCCCCTCCTTCCCCACTCCCCCCCCCCAAAAAAAAAAAAATTTCACAGGGTTGATCCCCTCCTGGCTGCACTGGGAGAGTCAATTAGCATAATAAATAAAGACACGATGGGAAAGTGACAGCCCTCGCCTATGCAATAAGCTCCAATACAATGAGCATCACCATTGCTCTATGCTGTTTTGAAGGGAGACCCTTTGCAAGTCTATAACTTTTTTTCAACATCTAGATAGTATGTAAATCCAACCAGAGGCAAGAATATATGTGCCGGTTTTGTTTCTAAGAGCTGCTATAACTTAAGACACTGACCCTAATTAAAGAGGCAGAGTTGTTAGTGAATGCTCATCAAAAGATGCAGATAGATTCTTAAAATCAAGAGCGTGTCTTGATTTTAATGTTTATGTTCATTGCCTTTTCTCACTGGGAAACAGATCCAGGAGCTAATGAGCAATGACTATTTCCATTTAATTTTTATACTAGTATAATTTAGAATCATCTAACATAGGCAAAAGTAGTTTAAAAAAATACTAGAATCAAAGAGCCAAAGCACAAGCAAGCAAAACAAACCATATATATTTTTGTCTTGATACTATTCACGTGTATTTTTCAGAGGCATTTTTTCCTACTTACAACTTTAAACAGTCCACACTAATGACACTTAAATAAACTGAAGAGTGACTGGTTCTGATGCAGGAATGTGGCATGTTAATCTCTTCCAATAGTTGGAAGCATTAGCAAAACTCTAAAAAAAATAAGGATGCTTTCCAATTATTGATGCTTTCCAACTATCAGTTGTGCAGATGATGTCGTTAGAGAGCATAGTTTGTGATGAATCACTGTACCCCTCCGAATGCAACAAACAGGGGCTGTCCTTGTCTTCTTATATGAAGGACTCCGTGTTTGACTGATGTGTGAACAGCTGATGGGCAAGATGTGCTTTTCCTCTTTCTTTTGCACATGTCTCTTTAGAGGCAGCCATGAGCAAAGAAGAAAGAAGTAAACGGCTTCACACCCTGTGGCAGAAGAACAAAGGACAAGGCACATGAAAGAGCTGCCTTCACAGCACCTAGTAAACAATAAACAAAAGGAATAAACGGAAGACATGGGAAACGGGCCTCCAGTAATGAATGGGAAAATCAAACATGAATGCATTTCCTCCCCCCCTCGGTCTGCACCCCCCCTAACGTAAAAAGTAAGTACGTAAATCATGCTTTCTATCAGGTGTTCTCCCAGAAGAAGTATTTCTCTCTTACTAATTGTTCCCAATTGGAGAACTGTTTATCTAATTTCTTTCTACCAAGAAAGGAAATTAGTCTATGCACCACCCCCTAGAGACTCGGTCTTACCTCTGAGAGCTTGAGCCACCATTGAGCTTGAACCACCAGTGGGGTTTCACCCACCGGGAGCATGCGCCTCAGGTCCACGCACAGGTGCTGAGGACCTCTATGTGTATTGCATAGTGCTTGGGCATAAGACCACAGAGACCTTGATCTCTAGGCAAATGTTTCTCAAGGTGGGTCATAGACAAATGTATGACAGTTCCCTGAGATCTTGTTAAAATGAACATTTCCGGGCCCCATCCCAAATGTATTGAATGAGAATCTCAAAGATGTGAGCCCTAAACTAATCTGACAAGGTCTGCAGATTATTCTCAGACACACTAACTTCTGACAGCCTCCATTCTAAAGATTTATAATTGAGTGGAATGGAATGGAGTAATTCTATTAAAAGGCAAACTGTGTCCTAACCGGTTTGGCTCAGTGGATAGAGCGTCGGCCTGCGGACTCAAGGGTCCCAGGTTCGATTCCGGTCAAGGGCATGTACCTTGGTTGCGGGCACATCCCCAGTAGAGGGTGTGCAGGGGGCAGCTGATCAATGTTTCTCACTCATCGATGTTTCTAACTCTCTATTCCTCTCCCTTCCTCTCTGTAGAAAGTCAATAAATTATATTTTTTTAAAGGCAAACTGTAATGAGTGCTTTGCAAAAAAAAAAAAAAAAAATGTGCAAAGGAAGCTAGCAGAAGAATATTCGCTTAAGTGTGCAGAGTCAGACTCCTCTCAGAAGTGCCGCTGTAAGGGGATTATCAATGGTTTCTGCCCACTCTTCCGCTCCTCGGTGTACCCCTCAGCATCATTCGTAATAACGACCGGCTTCAGGGCACTGGCCAGTGCCTTCTGCCAGACAGCTCTCGGTGTCTTCTGTAGCCCTGGCTGGAGTCCTTAATTCCTCATCAAAGACAGAAGAGCATAAGAAAACAGGGCTGGAGTGTCTGGAAACCTTCACTTTAATGGTAAATAAGGTCTTTCATAAACTCTGAATGTGCTGTATCCCTCCCCGCTTCCTCTATTGAAACTTCAGGCTCTGTCTGCCAGGAAAAGGAAAGCGACAACAAAAATGATGGACAGGATCCAGGTTTTTTTTTCCTGAAATGCTAATGAGGTTGAAGCATCCCATAAAAAGGAGATGGGAGAAGAGAAGATAGAAGAGGCTGCTGAGCAGTAAAGTTGCTCAGCCATTAATTGTATTTCAGATGCGTGAACTTGGCGTGGTTACAACCCATTATCATATGGTTCAAAGAGCCAACGCACAGGGCAGAGTAGGTTTCCTTGGTCAGGCTGATAGAAGGACTCCTGGACTAAAGGAAAAATCCAAGGATGTTTCTTTGTAAGACAACGGCTTCCGTGGTCATATATCAGATAGAGATCATGTTAGCCTTCCTGCCATTTCAATACTAGGTAAGGTCATAAATAAAATTGGATGCTGACATTTATTAAGATAACAGCATTGAAAAAAATCTCTAGTTAAATAAAGAATTCTAAGAGACAGACTGTTCTTTATTTACAAGTAAAATTGACTCTGGTATTTTTTCACTACTTTGGACTATGTTAGATGATTCTAAATCATACTGGTATAAAAATATTACAGCCCTGGCTGCTGTGTTCAGTGGTTAGAGCATCAGTCCCAGCACCGAAGGTCTCACATTCGATTCCTGGTCAAGGATGGACAGACTCAGGTGTGATTCCTGGTCAAGGAGGCATACCTGGGTTTCTGGTTCGACCCCAGGCTCCAGTGAGGGCATGTGCAGGAGGCAACCAATCAATGTGTGTCTCATGTTTCTCTCTCTCTCCCTCTCTCTCTTTCTCTCCCTCTCTCTCTCTCTCATTCCCCTCTCCCTCCCTTCCACTCTCTCTAAAAAATCAACGGAAAAATATCCTTGGGTGAGGATTAACAACAACAATAAATATATATAGATAGATAGATATAAATATAGATAGATATAGATATAGATATAGATCAGACACATTGAGCTATATAATGCATAATTAAGAGTCTTGGACAAGAAGCAATTCTAAAAAGACTTGTTAATTCAGTTATATTTTAGTCATAACAAGCATAGAATGTACTGGAACATGTAATTATTTCTATCATACCAATTCGAGGATTTTAGTATTGCCCTAAAGGATAAAATATAGTTTTCATAGCCATGTTTTAGTTTTAGATACAATGTGTATGACATATAAAACTAAATAAATGTTTGGGTAGGATTATTCTAGCAGGACTCTAAAGTTCTGCTCATTTCCACACTGGCTAATGTGAAGCTAATGTGAAAATAATATGTATGGTCATGTGATCCCAGGGAGCAGGAGTGCGGGGCGGGGGGGGGGGGGGGGGGGGGGCGGAGTGAAATAGAGAAAGAGGGAATACCAGTACAAGAATGAACAACAGAGCTGGCCACCCCTCTGGGGAACTGGATGCTGGAGTCTCTCCTATAGGACCTTCCTCCAGCATTGCCAGCCTGGAGGAGGGAAGAGGGAAGCATCTCGTCATCATTTCCTATTCTCAACTGGCCAAGGATTGCTGCGTGGACCCTGCACGCCCACACTGCCCGTGCATGAGAGGTTTTCACAGATAAGATCCGAGTGAGGAAGCGAGAAGGGTGAGGCACTCTGAGGCTGTTCCTGTGTCAGACTGGTCTGAGCATTTGAGGAGCTACTTCCATGATCATCAGGAATAAGAGGTCGAAAGGTGTGTTTTGTCTTGTTTTTTCTTGAATACATGGGATTTTCTGATCCTGTTTCAAGTACTTCAACATAAAGAAAATGTCATTGCTGACCAACCTCTCTGGCTGCATTCCATGCCACACCTCACTGTGAAAATGCACCCCAGCCACATAGTACAATGCCCACAGTACAGTCCTTTCTCCTGTGATATCATCGACTATACTTTATCATAATTGCCAGTTCAACGGATGGAACTCATTACCAGACCACAGGGTCCTGAAGAAAAAGATTGTGTCACCCATGTGTACGCTGAGCCTCTTGGGAATCTAGCATGTAGCTGTAGTTAAATGAATATTTGCTGATTGAATATATAAATGAATAAATAGAAGAATAAAATGCACTGGAATTATATTGGCCTCCCAAGTGCCTAATCAGTCTATCTCTAAACCAATGCTTTCTGAGTAAATGAGCTTCATTATGGACTGTGAGTCTATGTAAGGGACACAAAGAAACTACAAATATTATATTAATATTGTTGTATTCTCAAAGAAGTATCATTCATCTCACCTGAAATGTGTCAATAACATACTCAAATCCATCCTTGCTCTTCCCAAAGCAATCATTTCAAGCAGTGAAAGAAATACATTATAATAAACTAGGAAAGAAATTATAATTACCCAAGTACAAAAATAAGTTTAATGAAAACAGACATATAATATATTAGCCCACCCATTGTACTGGAGAATAATTGCCTTTTTACTGGAGTACTTCTGGACTCATATAAATATAAAATAAAACATTATGAAATAGCTTTCTTGTATCTATTTTTAAAAATTATTAGACTTCATTTTTTGAACAGTTTTAGGTTTATAGAAAAATTGAGTGGAATGTAAAGAGAGTTTCTATAAACCACCTTCTATCCCACCCTCACCCCGCCCCTAGTTTCCCTTATTATTATCTTGATCAATGTGGTACATTTGTTACATTTAATGAGCTAATACAACAAAAGTACATAGTTTATATTAGGGTCCACTCCTTGTGTTGCACATTCTATGGGTTTTAACAACTGTATGACGTATATCCACCATTACAGTATCCTACTAATTTCACTGCCCTAAAAATCCACCTGTTTCTCTCTCCCTTCAAGATCCTAGTAATCACTGATCTTTTTACTGACTTCATAGTTTTGCCTTCTACAGAATGTCACATAGTTGGAATCATACAGTATGTAACCTTTTCAGATTGGCTTCTTTCGCTTAGCAATATTCATTTAAGTTGCCTGATAGCTCATTCATTTTACCACTCAAAATTTCATTGTCTAGAATTCAGTGGTTCTCAACCTTCTTAATGCCGCGACCCTTTAATACAGTTCCTCATGTTGTGGTGACCCCCAACCATAAAATTATTTTCGTTGCTACTTCATAACTGTAATTTTGCTACTGTTATGAATCATAATGTAAATATCTGATATGCAGGATATATTTTCATTGTTCGCGACCCACAGGTTGAGAACCGCTGGAGATGGACCAGTTTGTTTACTAACTCATCTATTGAAGGACTTCTTGGCAGCTTTCAGGTTTTGGCAATTATGAATCAAGCTGCTATAAACATTTGCGTGCAGGTTTTTGTGTGGACATAGGGTGTCAATCCGAGACCATGAAATTTTATTCAGTGGTAAAATGAAATGAGCTATCAAACCATTAAAAGACATGGAGGAAACTTAAATGCATATTTACTTCATTTGAGTAAATACCAAGGAGTGTGACTGCTGGATCATGAGTATATTTAGCTTTGTAACAAATTGCCAAACTCTTTCCCAAAGTGGCTGTATCATTTCTCATTCCCACCGGCAATGAAGGATAGTTCCTGTTGCTCCACATCCTCTCCAGCTTTTAGTGTTGTCAGGGTTTTGGATTTTGGCCATGTAATTGGTATGTAGTGGCATCTCATTGTTTTGATTTGCAATTCCCTTATGACTTATGATGTTAAATATCTTTTTCGGTGCTTACTTGTCATCTGTATATCTTCTCTGGGGAAGTGTCTATTAAGGTCTTTGGCCCATTCTTTAATTAGGTTGTTTTCTTATTATTAATGAGTTTCAAGGGTTCTGTATCTATCTATAATAATAAAAGCATAATATGCTAATTAGACCAGACGGCCAAACAGGAGAATGACCATCTGGACGACCTTCCGGATGACCTTCTGGATGAAACCGGGCTGCGAATTTTGGGCCTCTAGTTTTGTATAACAGTTCTTTATCAGCTGTGTCTTTTGCAAATATTTTCCCCCTGTGGCTTTTTGTTTGTTTGTTTGTTTTTTTAATTCTCTTGACATTGTCATTTTGCACAGCAGAAGGTTTTCATTTCAATTTCTTCTTTCATGGATCACATTTTTGGTGTTGTACCTAAAAATGTGTGGATTTATCATTGCCAGACCCAAAGTCACCTAGATTTTCTCTCCTATGTTATCTTCTCAGAGGTTTATAGTTTTGCATTTTACACTTAGGTTCATGATCCATGTGTTAATTTTGTGAAAGATCTAAGGTTTGTGTTTAGATTTTTTTTTTTTTGTATGTGGATGTAGTTCTTTCAGCACGATTTGTTGAAAAAATTACCCTTTAAATTTAATCTTAATTCAATTGCCTCTGCTTCTTTTCCAATGATTAATTTATTATATTTGTGTGGGTCTATTTCTGTGCTCTCTCTTCTAGTACCTTGATCTATTTGTCTGTTCTTTCACCAGTTCCACACTGTATTGATTACCCTAGATTTATCATAAGTCTTGAAGTCAGGTATTAACAATCCTCTGATTCTGTTCTCCTTTAATATTAAGTTGGCTATTTTGTCTTTCCATATCAACTTTAGAATAAGTTTTTCAATATGTACTAATTACTTTGCTGGGATTTCAATAGGAACTATGTTGAATCTAAAGGTAATTTCAAATTGGGAGATAGGTACACATACACTAAAATAAGTGTAACACACACTGAGATGTGGCAGAACAGAAAGCCAGTTCTAAAGAGAAAATTATGAAAACTGGAATACACCAAATAGAGGAATCTACATGATAATTTTTTAAAGATAATACTGGACAATAAATTATGCAGCATACGTAACTTACACTGCATAACTAGCCTTACATAACCGTTATGGATAGCTAATGTCCCTTAATGAATTATGATTCTTTGTGTTCACATCACTTAGTAATTGACAATTCAGCTGCTCCCATTAAGAAATGAAGTCTATTTTTTCTCTAACTTAAATATTGGCTGGCTTTGTTAATTGCCCTTACCAACATAATATGATAGAAGTGATGATATGCAAGTTCCAGAGATTAAACCTTAAAAGAACTTGTAACTTCCACTCTTTCCCTCTTAAAAACCTAAAATCAGCATGTTAGGCAAATACCCAGGGTGCCCTA
Organism: Myotis yumanensis; assembly: GCF_028538775.1. Lineage (NCBI taxonomy): Eukaryota > Metazoa > Chordata > Mammalia > Chiroptera > Vespertilionidae > Myotis > Myotis yumanensis. The sequence goes on from NW_027223766.1 coordinate 18,433,407, forward strand.
ATGTGGGATAAGCTACATGGAGGAGAGTCATGGCACTCCAACCAACAGTCAGTATCAATTGTCAGACATGAGTGTGACACCATTTGGGATCCTCCAGTCACAAGTGAACTATGATATGACTGCAACCACATGAATGACCTCGGGTAAGACCAGAAGAAACACTCACATGGTTGACTCACAAAATTAAGAGAAATAATAAATCATTGATGTTTTAAGACACTACATTTTGGAGTGGTTTTTTTTTTCTTGAGCAATGGATTACTGAAACATCAACAACATCTAACAGAAGTCATGAACACTGCTTCTAACTGGACCACTTAATGGCATGTGCCCATCCCTTCAACAATCACTATCATTAAAGTAATTCTGTGCATGAATTAGCTTAGAGCTGAGTTATGGCTTAACCTTGAACTAGCTGTTACAGTGAGAACTTGTAATGAATGGCTTAGTTCAAAACAGGTCCCATTCCTAGAAATGAGGGGAGTTCAATCTCACCCAAGCCAACGGGGAGGGAGTGAATGGATGCTAGGAAGGCAATTACAATGTCCATCTCAGGTGGAAGGAGGGTTGCAACTAACCATGGAAAAGCCTCTGTTCATGACCGTTATTCATTCCCTCCTCGTGAAGCCAACAATGTCACCATGGAAACTGCTGGCACCCTTGCCCAATCTGCCCCCATCAGAATTGCCACCTCTGAGTCCACTGTGCTGCTGCCATCACTCCAAGCTTATTGCTGCCAATATTATGAACCGACTCCACATCATGGCATTCAAAGTGCTGCAAGTACTGCCAGTGTTGGACTGCATTCCAGCCTAAACTGAGCTGAGAACAATGTATGGAGAGAGTGACGGCAAAGCTGGAAAGGCAGAGGAGATGAGGCAGGAATAAGGGACAAATTTGGGGGGCGGGGAGAGAGAGGGAAAGAAGACACCCAGTCCCAGCGAGGTTGTTAAGGTAAAGAACACATGGATGGGAGGGGAAAGGCCACATATTCCATCCATTACAACCGCGGCAGCTCTGGAGGTTACGAGAACTGCTCTGGCCGCAGAATCAGCTATAAAAGAGAAAAAATGTTTATTACAGTTGAGGGCCCAGGGTTTTGGGAAGCATTCTGAGTTCCAGGACACCCACCACAGCTGCTGACCAGAATGTTAAGTGGGCCTGCCTAGCAGGTCGCACATCTGTGTCTCTGAAGAGCCGTTCTTTGCCTCCAGGATCTCCTCACTCCCTGACATTCATGCATTCCCTCAGCAGTTGCCAGAGAGGCAACCTGGGACCTTTCAGTCCGCAGGCCGACGCTCTATCCACTGAGCCAAACCGGTATCGGCAGTAATGGTGTTTTAAGTAAAGGGTCTGTACTTGAAATGTTAAATTTATTTCAGAATTGACCTTCATTCAAAAGACTGTGGTTTCCTAATGAATGTCATTTTACTTGGGCTTCAATGATCATGTGTGTGTATGCGTGTGTGTGTGTGTGTGTGTGGTGTTACTATAACCAAAGACAAATATGTTTCTGGTAAATAGATACACACACACAACAACAACAACAACAACAACAAATAATCTTACCTCTAACTGGGATAAATCATGAGACATTTATGGCAATGTATTTTTGACATGAACTTTGAACAGAATCATTCTCCTGTCTTAAACCAATGACAAACTTTTCACTGCTCTTGTGTTGGCTTTTGCCTGGTCAAATATCCATTTTAAGATAAGCCCAGTTTATTCAAACTTTCAGCCAATGGAATGAGTTAGGAAAATTGAATTTAGACGTAAAGTCTCTTTAGACCCAGAATTAGCATTAGTGGAGACTGTCAGATTTTTGAAGTGGAGAATAGCTCCTGCAGAGACGGCAGGAGAATAAACCCAGAAAATCTCAGTTGGAGCCACTTTAGATTGTTTTCTTCAATTAAAGGCTAAAATTGCATCTCTAAAATAACGGATGTGGGGAGTAAACACATTTATATAGAATAGCTTAAGGCAAGTAGCCTAATTTTCAGAATGTAATAAATAAGACTAAGAATAGAACGGCAGCAATGTAAGGGAAGTAAATGCATCGAAAATAAAGTATCATTTTTTAGAAAGAAGCTTCCTGAGCTGGTAAATGTACGGTTCAGAGAAAAATATTTCAAAGGCATACTTCTCCACGTGATTAAGATTCTTTGCAATTAAAAACCTCTGTCGTGAAATATTCTTCAACTTCAAAGGCATTGCTAGTCAGGAAAGCCCCCTGGACTCCTTGGTGACACTTCACATTTTTTTCAGTGATAGGAAATTACAATACGAAAGTACAGCAGAGCCCACACATCTGTTAGCCACTTTTGCCTTAGGAACGCAATTGATGCAAGGCGTGCCTGTGGAAGGATGGGGGAGGGGCACAGGCCCAGGAATATAACCTGCAAACTGAAGCACCAACTCCAGAGATAAAACGATAAGGGAAAGGAAGAAAAATGAGGCAGTCAACCTGTATCTACTTTAAAGTTTATGTGTATACGTGAGTGTGTCTGTGTATGTGCGTATTTTGCCTGGGAACAAAGGTACTCAGTAAATATTGGTTAACTCGTCATGTTTTGTTTTGCAAAATAGGGATCCCTCTTGAGAGAGAATTGAAATAGTCTTGAAAAAGTCACTTTATATTCAGACGTAGTTTCCCTGTTTATGTGATGAAGACAAAAATATTCAACCAATTTACTTAATTTGCTCAATATGTGTGAAGGTATAAATTAAGTAAATGTACTGAGAAAAGCATAACAATATTGCCTTCATTATCAAACATTCCAAATAGTGTCAACAGCTTTCATTTAATGGCTACATCCTCTGTTCCAGACACTGTGGCTAGCACATAATGGTATTCTAGCCCTACATAGTAGTTATTAATACTCCACATGCGGCCTTTAGCGACTCATTAAAAGTTGCTAGATGAATATTCTTACCAGCTTTTATGGTGCTTGGTGGTGTCTGTCCAAGGCAAGCAAATACTCAGATTTTATTTCTCCTTGCAGATCTTCTTGCTTATCTCTCTCCAGATTTTAAGTCATGGTTGGTCCAGTGACCTTAACAATTTGAAGGGCTCACACAATGTCATAAGTATATAGTTTGTCCTGGTTTTGTACTGTTGTAGAGGAGAGAGAGACATTTTATCCAGCTCTCTATTCTGAACTTTAACCCTCATTTTCTTCCTTTAAAAATATTTATGAATTGCTAATAGCCTTGTGAATGGCTTTAACCAATAGAATACAAAAGAAGTTACATCCTGGAACTTTGAGACAAGACTTACAGAAGAGTGGCAGTTCCCACTAACTGCCTCTTAGAGTCCTGTGCCACTATGTAAGAAATCTAGGCAACCCCCTGGAGAGACAGGCTACATATAGAAGCCCCAATGTGCCCAACAAGCCAGTGAAAAAGCCATCTTGGATGACCCAGCTCCACCTACCATCTGACTGCAATCTGACATCCCAAACAAGATCAGCGGAACAACCACCCAGCTGAGCCCCAGCCAACACAGAGAATGATGCAAAATAAGAACATTACTTTGGGCTACTAAGTTTTGAGGTCATTTGTTATTCGGTATAGATAACAAAGCAGTGCTCAGTAAATATCTGCAGAGTAAATAAATAAAAATGTTAGACTTATTATCTAAACCATAATTCTCTAAACACCACATCTTCCTTCTAAAAGCATTATGCAGTCAAACATGTAAGGCAAAGGAGGAATGAGAGAGAAAATTCAGAGGATATTGAAAATGAAAACTGCTCTTATTCCCCCCCCACCATTTGATCTGCATGGGGGTTGACAGACAGTTTAGGGATGAGAGAACTGATGTGTTATCTTTTTTAAAAATATATATTTTATTGATTCTTTACAGAGAGGAAGGCAGAGGGATAGAGAGATAGAAACATCGATCAGCTGCCTCCTGCACACCCGCCCCCACTGGGGATGTGCCTGCAACCCAGGTACATGTCTTTGATCGGAATCGAACCTGGGACCTTTCAGTCCGCAGGCTGACGCTCTATCCACTGAGCCAAACCAGCTACGGCCTGATGTGTTATCTTAACCAAAGCATATACTCAGCAAAATGTAGATAATGGAACTAAAGAGCCATTGTATTTGAATTTAAGGATCTTTTAAACCTAATCTCAGAGATCATGATTAAAAGGAGATCTATATAAAATATTATCATTCCAAGGACATTGCTCTAAAAGTAGGCATAACATTCTAAAGACATTTCTATACTTATTCTAATTGTGTAGAAGTTGCCCTACTTACTTAAAACATTGTTTTTAGTTTTAACCATTCTGAAGAGAGCCAGAAAATGACTAAAACATTGCCAAAACAGAGGCATTTCTATCAACTCAGACAACAAATTATCCCATATACAGTTAGTGCTATTCTCTAGCAATGGTGTCTCTTAAAACTTAACTAAAGTTTAACAAAGAATGACTAATGAAATAAATGAGTCAAAGGCTGGTCAGCACAAAACAAAAATAAATTCCAGGAATTTAGATAAATAGGGCAAGTTCACAATTGGGATAAATTTAGAAATCTCTCTGGAGTATTATGTTAGTTCGCTTACCACGATTCCCTTAAAATGATTCCTCTTTCAAATCTTCTACTCCTAAAAATAAGAAAAACTACAGCCATACTATTAATTTTGTAAGATGATGCTCATTGCTTCAGGCCTATGTAGATGAAAGTTAATGAAGCATGCCTTCCAACAGGCTGCTTTGTAGGGCCACAATTGAAGGGACTATGTCAAGCTTTGTGGCACATGGGTTTTTAAAATTCCTCTTTAAATTTAACTTCCAGAATTTAATCTTTGACTTCCTATGTTATTTAGCTTAATGGTTAACTATTGCAAGAATTACAAATGTTAAGCTTGGACAGCAGTGATAGTGTATTGCTTTAAGGAGGCAAAAGTACCATGAAACTAGCATCTCTCTTTGAGCTGTAGTTAAAACAATGGTCAGAGGAGGAACAACAAGTGAATAGAGGCAACTGTGAGAATTTGTGCTTGGAATTTCCTCTGGAAGTTGTAGATGTTTCCCCGTTTCTCTTTTTTGGTAGTAATCAATGATTAAGACTTTGTTTATGTGGTGTAATACTTCCTGCACAGGTGTAGCTTAACATTTAGGGAGGAACTGGGGGAAGAGAATATAAATTTACAATTTGTTTTACTGTTACAGATGGTTGTGTTGCAGCTGAGATTTTAAGTTTTTTTCTCAAAGAGAACAATGTAAACATAAATTGTATAATAGGAGTCATTTAGAGCTAGGGTGATTTAAAAAGAGGAAAAAAATAACATAATGTTTATTGAAACTTTATTATCTGCAAGACATTGTATATAATTTAACTATTCTAATTCTTAGATACAAACACTAAAAAGTAATATTGGCCCATTTAAAGATAAGAAGATTGAGGCTCAGAAATGAGAAATTTATTTAAGTTTCTAAAACAAAAGTGGTAGCCAAATTATAACAAGAAGTCATTTTCCCAAAGCATAATGGTTTATTTTAGGAGACACTGTGACAATTAAGAGGCTTAAATTATTAATAAATTAGTTTATTTATAAAATAAGTATTAATTGCATGCCCACTATATCCCAGGGCTTTGCAAAGCTTTTTGGAGGCAGTCAAGAATTAGCAAGGGAATGTCTTTTCCTTGGGGAGCTTACACTCTTAAGATCTCTGATGGTTTGTCCTGATGAATCATTTCTCCTTGGTCAGACTATCAACATTAATTTATTCATTCATTCAATAAAAATGTAATGAGAACCTATTCTGGACCAGGTCCTATTTGAAATATAACTAGTAAATAAACCAAACACCTGACCTCCTATAACAAGGTAGTAGAGGGAAAAACAAAATAAGTAAATAAAATAGAACATGCCAGCCAGCATGGCTCAGTGGTTGAGCAACTACCTATGAACCAGGAAGTCACGGTTTGATTCTTGGTCAGGGCACAGGCCCTGGTTGCGGGCTTGATCCCCAGTAGGGAGGTGCAGGAGGCAGCCAATCAATGATTCTCTCTCATTATTGATGTTTCTATCCTCTCTCCCTCTCTCTTTCTCTCTGAAATTAATAAAAATATTTTTTAAAAAATAAATGAATGAAATAGAACATAATAATAATAATTACTAAGGAGAAATAAATAAATGATGCAAGGGGGAAGGAATGGCATGGGTAGTCAGAGAGGTTCACTATGAGGATTACAGTGTCAGGAAAGGCCTTAAGGAAGTGAGGAAGGAGCCATGAAGATTTACAGATTTGGGTAAAGAGCCTTCTAAGCAGAAGTGGAGAGAGTATCAAGGCCCTGAGGCACAGTTTGTCAGGAGAGGCTGATGGGAAGAAGCTAAAGACCCAGGAGACCGGGCAGAATGCAGTAGATGAGGTCAAAAGTGAAGGAGGCAGTGGTGCACATTTGTGCAGACCAGACTGAGGACTTGCGTGAGATGGGATGCTGTTAAGAGGTTTTGAGCAGTAGAAAGACATGACTTGACTTTAGTTTTACTGTTGATTCAACAGCATATACTTGTCCTGGAGCCCAACTCAAAGGCAACATATTCCTTTTCACCAGTGCAGCTTGATCCATAAATCTTCAAGTGTGGTTTAGATTTGGCACAGATAAGGCTGCCTGAAGAAAGGCTAAACTAACTTCTCTGGAATAAGGTATTTCCTGTGTTATTTTCAATGTGCTCATAGGAAGTTGGAGGCTCCAAGCCAAGGGATACAACACCAAGCACCATTTTTAGTAACTGCTTTAGGGGGGTGTGTGTAGAGCTATGAAACTGTTTTTCAAATTTTGTGAAAATGCAATCTTTTAGCATTTCCCCCTCTCATCCAAGGTAATTTATTTTTTAAACAGTAAATCACCCAGAAAAATCGTAATCATGGATATTTTTCCCAATGGCAACAGGTCAACCTGAAAATGGTTGATAGTCTCACCCAAAGGCACTTCATATTTGTTGAGAGCCTAACAACTGTGGTGACTGTGAGAACTTAGAGTCCAGGCTTGTCTGTTGATAGGAACTTCGGTTTGAGTGGTTCTCCTGAAGTTGCACACTTCATTACTGGCAGAGGTAGAACCATTCCAAATTAATAATGATTCTTATGAATGAGCATCTTCACTCTGCTGGGCAGTATCCTACGTACGTGAGGCTCAGTAACCTAGAATGAAAGTGTACTGTAGTTCTATGAGATAGACATCAGTGCCCTCAATTTGCCAGTCTACAAAGTGAGTCTCACAAAGACAGAATAACTAACTTTACAGGATCACAGCCAGTAGACAGTAACTCTGGGGCTGCCTGACTACAGAGCCTGTTTTGTTTTCACTAGGAACCCTGCACTTTAGAAAAGTAGCAAGGATCCTTAGAGGTAACCACGCCTCACACTATTTTAAGTCTGAAAGACAATGGTTCAATCTCCAAATCCTGAGGTCTAGTCATTTAGTTTTTAGGACCTGCTGCCTCCATATAAAACTCAAAGGCAATACCATCCTTGAAGATGAATAGCTAGTCATTTGACCCAGAGCAAAGCCTCTATTTCCAATTAGAAATAGGCAGAGCCTTTTTTCTCTCAAGAAGTAGTTCAATATGTTGGCTTCATCTCATCCCATATAAACTTTAAAAGTAGCTTACCCATCAGCAAGGAGGCAATTCTTTTCAGAAAGAAGCGAGTAAGACCTTTCAATTCTGAACATTCCAGGGACTGGTCCTGGACTGCTTAAGGGATTTGTTTCAATGTTTATTCTTATTGGCTTCAAGATGGGAGTGAAGTGATCAGTGACATTTGGCAGTATTGACATTACCAACAATTTTATATTTGAAATCATTTTTAGATTGTTTGCACTAACCATCTCTGAAGTAGAGTTTCATAAACTATTCCACAAGTTCAGGTGGCTAGGCTAGGACCCTATTTATTTATTCTCTCTAATCTCTATGACAGTGGTTATCAAGCTTCTGGCCCTTTAAATACAGTTCCTCATGTTGTGACCCAACCATAAAATTATTTTTGTTGCTACTTCATAAATGTAATGTTGCTACTGTTATGAATCATAATGTAAATATCTGATATGCAGGATGGTCTTAGGCGACCCCTGTGAAAGGGTCGTTCGACCGCCAAAGGGGTCGCGACCCACAGGTTGAGAACCGCTGCTCTATGAGGACACTGGTTTGATCAAAACTACAGTTTCCAAATTGGGTCACAGTCAAGCACAACAACTATTTGCATTAAATCCAACTGAAATTAGAGCATTTAAGCACAAACTGGGCAAAGTGAGGTCCTAAACTCACAGGATATAGTTATGAAGACTGTCTGGGAACTGCTGTTCACATTAATCATACTAAAATAATTAGAACCTTTAAAAATGAAACAATGGCCAAGGGTACTTTCCATTTAAAGAATTACTATTACCTAGAGGAAATATGCCTTGCTGTTCTGTATTGATTTCCAAAAAAGGACAATTACAATTTATACTAAAATAATCTCATGAGTCTACAACAGATGCAGAAACACATATACACACACATACACACACACCTTGTTGCAACTGTGTATTATGTATATTTTTTCTTAATGAAGAATGGCTTAAACATCCCACTAAAGAAATAAAATTTTAATTTGATAGAATTTTTCATCCCTTATTTATTCTCATATGTGCAGTAAGTATCTTGCACAAATATACAGCTTTCAAATACTTGGAAGTTATACATAGATCAAGAAGTTAAAGCATGTTTTAAATGCACCTAAATGTTTAAGGCTGAAGATTCTTTAGGAGAGATAGGAAAAGAAATATCAATTTTCCAAAGGAAAAGGATAAGTTGGAAATTGGGAGAAGGGCAATGTGGAATTGTATTCAATACTAATAAGAACTGTATTCTCATCAAGAGAAAAATATAAACTCCATCAAGTGCTATAGCCAAGTTTTCCAAACTCATTGATCACAGTGAGAAACAAACAGAACAATTTCAAAGCCTTTAAAAAATAAGATACCAACATTCCTCACATAACATAACAGAGGTGCCAAAACATAGCAAATCACCATCTTTTGTCCCTTTCATTTATTTGCTTTCCTGCTGGCCCACAGTTTCAAACAAAGCTGCTAAGGAAGCTCTTCCCACCAGAAGCTAGCAGTCCCTGGTCATTTCATATGTGTATGAGAATCATGACTTCACCTTTGAAAGAAAAGTATTCTCTAACACAGCACTATGATTTTCAAATAATTCTAGATTATTTAAACTGATCAAGTCCTTTCTTTCTACTCATGTTATTTCCTTCAGACTGTGACAGTCTGGTTAAAAACATTAAACTATCCAATTGGCCAAAAGATTTCCGTTTCAGATATGTTATTATATTATCTATGTGCTGAACAAAAAGTTAAAGCTCCACCTAGTAGTTTGATGTGAAATTAAACTCTTTCTCTTTCTCTCTCTCTCTCTTTCTGTGTGTGTGTGAACATGCGCATATGTTGAGGATAAAAGAAAAAAGAAATTGATTACATATTAGATATTAAAAACACTAACAGGAGTAGGATGTGAAATTGACATAGTGCAATGATCAAAATTCTAAAACACTCCATCTGAAGTATGAGAAAAGCTAAATTAGAGTATTTATCACATGAGAGATAATATAAAACTCTGTTACCTTAAATAAAGTTATTTTTAACTCTATTAAAAATGATTTAGCACTGTACCTTCCAGTTTTCCTCCTGTTTGTACTGCAAATAGGTTTAATATTTAATTAGTCTATCATACATAAAAAAGTAAAAGGGGTATTGAGATTCTGCCACATTTAGTAATATCTTTAGGTGGACACACTCATTAGAGTAGACAATCATGAAAAATTGATGTGTAAGGCAACATGCTGAATATTATTACAGTTGATTTAAGATTCACTTCAAGCAAATAAGTCCAGCCCACCAATGTACTGCAGGGTAATGAGACATTCTGATTTCACCACCTGGTTCTGGCACTAGTCTACCTGGGTGAGCTTGAAGAAGGTGCCCAACAATTCCCACATTCTGTCTCCTTATCCATAATAGGGATAAATCCTGCCAAGAGGTTGGTTGTTTCAAGGAGTAAACTATATCTGTTATAAAATTCTAATCATTTGATTCCCAGTCCTGGCATATATCCGGGTTGCCAACTAGATCCCCAGTGTGAGGCGTGCAGGAGGTGGCCTATCAATGATTCTCTCTCATCATTGATGTTTCTATTTCTTTCTCCCTCTCCCTTCCTCTCTTAAATTAATGAAAAAAATATATTTAAAATATAAATAATAATAATTATATATAAATATATATATATATACATATATATATAATCCCTATCTGTGGTTGATGAGTTTTTAATCTGTACTGTCCGCAAATCTATGTCCTCTTCAAGCCACTTTTTTATTATGTTCGTTTATCCAATATATATTACTGAGCACTGTCTTATGTTCAGCCTGACAGCCCTGTACAAGTTCTAATGAGGAGAAATGACTTTAAAAAACAACAAAAAACTAGAGAAGTATGACAGAATGGTAAGCGCTGAGAAAATGATTAGAGAAAGGTGATGGAGAGAGAGTATGTGATCCTGGCAAATGGTCAAGAAAATCCTCTGGCAGAAACATGTGTGAGCTGAAATCCAAGGGTAAGAAAGAGAGAGCAAAAGAAAAGCAGAGATACAAAGATCAGAAGTTTCTCCTGACAGAGAGAGCAACAAGTACAAAAAAAAACTTGAGATAGAAATGGGTTTGGCTTCTTCAAGGCACAGGAAGAAGGGGTGCTAAAACAAAAGGAACCTGTGGGCCGAGAGCAAAGTTAGAGAAGAAAAAGGGGGAGTGGGTCCAGCTCAACTCACACATTAAGCCAAAAGACTAAGAAAAGCCCTAGCTGGATTGGCTCAGTGGATAGAGCGTCAGCCTGTGGACCGAAGGGCCTGGGGTTTGATTCCTGACAAAGACACATGCACATACCTGGGTTGTGGGCTCCACCCCCAGTATGGGGCCTGCAGGAAGCAGCCAATCAATGATTCTCTCTCATTGTTGATGTTTCTATCTGTCTCTCTCCCTCTCCCTTCCACTCTGAAATCAATAAAAATATATTTTTAAAGAAAAAAAAAAAAAAAAAATTCTAATCATTTAATCATTATATCTAACTTGAAATATATACATTTCAGAAACACACAGCTACCTAGAAGAAGCTTTTGATCCCAACCTGGAATATTATTACTATTGTTATTGTTGTTGTTGTTGTTGTTATTACCAGACATTTTTCATACATTATTTTATCTAATCACCACAATGACACTTAGATGTAAGCATATTTAAAACCAATTTATCCAAAACAGAAAGCATCAGGACCAGATGGTTTCATTGATGGATGCTACCAAACATGTAAGGAAGAAATGATACCAATTCTCTACAATCTCTTTCAAAAGATAGAAGCAGAGGGTATACTCCCTAACTCATTATATGAGGCCAGATTTACCTTAATACCAAAACTGTACAAAGACATTACAAGAAAAGGAAACTATAGACCAACATCTCTAATGATATAGACACAAAATCCTTTAAAAAAATACCAAGTCAAATTCAAAAAGTTATCAAAAGAATTATATATCATGATCAAATGGGATGTATCCCCACTGTTAAGACTGGGTTCAACATTTCAAAATTAATTAATGTAATTCATCACATCAAGAGACTAATAAAGGAAAACTACATGATCATTTCAATAGATACAGAAAAGCATTTGATAAAATTCAATATCTATTCATTATAAAAACTCTTAGTAAATTCAGAATAGAGAGAAACTTTCTCAACTTGGTAAAGGTGATAAATTATAAGCTTTCCCACTAAGATCAGGTACAACACAAGGATGTCCCTTCTCATTGCTTCTTTTGAACATTTTACTAGAAATTCTTGCTTTGTAATAAGGCAAGAAGAGAAAATAAATTGTATACAAATTGGGAAGACATAAGACCATTGTTCACAGATGATGTGATTGTCTATGTAGAAAATATAAAAGAACTGACAAACAAACAAACAAACAAAAAACATCCTGGAACCAATAAGCAATTATAGCAAGATTATAGGATACAAGGTTAATATATAAAATTCAATTGATTCCCTATATACTAAAAATGGACAAGCGGAATTTGAAATTAAAAACACAATACCATTTACATTAGCATTCAAGAAAATGAAATCCTTAGGTTAGAGAACTAACAAAATATGTAAAAGGTCTATATGAGAAATGGCAAAACTCTGGTGAACAAAATCAAAGAACTAAATAAATGGAGAGATATGCCATGTTCATGAATAGGAAGTTGCAACACTGTCAAGATGTCAGTTCTTGCCCTAGCTGGTTTGGCTCAGTGAATAGAGCACGGGCCTGTGGACTGAAGTTCAATTCCAGTCGAGGGCACATGCCTAGGTTCCGGGTCAGATCCCCAATAGGGGGTGTGCAGGAGGCAGCCAATCAATGATTCTCTCTCATCATTGATGTTTCTATCTCTCTCTCCCTCTCCCTTCCTCTCTGAAATCAATAAAAATACATTTTAAAACATATGTCAGTTCTTCCCAACTTGATCTACAGATTTAATGCAATCTCACTCAAAATCCAAGCATGTTATTTTATGGATATTGACAAACTGATTCTAAAGTGTATATGGAGAGGCAAAATATCCAGAATAACCAATGCAATATTGAAGAAGAAAAATAAAGTTGAAGGACTGATGATACCCTACTGCAAGACTGACTGTAAAGCTACAGTAATCAAGACAGTGTGGTACTGGAGAAAGTATAGGCAAATAGATCAATGGAAAATAATAAAGAGCCCAGAAATACACCCTCATAAATGCAGTCAAATGCTCTTTGACAAAGGAGTAAAGGCAACACAATGGGGCAAAGGTGTTCTCTTCAAGAAATGAAGCAGGAATAATTGAATACGCCCCCCCCCCCCCCCCACACACACACACAATGTGCTTAGACACAGATCTTTACAGCCTTCACAAAAGTTAGCTCAAAATAGATCAGAGACCAAAATGTGAAATGCAAAACAATAAAATTTCTAAAAGATAACACAGGAGAAAACTTAGATGACCTTCAGTAGGTAGTGCCTTTTTAGCTATAACACCGAAGACATGATCACTGAAAGAAATAACTGGTCAGCTGAACTTCATTAAAATGAAAAGCTTCTATTTGTTAAAGACAATGTCAAGAGAATTAGAAGACAAACCACTTGTTGGGCGAAAATATTTGCAAAAGACATATCTAATAAAGGAGTATTATACAAAATATACAAAGAACTAAACTCATCAGAAAAGCAAACTACCCAATTACAAAACATACCAAAGACCTTACCACACACTTCACCAAAGAAGATACACAGATGCCAAATAAGCATATAAAAAGATGCTACATATCATACATTATCAGGAATATGCAAATTTAAATGACTGAAATATTGCTACATACCCATTAGAATGGAAAACATCCAGGACACTGACAACACCAAGTGGTGGTAAGGTTGTGGAGCAACAAGAACTCTCATACACAACTGTTGGCAATGCAAAATGGTACAGTCACTTTGGAAGTCAGTTTGTGGTTTCTTACTTACTATACCATCCAGCAATCACACTCCTTAGTATTTACCAAAAGGAGCTGGAAACACATTCATACAAATGTGCACATGGATGACTATAGCAGCTTTATTCATAATGAAAAACTTGTAAGCAACAAAGTTGTCTTTCAGAAGGTGAATGAATAAGTAAATTGTGGTACCTCCAGACAATGGAATATTATTCTTATCACTAAAAAGAAATGAGCTATCAAGCCATGAAAATACATGGAGGAACCTTAAATGCATATTACTACGTGAAAGAAGCCAATCTGAAAGTGCTTGAGATACATACTATATGGTTCCACTATATGATGTTCTGACAAAAGTAAAAAGATCAGTGGTTAACAGTGGTAGGAAGGAGAGGCAGGGAGATGAACAGGCAGAGAGCACAAAGGACATTTAGAGCAGAGAAAATACTCTATAGGATATTGTAATGATAGACATATGTTATTATACATATATCCAAACCCATACTATACAACACTCAGAGTGAGCCCTAAGCTAAACTATGGACTTAGGGTGATTATAGTGGGTCAATGTTGGTTTATTCTTTGTAAAATGTACCATTTTGGTAAATGTTGTTGATAATGGGAGAAGGTAGGCCCATGTGGGGGTAGGTGATAGATGAGAAACCTCTGTGCCTTCCTCTCAGTTTTGCTGTAAACCTAAAACTGCTCTAAAAAAAGAAAGCCTAATTTACAGGTGACAGAGTGAGGGTCAAGGAAGTTAAATAATCTCCTAATAAATAGTATGGTTAACAAATGGTTGAGTAAGCACTTGAACCTCAGCTGGCCTTCTTCCAACGTACATACCTTTCGAGTGTTGGCTACGCAATTGCTTATTATAGTGGGAGGTTTTAACCTGGTTAATGAAGAAGTCAATGTTCCTTAAAGAAATCTCCTCCCATCATGGATCAAATAAGATACATGGTTAATATGTCATAAAACTAGGCCTTTCAGCCTGATTGATTCCGCAGCTCACAGTCCCCATAAGGAAGGACGCCTTCACTCTGCTGACATTCCTCAATACTCAAACACACAAGGTTCTAAGAAATGCTCCTAGTTAGGTAAACTCTCCGGAAGTAAGTGACGTAACCACCTGCCTCATCCATTCAGCTATCAAATATTAGACCGAGCTAAAAAGTTTTGAGTGATTTTCTAGAGTAAATATTATAATTTCTCTAACCCGGAGCTAAGTAATGCCTTAAAAAAGTACGATGGTTATCAAGTATCTTGGCAGTAAAAATAAGTCATTATCAAGAGCCTAGAAACATGTCCTGTCCTTGGGAGGAAATAAGCAGTGGTCCAATGTAAGAAATAACCTTTTCTGAAGCTAAATAAGAACTCTGCAAACAAACCAAAGATACTTTGAGAGCTATTGCACTGAATCTCGAGAAAGGACAAAATTTGGAATCTATCCAAGTTCCTCACAGAGCTCATGATCTGTTAAAGAATTTCTCATTTTGATTATTTGTCCACGTAGAATGGACATAATGTCAGCTGCTGACATACCCTTTCTGTGAATATTTCCCAGAGGAGAGGGGGAAAGGCTCTCCAGAAACAGGGATCACCAGAACCTTCCTTATAATTCCTTGGCATGAAATCAACCTTTTTTGGGAAAAGATGAGAAGTAAAACCTCTTGTTATGTATGAATGCATGAGGGGGAGAGTGTAGAATGAGGAGAGGAAGGTGGTCCAAGACCTAAACAGCTGCCACAGATAGCTTAGATCAAAAAACAGAAGAGGGCTCTGGCCAGTTTGGCTCAGTGGATAGAGTGTTGGCTGGAGGGTTGAAGGGTCCCAGGTTCAATTCCAGTCAAGGGTACGTACCTGACTGGTCAGGGTGCATTTGGGAGGACACCAACAGATGTGTCTCTCTCACATCAATCTCCCTCTCTCTCTCCCCCTCCCCCTCCCCCTCCCCCTCCCCCTCTCCCCCTCTCCCTCTCTCTTCCACTCTCTTTTAAAAAAAAAAAAGGAAAAATATTGGATGAAGATTAACAAAACAAACAACCAAAAAAGTAGAAGAGAGATCCAGAAAAGGAGGCTGAGAAGCTGTGGCCAGAGAAGTGTAAAACCAGAGGACCAGAAGGTGATGGAAGCCACAGGTATTGTGTTTGACAGAAGGAACTGGGTAAATTGTGTCACAAAGCAATGAGAAAGCAGGTGAAACGAAAACACCAGAGTGTGCATTTATCTTAGTAACGAAGGTCTCTATTGATTTTAGAGAGAGTGATTCTCATGAAATCATGGGGCTCAAAGCCAGGTGGAGGGAATGGAGGGACAAACAGGATGTGACACAACAGAAGCAGTGAATGTAGAGAACTTCTTGATGTTTGGCTGTATATAGCAGGACAGCACTAAAATGGCCGTAGGAAGGGGGTATGGGGTCCAGAATTTGTTATAAATAAAAAAGATGAAAACGTATTTAAATGTTGATGGGATGGATCAAAACTGAAAATATAGGAGAAGAAGGAAACAATCAGTAGGCTACATTTTCTCACAGGTGAGAGAGAATGGTATCCTAAGGGCACGTGGAGACACAAGCCCTTGCAAAAAGGGAGACCCCTGGGAACAAGGAGGGCAGGATGGGTGCAGAGGCGCCAGGTCTGCTGCTCAGACAGAATGTTCAGGAGAAAACCACAGGCTCAAAGTGCGCCGCTTGTGTTAAAGCCCATGAGACCAAATCTAGATTTGTACCTGACCTAACTGCTGTTTCAACATCTCACAGAAACGTAATCTTCATCAACCAGTCTGAAATGTTCTGGTCAATACCATGAGGTAGTCTGTCACGTGGGCCTCTCCATGCCCACCCCACCACCTCCATAGAGAGAAGAGGCAATGTGCAGGACATTTCCTTCGACCCAAAGGAAGATGTGCTGGCCTAAGTATTAATCCAGTTTTTTCTTTTGCTAATGGCTTACTTGCTGCACCCTTCTTTTCCATAAAATCCTTCCATTTTGTACAACCCCTGGAGTGCCCTTCTAGTTACTAGATAGGATGCTGCTTGATTCCTGAATGGCTAATAAAAACAATTAGACCTTTAATTTTACTTGGTTGAATTTTGTTTTTTAACACAGAAAATTAGTGAGTTTTTTTCTGGTGGCTTCAATTTTTTTTATTTTTTAGAAAAATAGAATAAGTATATCTGTTGATAATGCAAGAACTAGAGAAGTAATGGTATTATTTTTTCTTTATCACTATCTCAGCTATGTGCAGATTCTAATAATTATGCCATTTAAGAACATTAACTGGTTGGTGATTTAATAGGATTTTTGTGTGTTTTTTTGCAGACAAACTGAACCTTGAAATAGGGAGATTAGAAACTGCTTGGCATTGCTCAATCTGCTCTAGGAATAGGTTCATTAACTGTGTTTAACTTTCAAGTCTAGAAGTCAGGCAGGAATCTTCCAAATACATGGTAGGCTAGCTCAGAAAAGATAGCTGTTATCACAGGCATGCTCTGGCAAATGCAGTGAGAACTATCAGCTTATTAAAGAATCAAGCCTGGATACTGGAGATAAAGAAAAGTAAAATGATGCCTTATATTTTTTGTGTTTTTTCAGTTAGCTAAAGTTAATAGAGATGAGTTTCCTTGTGGAGACTGATTTGATCAGAAGCACAAGGAAGCAAAGTTAACTATGGAAAATCTCTGAACTAACACAGAGGAGCTTTTCAAATTAATCTATGACAGTCAGCAGCAAAGAAAATTAGTCTGGTAACAAAAAATGACAATGAAGCACAAGAAGTAGGAAAAGGAAATAGAAAATCAGTTAAGCTATAATTTCCCTTCTGTGCTATGATGGCTAGCTGCCAAGAAATAAAATTTCTAGCTATGAAAAAGAGAAACTGGATAATAAGCAAGTAATAGGAATATATATATGGAGAGAGAAAGAGTATATGGAACAAATCTAGCACCTATGTGGAACATAGGAACAGGGTTTTTAAAGTGATACTAAGCCTCACAAAATAAGGAAAAGAGTACATACCCTTCATAATGAAATCAGATTTTTCAAAAGCCTTATTTCGAAGTATGGGAAACACACACACACAAAACCATACCATTCATTAGCTATAATTAATTTCAACTCGGGTTTTCTGAAAGTAACTAACTGAAAACTAAGCTGTGGCTTGGACTGAACATATTTTAGGTTAAAATAATAGGAGAAGAAACTGGCCATTAAAGAAAAAAAAAGTCACATGTAAGACTTTGTCACATTAGTGAGGTGTTGCTAGAAGTATAATCTCCATATCAGCTGGGGTCAGTCCCCACCCTTTTGAGATCTAAACAGGCCCAGACTTGACTTCTCATTTGCAGTGTGGAAATCCAAAGCCTTCCCATTCTTGGAGAACAAATCTTCTTGGAGCCAAATCTGTTTCTGGGGTCCTATTTCTGGGCCTGCCGTCTCTATTTAACATCGAATTGATCCAGGAATAAAAATGATCTCTTTTCTCAAGTCCCCATGGGCAGCCATTTGTGAGTGTGGTACACTGTAGGATATAGTATGGGACTACCCAGCAGAAGAGTGTGTTGAGTTGTAGAAATGCAGATAGTTTTTGTTACGTTTTCAACAATCCTCTTCAGAGAAAATCCTTTGGCCACTCCGTTTTCCCCATTGGCTACTTTCCCCCATCACCCAGCACACATCGCAATTTCCTCTTCCTAACCTCTGCTCTCTTCCCTCTCGTCCCCACCTCCCTCTCTCAGAAACACAAGAAATTCCTCTATAATTCTCTTAACCAGCCTCTTTGGCGACTTTGCTTCTACTGAACACCACCACACTCCACAGGACCCCACCATCTATCCAGTGGCTAATCAAGACATTTCCTCAAAGGTAGTTTCCTCCCCCAAAGGCATTTTGGTGCCAATTGCTAAGAAAATAAATCCAATATATAAGTACTTCAAAAGACTGGATTTGTCACAAAGGAAAACGATCAATTGCTTGAAAGGCTGTGTTATTTAATAGTACTATTCAATGCAGCCTGCAATTATTGAAATTTAAGTCTTTTGTGCCTTTAAGGGAGTTCTCCCACCTTAGGAAATTCTCAATGAAATTGATGGTCACAGACAAGAAAGCTTTCAAAAAATTAAATAAATGAAACTTAAGAGAAGACTGTATCTTGTAGGTGGGGATAACTTGCGTGGGAAGCCCAAGCACACACTTCCATCAGCAGAACTTTGGTAGAACTTGAGGAACAAACAGCAGCTGGCTAAGGCCCCTGGACCATGGTCCAAGTCGGGCCCAGACTAATTGATTGCCTGCCTTCCTCTTGCTGGTGAGTACTTCATGCCTTTCAATCCTGTTTACCCTGGCCTGCCCAGCAGTCAAGATCCCTGACTCATTCCACATCCTCTCTTTCCTCACAGCCCAGCCATCATGTGGGGATTCTCCTTCCTCATCTGAGAGTTCTCTTAAGATCTCCCCTGTATCAATATGCTCTTCCTAGACCCAAAGGCTTCCTAATGCTGTTTAGAATCCCCTCAAAAGCCATTTAAAGTCTAGTTTTTGTATATGACCTAATTTTTTCTCTCTAGAATATCCTAGGATTTTGTTTATTTGCCTCTTTTCATTTGTATGGCTGAATCATGAATGGGTCATATTAAACTAGAAACCTCTGTCCTTTGGTTCTAAGAATGCTTGTGTTTTATTTTATTTTATATTTTCCTATTTTCCTCTTGTAACTCATTATTCAGATGTTGGTCCTCCTACACAGATAGAAATATTCTATATTTGCTTTAAGTGTCTTCTATTATCCATTTCTTTTCATCTATTTTTAGAAATATTTCTTGACTTTACCTTTCAACCATCCAAATGATTCTCTAAGTTCTCGGATATTTTTAATATCCAAAAGCTCATTTTTGTGCTTTGATGATTTTCTTTTTATAATGTTCTGCCCTTGTTTTGTGGTTGTAATATCATCTTGTAACTCTTTGAAAAATATTATTAAAATATCTTTGAAGTATTTTCGTCCTTGTTACATTTTCTGAAAGATTTTTGTATGTTTGATTATGGGTTTTTCTTTTTTTTCTTTCTGAATTTCATGTTAGGAGTTCTGTTTGCATGAGCAGAATCTGTCAGTGGTGAATATCACTTAAAGGTCATCTGGATTTTTCATGGAGGGGTACACAAAGATCAGTATCTCTGTTTTTTACCTCAGGCCAGTTTTCCCTGAAGGTACTCCTCTATTCTCCAACCTGGTGTGTAAACAATGAAGCTTGGAACATTCTCATCATTGTTTGGGGAAAAATTCAACCTTTCTGGAGAATGAGGTTCCTTCCAACTGCTGCAGGAATGACAGGTTACCCATTGGCTGAAGACCAGAGGAGCGGATGCGGGGACCTATTTCATAAACAGATGTTCAACTGGCCTTTCAAAGTTTTCTGATACCTTGAGTTCCCAAGTTCTTCCAGGGTTCTAAGACGTGAGCTGTCTTGATTTTTGTGTACCTTCCCCTTACATGACTGCTTTCTCTTTCACCTTTTTTTAGACTACTAAGGCAGTGATCCCTTTTCCATCTTTCAAAGCTTATTGAAATCTCTCATCTGCTGCTAACTTCCATTTAATTTTTGTGGTCTTCTGGGTTCATTGTTTTAAAAAAACAACAACACCTCTCTTGCTATATTTTTAATGCTGTTATGAAAGGGAACAGAAGTAACCACTTGTATTTAATACACCTTGTTAACCAGAGGTACAATTCTCTCTTCAATACTTATAATCTGGTTTTCATTCTTGCCACACCAGTAAAACTACTTCTATCAAAGTCACAACCAACCTCCATACTGCTATATACATTGAGAATTGCCTTCACCTTATCCTTCTTGATGTTTTGGTGTTTAATACAACTGGCCACTCCTTGAAATTCTCTGTTTTGAAATAGAATGATTCCACAGGCTCCTATTTTTTTCTCTTAGTTCACCATCTGGTCCTCAGTCTTCTTTACTTTCTCTTTTTCTTTTGCAATATCCTAAATATTCAAGTACAAGTCCCCAGATCTTCAATCAGCAAGCTGGAGACATTGGTGAGCTATTGGTGTAGTTCTAGTTTGGAAGATGGAAGGCTTGAGACACAAGAAGAGCTGATGTTTCTGTTTGAGTCAGAATGCATGAAAAGACCAATATACAAGCTCAGGAATCAGGCAGAAAGAGTTCCCCCTTACTTGCAGGAGAATCAAGCCTTTTGGTCTATTCCAGCCTTCAAGTGATTAGATGAGGCCCACTACATTAGGGAGAGCAATCTGATTTACTCCATCTACCAATTCAAATGCTAACCTCATGTCAAAATACCCTCACAGGCACACTCAGAGTAATGTTTAACTAAATATCTGGGCACCCAAGGCCCAGTCAAAATGACACATAAATAACCATTGTAATTGGTTAAATAAAAAATGTCATTCATACTAGGTTATCATAAAAGAGATACAGAAAACCCATGAACTTTTAATTTTACTTCAAACATACAAATGCATACTCATGTGCCAATCTTTTGTAGTAGACCCAAAGCTTTTTCTTTGAGTATGAATCTGCTCATTAAAGTTCTACATGGCCTTTTGCAGCAAACTATAACTCTTAATTCAATATTTACATATTTCAGTGTCTATTTCCTTAAGTAAGAAAAGGAACTTACAATCTAAAAGCAAAATTTTCTCTACTCCTGATATCCCCCCCGCATCAATTCTTTCATGGGGTTTTTATTTGATCCTATTTTTGAAAAGTAATTTGCTTTCTAAAGTATGTAATTTACTTTCATAGCAATATTTTCTTTATAATACTTATCATCTTATGTAATATCTAGTTTTTTATTATTGCAATGAAAAAGTTTGGAATCAAACACAACCGAGCCTAGGGAAGCATACAACTCAACTTGTGGGAGCACACGTGCATGGGCTGCATGGGGAGTGCAGCAGTGTTGAAGGTCAGTTTGCTATAGGAATCAACCGGTATGGTTCACAGAGAGATGGGAGAAAGTCAATTAATTGGAATAGTCAGCTCAGCTTGCTTAGAGAGTTGCTCACTATACATCAGGCTAAAAGACACAGTAAACATTAAATCTGTTTGCATCAAATTTATTAAGGGTCTCCAAAGGACACAGAATACCATAAGAAACTAAATAAACTAGAAGAGGAAGAGAATCCACTTCCAGAATTTTCTAGAAACTTTCTTGATTCCTTTTGGTTATATTCATAGTTCCTATTTTCATAGTTATTATTTCCTAAATATGTAATTTACAATTTTTAAATTCTCACTGCAATTTCTGTAACTTATACCTTTTGGTAGCTTAAGAATTAAAAGCGCATTGTTTTATTAAATTGTTTACTTTTATTATAACAGTCATTTTTAAAGCAAAATCCTGCTCTATTTTATTTAGATGATAAAATAATTTGTGCTGCACAGTGAAAACAACTCAGAAAGAGGTACTCTGGAAAGTCCCTTTTTTCACTCCTCAGTAATGATAAAATACAATTTACATTTTCATGTGACAAGATGATATACTATAAAAAATTCTATTACTTTTGCTATGACATATTTGTAAATCAAAGTAACAAAATCCTTTTAAGTTAAGCTTTGGAAGTTGAAAAAAAAAGACTCATTTAGTCATTTTATTTCTGAATAGCTGAAAAGATAATAATGATCTGGTCATCAAACCATCAGGGACAAAATAGTAACATTTGCGCTGGGTAATGTCATATTTTCCTTTGACATTATGGCCCAGTGAAGGCCAAATGGTGTGCTGTTTACGCGAGGACTCCAGGGTCAGACTACCTGGGCTTTCATCTCAGCTCCACCTCTTCGTGTCTGGCTGAACATGGGCAATTATTTAAGTTCCATAAATGCTAGTGCTGTCAAATGCTGGATCCTTGAAAATATCACCAAAAGAACCAATCTAACCGGTAAGTCTGAGCGTATTGCTTACCTCAGTAAGGGAGAAGACCGCTTTCACAATGAATTAGCAGTAGCTTGTCGGGGAGAGAGCAAAGTTGATATTCATGATGTTTGGGCGTTTGGTCTAAGGCAAGTCTTTCAAGGGAAGGGGTGGGGCTTGATTAGGATTGGGTAAAGATCAAGGTAGAACACTTTAGGATTGGTGAGCACAGCAAAAGGAGGGATTTAAGGTAAGCATATGGAAGAGTCTTAGAGTGAAAAGAGCTGTTTGATGTTATGATTGAAAAGTCAAAGAGTCTTATGTTTCTTAAAAAATGAATGTTTTAGAAAGTTATTGAAAGAAACATTAAAGTTATTTTTTAACTTTCACCTCTCTGGATACAAATATCCTGGAATAGTTAAGACATTGTGATAAAGAAGACGGTGGTAGAATAAAATTATGATAATGTGGACAGCAAGCTGGGTATGTATATGTGAGTGTTAGGGGAGTAGATGGTTAGGATTTTCAGTTTCTCATTTGCAAAATGGGAACAATAATAGCTAATTTATGGAGGATGGCACTAAGTAAATACTAGCTAACCTTCTGGAAGGAAATGATATACTGTGGAAGGAGCAATAGCTTACAGTAAGTCAAATATAGATTTAAACATGTTACAATTTTCAGTAGGTACAATTCTGTTTGGTGACCTTTAGAATGAGTGGCCAGATTATTATGACCACCTGACATTTGTAGGCAAATTAGCTATAATTTCGTGCTGAAATTGCTAGAGGGCCAGACCACTATAAATGTCTGAATAGCACAACATACCTAAGTATCATTGCTGATCAAGTTCATCCTATCATGTTGATGGCGTATCCCAATGGAGATGGCTTCTTTCAACAACACAATGCGCCATGCCACGGTGCTCATATTGTGCAGGAGTGGTTTCAAGAACATAAGGGAGACTTTACCTTGCTTAGGTGGCCCCCACAATCACCAGATCTCAATCCAATTGAGCATTTGTGGGACGAAGTGAAAAGAGCCATCAGGCACCTGGTTCCACAACCATCAAATCTCACATAACTGGACAGTGCTATTCATCAGGCATGGTGTCAGATTCCTCGCATCACCTCTCAACATCTCGTGGGGTCAGTGCCAAGAAGAATCGCAGCAGTACTGAAGGCAAAAGGTGGCCCAATGAAGTACTGATGGGGTGGTCATAATAATCTGGCCACTCACAGAGAGAGAGAGAGAGAGAGAGAGAGAGAGAGAGAGAGTATTTTAAAGAAACACAATCCTGGAAATTCTTTTAATGTGTTGGTCAATTGGGAAAGTAAAAAAGGAAGCAGAGTAGAAAGTTAATAATTCTGTTGTTGTTTTCAGTGCAGAAGACTAGAGTCAGATGTATAAGAAAAAATTTAAGTACAATCAGGTAGCACTTACATTCCCTGTCACACCCAACACAACATTTCCCCATATTTGATGAAATGCTTTAGGATGAATGAAGAAAGGGAATTAGAGGGAAGATTTTAGATCAGGGAGCATCCCAGAGAAAGGAACTCTGTGCTCACCTCCCAGGCTGATTCCTAGTAAGAGAGAAAGACAAAGTTCCATATTTTGGGGGGATTTGAAAGCAGAGAGAGAATTATTATGCTTCCTCCGTAGCTACTCATGGAGGCTGCAAGCCCCATTGACAAGCTCATGCATCCTCGTGGGCCAGAGAGGAACCTCAGAAATATCTGCTGAGCCTCCCTCCCGTGGGGCCTGGGGAGATGCTGAAATTCTTACAGGAGACAGTGCAAATCACCATGAGAATATACAGTTTCTATTACAATAACTTTAAAATCAAGCTCAAAATATATTTAATTATGTCCAATAAATAATATTGTATACATCTAACAGTGGGCTATTATTACATTTTGCAGGAATAAAAGACACAGGTGAGATTAAACATTCACCTTGCCTCACCTTGTGACCAGAAGTTGCTCACCAAACTCTACTGCTCCATTTGGAGGATTAGCCAATTTAACTTATTCAATAGCAGTTGGCAACTAAATGTAGGTGAATGCCTTTATTGGGGGCCGTATCATACTTTAAAAGCACACCAATATTTGTGTGCTTTCTGTTTTGCAAAGCCATAAAATGAGAATTCAAGGCACTATTGTATGGAAATAGACTCTCTAATCTGCTTCTCTATCTCCAGGGCAATTTGACAGAGGGATGCAGGCAAGAGTGAGGGGCTGGAGGCTAATACAAATTTGGCAGCAGTCAGAAGCCTCTCTCTTCATATCACAGCCATAGATGTCAAGATGAAAGGACAGAACCTGGTCTCTGCTTTCCCTTCAAAGGAGTCCAGGCATTAAATCTCTCGCACTCTCAGGCCTCTAGCAGGAGGCTCATGACTCCCAGAGGAGGGAAAGATGATTTTCCCACACAAACACAAATCATTCCAATGGATCTTAGCATGTCCAGCATAAGGCGGAATATGTTGAGATAATGTAGAACACACTGCAACATCCTGAGGAGGAGACTAGAATGTGGAGGTGGAGGTGGTCATTCTCTTTGGAAGGATTTGACGGAAAAGTCAGAGGTGAGATCTGCCTCTGTGCTTGTAGGAAGTGGTCATAATTCCAAATTCAAAGACTCAATCGAGCATCTAAATCATTATTGTCTGTTTGTTTTTAAAAGTATTGGTATAGAACATTAAACGATTTTATAATGAATGCTATTTCCCAGCAGTCAAGAGACAGGCAAAAAAGCAAAAACAGTTCCCACTGGTGGGCTCTAATTTGCCAAACTTCCAAGCACTTCCCTGTTATATAGCCATTGACTGAGAAAGTAGTTGACATTCAGCTCAATAAGTACACACTGAGCCTGCAGTGTGAGCAAGGCACTGATCTGTTTCTTGATAAAAGAGAAACACAGTTCAGCTGGCATAGCTCAGTGGTTGTGCATTGACCTATGAACCAGGAGGTCATGGTTTGATTCCCGGTCAAGGGCACATGGCCGGGTTTCGGGCTCCATCTCCAGTGGGGGGCAGGTGCAGGAGGTAGCTGATCAATGATACTCTCTCATCTCTGATGTTTCTGTCTCTCCCTCTCCCCTCCTCTCTGAAATCAATAAAAAAAAATTTTTTAAAAAGAAAAAAGAGAGAGAGAAACCCAGATATTCATAATACACAATCCAACCAATTAGTTGTGTTTCATGAGAGGAAATGCGGAGGGCACTGTGGGAAGGCTAGGAGAGCCACTAGACTGTGACACAAGTGTGACTCCAAGTGAAGAATAGAAAGAAGAAAGGATGTTCAGATGCAAGTGTCTTAACTGCAGTGCCTTGTAAGGGAAGTTCCATGAGCCCGTTGGGGAGTCCTCAACCACAGCCTCTCATAGAAGGGTCCCACATGTCCCAGGAATGAGCCTGCCACAGTACAGTATTCCCGCCACATTCAGTCACTGACTGAGAGCTACACGTGGAACCTGTGGCTTTGGCACAAATGTGACGGTGGGTTTTAGGGGCAGGTGGCTGGGGCTTTAGGTCACTTATGCTCCCTGCAGTGGGAGAGGAATTCTCATGGCAGTCATGTCGAAGAGTCAGCTCTTCTGGGAATGCCTCACAAGGCACAGACTTAGTATAACGCATGTATATCCGTGCATCATTGAACATCGCAAGTGCGTGTGTTTAAATGAGAGGAAAATTAATTCACAGATTTACTCAGTAGAGAAATGAGTGTTTTCTACCTCCAAAGGATAAATGAATTAATTACTCGGAGACTCTTTGTACCTACTGGGCTCTTCTGACAGACACTTGATGGTTTTTAGTTCTAAGAAAGTTGCCACTTCCTTCTCAGTAAATGGTAAGGAGAGAGAGAGAAATATGGTCTTGCAAAATATATACAGAAGTAACAGCTCTGTATGTTTTTTTTCTTAAAGTGAGCCTTTCCTCTTCATGACAAACAACTACTCTGCCTGAAGCTATTTGTCACTAGGGTGGGGACCTAGGGTTGAGTAACCACATTGGCAGTATTCTCAACATCTCTTCATTACAGTCTAATTCTTCACACCTGTTTCCTACGGAAAAACCTCTCCACAACATAGTATTGTGTAATTCAGGAGTTAGCATGAGTAAGAAGTGAGCGAGGAGTGGCATTCTATTATGGTGTTACAAGTTGCCACAATGATTTCCTTGTTTTCTGGGTGTCACAATTTCACCCCATCATGGCATAAGTTCATCTCATCATCATGGCCAATGAACATTAACTGAATATCAGTTATGAGTTTACCTAAGAGAATGCAAAGAGGACACAGAATCTTGGATTCAAGAGGCTTACTATTTTGCGGAAAAACCGTACCTATATAAAAGCAATTCAGGTGGTACAGACTGCTGGATCTGGATTGGCTTTTATCCCACATATAGGCTACAAAACTAACCTATAACAGTTTCCTGGATGCTTATCAGAAAACATGAGATCTTGGGTCATAAACAAAGGACTTTATTATTCACAGGACAGCAAGCATCAGTGGAGCATGGGGAATCCACGGCTTTTCTAGCAAAAAGCAAGCTAGTCTGTTCTTTGTCCAAGGAGGATTGGGGTGCGGGGGGGGCGGTGAGATACACTACTCATCTCCCAGTTTACCAGCTGCATAAACAGACATGAGAAATGGCCTGGGTAATGAGCTTTGCCGTCCTGGCACACCCAGCAAGACATGCAGGAACTCAAGAAGCTCAAGTGTCTGTCCCAACATAGGCAGAAAGTCAAATGATCAATGCAGGTGACAGCACCACTGACGATTGAACATCAGAAGGAACAGGAGCCCGGCCGGCGTGGCTCAGTGGTTGAGCATTGACCTATAAACCAGGAGGTCATGATTTGATTCCTGATCAGGGCACATGCCTGGGTTTCGGGCTCAATTTCCAGTGTGGGGTGTGCAGGAGGCAACCGATCAATGGTTCTCTCTCATCATTGATGTTTCTGTCTCTCTCTCCCTCTCCTTTCCTCTCTGAAATCAATAAAATATATATTTTTTAAAAAGAAGTAACAGGCCCTAGCTGGTTTTGCTCAGTGGATAGAGGTCAGCCTGTAGATTGAAAGGTCCCAGGTTCGATTCCGGTCAAGGGCACATGCCTGGGTTGTAAGCTTGATCCCCAGTAGGGGATGTGCAGGAGGCAGCTGATCAATGATTCTCTCTCATCATTGTTGTTTCTATTTCTCCTTCTCCCCTCCTCACTGAAATCAATGAAGGTATACTTTAAAAAAAAAAAAGAACAGGAGACTCATGACTCAAGTAAGGGAATTGATGTTGACATAAAAAAATAAAAAGGTTGCTGGCCATTGTAACATGTTTATTACCAGCTTACCTCTATAGGCTCCTGTGGGTTGCTTACCAGGAGGAAAAAAAAGCAGGGGGAGGAGGGGAGTCTTAATACTTATTAACATCTAGAGGCCCGATGCACGAAAGTCATGCAAGGGGCTCAGCCCTCCTAGCCCTGGCTTTGTCCAGAAGGTCGTCTGAAGGTCATTCAGCTGTCTGGTCTAATTAGCATATTATGCTTTTATTGTTATAGATGATGAAGTTGGACTAACTACATTGAGAGATACAATGTAAATCTTTCATTCTGCACATTCATCTCCAATGATCTGAAGGAAGGGATGTTAGATGCAGAAATGTGATTATAATCATGTAAATTGAAATCTTATCTCCATCCAGATATTTCTCCATATTTTCTATTAAGCATCCCTTCTAAAACACAATGGAAACAATGCCTGCATTTTACTTTTCAATTAACTGCACAGATGTTGATGGGAATATGGGGATTTAAAACCCTTTATGCTCTCATTAGATAAAAATCTGTGACATGTAAGTCATCATTAATCAACAGCACGAGGCAAAGTAAATTAGTGGGAAGCCACTTCTTGCCCCACACCCATGTCTGCTTGGCCCAGTTCCCTCGGTGAGTTCCAGAGCCATATAAAATGTTATAGCCAGCAGCGACCTTTTGTACCAGAAACTCCCCTGATGCTAACAGGAAATTGGGTTTCCTCTACTTCCTCCTCAGTTCCAGAGGGCACTGGACATGACCTTGAAGCATGTTGTGATCCCATTGTGAAGCCAACAGCAATGAAGCAGCATTTCCCAGAACAAAAGTAGCTGACATCAGGAGGACACAAGACTGACAATTATGAAACAGGCCAGGACTCCAGTTACGGCCACTGCCTCTCAAGCAGACCCAAATAAACATATAAAAATCGGTGTGTGTTTTTTCAAAACTAATGTTGATCTTTGATCTCCAAAAGTAATGTTGAATTTTCTCAATTCATAGCTTACATACCAGTATAGATTCTTTGATCATGAAAACACCTCTTTTCTCTCTGTGTCTCTCCTCTCTCTCTCTCCTCTCTGTCTCGTCATCTTTCTCTCTATCTCCGCCCCCCCCCCCCCCCTGCATTCCAGAATCCACCTGCACATTTTTTATTAAAATCCCACTTTAGGGTGAAAAAGAAGTGTTCACCTGCTAGGGAAGAAAAGAGCTTCAGGATATCTCTGTGTCACTTCGTTGGCGGACCTCTTTCCCACTCGCTGAAATTGCTCCTTTCTTGACTCAGATTTTTCTCTAGTATCCCACTTCCTGCTTCACAGCCTGCCCTAGCTTACCTAAACATCCTTTTCTTTCATGATTGTCAAGCATATGTATGACAAAGTGCTGCAAACACCTCAACCATATTTGTATTTTTAAAAGAGAAAATTTGCATTTCAAAAAAGAAAGCAGGTATGTCACTACCAGATTTTTTTTAAAGATATCTCTTGGGAGAGGGAGGCCAGAACCTCCCACTTTTAAAGCTACAAAGCTCATCTGCTTTTGCACAAGTCTATCTCGGGTCCACTTCACCCAAAGCAGGATTTCTAAGCCCAAATCCAGACTGAATCCTTGACTTGAGGCCTATTTATGGACAATGCTAAATAGCCAATGAAAGATTTTCCAAATCCAGCAGTTGAGCAGATGGTGTGCCTGATATCAAGCAGCCAGATGCTATGTGAGAACACACAGACTTTTGATTGAATTTTTCATTTGTCATCCAGGCAGAAGGAACTCATTCTCCAGGCATTCCAAGTAATGTGTCCTGGCCGACAATGTTGCTTTCTGCTCAGAAAGAAAGTCCCACTGTGCACTGAGAGTGGCCGCAGCATGGAAGTCTGTAAAAGAGAACTTGAATATTTAGGAAGCTATTTTGATCTTTGGGGAAGCCAGGGCCTGCCAGGAGCTGAGTCACTCCCCGTGTCATTCTGGGTACGCTAGGTTGTGTGTGTGGTAACCCCAAATGCTCCAAATCTCAGTGGCTCCAACAGCCAAGGTGCACCTTTCACAAGTTACGTGTCTAACGTGGGCCTGGGGTGGAAGTAGGTGGAGGAGGAATGGGGCTTGGAGGGTCTCTGCTCTGCTCCGTAGTCACTCCAGGACCCAAGCAGAAGGCGTCTTCATCTCAGCAAGTGTGTCTGCATTTGCCTCACAGGAAAGAGCAGAGCTGGTAGGTTTCTTGTGGCATTTTTTTGACAGTATTACAGATGTCCCCCAATTCCACCCCCTTGGCCCACCTCCACCGAGCACCAGCGCCCCACCCCCGCACCCAACCTTTACCACACTGTTGCCTATGTCCATGGGCTAAGCATGTATGTTCTTTGGTTAACCTCTTCACCTTCCTTTATCCAGTCCCCCACACTACCCTTCCCTCTGATATGTGTCAGTCTGTCCCATGTATCCATGCCTCTGGTTCTATTTTGTTCATCAGTTTATTTTGTTCATTAGATTCCACATATTCGTGAGAACATATGGTTTTTGTTTTTCTCTGTTTATGCTTATGTCACTTAGCATGATAATCTCTAGGTCCATCTATGCTGTCAGAAAGGGTAAAAGATCCTTCTTTTCTACAGCCACATAGTATTCCATTGTATAAATGTACCACAGCTTTGTTATCCACTCATCTACTGATGGACACTTGGACTATCTCCAGATCTTGGCTATCCTATCCTATATAATAAAAGCCTAATATACAAATTGACTGAACAGCAGAACGACCAGTTGCTACAACATGCACTAACCACCAGGGAGCAGACGCTCAATGCAGGAGCTGCCTCTAGGCCACAGACCCCAGGCCAGCCAAGGTGGGTGCCAGCGGGGCCCTCCCCCCAATCACCCTGCTGGTCACCCCGCAGATCGGCCCTGATCACTGGCCAGGCCTAGGGACCCTACCCTGGAGGAATTTCGTGCACCAGGCCTCTATTTGTAAATAATGCTGCTATGAACATAGGGGTGCATATATTCTTTCCAATTGATGTTTGGGGATTCTTAGGATATATTCCCAAAAGTGGGATCACTTAGTCAAAAGGCAGTTCCATTTTTAATTTTTTGAGGAAACTCCATACTGTTCCACAGTAGCTGTACCAGTCTGTATTCCCACCAGCAATGTACTAAGGTTCCCTTTTCTCCACATTCCTCCCCAGCATTTGTTGTTTGTTTTTTTATTGATGGTAGCCATCAATCAATGATGATGTGAGGTGATACCTCATTGTAGTTTTAATTTGCACCTCTCTGATGATTACTGATGTTGAACATTTTCATGTGTCTATTGGCATTTTGTCAGAAAGAATTCTCAGCATTGGCCAGAACTAGTCACATGGACACACCGAACCACAAGCAGTCAGTGAGTACAGCCCCTGAGTGTGCCCCAGAAGGAGAACGGAACCAGGTATCAGCGATTGGTAGTATCATCAGTCACATCCATCCGGGTCCAATGGAAAAATTCACCAAAATGAAATTTCCTTAAAGCTGGGTTTCTTCCTAGTGAAAAATCAAACTATCTTTGATTCTTTCAAACTAAATGCAGACTAATAATCTATCAATATATTATTAATAGGTAAGACACTGGAGTTTTACTTAGAATTTAAAGGTTTGTTCTCTCAGGGACCTTCACTTTATTCCTTGCTCCATCAAAACAAAAGAAAAACCACCAAAATAGAGAGAAAAATACGCTTAAGCTGTAGTTCCCCATTTAAAGTATGCAAAGGCTCAAATTGTAAATTCAAACAAGGGGGAAAATAATCTACTTGCCTCCTGGCAAAAAACATTACTCTTTAATGAGAACAGGCTCTATGCTTCAAAATCCCAATACCAGGATTAATCACCGTTCAGTGCGATATAGAATCAACTTTCCTAGGCATAGGAAAACATGCATTTGTTTTTATAAAATAGGGATTTTACTCTACTTTTATTTCCCACTTCTAAAATAGTTAGTGTTTTTATAATTTGTGGAGACGATTTCAATGGCTACATAAGATTAAATCAAAAGAACATATAATTTATTTTACCATTTTCCTTTTGGACATTGGCATTGATGCCAGGTAAATGTATATGTCTTTATGTGATTATTTGATGTGTGTTTGCCTCATGAATATTTGTATGTAAACGCTTTTTTATTTAATATTGGCATTATTATTTATTTATTATTGACACTATTAAAAGTGTGGTCACCGTTATATTCTCATTTGTAGCAGTACCTGAACTATAGTGAGTAGGCTACAGTCTGTGTTGAATGAATAAGGAAACCTTGGCTCAAATCAGCCTTGTCCACAAAATATTTTGATCCTCATCTCAGCTATACATAGTAATCTCTCCCTCTTCTAAAATTTCTCTGTAGATATTTTTTAATAGCTCCCTTTCAGGGAAAAAAACCAAAAATACTATTTCTTGATCACCATTATGTGCCAAACACTGTGCTAGACGTATTCAAGAAGAAAGTCCATGTCATAAGGGCTGCAAATTGACCTAGCAGACATGCAAAAAACAAAACAAAACAAAAACACCTGCCATGGGATTTTCAATCAAGGACCCTTCAGAACTCTTCAGTGACCTTGCCAAGCAGTCTGACTCTGGAAAAAGCTTGAGTCCCACCCTCAGTGAGATCTCTGTCCTTCCTGCCTGGGGGCGGCCTGAGGATGGAAGCCTAGGGCACACTGCAGCTCAGGGGATCTCGCAGTGACCGATCCCCTGGGCAGGCAGATGTGAGCCAGCAGCGCAGGAGCAGGTGCACTAAAGTGGGGTCTAAACAGCTCGGATTATCAAAGAGGGTATTAGCAAAACTTTGTGACATCATCTGCAAAGACACGAGGAAAATGCAAATTAGAAAGTTCCGAATGATCAGCCATTGGCTCATGCTGGAGAAAGGGAGAAGAAAGTCAAAAAACAGAATAGGCATGAAACATTACCCTGATTCATTTTACATGGCTGATATGCTGGAGTTTTCCTCAGTCAAAAACAACTATGACATAATACTACCATCCTGGTCAGGGACCACTGGAAACTGATACTAAGTATAGCAGGGACAGAGTTGGTTAGAAAAGCCAGGTTCTTATTAAAATGATAATGGACAAATATATATGCATCTGGTTCAGATTTGTTAAGAATAAAACATCTAACATAAAAGTTCCTGCCAGTGCTACTAACTGTGCACATTTGATTTCTTTATAGCCACAGCTTCCTCACTGCATTTATTACTTAGAGGGTCTCACTACTCTTCTTATAATGCCCTGTTTTAATCTAATTTGGGGATCTTGAAACTCAGGCATGTAGCACTCCCAGGACACTACAGTGAGATGTGCTAGACACATACTAGTACATGAGAGATGAGCACGGTGATCAAAGGACAAGATCTGTTTCTTCCAGATATCACAGGGAAGGTCAATTCTCAACTATCTCCTTGGGAACAGGACTATGTTTACTGTTGGTATTACTAAATATTTATGTGACATTTGAGATGATCAAAAGTCCCCGAACAACTTTTATATGCCATCTCTCTCCATGGCTTGCCTACAGTGGCATTTTAAAATACATCTTACAAGTATATGTATCAATAAAAATGGTGAACAGACATGGTCTGAAAGTATCAACATATACAAAGGTTTTACCTTCTACTCTTTGTCCACCAAGTCAGGGAAGGAGACACAACTGAAGTGGACAAAACTATGGCACCATCATGTCGTACAGTTAGTCAGTGGGACACATTTATGTATGTTGGCTCTTGTGTCTTTTTAATAGACTTTCATCTTTAAAAACAAAGAAACAAAACAAACAAACAAAACTTCCCTGTTCCTGTCTTTAAAAAGGTGTTCTTAGCTCATTTTGTACCTTTCTTGCCCCAGCTCTGGAGTCAACCATTTTTCTGAGGAGCCTTGGTACTTAGAGTGGGGAATGGCTTTATATAGAAGATCTGAGTGCTACAGGTGCCTGTTGCTCCTGGAATGCGTCTGCTTCTAGGACCTTTCAGCAGATAAAACTGGAATCACATACACACAAGAGTATGCACATAAATGTACATGCACCCCCACATATATACATTTTGCAATTCATAAGCTCAGACCAATACTCTCCATTCTAGTTTATCTCCACAGGGATCTTCCTTGCCTTCTCTCATTCCATATGTGTACGACCTTCCTTCCACCGTGAGAACCCTGACTCCCCAAAACATTAACACATTTACTCATTGGCTCAATCCTATAATACAACTGAAATAGTTACAGACTTGCTTCATTCATACTACTATTACAACAACAACAAAAAGACCTAATGAAAGTGATTACGTGTTTGCTTGACATTTTTCACACCATCACTACCACTTTACCTTCCAAGTCTAAGGATACATGGTCAAATACTGTGTTCACAAATCACTAAAATGCATGCCCCCTTCTTCAGTGTGGTTTTGTTATCTGTTTGAAATATAGTTGGTTCATTTGTTTCAGCTTGCTTTCTGTTCTAGTTTTTTTTTTCTTTCCCAATTTTGTTGATTTCATTTCATTTTTTCAATATGTAGAATATTAACAGAGTTCTGAAAGTAAAAAATATTCCAAAAGATATGCTCAGAAAAATGTTACTCCCTCCCGTATCTCTTCTAACTTGATCCTCTGTAGTAACCACTGAGGATGGCAGACTTCATTGCCATCTGGTTCATCATTCCTGTGCAACTCTTAGTCAAGATTAGCACACGTGCGCGCGCACGCACACACACACACACACACACACACAATTAGTATATGTAAAACTCCCTTTTCTTTATTAAGGGAGCACACCACATATGCTCTATACATGCTCTTTTGTACTTTGGTGTTCCTACTTAGCAATATATTCAGAAAGTCACTCCATATAAATTCAGTATCCCTTTCTTTGTTACAGCTGCATAGTTCTCCACTGTGTCTATTCAACCTGTCTCATACATTTGGAAATTTAGGTACTTTCCAATATTTTTGGAATTTTTTTATTTATCCACTTACTTATAATTTGACAACCATGAGATTCTCTGTCCCCTAAGAATGCTGAAAGTGTGTTTTATGTGATTTTATTTACTGTTTTTTATTTTATGTCATTTGGGGAGGATATGGGAGATTGAAAATCAGGTGGCCACCATTAACCTCCAGATTACTAATTGCATTTTTAAATTTCAAAAATTATTTTTCTTGGCTTCTTCTTTATGTCAATCTATTCTTGTTTATGGGTCAATAAATTCCAAATCTCTTAGAGAATAAATAAGATTTTAAAAAGATTTTCTTCTGATCTCTGAATTGTGTGTTTTCTCCAGGGTCAATTATCTTTCGCTATTATGCCTTTATTGTCCTTGGAAACAAATGATTGTCGATTGCCCATCTTCATTCATGAATAAAGAGATAAATTGCTAACATGGTATCAGCATAGATGTCCTCTGAATATGTACAGGCTAATTTCCCTACCAAGTCACTTACCTAAATAGGAAGTTGACTGTAACATCCATGTACATGGGTACTATCTGTCATTTGTCAGAACAGAGTACTTCCCCACTCCTATCCTCACCATCAACAAAAAGGGCTTTACTTTGAGGTGTCTATATCCACACTCAGATCCCTAGGATTTGTCACATACATCAGCTGACATTTTTAGAAATCACTGCTCCAGTTTAATTCTAGAAACAATCCTAATGCAACAAGGAAATGATGGCAAAAATATGAGGGTGAGAGCCCCAGCTCAAAACACTTCTTTAGATGACTAGTGAATTAATCACCTATCAATTCTTATTTTCTTTCTCACCAGCTCTTGATCTGTAGTCTTTCCATGGCCATGGCACTAGCTGCTACCTCCACTGTAAACACTTTTCTGATACTCTTTCAGAACTTAGTTCTGCCCTAGTTGATCTTTTAATATTATCCTTCTGGTTTTCCATCTTCAAGAAACTGGTTTCAACATCTGATCTTCTGTTGATCTCTCCTCTCCTCTCACAGCTATCATGAATTAACTTTATTTTCAATTTCCTTATAGTTATTTCAATGGAATGTGTAGAGGGAACAGAGGTCAATATGAATATTTAGTTAAACAAGCATATATATATTGTCCTTAGAGCATGGATAGCACGATAAACTGTGCATAAATGGGTGGGGTTAGACTGCACTGTTTATGGCAAGTGTTAATGAGAGTTTGTACCTTGGGTAGTAACTGTGGTTCACAGGAACCATGTTGGAATTTCTGCTGCAGGCTGGAGACACAAGTCATTGAAGATGGAAGAGCTAATAGAGTGGAAAAAACCTTAGATTGCTTGTCGTGGTTAGTCCAGAGGTTCTCAGTGGAATGTTTTGACTTCCAGTAAGCTCACCCCTACGTATACAACTTTCAGCACCATGACCCTAGAACATAAAGGGGCTTTGTCTGACGACAGATCCATAAATAGAAACCAAAAATTCATTCCCCTGTACTTCCGCACACTGCCATTCTATATCAGTAGAAGTAATATTCCATTTTTAAACACCTTTATTAGATTAAGAAGTACGTTGAATATTATTCAAAGAACATTCAATTGTAATGGAAGTGTATTTTTTGAACTCAATTTTACAGATTTCACATAGAATCACTTAAATATTTTAGCATTAGCTGCAAGAACTGAACAATCCTAGGGAATAAAAGCTATTTTTCTTCACAGGCACAAGGAGAGAAGGAATTTTAACATTTGATAATGACCAAGACTCATTTAAGTGCTGAACTATCTTGCATTCATTGTACAAAAAGGTGTAGAGATGGGATCCCTCCTGCTCAGACTCCCCTGCAGGCTTTTCATCTGTGCATGTTGCGTTATGCCTGTTTGAGTGATTAACCACCAATATCATCCATTTTCTAGTTCGTATTTACTTTGTAAAAAATCCCCAGAGGGAGCTGGCCTTCTCCTGCTTTGCAGGTTGCTCATTAATGATCACACATCAAAGGTGTGCTGTGGGAATCTCAAGCTCAGATGAAGAATGGTTTTGTTTCTCAGGAACCTCACAGTCTCCTTACTCAATGTCTTTCTGTTTTTGTTTTTGATTCGCAATGTGTCTTACTTATATGTGAACTTGGATTCACACCCATAGAAAAAAGACTTGTCCCTGACATAATCATACTTTCAAAAAATAGGCTAAGGAGAGGGTCTCAAGCATGAGTTTCATATAAAATTCTGTTTGATTCTTTGTCTTCCTTTTCTTTCCTGCCTATTCATCTGTCACTTAGCATGCTTTACGGAGGAGTGTTTCAAAAAGACCAAAAGAAGAGATATGGACATAAAGTTGATGGGAGCTTACCAAACTCCAGTGAAGTCTTTGATATAAAGTGAGTTTAAAAAAAATAAAGTGGATTTAGAACTTTCAACTTCAAAGTCTTATCACTATATCTCTTGAATCAAAAATTAAAATGTACAAATAACCTGCCGGCTCAAGACTATGAAGAATTTGTGGAGACTATTGAGTCTACAGTAGTCCACCCATTCTATTTGTACTCAATTTTATAGAAAATTAGTTAAAAACATGGGTTTTATAGTCAGAGACACCAGGGTTCTAATGTGCCTCTAGCCCTTATTATGCACATGATTTATAGTATGTTAATATCCCTGAACTTCATTTTTCTAAGGTATAAAATGGGATAGTAGTATTACTAATAGCGATATCCACTTTATGGAGTTGTTACAAGATTGAATTAGGTCATGTATGCAAAGTACCTAGCAGAGAGCCTGACACATCGTAAGTGGAGAAAAATACTAACAAACACAAAGAAATACATTTTGGATGGTATTTCTATATTATTACAAAAGATAC
Source organism: Myotis yumanensis (assembly GCF_028538775.1). Classification (NCBI taxonomy): domain Eukaryota; kingdom Metazoa; phylum Chordata; class Mammalia; order Chiroptera; family Vespertilionidae; genus Myotis; species Myotis yumanensis. Next base: position 18,470,997 of record NW_027223766.1, read on the forward strand.
CTTGTGAAGTTGACACCCTAGTTTATATGCTATTTCCATATCTCTATTTTATGAATGGAATTTTTACCCTTTAGATATAATGACTAAAAATATATTTTAAAATATATTTTATAAATTCTTTTTAAAGAATTAATAAAATATATTTTAAAAATTCTTTTAAAAGATTGAATAAGCCTGTTGGCAAGTGTGAAGAAGAAAACATGGGAAAGAGAAGCAAAGCAGAAGCTAGAGATGTGGGAAGGGAGTGAGCACTGCACCTGCAGGCTGCTCAGCAGTAACCAGGACCCTGAAGCCTGGAGCAGAGGGGGCTGGAGACAAAGTCATGGGCCCTTGTAGAGAAGGAAGCTGGACCCAAGGCCATTCACTTAAAGTCAGGATCCTGGAAGAAATACATTCTCAGGAACAGGACAAACTAGGAAAAAATAACCTGTCTACAAAAGCAGTTGTCAAGGGAGTTTTCTGTCCTCGTCTTGGTTCTAGTAAGAGGTTTTAAATATAAAGTCTTTCCTGAGACTCTTTTATCACTGGCCAGATCACATATAGGTCTGGGGCCTAATTTACAGTCTTTTCATGGCCCTAAATACTGTAAACCAAAACCTGTAGTCTAAAGTGTATGCAAGTTTATAATACCCTGGGTAATGTTAGGAGCAAACATAAAATGTTCCTGAAGGAACATGGGCTCATGCCCAGATTTAAAGAATTCTCAGCAACACTTCCAACAAATATAAGTTCACAATAAAAAAAGTCATAAAACACATAAGAGAATAAGTCACCGGGAGCAAGAGTGAGGAAAAAAAAAACATCCAACAACAAAAATCAGACCTGCAAAAACATAAGACAGTAGAATTTTCAAGTGTAGAATACAAAATAACTATGTTAAATGAGTTTAAAGAAAATAAAATGAAACAGAAGCAAGATACTATAAACATAGTAACAGGCAGATCTTTTTTTAAGGAACTAAAGAGAAGTTCTACAAATGAATGATGTAATAATTTAATTTTAGAATGGTTAAACAGCACACCAGAGATGAGAAATAGGGCACTTGAAGGTGCTGGACAAAATTACACAGAAGACAGAGAATATAAACAACAAAAAGATAAAAAATATTGAAAGTAGATTAATAGAAAGTGAAGACCTAGTAAGAAGATAACACTGAAAATAGTCCCCCTTCTCTGCAGGGGACAGTTCCAAGACCCCCAGCTGATCTCTGAAACCAGGAATAGTATCAAACCCTATATATATATATGTATATATGTGTGTGTGTGTCTGTGTGTGTGTGTGTGTGCGTGTGTGTGTTTTCCTATCTATAATAATAAAAGCACAATATGCTAATTAGACCGGACGATCTTCCTGATGAAGCCGGGGTGCTGAGAGGGAAGCCCAGGTCCTGGGTGCCTGCTGGCGGCCAGAGGGAAATGCGGGTCCTTGGTGCCAGAGGGAGGCCGGTATCGGCAGCCAGGGAAGGAAGCCTACTCTTGCACAAATTTCGCGCATCGGGCCTCTAGTATACAGTATACATATCTTCCTACCTAACAGAATCACTTTACATCTTCTCTTTGGCTTATCCAAACTGCCATCATCATTATTCTTGCACTTTGAGGCCATTATTAAGTAAAATAGGAGTGACTACAACACAAGCACTGAGATGCCAGGACAGTCAATCTGATAACCATGACGGCTATGAAGTAACTAATGGGCAGGGAGCATCTACAGCTTGGAGACCCTGGGCAAAGGGGTGATTCACATGCCGGGTGGAACAGAGCAGGAAGAGCTGAGATTTCATCATGCTACTCAGAACAGCGGGCAATTTAAAACTAACATATTGTTTCTTTCTGGACTTTTCCTTTTAATATTTTCAGACTATGGTGATGATGGGTAATTGAAACCATGGAAAGCAAAACCACAGATAAGAAGAGAACTACTGTGTATCCTTTGGACTCCTTTCCATTGCCCCAGCACCTAGAAGCGGGAGCAACTTCTTGATATCGCTCAACTGTGAGTTACTATCCTCTGTATAGCTTCTTTTCATTCCTAGTGCCTCTGAAAACAATTCCCTGTATTCAGTTCCTCTACTTAATGACTTAAAGTCATTTCTCTCTTCCTGGCTGGACCCAGAATGATAAGAATATTGACTAAATTTTAATTATCTCAGGTAAATAGACATGGTATGAGTTTAAGAGTAGTCACTGGGGAGAAGTGGAAGGAGAAAAGAACTCCCAATTAATTAAAAAAAAAAAAAACAGGCAACAAATGAAGGGAAAAAACAAACGAAAGAAAGAAAAATAAAAAGCACAAAATAAAATGATTACAGATAAACACATATACATTAGTATTTATAATAAATGTAAATGGATTCATGGGACTAGTTGAAATCTTCAGTAAAATGGCAATTGGTATAAATGCAGTCAGAATTCAGCCATATGCAGAAAGGAAGAGACACATAGAAACCAAAAAGGGTTGAAAATAAAAGGATGCAAATAGTTATATAAGACAAATTCCAAACAATAAAACATTTAGGTAGCTATACTAACATGAGATAGATGAGAAATTATGGCAAAATACTTTTTAATGTTATAATCCACCAGATGGATTAAACAATTCTAAATTCATTTGTACCTAATAGGATAACCTCAAAAATATAAGCAAAAATGACAGTAGAAATGGGCAAATTCACCATCACAGATTTTTGACACATCTCCCATAATGGAGAGAATCAGCAGATTTTAAAAACAGGTACGTTATGAATGTCATGATTTAACAAGCTTGCTCTAATAGACGTACATAGAACTGTAAATTAACAACTAGGTAATATCCATATTCCTCACACAGGGAACATTTCTGAGAACTTCTACATCTTGGATTATTAGGCTGCAGCAGAAACTCAGCTCTGACATGATTCTGTGGTTTCTATCAGCTGATGGCATTACTTCTGCTATTTAGCAAACTAAAATGCCACCCTAAGCAGTCAGACTCGTTCAACATTTCTCAAACAGTTATGCATAATATCTAATCCCCCTGGTACTCAGATCTTCTCACAGGTGCTAAACAATGTCATTCTCTTCCCTTGCTTCCACAAAGCTCCTCTACAATTGCCCATTTCAAACAGATGCCCAGGAAATCCTGGCCAGTGTTTGTCCCTCAATGGTAGTAGATGCTTCTAGAGCATGTCTACTCATTCTTAAAATTACTTACAGTCCCCACCCTGCAAGATCAAAGGAACTAAATGAAGATATGGCTTTCTGTTTAATAATTTACTTTTCACACTGTGCCTAAAAACTTTTGTAAGTACCAAATGTGTTTGTTTGGTTTTTTAAATCTTTAAATATGCCCTGGCTGTTGTGGCTTCCCACACACCAAATAGGTTGCAGCTCGCAAGTTGCAGGTTGAAGGTTTGATTCCTGGTTAGGGTGCATACAGAAGGCAACCAATCAATGTTTCTCTTTCACATCTCTCTCTGTCTCTTTTTCTCTCTCTCTCTCCCCCTTCTCCTCACTCTAAAATCAATAAGCATGTTCTCGGGTAAGAATTTTAAAAAACAACCTCAAATACAGAGTCATTCAGTGGATTAAAAACAATATTGAATGGTACTACAATTTTGATATAGTTACCTGATGTTACAAGTCATAAAAAGCCTTCCCGAGAATGATACCATCTGCCTACGTGTGTCAGGGTCCTATGGTCAAAGAGGTGATGAAGCAAAGAGTTTACCATAAAGTGATAATGTTGAACTTTATCTGAGCCCTGTGCTCTGGAAAGCAGTGACAGTTGAGAAACATCTCTACCTTTTTGTAACTTTTTTATATTTGAGAAATGGCAAAATGGCTAAGCAGCTAACTGGCTAACTATAAAGGGTCACCATGTTCCTGCATATTCTGAAATAAAGCCCACCTCCACCCTTCCTCAAGGACTCTTGCAGTTTTTTCTTTAAAAAAAAAAAAAAAACTCAAATTTTCTCCATCTTCTTTAAAACGTTTGTCATTGGTGAACGTTCTTTCCGTTGCAATAGCCTGAATAAAGTCATCTCTATAACTGCCTGGTACATTTAGTTCTCCAAGAATTTGATGCCAGGGCTCAGATAGTATTGGTCCCTGCCTTAGGATTGATCCCATTTTCTCCTACCAAGAGGTAAGGAAGCCTCTTGGAGCCCTTTATGCTCCCTTCCTGAGTAGTGATCCAGGGACCCAAATGTGAGTTCCGCTCCTGAGTCTGTGTTCTGGACTCTTGTCCAACCACAGCATGATGAAGATTTGATTGCATTCCTTTTGAGTACTTGGATCATATCTGGTGCTAACTTCGCTTGGCTTCGTGGTCTGATGATTCCATGGTTTATAGAGATCGTCTCTCTCTTGGTTGAAAGGCAACAGAGAATCTAATGTTAGTCTTTTTTCTGTTTATCTTTTTGTCTATTTTAAGTTCAAATCAATTAAGAATTTGTACCCATTGGGAATAAAACCCTCTTTGATTTAAACCAGTGAGATTTGTACTTCTGTGTTTATGCTTGACCCATGGCTAAAAATTTTTAAATAAAGCTCTCTATTTGTGTCTGTTTATGTATTTGTGGATTTGTAATTCAGAAGGCCTTTATGTCTCATTGTGAAAGCATATACCAGTGATGGTGAACCTATGACACGCATGTCAGAGGTGACATGCGAACTCATTTTTTTGGTTGATTTTTCTTTGTTAAATGGCATTTAAATATACAAAATAAATATCAAAAATATAAATCTTTGTTTTACTATGGTTGCAAAATTCAAAAAATTTCTATATGTGACACGGCACCAGAGTTAAGTTAGGGTATTTCAAAATGCTGACACGCCGAGCTCAAAAGGTTCGCCATCACTGGTATATACTATTTTCCTGCCATTCATGCATTAATAAATTAGGTTATAAAATCTCTTAAAGGAGCTTTATTCTGATTGGCTTGGTGATAAAAAGCATTTACATGAATTGAATATCCCTAAAATTCCCAGATATTGAGGGTACTGAACTCCCTCAAATATTTTCAATGTTAAAAAAAGAGGTATTCTTGTAGCAATAAACTAAAAACTGTTTCAAGAATTCAGGTTCACATGATTTAAGTATATTCTTGGCAAACAAGACTCCTTTAATCATTTTGATGTAATTAAAAACAGCTGTGTATTTTCCATTACATCAGTGTCAAGTATAATATACATGTACACTTTTATCCTACTTGCAGATGGAATTTGGGTATGTTTTTTCTAAACATATGCCCATTTGCTGATTGAATAAGATAGCATTACTTCTACTAAATGTTAAAATGATGAAAAATGTTGCCCTAACCATTTTGGCTCAGTGGATAGAGCGTCGGCCTGCGGATTGAAAGGTCCCAGGTTCGATTCTGGCCAAGGGCATGTACCTTGGTTGAGGGCCCATCCCCAGTAAGAGGTGTGCAGGAGACAGCTGATCGATGTTTCTCTCTCATCGATGTTTCTAACTCTCCATCCCTCTCCTTTCCTCTCTGTGAAAAATCAATAAAATATATTTTTTAAAAAATAAATAAATAAAAATGCTGAAAAATGTTAATATGTTTAACCAAATTTGAATCACTATTCTCACAAATTTTATTTCAACAGTTTTGTGGACACTCTCCAAAGAAAAAATGGACATTTACCTGAAATGTGGTTCTGACTGGAGACTGATGACATCACACAAATACCAAGAAGGTAGGAAAAGGTTTATTACTCACACAGGAGGCTTTCTGGAGAGAGCAGAGCAGGCCTCCAAACGGGTCCAAATGGCTTGAAAGAGAACAAGGAAAGGAGGCTGGTTCGGGTTTTTATGAAGATTGGTTGGGGCTGGACTGAAGTTCCCCACGGGCAAGTAGGGGCTGGCGTGGTCTGAACTTCCCACCAGCACCAAAGGAGGAAGCGCCTAAGCTTTCTTACCAACTTTCCCTAACGTGGGACAGAAGAGGGGAAGGTGAGGCTTAAAAGCTATCAGCACGCAGCCCTAGCCGGTTTGGTTCAGTGGGTAGAGTGTTAGCCTGCAGACTGAAGTTTCCCGGGTTTGATCCCAGTCAAGAGCACATGCCTGGGTTGGGGGCTCGATCCCCAGTAGGAAGCGTGCAGGAGGTAGCCGATCAATGATTCTCTCTCATCACTGATGTTTCTATCTGTCTCTTCCTCTCCCTTCCCCTCTGAAATCAATACAAATATATTTAAAAGCTGTCAGCACTCAAACATCAACATAGGCAACTCTTAATTACAAACAGTATGTATGTCTTGTGGTACATCAAGTTGAAGATCATTTCCAAGACTTTTAGAACTTGCACCGATATGCAATTCAGTTAACTAATCAATATTCACAGGATGCCAAGATTATTTCTTTCTTTCTTTTTTTAAATATATTTTATTGATTTTTTACAGACAGGAAGGGAGAGAGATAGAGAGTTAGAAACATCGATGAGAGAGAAACATCGACCAGCTGCCTCCTGCACATCTCCCACTGGGGATGTGCCCGCAACCCAGGTACATGCCCTTGACCGGAATCGAACCTGGGACCTTTCAGTCCGCAGGCCGACGCTCTATCCACTGAGCCAAACCGGTTTCGGCTGTTAAGGAGCATGTTTGTCTTTGCCACTTTGAGAAGGCATCCTATAAAGGATGTGTTTGTGTCAAGTAGTAGTTTTATCCTAAAGGAAAGAGACTGGCTGTTACCAAATGAGAACAGGAAAATGTAGGACAAAACCTGAGTGAAAGTAGAAAGTTGAGGAAACTTTGCTGAAAGGGAGTTTTTTCCTGTCATGGTCAAAGCTGACATGACAAAATATTTGGTGGGTGTATTAGTTTCCTACTTTTGCAGTAACAAATTACCACCAACTTAGTGCCTTAAAACAACCCGAATGTATTATCTGTCAGTTCAGAAGTCCAACATGTGTCTTGTGGGCAGAGCTGCATTCCTTCTGGGGGCTCTGGAAGGGAATCCGTTTCCTTGCCTTGTGGAGCTTGTCGACAGAGGTTGCCTGGATTCCTTGATTGGTGGCCTCCTCCCTCTGAAGTCAGCAGTAACCAAGAGAATCTTTCTCACATTCTCACACTGACTCTTCTGCCTCTTCCACATTTAAATGACTGCTGTGATTTCAATGGGTCCACCGGATAATTCAGGGTAATCTTGTTATTTTAAGGTCACATGATTGGCAACCTTAGTTCCCCCATCTGCAATGAAATGAATTCCTCTCGCCATATAACATAATATATTTGCAGGCTGTAGGGATTAGGAAGCGGGCATCTTTGAGGGGCCATTTTTCTGCCTATCACGATGAATTTATCAGATTTTCAAAGGGAGACTTTATGCCAAATATAATACAGGTACAAAAACAGAATTTGGTCTTCTCTCTGGTAAAGTGGAAAGTTTTTCTTGGATTACTGGCCTGCTCTGAGAAGTGGTTGTAAAAGGTTATTCTTACCTTCTGTGATAATTGCCCAGATCCCTATCAATACCCTAGGGTTGCCTGGCAGCTGACCTTGTTCTCCCCTCCGCCCCCCCTCCCGCCCCCCAGATTATGAAAAAAAACTGAGAGCTGAGGCCCAAGGACTTGACATAAACCTCAAAGGACTCCCCACCACCGCAGACCACACGTGGGCCAGAGTTCCTCCTGGATCCTAAGGGAGAGCCACTAAGAAGTCCCATGAAACGCTTGGTCACGTATGCACTGTAACCACAACTGTGGACAACATCACCACAAGTATTGCCATTCTAGCTCCTGAGCTCCCAGAAATTCAATAAGTGGCTCTGTATACTAATAAGGTTTTCCTCCCGCCTGTGTTGTGTGGAATCCACTGATCTGGTTACTCTCAGAACTCAACTAAGGGCTCTGTATTTTAATGCAACCTTTGATAGCATCACTTCTCTTTTCTGTTTGGGCGTCACTTTTCAGATGGCTGAGCCAGCGCCCCAGCTCTGTAGAACAGCAAGCTTTGTCAGCCCCTCCGTCAGGCGGCTCCGCTGATGTTCCAGGGACCGTGCCAACCAGAGCCCTTGAGACACTATTTCCGCCCCTGCTTTCCTCCCCTACTCGTCTTCGGGACACGTGTGACAGTCTCTCCGCTACTCCGCACGCAAAACTCTCCGCTGTCTGAAACAAAAGTGGGAGGTGACAATGTGTAACTTTATCTGAGCCCCGGGTTCCTGGAAAGTAGCAACAGGGCCAGGAAATCCTTTCACATTCTGTAGCCCTTTTGGGATCCAAGAATTGGCCAACCAGCTAACAGCAGAGACATCTATCTGCCCTTGCGGATTCAGAGAGATGCCGTTAAGTTCACCTTTCCTCATCGACTTCCTTGTCGTTGTTTTTTAAATTCTAAAAGCTCTCTTCCTCCTCTTTGTGACATTCGTTCATGATCATTCCTCCCTGTTGTAAGAGACTGAATGAAACATTTACTCAGTTACCTGGTACGTTGGATCTTACACAAAAAATAAGAAAGCCATTCTTAAATTAACTATTTCCCAAGCTGGCTTTTGCTTCACTTGGAACCCCTGCTCTCAAGGAGCAGTGTAGCTTGGTTGGTTTTTCGAAACATGGGGTCCGGAGCAAGTCTCAAACTCGGGCTCTGCCACTCGTACCATGTGATCAATCATGGGCAAGGGCACAAATGCAATGTCAAAATTGCTTTTGTGCCTCTATGTACCCATCTGTAAATGGGGATGATGATGATGATGATGATGATGATGATGGAACCTACCTCACAGGGTTGTTATGTAAAGAACTCAGGGTAAAGGCCAGTGTTGCTCAGCGGTTGGGCGTCAACCTATGAACCAAAAGGTCATAGTTTGATTCTAGGTCAGGGCACATGCCCAGGATGCTGTCTCAATCCCCTGTAGGAAGCTTGTAGGAGGCAACCAATCAATGATTCTCTCTCATCATTGATACTTTAATTTCTCTCTCCCTCCCCCTTCCTCTTAGAAATCAATAAAAATATATTTTAAAAAAAATAACTCATAACCAGTGTGTGGTTCACCAAGCTATACATATGTCTATTATTATTTGAGGAATACCTAAGGCTCCCCAAGCCCTTATATTCTGATGAGTGTTTTTTCTATTTTATATCTGAACTGAAATTTCATACTCACCTTTTAACCCCAGCACATACATAGAAGGAGAACAATAAATATTGAATAAATTAATGGAGGGATGGGTGAATGAATGGTTGGACAGAAGAAAAAGGGAACTATAAAAGAGCAGACAAGTATTATTATAAGCAAAAGATCACTGTTTTTAATCAAATGTAGTATTTCCCCAGTTAAATGAACACATTGAATCCCATTATGAATGAACACATAATCTCACATATGTGTCATTAATGCTCAGAAATCAAGTCAAATACATTTCATTGAGTGTGTGGGTGCTACACAGACAGCTGACAGGATCCAGCACACTGGACTCAATGTTCCAGATCAAGGTGTGTGAGGCAGTAGGACCTAACTTCAATTAATGGCAGCTGTCTGTAGTTTCTTTACTGAGGGAAAGAGTATAAATTAAAGTCTAGCCAGACTGAAATGCATCATTGTTCAACTGAGTGCAGAAACTTGAATTCCCGTTTTTTGATTCATCACTAAGACAGAAATGCTTTCGACATATACTCAGCCTCATCATTCTTCACACCAAGTTGAAATACACAGACTTATCCAGGCACTAAACGTGGGAAATCTTTTTAAACTTTAAAACAGACAGAACTGTATGTCATTTAGAAAAATTAAGCTGTAATGTGATACGCAGTTTATGTTCTAAAACGAATCAATATTCCAGGCAACCAGCCATAATTCTTACGGTATACTGCCCTCCAGTGGATTCCTGTCACACATAACCTCTGAAAAATTTAAATAACCTATACACTAGCTTTCTTTTAGCAGTGATGTTCAATCTTTAACATAAACTTTAAAAATGCTCTTGCAAATACTAAACAATAATCCTCAAAACTATTTTTTCCCCTTAAAGAGCTTTTATTTAAATGATCTGATGTCAAGGTAAAGGACCAGTCCATTTCCCCCAGAGCCTGACCCTCCCTCAGTAGCTGCTGTAGTGCTGGTTTATTTCTATTTTGGCCCATCACTGGCGGGTCCTGAGCCTACTGCTTCTTCTAACTAACTTCGCTCTGGATAAAATGACTCTGCATCTGTCAGAAGAAACTCCAATAGCTCCTTTAAATGCTGCCTTGACACTACCGGGTAAGCAAACAACTATCTCATTTCATAAATGAAAGTCACGAATCAATGGTAAAATTGAGACTAAAACTCAGATGTTCCATTTCCTGTGACCCCTGGATATGTGAAGTTCTGAGAACAGCAAGATGACTTCCAACATACCGTGATTTGATTTGTTCCACTCTGAGTTTGGTTTGGTGAAATGTTTCCTGTCTTTTGTGTCTATTCTGTTTCTCCCAGCCTCCTTGCTAGTATCTGAACACTGCAACCTTTTCTGTTGTTTTAGAACAGAACTATGCAGCTGTAAAAAAGAAGGATCTCTTAACCTTTGAGACAGCATGGAAGGCCCTGGGGAGTATTATGCTAAGCAACATAAACCAGTCAGAGAAAGATACGTATCACATGATCTCACTCATATGTGGAATCTAATGAACAAAATAGACTGATGAACAAAATGGATCCAGAGACATAGAGGCATGGAACAGATACTGACAAATCTCAGAGGAAAGGTGGGGGTGGGGGTGGGGTAGGGGGGTGAGGGTGGGAAGGGTGGGGAGAGATTACCCCGGGGAATTTTTATGCATATGCATTGCCCAAGGACATAATATGGTGAAGGCCTGGAAGGGGTGGGTGTGGGGTGGAGGGGGTCAATACATGGTCAGATTTTAATTTTAGAAAGTTTACTCTGGAGGCAAAAAAAATTATGAGGGATATTTCATTAGCTGTGAGCAATCCAGTTAAGCGGATTGGGGGGGGGGGGGGGGGAGCGGTAATCCAAAGGAGAGATGATGATAATGCAAAGCCAAGAAAGCAATAAATCCAATGCGATAAGTCTTAAGTAATTTACATTAACAATTTTTCCAGGTTTATAAATTCTCTAAAGTGAGTGTTTGTATAAATCATATCAAATTATTTCTCAGGTGAAAAAAATGTTGTAAAAGTGAATTTTTAATCAGAAATAGGACCATATATATCATTAATATAACCAGTTGCTACTCATATTTGCTTATTTGCTTTTCCTCCTAGGGTATCATTTCATATATCTATTGGGTTTTGCTCATCTTTTTTTTTTTTCAAATTGATTTCAGAGAGGAAGGGAGAGGGAGAGATAGAAAAATCAGTGATGAGAGAGAGTCATTGATTGGCTGCCTCCTGCATGCCCCACACTGGGGATCAAGCCTGCAACCCCGGGCATGTGCCCTAACTGGGAATCAAATTGTGACCTCCTGGTTCATAGGACGATGCTCAACCACTGAGCCACGCCAGCTGGGCATTGCTCATGTCTTTAAGTTATCCAATCTATAATCAGATCTGAACCTTGCCTTCTCCAGTATATCCTATCCCTTCTTAGGTTATTTTAGACACTTAAAAGCATTGTTCATGGGCCAAAAGAAATCTCTGAAATAAGAATTAGTGGGAGGAAAGAACTTTAAGAAAAGAAGTGACAATAATGACAGACACTTAGGATAATACTCTGGCACTTCCACAATGACTGAAGACATTCTGAAACACAATGCACTCATCTTGAATTAGACAAGAGCTAAGCTGAGAATCATTTATAAAAGCACCTCAATCCTGGCTCAGTATAAAATAAAACAAGCCTAATTGCAATGCATAAATGAAATTGTATTGGAAAAAATATCCAAGCTCTTCATGCTCTATACAGCGGTGCAAAATTGAGTACGAGTGTGGTCCTTGCCCACATTGCTTAACCTTTCTAGGCCTAGTGTTTCATTTATTTTATTTTATTTTTTATTTTTTTATTGCTTAAAGTATTACAAATGGTATTACATATGTGTCCTTTTTTTCCCCCCGCCCTTGACAATCCCCTGGCCTCCCCTACCCCCCAGTGTCTTATGTCCATTGGTTATGCTTATATGCATGCATACAAGTCCTTCGGTTGATCTCTTACCCCCCTCCCTCCTGCCCCCAACCCTCCCTGGCCTTCCCGCTACAGTTTGTTTCATTTATAACAGGGTTTCACAGCACTATTGACATTTGGAGCAAGATAATTCTTTGTCATGGAGAAAAATCTGGAACATAATCCCAGGCTAAATTTAGCAGGCAATTCTGAGCGTATTTTCTCCAGTGTGGGGGAAAGCTCCTGCCTGCACTCAGCCTCCAGCCTCGTTTCCTGGTGGGTAACTGTTACACACTCATCTCCACAGTACAGACACCACGCACCCAGGCTAAATCTTTGCGGAGAAGAGCAATATTGCCCAAAGGATTATCTGTCCTCTGTGAGAATGGCACTCTGGCTAAAACAACAGGAATTCACATTACAAAGTAAACAACCTGCTTTTTACAACTGCGTTCAAATCACTTTACTATTGTCTTAAGAACGGTAGAGTGGATTGTAATCAAAATTCAAGTTTTCGCTCTTTTGCTAGAAAAACTATAACTTGCAGGCAAGTTTCAAGTCAGAGTTTGCCTTAGCTTCTGCCCATCAACTTTTCTGTATGTTAGCTTGGTTCACTGGTTGCTTTTAAGAACTGATTTTTAGTCTGGGCATCTTGCTACAAATATGAATGTTATTCCTTTTTTGTTTATTTTTCAATTCGAACTATACATTTTAGTTATTTTTAATTCTTGCAAGTAAAAAGCCACATGTGACAGCCAATTTAATTTAAGAATGGTCCAGGCTCCACTATTAGGCGATTTCTTTTCCTTATAGTTGCATTTTCCAACTTTTGCCTAATTTGAAAACATTACGAGCTTTTCTTTGTATTGGTATGTCTTCTCCATCATGACTAGCTCTGGGAGAATAGTGGAAATGCCAGAGCTAAACAATGGGATGGAAAAACATCTGTATAGAGTTATGTATCAAGTAAACATGGAGATTTTTATGGGTTTTAATATTTATCAGCATTCTCAGTTTCTAAAATGAATTTTTAGTTTTTTAAATACATATTTATTGTAAACAGTACTACAGATATCTTTCACCACACTGCCCCCGCCCCCCCCCCATTACCCCTCCTCCTCCCAACCCCTCTAAAATAAATTTTTAAGTAAAAGGTATGGAACTTAAAACAAAACATTAAAATGACTTGTGTGGCCCAAGACACAGCTGAGGGATTTCAAAATTCCCCCCAAAATGCCAGCTGCTGTCAGCTGTTAGTTCTTCAAAAACTGCTTCAAGTGCTGGGGAGGAAGAAGTCGGGGCTGAACCCGTGCACAGGGAGTTCGCTGCCCATGGAGGAAGCAGGGGAAGGCGTTTAAATACAATTAAGTCCCCACTTAACATGGCGGGTCGGTTCTTACAACTGCGACTAGAAGTGAACGGACGCAAAAGGACACCGAGGTCACCACGAACGCGGCACACACACACACACACACACACACACACACGAGGTAAGTTCCCAAGGCACATTTCTGGTCACAGAATCATCACCAAACTCCTACAGAAGGACCCCAAACACCTCTGCTATTCAGCACTGAAAGCATGTGGGCCCCGGCGGACACACCTTGACCTAGTCCAGCCTCTATTCTGCTGGACGGCGATTCCGGCAGGAAAACCCACAGCCTACCAGCCGTGGGCAAACTATGGCCCGCGGGCCGGATCCGGCCCGTTTGAAATGAATAAAACTAAAAAAAAAAAAAAAAAAAAAAAAGACCGTACCCTTTTATGTAATGATGTTTACTTTGAATTTATATTAGTTCACACAAACACTCCATCCATGCTTTTGTTCCGGCCCTCCGGTCCAGTTTAAGAACCCATTGTGGCCCTCGAGTCAAAAAGTTCGCCCACCCCTGGAACCAGTTCTCCTGCAGGTGAACCACGGGTTCTCCCGTATCCATCCCCATAAGCGTGCATGCGCGCGTACACGCGTAAAACCTCAGACAGTTCAGAAAGACGGGGGGGAAAAACAAGTCATCGTAATTTTCCAACCTGTTTCGTCCAGTTCAGGGTCACGGGTGGCGGGAGCCTGTCCAGCAGCTCCGGTGGCCAGGCGACAGGTCCCCTCCCAGGGCCCCGCACAGCCGCTCCCCAGGCCCCCAGGCCCCAGACCAGGACAGTGCGCACAGGCCTGTCCCCTCGGGCGCGGCTTTGGGACGTGGGAGGAAACCCACGCAGACGTGGGGTCAACGTGCCCACGCCACGCACACGGCCACCCCTGCAGGAACCCATTTGTTTTTCTCGTCAACGTTGTACCGAAATGACACTGAACAAAACGAACAACTGTGTTTGGGGACGCGCTGTACCTTCTGTTGCGCCACGTGCTGCGGTCAACAAAGTAAGTAGAAAACCCGCAGAGACGCGGATGTGCTCTCTGCCCTCAGCAAGAGCAGCGCAGTATGAGCCACTGTCCTCCAAAGCCCACTCCACAGGCAGGAACTATTGTGAGAGCGACCCTTGCTTACTTATCTTCAACTGTTCCTGGCTGATTTTGCAAAAAAAAAAAAAAAATAATAATAATAATTTTTTAAAAAATAGGAATGCTTAGTGTCCAGCAAATCTAACCAGTCGCCACCCTGTATAGGGGGAACCAGCTGCCAACGTGCAGGTGTTTACAGGTACAAAGAAGAGTCTTCCATCCCTAGTACCCCAACCACCGTTGGCACCTTCTCTCGGGCATTTAGCTCTCATTTCTCTGGGATAAGGGGTTCTTCAGCCACAAAGAGGGAGTAACTCTGAGTACTGCAAGAAACTATACCACAGTGGTATTTGCATATTTAAATGTTTCTAAGCATAGAAAAGGTGCAGTTGAAGTACAGTGTAAAAGATAAAGGAGTGTGTTGTGTGTGTGTGTCTGTGTGTGTGTGTTTGTGTGTGTGAGCTTGAGGTGGGGGGGACGGGCTGTGGAGGGAGGCAATTTGGGAGGGAGAGTAAATGTCAGGAGGAGGGAGGAATGGAGGGAAAGGGGGAGGAAGAGTAGGGGAAGAGAAAAGGAGAGGAGAGATCAAAAGAGACCCCAAGAGATAAAGCTTGACAGAAGAAATAAAAGAGAAAGAGTGCAGGATTGAGATAGAGCAGGGGTCCTCAAACTTTTATAACAGGGGGCCAGTTCACTGTCCCTCAGACCGTTGGAGGGCCGGACTATAGTTTAAAAAAAAAAAAAACTATGAACAAATTCCTATGCACACTGCACATATCTTATTTTGAAGTAAAAAAACAAAACGGGAACAAATACAATATTTGTATTTGCATGTGGCCCGGGGGCCGTAGTTTGAGGACACCTGAGATAGAGGAATGGGGCTGGGAGGAAAAAGAGAACTAAAGGGAAGCGTGAGTGCGCGTGCAGGTGTGTGTGCATGGGCTGCCACGGCCCACTAATACCACCATATAAGAGGCGATTATTAAATATTTACAAATTTTGAAAGCCAGTTGTTAAACTGCTGGTAGTTTACTATCAGCCAACCATAGAAGTATTTACAACAAGGAAATTCACATCTCTGCCAATCAGGGTCTCTTTTGTTTGTTTGTTTTGAAGAGAGTTCACCAGCACACCATTGACCTTGCCCCGCTCGAATGGGGATACTGAGTGAGATCTATGGACCCATGTGAGGAGGGCAGGTCCTAGACATGGCAAAGCAAGGAGGAGCTGGGTCCCTGTGTGAGCTTGGGCCCTCCATGTGTGAGAAGTGCATTTCTATGTAGCTCGGTGATTCTTACTAGGGGACAACTTTGCCCCCAGGGGACAGTTAGCAATGTCAGGACACATTTTTGGTTGTCACGCTGGGAAGGTGTCAATTGCTTCTGGCATCTGTAGGTAGAGTCCAGGAATGCTGCTAAACATCGGACAGCACACAGAACACCCCGAAAACCAATAATTTTATGGCTCAAAATGTCACAGGTTGAGAAACCTTGACCTAGTCAAGCCACTATGATGTTGGATTGCTATTACAGCAGGAAAACCCATAGCCTAACTCATTCTAGGTGTCTTAGCATTTTTCTACTTTTAAAGTATCTATTCCTTGAAACCTGTGGACACTCTTCTGGGCAAGGAAGAGGTCATTTACCAAGTATATTCCCTTTGGAGAGGTCTAAAAGAGCTAACGCTCCTTCAGAAAATATGTCACTCACTCCTACTCAGAATCTTATTTGGGGAGCAAGTGGTGAGGGTGTTAATATTTCTCTTCCACAAAAGTGATGGGCCCAAAGTGCTCTCTGTAATTACGCGGAGGATGTTATTGAATTTGACCGATTGAATTCCTCTGGTCACATAGAAGTAAAAATAAATTCCACAGAGATGTCCACCTGGGGGGAAATATGTCGACAAAGATTAAACAAATGGAGATCCAAGCTCTCTATGGATGTTCTGTTGAAATAAAAGTAAAAATGCATATTCTTTGAGGGCATAGTGAACCTGAAAAAGAAAAATCAATAAATATTTTCTACTTTTACTGTAATGAGAAAAAGAAAAGGAACAGAGTTCTGATCCCTCCAAGGCAAATAGATTGTCTCAGCATTAAGTTTTAACAGAAGTTCATCTCCCAATTATTTATATATGAATAGTATATCTGTAATATAAATTATATAATTGTATGGATGTGTCTGTGTGCATATAAACTAAACTGATGAGCTCTAAATTTTTAAACATAATTATAATAAAATGAATTTAACCTGACTTTATCTCTCATATTTTACCTCATCAAGGAATCATACTTTTGCAAGTAACAATAAACTTTTTTTTTCATTAGTCTGGATGCACCCTATGATTTTTACCATATAACCCTGTCTGATTTTTTCCTTTCCTCCTTTCTTTCTAAAATTCATCCAAATCTGTAATTTTGTCTACCTCCCTCACCTTCTTAAGCAAAAGTATTCCTCAAACTTATCCTATTGACTTCATCCTGATTTTTAATATACTTTACTTGTGTTCCACTTGATACTCAAATTTATCACATATGCTCCCTCCCAAAAAATGTCTAATATTTACCATTATTATTTCTAATCAGGAACATCCTTCCCTGCCAAATTCAAATATTTTACTAATTTATTAAGTTTTAAAGCTGTTGTTAATCTAATCACCACCAAACATGCATTTATTGACTTCTATATGTGAATGTATATAGTTATGGTTTACTAAGTTGGTATAATATAATGTTATGGTTTACTAAGTTTGTATAATATTAAAGCAACATGTAGTGATTTGTGTTCATATATACTTGAATTTTTATGCTAAATAATTAATTAAATATCTTTTGGAAAGTGTTTGCTTTTCTCGAGAAAGAAAGATATTGAATTTTGAAGAATCTCTAACTCTTTATATATTCCCTAAAGTAATTTATAAGGCACAAAGTCAGCCTTATAAATGTTAACATATACTAGTATGTGCAAAGAACCAACAAAACTGCAGCCTGCATTCCATCCCTGACTCAGAGCTTCAACCTGGCCCCTAAGGAGTCACTTATAACTCCAGATGTGCATGGTTGAGCACACTCTATTGGTTTTTAAAAATTATTATTATTTTTCATACTGCTTGCATGCAATTTATCATACACATTATTAATTCTGTGCCTTTCTTCCGTCGTTCCTCTGATGTTTAGGTTCAGCCCTTGCACCCTCTTTCCAGCTATGCAAACCTTGTCCATCCTTCAACATCTGGAGACCTGAGTCCCAATATAAAGCCTTTTTCAGTTTGCCAGTTTTCACTGATCTTATTCTCTATTCTAACCCCTTTCTATTATCTTATATTCATATGTCCTCTTTTTATATGTAAGGTCATGTGCTGAAAGATTCATTCATTCCTTATCTGTGAAAGTGGTTATTCTGTTTCATTCTTTTCTTCCCCCCTTGGTTTTATATCAAATGAGTATATGTATTTATCCATCATAAACATTGCATTTAGAAATATGAGTCTTAAGGAATTACTAAGGAATAATAGTGAGGTATTTTGTATAAAGGATTAAAATATTTCACATGAATAATGCTAATAATCAAAATTATACATACATAATTAATCTATTAGTTTTCCTGTGTGTTGGGTACACAACTTGAAAAAAAAATGACTTGTGTTGTCCATCGTCATTTATAGCTACACTAGTAATATTTTGCATGTATTTTTCAAGGCAGTAAATGTCAAAGCTTTCTGGCAGTATGAAGCTTTCAGTTTTGCATTCACTAAAGCTTTTGGTATCAGGCACCTATTGTTATAGGTTGGGTAGTCTCACCCTTTTGGAACCAGAAAGGAAAAGTCCACCAGTCATTAAATAGGGGAATTAGAAAGGCATAGTGAAGAAATCAAATACATTGACATTATTAATAACCCCCACACAATTGCCATGTTTATTCCTCACTCACAGAAGAAAAATACTTCAGAGCTATCCACTGGTTAAAAATTATTCTCATCATTATATGTTATGGTCACAAAACCAAACACATGTATGGTAACAATATATAAAATGTCTGGGTGACATCCAAATCACCTATTAGCACAAATGGAGCACTAACACATTCACCACCTCCTGAAATTGGCCATTCTGATTGGATTTCCCTTGATTGGCATTTGGGCTCTTCTCTGACCATTTTAATAGCCTTATTTAATCTTTCATTTTCAATATTGAAACTTGGGGTCTTTCAAATCTCAGTTGGTATATTATGTAAAGGGAAAAATATGAAATAAAAAAGAAACAAGAGTTTTTATAGTAATGGAAGAGAAATAAAATACATAAAATGCTGGAAAGAAAAAATGGTACCATAAAAGTGATTAGTTTGGCTTTTTTTTTCTGCCTGTGGGGCAGTGATTATTCCATTCTGGGGAAGAAATGCATATTTCACTCTTTACTGGCTGAAACAGCTACTGTGACTAAGGTGTATATTTTCTTAAATCAGAAGCACATGTGGGTCACAAGATCACATGGCCAGTCACACTCTTGAAGATTATGGAGGAAAATCAAAAGACAGGAAATGAAGACAACAAGAGATGCCCTCAAAGAGGTTAGTCATCTTAGGAAATCTTGTGAATATTTGTAAAATATAGATTCTATTGGTGTCAGATGTCATAACTGCATAACAATTGCAACACATTAAATTATAGTCTTCACTTTATATAACTCTATAACGTCTCTTAAAATTTACAAACCTGACTAAGTGTTTTTCTACTATGTATAATCATGAAGAGATGGAGCCTTTCATTCGGGAGTGAATATGGGGTAGAGCAGCCTTATAAAACCCTGGGAAGGACCGATACAAGTACAAGCTCCATAATCACAAAAGCTGACTCCTCGTAACATGCATATTGTATTATGGTTGGAGAACCAGAGTTGTATTAGTCTCTGGGAAACTCGAACTAATACAATTAATGGTGGTTTTACTTTCCTCTCACATTTGTTTAAACCAGCGGTTCTCAACCTGTGGGTCACGACCCTTTCACAGGGGTCGCCTAAGACCATCGGAAAACACATATATAATTACGTATTGTTTTTGTGATTGATCACTATGCTTTAATTATGTTCAATTTGTAACAATGAAAATACATCCTGCATGTCAGATATTAACATTACGATTCATAACAGTAGCAAAATTACAGTTATGAAGTAGCAACGAAAATAATTTTATGGTTGGGGGTCACCACAACATGAGGAACTAACTGTCTTAAAGGGTTGCGGCATTAGGAAGGTTGAGAACCACTGGTTTAAACGAATTTAAAACAAAATATCACCAGGTGTATCAGAATTTTATCTCCCAAATATATGTTTTTAAAACTACATGTAGTTCCTAACTAGTTTTTTATATTGCAAAAAAAGGAAACTGCTAATAATTGTGTGAAAGGTAGCTTAAAACAGTCTTTTTAAGAAGTCGAAGTAAGCAAGTGACATTGGATTTTTTTCCAACTGCCATAAAATTTTATCATCTTTTATTCCAACATGGTATTCATTTTTGAAAAAGACTAATAGTTTTTACTCAGTCATTCAATTTTTAGTTTTTGAAGACACTATATAATTAGGAACAAATTTTAATGGCCAAAATCAACTACAGGCTAAAGATAACATTTAAATTAATGTTATTAGGTATTAACAAATGATTACTGAAAATGTAAGCCACTTCTCCAATCCTTGCACTGCTCTAATGAGTCTCCTTAGGTGTCCTGACAAATGTTTCTTTGACATTTGCTTCCAAAAGCCTCTGAAATGGTTCAAAATATTATTCCAATGACATTTACTCCAAGACTCCACCAACTAAAAGGCTAATGCTTCCTAAACCTGGATGAGCATCCGAATCATCTAGGGCAGTGGTCGGCAAACTCAGTCAACAGAGCCGAATATCAACATTACAACGATTGAAATGTCTTTTGAGAGCCAAATTTTTTTAACTTAAACTATATAGGTAGGTACATTGTTATTAACTTAATTAGGGTACTCCTAAGGCTTAGGAAGAGCCACACTCAAGGGGCCAAAGAACCGCATGTGGCTCGTGAGCCACAGTTTGCCGACCACAGATCTATTGGGTACACTGAGCTTTATCCTTCTAGGTATTGACTGAGTAATTCCGGGAGAGACCTAACATCTGTTTGATCTCAAACAAGTCATGCTGTGATGCAGAGGATAGGGTCCAGAAGTACCGATCCCCCAATATATTCTCAAATGGCACAAGTATGGGTTTCAGCAAACCAGCATGTGGCTCAAGCCACTCACATTCTAATCGTTCACAGTGAAAAACTGCCCGCCAGTGGGAGGAGTCACCTGAGTGGTGTACCGCTGTACATGCTGGCCAGGCCACCTTCTTTATCTGCTTCTGAAACTCCATTTCCTACTTTAAATAAGAATTCTGGTCTTTATCCACAAGTAGGAATACCTCCTTCTATGGACTAAATGTTTGTGTCCACCCCCCACCCCCAATTCATATTTTGAAACCCTAATTGCCAATGTGATGATATTTAGAGGGGGGGGCCTTTGAGGGGTAATTAGGTTTGGATGAGGTCACAAAAATAAGAGTCCTCATGATGGGATTATTGTCCTTATCACAAGAGATCAGAGAGCTAGCTCTTCCCTCTTTGCCATGTTAGGATCTAGAGAGAAGATGGCCATCTGTGAGCCAGGGGCTCTCTCCACACCCCAACTATGCTGGCACCCTGATCTGCCCCCACTGGCATTCCTGTACTCCATTATCTTGCTCTGCTCTTTCCTGTAGTGTGTATTGCTACCATATTAGAGAATTCATTTAACTTTTAAATAGAATTTAATTCCCTAAGAACAGAAATCTTTGTCAGCTTTTTTCACTAACATATTCTACACAGTTGGAACAGTGACTGGCAGCTAGTTGAGGCTCTATAAATATTTACCAAATTATTCAATCTTGGTCACTTTCTATTTTCTTCCTAATACTTAGTAAAATGTAGCTCAATATTTACATATTACGAAGTATTTTTTTTATTTATTTTTATTTATTGATTTATTTTTTATATATTTTATTGATTTTTTACAGAGAGGAAGGGAGAAGGATAGAGAGTTAGAAACATCGATGAGAGAGAAACATCGATCAGCTGCCTCCTGCACACCCCCTACTGGGGATGTGCCCGAAACCAAGGTACATGCCCTTGACTGGAATCGAACCCGGGACTCTTCAGTCTGCAGGCCGAGGCTCTATCCACTGAGCCAAACCGGTCAGGGCCATATTACGAAGTATTATGTTTATTCTTTCTGCGCATCTCTCTGCCTCTGGATGATACACTGTATACAAAGCTATGTAATTCTTATAAGTAAACAACTTTCTCATGAGTTCTTCCCTAAAGACTACTCACTACCCAGATCACCTCTTCCTCTTGAAGGTCAGAATATTTTTTGGACTAGACTCACTGCAGTTAATTTAGCTGTTTGATACCTGGTTAGGAAAATCTCTCCCTGCCCCACCACACATAACTATCACCAAAATAAACCACTATTCGTGAACCATTGATTAACATAAAGACTTTGAATTGCTGGTCTCTAAGCTCAGCTTTTCATGTTTTTGGAAGTCAGTGGCATCGCATAGTATTCTAGGCCACGGGCACAATCGGTTTGGGGATCTCAAATGTCTCCCAGCCTTGGTTCTATAAACCGAATAAAACAATTCATCTCCAAGCCCTTAGGAATTGGCCCAACTTATAATTAGGGTGTCCCCTTCTACTTGGAAGGTTTTTACATGGCCCTTCCTATCCGAGAATAACAAGTGGGGAGCCGGCAGCCTATGGAGAGGAGCATCATCCATGCCACTGGGGCCTGCCTACTCTGAGCAAACCAGACATGTCATTGCCACATGCCAAATTCACACAGAGTCCACAATGGGTTTGGAGCCCAACGCCTCATAGAAGAAGACCATGTTCCCCTGTGGATGTTCTCCCGCAAGGGCCCAGAAGGCATGACAGCAATCACTCTGTTCTCCTGGTTCTGGCCACTGCCCAAGGGTGCCCTCTCCACCTCCCTCCCTCTTGAACCTGCTGGCACACATTGAGCAGCCAGGAGCGGAGCAGGACATTCAGGATACTGGCTCTCTCACTGCCCTCTGCACCAGCTGCATCTTGGAGTTGTGACTATCTCTTCCTACTGCACAGCTTTCAGGAGTTGAATTGGAGTGAAGGTGGGGGTAGGAAATATTAGCCAAAATGGAATGTGAGAATATGTTGGATTTCAGTGGCATGTGCTTTTTCTTTCCTGTCTATGTTTGGGTTTTGTATTGGTCTTTTTAAAAAAAATATTTTATTGATTTTTTACAGAGAGGAAGGGAGAGGGATAGAGAGTTAGAAACATCGATGAGAGAGAAACATCGATCAGCTGCCTCCTGCACACCTCCAACTGGGGAATGTGCCCACAACCAAGGTACATGGCCTTGACCAGAATCAAACCCAGGACCCTTAAGTCTGCAGGCCAATGCTCTATCCACTGAGCCAAACCGGTTAGGGCTGTATTGGTCTTTAGTGTGTTTGGTCACTACTGGTGCAAACTGTATGTGAGTTACATAGAACGCTAGGAGAAAAAATATATTAACCATTAATGTATTCATAGTTTGTTGTGGAGGCAACATTAAGACCTTATTCCAGTTCTGAAATAGCAAGCAGATCTCTGGTCCTCCCTGGTCCTGATCTCGGTTGGGAATGCCAGCAACACACCAGCCTGTTCTGGGGCAGACGTCAGCGATCACTGTGCTCACCCCCAATGCCCTTTGGTCTCTTGACCACATCATGCACTTCACCAGCCACCCCAACCCCAGCAATATGTGACCAAGAAGCCACTGAATTTTCAGTTTCTGACTTCTCCCAGTTAATAATAATCCAAGCCCAATGCCCAAAGATAAAGATCTAAAACCAATTACCATGCCTCTGTCAGGGATCACGAGGGCACTCCAACAACTCGAAAGGTTTCATACAATATCACTGCATTAAAAAAAAAAATGCATAACCAAGGCTTAGGGGAATAAAGGGGCCTTCTGGCATAAAAAGCACTAGAGGACTCCCACACAGCCACGTTTAATAAGCCATGTTTCAGCGGATGCTTTGTATGGAGACATTTCCAGGGTGCGTTTCATGCTGTAATGCTCAGCAGCTGCAAGGCTAACCCTCAACGTGTTCCATATGGAGCTGTGATTATGATCGGCTCCTTCTGGAAAGGCTCTCCTGGACTTCTTCTTTAATTAGGATTCAGATGCGCAGAGGGCCCACAGAAGATGGGAGAGAGGCCTTTTATTTCCACCATTATCATTTCTCTCAGGCAAGATCACCTTTCAGAAAAAGGTGTGCAGATTCTCTCTAATCTTCACAAAAAGAGG
The DNA here is from genome assembly GCF_028538775.1 of Myotis yumanensis. Classification (NCBI taxonomy): domain Eukaryota; kingdom Metazoa; phylum Chordata; class Mammalia; order Chiroptera; family Vespertilionidae; genus Myotis; species Myotis yumanensis. The sequence goes on from NW_027223766.1 coordinate 18,494,842, forward strand.
TCCAGCCTGTTAAACTAAATCCTCTCGTTTTTAAAAATAATCTGAACTTGACTTTGAGGCAGCAAGCTTCCGCAAAATAGCAATTGTTCATTGCTCTACTGAAAGGTGCTGTTGGTGTCAAAGTGGGTTGGGCCATTTGTAAAAATAGTATGTATATATACCTCACTGAGAAGGGTAGACACAGGAACCTTAGGAAGAAGCTGACTGACCATTTTAATGAGATAATGCCCCCCCCCCATACATTATCTTAGACAAGGCAATCATTTAAATTAACATATACTGAAGGCTGGAATGATATCAGTAAAAGAGCTACCAGAAATCAACTATGCATGCAAAAACAGAATTCATAAAAGGAATAAATTATTTGACTACTAAAACTGTAAAGCTTCTATTTGACACAATGCTATAAATTTAATTAAAAAGTTAAAAAAAAAACTCAGGCTGTGGAGAGGAGATTGCAGTACATATATGTCAAACTGTGGATTAATATCCTCCATATAGAAAAAGCTCTTACAACTCAATAAGGACAAAAATATATAAAACATCCCAATAGAAAATTTAACAAAGCCAAAGAACAGGAAATTCACAAAAGAGCAAACACCAGTAAACATAAAGTTAAACCTAATTATTAATTAGCGTAAGAAGAGCACACATTTAATCTATAATAATAAAAGTGTAATATGCTAATTAGACCAGACAGCTGAATGACCTTCCAGATGTCCTTCCAGACAACCTTCCGGATGAAGCCAGGGCTGCAAGGGCCAAGGCAAGCCACCGAGGCTGCGAGGGCCGAGCCCTTTGCATCGGACCTCTAGTAATTTAATAAGAGTGGAAATAGTTTTTCCAAAGGAGCTAACACTTTGAACTGCTGGAGTCTGCTTTTATTGAATGAATGCCGTACAATCTTTGCAATTAGGCTCATAGGAGAATGAATTTATCCATGAGGAATTTGCTTTCCTTCTGATGACATTTTATCCAGAAAGCAGTCTCCAGTGAAGCCCATAGGAGGGTTCAAGGGATGATGTCACGCACACATTGCTGCTTCAACTCGGGAGTGGCTTTCCATGTCAATCCAGGAGCAAACACGTGGCTCTGTGTGCCTTCCTCCCCAGACCACTAAAACCTGGAGATGCAGGGCTGCTTTCCAAATGAGCTCTTGCAGCAGGAACTAAAAATCCTGGGGTTAAAACATTCTCCACAGGAATATATGCTTTACAATAATAGGTGGCTGAGTTTTGATTCGGTGACTGAATAGCCCACCTCCATTTCATTGACGTCTAAGATGACAGAGCAGCTGCCAGAGCCATCAACAAGATGGTGGTTCAGTGACTTCCACCACTAAGGGCATCATTCAGTGGTTAAACTGCTGCATCCCGTGAATTTAGGGCTCTTGCTCTGTGTCCCAGGGTCCCCTATTCCCTCTCACCCCAGTTCTCCAGTAATCTAAGCCACGTCTCATTGGGATTCCACAGGTAGAAATTCAAGGGAATGCTGCTCTCATCTCTACAAGCCTTGTGGTAGAATCCCACAGAGCAGAATCCCACGGGGAACGAGCCTAGCCATCAAGGACTGGTTCTCTGCCCTGTTTGAAGATAACTGGTGCCGGGCCAGTATGGTTCAGTGACTGAGCATCAACCCATGAATCAGGAGGTCACAGTTCGATTCTCTGTCAGGGCACATGCTTGGGTTGAGGGCTCGATCCCCAGTGAGGGAGAGGGAGGTGTACAGGAGGTAGCTGATTGGTGATTCTCTCTCATCATTGATGTTTCTATCTCTCTCTCCCTCTCCCGTCCCCTCTCTGAAATCAATAAACACATATCTTATAAAAAATTAAGGTTCTCAAATTGCCTTTCAGAAATACTTTAAAATAAAATAAAATAAAGATAGTTGGAAATTTTCAGTGTTCCCTAACATGTAGCCTTCACCCTCCACCCCACCACACAGTCACATACCAAACACATGTATCCGACCTAGAACTTCAAATTCACCATAAAGACACAGTAAGAATATCCGTGCCAGAGTGGGATCCAAGTCCAGCACTTTCTTGCACCTCAAGTGTGTGGGCTTTAGTGGTCACAGTTTTATGTAGTATCATTATATTTCTGCTTTCAACCTATACGAAAGCATCCTTCATGATACTTTCCCCCACCATGACAAATGCGTAAACTTGTCAGGAGAAACCGGAGCCATCCCAGGTCGGACCATCTGCCCTGCCATCTTGCCTCCCACCTCCAGTCACTTATGTGAAAACATACAAGCCCAGGCACAAGCTGTCATTATCTATGGTTTGCCGATCAACTACACCCTGAAACAAAACTTGGGAGAATAAAAAAGGCTTCAGGCAGAACAGGACCGAATCGAGGGAAAACTGAGATTGATACGGTCTTTCTTAGTTGCCTCCCCACTTTGCATTTCAGAATTCTCCTTGCATCCGGGCTGTCCCCACCTTGCCCTCAGGTCATACAGGATGACATGCTCTTCTCCAATAGCTGAAGGTCATCACTGGGGAGTTTTCTGTGGACTTGTCCCGCCTGAGTAGCATTTAGTTATCTGAATAAGAAAGATGATCTCTTCATAAATGCAATCAAATGTTACACACTCTATTTCATTCCTACCTTTTAGAACCCTGGTATCTTCTTGCTTCTCTGGCAAAAAAACTATAATGCAATGAATAGGTACCAGTAAATTAATGTTACCTTTCCCTGGAAAAATAGTTAATCTTTTTTTCATTTTTCTCAGTTAACTAATATCTATTAAGTACTTACTGTGAATGAAGCCCTAGGCTACAAAAATGAATAAAATAGGGTTTCTGCATTTAAGGATAAACTTACATTCTAGCTAGAAGGAAAGGTGCACAGCAAAACACTAATTGAACAACAAAAAAGGATTATGATACAACGGCATTAAGAGCTAGAATAGATGTGTGCAAAAGCTGATATGGAACACTGGACAGGAAAAAGAATGAGAAGAATGAATGAGAGCATCTGGAAATAAAACTAAAAACAAACAACAACAAAAACACCCTAAAGGCCAGTTGTGAAAAGCTGTGTGTTGTTCTGAAAAGTTAGACCTCTCTCTTCCTGCAAGTGGAAGATTTAAACAATCACTTTCTGAGATAATGCGACCCATGAAGTGACTGTGTGAGAGAAAGGCTTCAGGTCTACCACCAGTAAAGAATATGCTTTGGGCCCTAACCGGTTTGGCTCAGTGGATAGAGCATCGGCCTTCGAACTCAAGGGTCCCAGGTTCGATTCTAATTCTCTATCCCTCTCCCTTCCTCTCTGTAAAAAATCAATAAAATATACTTTTTAAAAAAAAGAATATGCTTTGGGTCCCACAGATCTTTCAGAGTTGCCACCACCCCAGCACTGGCCCTAACCCCCCTTACTCCCCCCCCCCCCCGACACACACACTGTCCTGACACTGTGATTAGGAGGTAGTTGTTTAAGATATTTTAAAACATTATTTCAGTCTGCATAACCCTGTCTTTTCTTTCCAGATGATTTCAGGGAAAGGGTGATTTATACCTCTAATAGAACGAGGTACAATGTTATTAAATAAAAAAGGTTTTGGAGATCAGCATTTTTACTTGTTTGGAAATAGCAAAATCCATCAATAGACAGTGCTAAAAGAAAGTATAAACTTCAACTTTAATTGACAAACAGATTTCCAGCAGATGTCAGATGTAAAAGAATACAAATGGATAGAATAAAAGGAGTATGATAAAAACTACAATTTAGAAATTTGTAATGAGTCTTCTTGTTTCTTTAATATATGGTTTGGAAACCCAGCCTTGTGAATGTGATAAAACATAACATTTAATATTATACATCTCCTTGTAAAATTTTAAAGCCACTGCAAATGATTTTTACAACCACAGCTATGCACTATGGGAAAGTTTAAGCCAAAACATACAGGAATGGGAGCCAATGAGAGAAGTGAGTAAAAAGAGAGATTGATGTATGTTAAGCTTACAAAGAAAAAAAAATTGAGAACTTTCCAAAAGTGCAGAACTAAATTCAATCCTATAACTATACTAGAGGCCCGATGCACAAAATTCGTGCAAGAGTAGGCCTTACTTTCCCCAGCTACCGGCACTGGCTTCCCTCTGGCACCCTGGACCTGGGCTTCCCTCACAGCCCCAGCTTCATCAGGAAGGACGTCCAGTCTAATTAGCATATTACGCTTTTATTATTATAGATAAGGAACCTCTTAAAACTAAAATAGACATGCCATTTAGAATTTTGAAATTATAATTGGCCTTTCAGCATTATTTTGCATTGAGTTAGTCTCCTTTAACTATTAACCCAGAAATACCAGCCCAACCAACACACCTTCCATGCACCCCTAAAATTGGATAAATAGCATTATTTTCATCAGTATACATGAATTTCAAATTTTTGCTGAATGACTGCTTAATGTGCATTTTAAAAAATATATTTTTATTGATTTTAGAGAGGAAGGGAGAGGGCAAGAGAGATAGAAAACATCAATGATGAGAGAGAATCATTGATTGGCTGCCTCTTGCATGCCCCCTACTATGGATTGAGCCTGCAACCAAGGCATGTACCCTAACTGGACATCAAACCATGACTTCCTGGTTCATAGGTCAAATCAACCACTGCAACACCAGCTGGGCTTAATGTGCATTTTAAAAAGGATTACATGCATTGGCACACAGGAAAGCTACAGGAAGTTCCCGATTTATAATTTGATTGCATTCAAAAATGTATTGCAAAGTTGACTAATTGGAACTCAGAATGTATCCTTTTGTGGAAATAAATGGTGGATAATTTCCTGGACTGCCCACACCAGGTAGGCCAGGCCATGACATACCTTAACTATTGCTGCAATAGCACAGGCTAAATTCTAGGTCCAGACAACAGGGCCTTTTGGTAGAGTAGGAGGAAAGAATATATAGCGAGGTTTGCGCCTTATTTTGTAGGTTTACTATTATTATATATTAAATAGGTTAAGACTGTCTACTCTAGGTCATTCTCTTTCCTCCCATGTGGTGTCTCTCTACCCGGTGTTTGGACTCCTCTCTTTAGAGCCACCATGTGTCATCGGCTAGCTTCGGTGGCACTCCCAGCCCCCACCCCCAACCCCTGCTAGCAAAGTGTACCAAGCTCTAAAAGTACCTTCCTTACCTGCACCCCAACCCAAACCCTCGGTCTTCATAGTGAGAGTTCTGCAGAAGGGGAGACAGCATTAGGGAGGCACATTTGCAGTTCATTAGACCTGCCACTTACAAGCTTTCTTATTGACCAGAATTAATTTAGTAACAGCCGTTTTTCTAGCTGCTTGTTATGGCTTTGGAGAGATCAAATTGTCATTAAGAAAAAAATCAATACATTTTCAGATGCTCCATTCTTGGCAGGAAGAGAACCCTGGCAAGCGTCCAGATAGTGGAAGTTCCCGCCGCCATTATTTCCTGCTCCTGTGCCAGTTTTGGATTGGTTTACAAAATGTCTGTGGCTTATCACTCTCCTTTCCTCTTTCCTTGAATGTTCTTCACCTCATTTTCTCTAAGTGCCCAGTGTTCCCTTTAAGTGAGATCTATGTTTTCAACTAGGTGCATTTGTTACTGTCCTAGTCTGGTCATGAGATCTGTTGTTACACGAAACCATGTTGTCTTTGCATCTAGTCTGAACTTGGGTCAAGAGGCAGCAGGTGAGGAACAGGGGTGGCAGGGAGGATCTGGCTCAGGGCAAACTCTTAAGATCCATGGGGGCTGCCTAGAAAGGGTCATGAGAAGGATTCTAGGAGAAGGTTTCCATGCCCGGGACTCATCAAAGTTTCTTAGAGGAGACATAAACCATGTCAACAGACACCCCTGGTCTTCAGGCATCACTGCTCTTCAGGCATCTGTTGGCCACCCACAACTGTGGACTTTCACTGTCCTTTCTGGTTGTGCTAGGCCAGTGATGGCGAACCTATGACACGTGTGTCAGAGGTGACATGTGAACTCATTTTTTTGATTGATTTTTCTTTGTTAAATGGCATTTAAATATATAAAATAAATATCAAAAATGTAAGTCTTTGTTTTACTATGGTTGCAAATATCAAAAAATTTCTTTATGTGACACAGCACCAGAGTTAAGTTAGGGTTTTTCAAAATGCTGACATGCTGAGTTCAAAAGGTTCGCCATCACTGTCCTAGGCTCTATTTTATCAGCTCCACAGCCTTCTTTTCTCTTCCTTCCTTCCAAGAGCAAAGCAGAATTCCTGCTAAGTCTCCAGAAGGGCCACATGGACTTTTCTTCAAAGCCTTGGTCCTGCCATTACTGGGATGTCCTCTGTCCCCAAATCTTATCGAGACCTTCCAAGCAAAACAATGTTCCTCCTAAGAAGACATTCTGTTCCCATTGCCCTCTAAGAAGATGAAGTGGCCAACAAGGACTGCCTTCAGGGGAAGCCCCAGTGGCCAAATAACTGGACAGCTGAACAGAACAACTACTTCTGGAAGTCAGAGGGCATGACCTGCTGAGAGGTGCCCCTGTTTTGAAACATGACAATGGAAATTGTTCAAAGACAGTGGATAGTCAAGACGAAGATTTCTAAATAAATTTAAAATTTTTACTTTCTTTCAATCATACTAAAATTATTCTACCTAGAAGTTAGGAGGCTATACTTGTGTGGCAATTTAAGATAAAAAAAAAAAAGCATGTGGTAGAGTGGGAACAGTGTGAATCCAGCCAAACCTGTGTTGGGACCCAATTTTGCCATTTAGCAATTGGCTGGGGGCAAAATATTTCAATTTTTTTTAACCTTTTTAAAAAATTCCGAGCCTTAGTTTCCTAATCTCTTAAATGAAAATAATAAACCTTGCCTTAGCTGGGTTGGAGTTTTTCCTAGTTGTTTTTTTTTTTTTTTTTTTTTTTTTTTTATCCTTGGTTTGTTTCGTTGGAAGAAGAATTTTGGTTTTCTACTTCCCTTACTTTTCCCTCCAGTCATGTATTGTTTCTCCCTATGCACTGAATATAATACCATGGAAACTTTCTGTTCCTCATGCCTAAATTAAACCCAACATCAGTAATTTTTCTCTTTTTTAAAAAAAATTATAATATCAGCATTCAGTGAAAGAGAGATGACAAGCTTAGGAGCTAGACAGACCTGGGTTCCAAGCATACCCTTGGGTTAGTCTCTCCCTCCATCACTTACTCCTCTGTAAGTGAGGATGCTAACACACACCTGACCAGACTATTGTCAGATGGAGAGATGCTGATGTAGAATCTGGCACACAGCAAATGTGCACTGAGTAAGAGCCCACCATGGGGTGTGCCGGTCCCTAACTCATATTCTGTCGCTTGCAGATAGGATCCCTCCCCCCACCTCCCAGCCCCCACCCCAGTTATTCACGAAGGGCAGCTACAAGGAATGCCAGTGGATAACTCATATACTCTCAAGGGACCATTCTATGCTTAGGACAGAGAGGCACTGCAGAACACTGTAACTGACAGTGAATAGTGGCCACAGAAATAGCTGGCCCTGCAGATTGTTTGCATTTCCATTGAGACCCTCCTGTCACCCTTTCAGGATGCAGGTGCCAGAGCTCCAACTGAGGCCTGGGAGTGTGGCATGCTGAATGAGTTCCTTCATCTTTGAGTTCAGTCATTTAGCACCAAAGAGAGAATAGCAAAGAGTAGATGGTCGATACATTTGTTGATGATAAATTAATGGCACAAATACTGTATCCGTTCCTGTGCCCTAGCAATGCCAAAATGTTTAGAAAACGAAAGCAATGATGCAGTCAATAATTAGGATGCCAAAAATGTTTAACATCACACTTAATCAAACATAGCAATTCTGCCTTATTTAGCCCGATTATAACAATCAGCTACTTTTATTATTTTACACCCTCAGGCTGGTTATCTACCTGACTATTGCCAGGGTTTAAGATTCAAATTAATACAATATTGGGGGTCATTTTTAGTATTCAGAATTCCTTCAATTCTGATACTTAAGATGAAAAATTTTTTAAGTATCAATTTTCTATAGTATACACTATTTAATTATAAAGATACAGGTCATAGGTAGCCAAGTGGTAGCTAGAAACAAAACATTGACTTTTATTTAACAATTTTAAGTTTTTCATCAGACTCTGACTAAAAATTTGTGCGCAATAAAAATGGCATTTATTGCACTAAAGTTTAGCATATTAATGATAGCCAAATTCATCATATTTTCTGTTCCCAAATTCTCTAATATGATTTTGTTTGCAGATACTAAAAATCATGTAGTTTTGTTCAGTATAAAAGCATGAGTGCATTATTTTTGTCACTAGAGGGCAGAAAATTAAAGTACATTGTTTCCTAAGCCCCTTAAAGATAAAGGTACAATGTTTAAGGAGTCCTAATAATTCCCTAAAATTAACCCAGCAAATAATTCATAAGCATTAGTAAAGGTAACAAATAATAAACTCAATTGTTTTTGCTTTAATGTTTATAGGAAATAACATGAATCTTTATTGGTTGATAATCTTAAGAATGAACATTTCTCCTAACACAATATATCTTTTGTTTTTATTTGCTGTAATAAAAAAAAATCCCTTTTTGCTTTCTTCTGTGGCTATCCATCATAAAGTGGGTTCTTTTCTCAGAAGTTTATTTAACCTTGTTAAATCTTTAGCTAATGTTTTAAATGTTAAATCCTGGAACTCCCCTTTTGACTTGCAGTCACCTTCTGAATGGCTTTCCGGGTGCTCTTCCATAGCTGGCACAGTTGGGAATGCCTCCTTGCATAAGACCTCCAGGTATATGCAGAGAGAGGTATTTGACAATTAGCATTTGTGGAAGTACCCACTGAATGAACCAGAAACAGCTCAGTCCCTTCCTGTACCCCTTGGATTTAATTTACAAAGTTAAAGTTAGAAATGTAAATAATAAAATAATACAAAGGAACATTATAATATATGAATGCTGTGGACAAAGAATTCGAATCAAATGATCTCAGGCTTCCACTGATTGTTTGTCCCAACCCTAGTGTAGTAGGGAAAATAATGGCCTTCTGGAACCTGTGACTGTTACCTTCCATGACAAAGGGACTTGCAGAGATGATTAATGTAGAGGACCTTAAGAAGGAGAGATTTTTCCCTAGCCGGTTTGGCTCAATGGATAGAGCATCCGCCTGCAGACTGAAGGGTCCCTGATTCAATTCCAGTCAAGGGCACATGCCTGGGTTGCAAGCTCATTCCCTAGTAGGGGGCATGCAGGAAGCAGCCGATCAATGATTCTCTCTCATCATTGATGTTTCTATCTCTCCTTCTCCCTTCCTCTCTGAAATCAATAAAAATATATTTTTAAAAAAGGAGAGATTTTCTTGGATTATCCAGGTGATCCCGTCTAATCACATGAGCTCTTAAAATCTGATGAAGGAAGCAGAAGGGAAAGGGACAGAGAGATGAGAGGGAAGAAGAAGGAGGAGAGATTAGATGTATGAAGGGAACTGACCTATCACTGCTAGCTTTGGAGATGTGGGAGCAGGGCCACAAGCCAAGGAATGTGAGTGGCTTCTAAAACTTGTGAATGACCCTCATCTGACAGCCACAAGAAAAGGAGGCCTATGGTCCTCCAGCCAGAAGGAACAGGATTCTGCCAACAATCTGAATGAGCAAGGAGATGTATGGAGCCTTCAGAAGGGAACACAGCCTGCAGAAACCTGGCTGTGAGCCCAGTGAAACCTGTGTTGGCCTTCTCACCTCCAGATGTGTAAGATACTTCTCTTGTGTTGTTTCACCTATTAAATTTGTGGGAATTTATTATAGCAACCTTAGGGAACAAAAGCATGTGGCCACTACTGATGGAAGAGTTCCCCTTTCCAGACAGACCTCATCAGGCATTTTAGCTTGGTCTGGTGCTCCCAGCTTCTGGAACATTCCCCAGTTTTTTTCACCTTACCCACAGTTCTGCCTGAACTGAGTCTTCTAGGAGGAGTTAGCCAAAATAAATGGGAGTTGTTTCAGTCAGAAGGGCCAATGATGGGATATTGTATGCCATGGGGGGAAGGAACTGAAGGTTGCTCTGTGTTTTGAAGCATAAAGTGAGGCAGGGAGCACAGAGAAGGAGCCTGAAGAGACAGGCAGGGCCAAACTAGGGAAACAAATACCATGTTAAATAACATCTTAATCTGTAGAAATGGGAGCCATTCATGGCCTGTTAGGCAGAGGTTTAAGCATGTGCTACACAGGTGAGCATTCTTGAAGCTGTCAGGAAAAAGGATTCAAGGGAAATGAAACATTAGAATGTTCATGTAGAAAGCCAGGTAAGATATGATGCTGACCTAAGATAATGGTAGGAAGGACAGTTGTTTGAGGATGAATCCAACAAATGTTTAGCTCATGAAATCAGTGGAACTTAGTGATGGATTAGATATGGGATTTGAGTGAGAGATAGGGTCATGACTTACTCTTGGTGTCTGGGTGAATAGTAGTACCCCAATAGAGATGAAAATATACAAAAAGAAGGACAGTTTAGTGGAAAAGAAGGTAATGTGCTATTTTTGGTATATGCTCTGGAATTTGAGATATTTATAGAATATCAAGGATGAGCTGTCCATCACTCAGCTGGATATTTGAGTCTGAAGTCCAAGAGAGATACCTACGTTAAGTATAAATATAGAAGTTATCAGTGTCTGGCATATGGGGAGTAGTGAAAATCAAGAGTGTAATCATTTTTAGAAAGAATATGTAGAACAAGAGGAAATAATCTCACATTAAACCCTAGTGTACACAATATTAGGACTACAGAGAGAAAGAAGAACCCACAAAGGGACCAGAGAAGGTAGTCAGTGAGATTTGAGGAAAACCAACAGAATGTGATGTAAACAGAGTGAAAAAGAGAAGAGAGATTCCAGATAAGGGAAGTGACCAGCAGTAAAGTAAGACCTACAACATGTCCTTGAATTCAGCATGTAAGAAGCCATTGGTGATCTTTGATGGCAGTCCCAGTAGCACAGGCAAAATTGAAGCAAGTTACAGTGAAATGAGCAGTATACAGCACATAAGAAAGTAAGGAGAGTGTTACTTCTTCCTTAATATTGATTGAATTTTTTCCTTTGACATCTATTCATTGTCTTACCAGGACATGGTCTCTTGCCTGTTTCTTTAAAATTAGTTTACTGAGCACCTACTCAATGCAGTGCATTGACAGAGGGAACTAGGGAGAAGATAAAAATATATAAGATGTAGGGTCTTCCCATTAAGGAACTTACAGTTAAAAGGCAAGATAATGCAGAATTAAAAACAATAGGTGGCCTTATTGAACGTGTTCAATGTGTGAGACACTGATTTCATGAACTCTTTTAATCTTTATGAAGAAACGGAAGCACAGAAAGATTATGTAACTTGCTCAAGGTCACTCATCTAGTAAATCTAGTAAATATCTACCTATATCTATATCTATACCTATATCTATCTATCTATCTATCTATCTATCTATCTATCTATCTAAAAGCCTAAGTGACCATCTGACCATTCAGCCATCTGACCGGTAGCTATGACGTGCAATGACCACCAGGGGGCAGACACTCAATGCAGGAGCTGCTGAGCTGTGGTGACTTGGCAGCTGCAGTTCTCAGGTGACGCACCCGGAACCAGAGAGGAGGGAGCCTGATTCTGGGGTGTATCACCCGAGAACCGCCCTCTCGCAATCCGGGACCCCTTGGGGGATGTCGGAGAGCTGGTTTTGGCCTGATTCCTGTAGGCGAGGCCGAGGGACCCCACCCGGGCCTCTAGTTCATATAATAATTCAACTTCAGGAAATCTGTTTCCAGAGTGTATGCATTTAACTACTATGACCTACAAATCTAAGGAAAAGTTGGGTATAATAGGGGGACAGGAGAGAGGAATCATAAAATACTTCAGGCATTCAGAGGAGAGAGAAAATGAGTTCTGTAGAGGTAATCAGGAAAGAGTTCATGAGGATGTGGCATGTGGATAAGTTTGATGGACATGTGAGGTATGGTGGCTGAGAGGGAGGCAACAAGGCTGAAGGAGCAAGATAACCAAAGGTCCAAATGTGGAGATGGAATTGCATGTGGGATGCAAGTGTGCCTGGTTTGGTGTAGAAAGATGAACAGGGAGCTAAAGGGCTGAAAGGGAGGTGTGGCCAGAATTTGGAGGAAATTAGGCCTTTGAATAGTTAGCCAAAATAAAAAAAATCTACAGATGGTTTTAAGAAGGATTAAGAATATGATTGGTGTTATGTTTTTAGAGAGATTAATTCAGCAGCAGCAGTGTTTAGGGAGAACTCAAATACCACCTCTCTTTAATCCCACCTACCTCCCAAATTTCCCTATTAGAAGTTATCCTAGAATTCTGCATCAGTTTTCAATGGCTACTATAGCAAATTACCACAAAATTTGGTGGCTTAAACAACCCACTTTTATTCTCTTATAGTTCTGGGCTGGAATCAAAGTATTGGCAAAGCCATACTCCCTCCAGAGACCCAAGGGGAAATGTGTCCTTGCTTTTTCCAGCATGTGAGCGTCATTCCTCACATGCTTTGGCTTGTGGGTCCTTCCACCCCAGAACCAGCAATGCAGGATCCTGCTTCAGTGGTCACGTTGCCCTCCTTTTCTGTCTCATATCTCCCTAAGCTGTTATGCCTCTAGGGCCCACCTTGATAATGCAGGATCCTCTTCTCCTCCTAAAATTCTTAATTTAATCTCATCTGCAATGCCCCCCCCTTCTTTTTTCATAAAAGGTAACATTCAAAGGTTCCAGGAATTAAGACCTGGAATCTTTGGAGACCATTATTCAGCCTAGAACAACATTCAGTTAGAACAATTCCAAGTCCTTTGGCCCATTTTTCATCATTGTCCTTGAGTGACTGAGTGAAAACAAAAATATTATCATTCAATTGGAACAGTGGTCTGTAATTAGCAATGAGGACTGAAAAACACCCAGACCCTTCCATCCACCCCTGTAGGGTTTTTAGGAGATCAGAGAAAACATAACCCTGTTGAAAGGAAAAACTAGACTTCATTTGACCAACAGGTTTAATGGGATGCCTTTTCTAGTTCAAGTGGAGGAATGCTGGTGAGGAAAGTGGGTGATTTACTTATAGAACATGCATTCATGGGAATGAATGGTGGTGGAGACCTGTACACAGGTAGACTGGAGTGAAGACACTGCCATCATTTAGAACTAAGCTGAATGAAGACATGGAGTGTGAGAGGATAAAGCAGTGAGGATGGGCCAGGACGAGGCCATGAATCAGTTTTAACAAGGAGCGAGGGCAGGACCCGTGGGGCAGCTGAGGCCCATGGAAAGGACAGGAGTTTGAGGCGGAAGGAAGTCTTGAAAATACTGTGAAGTATGGATTTGGTATGGCTTTGCAAGTAGAGGTTAGCTCAGCCCCTGTCATGATAACCAGAAATTCTGAATGGAAAATAGCTAATTCATGAAATTTTACAGCACTTTCTGGCTCATCTCTTGCTATGTTTCTTCTGCTATTCCACTTTCCTGCCAAGTTTGGATTTTTCTGCTTCTTTTTTATGTTGATTCACATAACATGAAATCATAAGGGCACAATGTCTAACAATTTTGAATTAAATAGGCAATTATTTTGTATTAAAATGTTTGTTAGTGAAAAAATATTGCTAAAGAACATCAAGTTGTTAAGGACTGAATTACAATGAACTTCCATGAGGTATTCATTTCATTTGGCCAAGATCAAAACTGGAAATAAAATGATGTCTTTCTATAAACATACTATTAAAATTTTAAAGAAATTGTTTTAAGCTGATAAGCCTAAGATGTCACTATGCTGACAAATCTTAGAAATGGAAATGGAAATTATCTACTTTAGAAACCCAACTATCTTATGATGCAGATGTGTGCTTACTAGATGTTTCAGTCAAGGTTCTGGAATAAGATAGATGACATCAGCAGCTGGGATGTTTAAGGAGGCCTTTTGGTGAAGGAATTGTTTGCAGTGGTGTAGATGGGGTTAAGGCAACCAACAGGGGCTGTTGAAGCATGCTCAGGGAGCAGCAATAGCTGGGAACCATAGGCCTGCAGGGTTACGGGAGGGAGACTTTCCTGGAATCAGGAACAGCCAAGACGTTGGGAGACAGAATAATCATCATATTCGCCAATAACATGTATTTCGGTAAGGCTGGGAAACTTCAAGAACAAAAATCTAAGCAACTTCTACCCTTTTCTCACCAGTCACGGTATATAATATCCTGCCCTGAGCTGCAAGAGTTGGCCACGACCCAGAATAAAGATAACCTTTCTTGGAGATCCCTTTTGAAAAATTATGTTCACCCTCAATTGCAGCCAAATGCAGGAACTAAGAGGCCTTTTAGCAGCCTTATGTTTTCCAGAGCCCTGACATGGTTTGACACCGATGGGATAAGGTTAGAGCAACCTGACCATGGATAGGTCCACCCTGTCATCACCCTGTATGAAATGCAGAGCCTCACCTGGCCCTGAGGATCACTTTTAACATCTGTGGCCATTTCTCATTTACATAGCGGCTATGTCATAGCCCAATGTGGTCATATTTAATACTCTGAGTCGCCCAAGGTAAGCCTTGAACTCAAAGGTTGGGAGGAGCCCAGTCATCCTCATCCCTCAGGGCAGGGAACAATTCCTGCTGGGCTTCACCCCTGAAGAGATGTCCCTGAAAGGTGAGAGACAAGTTTTCAAAGGACAACACTTTCGCTAAAGGAATTCATACATTCTAAATGGGGAATGTCAAGACTGAAATACTGTTTTCATTGTTATTATTATCACTCTTGCAGCAAATCATCACATATGGACTTCAGAGCTGAACAATTTCCCCCCAGATTTTCAATTCTTCTGTCAGCCCCAAAGTAGGCAATTACAGAAGCAAATGGAACCTTTTATTCGATCCAAAGGTTTTTAGGGAGCCATCATCACCTACACACTGGGCAGCAGGTCCTATGGGAAACCTTCAGTGCGAGCCACATCTGAATGAAAGTGGAAACCGACAGCTTGAGTTCCGGCTTTGGAACATATGGTGTGGTCAATTATCAGCATGAAGTCTATAATTAAAGACACAACTTCTCAGTAACGACACCCCGATCGGCATGTACTGAACTGCACATTACCTTCTGGAATGGCATCAGATATGGCAAAGCTTTGGTCTGAGGCAACACTGACGCTTTGGCAACTGTAATGACAGCCCCTGATTTATACATGCCTTCTCCATCCACTCCTGCCAGCCTCCAAGCAGCCAGCAGCACTTTCTTACCCACAAATTTCAGACCTTGTATTAGGGGACCCCATCATCCTGGCCACAAGCAAATGGGATCGGGGGCTGGGATCTCAGAGGGTTCTGCACTAAAGAGCGCCAACCCAAGGCCATTCCATATTCTCCCTAGAGAAGTCTTTGTGGAAGCAGAAACCTGGCAGCAGAGCATCCAGGAGTCGGCGCAAGCCATGGTCTAGAGTGCAGGAGCACAGCGAAGAAGGCAGCAGGAGTGGCAGAGAAGCTGTAGCTTGGCATAAAGCACAGCAGCAGAAACCGAGGCTCCAGAATAGCAGCGTATTTAGAAAAGGGAGCAGGGAGGGATGGATGCCTGAGGCTGGTACCGTTACCGTGGCAGCCGACTCAGCGTGAATGGCACTTCACTTCCTTAGTACCTACCGGTGAAATTGCAAGTTCCACGTCCCTTCATATTCTTATAAGAATTCCTATCATCGAGGCAACGTATGCATGTCTCAGCCTTGAAACTAGAAAAACAAAACAAAACTGAACCCAGAAAAGTTTATGTTGAAACCACATTTGTGCACCTGAAGGTCATTCCCATCCGAAACATTCATTTGTCACGTGCAGGGCAGCAATGGATGAGGATAGGCCTTGGGGGAAATTCACTTCTAACAGCAAAGCAGCACTGCATTTTGGCTCTGCCAAACCATGTACTTCTCGTGTGCCAGAAACTGTGCTAGGACACATTGGTCAGAATTTGGGGAAATTGTTGCAGATTATTTGGAAGGAACCTGAACTGTTATAGATTCTAATTCCTACTAAGCGTTAACACTAGGATACTTACACCAACTCAACTACATGGTGGGCAACTTGAGCCCGAGAAATGCATCTTAGAGCATTCGGTGCTGACTCAGAACCTGGCATGCCTATTAGATTATGTGATGGTAGTCATCACTTCTAGAGGCACCTGGTCCAGCGTTTAGGTGGGTTCAGACGTGGGCCAACATTAGATTTACCGTTGCATGATTTTTCCACCTATAAATCAGTGAGAGAACTTAGCAGTCTCTTTTGATTATAATTGTTAACAAAACCTGATTATGAAGAGCAAACACAGGATAACTCTCACCGGTTTCTTGGTAGAAACAGCCTGTGGTTTCCAATGGAAGCAGTTTTTGTTCATCAGAAGGCTGGCTGATTGACCAGCACTGGCAGCGGGTGCTGAATTCCCCAGAGCAAGGTTTTGTCCTCCGTTTTGCAGACTCACATAGGTGGGTGCATAGAAGCTTACAAAATGCCAACTTATGGATTTACGTTAACAATGTAACCACCAGGTGGGGGGACATTCACATCAGCTTGAGCAAGGTCTCCCAAGAAAGATGTGTGGGAAGCCTTATTCCCGGGGGCTCTTAGTTGGAACAGATAAAAGGGAGGGGAGTAAAATATACACTTTTATGCTTTGTGGCATCAGAATCTGTTATTGCACTGCTTCGCTCTCTAACCTGGGCACATTCTGCCAGGTATATGGTCCTCACACTGGCCTGATGGGATACCCTCTCTTCTAAGTACGATTTGTATGAGTATCATCCCCTAGTTCTGGCCATTCAGGTCCCCTTTTTATGTTATAAAATCTGGAACTTTGTTGTTCACCATCCCCTTTGGCAGTCTGACTATGCCCATGAAGCCATTCTCAGAATTTTTAAATGCTAAAAATAATCTAGGATTGCAAATGAAACCAATTATAACGAAACCTAGTTCAGTCCAATCAGGTTAAGGTCCTTTGCATCCTGACTCATTCATATTGTCTTTCTCCAAATGAGGTATAATGAAATTACATACTGAATTCATATTTCTGTCTGGCCTCTTTATTATTTCTAGATTGCCTTGGTTCGAGTTGGCAAATTGCCAGCCTTCTGTTCTGCTGCTGCACAATCACAAACCATTTCCTGATCATGCTAACCCATGGCTGACAGAATCCATCATTTCTTCCATCGTTAAGTCCCTGAGAAGTTCCTCATTACCACTCACTCCCAAGCACTAATACACCGGAGAGAGCTAGTAAGAAGCAGTGCAGTGCAGTGAAACTGCCTGGATGGCACCCCCTAATATTGACTAAGCACCTACCCTGTATCAAACACTATACAGAGTCCAATTCCTGGCTATATCTACAGTCCAGAGAACTGCTTTGTAATTCAGTCTCATCTCTCCAGTGACTCTGGGCAAATCACTCAGTGCTCTGGGCTTCAATGTCCTCGGGTGTAAAATATGTAAATCACAGCAACAGCTCTGGAAATTGTTGAAAATGAAATAAATGAAGGAATGGATGTGGAAGTGCTGTGTGCTAGCAGATAGGGTGTTGGAAAATACAAACCCTTTCTTACACCTAAGTTCAACTCTCATTCATTACTGTTGAGTGGACCCCATCCGTTCAAAAGTATCAGGACTTTATCCACTCTCAGTATATCCTACAGTCCTTCCTATTATAATTATTAAAAAAATATAAATTATTTTTAAAAATATAGCATTATAAAATATCCTTAGTCCTCCTGGAATATTTTAGCCCCCCCCTTCCCCCCCCCCCGCCAAAAAACAACAACAACAATTGTGGGTGGTTAAGCAACAGGATTTTAACTACTGGCTCTTGATTTCTCAGACACTGAGCACCCCATCCTTAGGACTGTTCAAGCGTCTGTAACATTTCCTGTGTGACCTGCCAACAACTCATACTCTCTGTTTTATAGATTTCTTAATCAGGACTTCTGGAACAACCTGTCTTCCCTCGCTGGCTCCACGGGGAGGGCGGGACAGAGGGGGGAGCTCCTGGTAGGGTTTTCCCTCTGAGTCATCCTTTCAGATTCAGTCTCCTGGGTCATGGATGGGTTGCAAGCAGCACTCGCATGTGAAAGGACAGGCAAAGTGGCCCAGACAGTCTTCTTCCTGTAAAACTGCCAATCACACCAACTATGTAAAAATTCATCACTGAAATCTAAATCCTGCTGGTATGAAAGGAGCTGCACATATGAATTTTATGTGGCCTTTTTTGAAGCATTGATTTAATTATATTCTGTAGGCAAAGGCCCGTGAGTGAAAGATTTTACATAACAGGCTGACCTGGATTTAGTTCACTTGGGCAACCAAGTGAAGGGTGGAATTGAGGAAGACTGAAATATGTTCATATACTTAAGTATGACAGAAATGGTAAATTTAATATCATGTCTATTTTACCACAATAAAAGGAGTTAAGAAGTTGCTCCAGGGGTCCAGGTAAGCAAGGATAAGGTATGAACTTGGAAGGGTCAGGAAAAACTTAAAAAGGAAGATTTTTGAGGCATTCATCCTCCCAGCTATTCTAGCTAGAAACACTGGAGTGATTTATTATTTAACAGTTACTGACCTGGTACTACATGCCAGGCAGTGTGCTGGGACACAGAGATGGAGAATAGTCCCTGCCCTCAAATGGCATAATGCACTCGATTGTCTAGTGTTCTGATACTTATAACAGAGCATGTCAGGGCAGCGTCCGAGGCAAGTAAAGAGCATTATGGAAGCACAGTGGAGGGCAACCAATAAATTGTGGGGAATAATCAGGGAAGGGTTCAGAGACATGGTGGCTCCTGAGTTGGGTCTTAAATAATGAAGAAGACTTTGCCAGGTAAAGGGGGGTTGGAGTGAGGCAGTTGCTGAGAGGCACAGAGGGGCAAGGAAGCGACGGGGAGGCCTGGCACCCAAAGGACTCCTGTTGCTCCAGCACACCCACTGCTCCATGATGGGAGTCATTCACTTTGCCCACAGAGGTGGTGTTGGCACCCAGGTCCCTCATCCACCCAGCTGGGGAGAGCAGGCCCATCAGACAGAATAGACGGCCTCATACCTTTGGGTCCATGTGGAGACAGCGCCCCTCCCAATCCCCACGACCACCCATGAAGTGCTTCAGTCCCTCTCCAGGAGGGGGAGAAGTGAAGAAAGCCCTTTGACAGATTTTGAGAATGGTATAGATTTCAGCAATGGTATAGTTATTACCAAAGAGAAGATTGAGTGGTAGTGGGGAAATGGAAGAATCTCCAGATTAACTCTAGAGTTTTATTAATGAGCACACATGAGGCACATCTCAGAGACTCCCAGAACAAATGCAAGAGTTGCTAGAGGGGAACTGGACTTCCAGAAATGTCTCTCATGGAGGCTAAAGTCAGAAAAATGTATTGCATAGTAAATAAAAGCAAGCCTGTAAGCCAGGCACACTGGGCTTAAAATTTAGACTCTGCTAGTGAGTAACTGTCTGCTCTGGGCAATTGTGTTAACCTCTGAGCCTCTGCTTCTGTTTCTATGAAATGAGGGTAACAATAGTACCTGCTTCACAGTGCTGCCATGAGGACTGAATGTAAGGACACCTTGTCCTTCACACCATCCCTAACGTGTAGTAACGCATTCAGTGTTATTTACTATGACCATGACTACTGAAGTGACACCATTTTACCCTCTCTGGTCAGAAGGACAAGACGTCCAGAAGTAGAGAGCCCAAATTTATAATGTAAATCAGCATTTTTAAGGGTTACTTTTCTAGATGTTTCCCTTCCATACAATGAAGGAAATCTATGTAATTGATCTTTTTATAGCAAAATATCTCTTTATGAGGCAAAACAGAGGGAAGTTACAGGTTATTGAGAAATTGCCCTGTTTTCTGTTAAGACAAAATCAAATATGCCAAATATGGCTGTATCAACATTAACTTTGGAGTGAACTAATTAACAAAAATTTTCTCTTTTTGTCCTTATTTTCATAGTTTCCTTGTTTCATAAAAACCAAGCAGTCCAGTTAATGAAATCTGTTGAATAGACAGAGTTGGCGTCTTTAGAGGCGACTACAGAGAAGGACTGGTGCTTCACACACAGGGTGAAGGAGCACACGGCTGCTATTTCTGGAGCCAATAAGGGGGGTCATCAACACATTTCAGTGAGATTTTCCCCAGAGGAAATGTGCCAGGTACACATTCTACATTTTCACATATTCAGAAGCTGAATATCTTATAATACGGAACTAATTTAATTCCAGTGCTATTGTACAAACAATCCCAAATCACTTATCATTCAAAGGATCCAAGTTAAATGGAACATTCTAATTTTTTTTTATGAAAAGAAAAATAAAGCCAGGGGAGGGAGATGTTGCTTGCCCTCAGAAAAGTATCAAGTCTGATGAATAAAAATATAATTTGAAGGGACAAACATGAAATTTGTCTATGTAAAATGAAATCTGTAATCATATTGGAAAACAATACTTCCTGTTCTGTATTGAAACTGATGCTTTAAAAAAAATTGAGAGTACAAGATTTTCTGGCAATGTTAACAACTTCTACCTTATCAATTGAGAAGAATGATTGTCAACTGTTCAGATAACACAAGCATTGTTAAGAGGGTACTGAAGCCCAAGATATGGAGAAGAGTCAAAGTGTACTTGGTCACAGTAAACATAATCATACTTTCAGACCAAGATGTACTATGTCTCAGGGTACAAAAGAAATGTGCAGGTACAAGCATAGACCCAAAGAGATTACTAGTGAGAAATACAGAAATCTTTAGACTTAAGGGGGAAAAAATGCCTCTCTTTCAAAAGGTAAGCCTGAGAAACTATCAAACAATAAACTTTATATCAGTATCTAGAAAAATCCTAATATGGTTTATGACTTGCCAATACTTATGAAACAAAGAAGCGGTCAAGATGATTCATAGAATCCGAATGGGTTCACTAAAAGAAAGAATTTCCCAACTACCCAGCAGTTAAGGAGTTGTTACAGATACCATATACCAGGATGTTAGCAATGTAGTTTTAAAGTGTCTCAAAAAATTTGGTGAACCAAGCTAGGGCATATTTGCATGTTCAGTGTAGGTGAATTCATGGATGGTTGAATAATAAGGATAATAATCCACTTAGAATGATGTTCAAGGGGTTTTCTATGTGGTCTAGTTATTTCTATAATATTTTCAATGACCTAAATGAACATCAAGAAGAAATATAAATCTCTATTGCATAATCAATTCATTATCATACAGAATAACATACTGACTTTTGCATTTTTTCTCAGCTTAATGAAAAATTTGGTCCAAAATAAACAACATGAAATGTATGGAATGTAAATAGAATATATTACATATCAATTCAAAAGGCAAATATACAAGGATTTTCTTGCTTTATCTTCTGAAAGACCCTGTGAGGTGGATATTATATTTGCCATGTTATAGATGATAAAAACAAGGTTTGCCAAATTAGTAATTTTTCCAAGTGATATTGCAACCTCTTGCTACCACTGTCACATCTCTATTATTGACTTTAACTATGGAACCTGGTGATTACATGGGACGACCCAGATAATCTGGGATGATCACCTCACCTCAAAATCTTTAACTTAATCACATCTGCAAAGTCTCTTTTGCTACATAGTGTTAATAGTCACAGGTTCCAGAGATTCTGACATGGACATTGGCAGGGGGTGGGGGGAGGAATTATTCAGCTTAACAATACTGGTGCATAGTGAGCAAGGGTGGGAGTAGCTGGAGATGAGGTCAGAGAGGTGACTGGGAACTAAATCAGATGGGCCTTATAGGTTATCATAAGAATCTTGGGGTTTGCCATAAGTTAAATAGAAAGCCAAGCAGAGGAGTGACACAGTTGATCTTGTGTCTTTAAGAACCACTCAGTGGTGGTTTTGAGAGTAGACCACAAGGAGGCATGATAAATGCAAGAACAGTGAGAAGGTGCGTACAGTGATATAGGAGAGAGATGATGGCAACTCATCCCAGGGTGGGATCAGGGGAAGTGATAAGAGTAGTTGGATTCTGGAGATACTTAGGAAAATAAAGGCAACAGGATTTTCTGACCGGTTCAATGTGCATTCATAGAAAGAGTGGTCGGGAATGATTTCTTTTTCATCTGAGCAACTCAAATAATGAAATTGCCATCAACTTAAATGGAAACTTCTGAAGAAGGAGTACGTTTGGAGGAGTGGTTAGACTAGAACCATAGATCCTGTTTTAGGTATATCATCTTATGGTGACTATTAGCATCCAAATGGAGATATTGAATAGGGAATTATACTTAGGAGTCAGGAAGTTAGAAGGAAGTTTGGGACTAGGGATATAAATATGGGAATTGTCAGCATATCATATTTTCATCCATGAGACTGGATGAGTTCATCTAGGGCAGTGGTCCTCAACCTTCTGGCCCTTTAAATACAGTTCCTCATGTTGTGACCCAACCATAAAATGACTTTCGTTGCTACTTTATAACTGTAATGTTGCTACTGTTATGAATCATAATGTAAATATCTGATATGCAGGATGGTCTTAAGTGACCCCTGTGAAAGGGTTGTTCGACCGCCAAAGGGGTCGTGACCCACAGGTTGAGAACCGCTGATCTAGGGGATAAATGTAAGGTAGAGAAGAGATAGTCAAGAACTGAATTCTATAGCACATCCATGTTAGGAGGACAGGAAAACGAGAAGCTGTAAGTAGGACTAAGAGAAAATGAAAATGACTGTGGAGGTGCAGTTTCCTAGAACAAAAGAGCACAAGAGTAAGTATATTAAGGAGGATGAGTTATCATCTGTGACACTGAGAACTAGATTGAACAACCCATGAGATCTGGGATGGTCTGAGACCTCTGAGTGGTAATAGCCAAGACAGGGTGTTGATACAGACAAATCACTTAGAATAATGGTTTCCAAACTTTGTTGTATTTAGGAATCAGCCGAGAATCTTTTCAAAATGGTGATATCTGGTTCTCTTCCCAGACACTGTGATTAGGATTTTTTAAATCCCCCTGCTGAATCTAAAGAGCAGCAAAGTTTGGGACCCACTTGTTTAGAACAGTGATGGCGAACCTTTTGAGCTCGGCGTGTCAGCATTTTGAAAAACCCTAACTTAACTCTGGTGCCGTGTCACATATAGAAATGTTTTGATATTTGCAACCATAGTAAAACAAAGACTTATATTTTTGATATTTATTTTATATATTTAAATGCCATTTAACAGAGAAAAATCAACCAAAAAAAATGAGTGTCATAGGTCCGCCATCACTGGTTTAGAACAATGCCCAGTGTATACAAAGCTTTTTCTGTATATAAAGTTGAGGAAGCTTGTAGGGAGACAGAAGGTTTGGGGTAAGAAGCGGGTAGAAATCGGTGTGCAACTGACCAAATAGGTGAGCAGCATAATTCTAAACTGAATTCTTCAAGGGTTGCCCTGGAGAATGTAATTACATCAGTTTTTCCTCGAAGTTCTGAAAACAGTTCCAGCCACCATGTTAGGCTGCCCGAAGAATTAAGATCACAGATAGGTTTTATTTCTTCTGTAGCTGACGTAACTCTATCCACACCATTTTTTTCTCCCTCCTAGAAATCTCGCAGCTGTGAATTTAATGCCAAGTTGCACATTTCAAATGAAGGAAGGCCTAACTCAGATAACAAGAGGCTCTGTGAGAGTCTTTATGCCCCAGCTGCTAACTTTGGTGTTGAAATTCTGGTTGGACATTTGATGCTTTCCTTTAATTCAGAGAAGCACTTAAAGCACTTAGGGTAGCACGGGATTGATTTTCAATTTGTGAATCCCATGTCCACAACTCGGAAACAGTTGCCTAACATTTGTGAGTACGTTTTCTCCTCTAGCAGGCAGGCAAAATGGAGTTAGGAATGCAACCTGGACAAACAAGAATTTGCTTATGACACACTAAGGAGTTCACACTGAAGGAAACGTGGAGACAGTCGGGAGGGAGGCAGTGGGAGTGCCCTCACTGGGAAGGATTAATAGAGAGGGGTCAAAGATTACGAACATGGCTGACAATTGGGAGGGAAAAACCTGGGGTAGGGGGAGAGGAAAAAGATCCCTGATGAGAGAGAAGGGGTAGATCAAATAATAAAGAACTAATGATTGGGAACAGGAGAGAGAAGAACCAAAAGAAATAGTCAAAGAAGAGAGACCCCCGAACAAGGGAGAAAAGAATAAGGCAGTTAACCTTTGGGGTGGGATAGGAAAAGGGAGTGTACAGAACCCACATTGATGAGGGGGCTGGGGCAGAAGCTGGGAGGAGATGGCTCCAGCCTGACGTGGAGAAAGGAGGAGGACCAGACTCACTGTTGGTGACCTTTCAAACTGCCATACCTACAGCATGAAAGCATCCGAGTAAGACAAAAACTGTGTACACGACACAGATGACAATAGCTGTGGTTCATTTCTTATAATAATTTTCAAATGTAAAAGTTCTGATGAGAATCCACAACAAGAAGGATGCAAAAGTAAAATTTAAAAACATAAAAAGCTTGTCAAAAAAAGAATGACGCAACTACAAGAAATTTGGTTGTGTATATGGCATGAAAAACAAGATAGTAAAGCCATTTCAAAACACTTTGGTAAAATGTCTGTAAGGATCATGATTAAACCTCTTTTCCAAGAAGTCAGTGAATGCGACATCAGATTTATACAATTAGATGACCATACTTTTACAGAGGAAGTAATTTTCATAATATAACTAATAATCCTGAGACATAAGGCATGACATACCAACAATATGCAAAGCATATGCAAAGAATATTCCAAGAGTATCCAGTAAAGAGATTTAGTAAGTCTGAAGTAGAATCTAAACATCTGTATTTTTATAAAGCTACATGCTTGCGTCTAATGTATATCCCAAACTGAGAGCCACTGACTTGGAAGATATTACATTCAAATGAAGAATGAGCTTGTGGACAATAACATTTTAAATAATAACTGAAATTTATGATTAATAACACTTTGTTGTTGATGCCTGATATTATCAGGCAAAACAGCCCCAAGAAACATGTCATGGACAGCAAAGACATTGACAGAATTCTCTGAACTCCCCATATGCAATTTCAGAAATATTAATATCTTACTTATAAAGATGTAACCTAAGGAAGGATAAGCATCTCTTTTGATTTGGCACCATCACCAGGAATATCGATATTTTAAAAAACCTAATTATTTCCAGCACTTTACAAGGTAAAAGAATAAGTCTTTGTAATTTTGCAGGGGCCATCTGGAAAATCAGAAACGCAGTTTCAGAGGCAAAAAAATAAATATCTTAAAAGTTTTACTTTACTTTTTTCTATATTGAGAGTTGATTTGGGGAAACAAAAATAAAAATTATTATGAGAGGAGATTTAGATAATTGATTAAGATAAGACCATGATGCCTCAGAAATAATACTTGTACCCTATTTAATTGAGTGACCAAAAAATAAAAATTAAAAAGAAACATAGAGGGTAACATAATTGTACAATGTTAGCTCTTTCAGAAGTGAGGATTCTTTGTTCTCTTGTTTAATCTTTATTGTTGAAAGTATTATAGGTGTCTTCCCATTTCCCCCTTGTCCTCCACCCTGTGTTTCTTCCCCACCCCAGGCCTTCACCACCTTCTTTTTGTTGTTGTTCTCTTAAATAATCCAGGATGTAATAATGTCAGTATGAAGCACAGAAAGTTACTCTGATGACATAAAGATTAACCCTTCATATTGTAAGTAAAACCAATAAACAGCGAGCAAACTTTGCTGAGCTGTTAACACATTCCAGAGCTTTCCAGACTCAGGTATTATAAACCAAGGCAAATAAAATGTACATTCCAAGCTTTGCCTGTCATTGTGCATTTTAATATTCTGGAACATACTGGCACTTTAGGATAAATCTTGCAAGACCACAAAATCTAATTTCATAAGATGTTATTTGCATACAAGGCTCTCATCATTACTATCTTCAAATGAATCAATAAACATTTTTTTACAATTCTCAGTCTTAATTCCAATACAATGAATATCAGTAGCTATAACCCATATAAAAAAACTCCTTGGAGTCCTCGCTAAGTTTTAAGAGTGTAAATGGGCAACAATAAAAACCAGAGAAGAACTTTTTAAAGAAAAATTTCTTTTTCTTAAAAGATAGGAGCACATATGTAGTTGTATTTCCTCTGTCACTATGGCTCCTAGTATAGTCTTAACCACCAATATTAATTAAGACTTTTAAAACAAAGGGACATCTGTAATACTTTCAACAATAAAGACAAATTTAAAAAAAAATCTTTTAACCAAAATAACTAACTCGTATTTCACAGAGAAAATGTGAAAGTGTATTTTGGAAAACTGTCACAAATCAGACTTTTAACCAATAGGTAGAACTTATAAATACATATAACACAACTTTCTACAGACACATACTTGCTACAGCCTTATATATCTTCTGAAAGTGGCAAAACTAACCAAAGATATACCCATTTATAGCATATTAATAGCAAAATCATATAAACATAAATTATACTTAGTAATCAATTATCCATGTTCTATCTTATTTAGAAATAATATAGGTGTCCAGTGATTAACCATTAATTAGTTTAATTTAATCAGCCTAAGATCTCAAGTTTCCTAAAGATCTTTTTAAAATTGAGATATAATTCACATACCATAAAAATCAGCATGTTAAAATGTACATTTCAGTGGTTTTTACAGTAGTATAGTCACTAGATTGTATAATTATCACCATTATCCAAGTCCAGAACAGTTTCATCACCTCCACAATAAAACCTCATACCCATTAGCATTCACTCCCCATTCTTGGCAACGGATAATGTGCTTTATGTCTATATGTTTTACCTATTCTGGACATTTCATATAAACATAATCACACACCATGTGGCCTGTTGTGTTTGGCTTCTTTTACTTCGTTAGCATAATGTTTTCAAGTTTATCCATGATACAGAAAATATTAGTATTTCCTTCCTTTTTATGGACAAATATTCTATTGTGTGCATATACCACATTTTGTTTATACATTTATTAGTTGGTATAGGTTTGTGTACAGGTTTTTGTATAAAAATATGATTGAATTTCCCTGAGTGGAACCCAGGAGTGGAATTTCTGGATTATAGGGTAACTCTGTATTTAATTTTTTAAAAAATATTTTTATTGATTTCAGAGAGGGAGAGAGAAATAGAAACATCAATGATGAGAAAGAATAATTGATTGGCTGAGTCCTGCATGCCCCCTACTGGGTATCAAGCCCGCAACCAGGGCATGTGCCCTTGGCCAGAATCGAACCTGGGACCTTTCAGTCTGCAGGCCAATGCTCTAGCCACTGAGCCAAACCAGTTAGGGCTGTATTTAATTTCTGAAGAACTACAAAACATTTTCCACAGCAGCTGCATTATTTTATAGTACATTCGTACCAACAATGCCTGAGGGCTCTGTACATTCGTGCCTATGCTCATTACTGTCTGTCTTTGATTATAGCCATCCTAGTGTGAGTGAACTGGTATCTCATTGTGGTTTTGATTTGCAATTCCCTAATGTATAATGAGTTGAGCATTTTTTTCATCTACTTATTGGACATTTGGATATCTTCCTTGAAGAAAGGTCTATTCAGATCCTTTGCCCATTCTTTAATTTGGTATTTGTCTTTTTATTGTTAAGTTCCCTAAAGGACTTGGAAATTATCTTCAAACTGACATACTATAAAACATGATTCCTATTGAAATAAAGTGTCAAAATCAGGATTCAATTTACTTGTAAACAAATTCACATTTTTTCATAACCAACCGATACAGCTGTATACATTTACATAAAGCATGTCCAAAGAGAATTTTACCATTGACAAATTAGAGAAAATATTGCTGTTTTTTTTATTATCTCAGAATCATTCAACTAGTCTTATTTGCCAAACGTTTACCTTAATTATATGAACTTGGATTTTTAAAATTTTCTGAGTTTGTTTCTGCAAGAGTGCTTTTTTATGATAGTAGTATTGAAAGTATTATTCAATTTCCCTATTGTCTTGGAATTTTAGGAATATTCAAAGTATACTTATTTATCACTAGAAGCTAGTCAGAACAGAGCTCCTTTAGTTTTTTTAAATTTACCTTTATTGTTGAAAGTATTAAAGATGTCCCCCTTTTCTCCCCATTGACCCCCTTTTCTCTCCCTGTCCTTCAGCACCAGGGAAACATTCTTCTCCCTCAACCTTTATGAGCATCTAATATGTCTGAAGATAAAAATTACTACCTGTTGGACTTCTTTCATTCCTCACAATAGTTTTTCTTTTTTAAGACAGGTTCTATAACCTATCCTTTTGATCTTTGCTATATCTGAAATTTCCTCTTGACTTAATCTTTTGTAAAAGTTTTATTTACATCTCAGTCTTTTCTGTCATTATTGTTTCTGTTCTTATTTTTGTCTTATTTTTTCATCATTCCCCACTGCCTTAGGCAAATGGATAGGAGAGTAGTCCTTCAGTCATTTGCTTTAATATTTCTTTTGACTTTATTTTAATCAAACTTTCTATAATCTCTGTCTCAAATTTCTCTTTATTTTCATAAAAATGCTTAATGTCACAAATGGTATAACACAAACATCCTTTCTCTGTCATTTGAAATAGTAATCTTTAGAGTATTTTTATCTATGTTTTCCCTACCTTATTTCTTAATTAGCACCTTGGGGACAAGGATCAGGAAGGAAGGGAAATCAGGAGAGAGAATGAGAGAGAGGGAGGGAGAGAAAGAAGAAAAAATAGAAAGGGAGAAGATGGGCAAGTCTCTTCTGCTGCTTGGAATCAGCAGTACGACTCCTCATTCCCACTTTCCTACATTAACATACTTTGGTTTTGCTCTATGAATTCTATGAAGTATCTTTGTAACAATTACAGAGACTTAAAAAATATAATCATAGGCTTGTCCATCAGTAACATTTGCTCTTCCAATTGCTCTTTCATCTGAGCAAGCAAGACTTTTTATGAGAGACCTGGCTAAGGACAAGGGGCTAGCCTGGGTTCTGGACAAGGGCTCCCTGAACAGCTGAAAGGTTCTATGAGCATCTGGCTAAAAGGCAATACAGCAGCTTTGTCAGTGGATGTCAACTGTGGACCCTGCATTGTGAAATCTGAAGATGAACACAATAGAGTGACTGCCCTCAAGGACTCTACAATAAAAGGTAATATTCGATTGTCAACACACTAGAATATAATGGTATACATGAATGAATGCTGTCTGTTCCAAGAAGGTGAGCACAGTGGACACACTGCACTGGAACATTCTCATGGAAGAGACTGACTTGAGCTGGGTCCTGAAAGGATGAAAGTATTTGGCTGAATAGAGGATAGGAAGGCTATATAGAGATGCCCATTATTATTATCAAGGGAACATAGACAAACCTAGAGGAAGGAAAAGACACAGAGTATACAGGGAATATTGAAGAGATGCAAATGAAAGTTCTCAAGGGTCTTAAATAACAAGCTGAGGAGCCTGAGTGTACTCTATCCTGTCTTGACTTAAGGAAGGACAGTAAATTCTAAACAGGACTTCTTTGCATATACTGTTCCCTGCGTCTGCAATGGTCTTGTCCCCACTTCTCACTCCATCCACACCACCGCCACCCTTTTCTTGATACAGCTGGCTCCTTCTTGTATTTGGTTTAAATGTTCACTTCCTCAGGACACCCTCTATATGTGATCCCACTCCCCCTTCACTATCATAGCATCTGTGATTAGTTTGCACATAATTAATTGAACCACTAAATGTAACTATGTGTTTCTGTCTAGCCCCTCCACCAGCACCAAAAGTCACAAAGTCAGGAACCACGTCTTCTGTGTTTACAATGCTCCCTTGACAATCATGGTCATTTTTATCCAGCTTCCTATCTCTTTCCAGCCAAATCGTTTCATCTCTTCCAGACCCAGCTCAAGTCAATCTCTTCCATGAACTTGTTCCAGCCTATTCTGCACACAGTACATCAAGAAGAGGAGAAGGTCAAACAAAGAGCCCCGTAAAGCATCTATTTTATAAGCAGGCCAAAAAAAAAAAAATAGAGAAAGAACCCTAGGGGAGAGAGGAACAGGAGAGGTCAATGTCCCCTACCCCAAAGAACAGGTGGCAAACAACCTTAGAAACCTGAGTGGGGTGAGAACTTTAGATTGGGGTGATAACAAAGTGTTTTTATTTAGAGATTACCCATGATTTTTAAGAGAAAGTTTCATCAGGATGGTAGTGATGGAAAGTAAATTGTCTGGGTTCAAGAGTATGCATTTGAGAAGCCTGGGAAAAAAAGAATAGAGAGAGCTTAAGTTTAAGGATGGGAGAGATATGGAAGTTGACAAGGAAAAGATTAAAGACATAGGGGCAAGAAAGGGTAGCTGATGGCACTGAAGAAGGGAATCATAGAGAATCCTTTGCAACGTGTCGTTAAAGGAAGCTTCAGAACATGTCTCACAAAGTAGCCAAGATGCATGAGGCAGGAGCCTAACTTTACATTTGCTATTTCCTCACAGGTTGGAATGATGGCAGAAAGCCATAAAAGAGGCCTGATGGGCAATATATCTCTGTTAATAAGGCAATGAGAAATGAACACAAAACCACCTGCAATGGGAGGGTTGCCTGTATAGCAAAGCTCAACCACACCCATTTATCTTCTCCAGATATCTTGACCCACATAAATCCACATGACTCTCACTCATATACTTAAACAATTTTTCAAAATCTTCCCCACAGCACCATAGAACTTCAGATCTAGCAGGGATATTAAAATCATCGACAAAATGAACCCAAATAAAGGAAGATATTTCCCTCTCCTGACTGTCATTTCCTTTTTTTTTCTCTGCATGCTAATATTTCTTTTAATAAAATTCACTCTTACACTAAAATATGACAAGGGCATAGCCAATAAATAGAAATTCTCATTTTTCCATCTCCAAATCTCTAACTGGTTTAATAATTCACTCCCTCTCAGTGCCTTAAAAACGGGACTTTTATCTTTGAATTTCATCTGAAAAACTGTTCTCTTCTCCTCCCACTTGCTAAATGGACTCCATTTATCACTCATTTTATGGGTGCTTATCTACTCCAAGAGAAGTTTGATCAGATAACCTGGTCCTTAGAAAAGCAGAGGAAGATTGCTAGGAATGGCTTCTATTGTTTGAAAACCTCCCTTTGATCTGGATTTTTAGGATGGTGGAAGGATGTCACCAGGGTCTCTTGCATATTTGATGGTCCAGGAAATTATTACCTTGGTCTCAGGGTCTGGAGAGCCTTTGCTGAACATGCTCACTGGATCCAGTCCTTCAGAATGATTTGAGGATGAGCTTAATCCCCAGTCAGAGCCTGTACATTCCTAGTTTAATGTTGTGATATAATATGACAGATTTATACATTGTTCTGACATAATGAAATGCAAAGAGATGAAGTGTTTTATTTACACAGTAACCTCTTATTTCAACAGTTCACTGGCTGTTATGTAGGCTTTCTTGGTCTCATCAAAAAGCCTCAGGAAGCATCGCTGGGAGCCTTGCAGAGCAGCCTCCCCAGCTTACAGAGACCAAGGCACTGGGCCATGAAGTCAGGAAGAAGAAAACAACAACATAAACCAACAAGAAATAAAACCAGGAGACCTGGGAGCTTCCACTATTCAAAGACATCTGTAGAGCTCTCTGCCACCCTGATGTCCTTTCCTCTCTCTGGATACAGAAGCCACAGAGTACATGCTTGATGAATGAATCCCTTCCCAGGTTTATCATTCACTCAACAAACATTGTTCTTTGTCCTTCAGTGAACATGGTGCTCCCTCTAGGAGACAGACGCAAGTGCACACAAAGGTGAAAGGGGTACGGTTCTGCATTCAAGGAGAAGGCAGCCTTGTGAGGAAATCAGACAAACCCCTAAACTCCATGTGCTGTGTGTGCTCCACGGTAGAGGGCATGGCAGGTGTTAGGGAGGGGACTCAAGGAAGAGATGAACTAAACTAATCCAGGTGTAGACGAAGACAACCTGGTCCTTAGAGTTTCATTTCAAGTGAACATCATTTCGGCTCTGTTAAGGACCAACCTCCTATGAGTTTGGTTCAGCCCTCCAGGTGGAGAACTTGGGGAGGGAGTTGGTGCTTCTCTTCTAAACAGGTGCTCTGGCTGTAATACTGGAGGGAAAGGAGTTCTTGGCCACGACTCTTCATGAAATTTGAAAAGTACGTGAGTGAATGTGATAGATGTTGGCTCACACTTTGTTCCATAAATGATCAGGATTTGACACAGGAGGTAACAGGAGGCACTCTAGATAACACTGTTCTTATTTACTGGAGCAAAACACGTGCCTCCAAATATGTGTTCTAGTATATTTGGGTAAGAGCAAGTGGAGGCAAAAAAAGGCCTTCTTCATTACCAACATTAGAAAAACAAGAAGGAAATAGTTTGCTCCAGGGTTCCCTCCACCCGTACTTTTGAGAGAGAAGAAGAAAAATTAGATCTCATTCTAAAGTAAAACCTTGCTTTTCCAAGTTTGGCTGAAGGACCAGCATCATGAGCAGCACCTGAAAGCTTGTTAGACATGCAGAATCTCGGGCCCCAGCCCCAGCCCACTGCATCAGAAGCTGCGGTTTAACAAGCTCCCCAGGTGATCTGCATGCACGTTAAAGTTTGAGAAGCCCACTCAAGACCAGCGTGGTGACTGACCATGGGAACACCTGAGGAGCTCTTTACACGACTGCTCCCACGCCCGGGAATTCTGATTTAAATGGTCTGGCTCCCTAAGTAATTCCAAATGTGCAGAGAAGGTGGTAAAGCACTTGGAGGCCTCCTGTTCCCCAAGAGAACCTCTGAAATAGCCGCAGCTCTGGGTGCTGATGCTGTGGATGGACCATAAGAGCTCTCTGAAGCCCAGGAGAGACGCTACCCCTTCCTGGTACAGATGACCACGGGACCAAGACTGGCTGTTCCTATCCAAGTGCCCCAGCCCACCCCTGCACCCATACACACAAGGCTCTCCACTGTGCATTTCAGGATGTGGAATTCGTAGAGATTTGTCATGGTAGATCAAAACATTAAGCCTGGAATGTTCTATGCCTGCATGTTTAGCGCATCCTCAAACAAATTGTTTGCAATTAGGTTCGGGTCCTCTGCTGTAGAGGGTAATAGAAGAAGAAAGGCTGGCCAGAAAAGTTAGGAGCCTGAAGATGGAAAGCAAAAAACAAACAACAAAAAGAACCAGAGAGGAGTTTCCCAAAGGAAGCAGCACCCAGCAAGCCCCTGCCGTGAGTCAGCACCGGGGAGGCCCAGCCCCTTCCAGGAGAGCCTGGTTAAGGAGCCGGCTCAGGGGCTGGGCTGGGCTGTGTGTGCTGCTGCTCTTGTCCCAAGACCAAGTCTGAAGAGCCACTTTCCTTCCTCGGCCGTTTAAACTTTTTTTTTTAAATCCTGTGGCTGGAAAGAAGTGTCACATTTTGCTCATTCCCAAGTCTTTCCCCCCCACCCCCTCTCAGAGACCCTGGGCGTGTGGAGGGGGTGCTGTGAGCCACCTCCAGCCTCGGGTGCCTGCTGGAACGAACTTCAGCTCCTCTCACTGAAACGCTATGAAGTTCCTCGGGAAGCCCAGGAGCCAGACAGCTGCCTCTCTGCCTCTTTGCTTGATCTTTTTGAAGATCCTGCAACCAGGGCACAGCCACCTTTACAGCAACCGCTACGCTGGGTAAGTGCAGCAACCTGGATGCCCTGCACGGCTTTTAGTTGGATGAGGGGGCTGGTGTAGGGATGGTGGTCTCTGTGTGAACCTGAATACTCTCCTGGTCACCTAAAGTAAAATGTGTGTGAGTCCCCAGCTCGTTGGCTGAGCTCACGGAGAGAATGTGGAGGGTGCGAGTCTAGCTTTCCATACGTTGCACGGTGTGCCAGCCTCCCCTGCGGACCCACGGTGAATGGGATTCTGTCTTTGCAGTAGCTGCGGGCAGTATTTGCCTTGGTGGATGCTGGGAGGGGGGTTGGGTGGGAAGGATGCTGCTGTACCATGTGAATTATGACCTGAAAACTAGAGCTTCTCCTTTAGCGCTGTGTGAGGGAGCAGTGGGTTGAAATTCACCGGTGATTCATTTAAGCACTGAGTGTGCTTTTTTTTTTTTTTTTAATGCTTGTTAGCTCCCAGCGTGGTCATTATAAAGATTTCCAAATCTGAGTGATGCAAATGAGTCGACTCAAGATAAGCAGAAGAAAAGTAGCCAACTGTAAGATGAGGGGCGTTTTCCTGAAGGGAGAAACATAGAAGGGGAAAACAATCCATTTTCCCCCTGTGGGTCAGCGTGCTTTGTGTGTAAAGTGCCTTTCATGAGGAGGCACGGGGCGCACGGAGCAGTGAGACTGCGCGTGCTGTGGTCCCGAAGGCTTGCTGGGAAGATATGCATACAGCATGTGCTTTGCTCGAACTTGCAGGGGGTCATTCTTTGAATCTGGAAATTATGGCATTCCTGCATTTTAGAGCTGGAAAAAAAAAAAACAAAAAAAAAACACCTTAAATAACTCTTCTAGTTCAATGCCTTTCTGCAGAGGAAAACCGGTGTCTTAAATCTCTTTTTAAGCCGTCAACTATGTATGGCTCAATAATTACCAGTTGAGGACAGCTTTCATGTAGATCTGGATTATGACCGGGAAGCGCCCAGTGTCCTAAAGCAAAGCTGTTCTTTTAGTGTAAAGAGCATGTGTAAGCGTGACCCTGAAAAGAGAGCTGTTTGCCTTCTCCTGTAGAACCTGGGCTCTGCCTTTGGAGTCCCTCTGAACTGAGTGCTCCCAGGGGACATTTTCAGAACCTGTCCTCAGTTTTAGGGGGTGTAGCTGGGGGCGGGGTGTTGGCTGAGATGGGGACCGTGATGGTCATGCAATCCCAGATTTTTCCACCGCACTGTTCCCAGGAAAAACAGAGGGCTGCTTTTCGGTCTCCTGGACACACAGGGTCCAGTCATTTGTCGCCGCCCTTGGAGTTCTGGGGAAAGAGGCCCGTGTTTAATGACTGAGGGTACAGGCTGAGGTCGCAGAGGAACTGACTGTGACTGTCCTAGCTGACTCAGGCCACGTGATAAGCATATATCACAGGTGTAGGTGCGCCGTGTGACACAGGACTTCACTCCTCCGCTCACCCTGGCCCTCTCCGTAATTATGCCAGCGCGTGGCACTCCTCCATGACTGGTTACCAGGCCCGCTTCAGCTGTGCAGGTGTGCGCACTTTCCGAGGAAATGAGGCTGATATTGGCGCCCTTCCTTCTAGAATCCGCAGCCACTGGGACTCTCTGGCGGAAGTTGCACTACCTTTCCTATTCTGCAATGCAAGTAATAATTGCTATTTTCTCTTTGGCTGCTATGCTACATAATAAGTTAGTCCCGAATGTATAAATTACCAGGCATCTGGAAGTGGGACGAAAACGATACAACTATGAGAAAGTGAAGAAGGCAGGCTTACCTGTCCATCACAGTAGAAGCCTAGAGCTTTCTCCAAACAAGACACGTTTCAGAGCACACTCACCCTCCAAAGTGGGGGGTTTACTTACCTGCTGTTGTTCTCTCATCACCAAAAAAAATGCATAAATTTGGGAGTTGTTTTTTTTTTTTTTTTTTTTTTTTGCTTTATTTACTCAGGAGCTGCTTTCTGCAGGCCTAGCTCCTCAGTGAATCAGAACCTGATGGGATGACATAGTGGAATAGTATTTAGCAATATTTTTGTTGCACTTCTAAACCACCTCATTTTTAATCCCTTACATAATTTGTTCCGGTGTTATTGCTAATAATTATGGAGCAGCCCTCTTCCTTGCAGTCTTATAAAAAATATTTTTGTAGGTCTTGGTTGAATCTAATAATATGGGATTATCATTCACAGGCCTCTGCACATGAATGAAAAATAGAACACTGGGGGCAGACCAGCATGTCCCCCGAGAGCAGCTTTCAGCTCAGTCCTCCTTCTCCACAAACTGACAGTTGTATAGTATCAATTGTATAATGGATGCTCAGTAAATGGCAAATCTAAGTGTCTCGGGGGGAAGAATTGTAGAGAAACCTCAAGGAAAATCTGACAAAAGCTAATGCTTTTTTGGATAGCTAGATGAAATCACACATTTAGAAGGGAGATTTAAAATACATAGAGCCCTAACTGGTTTGGCTCAGTGGATACAGCGTTGGCCTGCGGACTCAAGGGTCCCAGGTTCCATTCCGGTCAAGGGCATGTACCTTGGTTGCAGGCACATCCCCAGTGGGGGTGTGCAGGAGGCAGCTGATCGATGTTTCTCTCTCATCGATGTTTCTGACTCTCTATCCCTCTCCCTTCCTCTCTGTGAAAAAATCAATAAAATATATATTAAAAAATAATAATAAAATAAAATACATAGAAAAATCACTTCTCAGCCTTTTGGCTAAGATCCAGTGCAAAATACATAGAAAAAGAAGTAAGCGAAATGTGGGAAATAACTTGACTTCAAATAATATGTATTGATCCTGTAGTGTCAGAGGGCTTCAAGGGCTCCAATGCAGGTCAAACATTTCCCAGATAAACAAACGTCAGTCAGTGAGTAGACACAGGCACACAGCACTATCCTCGCCTTTCTCGCGCCTCCTCGTGTGCCTGGAAGCAGATCTGGTGATTTACTATACTGAGGGCAAACACATAAGGATATTCCCAATCACATGCAATTACAGTAGATTTTCTTTTCAGTGATGGTAAAAGAGAGATGTAAGACAACAAAGCAATACATTCTGCCAATGCGTACTTACAGTGGCTAGGGTTTTTTTTGAGAACTACTTATTTGGTACCTTTTTCATGTGAGTCAATGTGACAATGCTTATAAGTTCTGAAGTTCAAGTACCTGGGTTTCAGTTTCTGCCTTCCCACACTTCGTAGCTCTGAGGGACAATGGAGGTAATATTAGAACCTTCGTCATCAAGTTCTTGTGAGGATGTTGGCACTTAATAAATACTTAACAGGGTGGTAAAATAGCTAATCCTTATTAATAATTTATATAAACAATTATAAAAAATAGTAATTTTCTCAACAACCTTATGCAGTTTTTGGTATCCCCATGGTAAATATAGGCTAAATGAGGTGCAGGCAGGGTAACCCAAGTTCAGCGCTAACTAACCCAGCTCCACCTGACTCCACAAACTAGTACTTCTCACTCTGCCACCCATTTAGGTATGGAAAACAATTGCTTTTAAGGAAAACTAAATGGGCCCTGGCCAAGTAGCTCAGTTGGTTAGATCATTGTCCCAATACACCAAGGTTTTGGCTTTAACCCCCCAGTCAGGGCACATAGAGGATGGCAACCAATGAATGCATAAATAAGTGGAACAACAAATCTCTCCCCCACTTCTCTCCCCCTCTCTCTCCTTTTCCCTCTCTCTCTCAAATAAAAATAATTAAAATTAAAATAAGAAAAACTGAATGTTTAATCTTGTTTGGGAAACTGATCCTTTCCGGTTAATAAAGGAAAGGAGTAGATTGTGTAGATAAACTTGGAAGTTTAATCTTGGTCCCTTCTCTAGGGTGATGATGAGTCACTGAGGGTAAATCATTATTAAAAAAGCAGACAGAGACCACAGGGATGGGAAAATGGAAAATGAAGGAACTTTAGATCGTCACACACATACACACACACACAGTAGCACAGAAAGTGGCTGTGAGTGTGTGCCTTCATTCAACAAGTATTTGAATACCTACTCTGCACCAAAAGTGTTAACAGAGCCAATGCCCTCTGAGAGCTTACATAAAATAGCCAGCCCCACACCTAACCTTACCATACAGCATGTAAGTGCTGTATGGGTGACAGACTATCGTGGGATTAACAGGAGAGCTCCATGAACCAAGAGGGAGGTGTGGGAATCCTTCCAGGGCCTCACCTACGTAGTCACCCCATCCTGCTGCATCTCAGCTCAAGGTGGAGAGAGAACTGACTGCCTGCCACCAGCACTGCTTCTAGGGACTTAAACCCACATGGATCTACCTGCCAGGCTTCCCACCACCTCCTTCCTCACCCAGCCCTGCATTCCAGGAGACCCCTTTCATGTCTCTGAGCAATTTCTTCCCCTTCTCAGGGGAGCAGCTTCAATGACTCAGCCTTTTCCCCATGACCATAGGTGAGTGCAGGCTGATTACAGCCAACCAGCTGGTGAATTCTGATTAGTCAGTGTCCATGCTGTAGCCACACGCATACCCCTGTCCCTCACTTGCTACCACCCCCCACATACCCCAGTTATTTGTCAAGTTACCTTGTTACCCATGGAAACGGGATATAAATATTCAGAAATTAGACTTAATGGAAATAAGATTTTTTAAGACTGTTTGGTCTCAAAATCCTGTAGGCAAAGAGGCCCCAAGTTGGGATGTGACATATTGAAGAGAAGAGGACTGTGAGAGATACAGTGACAGTAGATCAGATTCAAAATTCAGAGACATCACATGTGTTTCCACCCTACCGCTCTGGCTAGACCGCTATCTCTCAACAGCACCTTTTAATTCTTTTATCCTCTGATGGTGACTCCCTTTTAATGCTCTGAACTTTACGAAACCTGGAGCTGGTGGTATGAATCTG
This sequence comes from Myotis yumanensis, assembly GCF_028538775.1. NCBI lineage: Eukaryota > Metazoa > Chordata > Mammalia > Chiroptera > Vespertilionidae > Myotis > Myotis yumanensis. Next base: position 18,533,373 of record NW_027223766.1, read on the forward strand.
GGAGTTACCTTCCATGTTGATAGTTAAAGCTCTTTTCAGGTAGGATGGCCATACATTGTCATTTGCCCAACACTGTCCCAGGTGTAGTAATAGGCAGTGTCCCCTTTCAGTCTGAAAAGGGTCGTGATTTGGATAGGAAATTGTGGGTTTAGGCTTATTCTTTACTGTTTCTGTTGCTTTGATGAGTTTTATTTCAAGCATTCAACCACCCCCTTATTTCATTACTAAAGATCAAATTTATCTCTGGTTCCTTCCATTCTCATACAAAGTGACCCATTCTCTCCTCTCCCTTTTAATAGTCACTAGTTATGTTCAGGACTTTATCTCAGCCTAGATTCAAGTAATTTTCTCCTTGCCCTGGCCAGTTTTTTCAGTGATTAGAGTGTCAGCCCGTTGAGTGAAGGGTCCCAGGTTTGATTCCAGTCAAGGGCATGTACCTCCATTCCAGGTTGGGAAATGTGTAGGGAGCAACCAATTGATGACTCTCTCACATCAGTGTCTCTCCCCTTCCACTCTCTCTAAAAATCAGTGGAGCCCAACCAGTGTGGCTCAATGATTGAGTGTCGACCTATGAACCAGGAAGTCACAGTTCAATTCCCAGTCAGGGCACATACCCGGGTTTCAGGCTTGATCCCCAGTAGTGGGTGTGCAGGAGGCAGCCGATCAATGATTCTTTCTCATCATTGGTGATTCTGTCTCTCTCTTCCTCTCCCTTCCTCTCTAAAATCAATAAAAATGTTTTTCTTTAAAAATCAATGGAAAAAATATCCTCAGGTGAGGATTAACAACAACAAAAAAGTAATTTTCTCCTAACCAATCTACTTTTCTCTAGTTCTTTCTCATACTGATGCTCTCACTAACATAAGACCTTTGTTGGGTTACTCCTGGCTCAAAGATCTACAGTGGGACCTTGACTTACGAGTGTCCTGACTAACGAGTTTTTCGAGATACGAGCCGTCTCTCGGCCGATTTTTTGCTTTGAGTTGCGAGCTAAAATTCGGGTTACGAGCCAGCTTCAGATACCCCACCGCTAGTTGGCGCAGCGAATGTCACAGTGAACGCCACAACATCAGCCCAGCATCACGTGTCTCACTCATTCACTTTAATGATTTGACATATGAGTAATTTGAGTTACAAGCTCCGTCATGGAACAAATTAAACTCGTAAGTCAAGGCCCCACTGTACTTGGTTTCCTATTGCCAACTCTTTCAAATCCAGAATCCTCTGCCTGGCTTTCAAGGCCTCTATAATCAAACCCTCTGATTCACCTGCCTCTGTTGCCCTCTTCCTTGGCCCTGAAAGCCCTGGGAGGTCAGGTCTGAGAAATAGCGTCAGCAGTGTTCATCTTTAACAAGCACAGCAGGCAGGCCCCATTCATACTAAGGACCTAAAGCACAAAGAAGCCATCTCGATGATGAAAACAGGTTGGAAGGTGTGAGATACAGATTTGGGGCATTAGGGACTGTGAAGGATCTATTGGTGGGGGAAGAGGGAGTTTCTTGGGTCACTATTGAACCTTTCCACCACAGTTCGTTTATAGTAAATGGAATCATTCCCCAGTGCCTTCTGGAAGTTCCTTTTTGCTCTTGGCCCTTATTCATGGTAGAATATTTTTCGTTTTCTTTATGCACTAGCTCAAAGTGCAACCCCTAATTACTGATTGTTTATCGGTTGATTATACAAAAGCTTTCTTCCCTGTGGCGTGCTCTGAGTCGGGGCCTCCTGCTTTGCCTGTCAGATGGGCAAGCTGCAGCTCTCTACTCCTCTGACCTGAAGTCACCGCAGACTGTGCTCCCTGGGGACGAGCATCCCCCTGCCACTGAACGAGCGGAAGCAGGAAGGTTTCAAATGCTTCTGGGCCACTCTCTCCTTGGAGCCCAATCTGATAATGGAGCCTTTATTTTATGGCGCCAGGATACTTTCTGGGTAATACCATTAGCATAATGATTTCCACCCTTGGAAAGCAATGAAGGTTGTTAATGCTTCATAACTTCACAGCTCATATTGTATGAGCTACAAAAGCATTTCATGTTTTTGTGTCTTTGTAAGTGGAATTACTGAACAGAAAACAAAACCCTTTCAGAGATTTGTTTTAGAGTCTTCATTATGATCAATCAGTAGATAACTGGTTTGTAGGATTAGAATTTGCTTTGCCCAGTAAATGCCCTCCCAGCCTGCCTCTGGGCCCTCGCTTCTCTAAGATAAAGTGGAATACAGAATAGAAAGCTTTAGGATCGATCTCATTTTAGGAACTATAGTAAATTTCCTTGAAAAATTAATTATGTTATTAAAGGTTGAAGCAAACTTCTAATAACTGGTTCTCTTTTTAATAACTGGTTTTTGTCAATAAAATTACCATCTTCGTTTTTTTACTCACTGTACTTTGAAAATAGACACTAAGATGTAAAAAATGTTTTACTATGTTATTAAGAATACTGTAGGGTTATTTTGTTTTGTCTTTTGTCTTTTTTTCTATAACAAAGAACCCCAAAACTCAATAGCTTAAACAATAAATTTATTTTTCTCTCATGTAAAAATACAGAGCAGGTATACTGGGTAGTGCCAGAGAACCAGGTTCCCTCTGGCCTATCTCTGCCATGCTCAACACTCAACTCACAAATATGGCTCAAAAAGGAAGAATGGTCATTCTTCTTTCCTTTCAGAGCATCAAGCATCACTCCCTACTGGCCAGAATCAGTTAGATGGCCTTAGCTGCAAGGGAGACAATATAATAATGGTCTTTAGCCAGAGGGCCAGATCTGGGAAAGCATACTGAGAAATCACTAACAAACTCTCTCTCAGTGGTCACTCTGATATTTAATGATTACCAACGCCTTCTCCCCTCCAGTTGGTTCTCCTGAAGAAACAATCCATCCAAATAGGGTTTTAGATTTTTGCACTTCAAGTTGGTGTGCGCTTTCATTCTGTAAATGGTTTCCTAGACTGTCAGAACTGGAGGAGACAAAACTAAAAATCACAGCCCAATCCCTTTATGTAGTACATGAGGAAGAAGAACTCCAAAAAAGGTAAAGGGATTTACAGAGCTGGTGATGGGGTGAGGACTGAAACACAGATCAGTCGAGTGCACAGCATTCTTTCTAGTTGACAAAAGTGTCTTTGGTAAGTCCAGAAATCATCTTACTCTTTCGTATTCCCTAGAGTCGTCAGGGTTGAAGTAAAGTGAGTTGGCAAGGCTGAGAAGTGTTTAATGAGAAAGGATTTCATTTCATTTCTATAAATATTTGTAAGGTATCTGGCCCTCTACAAGTCTGACTACTGAGATAAAAGAGCAGTCCATGTGCATAGTCGTAATGAGTAACTCAGGCGAGTAAACAAACTGTTCCAACTGTGGGATCACTGTGCCCACAGAGAATACTCTTGGTGCCGGGTGAGTGCAGGAGAAGGTCACTTATTCCAGACAGAAGGGTGGAGAGAAGGTCAAAGAAGGTTTTTTGGATGTGAGATGAATCTTAAAAGACAAACAGGAATTTGAGGTGGATTCTTAAATAGCCAAGGTATTTTACATTTTTCTTTTAAATTATTCATACCCAAAGGACATGGCCCTGATCTCAGTCATAAAAAAACAAGTAGAATTTAAATTAAGTCTTTCCAGACACAGGCAATATATTGCATATGCAAAGAACTACAGGTGAGAGAGCTTGGTGAAGTCTAGAAAATTGGAGCAACTGAGTATGGCTAAAATAAAGGGTATTTCTCTTGATGGGCATAACAAGAGGGGAGGTAAGGCTTCATACCTATGTCCCATGGAGTTCTGACTTCTCCCAAGGTGACAGAGTGCTAATGGTGAATTTTAAACAGGGAATTGAGATAATTAGTTTGGTTGGTTTTTTTTAATGAAAATTTCATTTGTCACCATTGAAAAGGGAAGATTTGAGAGCTGAAGATTCAAGGCAAGAAGACTGAAGACTGGGATGTTATGGTGACTATGTTAATACGCATTAGAGCCTGGCGTATTGCAGTGAGAATTGAAGGAAAAGGAGGTAACCAATTAAAGAAATATTTAGGAGGTAGAATTTCTACAATTAGGTAATTAAAGAAGAGAGAAAAGAGAAAATTGTGTAAAGTGATACTTAGAGTTGGGTAACTGGACTGAGCTCTTTGCCAAGAAGTTAAGTAGCTGTTTGAATATGTAGTTTTAGGTGCCTATAAATTGAATAGATGGGTCAGAAGCTCGAGAGAGAGAGAGAGAGATCTAGATTGTAAAAAAGGTTCCAGTAACTGATTTGTAAACAGAATTTCTTGAAACGTTGAGTGTAGGATGCACCACCTAGGGGGCACTCATTATGTGAAAAGCATAGTCTCAAACTGAATACAGAGAGCAAAAGCCAGAGAGGAAGCTAGTATAAAGACCTAGAAAGAGAGTAAAATACCCAGGAATTGTCAGAAACCCTGGAAAATAAAAGATCCAAGAAGGAAGGAGTCAGTCACTTCAAATACTGCAAAGTAGTATCCATTGGTTTGGCCATTAAGAAATCTGTTGCAATATTATCAGTGGTGCTTTTGTTGGTGTGGTGAGTAAAACCCAGAATATGGTAAGCTGAGGAATGACGGGGCTGTAAGGAAATTAGCAAGGAGTGTAGACCATAAGTTCAATAACTTATTCATGAACGGAGGGTATTGATACAGGTGGAGAGTCAATAGTGACTTGAAAAGGGGTTTTGTTATTTAGCTTCCACGTCTTAAAATATGGCCATGTTTTTCCTATACTTGGGAAGTGGTAGGAATAAGAAGAGAGGGAGACTGTAGACAAAGAGGAGAGAGGGATGAAGTGGTGAAGTTAGGTCTCTGGAGAGACAGAAAGCTAGCTGGCCTCTCTTTTCTCTGTAAAGGAAGAGGAGAAGTCCTGGTCCCATGAAGAGATAGTGAATAGGGGACCTAGTAACAGGAGAGATGACTTAATTTTAAAATGTTCCTGACGGAAATAACTTGGACCTTCAGGGGGATCACCAAACATTACTGAGGGTCCAGCTGATGGTAGAGATGAGTCTGTAATGGAACCATGAACCCAGCTCCATGATTTTTTAAAGGATCATGCCATGTTTCCTCATGTTACATGTTACCTGAGACATGCCACCATGGTCTCTCATCATTCAGTCTAGCACAGTTCCACAAAAGGGTGAGGCTACACCTTTAAATAAGCACGTAGGAAGCCAAAATGCAAGTCAAGCAAGGTTGATGTCAGAAATCCCCCCAACCATTCTCTACTTTTCTCTTCTCTGTGCCCATGAGCTGTACCTCTGTGGCTTGTGTCTGGCTCCCTTACCTGGTGGTTGAATGAAGGGCAGGAGGAGAGAAAGGTAGGGGTCTTTCTTCCCTATCCCTCCCTCCTGGTCTCAGTGACAGCTCTGATAGTAGCCACTAGCCTCCACAGTAATGGCTCCTGCTGGACAAGCTGCCAAGCCCAGCTCTCCCTGCCCTCTAGGAGATCATTGCCTCCCTTCTTTTATCCCTTCAGACCCAGGAACCCCTCACCTCTGGGTGCTTCAGCATGCCTTGTCTGTTCCCTTACTGTCCCCACATCTCTGTAAATGGCTCCTTTGTTATTTGTTAAAGTCTCTTTAGTTGCATCATCTGAGCAAATTTCTGTTTTTCCCGGGACCCTGACTGATAGAGAAACCAAGCTGGGATTGAAAGCAGAAAGAATGCATACTTAACTATGAAAATTTGTGTTAGAAAATTTCTGGAACTCAAAATGAAACGAACGAGGACAGAAATGGAACAGCAGTGGAAGAAAGAGGATAAGGGAAAGGCTGCCATAATTTGTATTTCTCTAGCATTGACTGAAATGATAAAGTACTTTGTAAATTGGAATATAATATCAGGTATTATATTCAGTAAATTATTATGTCTAATGTTAGTTGGGAAGGCTCTCATGTAGACACATCCTGTTACAAAATTGATTCCCTTTCCATTACCTTCTCTCTTCCTGGGGAATTAAGTAAAAGATCTATGAAAATGTCTAAGTGTCTTCTTAGCCAAATGAATGGCTTCCCCTCCCCCTCTTCCTGTCAGTTACCTGAGAACTGGAGGTACCATTTCCTCCTCTCTCTTTCCAGTCCTCCCATCCTCCTGACCAAGTACCAGGAGTACCAGTGATGACTATCTGGCCATCATTTATTAATCCCAAGTAGGGCTAAGAATCTGCAAGTAGAAAGAGAGGCAGAGTCTGCTTTCTGAGGGCTTATGTTTTAATCCGAGGACCTAAACTGGCAAAAACAAAAAATGATAATGTAAGTATGTTAGGTCAACACACCCTCTTCCTGCTCTTTTTCCACCTTCGTTTTCTTGATACTTTTATAGCATTTTAGTCTTAGATCACCAACTGCTAAAAGGTGAAACTTCTACGTGATCACACATTTTATCAACATATCAGCAGCTGGTCACAGAATCTGTAACTATTTGTACACGTGACCTCATTGGCTATATTTTCGTTTCCCCCATCTACTTTTCAGGTTGTCCTCTTCTTATCAGATTGAGTTGTGAATTGCCCAAATGTCTACTAGGCTCCTTTTTTTTTATTTTTGTGAATGTAATGAGGATGTAAGACTTGTAATAAGATACAGTTGGGTTCCTATTATAAACAATCATATTTCCATGGAATGTATATAATATGTGTATGACGATGTGATAGTAATGTATCTGGCATCAAAGTTGGTACACATGGGGTAGGTTAGGAGCATTTGGGACAAGCCTGTATAGCGAACTATTTGGAGTAGTTAAAAATTTGCTGCTGAAAAAGATGGTCAGTCCATGCCCTACAGAGCAGAAAAGAAGGACAGGTATGGGGGAGTCCAGTCTCTCTGTTTTCAGATCTCTGCGTGGAAGCAGAGGAAAATACTTGCTAAGAAGGAGTGGAAGGTCATCTTAATATATTTCCTGATAGGAAAACCACTTTGGTATTTCCTAGAGGAGCAAATTTAGTCTACCTTCTTTTCTGTCTAAAATGAGGGTTTCTTTTCTCTTTTATTTCCTAGAAGCTTAGTTGTTCTGGTAGTTTGCTGTCCACAATATCGCTTCTAAAAACTCTCCAATTAGTTCAAGCCCCCAGCCTGCCTAACCTTCCCTTCCAACTCCAACCCTGTTACTAACAAGAGCAAAGTAGCTTTACTGATAAGATGGAGGCAGAATAGCATCTGACCTGAGTTATCTTGGCTTCCATCCTCTCTATTTCAAACTATACAGGTCCCTCATCCGGCCTTTTCTTTCCAAGACAACATCTCATTCATTCTGTTAACAGTTATTTATCGAGTACCTACCATGCGTCCAACATACCGCTGGGTGTTATGGTTGTTTGTGCACATCCTCTCTCTCCTTTCTGATTATAAGAAAGTTGAGAGAAAGGTGCTGTGTCTTATTCTGTATTCTCACAGTCCTTCAATGGAAGAGAGGGAAGAAGGGAGGAAGGCAGGCAATGAAGGAAACTGATAAGTTAGGAATCCAACTGCCAGCATTTGCAGGCAGTTTTGACAGACTAGATCTTATTAATGACAAGTACTGAGAAATAGAAACCATTTGCCCCTTATGGCTGCAGGAAGAATATGGGGACCCCTAGATCTGCCACCAGTAATTGCCTAAGTGTGAAACTCCCCCCTCTCATGTCATTTCCCCCTGCTCAGTGTGTGTTGGATATCACTCACATGATTACCCAAACTCGGTCTCAGATATTTTACTTACACAGGCCCCTAAAATTGCTTTGACTAGCACTCTGCGTTGGGGAGATCTCTGAGGCTGAGCCTAAGCTGCTGTTTCCTGTCTAGAGCAGAATGGACGCCAGCTGGTCAACATGTTTGTTGGCCATTGCCTTTTACCAAATATAGAGAAGTAACCCTCGCCTTTGGTCATTGTTGTTGATCCTCTAGTCTAAAGAATACATATGACCCCATTTGAGATTATAAATCATTCCTTTATCATCAATTCTCGTTGAGTTTACCATCTTCTCTCGTCTTTGAATAATTTTTACAAACCAAAGGCCTTCCGATTGGTCTCTCAGAACGTTATTGTCCATGTTCTTCTATTTGGCTCATCCTTTTCTAACTCTTTAGATGTGTTCATGCAGTGAGAGCATACGTTTGCTTGCAATTCCTATACTCAGTTCCCCTAGTCAGAACGCCATATATGCTCCGGGTGCCACAGAAACAGAATGGCCCTGGAAAATGTAGGCAGTTTCCTTTAAAATAAGCTAACAGTAAAAATGTGTACAGATAGAAGTGATCAAATACAGTGCTGTGTGGTTGAAAGTGTCCTCAGACTTACAGCCTTTTGGGATTAGAGCTCAGCCTGCTCTCCATGGCAGCAACGTGGAGAAAATCTGTAGATATCCAGGCAGAAATTATGTGAAAATCAGTTGGTTCCTGTGAGAAAGGCTTAGTCTCAGAAAGCCTTGAGCGAAGGAGCTTTGGACGAAGGAAGGGCACGTGAGGACCCTGAGGAAACAGCAACGGGAAGGTCCCAAGGTTGGAGGCTCACTCTCCAGTTGTGACACAAATGTATAGTTTCTCAAGGAAACATATGAAGCACCAAAGGACTTGCCACCAACAAGTCTTTCTTGCATGTGAAAAAGCAACTTATATGGAGATCATTTAACGAATGAATAGCTCATCATGGGCCCAACTGGTGGTAGGTTAGTGCTTTCTCGGAAAGAAACCTTAAGAAAAAGATAAAATGGTAAAGTGGAATTACTGCCAATTCAACCACCTCCCTCAAAATTGAGCGTTCCAAACCAACCAGTGGGACGATGCAAAATTAACACGATAACCCAATCTCATTCTGTAACAGGAAACTGCAAATACTTGACAGAATAATATCCTGAGAATGGACACTCTGGGGGGAAGGTAAATATTTAGCAAAGGTTTTGTGCTCTTACACATACTGTATAATTTATTTACAAGTTACTAAGCACTCTGGTAAACATATTGCATCCTTAAGGATTAATTACTCCTAAGATTCTACTGTTCATTTTGTAGCACAATGGGAAGCCACCTCTTCATTTCACCCAACCTTAAAATAGCCAACTTAAAAAAATATGGCCAAGCGGGGGCCCATGAGAATAGTGCACCCTAAGTGGCAAGACCTGTAATTTCCTTTACCTGCTGTCCCCAGCAAGGATACACTGTCACCTTGCTTTCGCAGGTCAAGTGGCAATTCACATCTCCCACACTTTGTGGAACACCTTATATTCTTTACCTGTTTGTTGTATCAGACTCCGAGCAGCTCACGGAGCTACCCATTTTTAATAACTTGGCTGAGGCATGTAAGCCCAACTTTCTTACCATCAATAAAAGCAAATCATTGTTTTCTTTCATAGCATTTATCTTCCAGAATATCACTTAACTTCCTCTTGAGCTCTCAGAATGCTCTTAGGTAGCACTTACCACTTTGAATTGAATTACCTGTTTCATTGTTATTCTTCCTGACTAACCTGTATATTCATTGGGGGAAGGAACCCCATCTTATTCTTTCTGAAATCCTATCTCTACACAGACGGCAGATACCTGTAAGTTTTATTATTGCTATCCCTCCACGTACTGAAATTGAACCCCTATAAATTGCCAGTATTTGACTCTTTTCATCTAAAAAGTAGAGGCCCGCTGCATGAAATTCGTGCATGGGTGCAGTCCCTAGGCCTGGCCAGCGATCGAAGCACGAGCGTCTGGCATGGAAGGGCAGGTCCCAGCTGATCTCTGGGCCCTGGGCAGCACCAGGGCCCCTGGGCCCTCACATGCCCCCCTCCGCCTGAGTCACAGCGCCCAAGTCCCCACATGGAGATGCGGTGAGCGCGGCTGGACACCGCTGGTGAGGGCGCAGTGTGGGCCTCTGGGCCACCCAGTGGCACTGTATGGAAGCCGGGTGGGCAGCACGCTCTCTCCCGGCCGGCCTCGCAGAACAGCTCCTGCGCAAACCCACAGGAAGCCCGACTGGCCCCTGTGGTCCCAGCGGCTGTGGCCCGATTCACCTGGAAGAGGCCAAGCGGGTGCAGGGCAGGCTCCTCACGGGTGCCTGCCACCTGAGTGTGGGGGCTTCCCTGGCGTGTGAGCCCTGGCGTCCCAGGGGAGGGTAGCAGGGGGAGTGAGAGCGAGCCTGGCAGACACCCTGCATTCTCACCGCACCTCTGTCCCCATCACCCCTGCCCCCAGGTAGCCAGCAGAGGCACAGCCCCCTGCCCGGGAGCCGTGGGAGGTTGGTCGCTGCCACTCACCCCAGTTCCCCATCCCAGCCTGGGACCTGGCCCCGATTGGGCAATCAGAGCCTGCCGGCTGCTGGTCGCCATCTGCAGGGCAATCTGCAAGGCAATCAAGCCCCTGCTTGCATTCGCCTTGGCCTGGCACCGCCCACTCATCTGCTCCACCATCCCACCATGTTCCCACTGAGGGCCAGCAGCGCCTCCACTGCCGCCTGCTGTCAGGGCAGCATTGCCGATGCCCACCATGATCTGTGCCGCCCCCTGGTGGTCAGCACATGTCATAGCGAGAGGTCGATCTCCTGCTCGAGGGGTCAATTTGCATATTAGGCTTTTATTATATAGGATAGCAGGAAATTCATATGGTTGAGCCTAACATAAGCTTTAATTAAGGACTTTTTTTTTCATGCTCTGGAGATGCTAGTAGTTTATATGCAGATTTTCCACTAAAGTAGTAAAGATCTATCAAGGTTGCAGAGTGTATTGTTAGAGCTTCTCAAATCCTTAATGTGCAAACAAATCACCAGAGGATCTTGTGAACAATGCAGAATCAGCTTGCAGCTTGGAGGGTTGGGGAAGGGCCGGGGACTCAGCATTGCTCACAGGCTCCAGGCGCTGCTGGTGATATCTATGGCCTTGGAAAGAGTGCTTCAGCTCTCTGTGCCTGTTTTCTCATCGTAAGATTGAACTAATATTGAATTAGTTCATATATACAAAGTGCTTAGGACAAAACTTAACACTTAAAACTCAATAAATGCAAGTGATTCCCAGCATTAGTATTTTCTATAGTTGTATTTCTAAGAAGCTTTCTTAAGAGAATTGTCTGAAATGGTGAGAAAAGGTTTAGAGTGCACAAAGGTGTTCACCTTCCATTTATTTACTTAATCAAAACTTCAGTAACTACCTACATGCTCAACAATAAGAGAAAGGTTAATTACAGTGCATGTTATGGAATCTTTATGCCCGTTGTAAATGTTTACAAATAGTTTTTAATGCTTGAGGTACAGTGTGAAGTGGGGAGAAAACAGGATACAGAGCTGTATTAAGTAAGAGCTCAAGTGTAACTATGATTTCTTACATATGATATAGTTTACTATACCAGGGGGAAAATGCTCCAAAATAGTAAGTATTTATTATGACCAAGTGATAGCATGAGAGAGATTTTTCTTCCTCGCTATACTTTTTTTTCTGTATTTACTCATTCTAAATGAGGCATAAATAACTTTTATATTTCGAGAAAGAGTAATTTGAAACATGTGTCGGTCCCCACCCCCACCCCACCCTGACCAAAAACAAATCAACTCTATAGCAAGGATTTTGTCTTTGTCTTCTGTTCTGCCTTATGCCAAAACCGCTTTAGAAGCATTGCAAATAAGAATCAAAAGTCAGTAAATTTAATAAATATAACACTCAGGGCCAAACTAATGACTACAAAGTAAAACAGCATGTTCATTTTTTATTTCTGAATAAAAATGAGATTTGGGGTGTTCCAACGAAGCATTAAATGGCCAGAGCGGCTGCCCTGCCTCGTGTCACGCAGATCCTGGGGACTCTGTAAAACACAGGAGCGGGGCTTACGGCTTTTCAGTTTAAAATAATACCGGAAACAACCAGCATCATGCTGATATGTGTATTTAACGAGATGGGTTTTCAAATAGAAACCCCTTGGTGGTCCCAATACCACAGTATGATTAAATCTGTATTTGGATTTTCATTTAAAAGTTAATACAATGGGTCAGGAAAAAGCATTTGAACTAACTGGAGGAGAATCCATTATGCTTTTACATATATTCCACACTGACATATATTTACCCCAGCCTGAGCCAGCCCATTATATTTTGAAAAGATATTCGGGGAAAATATTTGCTTTGTAAACTGCTGTAATAGTGACCATCAGAACCTAGTCGGGTTGAATGTCTTTTAAGTTGCCAAAGAAGACTAAGGGCTATTTCATCTTGCCTCTGTGGGAATGGACTGAGAGGGAACTTTGCATAAATTTTCTACCACTCTACTGCCAGGTGAAATCCCTCATCCTTAGTTTTTACTTGACTGTTAGTACTTTGAACTTCTCCCTTTTTGGGTAGACATCACCCATGACCTATGGATGCTTGATTCTCTCCCTAACCAGTAATTTCAACCTTAAAACTAAAAGGAAAAAAAAACACTTTAGAATGAAAACCACTTTTCAATTGCTTGCGAATTATTTTCTTTGCCTCCCTCTCGTGTATTCTAGAGTCTTGATTAAAGAGAATTTTGTCTTAAAACAGAGGCTTTTGGTTAAAGAATATTGAAAAAAATTGGCGTGACAGCTGTGTAGCTGATTGCAGTTTAATTTAGGGTGACTCATTGTCATTCAGAAAAATGGGTCTCCAAAGTAGGGTGCTCCAAAAAATATTATATATCTAGCACTTATTTTTATCACACCCTGATTTTAATTTTTGTATGTTTATAGTATACATAATATGCTGGTACATCAAATAGTAGTTGTAAATGACTCAAAATAAATATATGGAGATTGGGAGTGCTCACAATATTCAATCATGGAGGTCTGAAAATGGAGGTGACGACTATCTCAAGGTTCCAGCCAGCCAACAATAGCACATACTGGGACTTATATTTGTGTATTTATCAAATTTGTATTGAGCACTTACACGTCCACATTGTTTCAGATGTTAGGAATATAAAGGGTGAGGAATAACCCCCTATTCTTAAGAAGCCCATATTTTCATGAGGGAGATCAATAATGCACGAATGAACAAACAGTAATAATCACAGATTCTTACAACAGGTATGATATAAATAAGCAAGATACTTTTATTTCCATTTATTCATTCAATGTTTAGTGATTACCAGCTTGTACCTAGCACTGTGCTAAGTATTCTACGCAAAATAGATGTGGTACTTGCTTTCATTGTGTTTGTGCTCAAGTCGAGGTGGCAGATGTTAATTACAACTGTGATTAAAGATATAAAGAAGTCGTACAGTGTGCCACCAAGTCAGAAGGAACTGGCAGCTGAAAATTAGGGGGTGAGTCTAAGACAAGAGAGGGCTTTCTGGGAATGGGATTTAAGGCAGGGCTTTGAATGGTGCACTTACTGGGAATGGTTATGATAGTGGATGAGAGCTGGTGAGAAACGTGCTCTCTCCATCTAGCGAGAAAGGAGTAATACACGATGTTCCCACTGCTCACTGGTGATTTTGAATCGTGTGGTTCTAAGAGAAAACCTGGCCCCATTGCTTGTTATCATTTGGATGTGTCTCGTGGATCATCTCAGCGGCTCCTCATCTGCTCCTGTGACATACAAGTGCTTTATATTCTGGTGTGTGTAAGAACAATGCAGGTGCCTTTCCTAAACTTGGCTTCTAAACTCTAGGCCTGGCTGTGGTCCTTCCCTTGTAGGGCTCACCTGAAATACTGAACTGGAGCTGGGTGGGGCCTTTCGCTGTGTGCACAGAGCCTTCTGAGGATTAGCTGTTGGCTTCAAGAGGCAGGCAGTTGGGCTGCTGTGAGTTGGCTGAAAAATTGAAAGAGGAGGTTGGAGGGAAATGCCAAAAGGACAATTCAGATGTGATTATTGGGTATGTGAGGTTTACCAAAGGCAATACACCACGAAGAAATCAGAGCCAAATGCCAAGGGGCTCGACAGGCAGAGAAGGATGTGAATGTGAGAAGGTCACGAGGGAGGAGATAACACCTTCCATCAGTACTCTGATGTAAACACGTACTATGTCTACATGTTCAACACCAGAAGCTTCGCGGGCAGTGTGTGACAGTGAAAGGGTATCACTGGACATGTATCCTTTGCTCATTTCTCTTTTGCTTTCTTTTTCCTTTTGCCTTTTTTGAATCAATTTTTGAGAGAACCATGTATCAGGGCAATTAATCTTTGTATTATATACAACACATGCTTTTTTAAAACCAATTATCATGTGTCTTTTGACTTTTTCTCTAAGGCAAAAAACAATATAAACAATTTTAATGGTTAAAAATTCAAATTCTTAATTTCCATGGAATTTAGATGTGTCATGTTTTAAAATGTCAAATAACTCTTCCACTAAAGTTCTAAAATGTAGGGGTTTGCTATTCTGTTTTTGTAGTATTTTTCTTTAGGCCTTTAATCTATATGGAATTACTTTTTTTACATGGTGTGAGGAAGAGTATAACTTAATTTTATCCTAGAGCAGCGGTTCTCAACCTGTGGGTCGCGACCCCTTTGGAGGTCGAACGACAGGGGTCGCCTAAGACCATCCTGCATATCAGATATTTACATTACGATTCATAACAGTAGCAACATTACAGTTATGAAGTAGCAACGAAAATAATTTTATGGTTGGGTCACAACATGAGGAACTGTATTTAAAGGGCCAGAAGGTTGAGAACCACTGTCCTAGAGGGTCATTCACAAAAGAAGACATGCAAAGAGCCAATATATATGAAAAGGTGTATTTCATACACAATGAAATGCATTTTAAAGCAATAAAAAGCCATTTGGCATCTTTCAGATCAGCAAAACTTTAAAAGATTAAAAATGCTCAGTGCTGGTGAGGGTATGGAAGAAATTGGAACTCTCCTACAGTGCTGGTAGAAACATGAAATTGCTACACATTCCTTGGAAAATAATCCAGTAGAATCTAGTATGAGTTAAGATCTTGGAACCCATGTTCAGAGCAATCCATTCATTGGAAAATACCAGGCCAAAATAAAAGCACTAGGATGTGTGTTGCAATGTTTACTGCGGCACTGTCTGTAGTAATTTTAAAAAGCAAGCTAAAAGCCCGCCGTTAAGGAAACGATTGGAGAAATCTCGACATATTATCTGTCTATACTATAGAAAATCATGAAACTGTTACAAAGGATAACTTATGAGCACCTACTGACCTAGAGAAATGTGCATGACTTATTATTAAATAAAAATAGGAGGTGTGAGAGTAATGTGTATCGTCTTATTTTTGAAACGTGCTAGTCTTTGCATTGTTGAGATACTTCTTTGGGATGTTGTTTGTGTCGATTATTTTCCTTTTTACCTTTCTAGGATGTGGGTAAGAGATGGTGGCAACGGTATTTTGTGAGGGTAGATTCCTTTATCCCCGAAATATTAAAATGATCTGCTATGGCAACACAAGAGATTTAATTTTATGTCATTATGTACATCATAAGAACTAGATGAGGGAAGAGGAAACCCGAATTCAGTTTGGTTTACATGTCTCCAGTATATCATTGTGTCCTGATATCTTTTCTTCCAACTCGTGTTGGGAAAATAAAGAAGAAATGCTCCAAATGCCCCTGAAATAAGGGCAGCATAGGCAAAATAATAATCTTTCCCCTGCAATTTTTACATTTGCTCTAGTTAAAGACTAAGATTTACAAGTCCATTAGTGTTGGTTTCGGCCCAATAGTGAAGGGCCATCATTTTCTCATCTGGGAAAGATTCGGTGCCTGGATGCCCATATTTGGCACATGGAAAGGGTAAGCTCATCCTGCATCACAGCCTGCTTTACATCACAGAACCTCCAGTCACAGAATGGTACATCTAGAAAGAACTGAGCTGACCTCAGAGCTGACTACTTATCAAAGTGACCTGCACATTTAACAAACATAAATAAAAACACCCTGGACATACCCCAAATATACTAACTCAGAGTATCCAGAAATCGGGCCTGGGAGTCAATTTTTTTACATGATTACCAAGTGATTCTGATGCATGTCATCTATAAACTAGTGTTTGTAAACCACTGATGAAATTTATCAAGCTACCCGCCAAAGGTAATACAGGCAGTAATGGCAGCAAGCATTTGTAAATCCCATACATAAAAAAAAAAAACTTTTAGTGTTAATCCCTCCTGCACAGTGGACAGATGTGTAAAATTCAATTATGTTTGCAAAATTTCGTTTTTTCCCCACACACTAGAAGCTATTAATCCTTGATATGGGTTTTTGTTAAAGTAACATACGAGCTTTGCCATAGAAAGTGTCACTCGGAGGCTCTGTTGTTAATCTGCACCTGACCCTCTCAGTCAGTGTCCTGTTATTGGTTGTATTTAGCCACAAGGCATACACTGTGTCCCCAAAACTCAAAGTCATCTGGGCAACACCATCCTTTAAAAACTTTGCAAAAAAAAGCTAGTGTACAGATCGTGGTTGTATATTCCTTTCTGAGTAATAGATACGTGACATTTAAAAGTAAAAAAACAAAAACAAATCTATTAACACAAGGCCTTCAATATCTGAAACCCTTGAAGAATATCACCACTTACAGAGAAAGAAAGACCAAATGGAAAGGGGACCTTTTAGAAACACTGAGACAAAGCAAACGGCACGCCTGGTATTTCTCGTTAGCCTTGAAGGCAGTAAAGTACCAGATGTCACACAACAAAGTCTTGAGGGGACCGTGTAACCTAATGGGCGTAGCCAGAGTACTTGGCTCTTAAAAGCTCTCTCGCTTATAAAAACAAGCAACTTGGCACCATTAACTCCATATGTGAGATTTAAGACTTTTTCCCCCAGCCTGCATTGGATTTATTTAAACATTTATAATGCTTACCTTTTGTGTTAAAAGGGGGAGTATAAGTGAATAAGATGTTTGTTCAGCCCTTGAAATGGGCTCTTTCACATAGTAGGTTGCTTAGCAAATATTTGGTGACAGTATCACCTGCTGCCTTCTAATTGTGCCGTTGCAAAAGGAAGTACCAGCTGAAGTTGCTCTCTTGAGTTGAGTAAGCTGCACAAAGTACATGTCGCTCCACTAGAGAATGAAGTGAGCCAGGAAATGGATCACCATGATGAAGAAAAGCCAGAGCAGAGTTGTAATTGAGCATGACATCCCTAATTCAAACATAGCAGAGTGAGCCATGTGTTAAGTTTAAGGTACATGCTGTAGAGATATAATTCTCAAGTTGCTGAAGACCATTCCTTCCATTCTTAAGTTCTATTTCCTGGAAGTTGGTGGCATTATCCAAACATGGTGTTGGCTCATTTCTCTCTGACCACTTCTCCTGTGTCTCCACCACTGGCCTCCTGCCCCACCCCACTCCCTCCCTCACCTGGAGCTAGGTTATTACTCAGTGCTGTCTCTGCCAGCTCTGTATTCTCTGTCTCACAGATGTGAGTTGTCTTCATGGCTTGAGCTAGTGCCTGTGCTCTGATGAGTCTCATGCCTTATTTCCAGTCCTGGCTTCTTACCCATAATGAAGTCACATATGTCTAGTTGGCTGCTGGACACATCCATGTGGATGCCTACTTTGCTAAAATAGTTCATCCTTTTTATTCCACATACAATCTTCCTGCCTCTTTTCCCCATTTTTGTTCAATTTAGAGAAATCCAAACACCCAAGGTCAAAACCTATGCCCCTTTTCTTTCTCCCCTGGTTCAGTGGCTCATCGAGTCTTATCACTCCTGTTTTTCACAGTCTCCTCCCTCGGTTTCATTGCTCTCATGCCATATTCATTATTTTATGCCTGTGTGCTCATAATAACCTCAAAACTTGCCTCTCTGCTTCTAGTTTCACCCCCTTCAATCTCTCCTGCACATCAGTACCAAATTTATCTTCCTGAAGTGCCTTTCTATTACATTACTCTGATGATCCGGAACACTTCAGTGGGCTGTGACATCTCAAGAATCATATCCAAACTCATTTGTCTGGCATCCAAGGCCATCTACCAGTTAGCCTTCTATAGCTCTTTCCTTTTCCCATTTTGACTTCTTTTTTCACTTCAAAAAGTGACAGAGCTTTTGACCCTGGTCAGAGTGGTCTGCAGATTTCCACAAACGTGACCATAGCGTGCCCACATTCTATTCACGTCACCTGGATGCTGTCCTTCACTCTGTCCTCCTATCTGAAGTATCCCTGCCCTTCAGCCTCTAGTTTTAAGGTCCAGCACTGTCATAATCAAACAAGCCCACACCAACATCTCTCTCCTTGCCAGCTTTTTTTTTTTGTCAACTTGAGTCATCTTTAATGTAAAGCCTATAATTTCAACTACTTTCTATGCCTCTCCTACTGCTTCATAAATAGCAAATGCTCAACAGCAACAACAACAAAAGATGTTGTTTAGATTTAGAACCTGGCCCATTGTCTTAAACATGATTCTCAATTCAACTTGCCCATAACAATGAAAGAAAAAAGAACCAAAAGAAAATGTTGGCAGCTGGGCTTAGTTTTTTTTACACCCCAGTCCCTACCCCCACCCCCAAGGTTCAGATAAGAGCTGTGTATTGAATTCAGCCCTTACCTGTCTCTGTTCAAATAATCCACAACTCCTAAAACTGG
The DNA here is from genome assembly GCF_028538775.1 of Myotis yumanensis. Lineage (NCBI taxonomy): Eukaryota > Metazoa > Chordata > Mammalia > Chiroptera > Vespertilionidae > Myotis > Myotis yumanensis. The sequence continues at coordinate 18,551,839 of NW_027223766.1, forward strand.
GAAACCTGTATGTAATTGGGGAAAGGTATCAGCCCAGATAAAGATATGGAGGAGCATCTCTTGCCAGAGGAATTTTTCTGACTTCCTAACTTGATAAAATTTCGTAGAGGGATTTTCTAACATGCATATACACTCCTCACCATGGGCAGTACATAACCCCTGGTCCTCCTTAGACTTGAATGGTTTCCCTAAGGTTTTGCAAATTCGGTGTTCCTTATTCTTATCCAGATTAATATTATTTTATCTGGCTGTGTTTCCTTTAGCCCAAATTAGCTTTAAAAAAAAAAAAAAAAAGTAAAAACACAATTCTTAAAAACCTTGATTGTTTGGAATAGCAATATTATTTTCTTAATTGTGCCAACCAGAATTGATTAGGACTTAACATATTTTGCTATGGGGGATTGGTATTTTTTATAATATTCTAGAAAAGGGTGGACTCAGACATTGAATCCTAGTAGGCTTTCTTGGAAGAGTGCAAATGGAATTTTCTGGAAGGCAAAAGAACTTAATGAAATATATATATATACATATATATATATTCATCTCCTTGTGTCTTTTCATGTTATGAGTTCAGGCCCAAAGATATTTCCTCCCCAAAGCCTACTTCTACTAACAAAATGCCAACAAGCCTGAAACCGAGGTGTCAACAAGGCTCCATTCCCTCTGGAGGCTACAGGGGAGAATCCTGCCCTTCCTTCTTCCAGCTTCTTTTGACAGCTGGCTGAGGCCTCCTCATTCCAGACTCTTTCTCCATAGTCACATTGTCTTCTGCACTCTCCTGTGAGTGTCAAATCTCTTCCTTCTCTCTTACTAGGATCTCTCTCAAGATCCTTAACTCAATCACATCCGCAATATCCTCTTATACCATATAAAGGAATATTCACAGATTCCAGGGATTAGAATGTGGATGTCTGCATTATTCAGCCAAACACAATGGTTAACTGTTAGCATGTTGTTTACTAGTATATCAAATGCATAATTACATTTTCAAGTTATAAAGCAGCAAGAATATCCTTAGAAGAATATTTACCATATGGTTAACAACAGTTATCTCTTGGGAGTGGGTTGGTGGGGAATTCTCATTGCCAATATTATATGCTTTTGAAGCATTTTACTCTTTTACAAAGAGCATGTGATTGATATGTTTTTGCTTCGGGATAGCACAATAAGGATTAAAGAGGGACAAGGGTACTTCCTGCAAAATCAAAACAAGCAAATGGTGGCCCAATTGGGTATCTTTATTATTCTTTATTTCACGGAGCTTATTTCCAGCTCTCCCCCTTCTTCTTCCCCGTGCAGCTGCTCTCCTTTCACTCATCTGTGCAATTTGGATTGAAAACACCCTTCAGGCACTTACATCCAAACTCGGATTTGCTTGGCTTCAAAGTCCCTGCTGATCCCTCTGTTGCAGGCTATTTTTCCTAATTTCTTCCTTAAGACCAAAGAAAAGTTTCCAGAAGGAAGGGGGCAAGGGGGAGAATTGGAAGAAACAGAATATTTCTTTTTGGACCTGTACTCTGAGGTCTTTGGGTTTTGGTTTTTCCTCCCGTCAATGGGGGCTGTAGTGCCGTGCTTCATGGGGACATACTCACTCCCCCTTTGCGTGTAATTCCCTACCATTTGTGGAAGGTTTTTTTTCTCTACACTGATGACTATTATTTGATCAGTTTCTCAAATGATATATTTGAAGCAGTTGCTGCTTTTCAGGCACTGAACAGAGCTAACTGAGGATATAGTTATGAATAAGGTAAAGGCCACGTCCTCAAAAGTCATAGTGTCGAATTTTCCACTTTTCCCTCAGTCTACTGCAAGGTCCAGTATCACTGGCTCAGGATGCTTCCAGTTCATTGGTGACTAGCAGTTTCTTCCATCTCTCTCTTCTGTAACACCTACTTTCTTTATGGATGTCTCAGAAAGGCTGAAGAGGCCACCTGTTGGATAGCCAAACTAAGCATTTTGAATTAGACAAGAATGTTGTTTCTCTCTGATGAAGATTTCATTATGTTAAAGGACAAATTTGGAAATCCATAACTTTTCTATAAGCGTATTAAGAAATTATAGTCACTATTTTATGTCTAAATGGCCATTCCAAGAAAAGCATTTACAGTGTTGTGTGACATAGGACACTTTCCATTGTTTTGGTGAAAAAAACAACTTTTTGTTTGTTTGTTAATTTGTTTTATTTTTTCCATCACCATTTATCCCCTCGATGTCTTCTTCCCACTCCTACCACCTACAATGACCACACTGTTGTCCATGTCCATCAGTTCTCTCTCTTTTTTTCTTTTATGCTCAATCCCTCCACTCCCCAGTCACCACCTCTACCCCTCACCACCAGAACTGTCTGGCTTCTCTCTATCTGTGAGTCTGTCTCTATTTTGCTTGGTAGTTCAGTTTGTTAATTAAATTCCATATATGAGTGAAATCATATGGTGCTTGCCTTTCTCTGACTGGCTTATTTCACTTAGCATAATATTCTCCAGGTCATCCATGCTATTGGAAAGAGTAAAATTTCCTTCCTTTTTATAGCACAGTAGTATTCCGTTGTGTAAATGTACCATTGCTTTTTATCCACTCATCTACTGATGGACACTTGGGCTGCTTCAAAATATTGGTTATTGGAAATAACACTGCAATGAACATAGGGGTACGTATATTCTTTTGAATTAGTGTTTCAAGTTTCTTTGCAGAAATTCCCAGAAGTAGAATCACTGGGTCATAAAACAGTTCCATTTTTAATTTTTTGAGGTGACTCCATTCTGCTTTCCACTAGGGCTGCACAATCTACATTCTCACCAACACTGCACAAGTGTTCTCTTTTCTCCACATCCTCAACACTTGTTTGTTGATTTATTGATGATAGCCATTCTGACAGGTGTGAGGTGATATGTTATTGTGGCTTTAATTTGCATTTCTCTGATGATTAGTGACATTAAGCATCTTTTCATGTGTCTATTGGCCATCTGTATGTCCTCTTTGAGAAGTTAACCAACTGTTTTAACATGTATAACTAATCAGGCATTTAATTAAATCCACTTGGTTTATCACTAGATGCATTTATTATACTGTAATCACAGAGGTGAGCACAGCTAGAATAGGCATTGGTTAGAATACTCCTGAAAACAGAAGTGGAAAATCTGTTCAAAGCAGCCAGTAACATCTTCCCTTTCTTTACTTCAAACATTGCAGAGAGGGGCTGGTTTTTATGACAAGGCAGCAGCAGAGTAGATACTTATTAAAAGAAAGAGGGGAATCACCTAGATAGATGAATTATGGAGAACATGTACGGCCAAGCTTCCCAAACTTCATGTGCATAGAAACCACCTGGGGATTTTCTGAAAATGCAGATTCTCATGTAGTGGGGCTGGGCTGGGGCCCAAGATTCTGCATTTCTTACAAGCCCCAGGGGTTGGTCTTAGCAAGACCACGAGGAGTCAACTTACTCAAAACCACAGCTTGTCTCCGAGATGGTTGACGTCACCATACCTTCTCTTTTTAGGTGCCAAATGGTAGCATTCTTTTTGGGGACTTAGAGGCTCTGGTCCAGAGGAGGTGCCTTTCTGATATCTCAGGCCTACAATAGCTCCTCAGTTCCTTCAGTTGCTTGATTTAGTCTGGACTTTAAAAATGTATGTATTTTTAAATCCCCAAATGACACTATAAATTCATTGAGAGTAGAAACAGGATCCTGGAAGTGCTGGGTGTGTATTAAATATCCAACAAATGTGTCTCTAATCGAATATTATGACTCCTCTGTTTCTGCAAAGTATTTCTATTAAGCCCAGTCTATCAACTGCCACTTTGGCCAATGAAACAACCGAGAAAGTTTAGGAAGGCACTTCATTCTAAGCTTTAAACTTTAATAGGGATTGATGGCAGATTTTAGGTTAAGGCTTAGTAATAGAATATGAAGAGAAACCCTGGGATCTTTGGGAAGTTGTCACCACCTAAGCACACATGCTTTCTCTGTCCTCCCCATCAGGATGGTGCTTCTATCCCAGTACCCTGAACATGACACCTCCTTCAGAGTGAGTTTCCATTCAATAACTTTTTCTGCTGTTTTTATATATCCCTAACCCTCCACCTATGGATAATCCTGCGTATGTTCTGAATGGAGGTGGGTGATGAGATCTCGGGCAACTTGTTTACCCCAGCACCTGCTGTGATGCATCTTGTTCATGTACAATAGACAGATGTATTTATGGTCAGATTCAGACATAGAGATATTTTGAATATTTAAATGATAGCCTTCTAAAGAACCCCATTCTTAGACAACCATTTTAGACTAGAGGGTTTGAAATCACAATTATTTGAATTTAGAGCTTGTGTAAGACCAGCAGGATTAAACTTTGTGGGTGGCTAGCATCTAACAACCTGAACTTCAGGTTCATCCCTGTGCTAAGAGAGAAGCAGAAATAAATAGCAACTGAATGCAGCAATAAGTTGGAATTATATACAGAAGCTAATTTAATAGAGAAAACAAAAGGAGCCTTCCACTAGCCAGTATACTGTAAAATCAATCTCCTCTTAGAATTAAAGAAAAAAATGAATGATGCCATTTGGAGACTGGGAAGCACTTTAGCAAGGCTCATTGTGTCAAATGCCTATGATGGAAACGGCAATTATCAATCTGGGCCTTAGAAACAATGGATGAAATACTCCCAGGCTGCCTATGAAGTGCCCAGGGCACTAACTGTCTATGTCTTGTTACTCAGAATGTGTGTGGCCACGTTCCACCAAGCTTAAATGCCAGAGCAAGGAAAGAATGTTTTTCCCTCCTGTGTTTTTTTTTGGCGGCGGGGGGGGGGGGGGGGGGGGGTGTGTTGTGTGTTTTTTCCCAAAAATAGAGTCATGAGCTGATCACATGTAATAAATGACTCGTTGGAGTCGCCCATGAAAACTTGCAATGAGGAAAGAACACGGCTGCAGACAAGCCACTCAACCAGGTTCTGTGTTGGGGCTTTTTCATGCACCCAAACAAAACTCCAGGTCCAACCATCTCTTGTCTGTTAAAATGATCAACGTGGCTGTTGTCACATGTGTCGTCCCTAGAGAAGGAGCTACTCTCTAAAATGAGGTTGCTTTTTTGGGATTCTGTGTATCCTAACATCTGTTTCAGTGACGCCTCTCTGGCTTTCTAGAGGGACCTTTCATAGCCCTACTGAGGATGCCTGCTCCCAGGTGGAGCTTCCCAAAACAGATCTTAGTGGGTCTTTAGCAGGCTTCTGTGTGCACTTGGAATGTGTTCTGTGGGTCTCTGAGCTTTGTGAAAACATGGGAAGCCTCGCTGATTCACATGCTTTGCTGATTTCAGTTCCTGACAGAATTCTCCCTGCTACTGCCCAACAGCGCTGGCAGCCCTCTGCGGGTGTAAATATGTGCCCGCAAACTGGACTGGGGGCTTTCCTGACACTGCCAGACCCTCCAGGACATCAGGTGGCAGCTCCAGTGGTCCAGTTGTGCTGTTTCTCTTGCCCAGGCTGTGCCAAGGCCTGGGTGGTGGAGCTCTGCTCCCGCTCAGTCCCCACCCCCTCAGTCTTGGAATGTTAGGTGCAGTTTTTCAAAATAAATTCCTTGCAGCAGAGCCATCTCCATGCAGGTTGAGCTGGGATTTGCTCCCATCACAAACCCAGGTGCCTGCCCAAGTGGGCGTGTCAGTGTGATTTGCTCACCAGGTCAGAAGGACTCAGGGAGGGAGACAGAGATCTCTCCTCTGATGAGGATCTGGAATCTGTCCTGATGCAGGTCAGCTTGGACTTCAAAGATTATGTTGCTTTCTCAATCTGTCTGCTGTGCTGCTTCTTCTGGGGTAACCATGCCACCGGGGTGTTGATTGGGGTACCAACAGACTGTCTTTTCCTCAACCATGACTTCCCTCTTGATGTTCAGGACTCATGCTGACTGGCTCCTCCATTCACACCCTTTCCCTTTCTCCTGCATTCTCTCCATGGGCTCTGACATCTGTCTTCAAGCAATGGCTTGTGTAAGGTGCTTCCCTACCTTACAGAGGTAAGCGTGTGTGTGTGTGTGTGTGTGTGTGTGTGTGTACACACACATGCATACATACACACACTGCTGTTGAGGACACGATTAAGATCCCACCCCACTCCAAACCTGGAGCCTTCTCAGGCTTGTGTCAATGAGCTTATGCAAATAGATATTGGCATTCCTCCTTTTATTGCACTTAGCTTTTTTTGTGCTTCACTGGATGTTGTGTTTTGTTACAAATTAAAGGCAGGACCTTTCACCAGCAAAAGGATTATTATTCACTTATTGTGATACTAGCTTTATTATGGTGGTGTGGAACCTAACCCACAATATCTGCGAGGTATACCTGTACTTAGGAGAGAGGGGGGCCAATTCCACGCATTGGGTTAATCTTAGTTTGATCACCAGCCCAAACAGGGCCCCTGCTTCTATCTCCTGGGGCTCTGAAAATGAATGCTGTTACTTGTACATTTGTTTTAGATTCTCCATAGAAAACCTAATGGAGCTGATATTTTCTGTATTATTTATCAAAGTCTTGGTTTCTAATAAATTAGCATTTGAATTGTATATTTGTTAAGGGTTTATTGTTTGCGAGTAACAGAAACCAATTTGGGCTACTTGAGACCAAAATGGGAAATTTGTTGCAAGGATTCCGGGGTGGGGAACTGGGGACTGCAAGGCCTGATCATAGACCTTTCCTCAACAGGCTGTGCTCACTGACCCTTGTTTGCAGTCTCTTTGTATCTCAGTTGGAATCCTACATTCTGGGCAGAAAGCACTGGGTATGTACTTGGCCATGTTCTAGCCAGTCAAGGCCAGGGACACAGTTTCAGGTAATTCAAAGCAAATGCCTGGGGCCAGCCATACAGAAGGTGCAGAGGTGGGCCTCTCTGTGGACCAGGCTCTGAAAAGTAGCCACTGTTGGGAGCATTCATTCATCTTTTTTTTTTTATCATTAAGACAACATTAACGATTAAATGACTACAATTCTTTAAGTGATCTCAATGACTGTGAGTTCAGATGTTTTCCAGAAAGTAAAGGAACTTGCATAATAAACCCAGTGGTTCTGGACTTGGGTTCCCTGGACCCATCAAAGTCATGCAGATAAAGCTACACAAGATCATGGGGACCTTGAGTGTCCCTGATTTGGGATGAAATGCTATTAACTTGATGGGGATAATGGTCGTTGTTCCTCATGATGAGAAATATTTGTTAAATGTCATTTTCTTTGAAAACTCAGTGTCACAGCAGCTGTAGTAATAATAGCGAACACTTGTGCCGTGTGTTCTGTGTGCCTGCACTCTCCCAGGCACGGCAGACATGATCTTTCCAAGCCTGGTGCTCATGAAAGAGGGAAGAAGGGGTATTCGAGTGCCAGAAGGATTGGGAGCCATCGAACTAGGTCTTCAGTTACAGTTCAGAGTCTGCAGTAATTCTAATGCGGAAGTAAAAACATTCCACTCCTAACAGGGAGTTACAGTTCTTCCCAGGAAAAGCTTCATCAATGAGCCTTCTCTTGCTTGCCACCCTCGAGTTCGGTTCTAGCCACAGTTTCACACATTCCTAAGTTCTGGTTTCGGTCTGTTTAAGCCCTTGGGTGCTTTTACATTCTCTGACTAGGTAGGGCATCTGAGGTTAGGGGCAGTTTTTCAGAATAAAATCCTCATTAGACTATAGAAGACTTTCATGGAGCCGCCGTGGGGCTGCTGCACTCTTCGTGCTCTAAAGAGTTGGAAATGTGTTCTCTGACCCGCCACACATTTTTACAGTCACACATTTTCACAGTCATGGCGTGTGTCTCCTTTCAAAACTGAGAAGGAGCTGTCTAATAACAGTTCAGGTTTAAATAGGACCTGTTTGTTAGCTACTGAACCAGGTACTTTTTCGTACGCACCCTTCACAACACTAGAAGAAATGAGTGATATTCTCTCCCTTTATAGATGAGGCAACTGAGGCTCAACAAAGTAAATGTTTGATACACATACATGCTCAACAGCACCCCTAGAACGGACGCTACAAAGTTCCTGGTGGCAGGAATGATATCTGTGAGTTTCCTATTGTATTTCTTAGCACAAAATAGGCCCACAATCAATGTATGAGTAAAGAATAGGTGAATGACTCTAACTGCAAATCTGTGGTCTCTCCAGTACACCATGTTTCCTCTGTGATTCCCTGAGATGTGTTTTGTGCCTAAGTGAATAGTTCTATCAGCACTAATTAATATGCTCACAATATTCTACTGTCATAGACTATATGTATATTCCTACCATTGGCCTGTCTTCATGTGTTCCTGGCTGAAGGAGGCTAGTTAAAGAATGTGGAGATAACTCATCAAAAAAATCCATGATTGCAGGGAAGGAAGGTAGTAAGAATTTTATGTCTGAATGCTAGCATGTTATTATTGGTGCACCAAAATTTACCTGCTAATTCTGGGATATTTTTATTCCCAGGTAATACATAAAATGCAACTCTCTTGAAGTAAAATCATTGTATACTTTCTTTGATCAATGTTTAGTTGTTGATGTTTTATAGCGTAAAAATATACTTAGACTGCAAACCCCAACCTAAGTTCCTGGAAGGAAAGATGAAAACAGATGATCCATACTCTAAAAATCATCCTAAGGCAACATTACTCCAACTTTAACCATATATTTGTTGATTATAACACATTGTTTTAAACTTTGGAGTGGTAGCTCTAATGATTCATTTGTCCCTGAAAAAAAATACCAGAAGAATTCCAACATCTATTTACTTAAGTCTTTTACAAACCCCTAAAATTGCAGAAGGCTTCCTTTGTCCAGGGGAATGCCACCCAATGATTGCCGGAGAAAATGGTTATATTGATTCAGAACAATGGTTTATATTAACATAGCAAATACAGTTTGAGGTTAATCACCAGCAATCGTTTTTTCTTTCAGAGTTTATAAACTCCCTGGTATTTATAAAACTGAAAGAATGGGTGCTATTCAACTTGTAACCATGATGACTCAGTGAGCCACTTTAAGCAAAACTATAAACATCTGGCTCCAGAGACCAGCAAAGACATCACAGCTTCAGGTCTGTAAATAGTACCTCTTCTATTGAAGTTACTATATTGGAGTGTTTAAAGTGAATAAAAGAAAAAAGTCACTTGGAGAAATATATAAGAAAAAATCTCAATTTTGTATGCCTCGTGATAGTATAAGCCAAAAGAAAATATTTAAACCAGAGAGTGATAAACCCTTTTTGAGCTGTGGATCCCTATGTGACTTCGATGAGTGTGATGTACTAGCTCCTCTAAAATGGAAATATGCACAATAGCTTACATACAGTTTTAAAGGATTCTCCAACCTCTGAAGCTCATCCATCTCAGTTAAGAATATAAATATCACATTAATTTTTAGGGACAAGCCTATTTGGACTTAAAATTGTTAGTTAACTAATTAATTAGTCTACAAAGCCCCCTTTTTTAAAAAAATATGTTTTTATTGATTTTGGAGAGGAAAGGAGAGGAAGGGAGAGATAGAAACATCAACGATGGATGATGTCCCCCACTGGTGATTGAGCCCACAACCAGGGCATGTGCCTGACAGGTAATCGAACCATGACCTCCTGGTTCATAGGTAGATGCTCATCCACTGAGCCAGGCTGGCCAGGCCAAAGCCCCTTTTTTATTGGCCATGTATGGCTACAAGAAGCCATCATGATAGAACATTTAGGAAAAGTTATTCTAGCAACGTTGCATCTGATATTATGACATTCTTCCAGGCCTTTCTCTTTTCATTTCAACAAGGTTTTCACTTGCATTGCTTACCTTATGTGGAATGGCCTACCATGAACTTCTGGTCTTTCGGTTTCCTCTGGAAACTTATTTGAAGCCGTATTAGGAAAAAGGAACTGGACCTAGAATGTAGTAATAGCACTTCTGGGCACCATTCTTGCCTTTTTCCACTGTGATATTATTTAGCTAAAACAGCCTGTGTATTAGTGTCTTTGCCTTTCCCAGGCACTGTGTACTCTTAGGCAGTATCAGCTTACAGGTAGGCCCTGTGTGGCACAAAGAACTTAAAAATACGTATACAGCCCGGCTGGTGTTGGTCAGTGGTTGAGAGTCAACCTGTGAACCAGGAGGGTATGGTTCAATTCCCAGTCAGGGCACATGCCCACGCTGCGGGCTCAATCTCCAGTGGGGTAGGGGGGCATTCAGGAAGCAGCCGATCAATGATTCTCTCTCATCATTGATTTTGCTCTCTCTCTCCCTCTCTCTTCCTCTCTGAAATCAATAAAAATATATTTAAAAAATAAAAAGAATCACCTGGTGGGGATGTTGAGACACAGATTGCTGTTTTTGTTATAATTATTTTTAGGTTTCATGTATGAGAGCATACATACAGATCTTTCTCTGACTTATTTCACTTAGCATAATGCCCTTGAGTTCTATCCATGTGGCAAATGGCAAGATTTCCTTCTTTTTATGGCTGAACAATAATCCTCTGTGTGTATAAGAATGTATGTGTGTGTATCAGGTTTTTTTTAATCCATTCATCTATAGATAGACACTTAACATTATTTCCATATCTTGGCTATTGTAAGTAATGCTGCAGTGAACCCTGGGATGCAGGTATCTTTTCAAGTTAGTGTTTTCACCAACTGATCCATACCTAAGAGGGCCTTATTAATACAATTTGCATATAATTGGATTTAGGTCTACCATTTGATTATTTTTTTAGTTTTCTCATCACTCTTTTCTTTCTCTATTTATTCTTTTCTGTAAAATAGGTATTTTTGGTATGCCATTTTAATTTCTCTATTAAATTTGTGGCTCTATTTTGCTGCCATTACAATATGCATTTTTTAACTTTTAACAATCTATTTCAAGTTAATACTTACCTTTTTACATAAAATATAAGAACTTTACATTGGTATAGATTTATACATCCATTCTTTTTTGCTATAGTGTTATATATAGTTTATGTATGTAAGTTTTAAAACCAATAATACAGTTTTTTATTTTGCTTTAAGAAGTCATATGGTTTTTAAGGAACTTCAGAAAGGAAAAATGGAATTGTGTGAGAGTAGAAATATAAGTATTTGTATATATACGCACATGTATAATTATATTCCTATACCTGTATCTTCACATTTTTAGTGTCTTACATTCCTTCCTCTGGATTTGAATTACCTCTTGGTTTCACTTCTCTTTAGCCTGAGGACTTTAGGTATTTTATTTTGTTTTGTTTTGTTTTTAGCATTAGTTGTAGCACAAGTACACTAGTAATGTGCTGAATTTTTGTTTATCTGGAAATGTCTTTTTTTCACTCTCATTTTTTTTTATTGCTTAAAATAAATGAATCATTTATCTGGAGAGAGAATTCTTCATTGACCATTTTTTTTTTTAGCATGTTGAATATACCATTCCAATATCTGTGTCTCCGTTGTTTCAGAAGAGCTAGCCATTATTCTTACCATTGTTCCCTGTATGTGATGAGTCATTTTTATCTTGCTAGATTCAAGATTTTATTTTTAGCATTCAAAAATTTGACTCTTATGTGTCCAGCTATATTTCCTTTGGTTTATCCCTCTTTGAGTTTATTTAATTTCTTGGATTTGTAAGTTAAAAATGTTCACCAAATTTGGGTGTATTTCAGACATTTTTTCCCTCACATTTTTTTCTGAAATTTTAATTGCATGTGTTTTGCAGTGCTTGTTATTGACCCATGGATCTCTAAAGCTCTGCTTATTTTTATTCAGTCTTTTTGCTCTGTTTTTTTGAGTGGATAATTTCTACTGAACTGTCTTCTCATTCATTGATTTATTTTTATTCTCCATCATCTCAAATTTGTGAGTCTATGCAAAGTATTTTTCATTTCAGTTAATATACTTTCACCCCTAAAATTTTCATTTGGCTCACTTTTATAGTTTTCTTTTTTAGTATTCACTATATTTTTACTCATTTATTAGGGTATATTCCTTCATTCCTTGAACATGATTTTCTGACCATATTTATAATAGCTCTTTGAAGTCTTAAATCTGGTACCTGAGCTCACTCAAAGTCATTTCCTAATGACTTCTTTTTTCCCTAATTGTGTCATACTTTTCATTTCTTTTTCACATCTCATAATCTTTGGTTTAAAAAATAGAAATAAAAGTATTTCTAGATACTTACAGCGATTCTGGAATCTGTTTTGTTCTTGGAAGGATTTGGCTTTTTATTATTGACATGGCTGGAGTCTTAATTGAAATCTCCAGCTGTTCATTTTGGGGGGTTCTCCCCTGGACCTTCAGTTTAAAGTTCAGACAATAATTTGGGCAAAGATTATTGAACCTGCTCCTATACAAGTCTGTCACCTTCGGCTGATAAACCTGTGGATTTTTACTGCTCACATTAGGCAGTTGATGGAGGATGGGCATGCTCCCAGACATACATGAATAAGTAAAAGCTGCAAACCCACAGTTCTCTAATGCGGTAGCCGTTTCTCATGAGTAAACAAACACTTCTCAAGTGGTTGCCTATCTTTGCTTATTTCCCAGTGCCCTGAGATGATTATCATTGATAATTTTGTCTACTGTGCAATCATTTTCTTTTGTTGTTGTTGAATGTTTTTTTTAAATTCTCACCCCAGGATATATTTTTCCCATTGATTTTTAGAGCCAGGGAAAAGAAGGGGGAGACACACAGAGAGAAACATCAATGTGAGAGAGATACATCTGTTGGTTGCCTTCCACACACACCCCAACTGGGACTGCAACCAAAGTATGTGCCTTTGACCAGAATTGAACCCGCAACCGTTCAGTCCGCAGGCTGACGCTCTAACCATTGAACAAAATTGGCTAGGGCTACAATCATTTTCTATGGAGAAGAATCATCTTGTCTATTTACACTGTCATTATCAGAGTATAATCCACAGGATTATTTTGAAGGTGAAAACAAATAGTGTACATAAAGCATTGAATACAGTGACTGGCACATGGTAAGTACTCAATGCATGATAGCTACTTCTATTATTGTTATTATTACTTAATAGATTCTAGGTCTCTCATTGGGCCCTCAGTATTACTCCTTCATCTTTTCCTCTGGAAAAGAGCTTCCAAACTATGTATTGGGAAATCTAGCTCACTAATCCTTAGGTTGCCTGTTACCTCAACCTCACCCAGGATTCCAAATTCCTCAGTTTACCCAGGTGTCTCGTACAGATACTATCATGTTCTGTATGTGCCCTGATGAGGACAGTTTTAGGAAGTAATACTCTAGAGGACATCCAGAGGAAGGTCCCTATTGGGTCTTCTAGATCTGCTTTCAAATAGGTCTTTTGAGAACAAGTCTTTTAAAGAACTTTTTCAAAGTTCTCTGGAATAGGAACTCATCTACATATAAGACCATCCATTCAGCAAGTAATTTTGATGACTTGCAATGTGCCAGGGCCCTTCTCCCACCTCCCACTAATCCCAGGAGTAAGTAAACCAGAGATCCTGGCTCCAACATGGTCCATGGTATGTCTACATTCTGTGAGCGTCCTGTTTTCCCTGGTAATTTATGCACTAAAGGATTGAAAATAGTCCTTTGTTGGCTTTATCAAAGACATGAGCAAGGGTGTGGGAGACTCTAGAAATAGCTTTGAGCATCTTATCATTTGTTCCCTAAGATATTGCCACAGAATAAAATAATAGTTCTCCTGGGTTGCACAGTTTACAAATGCTATGTGGAAAACAGAAGGAATTTCCTATCAATTATTTTCCTGTTCTCACAGTCACCAATGTACTAATACTGTTGCAGTGATCAGCCTCCCTAACTAGTGATCAGCCTGCCTAATAATGCTGCTGTTCTGAGTCATCATTGGAATTTCATTCAGGTTTCTATTCCTGCTTGAGTGACTTATCCCCTCACCTAGAGTCTTTTGGGCCCTGGGCTTATGGATATACTAGAGGCCCAGTGCACGAATTCGTGCATGGATGGGGTCCCTTGGCCTGGCTGGCGATTGGGGCCGGCCAGCCGGGTGGAGGGATGGTGGGAGGTTGGCCAGCCACGGGAGGTTGGCTGTGGGAGTGGACTGACCACCAGGGGGCAGCTCCTGTATTGAGCGTCTGCCACCTGGTGGTCAGTGCACATCACAGCAACTGGTCAACTGGTCGTAATGGTTGCTTAGGCTTTTATATATATGGATGCTAATTGGTATGACTCTTGATGAATATGTACCTACTTTTACAACTCCAACACATTATCAGCTAATAAAGATTACATGTGAACTACTTTGGGTATTAATTTGCACTGATTATCTGTGCCCCAATTTGAAGCAATGAGGTCAACAGTTTCACAGAGACTTATGATTTAATAGTTGGAGAAACACACTAACTTCTCATTAATAGTGTACATAAAGCTGTTTGCTCTTGCTGCTTAATAAACCCATCAGTTAAGGGTAAGAATTTCTATGTGATACTATTTTTAATGAAAAATAGTTTTAGCATGCCCACTTTTGAAATAGTATACATAAAGAAGACATGATTTGCACACAATAAGTTATAGCAAGAAAGATAAGCTTCGCTGTTAGAAATCTTAATTGGAAAAAATGTTTACTATTTGTCATTAAAATGCTTTACAGATAAGTTTCAATAAAAATAGTTCAGTGGTGAAACGCATTATGTTATCCTTATGAAAATAAATGATATTCTCAAGCAGCTGCCAGCACATAGTTCACACTTTAACAAGTGAAATATGCCTTCATCACATTCAAGTTTTACCACTCTCTTGTTCTTGAAATCTGTTTTTCATCCCTGCACAGGCAACCACTAGGATAAAAATATGATGTGTTAATTAAAAAACTCCAGTGTAGTTCATAAGGGAATTATTCTCTATCAACCAAAAGAAGTTTTGGAGTCGGTGCCAAAGATTGGTTTGAGGTTTTGTTTTATCAGTTCACGTTTTTTGTCCTTGCAAGTAATATTCTCCTTCTTAAAGGGGCCTGTACTAATACTTGGCTATTTTCTTTTTAAAATTTATTTTTCAATTATAGTTGACATACAATATTATATTAGTTTCAGTGATTAGAAATTCCCATACCTTACAAATTGATCCCCCAATAAGTCGAGTATCCATATGGCATCATACATACTTATTACAATATTATTGATTATATTCCCTATGCTATACTTTACGTTCCATGACTGTTTTGTAACTACCAATTTGTACTTCTTAAACCTTTCACCTTTTTCACCCAACCCCCAAACCTCCTCCCATTTGGTGACCATCAATTTGTTATCTGTATCCAAGCTTGTTTCTGTTTTGTTTGTTTATATTGTTTTTAGACTCCACTTATAAGTGAAATCATTGGGTATTTGTCTTTCTCTGTCTGACTCATTTTACTTAGCATAATACCCTCTAGGTCCATCCATGCTGTCACAAATGGCAAGATTTCATTCTCTTTTATGGCTGAGTAATATTCTATTGTATATGAGTCATCTCTTTTTTTATCCATCCATCTGTCAATGGTTATTTTCACTAAAAGCCAATTTCCTGAAATCTATTTAGCATTTAAAAATGCAAGGTGAACAAAACATTAGAAAATTTAAAAAAATATATAAGTCCATGAAGTAACTTGGTAATGTATTTAATAGAGATAATTATATCTTACATTTAAATACCACACATTTAAATGTCACAGAACACTAAAGATTTGTTTGCTGCTCTTAACAATTTGGGTGCTAGGGTACTCTATTCCACAGAGTCATTCAGGGATCCAAGCTCTTTTCAGCTTTCTGCCATCTTCTCAGGTTTCAGAGTCCTCTGTAGCCGCCAGCAAATGAGGAAAGAGAAGGTGATGTGGATTTCAAGGAAAGTTCAGGAGCCAGGCCTGAAAGAGGCACACATTACTTCTACACGACTGACCAACTGGTTTTCCAGGGCCACCTAGATATAAAGTATAGGCTGTGGTATGCCAAAAAAAAAGAGAAGAAAGGAAAGATTTTAACATGGACTCTGTTTGAACAGATAACTGAGGCCAACATGTATTATTTCAAAAACTGGAGAGACAAATAGTTGGTCTAGATGTGAGTTTCCTCTTGTTTTCTTTGTTTTTATAAGGTTCCCTTTTGTATTATCAAGTGAAGGGGAAAAAGAAAAGTGACAAATGCTTGCAGTTCTCAAAATGTAATTTTCAAGTTAATGGACAGAGTTTACCCTTCAGGGGAAACCATTTAGTTAGGCAGTAGTCACTCATCATTTATTATTTTGTTTATTTAAAATATGGTTTGTACAGTAAACCTATTGTAGGTAAACTTGTACTATACCAACTGTGTAATACAGTTAAATTTTCCATCTCAAGTTTGTATTCATTCAACAACCTTTTGTTGTTGAAAGGTACACCACATTTGAATATATAATTGTCATTCCCTGCGTTCTTTCCAAAAGTTAAACATATATTGAAGTCAAAAAATTTTGCGATCTGTTGATTCACCATATTTTCTGAGTTGTATTTCAAACTTGATAAGGATTTCCTTCTGTAGTTACCACTTCTCATGTATGCATAGGCTGATATGGCTGTTTATAGTGCTTTTGAGAGTTTAATAGGACTCTTAACAGGTTTCTTCAACTTCTGACTCCTGAACACTAATATTGCTTCACACACAGTTGTGGGTGTGACAATAATGTAACAATCTGATCTTTAAATGTGTGCCACAATACATAAAAAGTTGAGAACCACTGGGCTAACTACATCATGAGGATGGCTGAGAACCTCAGCATAGAAGATAGACAAAGAAATTATCTTCAAGGTACTGGGAACTGTTTGACATATCTGGATACCCAGCCAAAAAAGATCCTGCTTTTTTGGTGTCCTCAGTTCCTGAGACAGAGTGGGCAAGTTCCTGTTTCTGGGGTAGAAGCTGGCTGGGACCTGTACTAAAGCCCAGATTCCCCAGGCTTCAGGTCAGCCAAGAGCTGGGGAGAGCTGAAGTATTTGTGCTGTTTCACTGGCAATCAGGTGTTTCATTGGCATTCCACAGCCTGTAGTAAAATCATTCCATATGTGAGGCTACTCGTGATTTGTTCCTGAGGGGAAAGTGGTAAAGGAGGTGAAAACATTTTTTTTCTATTTTCATTAAAGCATAGTTGACATACAATATTATATTATTTTCAGGTGTCCAACATAGTTATTCAACATTTATATACCTTATGAAGAGATCACCACAATAAGTCTAGTAACCATCTGTTGCTGTACAAAGTGCTTACTGTGTTATTGGCTATATTCTCTCTGCTGCACATCATTACATTCCCATGATATTTATTTTATAACTGGAAGTTTGTCCCACTTATTCCTTTTTTCCTTTTTCACCCATCCCTTGACCCTTCTCCCCTCTGGCAACCGTCAGTTTGGTCCCTGTATCTATGAGTCTATTTCTGTTTTATTTGTTTTTGTTGTTCTTTTAGATTCCACATATAAGTGAAATCATATGGTATTTTCCTTGTTTGACTGACTTAATGTACTTCCCACAGTACCTTCTAGGTCCATCCATATTGTTGCAAATAAGAGGCAAGAACTTAAAGGAAAAGTTCCTACAGCTCGTCACCTTGAGGCTACGTGGAACAGGCAGGTTATCGGGGACAGGAAACTTACATTTGCATTTTTAGTGAGAGAACATGAACAAGTCAGAGAATGACCATGAGATATTTATTAAGCTTCTACCAGACACATGACACAGTGATAAGCTTAAGCATGAGAGTAATGATGTGTAAGACAAACTTCTGATGACAAAAGGTCTATCAGCGAATGAGAAAAAAATCAGACGTCAAAAACTAATTTTTAAGAATGAAAATAACCTGAATTCCTGAGCTTTGTTATGAGAAGTTGTTAAGTTACTTAGATAAATTGTCAAGTTATTTACAAAATTACTATCTTGCCTATCAAGAATACTAGTAAACATAAAGGAGAGTGTTCCTCTTGGGGAGAATATAATAAGGCAGAGGGACTGTTACGTACAAGTAATGTTGGGAAGCCTGTGTAGTTCAGCCTGGCTGGGATAGCAAAAAGTACGTTTGGAAAGATAAATGGAGGTCAGATTGTGGAGGAACTTGCATGCCAGATTAGAAATTTGCATTGTATCCTGAAGGCAAAAGGGAGCTTTTACTAGCTTAGAAGAAAGTATGTAAAATTGACTGTGACTGAGTGAGAGTGAATGAATTGTGAAATCCAAGGACAGGGAGACCAGTTAGAAAAATTACAGGAGTCAATATTTGAGGTGTCAGATGATATAATGTCATAAGTTAGGTGAGTTGTACAAATATTGACACAAGAGGTTTAAAAAGGCACAGCCCAAAAAAAAGCAGGGGGGGGGGGGCGGGGCAAGGAGGGAGGACATGGCAACTTCTACTTTGAACAAGATGGAGTAGCAGGGTTTGGATACAACCTCATGCCCAAAACAACTAAGAAAAACAAATATGGTTTTCATATATTGAACATCAGACAGACAGGGCAGCGATCACAGGGAGAGAGGACACAGAGCAGGCCGGCACTATGGCTGCGCCAGCTTACTGCCTGACGAGTTTCCAGGAGGCAGCCAGGGAGAGGGGACCCCGGTGAGCCTGGCAGTCTCCCTGCACTAAAGAGGTCGTGCTGGGAGTCCAGGGCAGCAAAGCTTGCAGGGCAGAGTCTGAGAAAGGAGAGCTACAGGGAGTTCCAGAGATTTGCAGAGGGGCCCCTTGAATCTTCAGTGACCATCTCATCGACAAGTGTGTGTAAAGAAACTACCTAAACCTGGAGAAAGAACCACCAAAAAGATCAGAAGAAAGCAATCCTTGGATCTATATAGGGCAAGAATAGTTTATCTTCCTAAGGGACAGAATAAAAAAATCCTCATAATTTGCATGACATCGTGGGGAATACTCAGAAGCATTTGCCTTCAGCAGTGGAATAAAACTAGCTATAGAATAGAGCAGGAGTGGGCAAACTTTTTGACTCGAGGGCCACAATGGGTTCTTAAACTGGACCGGAGGGCCGAAACAAAAGCATGGATGGAGTGTTTGTGTGAACTAATATAAATTCAAAGTAAACATCATTACATAAAAGGGTACGGTCTTTTTTTTTTTTAGTTTTATTCATTTCAAACGGGCCGTAGTTTGCCCACGGCTGGAATAGAGGCTACTCTAATCCTAAACTTTAAAGGAAGACTTAGAGGAGTCAAATTGTAACTTAACAGCTTCTAAGAACAAAACCCAAAAATATTTACAAGAATACAAAAACTGCCCAGAACCCAAAAAGGTAAAATTCCCAATGTCTGGCATCCAATTAGATATTATCATGCATGAAAAAGAGTAGGAAAACATGAGCCATAATAAGGAGAAAATTAATCAATAGCTATAGACCCACAAATTCTACCAACAATACAATAAGTAGACAAGAACATAACAGTCATAACAGTATTTCATCTGTCCAAGAAGGTAGATAAAAGATTGAGCATGTATAGAGACATGGAAAATACTTAAAAGATACAAATTGATATTCTAGAAATGAAAACTATGTCTACAATAAAAAAATACACAGGATGGGATGAATATTAAATTAGACAAGGTGGAATAAATTATTAGTAAACTTGAAGACACAGCATTGAAACAGAAATAAAGAATGACCAGATCATTTTTAATCTATGGGAAAATATGAAGTGGCCTGAGATACATGTAATGGATGTTCCCAAAGGCCAGAGGAAGGAGATAGTTGGGAGGTGGGCAGAAAAATATCTGAAGAAATAATGCCCAAAAATTTTTACAAATTGGATTAAAACTTAAACTCCCAGACCCAAGAAGCTCAATAAAGCTGAACCAGCAGAACGAAGGAAACTGCACTGTTACAACACAATCAAATTGCTTAAAACCAGAGATAAAGAGAAAATCTTAAAAGAGATTCAAGGAAAAAAACATTATGTACAGAGGAACAAAATAAGACAGCACAATTTTTTCTACCCAAATTGTTCTATAGACTCAGTATAATCCCAGTCAAATCATAGTAAATGTATTTTTTAAAGAAATTAACAAGCTGGTTCTAAAATTCATGTGCAAATAAAAGGACCTAGGAAAGCCAAACAATTTTTTTAAAGAAAAAACTTGAAGGACTAATGTACATGATTTCAAGACTTTTTAAAAGCTACCTGGTATAGTAATCAAGATAGTATGATATTGAGGAAAAGATTGACTAATAGAACAATGGCACCCCTAGACAGTTCAAATATAGAACCACAGGTAAATGATTTTCACTATGGCATCCTAAATATCAAACTGAATAGCATAAGCATTATTTTTCTCAAATGAATTTTCATAAAGGTGCAAAGAAAGTCTTTTCAACAAATGGTGCTGGACATCCTTATGAAAAAAAAAAAGTCCAAGCATTGTACCACTTATCAAAACTAAGTCAAAATGGATTTTAAGTCTAAATGTTAAACATAGAACTATAGAACTCCTAGAAGAAAATATGGGAGAAAATCTTTGTGACCTTGGACTAAGCAAGACTAAGCAAAGGTTTCTAAAATCTGATACCAAAGCAGTATCTATTTAAAAAGAAAGAAATAACAAAATTAACTTTATTAAAATTAAAAACTTGTGCTCTTGGAAAAATACTGTTAAGAGAATAAAAAGACAAGCCACAGATTGAGAGAAGATACTTATAAACCATACATGTGATAAATGACTTCTATACAGGGGTCCTCAAACTTTTTAAACAGGGGGCCAGTTCACTGTCCCTCAGACCATTGGAGGGCCGGACTATAGTTTAAAAAAAAACTATGAACAAATTCCTATGCACACTGCACATATCTTATTTTGAAGTAAAAAAACAAAACGGGAACAAATACAATATTTGTATTTGCATGTGGCCCACGGGCCGTAGTTTGAGGACCCCTGATCTAGAATATATTAAAAGCTGTTAAGATTCAAGAATAAGAAAACAACCCAGCAAAAAAAGCAGGGCGGCGGGGGGCGGGGGGCGGGAGAATATTTGAACACCTCACCACAGCAGATATACAAAGGCCAAATTAGCACATGAAAAAATATTCAACATAGCCATTAGACAAATGCAAATTAAAAGTATAATGAGAGTAAAAGCTTTGGATCTTGAGTAGCTGAAAGACTGGTAGTATATATATTGCTAAAATAGGAAAGCTTAGGGCTAGGGGTATAGGGTGCAGTTTTAGATATGCTTCTTTTGATGTAATAGAGGACCATTCAGAGTGGAAATACCCAGCACACAGATGAAGTTCTAGGACTAGAACTTGGAAGATAGGTCATGTCTGGATACAGAATTAAAAAAAAAAAAAATGAAACCACATAAAATAGAATCTATACCCAAATGATTTCTTTCTTGATGATAGATGTTTCCACGTATGCTTATGTATGTGTTTCATGTCAGTTCATGTGTAGTTATGAGAAACCTTATAAGGTTACTTCATTGCCTTGGAAGTAGCAAGCACTAAAAACATTTGTTAAGTTAAATTACATTTGGTTTGGATGAGAAACAGATGGCATTCTTAACTCTCATCTAATCTAGTCCTCTGTTCAGAGTGACGTAAAGATAGGGAGCCTGGGGAAATGCACTTTAATATAATCTTTAGAAAAGGACCATGAAGAACTTGACGTCCAACCTGCATGCAAGTCAGTTTTATATGTATGCCTCATCCTCCATGACTACCATCAAAAACAATACATAGTCCCTACCACGCCCCACCTCCAAATCTGTGTTTTGATCACCATCAACAATTGTAGCCGAGCAATAACATGCTGAACCACTTACACAGGAAATGAGCAATTAAGTCCTAACATCCTTGGATCTAAGCCTAATATTAGGCCGAACTATATGAGGAAATGCTCTCCAAGTAGTAGACAGTCATCTATACAAGAACAAACTAAAACTCAGTAGCACGGTGCTTAATTTGGGGAGGGGGTTTTGGCTCAGCAGTTTTTGATTGTGGCTTCCTACCCATTAAAAGCATGACAGCTGTGGACACCCTTGGCATTTTGTAGCTTCACTACTATGCACAGACAAAGTGATTTCCACTATGGCATCCTAAATATCAAACAGATTAGCACAAGCATTTGTTGATCTTTTAGGAGTAAAAAGCTTAGTAGTGTTCAAGTCCATGATGTAAAATTGAAAATGTTTGGCTTAGCACATTATCAATA
Source organism: Myotis yumanensis (assembly GCF_028538775.1). Lineage (NCBI taxonomy): Eukaryota > Metazoa > Chordata > Mammalia > Chiroptera > Vespertilionidae > Myotis > Myotis yumanensis. The sequence continues at coordinate 18,573,959 of NW_027223766.1, forward strand.
AAAAGACTTTCGAAGGCATTAAAATCTATTCAAATCAGATTCCTAGAAACATTTTGTCTCAAAGAGTGTTTTCCCTTCCAAATAACAAGTAAGATTTTTAACACAAAGACATATGTTTAATTTGGACAAAAATGTCCTTTCTATAAAAAGCAGGGTAACACCAAGGACTGTTTAATCAATAAGCTCTCATGGATAGAACACATGTAAAATGCTTTTGGTTCTTGGATCACATGTAAAATGCTTTTGGTTTGGGGCTATTTTTTAATGTGAACTTTTTATTGGCATAATATATAAATATACCAAAAAAGTGCACACGCCATACATGTTAAGTTGAATGACTTTTCAGAAAGGGAACACACCTGTGTAATTGATAATCAGACCAAGACACAGAGTATTACCAGCACCTAGAAGTTCCCTTGAATTTCTCACAGTTTTTGCCTCTCCTCCCAAGAATAGCCAGCATCCCAACTTTTAACTCCATAGCTTACTTTTAACAGTGTATGAACTTTATATTAATGGAATCATACTCTTTATATCTGGGTTTCTTTCACTTAACATTATGCTGAGTGGTGGCTGTGTTTGTGCATGTAGTTGGAATTCATTCTCATACCACAATGTATCCATTCTACTGTTGGAAGATCTTGGGTTATTTCCAGATTGGGGCTGTGGCAAATATTACTGCTATAAACATTTCTGTCTGCATCTTCTGGTGAACATTTGGATGTACAGAATATTTGAAGATCTTTTTTCCCCAAAAAAATACTTTATCCTTTCTTCATTTAGAGCTACAATCTATATGGAATTACTTTTTTGTATATTGTGTGAAAGAGTAAGTCAAGATTTATTTTTTTCTATATGGATATCCATTCTTGCCTAGATATTTACCACCCTGGACACTTGATTATTTCCTCTAATGGAGTTAGGATAATAACTTCCAAAGAATTATACTAGTATATATATCTCACATATTTGTGACATATAACACACTCAGAGATATTGAAGTGATGATTGTGCTCCAAACATTCATTTGCTTGAGTTGGCTTTTATGCTTCTACCTAATATCCAGTGTTGTTACTGATAGCTGATTTCCAGAACAGGTTACAAAGAATAACCAGCATCCCAACTTTTAACTCCATAGCTTACTTTTAACGGTATATGAACTTTATATTAATGGAATCATACTCTTTATATCTGGGTTTCTTTCACTTAACATTATGCTGAGTGGGAAGGGGTTATCGTTGACAGACCTCAATGTGAATGGTACCCATAGAGTTGTGCAGTACAGTTCAGTACAGTGGCCTGCTGGGGTGGAGATATACAGATGTAGATATATGTCATGTACATCTTCCCTGGTACCAGGGAGGAATTGTTGCTAGAATTGGAATGTCAACATTTCCTGATATAATATCCTTATTAAGAGTTATAAGTAAGAATTTCAGCATTCAAAATATTTTATGCTGGATGCATTTTAAATAGCAATATACTTTTATAAAAAAGTAGAGTTCATGGTATAATATAACTCTTCAAGTGACACAGACTCCTTCCTTTTACTGTTTCTGGTGCTAAAGTTCAGTGCTCTAAAGGAATGTCCACTAGGCATGTAAAAGCCTGTCTAGGAAAAAGAACCCAAATAAATCTACGACAGCTGGGGCCATTATTTCTGTGCAATTAATCTATAAAAGTTTTATAGCATAGCTGAGTGTCCGAGTCGAAAGCTAAATGGCAATACAGTAACCCTCTCCCCAAAACAGGGCAGTCTGACACACATACCCCTTTTGAAATGATGGCAGGATTACTACCATCAACTTAAAAAATAAAATAATATTTAACATGCCCAAACAGTCACAGAGAGTAATTAAGGCCAGGGTTTAAAGGAAGGTGTAGACTTGCCTGAGCTTGGTATTTTGGTAAATGAAATCTGATTTTTCAACCTTATTTGAATGCAGGTTGAATCTTATAAATGCAGACTCTGTTTGATGCCACTTGGTGGGAAGTAAAAGCACAGCTGCCCCTCTGTGTTTGTGAAATGTCCAAAAGAACCATATCTGCGCAGATTAACTAATAATGAACGTTCTCACTTACCCCCTGCTAACACTCCCGTAACCCTACTAAGAAGCAAAAGACTGAGAGTATTTGAGATCTTTCTCCATGGCATATGCCATCAGTCTGGCTCAAATAAAATCATAAAAATTCTCCCCCAAAAGCAAAAGACCAATAAATATTCATCTACTGATACAACTGACATAGAAGCAGAGTGTGTCGTATCAGAGAGCACTGTAATTTTGGAATGAGACTCTTAGCATAAAAATAGGAGTTTGCTGATCTTAAAGTGAACAAGACTTTGAATCACCCAAAGGAGCAAATGTGTTTCAGAGCAAAGATGCCCTGCAGTCTCAGCGATAGAAGTAAGGGTGAGGCATTTGTGGTGTGATTGGGGGTTGGCACAGAGTCCCCTCCCCACCCTCACATCAAGGGCTCTCACATCAAGTTAGACTCAACCATCACTGCAAAAAGTCTTTCCACTGAGGAATTCCTTCTTTTTAGACAATTTCCCAAGAGAAGGATCCCCTGGCAGCACTGAGTGAATTAGCAATCGGTTCCTTAAGAATTAGTGGGCAGGTTAGAGTTGGTTTTGATGGAGTAGGGAAGAGGTGGAAGAATAAGTTACCAGGATGGTAAGAATTGGATTAGGAAAATTTAACTAGAACATAAATTGCAAGGGATAGAGGGATGAGTAGAAACAGGGACAATACTACCTCCAGCAGGTGCAGCTCACCAGCATAGTTTCCAGAATTGCAGGCAGGCATCGCCTCTGTTATGGAAAAAGGGGAGGGTCCCAGCAGGAATGAGGAGGGCAGCCAACCCAGTCATGGGCATGCTATGTGTGTTGGGAAAACGTGCCCAGAACCAATACCACTATGGATATGTCTTTGTTTGGAAGCTTTAAATGTTCAGTAAATCTGCAAAGAGAGCCAGTCATACAGTCTCTATTGCTATTCATAAGACTTTATCTGGAGTTAAATTCCTGCTATGGATATGATGCTGGGCAAGAGTAGTTTTTCAGTTGAGATCCTTTAGCCTAATTACAGCTGTGGGACTTCAGCATTAAAGTGGCCTTGGAGTTCTAGCATGACCTTGCAGCCAAGGCAGGCATCTTCTCTACATTATTTCTGGAAAACGCTGTTACCCCTATAGTGCAACCTGCCTCTTACACTTGAGCCATGAAATCAGACCTGTCCAAATCCTGGCTCCACCACTCATAGGCTTTATGATATTGGGCTCAAGTGTCAGATTTCACAGCCGTGGAGTATAGTTTGTAGTTCCTGCATCATAGGATTGCTCTGAGAATGAAGTAAAATGGTAGCTATGATATAGCACAGAATATAGCATATAGTAAGAATTCAATAAATAGTAGCCGTTGTTATTATCTGCCTGACTATCCTCTCTTTATTTACTTTTATCTGATAAAGCAACCCTTGCTAGAATGTTTTATATACAACAGGTCTTTGAATACCCCTTTATTCAACGTTGTTTTATTATGACAGTGATGAGATGCCATAGGAACTTGACTCTTGTTTATGTCAATTAGCCTGTGATAAAATTGGTTTCAGTATGCATCATTTCGCCTAAAGTCACAGAGCTTATCAGTGAAGTTAAGTGAGGACTTACTATACAATGATTTTATGAAAAGCTTCTCCAAGGGAAAGGCACTTGTCCATGTCCTTTGCCTCATTATAATGTCTTCAGTTAACACAACCAGACTCTCACAGCCTTGAATAGTGCCTGGTGCATAGGAGGCACTCAATACATTTTTGTTAAATGGATTTTGCTGAATTAAGTCTGTTCCATTCCGGGTGAGTGCTAAAATGCTATTATTTCCTGAGAATAAAAATAATGAAATAACTGAAAAAGATTATAAAGTTAAAATAATGTAACCTCGATCATTAGATCCAAATTTAAAATTGTCTTCTATCCTGGTATCAGAAAAATGGAGTATCCTTTATTTTGCCCCTTCATGATCTGTTAATGCTGCCTAATAGAGTAAGAAAAGTAGATAGGTTTAAGCAAAACAAGACTAAAGAATTTGGATCTGTATAACATCCTGGCTTTCATCCCTGCCTCCTTTTTCCTTTTCCATACACAGTTCATCTTTTCATATTTCTCGCTGGGCTATATCTCATTAGCTGCTCAGTGTACCTGTACCTTCAAATCACATCTAGTTGAATTGTTTCTTACTGCGGAATTTCCTATAGCTCCCAAGTCACTATCAACTTTTGAAACTCACTTTGTGATATAAAAAGTTATGTGGGATTTTTTTTAACTTACTGAAATAATACCTTCCTCTGTGGTGCCTACAAGATCCTATAAGCCTAAAGCAGAAGGGCAGTTAGCACTTATTTGTTCAAGGAAGACTCTGATTTGGCATTTCATCGATTTTAAAAGCAAAACATCATTTTATGGGATGTCGAATAAAGCATCTTGGTTGTGTTCTCAGCAGGACTTCAGAATGGTTTGGTGCCTAGGTTAACGGCATTTCAATTATACTTTCTAAATGAGATATAAATTGCTCTGGCTTTTGCCTCTACAGTGGGGCCTTGACTTACGAGTTTAATTCGTTCCATGACGGAGCTCGTAACTCAAATTACTCATATGTCAAATCTTGAAGTGAACGAGTGAGACACGTGATGCTGGGCTGATGTTGTGGCGTTCACTGTGACATTCGCTGCGCCAACTAGCAGTGGGGTATCTGAAGCTGGCTCGTAACTTGAATTTTAGCTCGCAACTCAAAGCAAAAAATCGGCCGAGAGACGGCTAGTATCTCGAAAAACTCGTTAGTCGGGACACTTGTAAGTCAAGGCCCCACTGTACTTGTTCATGTCGGGCCTCCGCTCTCCGACAAACCTCCTCTCAGGAATTCTTGTGGACCCCGGAGAGCTGGGGAGACTTTGACTTGACACTGGAGGAGAGTAACAAGGAGTTGATGATGGATAGGCTGAGTGAGGAAGATAAAGGAAAGTATGACTCCTCATTTACTGCTTGAGGACCTGGATAGATAGCGGTGCCATTTACGAGAAGGGGAAAAATGGAAAGTGAAATGTTTTGGACTGCACAGAAGTATAAAAAGGTGATCTAGAAGATTTGTCGGTGGTAGGAAAACATTTTGCACAGGAAATAGAATGAAAATATGGGTTCAAAGACAAAAAGGATGTAAAGTTTCTCACTGGTATATGATATTTGGATTCCTTTTGATACATTTAAAAATGTGATGTATTTTTAATGCCAGTATGTGCAATGCACTAAAACACTATGTCCATTGCAGCTCTTTAAACTCATGATGAAAAATGTTAGACGCCAGCTTTAAGAAGTACAAGCAGACAGTAAATCTCTTTTAGGGTGTGCGTAAGCACAAATGTTGGAAGACCACTGCAGAAGAAAACATGGGTAATATTCTAGCCTGCATGAGAAAGAAACTATAATGTTTTCCAAAGTCTTCTATGTCTGCAGCAAACTAAACACTAGTGCAGTGGTCGGCAAACTGTGGCTCGTGAGCCACATGTGGCTCTTTGGCCCCTTAAGTGTGGCTCTTCCACAAAATACCGACTTCTGCGCATGGGCCACAAAGTTTCAATCGCACTGTACATGTGCGCCTGCATGTGATATTTTGTGGAAGAGCCACACTCAAGGGGCCAAAGAGCCGCATGTGGCTGGTGAGTCACAGTTTGCCAACCACTACACTAGTGAGCTTCATATTCAAGGACATTATGTTCTTTAATCAGCTGGCAGGACTGATGCCACAAATATATAAAATATGAGACCAGAATGTAAGCATATAAAGAAGCAGCAATGTTCTATTTTGTTTCATGTATTTTTATACTTCGGGTACCTCAGCCTGGTTCTTAAACATTTCTGTTAGCATCACCAATGAGTGCTATGAATGCTAGCGGACATTAAGGAGCCAAAACACCATCTCTCCACTATTAGACAGATGTGTACAGCGGTGTGATGCCACTGAGAAGGATCTTCCGGAAGAGCAGCTCCTGTGTAATGCATGCATAATGAAGGAAGATTAAAGGATGTCAGGGGGACCCAGAGCCCAGGGTGGGGAAGGAGGTACATGGTTATAGACAACTGAAAAAATGTGCAGGCAGATTTTAATATCAAAATATTTAACAAGCACCTATTATGAGCTGGACACCATTGTGGAAGCAAGATTGAGGTGATTGTTTTCATGACTACATGATAGCTCATTTTGAAAACAGCTCTGAACTCCATGGCAACTGCAATCACCAATCAGAATAAGAACTCACATTAAATAAAGAAAAATCTTATTTATCCTCACCAAATAAAGCTGAAGATATCTCCCAGCCATGTCTGCCCTTGAATGTCTGCCCTTCTGTTACTCTAGGAAGCAATAGAAGCTGAATGGGGAAGGAAAGATAAGAGGGAAAGAGGAAGGAAGGAAGATGTTAGCTGAGAAACTAGGTTTAGTTTATCCTTTTTAACAATTAGGTTAATTATTAAAATTATCTCTAAATTAAATATAAGTTAGTTCCTGAAGAATTCTATTACCTCAGCATAGATTCTGTAATATTGCTCTTGGCAGCTTGGAAATGATTGTTGCTTACTTCTCCTTCCTGGGATGAGTTGTGGAAAGACTCAGTGTACCCTTATAACTTGATCAAATTATCCATCTAACAATTTCTAAAACTCACTCACCTCTTACTCTCTTTAGTCTATATGCAACGAAACCTCTGAATCAATAATCACTTGTCAATGTATCCTTAAATAATATTGCCATGCTGAAGAAGAATCATCTTAGTAAGGGACTATTTTCAGCCTCTAGTAATGAATGCACTCATTTAAGAATGTGGTAGTAAATAGCCAACTTGTAATTAGCCCTGGAATAAATCAGATGGCAACTCAGGATATCTTTCCTGCGTGACTTCCTAGATGATTTGGGCAATAGGTCTTTGGTTAACAAGGAAGAAGCTGATTGATAATGGTACTGGTTTCAGGATCTGCCTGCAAGCCATCCTTGCACTGAGACAATGATCCTTCCTCCATGACCATCCTGACCACAGCTGCCCCGTCCTTTATCCAGAGGCGAGCAGCCACCTGTTGTTTAGCATTTGCTCTTTTAAGAAACTTCCCTCCCAGGCAGTTCTGGGTTCTCTTTTCTCCTTCGCTCCCAGGGGACTCCATTTGAGCAAGCACATTGTAATGTCACTGTGAATTTGCACATCAGTTTCCTCTCAAAGTTATGTGCTTCGTTTTTGCATATCATGTACCTGGCAAAATGCTGTGTGCCCAGTAAACACTGAATATTGAGGGATTCTGTTATTATAAATCTCCAGATAAACTTCTGAAACAATCAATATCACACTTGCCAGCAGGTTTCTATTTTTCCTACTAGAGCATATCTTTCGTGGGATATGCTATATATCCCTTAATTTTGAAATAAGAACTGGAGAGCAGCTACTATAATAAGAAGAAAGAGCTACCTCTGCGTTTATAAATAAACCTGTCATAAGTTAGAGAGATTGTTTAACTCATTGTAATTGAAGCAGTTCTTTCACACTAACAAAACAGTAGAGAATTGCCTGCATATGTAACTGATGGACAACAGACAAGGAACTGTGATATTAAAACCTTTACTGGGGGTGAATGTATGTTTATAGTTCTGACTGTACAAACTGTTGGAGTGAATATAAAGAATAGAGATAAATCCACTGGAAGCTATTGAAAGTACTTTGACAAAATATATTGCAATCAAAACAATTTTCTAGCCATAAAAATTAACAAATTAAAAATTTTTATAATTGTAGGGGAAAGCCATGTTGAGCAAAGCCTTTTTAACTGGATTAAGTCTTCAAGGAGGATGATTTTAGTAATATGCAAATATGTGAAGAAAAACAACATGTGCATAACCTGTGCCCACTCAACCCAAATATTGGAGAACCTTCTGTGTATAGAATAGCACCATGTCAATACTTATAGCAACTACCTATTGATTTATGGCCATAACAATGGCTGGCTAGACATGATGTTACTTAAAAAGCTCATGTTCTCTCAGGAGCCTGGAAGATGGGAACCAATCTGGTTCTGTTATCAGACAAAATGGGGGTCCTTTTCCCCACTGGGTGCTGGGGATGGAGTCCTTACAATAGCTCAAGAGAAAGAAACTTCTGAGACTCTCACGGGAGAATGAGTGATTTTTATTTGTGTGGAATTATATCCCTGAATTTCTAAAGTCGAATTTCTCTTTGTCCAGTCATAGAAGAAGTACAGCTGGGGTTTCAGTAAAGCTAAAATCAAAGCCAGTGTCCAGAGTCTCTTTTCCATGTTGGAGCTGTCCAATTCAGCATCAGGCTAGTTACAGTCCATTAGCCCATTGTGTGTGGGTTCTGCATGGCTGTGGGCCACACAAGAGAGTGCAAGGGAGCTCGCCCTAAGCAAGAGTCCTGAGGGTCCTGACAACACAAGAGAGTGAACTCCTTTGTCACCCAGCTTTCCTGGCCATGTGTCTGTCTTCCCTTGGACCCCTGGGGAGTGTAAAGCTTTAGCTTCCTGGTGAAGCTGTCTAAATGACATGCCTATAACATCTGGCCTTCCCTTTGCTCCTTTTCTATTATTAATAACTAGATTAATTACAATGGTATCAGTTCATCTTTCTATCCCTAGTGCCTAACACCCACAAAGCTCTTTCTAAGAGTGAGCAGCCCACTATGGCAGCCATGGGGTACTGACTACCATTTCAAGCTGTGTTCCATCATTGAAAGCTTGAGAGTATCTTGTCTTCAGTTGGGATTAAACTAATTTACAATTATTCTTCTACCAAAAGAAATTGGAGGGAGTGTCAGAGGACTAGAAATCTCACCCCACTTTCACTCCTAATTCTGAGGCCCCCCTCAGATGAGTCACCTAACCTCCCTGAGTCCCCTTTTATACATCTTTAAAATGAGAGGAAATGTAAAGTTGGGCTCATAGTTGTCAAAGGTCTTATACAATTTCAAAGATCTTAAAAATTCTTTTATCTATGCTTTTGGTGAGAACATTTTGGTGATGTTAACATGGGGCTCTTTCCAGCAGGCTGGGAGTTAGGACACATGGGTTCTGGTTCTAGCTCTGTTAGTAATTAATTTTATGACACCTGCTCAGCAAGTTTTGGAAGGATTTGGGGACAAAGGGACTTAACTAAGTAAGCTCTGAGGTCCTTTCCAGAGCTGAGATCAAGAACCCACTCGCTAAGCCACGTGATATTGTTGAATAGGAAGGAAGCCTTCATTCCTGATTTCAAATGATATTGGGCACCATCAGTCGTTCCTTGGCACACTGAATTGATGGTTTTACTCAGGGGTCATCAAAGCAGAAATGGGAGTCCACCATCAACTTTCAATGTCATTGCTGTGTGTTTTTTAAATATATTTTTATTGGTTTTAGAGAGGAAAGGAGGGAGGGAGGGAGAGAGAGAAAGAGAGAGAGAGAGGAAGAGAGAGAGAGAGAGAGAGAGAGAGAGAGAGAGAGAGAGAGAAACATTAATGATGAGAGAGAACCACTGATTGACTGCTGCCTGCATGCTCCATACTGGGGATTGAGCCCATAACCCCGGGCATGTGCCCTGACCTGAATCGAACTGTGGCCACCTGGTTCATAGGTCGATGCTTAACCACTGAGCTATGCCAGCTGGGCTTAACTTTCAATGTTTTAAAATGCCTAATAAAAAAACTTCACAAACTAAAGTTTCAAAGTTTTTCTTTTAACTATTAAGTGAGGTGATTGATTAAATCATAGTATATCATGATTAATTCATGGTAAGTGGTTAGCTCAGGCTGTTAAAAAGATTTTGTTGGCAGTTAAATGTGTCTAATAAAAACAGGAAACAGATGGCTAATAATGATAGTCTGGTAGACAGAATTTTCCAAAATATGATTTTTTTTAAGGAAACAATACATAGGGTCTTTAGTAGTGAGAAGGCAATGACCTCTAGGCTGGGTCATGATGGAATAGCTCTAGTGTAGGAAAGTTAAATCAATCCAGAGCCTGTTTAGGTGTCAGCTGATAGGTGTGTTTTTTTATTCCCAATAATTAAACACTCATCGAATGTCTTCTACAGGTCTTGCTCTGCTTGGCTCTGGTGATAGTAATAACCACATGCTTAGTTCAAGGTGCCCACAGCATGAAAAGAAAGGAAATACAGACCTGTAAACCCTATAATTCACAATACTGTGTATAGCAGGTATTTCCTCAGGCCTGTTGTTCTAGAGATAGCAATAACTAATATTTCTGAGGCCGAAGGCCCCAACCAGTAAAATGTTTGGGGGATTTGAGAATGGTCAAGAGTTTTAGCCGCCCTGATTGACCGGTAGATCCCACATCCTGTCACCTACTCTTGGCCCTTCCCTTTCTGCCAGTGTCTAGGACGGCAGGGCTGCAGTCTGCACCCAGGGCCTCTGTGTCATGAGCCTAGGTCACAGTCACACCACCAGGCAGCACCTGTCCCAGCAGCATCAGGTGCTTCTCTACGCTGCTGCTCTGGGTCTTGGGTTAAAAAGCTTTTCCTAAGAGTCCCTCAAAGATCTGTCTCTCATTGAACCACCAACCCAAGTGCTTCCATCTTCCCATCCCTAGTCATAGGGAGGAGCCAATGGGGACTTTCTGTCCAGGTTCTAGGGCTGTGAGTTCCCAGGCCTTGTCTCCCTCTGCCCAGCTTCACTGGCTACTACCAAGGTCCTCCACTGGCAAGAGTGACCCTCTTTAGCCCTCTCTCACCACTGCTCTCTTTGGACCTCTTTTCCTGAGAGAATGAGCAACACCTTACTTTGGAGAGCTTGCTACAAACCTTCTGCCCACTTTTGTGACTCTCCTGACCAACAAGGGCTTGCATCATCTCCACTGAGGAGTGTAGCAGAGACGTATAAAACTAGCACAGTGGAGGGAGCTGTCACCTGTGTCTGAGCAGCTGGGGGAACTCCTAAAGAGGTCATGTCAGCATGGTTCTTTCTTTAAAGGAACAGTATAGCATGTTCACTAAACTCTAAGTAGTTCAATAGTCCAGAACTGCATATTATAAGACAGGAAATATGATAGATCAAAAGATGAGCCTATAGGGATGGGGACAGGCACAAACACCAAGAGGTCATATATATTTTGTCAATTACCTATGGAAGGTTTACCAGGTGCCAGGCACTGCCCTATGAATTAATACAGGCACTACCTATATTAATTCATAACCCAATGAGATAGCCACTATTATTATTCCCATATTGAATAATATTGAAATTGGAAACTAGAATGGTTAGGTTGCTTGTCTAGAATCCCACAGCTTACTGGTAGCAGAACTGGAATTCAGACCCAGACTTTTGAGCTCTAAAGCTTATACTCAAACTTTATTGCCTGTACACTTGAGAATTATTGCTGTAACAAACCAAGGCCCATGGGAAGTTCTAAAGTGAGAGAAATGGTGCAATAAAAACAGAGCTATAGAAGAAAAATATATACATGGGAGGCTAGAAAGAAGCAAGAAGACCAAAAAGAGGGAAAAGATGAATTTGGACCTTATTGTTTAGACGATGAGAAACCACAGGAGCATATGATTAATTTGAAAGATCTAATTATAATTGTACAAAACTATTTTGAAAATGTTTTGAAAAACTGTATTTTTCATGTTTTCTTTTCAGTCTTTGTACTTGGAGATATTTATCCTGATTGTTTCTTGAGAGATCTGTTCCTGTCTCACTTTTTCATTCTGCTGGTATCATATCTTCCATTTCAGCAGTGGAAATTGAGGTCAGAGAATAGGAAATTACAACTTCATGTAGATAATCGGTCATGTAAGGTCCTGAAGATCTCAGTTGCACACAGACATGCCTATTAAGGAATCAGAGGAGAAAAGTAATGGAATGAAAGGTTAGCCTGAATTGTTTTCAGGTGTTGTAGTTGTTTTGTTTTGTTTTGTTTTGTTTTCCTGAGAAGAAAAGAAATCTTATAGAACAAAACCACAAAAGTATCATCAATAGTCCACTCAACCTTTAAAAGTGAGTGTTTGCTGATTTGGGGGTGGCAGTGGGGGGGAGAATAATACTTTTAACGTCAGAAATGAGAAGATAAATTACTTATGATTTATTGTATTATTGTGGCCATTTTTCTTTTGTTTTCCCCTTTCCCAGGTAGTACCTAAGGAATTTTTTATCTTTTTTGGTTTAATATGCAGTAAACTAAAGGTTTGAGTATGAGGTTCCTTTACTATTTTTTAAATACATTTGACCAGCCTTGTAATAGGATGTGCCATAACCTGAGTAATGATTTTTCCTGGGAGTATAGCTAGTATTACATCCTAATTCCTAGGCCAGATGGACTCATGCCCTCGATGTCGTGCTCCGGCCCTTCTCCGGGTGCACCCACATCCTTCTCAAAGTGTGCACTTCCATTGACTGTCAGGAAATCCAGGATCCTGGAACCCAAACCCAAACAGCCTCAGGCCCACTTGTAGAGCCCACATGAGCCTTGCAGCCCTGGGCCTAAGTGGCAGAAGGGGCGGGCATTTGTGTGGGCTGTCTTGGAGCTTGGATATGCACACTGGGGTATTCATTATGCAGGTATAGGAGAAGGCAGCACATGGGCAGCAGGCTAGGGGGCCCCTCTGTGCTGCTGCATTTATGCACAGTGCCCCATGGAGCCCAATAGTCCTACGTTTGAACCTGGACTTCTAGGCTCTTAGAAGATATGCCTGTCAAAGTAAAAAGATAAAACATTTTATCATCTTATTTCCTTGATTTATAACTTTTAATATTTATATATTTGGCATGAGGGTCTTCATTTACACTCTTGACTTCAGCCCTATGCAAATGTTAGGGATAGGTCTAGGCTGCCACCTGGCCCAAAACCATTTGAATTAGATTTTCTCATCTTGGAATGTGGAACTGGGGTTCGTATCTGCTGGCCTCTTGAACTGACTCCAGTTCCACAGTCCAAGGTGAGAAAACCTGGCCCTTCACAGAAAGCTGCCCCACCTTCTGGTGTCCAAGGGTTCCTCACCATCTTGCAGACTGAATGCTCTACTCACTATGTGTGTGTATTTGCTCCCTGACAGAGGTCAAAAATGTTCTTTGTTTTTTTAATCATTGCTCTTTCCTTTTTGCTTAGAAGGGTGTGTGATGTGTGGTACATACTCAAGGAATACATTACCAAATACAAGAACGAATTACCAAATACAAGAATGAACTGATATCCTAAGAAACCCAAAGCACCAATCAGAAAGAATGAATGTACCCCTATGTTCATAGCAGCACAATTTACAATAGCTAAGACCTGGAAACAGCCCAAGTGCCCATCAGTAGATGAGTGGATAAAAAAAAAAACACACAAAAAAACAAAAAAACTGTGGTACATTTACACCATGGAATACTATGCAGCAGTAAAAAAGGATCTCTTACCTTTTGAGACAGCATGAAGGGACCTGGATAATGTTATGCTTAGGTAAATAAACCAGTCAGAGAAAGACAAGTATCACATGATCTCACTCATATGTAGAATCTAATGAACAAAATAAACTGATGAACAAAGTAGATCCAGAGACAATAGAAGCATGGAAAAGACTGAGGAATCTCAGAGGGAAGGCAGGGGTGGGTGGGTGGGAAGAGATCAGCCAAAGAACTTGTGTGCATATGTGCATAACCTATGGACACAACAATAGGGTGGTGAAAGTCTGGGGTGGGGGGCAGGGATGGGCTAGAAAGAGTCAATGAGAGGAAAAAGGGGACATATATATAATACTTTACAACAATAAAGATTTTTTTAAAAGAATGAACTAGCATTTGCTCCCCAAAATGATTCGAAATAATATAGTTTTACTAAAAGCTCTCTCCCTTTAGAATGGAATTGTAACTGGAAGCTGTTACAGTAATCCAGATTACTGCAATAATACTAATACCAAAGTCACTAAACTCTCAAGTGAACCATGACAGACCTCTTTCCAGAAAACCCAGGTCCTTTGGGAAATTAATGGAATCAGTCACCCTATTGATTACATCTACTCAGTGATATGAATACCAAAGGCAGCTCGGCCTGTTCCTTTGTGAATAAGATCAGGAGAAGGTGGAAAGCTTTACCTCATTACAGTGCATTAAAACTGCAATGTTTAACCCCTACTCGATGCCACACACTAGGTGGGTAAGGTCATTTACACCTCACTGTTCTGTTAGTAGATACGATATTCTTCAGAGAAATCTGAGGCTCAGAAGCGATCTTCCTAAATGTATGCTGCCATGTGATTCAAACGTAGGTTTTCTGAATCCACCGTCTTTCCATTATGGGGCACTGCTTCCGTAAGTAATGAAATCAGACCACTTGGGCTTTGTTACTGACCCTGAACTAGGTTTGAAATGATCAGCCTCTATAGCTGCTTCCTACCTGGATTATAAAACACTGACACAGTGGTGAAGCTTTTCCGCAGTTGAGGGAAATGATATTTCAAAGGTTGCCATCTTTTCCAATTCATTTTTTGAAAGTCAGCTTGGCTTATCGCTGGGGAAAATCTCGAAGCAATCATAGAAATGCAATGAAAAGAAGGCAGTGTGTCATAAAATGGGCTTTGTATCTTGATAACAACATGTGATCTATTTATTACTTGTGATAAATGTGAAAATAACTTGTTTTGGTGGAATGCATGAATAAGGCCGTTTGGGTAATTGAAGTCTTGCTTCTAGCAGTCAGCTGCTTGAATACCTTGTTGAAATGTGGAGGAGGACCTCGGGGCAGTTTTGCAAACATAATTAGGTTTGCAGTTTATTAAAGTGTGGATGTGACGTTCTCCGATGTGTAATGTATTTTCAATAAAAATCCAAGTGCCAGGAGACTCTGAAAGAGATTGGGAAGAAAGTGATAATATTGTATTAGTGTGCATCCTTAGGTCGTGCTCAGTTACACATATATTGCATTGTTTTGTCTCTTAATTAGCAATTTCTGGAGTTTGAGTGATGACTGGCAGCCATAATTTAATCAGGGAAATCTCAGCATCCTCTGATATAATCTGCAATTGAACTCTGTTATGTATCTGCTTCCACTCGGAAGGGGGACTCTGGCCCATCACAGAGCAAAAAGAAAGCCTGGATGTCTGAACCATAAAGGTGAGGGGGCGAGGGGGCGAAAGGTGCACAAAAAGCCTGGAGAAGAAGGCAGAGGCCAACTGGGATAGGGTTTTGCAGGCCATGCTAAGCATTTGATCTTTCATGAATGGAAAGACAGTGAAGAGTTTTAAGTAATGGGGCACAGAAAGCCACTGGCATTTTTTAAAAAATCTGTTTGCCTGTTTTGTGAATAGATCGAAGGGGAACAAGAAGGTAACAGAGAAACCGGTTAGGAGGCTGAGAGCGAAGGAGGTAGCGTGAAGGAGGAGCAGTGGAGATGAAGTGAGGAAGAGTCGGGATCTGTGTTATAAACAAAATGTTTTTCTGGAGACAGCAGAGGGGCTTGAGGAGAAAGTGGAGGAGGAGGCCCACATGGGGGGCTTCTGCAGAACCGGCTGAGCCATGAAAGCTGGCAAAGAGGGGGACAGAGGACAGGACGGAGACAAGGCAGGGTGTGTGGAAGAGCTGGTTAGCTATCCTGAGTATTACTAATATTCTTTAAAACACACACACACACACACACACACACAGACACACACACACACACACACAGAACACTTTAGACCCTTCAAGGTATAAAGAAACTTTGATCCAACAAATACTTGTTGAAGGCCTACCAGGAACTGAGAGCAGGGCTGGCTGTCAGAGACACCAGTGAACACTGCACATCGGATGTTGGGCCAGCCTACCTTCAGCAAGGAAGACGGGGTGCAAGAGGCTGTCTTTTCTATTCACTTATAAAGCCCACTCTTCTGATTATTTCTCACCTCTTAGAGAAAGTAACGACGTATGTTTTTAAAATTGCTAGATATATTATGCACGTGTTGTTTGGTTGGTTGGTTGGTTGGTTGGGTTTTTGTTTTTGTTTTTTGTCCTGTATAACAATTGTCTGGTTACACCGATCCTCCAGCAACATGGAATTATATGCACATAGTTTTATTACCACTGTGACTTCCTATCATTATCTTTAAAGTTACCTTTTTATTTTATTTCACTTATGCATTTTTTACTGTTGACACTACTGCAGATGTCCCCCGTTCCCCTCCCCCTTTGCCCACCTCTACCCCGACCATCATCACGCTGTTGTCTGTGTCCAGGTCTTATGTATTATTTCACTTATTCTTTTTGGAGGGAAATGAAAGAAGGAGCCTGCTCTTTTGGCCTCTCTTGATGAGTCTGGTTAAAGGTTTATTGAATTTATTTATCTTTTCAAAGAACCAGCTCTTGGCTGGCCTCTCTAGATCACTAATCCTTCCCCTCTTGGCATCTTCCTCAACCTCTTTCAAATTTGCAGTCATGACCTGAGCCATCATTCCTGCTCTTCCTAGTCTGAGTCTGAGCAAAATAAATCAAATGATAAGAAGTGGAGGGAGGGGAGGTGGGTATAGAGGTGGGATAGTAGTCTTCATTTTGGGGGGCTTTTTGAAAGGAAAGGAGGAAATGGCATCATAGTACTTCAGTTTCCCCAACTCAGACTTTGAGGCCAAACTACTTGGGAAGAGTCACATTGATCCAAAGGTCTAGGTGCAGGGATGTCCATTTGGCTCTGGCACTCTGTTCTGGATCATTAAGGAACACCACCAAGCTCATAAAGATCATCCTTAATAATCCAAGGGCTGTAGGCCCAGACAGAACCTCGTTTTTATGTGGCATCTGACTACTTTATAAAGAGCCTTCATTTCTGTTCCCATTCAGTCTTCCCCTGGCTGTGCCACGTGGGTGAGGTTTCACTGTCTCACAGATGATCAGACATCAGGGAGGTTAAGTGACAGAACCAAATCTTGAAACACATTTCAATGACCTGATGGCATCACGTGGTGATATCACGTCACCAGGTGTCCTCTGAGTTCTTGGTCATGATATGTGCTTGATAAGCATTAAATTATAAATGACCTAGATTCAGGGCTAACCAGTTATTGCTGTACTGATCCATGTTTCCCATCCCCTGGTATTTGTGGGAATATTCAAAGGGAGAAGAATGGGATACTGGCCAGAGAAATGTCTCAAACAGAAACTACTTCTAGCCACCAATGTTTAGGGGTATGGGCTTCATGGGGAAATCAAATGGTTTCTGAAGTCAGGAATGGGAGGAAAAGTTAGCTCTGCCTCTGGTTGACCTGGTCCAGGAAGTAACATCTCAGCTAGCCTTTCTCCAGTCGTCTTTTCTCATCCAACCCTGTTTATAGTCTGAGCAAAGGAGGTATAAATAAATTACAATATGCCCTGGCCTGTGTGGCTCAGTTGGTTAGGTGTGGTCCCATGTGCTGAAAGGTTTGATTCTAATCAGGACACAAGCCCAGGTTGCAGGCTTGATTCCCAGTAGGGGGCGTGCACGAGACAGCCTAGCAATGTTCCACTCCCACGTTGATGTTTCTCCCTCTCCCTTCTTCTCTCTCTAAAAATTCAAATTAAAAAAAAAATCTTTTTAAAAATAAACAACAGTAAGCATAATAACTGCTCCAATGGCCCTTGCTCACTTCTCTGCTTCTACAGAGATTAGGAGGGAGATTCCAACACCCATAAACCCATGAACATCATGATAATATCAGTGTCAAGTGTTTTATGTTCAGGAAGACAATGGATAAGAAATAACCTGGGAGGGAATGGATCCAGGGATAAACTAAGGGAAAGATTCTGTTACAAAGAGGCTTTATTTACTTAAAAAAAAAAAATCCTTTTCAGCTACTCCTCCCATTTTTGCCACCATGAGCTCCTCAGCACTGTCTGGTCACCTTTCAGTTCACACAATGGTGGCCATTTAAAGTCAGGATTGCAGAGATTAAACACTCCTTTCCAGCGATGCCCTTACAGAGAGTCCCAGGGGTGCTTCCGTGTCATTTCCAGGGAGCTCATCCTCTGTTCTTTCAGGAAGTAGGAACCGCATCAGAGCCAGACTATCTGACCTCCCGCAAGATTAGATGGAGGGGAGGTTCGCTCTCTTTTCTTCAGCGATCTTGCTTGATGCGGAACAGAGGCTTTTGAGCAGAATAAAATGTTATTTTTAAGCAGTTTAGAGTAAGGACTTTACATCTTTTTCATGGCCAAATGTAATGGGGTTTTAGAGTTCATCTCAAGAGGGACATATATCCTTGTGTCTTTCCATCAAAATCTGTTTCTCCTGATTCCTAACAGTTATGTATTTCATAGTAGGTATTATCTTTCTTTAACTCATTAGAGAGAGTGAAATCACAGAAACCATGATAATGGTGAAGTCCGATCCCTGTTATCAGAAATTTAACTGTATTCCACTTGGATGATAACAGACAAAAATTGGCATATGTCTCTCCCCCCCGCCCAAACCAGTATCTTATTTTATATGGTAGAAGTACCAGGCTCTGCTTTTCCGAATGATCAGATTATGTCACGCTGCAATGAGAATTCCTGTTACAACAAGACCCCTAGGGCACATCAAAGGACTGCACGGTTGAAACACTCCAGATGATTTTAGGAGTTGGAGAGATTAAATAATCACTCTCTACAATGTGGGACTTTATGATATTCAAGGAATGCTTGTCTATTACCTAATTCGATCCTACTGATGGTGCTGTAATAAAGGGGTGGTATTATCCATGTCTCACAGAAAGATCACAAAAGTGAAATCATTTGCCTCAGGTTTCACAGCCAGTATTGGAAAAGCCAGTACTAGGAACCAAAGTGCAAAAAAAACAGAAACTTAGAGGGATCCGGCTGCCTATTGTGTAAGCCCTTGAGGCCTGGGGGTAATATGGCAAAGGAAGAGGGCAGTTTTGATGTGTCAAAATAACTCCATGATGCCCATAGGACTCTGTTTCCACCCTCACTCGGGAAAAGACATTGTCCCACATTTTATAGACGGGCACCTATCCTGTACAAAACACTCTTCATCCATTGCCCTCAATTCTGCTCCAACCCATTTCATATTATAAGAGGAAGAGTTATTTGGTGTGGGGAGGAGGAAGTCAGATCTAAGGGCTGAGGGCTGATGCTTGCCCTCAGGAGCCCTGGTTCCTTCCCCACTGCACATTGCACAAGACATAAAGCTGTCCACATCCCCGAGACCTCCCACTATTCTAAACCTCCTAATAACTAAAACCTGCGTTTCTTCCCAGGATCTGGTACCCCTGCATCAAAAAGTCCTACATCCCATAGATTTTATTCACCCAATGGAGAAAATGAAGCACCTAGTCAGAAGGCACTAAAAAACACACACACACACACACACACACACACACAAACACAGCCTGAAGAAGTATTAAAAAGTAAAGACCTTTATATAATCACAGAGCCATTAAGCATCAGGCCCGTTCCTTTTGGGGAGACAAAAGAAGTAGATTTTAGGTTTTGCCGTTGAACAGGGCTGACAACAATTCTTTGACTCTTCAGCTTCTGTGTGGTAATTTTAGACTGTGAATATTAACATTTTCTCACTGATTGTTCTTAATTAAACTTGCTCTGGAACCACTGTTAAATGCCAAAAACCTGGATCCTCAGAATATTCTGGAAGGCTTTGGCTTGTAGGAAGGAGCCTGATAAGATTGTTCACTCCCACCTCTGTACATTAAAACCTACCAACGTACTCACAGCTGGCATCCCGCCAACCTGTGTGCCATTTGGGAAAGGTCACTGGACAAGAGCATCGGAAGCAAATGCATGCGGGATCATCTCTTGGTTAAAATGTGTGAACATTGTGTATTTCCTCATCGTGCAGCAGTCAGGGATGGTTTGGCATCTCCCCCACCATCACCAGCGGCTCCCAGCTGCTGCAGGAGCGAGTCTTGATGTCATGAAACAGTCAGCACATAGCGTTCCTCAGACGCTGTGATTAGTTCAAGGGTGGGCTCATTATTTCACTTGATCCAAATCGAGAGAGGTTTAGGGCTTGTTTCCTTTATGTAGTTGGAAAAGAAAGTACGCTTTTCCTGTTCTGGACAATGTGTTGGATGGACGTGTAAGGCCCGGAACTACTGCAGCCATTTGGTGACAGTAGGGATGCTATGCTGGCTTGTGTGAACAGAGCTAAGAGAATTCTAGAGAAACCAGGCCGAAGTGCTGGCCAAATCCTGCTGACCTACGGCTAGACTTTTCATTTCGAAGCAAATAAGTTCCCATTCTGGTTCTGTCCAATTTGAGGTGTTTTTCTGTTCATTTGGAAACAAAAGCATCCTAACTGGTATGGTAATTAGACGATCATATTTTTTAACCCCTGACAGAAGTCTTACAGGGTTGGTTACATTTATAGAGCCAGACAGTCCCACTGCCAAGAAAGAAAAGTAAGTTCAGTCTTTCCCTCTGGAAAGGACCTCAAAGATCTAAACCACCCAGCCTCATCCATACATTTAATAGAGGAAATAGAGGAGAAAGAAAAGGGCAGATCTGGAGTTTGGATGGCATAGAACAGCGGTTCTCAACCTGTGGGTCGCGACCCTTTGGGGGTCGAACAACCCTTTCACAGGGATCGCCTAAGACCATCGGAAAACACATATATAATTACATATTGTTTTTGTGATTCATCACTATGCTTTAATTATGTTCAATTTGTAACAATGAAAATACATCCTGCATATCAGATATTTACATGACGATTCATAACAGTAGCAAAATTACAGTTATGAAGTAGCAACGAAAATAATTTTATGGTTGGGGGTCACCACAACATGAGGAACTGTATTAAAGGGTCGTGGCATTAGGAAGGTTGAGAACCAGTGGCATAGAAAATAATGAAACCCAGCTCACTCTTCATACTTTATTAATTCTCATTTCCCTGCAATTGGTACTTTTCCTTCTCAAAGGGCTGTTTACAGGTTTACCACTTCCCCTTACGTCTTTATTTTTTTGTTTGACTGAGCTTGAACTTCAAGGTGGCTCTTGTTTCCTAGAAAATTGTTTCAGATTCGAAAAAATAAGTCACAGGTGATAATGGCTATATAGGTCTCGTGTCAGCCACTGCTTCTACACAGAATAAACAATTTTAGACAAACTACCTATAAAGTGTCCTTCTGAGTCTCTAAGCCTTTGACAAAATTCAACCCTAATTCTCACCGCTCTTGTGTGTATACAGATTATCACTGCCTCAGTTTACTGTTTATTCAGTCCTTAAAAGAGAAATAATTTAATATACTACCTTAAATGTAGCCAATTACTAAAAAAAAGTCATAGTAGGAATAAATGGGTTAATGCATGTACAGAACTTAGAAAAAGCTTAATAGTAACTTGAAAACTACTGGGAATCATTATAATTTATTATTGCTGGGATTAAAATAAATACATCTAATATTATAATTGAAAAAGCTCCCTGCAGAATGTTTAGTTTAGACAATTACTATAAGCCTAATTATTCTTTAAAAAAACAATTTCATATACACAGTGCATTCAGATATTTCCAATATGATTTGAAATAAGTTCTAGACATCTTTGTCAACATCCCCCAAAAAAGTTTAAGCAGAGCAAATAAAATAATTTAAAGCTATTAAAGTTTTATGCAGTTTAGTTTCTGCATGAAAAAAAATTCAGTGCTCGTACTTCCACATTTTCCCACCTCTGTTGAGCTATAATTGACATATAACATAGTTTAAGATATGCAGTGTTGTGATTTGATACATGTATATATTATAATGTTTACCACAATAAGGTTAGTTATCACATCTTTTACCTCAGAAAATTATCATTTTGTTGTTGTTATGATGAGAACATTAAAGCTCTACTCTTATAGCAACTTCCAAGTTCACAAGGCAGTATTGTTAACCACAGTCACCATGCTGTGTATTAGATTCCCAGAACTCATCTTAAAACTAAAAGTTTGTACCCTTTGACCAACATCTTCCTCTTCTCCCCAACCCTCAGCCCCTGGTAACCACGATTTTACTCTCTTTCTAGAAGTTTGGTTTTTTAAGATTCCACAAAGTAGTGAGATAATAATGGTATCTGTCCTTCCTTGTCTGACTTATTTCACTTAGCATAATGCCCTCAAGGTCCATCTATGTTGTCAGAAGTAGCAGGATTTCCTTTTTATGGCTGAATAATATTCCATGTGTGTGCATATATATGTATATATGTGGGTAGATGTGTATGTATATATACTGTGTGTGTATATTTATACACATACACATAAACACACCATATTTTCTTGATTCGTTCATCCGTCCATGGACACCTTGCTTGCTTCCATGTCTTGGCTCTGTGACTAGTGCTGCAGTGTACATAGGAGCATGCACTCCCAGTTTTGCCTTCTCTGTTAATTGTACAGACACTAGGCAGCAAGACGTAGTAACCTCCAGAGATGTAAAGAACATTCACATACCACAATATGAGTATGCTTACAAAAAAAAAAAAATTCTCTCCAAACCAAACTAAAACCATCAAAAAAATAAAATCTCCAAAGCAAGGAACACATACGATACGACTGTGAACAGATGCTGGCTTATCTTCCCAGTTTCATTGATTATCCTCCACTCCCCCCAGTTCTGTTCTCACAGTCACTTCAATCAACTCTGTTTGCAAAATTCATCCGCATTGGTGTATATAGTCATAATTCATGTATTTTAACAGCTGTTAAGTCCACTTTTATAGCTCTCCAAAAATAACTGCACTTTTTGGAGAGTTATAATTTATCATTTTTACTGTTGATGGGATTTTGGCTTGTTTCTAGTTTTGTTTTGTGATTATGGAATAAAGCTACGGTGAATATTCTTGTATGGCTGTTCTGGTGCATGTGTGCATGGGAGTTTTCAAGAGTTTGATTGTTGGGACATGAGTATGGAAGTTTTTATCTTTTACCAGTTAATACACAACTATTTTCTTCCAAAGTACTACACTACTTTATACTCTATTGAGCAAAGATCTGAGTTTCAATAGCCATTTCTTGATATTATCAAAATTTAATTGAAAAAACTGATAATTGTGAAATGGTTTTAATGGTAGTGGTCACTGTTTTAATTTGCATTTCCATGTTTACAAATTATACTGAGCATATATTCATATTTTTGGTTATTTATTTCTTTATTGCATTCATATCTTTGCCCATTTTTCATAAGTAATGCATCTGTTTCATATTGATACTAATCTTCTGATGGATACTTAAATGTCTTCTCTTCACTTGTGGCTTGACTTTTGATTTTCATTATGGCATATTTTGATGAAAAGGAGTTTCTAATTTTAACATAATTGAATTAATCAACCTTTATGATTTTTGTATCTTGTTTAATAAATCCTTTCCTAACCCTGACATCATGAAGATATTTTGTCTCCAGGATCTTTTAAGGTTTTTCTTTTCACAGTTAAGTTTTTATTCCAACTTGACTTGACCTAGCTTGACGTGACTTGGTTTGATGTGTGTATGAGAGAGAGAAACCCGGGTTAACTTTCTCCCCACATGGATAACCAGTTGTCCCAGTTACATGTATTAAGAGTCCATCCTTTCCCCACTGATCTGCAATACTACCTCTGTCACTGATTGTTTCTCTATAAGTAAAGATCTGTTTCTAATCTATTTGTCCATTCTCATGTCAGTTCCATACTGTCTTAATTATCATAGCTTTATAATAAATCTTGATATTCATTGGGCCAATTTCTGGGGTCTCTGTCTGTTCTTCGTGGAATCACTTTCTTGGAGAGTGCTCTCTCACACACAAAAAATTATAATAATCTATAAGGAAATGAAGGAAGCTGAGGATAGAGGAAGGCTTGGACAGCAGTTACAACAGATTTCAGGAGGAAGTGTGAAGCTGGATTGGCACTGCAGGAACATCTCAAATTCAGACCAGGGGGCAGGCCTCAGAGCCACAGCATAAACTCGGGTTTGCATGAAGGTTGCCCTGGGGGAGGGGGTCTTAATCTTGGGTGAAGCACCTTCCTTCAGCTGAAGACCATTCTTTAATATGGACTCAGCTCTGAACCATCAGCAGGGTACACCCTGCAGCTGGGAGAATGAAGCTTGTAGATTTTTGGACCACATAGGTAGTTTAAATTTCCTTTCAAGCTCTGCTAGATGACTTGTGGTTTTAATCTCTTCATGATGACTATATTTTCCTTCCTATCCAGGGCTAAATCCAAGACACAGTTTCCCTACTCTCTCCTTTCATAAGACTTTTTCTCTGGTTACGTTTTCACTGAGGTTGTTATTGTTAAGGCTTTCAATGAGTGTCTCTGATCTGAATCCCCACCTTGCTCAAACTTAGGAATTAGCAAGATGCTCCTCAGTCAGAGTAGCCACTGGCCTCAGTGTTAGCTTATCTCAGCATTTTTGGCTTCTTAGGTTTAACCTGACTTACTCTGTTGCCACCCTACCCCTGTGTATTAAAAAACATATCACATGCATACATATTTCAGTATTGATAAGTGGTTTGCACTGGAAGGTGATTTCAGTATATTTATCACCCCAAATTATGCTGGAAGATAGATTCCCAGGTGAATTTTATGCACACTCAGATTTCAAAACCACTAAACTAATATATGCTGATGGCTGTCAGTCCCTGGGGCCCAAATCTTCTTACTTTCAATTATCAAAGTCCTTCCATGTGGTCTTCTCTGATTATCACATCTAAACCTTTTTTACACATATATTCTACATAATTTATAAAACATTTACCACGTATTGTCTTATATTACAATCCTATATAATAAAAGGCTAATATGCAAATAGACCGAATGGCATAACAACTGGAACAACTGAAAAACCAAACAACCAGTCGCTATGAAGTGCACTGACCACCAGGGGGTGTGTGAGGAGCATGGCAGGTGTCAGGCACAGCGGGATATTGGAGCAGGTGAGAGGGGGTGCCAGACCAAGGTGGGGCGCCGGTCGCTGTCATCAGGGCAAGCCTCTGGTGGTTACTGAAAATTCTTTGCTCCCACGTGCTGCAGTCCTGCCCGGCGCCAGCCCTGCTCGCACCCACAGCTGGTGCCAGAGCCACTGCTTGCACCCACTGCCAGTGCCCAGCGCCAGTCCTGATCGCTCGGCACCATCAGCAAGTGCAAGCAGCAGCTGCTGGCCCTGGTCGCCCCTGAGGGCTTCTCCACCTCCCCCTGCTCTTGAGAAGTGATTGGGGCAGCAACCACCCCTTGCACCCGCTGATCGCACCAGTCCCACTCACACCCACTGCTGATGCTGGCCCCAGCAGCACTCTGCGCTGTCAGTGGGTGCGAGCAGGGCCAGCGCTGTCAGCAGACGGGATGGGGGAGGGGGGCCGCAGCAGGAGGTGCCAGGCGGGGGCACGGAGGGTGGGCCAAGACCCACCCCTGTGCCTACTGTAGCCTCAAGGCCCACAGTTCCTTTCAAGGTGCACAAATTCGTGCACTGGGCCCCTAGTAATAATATAAGGTTTTATCTATGTTTCATGTACCAAACTAGATTATACATCTTTGAAAGGTGGTCCCTTATGCTTTGTAACTCCTTTCCTTTTCCTTCCCCACTAGCAACTTGCTAGATAGGTATCTTTCAAGTGAATGGTTTGTTCTTCATTTCTTGGATTGAGTCCTATTCTTAAATACTACAAGAAAGAGCTAAATTGTATCACATAATGATTTCACACAATATATTTCAAGTCCTTGAGACATACTGAAGAAATTTATCTGACTGTAAGAAATTAATTGAAAGGCAGTGTTAAATTTTATTGCTTTTTCCTTCCTGGCTTGTGCTAATGGGAGAAGAGGAAATTCTCAAATCTTACAATGGAATTCAACTTCAGAAATTTAAAGATAGTTGTTTGGTTGGTTGGTTGCAGTTTACAAAAAGCAACAACAATAAAAAAGTAAACCACATACACACAAAAGAAAAAACAATTTCAATTCAACTGAGCAAAAATCTATTGATCATCCATTACATGTGAGATTCCATGATAGGTGTTCAACCTCTTGAGAACATGTCTCTTAAGTACAGTAAGGCTTTTTCTTTTCTCTGCTATTAAAATAGTTGCAGCAACCAAAGGCGGGGGGGGGGGGGGGGGAGGCGGGGAGGAGCAGGGAGAGAAGAAAGTCATCCCTCTGCGTAACTTTAACCCAAGAATGAAGTCGAAATCTTCGTGTCCTAAGCAAACTGCCACAGGGAGCTTCTTCTTGTTCTGAGGTCTTTATGTTGCGACTATAAACCATAACCAAAGAGGGGGAAATCCATTTATCTCTGGAGTGTTCTCTGCCAAGTAGTCTCTTATTTATTGCTTTTTAAGGGAATTTTTCATGTACATCAAAACACAATCTTTCAACAAAGAAAATGCACCTCTGAGACCCAAGCACTTTATAATATAGAATTGACATGTGAACATTAATTTTTTCTGGACTACCTAATGAGTTTCTTGGTGCTTGGGCGAGAGATGTTTATTTAAGTGAAATCCTATTATTAACTCTTCCATGGGATACAAGACTTTCAGAAAATTCAGCAAATATTTTAAGCGGTCCATTTTTTCTTGAGAATATGAGATGCATTTAGCTATTGAGCAGCCTAAATCATCCTCCTGAAAACACACGCAGTTTTTCTAAGCACTATCAAAATTAGAGGGGTGTTTTAGAGAAAGGTATTCAAGGAAAGAAAGAAGGCCAGTGTGTATTTTCCCACCTGTGAAGACTTTGATTTAAGAGTAAATTTATTTATTCCATTGCTTTTCCTTATCTCATTCCTCAAAAATAGACAGAGCAAAATTATTATTGTGCAGGGCAATTTTGGTTACATGTAGGAGACAACCTGACTCAAACTGATCTACACAATAATGAAATTTTTATATTAAATAACTAAGTCCAGAGGCAGGAAGGAGAGGCTTAAAGGTTGGTTAATTCAACAAAACCACTGAAAACATGGTTTTTTTCTTGTCTATTCAGCAGTTATAGAATCTGCTGTACCCTAAAGCTCACTCCTTTCATGATTAATGGCTGCCCCAGGTGAGGGTTATACATACAGGGTTACATATTTCCTTATTCATGTTCAAGAAGAGCGTGAATCGTGAATCTTTTCACCCCCAGCCATGGAATAATAATTCTTCCCTTAAATCTGATTGGGCCCATTTATAACATATATTCATCTCCATATTAACACACTTTACTGGAGATATCTAAGCTCTGATTGGCTAATCAAGATTTATTCCTAACTAGAGGCCCCTCAGGCCTGGCCTGCACCCTCTCGCAATCCAGGACCCCTTGGAGGATCTTGGAGAGCTGGTTTCGGCCCAATCCCCGCAGGCCAGGCCGAGGGACCCCACTGGTACATGAATCCTTGCACCGGGCCTCTAGTATGCATATAAGATCTTTGGTTAATCTCTTCCTGCCCTTCCCCCCTCCCCTCTTCCCTCTGAGATTCATCAGTCTGTTCCATGTTTCCATGCCTGTGGTTTCTGCTCTTGCATTGAGCATCTGCCCCCTGCATGTCATAGCTACCGGCCGGTCAGCCAGTCACTTAGGCTTTTATGTATATAGATGTGGGGATGGAGGGACTATCTGAGCAAATCAGTCTTGTTAGAGCTTATGAAGGGGAAATGGATTTGGAGGCGCAGCCATTACAGCCATCTAATCTGATTCCTTGTGAAGGCCAAGGAATGTAGAAATCCCTTTCTATATCCAGCTAAATTGTGTTTTTGGAAGTATTGAAAGACTGAGCATGTGCAGCTTGTAGCCACAGCAAGAACATCTATGCAGGACTTTCGTTGAAATTATTTTCCCATTTTATTTGTTTATTTGTTTGTTTATTTATTTATATTTTTATTGATTTCAGAGAGGAAGGGAGATGGAGAGAGAGATAGAAACATCAATGATGAGAGAGATTCATTGATCAGCTGCCTCCCGCATGCCCCCCACTGGGGATCAAGCACGCCCAGGCATGTGCCCTTGACAGGAATCAAACCTGGGACCCTTCAGTCCGCAGGCCAGATGTTCTATTCACTGAGCCAAACCAGCTAGGGCTTTCCCATTTTATTTTATATAAAGTGTCCTCTATCCTCAGTTGCTATTGTAGGAAATAATGAGACTGTCTAATACGTGTGTTTCTCTGATGCCAAAGTGCTGCCTGAGAAGAGAAGAAATAATAAGTGCCAAATCAGGAAGCTGATCAATAATGAGATTTAAATACCTATATATATATATAAAAAAAAAAAGCACCAGCAGCAACAAAAAAGGTGAAATATATCCCTAACAAAATCATGTTTTATTGCTTCTGATGTTCACGGTGAAACCCACTTGGAGAAGCATCTGCTTTTAGCGCTTTAATTTCTAAAGGATGAGACAGTTTCCTGTAGAGGTAATAACAGTAGCTACTGTGCATTGAGAGACTATTAGGTGGGCATTTCCCAGAGTCTATCATTGGGAATATGATGGTAAACTCACCACAGGCAGGAACTCTATATCCCTACCCCCTGCCACCATGCCTGGAACTTAACGTGACCTTAATACTAGTAAATGTGGCCGAATGGCATAATTTTCACCAAAACCTTAAGCAACAATGTATTGGGGTTTCCCCCCACTGTAAGGATTATGAATCATTGGCTCTAAATGGTTCAGCAATTTGGCGCAGGGCACACAGCAAGTGGTGGAGCCGATATTAGAATCCAGCCTTGCTCTATTTCTTCCCTAAGTGAAGAAAAAAATGGATCAGGGAAGATGAATTGGTTATTCAAAGATATGAATGAAAAACTGAAGTACCTGAAGTTTGAGTGGTCTTAGTAATAGTGCATTTGTTAAGTTTGAAAAGGCATGCATGAGATCATAGATGTTGATGCTAAAAATACATGAGAAAGACTGGGGACTGTTTCCAAACCAGGGCAATGTGTCAAATGCCTACATTCCGTGCTTGAGAATCTTGCCGTTATAGTAACTTGGCTGTTGCGTGTATCTATGGCCACTGCTTGTGATAATCCAAACGGGCTGGTTTTTTTCTTTATGTCTCAAGTGCAAAGTCCCAAAGGCAGGATCTGACTAGATCAGCTGTCAGTCATCAACCAGTGGAATGAACCCAACTGGGAAGGATTCAATTGTCATCCCACCTTATGGTCCATTGACTGCCTTTAAGTCAGGTGTCAAATTAGCTGTGGTCCCAGAGTGTGTGCATGTGTCAATGCAAAGGAAAAGTCTAGAGCAGTGGTTCTCAACCTTCCTAATGCCTCGACCCTTTAATACAGTTCCTCATGTTGTGATGACCCCCAATTTCATTGTTACAAATTGAACATAATTAAAGCATAGTGATTAATCACAAAAACAATACGTAATTATATATGTGTTTTCCGATGGTCTTACGCGACTCCTATGAAAGGGTCGTTCGACCCCCAAAGGGTTCTCGACCCACAGGTTGAGAACCGCTGGTCTGAGGGAATCACAAAGAACTATTAACAATGCTCTGAGGGGAGGATGGAAGGTCAAGGTTGGAAGAGAACTGGGAGGGGAACTTTATTATTTCATATCCTCTGTAATGTTTTGATTTTTACAAGCATGGGTTCATAAACTAGAGCAATTTAGAGTTTAATCATGGGATCAATTGTGAAAAGTCTTGCCGGGAGCCAGAACAAAACTCTGGAACTTCGCATCCATGTCTTTCAAAAGAAGTCTGAGGAGGACTCCCTAGTTGCCCATAAAACAGAGCTGTTCTTTCATAGGTGTCCCAGTAAACATGGTAGCCATCAAACTCAAACAGCATAACATGAAAAGGCAAGTGGGCTCATCCCTCCGACCAGGACACTGAGGCTCAGACATACTGTAAAACGTTAGAGATGGTGTTCTCTTGCCAAATTCTTTTCTCTGGATGCATACATTCTTATTACACACTTTATAAATCAATTTCATTTACTCAAAATTATCTCATCCGTATGGTTGCTGCTGTACATAACAATAATCTAACATAAAACAAAGCTTGATGTTAGCATTATAGCAATACAATCTCATTTGTCCTGTAAGGCAAGGGGACAAAATCTAAGTATATAATGAATCAATACATATACATAATTACCTGGAGGTTACTTATACTGCCTCTATACTACATCCTTAAACTGTAATTAAAAACACCTGTTCTGTTTTTCCTCCTCACAACTTTAGGCTGAGTTAGAAATATCGAGTTTACAAACACATATACAAATGAGCAGCTGGTCTCTAACCTCAATCACATTCAGACCTTTGGTTTCCTCATCTTAATCCCAAAGGGTAGTTATGGGGTTTTAAATTGATGTTGCCACCTAGCGGGCGAAAACTGATAAATTAGAAAGCCTCTCAGTTCACCTTCTTTGATACTCGCTCACAGCTGGTTTTTCTAAGTTCCAGTCGCTATTTCACTACCTGAAACCCATTTGTAGTACTGAATTATCTGCTTTCAAAATGGCCAGCTATCAGATCTAGAGAGAGTAAGCTTTCCCTTTGGTGAGACAAATGGGGCAGTTGGGGGTCACTGGGTTTTACATGCTAAATAAAGAGCTTTTGTTGGTCTTTAGTTACTGGTTAGTCTCCCCCTGTAATTTATTGGCTTGTAAAAAAGTAAGACATTTTATGGATTTTCCTAAGTAGCTTTCCTTATTCTCTGTTCTTTGATAAGTAATCAAACAGTAATAAACACATTTCTCAAGTTGCACCTGAGAATTTCTACAAGCTGAGATGAAGTGATTTTTTTTTAATTGAATGATAAAACTGGGTTTCAGCAATCACTTTCAGGGTTAAGTTTTTCCTTAATCTTCCCACGGTTGTAAAACAGCTACGGATTGCTTTCTTTGCATTCTTGGGGAGCTGACAGGCCCCGATGGAGGTGTCTCCAGCAGGATGTCAAGTGATCCATCCTTCAAAAACAACTATATCACCCAGCAAAGGTGTCTTTCTCAGCCAAGAACCATATTAGGTCAGGTAGGAGAGGCCAGGATCTGATGAAGTCAGGGCAAGCAAAGGTCAATGCATTGTGTACCAGAAAAGACGTAATTACATTTCAATTCTAAAGGTCAGGTTTGGAGTTGTACTACAGTGACTTGATGAATTTCTCTTAACCTCTACTTTCTTGTATTCTTTTCAGAAAAAGATACTAAAAGGTTGTTTTCTGTGACTTTGAGGAAACAAAAGCTACAAAGCCAGATTAGGGTGGTAGTGCCTAACCATAATAAATTATCATGAGCAAGCCAAGGACCTTTTAATTCATAGGCCTAACAAAGGTATAGCCGGATCATTGGAAATAACAAAGCTAAACTGATTAGAAATGAACACACAGCCCTAAAGAACCTTCATTCAGCCCTGGTGGGTTGGAGCGTTGCCTGTGCTCCAAGGGTAATCAGTTCTATTTCTGGTCAGGGCACATACCCAGGTTGCAGATTCATTCCCTGATTTAAGTTTGTATGGGAGGCAACCAAATCAATGTGTTTCTTTCTCTCTCTCTCTCTCTCTCTCTCTCTCTCTCTCTCCTCCCCCCCCCCCTTCCTCTCTATCTCAAATCAATAAACTAAATAAGTTATAATTAAAATGTTATTTTAAAAAAGAATCATCACCCAGCAAATCTGGAAGGTCCCTAATGCCCCCCCTATTAATCTTACCTCACCTTGGAAACTGTTATTCATTTAAGTAAAACCACGGAAAGCATGCAAATTCCATCCTGATTCCGGCACACCTGTCAGGCTGGAGATGGAAGTTGTGGGTGAACTGCCAGAGTTTTTGTTTTGTGCTTTATATATATGGTCTTCATGATGTTCCCCTTTATCTCCAGTCATTATAAAATGCCATAGGGGATTACGAAAAATATTCCTTCCTGTGTACTGTATTTAGTTTTACCTACATTTCCTCTGGAAGCCAAGAATTCTCAATGATCGCCTTTGTGCCAAATCCATTAATAAATATTTAATGTGTCTACTCTGTGCAAAACACGCTGACAGTTGTGATTTTAATACAGTAGAGTTGTGCTTCCCAACATGTCCTCATCATGACATATACAAAATGATAATACCTGACTGGCGCACCTGAGGGACAGGTCACCACCACAAACAACTCCCTGACAAATAGATGACCCCTCCAGTCTTAGTCAAGTTATGGAAAGACGCTTAGAGACTATCCAAATATAATTTCAACTGTGGTATAATTTTAATGGCTGTAAAAATTGACTTAAAATTGTTTTCACTTTAACAACTTTACGGTCATCAGTGTCACATGGAACTCATGTAAACAGCTGGGTGGCCCTCCAGTCGGGTCTCACAGACCAGTAGGGAAGCTCTGTACTAGAGAGTTAAGATGCCCCAATAGAGATGGGCTCATCTTTACTGTTCTCAGTGTGGGAAGAATCCAAACCAGAAATGGTCATAGTGTGTGGATTCCATATCCCCTCTCATCGAAAGTCACATTCCTTTTCAGCATTAAGTTTTATTTTAAAGGTGTTGTGTGTGTTTCTATCATTAAGAATTTTTCTTTGTCTGTTCTGAGGTATTCAGGAGAGTTCTTGTCCTTATTGCCACTCTGCCTGTGTTTTGGCCTTTCTCTGCTTAAGTGTGAGTTTGTAATCTTCAAAAGCTGATGAAAAAACAAATGGTTTTAAGACAGAAAAAGACCAAGCAATCAGAGAGTAACAAGAACTGGATAAAATACCTGTTGTCGAGCCCAAAGTTTTGCTGTTTTCCTTCTTAAAGGCAGAGGCAGTTATGTTTTTGTTTTTTTGTTTGTTTGTTTGTTTTTGGTTTTTTAAAATATATTTTATTGATTTTTTACAGAGAGGAAGGGAGAGGGATAGAGAGTCAGAAAGATGGATGAGAGAGAAACGTTGATCAGCTGCCTCCCACCCCCCCTCCCCCCCCACTGGGGATACGCCCACAACCAAGGCACATGCCCTTGACCGGAATCGAACCTGGGACCCCCCAGGCCGACGCCCTATCCACTGAGCCAAAGCAGCTTGGGCTTGTTTTGTTTTTTTAAGTAAAAAAAATAGAGATGGTTAAATCTTTATTTTTTAAAGGTAAATATCACCATTTTCCCCTTTCTTACAGTGATAAGGTGATAAGACTTATCCCCAGTACAGAAGAGGAAGTGTACACATTGAAGAAAATATGCCACCGGCTTAAGGTAAGAGAGTGTCACTCATTTATCATGGTCCCTGCAATGTATTTGCAGCGCTTTGCTGACTGGAGTTGAATATTTGGAATTAATTAACCACGGGAATAACATTCTAAGAGAACTTGAAAGAGCTTTTAATGGGCAGTTAAGATTATTAAAATGTTATTATATATCTGGCCCATTACCTATTTTCTAGTTCATTTATTTATTTTCCATCTCCCTTAGCAGGATGTAAGCTTCATGAGAGAGCTTGTGTATGTCTCTTCATCAGTATATTCTCCGTCAGTCTCTGGAATATCCTAGAAGCTCAGTAAATGTTTTGTTGTTTAATGCATGAGTGAAGTTAGTTTATACTTTTCCAGAGCTTCACTTTTTCCTCTTGAAATCTTCCTGCGGATCATTAGAACTTCAGGCAGACGTGAGATGAAGAAAACAAAAGCTAGAAATTGAAGTTAATTAATTTTGCTATGTTTCAGTGGATTTGATAAGAGAATTCTGTCGGCAAAAGTTGAAGGGCTCTGCTTACTCAATCTTTGATGGATTTTATGGATTTTAAAGTTAGTGAGTTTCTCAGTCCCTATTACTGCATGTAATTGAGTGTTAGCTTTAGCTAAAGACTTAAGATGAGAAGTGTGGTGATGGGCTCTTTTCCATGCCTACCTGCCAAGAAGAGAAGTGAGCCCATAAAACGTGGTGGTTTGGGCTCATTTTCATGGAGAGCAAAGCAGTTACAAAGGAAGCCTTATTAATGTCTTCAATACGGAATAGAAAAATACGTGTCCTATATGACCGGAGTATAATCCTACCTGGAGAAGGTGTGAGGGGATGAGGAATAAAGGAGGAGTGATAGACTCAGGGGCTTCTGGAAATGTTCGTAATTATCAAACTTTTGGTCTTCTGTTTTCGGTTTGATTTTTTTCTCTTTGACATCTTCCCTTTACATATTGAATTTATTTTGAAATGAAGTTTTAAACTTCTATTTTATGGATTTTCTCTCTTCCTCTTCCTCTCCAGCCCCTATCCATGAAATGTCCAGTTTAAGGTTGGTGTCTCATCATAAGGAGTGAGGTTGCAGGAGCTTATCCTCAAATTGTTATGGTTTATCCACTTCCAGAGAGACTGCACTTGCTGGGCCTCTCCCAAACCATTGTAGCCTTTTCAACAGCAATATCTGAACACTATCGAAACAATCTACCAGAGCCTCAAAAATTGTAAAGAAGCAAGGCCAGTTTCAAGTAGAAGTTTCCATCTCCATTGCAGTTGTGTTTTGAATACAACACTGGAAAAATTAAATATCCACTTTACACCTTAGGGTCTAGTATTTCAGGGAACAAATATTGGAAAAAATCATTAGGATTGTCCCCCAATTTATATGGTAGGATTTACAAAGCTATGAAAGTAAAATTGCATCGTTATATATGTGATCACGTACCATTATCAAAAACAATATCATAACGTCAATGAGGACTGTGAGGGTTACAAACTCTTGTAAATCACAGTAAATGGAACTAAAAGACATTGAATAAAGCTAGGACTGTGGACACTGATGATAACGCATTTATATTGGATCCCTTTTATGAACACACTTAAAAAACATTCCTGCGGATTGTATTCATTTGGTTCTGAAGGAAAGATAATAAACAGGGGTGCGGGCGGGGGGGGGGGCGCGGAATGGCTTGGTTGTGGAGGCTTAGATGACACTGAGGGGAGGAAAGGGGGCTGGTGAGGAAGAGGGGAGCGGAGTGAAGGGAGAAAGGGAGTAGATGTTAGAATGTCAATGATATTCCAGGCATTCCACCCCACAGGGAGTTACATCCAGAGTTACACCCAGTCCCTCTTGACCACTATGTGCCCTCACAGTGCCAATGCTTCCTGTAGCCTGCCTCATGTTAACAACTCTATGATGTGGGTACCATTATTATTGCTATTTTACACATACAGAAACTGGCAGATACAGAGGTTAAGTATCTTGCCCCGGGTCACAGTGTGGAATCAGAGCAGGGCCAAGCCCTCTAGAGCCCAGGTGAGGCCACCTCTTGCCTCTAGTCTATTTACACTGACCATCTTCCCAGTGGAAGGGTGAAAGCCAAGTTTGCTGGGCAGTGGAGCCTAGACTCGGTGTGATCATTAGCATGTGTTCATTTACTTTATTCCTGAGTCACCTACACCACCCCCAGCACCCCCAGCTTCAGTGATTTGCAGGAAAACTCTCACAACTTAGCCTATAGTCCTACTGGCAGCTATGACTTATTATCACAAAGGGATACAAAGCAGAATCAGCAAAGAGAAGAGGCACAAGGGTTGAAGCCCAGGACAAACCAGGCTCAAGCTTCCAAGAAGTGTCTCTTGGTAGAGTCACACGGGATGGTCTTAATTGCCCCAACAATGAGTTGTGATAACACATGTGAAATATTGTCGGCCAGGGAAGCTCATTAGAGATCTAGGGCCCAGGGTTTTTGTCATGTAGGCCCCTCTGCCTAGCACATACCAGAATTCCAGCCTCTCAGGGAGAAAGCAGGTGTTCGACTTGAACCATGTTGTTTGCACACACAGTTCAGGCACTGTTAGCCACGCTTCCCAGTTAGGGTGGTGGAAACCCTCCAAGATCTAGGTTCCTGGATGCCAGCGAAGAGCCCATCTTGCAAGCAGGCCTTTCTGAGGATAGTGGTTTCGTGCCTGTTCTGTCAACCATTCTCTGCACGTTTCTTCTGTTCCTTAAAAAAAAAAAAAAAGTTTTATTGGCCTGAAGTTTGAGGTGTTTCACTTAAATAAGTTTCTATCTAAAAGCATCATGTTAACTTGCTGGTGTTTTGTGTAAATGATGTCATCGAGTGATTCACTCACACTTAGCGCAGGCATTTTGGCCAGGCAGAGAAAGGGCCTGCAGAGGAGGAGACTATGACTGCCTGTCATCCTATGCCCTGTGGAGCTGATGGACAGAATTGGGGCCATTGTTGACAGCTCCTTTGCACACCTGTGCACTGCCTCCCAGGGGAAGGGAGG
Source organism: Myotis yumanensis (assembly GCF_028538775.1). Taxonomy (NCBI): domain Eukaryota; kingdom Metazoa; phylum Chordata; class Mammalia; order Chiroptera; family Vespertilionidae; genus Myotis; species Myotis yumanensis. The sequence continues at coordinate 18,610,030 of NW_027223766.1, forward strand.
AGAATTTGCCAGGAAGCCTTTAGTTGCCTTATTTCCCTGAAGCACAGTGTGGTAGACAGAATTCTAAGATGGCCCCAAGGTTTCTCCCCACTGGTCTGCACGCCCTGCATAATCCCTCCTCTGAGTGTGGGCGGGAACTGTGAGTAGGATGGGTTAGTGACCAGCCATGGGCAAACTACGGCCCGTGGGCCGGATCCAGCCCATTTGAAATGAATAAAACTAAAAAAAAAAAAAAAAAGACCGTACCCTTTTATGTAATGATGTTTACTTTGAATATATATTAGTTCACACAAACACTCCATCCATGCTTTTGTTCCGGCCCTCCGGTCCAGTTTAAGAACCCATTGTGGCCCTCGAGTCAAAAAGTTTGCCCACCCTGGGGTTAGTCAGTCCTTTGATATATTGTGTTATGTGGCAGAAGGGATAAGCCTGGGATAAGCCGGACCTGATCAGGTGAGCCCTTTAAAAGCAGAGAAAGAAATCAGAGAAGAGCTCCTACTGGTCTCAAAGAAGAATTAAACTGGTATGTTGTGAAATGTCCATCGGAAATACCCATGGGCTCTAAAAGGTGGGAGTCACCCCAGCTGATAGACAGCAAGGAAATGGAGATGTCAGTCCTGCAACCACAAGGAACTATGTTCTGTCTTCACCAGATGCCTCTGAGGTCCAGATTAAATCACAGCCCAGCTGGCCCCTTGATTCTAGCCCATTGAGACCCTGAAGAAAAATTCCAGCCAGCTTTGCCTGCACTTCTCACCTACAGAACTGTAAGATGATAAATGGGTGTTGTTTTACGCTGCTGTGGTTAATTCTCTTGGCAGCAATAGAAAGCTAATACACACAGAAAGGTAACAACCCTGCATCTTGGCCTTCGGTGGCTCTTACTTTAATAGCATACACGAGTGCTTTGAATTCTCTGATTTCCCTGGCTATCACCAAGGAACTCTGGAAAAGTGAAAAGTGATTAGACTACATGCTTAGGCTATAAATTCACAGCATCTTATCTGAAACATGAACAAATGCAAAATGTATGTGCAACACCAAACAGACTCTGAGAAGGTACAGTCAAGGCATAGCTGAGTTGATGTGGAAACTGTTACAAAGCTGGTTACTTTCCTAATTAAATTGTATGGTTTTGCTGAAGAATTAAAACAAGAAAGTTAAGCAGAAAACCATGACCCGGAGAATGAGACCGAGAAAGTACCAATCAAGTAAATTGTTGATGAAGCGCATAGCCATGATTTAAATAAAGTAGTGATGGAAGGGGGACAGTTTGCAGGTGAATACAATTAGAGACCGAGCACCATGTTCTGCCCACATCTCTTCACAAATTCTTTGTGCTCTGAAGGATAGAAATGGCTTTATGTAAGGTCACAGAACAAGTTCCTGTTATAGAATTGACACATCCTCGTTGAAAGAAAAATTAATGATGCTTCGGTTTCCAGTTTTCTCATCAGAGGGCTATATGATTTAAAAAAATGGACTGTATCCAAAAGTTTGTCACTTTTACAAACTAAATCATAGCCTCAAAATATTAGCTGGCTCGTCAGGTATCACTGAGTGCAAGGTCGAGTCATACAAGGAAGGCTTCACCCTTCTCCTTTCCTGTTTGAGAAATTTGCTGCTGCCTTTCCCAGGTGTCCTCTCCCTCCTCGGCGCCGTGCTGTAACTGACTGCTCTCGTCTCTGATCCTCTTTGGTACACTCCCAAGTCATACAGCTGGACCTACAGGAGCTTCAAATACCTGTGGTCCCTAGGAGCAAACAGGCTCAAACATCCAACTGGACAATTTAATTGACTAGGAAACTTATGAGGAAGAAGATGGTGATAGAACTCCTGCTGTGGGAGTTACTCGTCCTCATTTTCTTTAGAAACCGATTGAGCTATCATAGCATCTCTTCATCGTGACTGTGGTAGTCAGATTTCTAAGTTGGCCATCGAGATTCTTGGCCCTGGTATACACACACCTTCTCTCGGGTGTTCCATCACACATGAGTCTAGTTCAGTGATGGCGAACCTTTTGAGCTCGGCGTGACAGCATTTTGAAAAACCCTAACTTAACTCTGGTGCCGTGTCACATATAGAAATTTTTTGATATTTGCAACCATAGTAAAACAAAGATTTATACTTTTGATATTTATTTTATATATTTAAATGCCATTTAACAAAGAAAAATCAACCAAAAAAATGAGTTCGCGTGTCACCTCTGACACGTGTGTCATAGGTTCGCCATCACTGGTCTAGTTCCTGCTAGAAAAGGATCTTGCACATGTAAATAGGGTCCCAAGCCAGTTGACCTTGGAGGAGAAAGACTATCTGGGTGGGCCTGACCTAATCATGTGGGCCCTTTAAAAACTGAGTGTTTTCTCCCCAGGGCAGGGGGAGAAGGGGGGTGTCAGACAGATGGATGCCTGCTGGCCTGGAAGAAAGCAAACATCCGTGCCGAGAACTTCCATGTAGCAAGAAATTGTAGGAGGCCTCTAGTTGCTGAGAGCTGTCCCCATTGGACTAGAAGGAAAGCAGAGACCTCAGTCCTATGACTACAAGGAACTGAATTTTACCAGCAACCAGTGAGAATGTAAGAGGATTCTGAGTACCAGATAAGTCCCTAGCATGAGTGGTCACTTGATTTTAGCCTGAGCAGAAAATCAAGCCACTTCTGACCTATAGAAATGGTGAAATAATAAAACTGAGCTGCTAAATTTATAGCAATTTAGCAATAGAAATAGAATACTATGGCCTTAACAAACAACACTGATTCAGTGAGCTACCTGAGGATAAACAGAAATCTTCTGAATGATAAAAGTAAGAAAAAGACCAAAACTTTGATCTGTCAAAATATTTGGGGCAGGTTAAAGCATTTCCATCTTTTTGTTAAAGGCTTTGTTTGTAAAATAATGAAGCAACATTACTTTTGATTTCGCCGGCAATTTTGAAAGAGAGAAAAAGCTGCTTATAATCCAGGCAGACGTCCAAATGCAATTATGGATTAAATTTCAGGAATATAAATTTCAGACACGGCATGCAGTCTTCTCCTTCTGTATGGAGATTGGTAATTAGAAAACTCAATAACAAAAACATATTAAGAGAAACAATACAATATGTGTGTGTGGTGGAGGGGGATACATTAGAAACATTTCTTTAAAAGTAAAAAAAATCCTCTGCAGTATTATTATAATCACCTCAGTGGTCTTTTATTTAATTTACTCAAGTAAGTTGGCAACATGACCTTGGGCTAATATCATAGTATTTTATTTTCCTTTCTGTTTGTAAGACTGTTCAGGGTTTTGTTGTTGTTATTTTTTTTAATTGTTGAGAGTATTACAAATGTCTCTCATTTTCCCCATTTTGTCCCCCTCCACCCAGCTCCTGCCCCACCCCAGGCCTTCACCACAAAACAGCCTGCTTTGAAACCAGTTTTTAAACTTTAGAAGTAGTCGCTCTTATTGGCTGGTCGTAACAGCCATCCGTAAGGTAACTGTAACTGGACAGTTTGAAAGTCCAGGTCCATCAGAGTCTCACAGAAGGTGATCTCAAGTGGGCTCATTTATGCAACTGAATTCGTTCATTATTTACTCAGGGGATCACAGCGATCCAACAGTAAGAGAGAGCAAACTCACAGAGCTCCTTGAACCCAAGTTTGGAACTCATATAACATCACTCCTGTTACTTTCTAACGGTCAAAGAAGGTCACGGGGCCAGCTCAGATTCAAGGAGTGAAGAAACAGATTCCAGTTCTTGATGAGATGATTGCAAGGTGTGAATACAGACTTGAGAAGAATTTTCATTTTTATAACTGACCACACCTCCTATACCCGCCTCATTCCAACCTCACCCACATATTTGTTTATAGTTTGTTACCAAATCTAGCGGAGGGGATGGCAACTCCGTAACTTCTCTACATTCTCACTGCCACTGCGTTGATCCTGGCCTTGATGGTCTTTAGCCTGAATAGAACCAGTCTCCCACATTGCCTTTCTGTCACCTCACCTATGAGTCCTATTTGTTCTCCATAGTGGAGCCGAGGTTGTCTTTCTAAAATGAAAGTGGGTTCTGCTTTAAGGGCTGATATCAAGGCAGAAGAATGGAAATGAGTATTAATGACCTAAAGGGATTGACTATCACCATCCAAATATAAAATTTAACTGCATGAGGTCTTGTAAGTTCAAATGTGAGAAGCAGTTAGCATAGTGCTTAAGAATAGCATGACTCCTGGCGATGTACTTCCTGAGTTTATGTCTGGACTCTTCCATGTCTGAGTCGTACAAGTATCTGTGAATGACCTAATTGCTCTATGCTTCCTAATTGCTCTGCTTCCTAATCTGCAAAGTAGAGAAGTATAGAAGAGTTGATCTTGCCACGTTTTGTGCTAACCTGTAACTTGGAACATATATATTTACACTACAGCTATTTGATCACATGTTGTATCTCTTACTAGTCTGAGAACCCCCTGAGAGCAAAGGCTGCTTCCCAGTCTTCTTTGGGTAGATCTATACCTGATTCTTGTTTGTTTCCCTGGTGCTTGGCTGTAGTAGGTATCCAACAAATCTTGAATGAATGAGCAAATTTAATTCATTTATCTAACTACTTGCCTATGATTAAAATAGATACAACTCTAACTTGGGTTCTAATAAAAAAAATATGTTTGACAATGAATTGTCAACAAGATCAAAAAAGCAAAATTAAGGTAGGAATTCGAATCATTGTAGAATGATGTTAAGGGAGTATCAAAAGTGTGAAGTGGGGAAATTATCTCTCCAATTACTAAGGAAGTTTATGAGGGAAGTAGTATTTGTGTAAGAACTTAATGATATATATGTTTCTTGAAAACTGTCTCTAAGATCTGCAATTTTCTGTGAAAGCTTCACATAATTTTAAGATTGTCCCTTCCAGTGTTGACTGAATCAATGAATACAATAATGCTAATTATCAGAACATTTTAATTTGAAAATCAGAGCTCAGGTGTTTTGCCTAAAAGTCAATTTGTTGTTCTGTATAATCAGAAATGTCTGTATTTCTTTATGCCTTAGTCATACTACTTGATTAACAAATCCATTTCTTGCTTATAACCTAAAAACTGCTAGTAGGGATGCTAACATGACAATTCCTGTGCCCTAAAAAATATTCAGGGCAGCTTTTGCATATTCATCAGCCAAAACCACAAAGACTTTGCTTGATTAAAGGACTTTCCTGTTTTCTACCATTTTGTTTGTCTCGCTGTATACATGTGGGGTGATTAAAATCCCCATGGTCCCACAAATGTGCTTCTGAGACCTCTTTCTGATCATTGCATTTGCTTTGAGGCTATCTGATCATTAGTGTTCTATTTACTCACATTTCAGTCACATTTTGAAAATGGACTAATCTGGGCTAAGAATCAGCATCATATTCCTGAGAGAGAGGAATGGAGGGGGTATTGACTATAGATATCTAAAGAGGTATCTAGCAGTGTGAAGACTTTGACCCAAGGTAGGGATTGGTGATCTTTGACAGGTGGTATCACAAGCCTCAAATGTTCACTCCCTTAGAGGGGTGATGTTGGGAGCACAGGCAGGAGATGCCTCTGTGTTAAGGGACCAGGATGAACCTTTTGGTGATAGTGTGATAGATGATACACCAAGGGAGCAACCCTTGGACTCTCAAGCAAGGAGTGAATGGATGGAGGGTAAACAATGGAAGGGCAAAATATGTTCTTCTTCTCTCATGTAATAGTTCCATCTCTCCCTGGCCTAAAGCTCCAGCCACCCTATCCAGAGCCCGGCTTAGAGTAGTAAGCCCATTGGTTTAGTCAACAAATTGTAGTGAGCACTAAGATCAGTCAAGGTCTAGTCAGGAGGCAGACACCACTAATTTGAACAGCAACATCTATACTAATAAAAGAGTAATATGCTAATTAGACCGGATGTCTTCCGGATGACCTTCTGGACGTCCTTCCTGACAAAACCAGGGCCGGGCGAAATTGGGCAAAGCCGGCCCGGGTCCCAGGTGCCTGTGGCCCGTCGGAGGAGGGAAGCCTGGGTCCCAGGTGTGAGGGCCAAGGCAGAGGCAGTTTGGGGCAATCAGGCCAGCAGGGGAGCAGTTAGGGGCGATCAGGCAGGCAGGCAGGGATCGGGCCTAAACGGGCAGTCAGACATCCCCCGAGGGGTCCCAGATTGGAGAGGGTGCAGGCCAGGCTGAGGGACGGACCTCCTCCCCTTCCCCCATGCACGAATTTCGTGCCCCGGACCTCTAGTTTTAATATAAAGTAGTATTAATTAGTAAATAGTAACTAACTACTAAAAGGCATGAGAGAAGAAATGCAAATGCAGAGAGCAGCTGCTACCTCTGGAAATGAGGAAGGAAATAGGAGGAGGAGATTAAGAACTTGGTAGAACTTCTTCCCCTCCCCCACAGCTCCATGGCTGAGATTCAGGCCTCCAGAGCCAGTGGCCCCCAGAATGGTGGAGAAATTTGCTGGGGCACCAGCAGGCTAGAGCTGGTCCAATCATCTATTGAAGGACACTTTGGTTGTTTCCATATCTTAGCCACCATGAATAATGCTGCGATGAGCATAGGGGCACATATATCTTTATGAATAAATGTTTTCAAATTTGGGTAGCAGATACGCATAGAGGGGTTGCTCAGTCATATGGTAACTCTGTTCTTAATTTTTGAGGAACCTACAGGAGACGTTTTACCTAAAATTTGTATCTTGTTTAAAAAGACTTTTGCTGAAATCACAGACATACCTCAGAGATATTGTGGTTGAGTTCCAAACCACTATAAAAAAGCAAGTTATAATATTTTGGTTGATGGAGGGTCTTGCCTTCAATATGTAAAACAAACAAACAAACAAACAAAACCCCACATCTGTGAATCACAATAAAGCAAAGCCCAATAAAATGAGGTATGCCGTACTTGGCGGTCAGCTGAGAATAAGCAAGGACACTGGGAAAGTATATGGGCCAAAGTGGAGCATCCAGATGGAGGGAGCTGGGAGCGTGCCACCAGCAAACAGGACTCACTTCACAATTTTGTCCAAAAGTGGTATGGCCCTGGGCAGTCAGTCATCTCTCCTGCCACCTCCTGCAACCCACCCTGATTTTTTATTTCTTAATAATGTGTTTAAATCGTCTAAGCCTGTTTCAGAAAAAAATATTTTTCTAATATAAATATGTGACTGATGAAGAAGGTGCTGAGAGACTAGGGAAGAAATAGTGATAATGAGCATGGTATTTCTATTTTAACAAATACTGACAGATTACAAAGAAAACACAACATTGTTCTTAGAAAAACAAAATCTCTTAGGGTCACCCAATTTCTTTCAGGAGAGTAAGAGCCATAATTGGTCAAAAGAGCAATTGATCAAGGTTTATCAAGATGAGTAAAGCACAGTATACAAAATGTTGACTGTCACAGGACTTGGGATATTACCTAGAGAAGTTATTCCTTAACAGCTGGTACCAATAAGGTCTATATCATACAACCATAAGTGGATTAAATCTCAGATGAGGGATATGAGAGACATAAGCCATAAAAGTTAATTCTCTGACCAGTGATATTTAGCTTTTTCTTCATCAGACTATGAATGATAGTCTCTAAAGAGTGTCCATGAAGCCAGAAGATGGAATCAATGGATAAGGAAGGAGCAGTTATTTAAGGGGATTATCATCAAAATTTCTGGTAACTAATTAAACAGCAGAGGGTTCTGAAATACAGAAATTAAAGTTATCAGGATAAATACAGAGTAATGCCTACAAATTTTTAGACTGTAAGCCACACAGAAGGGAAAATCAAAGATCACAGTGAAATGTGAGCTTGCAATGAACAAATAGAGTCACACATCTACAAGTTGTGTGCCTGTTAGGATGTAAGGACTCTGGGCTTTCAGAGATTCCTGGAGTGACCTACAGTGTGGCCGACTGTTAGTTATGCAACAAAATCTGTCTTCTCTTCTTCCTGGGCACCCTTTTCCAACCTCCCTTATAGTTAGTTGTAGCCATGCAACACAGCATAGCCAAAGTCATGTGGGCCGTTTCTGGGCCAATACTTTAAAGAAAAAAGCTTGCCCTCCATGTTTTCTTTCTCTTCTCCTGCCTGGATGACAGAAATAACAGAGGATGGAGAAGCCATGACATGGAAAATTTCTGGATCCCTGAATCACCATGGAGAGGAAAGCTGCCCACCCTCAAGAAATACCCGCCTTTGTCTGTTATGTGACCAAGGAGTAAACTTCTCTTGATTTTTGAGTCATTATATTGTATCTGAACATTGTAGGGGAGGAAAAATAATTTTCCTCCTCCCCTTCTTAGTTCTTAGCTGAGACCCCTGTAATAAAAGACAGATTAACAAGAGAAAAACAAAAAGTTTATTAACGTGTATAACTCATGTCTACATGGGAGATATCTAGAGACAAATAAGTAACTTCCCAAGATGGTTTAGAATTCAGACTTAAATACCATCTTAATGGAAAAGGAAAAGACAGTGCAGACCTCATACGGGAGAGCAAATCATTTTTAGGGAAGAAGAACAGGCCCTTAGAAGGATAGATGGGAGGCATGGTGGTTTGTGACAAAGCGTGCCTGGGTGTGGAGTCAATTTCTAGTCTCCCCTCTGTGATAAGAGTCTGTCTTCCCTGGTTGATGAAACTCCCAGGGAAGGGATTTATGACAATTGAGTTCCTTTTAGAGCAGCGGTTCTCAACCTGTGGGTCGCGACCCCTTTGGGGGTCGAACAACCCTTTCACAGGGGTCGCCTAAGACCATCGGAAAACACATAATTACATATTGTTTTTGTGATTAATCACTATGCTTTAATTATGTTCAATTTATAACAATGAAATTGGGGGTCACCACAACATGAGGAACTGTATTAAAGGGTCGCGGCATTAGGAAGGTTGAGAACCACTGTTTTAGAGGATCTGTACTTAGGCAGATAAGGGCAGTTCAGAGAAAGCTGCTTCCTGCATTTGCTGGTTTTCAAGTGGTACAGCTCAAAATCATCAATATACCGAAGCAGCCTATTTTGAGATGGCATGTCCTGAACCCCTACTGTCATATTTTGGGGTGACATATTCACATGGTAAATTAAAGTGCTACCTTAACACATAAAAAATATGTGGCCTTAGCTTAACAGTTGGGCAGTAGATGGAAGGAAGTTAGATATCATAGCCTGGAAAGAAAAAGATCGGTGTTATGCAGTAACAAAACATATGGTAACGTCTGTTAAAAGTATCAGCTGAACATGGAAGCCAAAGAAAGTGTCTCCTGAAGCTTGAAGGAAAGTAGGTGCAAATACCCAGAATGTTAGCATGTGTTGGTTCTTCACTGCTTACAGAAAGGTATTACGAGAAAGCGCTGAGTTCAGGTAGGAATTAATGAGTTTACAAGCAGAAATGAAAAGGGACTGGGGAATAAAAGGGCAGGAAAACCAGACTGCTTCTCGGTCCTAAACATAAGAAAACAAGACTCAAAAAGTTTTTAAGCAAAAAAAAAAAAAAAAAAAAAAGGTCCATTAAGATTTCTCCGGTTTGCAAAATGACTTCCATTAAGGAAGTTACCTAAGGCAGAACTGTGGGTGTGGTTGCTGTCACATGAAACGTCATGGAAGAAAACAGAGCAGAAGCCTCCCTGGTTTCTGACAGGTAGCCCAAAACATCGCAGTCCCACAACCCCACACCCCAAAATACCACTTTGCTAGGTAAAACCTTATACAACTATCAGGACCACAAATTTGAACAAGCTAGAAACAGACTGCAGAAGCTGCCTGTCTCCCAGGAGCATGTCCTCACCAGTGCTTCGAAGAATCGTGGGCAAAGGAAAACCTCCTAGAGAGGAATGGGGAGAACCCAGAGAGCGGGGCCTGGATCCTACCAAGGCCCTTCCTCCCCTGCTCCAGAGCAGGGAATCTTTTTTAATATACAATTTTTTAAAAAAATTTTCAATTACAGTTGACCTACGATATATTAGTTTCAGGTATAGTGTTTAGTGCTTGCTTACACATTTATGTAACTTACAAAGCAATGGCCCTAATAAGTCTAGTACCAATCTGACACCTTACATAGTATTATAATATTATTGGCTATATTCCCTGTGCTCTACATTATATTCCTGTGACTAATTTTATTACAGGCAGTTTTTATGTCTTAATTCCTTTCCATTTTTCACCCAGTCCCCCAACCCTTCCCAGCTGGCAACCATCAGTTTGTTCTCTGTATCTATGCGTTTGTGTCTGTTTTGTTCATTTATTTTGTTCTTTATACTCCCCGTATTAGTGAGCTCATAGGCTATTTGTCTTTCTCTGACTGACTTATTTCTCTTAGCACAATACCCTCTAGGTTCATCCAGGTTGTCGCAAATGGTAAGATTTCATTCTTTTTGATGGCAGATTAATATTTCATTGTAGATATGTACCACATCTTCTTTGTCTCTTGATGGACTCTTAGGTTGCTTCCCTACCTTGACTATTGTAAATAACACTGCAATGAACATAGGGGTGCATATGTATTTTCAAATTAGTGATTTAGCTTTCTTTGGATAAATACCCACAAGTAGAATTGCTGGGTCATACGGTAGTTGTAGTTTTAATTTTTTGAGGAACCTCCATACTGTTTTCTTCAGGGGCTGCACCCATTTACCATGCCCGCCAGGTAGATGTCCTCATTCTGGGCCAGCGATTGCACCCACTCCCCATTCTTCCCTGTTCAAAGGAGATGTTATTGTGGCTGTCCTGTCTCTGCTCACCATTGCACCTGGGGTTGAGGGAGGTGCAGGGGGCAGATAACCAGCCTTTTAATTTATACATTCCAAAGTATAAGGAGCCACATCTGAACCTATTGAAGAAGACTGTGCTAACTTTGGGGGTCCTCTCATGCAGGTATCTAGTGACTAAAAGAACATACTAACTGGTCACCAAAAATCGAATTCTTTGGGGCCCATGTTTCTTAGCTTCCCTGACAGTAGAAGTGGACATGTGGGTGAGTTCCAGCCAGTGGAGTGAACTGGAGAATGCTACCTACAGATCAAGGCTTTGTAACCCTGCTCACTCACTCTCTGTCCCTATCCACTGGCTGTAGAGACTGTGGCCAGGTCTTAGTGTCGAGTAGAACCACAGGATGAAGGGATAAGCTACCCACCAGCAAGGAACAGCTATCTTGGAAATGAGGGAAAACTTTTGAGTTTGAGCCAATCTACATTCTATTTGTTGGCATACGTAGGGTTCCCCTGACAGCGCTGGTAGCTCTAAATCTCACCCCATCTCTGGGACTCCTGGGCATAAGCTCTGTGGGTCCACTGAATATCACAGGAGTTTAAATTCTATGAAAGTAGTGTAGCCTGAAAATTTACAAACATACTCTTTCACTAACAGAACTTAGTTGATGACGATATGCTGGGCATTGCGTGACTTACACGCTGTGCTGTGAACAGAAACTGGACCTTGGGTCAGGGAGCTTGGAAATGTTCCTGAGGTCATCCAGAGCACAGAAAGGACGGCTCTGTAGACCCTCTACAGATTTAGCCCACGTTCATTCATACAGCAATCTAGCCAAACTTGCTTAGTTCCCCAAATATGTCCTGCATGTTTGAGTCTTAAGCCTTGTTTATACAGATATACAAATGTATTCCAATATTAAGCAACTCCCGTGTACCAGACACCATTCTAAAAACTGAGCAATAAACAAAACCAACAATAACTCCTGTTTTCTTGAAACTTACATTCTATAAAGGAAAATTGATTTTAAAAACAGTAAAATATAGCATATCAGATTTTCAGAGTTGAAGGGGAAAAGGTTGGGAGACATGGGGTATAATTTTAAATAGAATGGTCAGGGAAGATGTCACTGAAAAGATGGCATTTGAGCAAAGGTTTGAAGGAGATGGGGGTGATCTGTTATTCCTACACCCTTGGAAATGCCCACCCCCTCCATCTTTACCTGTCAAAAGGGCCATTCTCAGATGCTAACTCGTCCAAAGCTTTCTTCGACTGCCACAAGTAGATATATTCATTCTCTATCTTGAGCTCTTAAAGAACTTTGTTGTTCTCTTATTCAGTCTGTTCTCAGATTCTGGTTTTCTTACTCAAACACATGTTCTCATTCACTCATGAGGTGTGGGGAACAATAAACCAATTTGAATCAGATGACCTAAGGTTAATAAATTGTAGCTCTGTTTGCCTTAATCCCACACGACCTCCATCACCAGCTGACATATTTTGATGCCGACAATTGACATTTTCCAACATCCTTTCACCTTTTCCAGCCAAATCTCCGTTCACACACTCCTTCCACATAAAAAGACTACCTTTCATGCCTTGTGCACAAAGAATACAGTTTTTAAAAAGACGTATAGTACGTTTTTTAATCCGAAGGATGAAAATATCGATGACACCCATAGGCTTAATTTAAGTGAAGGGGACAGGGTGGTAAGGCAACAGCAAAGCAAAATCAAGCAATTACCAATTTTAGCAGTTTGCTCTGGGCTTAGCAAAGAGGCTTTAGAGATAACTACTGCTCAGTGATTCATGTACCTCGGTTATTCTCGAAAGGAGGGCGGAAGGATAAATCTGATTTGCCTGGGAATTATTTTCCGACTATCTCACTGAATATGCACAACTGCAACCCCAGGTTATCTTAAAGGAAAACTTAGTAAATACTAATTACAGATCTGAATGTTCCCAGTACTCTTCAAAGAATCTACAAATGTTTGTCTTTAATGTTGTTTTAACAAAAATTTATGGAGATGCTTTAGAGACTGTCGGTTTCATTTAGTACCCATTTTAAATTTATAGACCCTTTCTTCCTTTTAGCAATACCCTCCATTCTTCTTGGAAAGCCATAGAAGTATAATAAAGTGCAGAATGAACTCTTTCAAGAATAAATGTGTTTGTCATTTAATGAGTAGTTAAATGAACTTCTAAGGTTTTCTCCTCGAAGAATTTTGTAAAAAGAAGTGCTCAAATTAAAACCATTTTTGGACAAATCCTGCACCCATCTCCACTTGGGAGGTAAAGAGAACAGACGTGTAACTGCAAGTTCAAAGTGACCCTCTGTACTTAGTTTGGAAACATTTCAAGAATGTAATTCTTATACAGTATTAAAGGATAATTCATAGAAACGGAATGATCTTTGGAACTCGCAGTATTTTGTTTCAGGATATAATAGACAAAACCCAGTTCAAACCAGAAAAAAAAGAAACATATCTTTCCAGCATGGCCACCCAAAGGTTTGTGTCATACTTAATTTCATGCTTTCAATGAGGACATTGGCGTTTTATTTAAGTAAGGTATAAAAAGTACCAGATTGTAAAACTCTATATGACACTTGGCTATCAAGGGGTTCCAAATTCTTTATAAAATGTTAGTTAACTTGACTCTCACAGTTCCCAAGCAGGTGAAGAAATGATAGGTGGTGCTGTGATGGCTTTGTCTCATTTTCTGCTCAGAACATGAGTCATAATTAGTCCTGAAGTGGAAATGAGCTATAATTTCCTAACATTCGGGGTTGACCTGACCTCATTTCACCTCTCTCCATTTGGAGTGTTATGTTCCAATTTTGCTCTTCTTTCTATTTCCCTGAGGTCTGTCAGTGAACTGTCGTAGTCCATGCCTTCCTGTTGAACTTGATGAGATGAGGGAAAGGAAAAGCCTTTTACGAGATGGCAGCTTTTGTTTCTATTTTAAGAGGAGTAAGCCTTTAGGGTGTTGAGTCTCAGTACACCAGACTTATTCTGCTAATGAGTAATTCCTTTTTATCTTGACACTAGGGGCCCAGTGCATGAATTCATGCACCTTGAAAGGAACTGTGGGCCATGAGGCTATGGTGGGCACCAGGGTGGGTCTCGGCCCACCCTCCATGCCCCCACCCGGCCCCTCCTGCCACAGCCCCTAGTCCTCTGTCTGCCAGCAGTCCCGCTTCCACATCCTGATGGTACTGGCCCTGCTTGCACCTACTGATGGCATGGAGTGATTGGGACTGGCGCCAGCAGTGGGTGAGAGTGGGGCATCACTGTCAGTGGGTGCAAGTAGCAGCTGCTGCCCTGATCGCCCCTCAGGAGCAGGGGGAGGTGGAGAAGCCCTCAGGGGCAATCAGGGACAGCAGCCGCCCCTCACACCTGCTGACTGCACCAAACGATCGGGATCGGCACCGGGCCCCAGCAGCAGGTACAAGCAGCAGCTCTGGCACTGACAGCAGGTGCAAGTGATTGGTGGAACCGAGGCACATGGGAGCAAAGAATTTTCAGTAACAACCAGAGGCTCACCCGGATGACAGTGACCGGCGCCCCGCCTTGGTCTGGCACCCCCACTCACCTGCTCTACCATCCTGCCATGGCCAACACCCACCATGTTCCACGCACACCTCCCCCTGGTGGTCAGCCCATGTCATAGCGACTGGTTATTCAGTTGTTCCACCATTCGGTCTATTTGCATATTAGGGTTTTATATATAGAGATATGTAGAGTTCAAATGGACTTGTAAAAAAGTTGGACTTATTTATTTTTGACTATATAACACTATGTATTGATAATATTTAAAATTCAAAATGTTTAGAAAATACACAGTAAAAAAATCTCCCTCCCACTCCTGTCCTCTGGTCACCCAATTCTTCCCACAGTGGCAACCAGTGTTACCAATTTCTTACCAATGACACACATCTGGGTGGGGTGGGGGAAAGGGAAGAGATAAAGACATATCTGTACAGGCACACTTCATTTTATTGTGCTTCACTTCATTGCTTCACAGAATTGTGAATTTTACAAATTGAAAGCAAGACCTCCACCAGCAAAAGGGTTACGACTTGTAAAAGGCTCAGCTGATGGTTAGCATTTTTCAGCAATGAAGTCTTTTTTAAATTTAGTGTGTTTATTGTTATATAGCCATAATGCTGTTGTACACTTAATAGACTGCAGTGTAGTGCAAACTTAACTTTTATAAGCACTAGGAAACCAAAAATGTCCCGTGACTCGCTTTATTGCAATATTCGCTTTATTGCAGTGGTCTGGATCTGAACTGGCAATATCTTTGAGGTATGCCTGTGTATAGCCATACATTTGTCTTCTGCCTTTTTCTGTAAATTATAACAAAGTTATACACACTGTTCTACTACTTGCTTTTTTCACTTAAGATATCTAGGCAATCATTCCATAACAACACAAAACAAAAAGCTCTGTTATTATTTTTTTATAGCTGCATAGTTTCCATTGTAATGGTATATCAGCTTCTCCTTAATCATTATTCTACTGATGTTAAAATTGCCTCCAATTTTATGCTATTATGAACATTGTCACTGAAAAGATAGGAAATCTATTTCATGTAAGTAAGTAAGAGAAGTTCTCAGAAATGGAATTCTTGGGTCAAAGAGCATATGTACTTTGATTTATAGATATTTTCCAAGTTGCTCTCCATAGAGACTTTGTCAATTCACACTCCCATCAGAAATGTCTGAGAATCTCTATTCTCTATATCCTTGCCAACATAATGCACAATCAAACTTTTTAACTCAAAGAAACATTGTAGACTAAATAATGTTTTCTAATTTTTGAAGGAGATATTTGATGTATATCTTTTCACAGGCCCACACATTTAAAATAACTTGCACATATCTTCCAAAGAGCAATTTTTAAAATTTAACTTGGACATAAAATTGCTTAAAAATACAGATCAGCCAGAACCGGTTTGGCTCAGTGGGTAGAGCATCGGCCTGCGGACTGAAAGGTCCCAGGTTCGATTCCGGTCAAGGGCATGTACCTGGGTTGCGGGCACATCCCCAGTAGGAGGTGTGCAGGGGGCAGCTGTTCAATGTTTCTCTCTCATGGATGTTTCTAACTATCTCTCTCTTTTCCTCTCGGTAAAAAATCAATAAAATATATTTTAAAAAAAATACAGATCATACCCCATTTACTATGCCTATAGGTTTGCCAAAACAACTCTGTGTGACAGATTTCTAAACCTCAGCCAGCTAACAAGTTGTTTCAAGAAACACTTGATACAAAACATTTCCAGTTCTATCAAAGAACTTGAACAATATATTGGAGTTTTTGTACTGTGAATGGGTCACTTTCAGGGAAATTTGGGAATATGTATCTAGAAAAAAAAAGTAGAAAAAATTATTTATAATGGTATTTAAAGCATATATTCATAGTGGGGAAGGCATTTCAAAAATATGTGTGGGTTGGTGTTTGTGATACTACAAGTTGCACTATGGAGAAGTTCTGCCAAGTGAGAAATTCATTTTTATGAGTTGTTTAAAGGTATGCTGCATGTGCCAGCACAACTAGTATACTGCACATTATGTGGCATTTGCAAAGGTGTAATCAAGACATCTGATATTACAAACTAGGAGTTGGACTAATTGTCACAGATGTCCTGTTTACAGTAATTACAGGAAATTCTCAAAGCCTTGCTGCTCTCCACAGAGAGGAGTATTTGACAGAATTCTAAAGTATTAGACCACCGAAACCGGTTTGGCTCAGTGGATGGAGCGTCGGCCTGCGGACTGAGGGGTCCCGGGTTCGATTCCGGTCAAGGGCATATACCTGAGTTGCGGGCACATCCCCAGTGGGAGATGTGCAGGAGGCAGCTGGTCGATGTTTCTCTCTCATCGATGTTTCTGACTCTCTATCTCTCTCCCTTCCGCTCTGTAAAAAATCAATAAAATATATTTTAAAAATAAATAAATAAATAAATAAAGTATTAGACCATGCTCAATTACATAAAAACTAGTAGCCCTGCCCACAAATCCGTGCACCAGTAGCTCACCAGTAGCTCACTGCCACCCTCCTGTAGCTCTCCGCCCACTGCCCCGCCCTCCTGTAGCTCCCTCCACCCACCCCCACTCCTCCTCATAGCTTGCTGCCCTGCCCCCTCCTGTAGCTCTCCACTGCCCACTTATAGCTCGCTGCCCAACCCTCCTGCTGATCTGTGATCACGTTGTTACGTGGTCAGTCATTATGCTTCACAGCGTAACGACCATTTGCATATTACATCTTTATTATATAGGATTCTTGATAATACTGTAACATCAAAGGTTAGTATTTATTTATGGCCTTCTCTTGAAAATTTTTCTTCTTAAAAAATGAGGTTCTGTGGAGAAACATCCTTTTTGGTTACATTAAACTGGAAAGATTAAAGTGTGTCTAAAATAGTATTACTAGATGTTCATATAGTATAAAACTGCCTCTCTATGGTCTTATAATACTGATCATTACTTGGTACCATTTATTGAGTTTCTGCAGGAGGGAACAGGTGATGTAGGGTAAACCAACGTAGGATGGGCTAGTTTGAATAATTTCAGTAGACTCTGGGGCATAGGGGGCTGCTCATGGTTGTCTGGTACTTGGCTCTGGGGTATTCAGTGCAGGTGTAAAGTGGGCTAGACTGTAAGAGGCCAATAATGAAGGTGGTTGGGGGTGTAGACTCTGGAATACTATGCTGCAGTAAAAAATAAGGATCTCTTACCCTTTGAGACAGCATGGATGGACCTGGAGGATATTATGCTAAGTGAAATGAGCTAGTCAGAGAAAGACAAAATATCACAGGATCTCACTTTTATGTGGAATCCAATGAACATAAGAAACTGATGAACAAAATAGGTCCAGAGGCATGGATACATGGAACAGACTGACATAATCTCAGAAGGGAGGGGAAGTAGGAAGAAATTAACCAAAGAACTTATATACATACTAGAGGCCCAGTGCACGAATTTGTGCCCGGATGGGGTCCCTGGGCCTGGCCAGCAATCAGGGCCAAGTCGGGGAGGCTGACTGGCCGGGGGAGGGACTGCAGGAGGTTGGCCAGCCAGTCCCCCCCCCCCCTGCAATTGGGGCCGATGGGGGGGCCAGATGGGGGGAGGGACTGCAGGAGGTTGGCCAGCTGGTTGGGGAGAGGGACTGTGGGAGGTTGGCTATGGGAGCACACTGACCTCCAGGGGGCAGCTCCTGCATTGAGCATCTTCCCCCTGGTGGTCAGTGTGTGTCATAGCAACTGGTCAACTGGTCGTTTGGTTGTTCGGTTGCTTAGGCTTTTATATATGTAGATATGCATAGCCCATGGACATAGACAATAGTGTGGTGAAGGCCTGGGGTGGAACAGAAGCTGGGAGAAGGGGGGCAACGGGGAGGAAATTGGGGGACATCTGTAATAGTGATGAAAAATAAAGAATGAGGATGGGATATGTCAGACAAAAGTAGGAGAGTTCATCAGTAACACTCACTAAAGGAAGTGTTCTTTAAATGATGGTATAACTTCCCAACTAATGGAGAGAGAAAAAAATCAATCCCAGAAATGACAAGAATGTTGAGTAAAAGCATCAAAGAACAGGTGATATAATTAGAAAGAATGTGTTAGATGATAAAAAAAATACAAACAATAAATTAAAAGTAATTGCTATAAAATTCAGGAAAATGGTCTCCTTTAGGGGTGCTATCAAGGTTTTGTTTCTTACTGTAGGTATGGTTACATGGCTTTTCAGTTTCTAATAATTCTTCAAGCTCTACACTTGCTTTGATGTTTTATTTTATAGCAAAAATGTTTTTAAAACTTGACAGCATTATATCAGTCTCTCCTTATCAGTACTGCATGAAAATGATGAAATGGTCCCTCCAACTCCTGGAAGACTTCACAAGGCAGGTTTAAGGGTCAGAAAAGGTTTAGAAACGCTCACACCCACCCCGCCCCCCATTAAAGGTTCTACCTGCCCTTTCTTTGTTTTCCAAGGATTATAATATTGGATTTTTTGTAAACTGTATCACCACAGCTCTTGCTTTGATGTTAAAGTTCTATCTATATTCCTTCTTCTCCGTGCCACAGCCTATAAGCCTGTGTAATAGTTCTCTTTCAATGAGGTGTATTGTCCATTAGCAAGTGTATAATCTCATTAGCACAAAGGCCCTCTGAAGTGAGGCTGCTGTGCTGCTTAGCACTATCTATTGAGGTAGTTTTGATCAAACCATTTTTTAAAAAATAAATTTATATTTTCATTTAGTTTTTTAAATGATTTGATCTAAACCACCTCAGTAATTTACTAAGAGGCTAGATCAGTGATGGCGAACCTTTTGAGCTCGGCGTGTCAGCATTTTGAAAGACCCTAACTTAACTCTGGTGCCGTGTCACATATAGAAATTTTTTGATATTTGCAATCACAGTAAAACAAAGACTTATATTTTTGATATTCATTTTATATATTTAAATGCCATTTAACAAAGAAAAATCAACCAAAAAAATGAGTTCGCGTGTCACCTCTAACACGCGTGTCATAGGTTCGCCATCACTGGGCTAGATCTTAAATGTTTTGCTACAAAAAATAGACTAAAATTATAAAAAGCAAAATAGACTTACAGAAATTTTGAAATAAACTAAGAAATGTTTACAACATTATAAAACTACCACATTCTTAGCCCTCTAACCTGGAGTTTCTCTATACAAGTCCCATAATTATGGCTTCCCCACATCAATCAACATTAATGTACTTCTAGTCTCCATCACTCATGATCTTGATAAATCATACTTTGGAGCTGAGCTAGCGTCAAAACTCAAAAAGTAAGATACACTTGACATTTAGATTCAACAAACTGATCTGATTATGTTTAAGAATCATTTTCTATTTCAGAGGGCACTTTGAGTTGCCCATTTATTGAGTATTTCTTTTTTAAAAATAACGCTATTTTTAAAGGATTATTTAAGCAATGGAGGGGCTATAAACTTCCTGCCATAATTTCAGTGTAGTAATTACAAATGAAATTTGTTTTAACCATCTGGCTTATATTTCCTCTCCATTCAAGTGTCCCCCTCCTATTCTGTATTTTCCTCCTTCCCCCTGTATTTCAAGTATCTTTCTTTACTTTAGATTTTCTGGAAATGAAAACTGGACTCCAAAAACACTCTGAGGGAGGCATTTCAACAATCCTTTGCGTGAGCTCACTGAAAGGCAAAGCTAAAGACAGCCAAAGCCTCTGAACTTTCTCTGTGCTCCCCTAGATGACACTTGGCTTCGTTGTGGCTTTACTTCTGGTTCAGAAGTGCTGTGGAAATATTGCTTAGGAGGAAAGGTTGTGTTACGGGTAGGGAGAGGTCCTCGTCCCCACCCGTTGCTCATGGGAGTGGAATTCTTGCAATATCCCAAGAAAAATTACTTTCTGAGGCTTGCATGGGAGAACTAGTGATTTTTATTTCTGCGGAATCAAATGGCTGAGTTTCCAAGGTCCCATTTCTCCTTGCCCTGCCAAGGAAGAAGCGTAGCAGTGGCTTCAATGGGGCTAGACTCAGAGTCGGTGTCCGGAGTTTCTGTTCCATGTTGGAGCAGTCCAGTTCCTCATCAGGCTAACTTAGCTTGTGCTCCCTGCTGTGGTCTATCCCATGTGGGGGCCGCAGGGCCACATGGCTATGGAGGAAACATGGTAAATGCAAGGAAGCAGAAATAAGAGAGCCCACAAGCCAAGAGTCAAGAGTAATAAGAGCCACAAAAGAGGGCCATGAGAGAGAATTCCTTTGTTTAGGGTATTATGTACCCCCAAATTTTCACAGGCTGCCAGTAGCCACACCCATTCTAGCCAAGAATCTCTGTTGCCAGGTGTGACTGATAGACACCTTCCCTAGTCACCCCAACTTCACTGTGCATGCGTCTGTTTCCCCTTTATTGGACTCCCCACTACCCCCCTGGCCATGATTTGCAGGGGATAGGCCCGTGATTCCCTGGGGAGTGAGAAATTGCAGCTTCCTAGTGAAGCTGCCCAAATGACATTCCAATAATATCTGCCTTCCCTTTGCTCCTCTCCTATTATTAATAGCTAGCTGATTACAGTGGTATCAGTTATGAGTTCAAATTATAAGCTATGGATCAAATGTATATCTATATTGCACATTAAAACATATATGCAAGTATTACATGTAAGACTTCCTGATGTGATGTCAGGAAAGGTGTAAATTAAGTTAAGCTTAAACTGGGTGTTGAGATGCTTCCCCAGAGAACGGCTTAGCTAAAATATTTAGTTAAACCATCTATCAAGGCAAGAGGAGCAACATACAGAGAAGATGGATGAACAGTACCATTGACAGCTGGGAAAGACAGCCAGATCTCCTACATGGGCGCTCTGGAGCTTGACTGAAAAGTGAGGCTGCCGTTCACACTGTCAGATCTGGAGCCCGGGGAGCAGCTCCCACAGCATCTCCTTCTGGGTCGGGGGAGAAGTGGCCTCCACTGCTCAGCAGCTGCTGAGAAGCCCTGAAGAGCTGTACACACTTGTAGCTCTTGTATCTCGGTGGGTGAGTAAAGAGTTACGTGGGATGAATGGTTATCTCTGTCCTTATACCCAAAATAGATGGGTGGGAAAAATGGGTTAATAATAATAAATAAATGATAATACAATAATTGATAAATACAAGAATAAACTCTGTGTTTCGTGTACTCACAAACTGTAAACAACTTTTGCCCACCCCTGTATAGCTCTGCCTTTCCCATCCTTTCTTTCCTGTCCTCAGTAGTTATTGTTTATGGTGCTCTGGGTACATGGGGGAGGAAGGAGGATAAACAGTGTCTAAAAGAAGCTCTTTGCCCATAGTCTCCAGACACCCTTCAGGCAAAACTGTCTGCTGCCATGATGCTTTATTTGGGTGTTTGAAATTCAAGCAGAGTAGGACTTGTGTCTCCTTAAAAAAAAAAAAAAAAAAATGAGGAAGGGGGGAAGTGACAAACTTTCTGTAACAGTAAATATTTTAGGTTCGAGGGCCATATGGTCTCTCTCAACCACTCCACACTGACGTCCTAGCCTGAAAGCAGTCATATACAATATTTAAACAAATGAGCATAATTGTATTTCTATAAAACTTTATTTATGGATGCTGAAATCTTGTTTTACTGTGTGTGTTTTTTCCATTTGCATTTAAGATATACCCAAACAGGCAGCAGGTACTGGACTGTGTTTGCTGGCCCTTGACTTAAAAGATAAGGTACTTTTACCCCAGGATGCTTTAAAAGTAAGCATTAATGAAAGTAGCCCTGGCCAGGTAGCTCAGTTGGTTAGTGTCATCCCAATACATCGTGGTTGGGTGTTCGATCCCTAGTCAGGGCACATGCAAGAATCAAGTGAACAACAAATGGATGTTTCTCTCTCTCTTTTAAAAAAAAAGAAAACATCAATAAATTTTTAAAGAATTAATGAAAGTAAATCAATTCATATTATCTGTACTTTGGGGATAAGGTTAGGTGTTATGATCATTAGGTTAATCTGTATGTATTTCATATTTATTGTGTTTGTGATGTTTAAGAAAATTTGACATTGATAACTTGATGGATTAGTTAAGGGGATTACAGTTTAAATGTATAGACTTGTGATCTTAAGTTGAAAATTAGGCTGGAATTTAACTTCACTTACAAACAATAATGGAAAGCTCGGAAGAATTTGAGTCTCTATCATTATAAATTTAATAACATTTAAATTTATACATTAAAGTAGGTAGGAAAGATTTGCTTGTTTAGGTGGTAAACTTGCTGGTCAGTCATTTGAAGTGAAATCTATTAAACACATTTATAAATGCAAAGTAAAATGTTCAAATTTGACAAACTAAAGGCTGATTATTATTTAAGGATGTTTATCCTGTACAACTTAATCCAGTGGTTCTCAACCTTCTGGCCCTTTAAATACAGTTCCTCATGTTGTGACCCAACCATAAAATTATTTTCTTTGCTACTTCATAACTGTAATGTTGCTACTGTTTTGAATCGTCATGTAAATATCTGATATGCAGGGTGGTCTTAGGCGACCCCTGTGAAAGGGTCGTTTGACCGCCAAAAGGGTCATGACCTACAGGTTGAGAACCGCTGATAATCAAACAATTAAAGAACATGGGAAGGTAAAATACTTATTTTAGGCATAGATTTTTAAATAGAATAGTAAGAGTTGTATGTTACACTTAAAAGTTACTGAAAAGAATGTCTCAAATTATGTAACATTACTAAATAGATATATCTTAAAAATCCAAGTAACTGGGACTAATAAAGTCTCTTGGAGTTCAATACTCATGATAATAAGAGAGTCCCATAAGGAGCACAATATAGGTGCAAACGACTGAGCTGTCAGTGCGGTTGTACAAATTGGGTTGTGGCCATCATGTTGCATTGGTACTGTGTCTCTATAACATATGCTCTTGATCCCAAGCCAAGCCAACCCAAACCACTCGTAGCCAATCAGAAGTCATGGATAGGAAAGCTGATAATGTTTCATTTTAGCCCTTTGAGAGGAGATACCCAGAAAGATATTTTAGAGCGTCAGCATAATGCCTAAAGAACAGCTGATACACAGAATTACCTCTGCATAGAAATGGAGAACAGAAAAATGGTGTCCATCTGAACCTGTCATCAGCTTAATCCCAGATCTTTCCTGAACATATTGTAAAACAGATCAGCAAAAACTATAGCCTGGGGCAAACTCTGACCTGCTACCTGTTTTGGCATAGCCTTCAACTTAAAAATGGCTTTTGTATTTTTTAATCATTAACAAATCAAACAACATATTTTGTGACACAGGAAAGTGATATGCAGTTCAAATTTCAGCATCCATAATGGAGCTTTATTAGAACACAGCCACGTCTACTCATTGACATTTTGTCCATCGCTGCATTCACACTAGCAGAGACCATGTGGCCCACAAAACCAAAAAAGTTTATTGTTTGATCTTTTACAAAGAGTTTACTAAACCCTGCTCTAAGTAGAACAACTTTATCATCTCCAGTGAGCTGATGTGATGTACTGGGTGAACAATTCAAAGCTGAGTGACTGATTAGCCAAGGGTTTGGGGTGGGGAGGAAGCCCCTGGGTGGGGATACAGACACTGCAGGTTACTTCTGATGCATACTTAACCTTGTCCATATTATAGGGTTGATTGATCCTGGGGCTACGTTACTCTCTTGTGAGAACAAGCAGCATGTTACAGCTAATCTCCTGCTTTCCTTTGGTCTCAAGAAATTTTAATATCTCATCTGATTCAAAACACACTTTGATCCTACTTCTTTGGATCATGAATACCCTTTTTACTTTATAGTCTTCATCAAGAATAAGGAAGATGCCTGTTCTTCAATCAGTGTATGAAAGTAGCTGATCTTTCCTACTAGGAACCTCCAAATGGTATGCTGAGCAACCTTTAGAGTCCAGACACAAAGCTGAATTTACTCTAAAGCTAATAAAACAGAATCTTTACAACCCCTCCCCTGGACAGCCCTTTCCAATGTGTTCACAGGCCCATATGTATTGAGCAAAGTAATATTTTTAACTTATTTCCCTCTGTCACTCATGATCTCTTGTCCCAGGAAAGGCCACAGCATTTGGGAGATCAGCTAAAGGCAGGTAGAATTTGGGATACACTTAGTTTTATTTAAATGGGATTCTATTTATATGGGTTGAAGTCACTTGGTCTACTAGCTATCTCCTTCCACCCACTATGCCAACACAAGTGACTGTGGCAAGAGCAGGGGAAACGTAAAGTGATACAACCTCATCCTATAACGCCCAGTACCAGAGTAGCATTAAAGAAACAAAGTCTGAAATGTGGGAAGCCAGAAGCTACTGTGTAGAATATTCTTCATATCCTAAGATATGTCTAATCCTAAGCAAAAGGTTTATTTCTCAAATGTGCAGTCAAAACAGACATTCTCTGCTGTCAGAAATATGCTTGATAGTGAAGCACATACAAGTATAAATGCACTATGTGTTCTTAATGGAAATCATGTAAAGTGAAATTTTCTGTTTTTAGAATTTGTGTTTTCGGCGCATAGAGCTGTAGCACTTCTAGCTGAGCATATCTGTGTGAAAAGTCCATGTGTTTTTAGCATACCGATGCATCCTATCTAAGCACTTAGAGCAGTGGTTCTCAACCTTCCTAATGCCACTACCCTTTAATACAGTTCCTCATGTTGTGGTGACCCCCAATTTCATTGTTACAAATTGAACATAAAGCATAGTGATTAATCACAAAAACAAAATGTAATTATATATGTGTTTTCTGATGGTCGTAGGTGACCCCTGTGAAAGGGTCGTTCGACCCCCAAAGGGGTCGCCACCCACAGGTTGAGAACCGCTGCCCTAGAGCATTTCCGCCTGATTAAATCTAGTGGTTCCAGACAAAAGTGCTTTGCAAAATTGCCCCTGACTCAGCTAAGTGGCCTGAAGAATCTAATGTTTCGGTGGCAACACTACACATCTATTCATGGGTAAGTCAGTGATTGCCATATAAAATTTGATTGCCCAACTATGTAGCTCACTATGAAGCCGCAACAATTTTGAAATACATTTGAATTACTTTTGTGACGGTGTTTTGTTTTGTTTTATTTTCTTGAGATGACACTTCAAGTTGTATGTGCTTCAGGTTCCACAGAACCTGCATCTCCCCTGGCCCAGCCACCCTTCTGATACTCAGTATGAGAGAGGAGTTACACTGGGTTGTCCCCTCTTATCCCATTGTCTAAATAATAAGTAATACCTTTATGAAGAAAGAGGTGGGAAGGGGAGAGATGCTGCCATTACTATGATTCTTGCTCTCTACATGTCTGCCCCTTTTTCAGTCTCTTCAGATGCCCACTGATAAACTCCTTCCATTCTTAAAGCTCAGGTTCCAGGGCAGGATGTCTAACTCACCTCATGCCAGGCCACAGCGCCACAGTATAGGTTGTTGAGTAGCCTATGGAATGGCCATTCTCCTGTAAAGGACAACCTTGTGCCTCCTGGGCATTCCTGGGCACCTCATTTAAAATCTCCAGTGGTTATAAAGGAGGATTCATGGGCAGCATGAAGTGTCCTGCTGAGGTTAGAGATCATGCCTTGAAGCCAGTCTACACATGCCCTCCAGGTCTCCAGCACCTCTGGTTCTCTGTGAGAATGGATAAAGGTCTACTGGAGCACTGGTCTGGGGCTGGGGTTTGGTGATGAGGGTGTAGCAGCATGCAGTGATATGGGAAGGTTATTGTAATGCTATTAACCACAGTGTCCCATTTGGGTAAAAAAAAAAAAAGACTAAAAGCTAAGAGGGAACTAGAAGTCTGGAGAAAGCGGAGGATCTAGGACTGGACATGTTTACAACCCCTCACCTTTCCGATGTATTCACAGGCCCATGTGTATTGGGAAAAGTAAGATTTTTTAACCTACTTTAACTTGGACTTTCCCTCTGTCACTCGTAGCCTCAGAAAGGTGAAAGCATGGCTAGGAATTTGTAGTCCAAGAGTGGAAAATTGAAATGCAAGATTTCAGAAGTGTTACAAAAGGCATTGTCCTTAAAGTGGGTGCCTGAAGGGGGTACAGATTCGGGTCATTGAGTTGAGAAGGTGGAGGCTCAGGTGTCAGAATCGGACATTGACAGCCTCTAGGGTATTGTCTGCAGCTGGAGGACTTACCACAGACTGTGAGGAGGTGCCCTTCCGGTGGGTGAGGAAAGTGACTGCAAGGTCAGTATGGGCACCCCTGAGTCCGGACAAGTGGTGGTTTATCCAAATAGCGTCATCTTTATTTTTTCTAAATATATTTTATTGATTTTTTACAGAGAGGAAGGGAGAGGGAGATGAGAGAGAAACATCGATCAGCTGCCTCCTGCACACCCCCTACTGGGGATGTGCCCGCAGCCAAGGTACATGCCCTTGACCGGAATCGAACCTGGGACCCTTGAGTCCGCAGGCCGACGCTCTATCCACTGAGCCAAACCGGTCAGGGCAAATAGCATCGTCTTGGAGGAAGATGCTCTACTACAGGAAAACTGAAGAGGAGGCGTTTTGAAGCAACAGTGGGGAGCAAGGAGAACGCCAGCAGGAGAACAGTGGGGGTTTGGCTGCTATCTCCCTTGAGATTTGAGCTTTCTATCCAGAAGTTAGGATTTGCCTTTGCCCTGGAAGGCTCTTCGAAGGCCATTTAAGTGTCTGACAAAGAAATGAAAATCATGAATCAGCTGTAACCACTTATGAGTGAAATTCTCTCTGAAAATTGAATTTGGTCTTGGCAACAGTCAAGGAAGGGCTCACTTGTTAATGGCGACCCGTGTTACCCCAGAGTTTGCGGGAGGCATTCTCCAAAGTGCTGCAGGGAGAGCCTGGCCGTCTCCAAAAACTCTGTCAAAGCGAAGATGACATTTCAGAGACAGATCTGACCTCCTAGGGTATTGTCTGCAGATGGAGGACTTACCACAGACATCTCATTTTTTTGGTTGATTTCTCTTTGTTCAATGGCATTTAAATATATAAAATAAATATCAAAAATGTCTTTGTTTTTACTATGGTTACAAATATCAAGAGAGTCAGGGTGCCTGAGACACACCCGCATTACAAAGTGTGCACATTTTCAGAATAGACCCCGGGTAGTTGATCAATACCAATTAATGATCTGTTCATTCTATTTCGCCCTGGAAAAAACCACCAAATAGCAGCCATTGTATTTGCAGTCCTAAATGTAAAGGCCTTTCTGAAAGCAGTTCATCCTTTGAAAACCAAGGAGTGGTGTTTTGTACAGGACGTTGGCTCCATATCCATTAGCTGCTCTGTTGCTCTATTTGCAGGGTCTTTACTGACCATGCCACTCCCATGTAGTACAAGGTGCTTCCTTTGATGTATCCTGTCAGCAGTAAGGGAGGCCCTTCGCCTAACAGAGCTCCGACTGAAAGGACAGACTTCAAAGGGAGTGTCCTTTTCAGAAATAAGCAAACTCCACCAGATCTGTGTGGGGTTTTTCAATCACACACTGCTGGCAGAACGCTCTTCGGCCTTTTTTGTTTTTCCATGTCCTATTATCCTTCCAGTCCTTCCCCTTTGAAGTATTTACACACAGTCTCGCCATCTGGGTTTCGAGGGGGATTCTGCAGTGGTTTGCAGCATACCTAACAACAGAGCAAGACCCTCAAAAAAAAAAAAGACCATGGTGTGGCCCCAGAGCTTCTCATTGTCTGCCACCTGCTCTCCATTATCTAACATGTTTGTTTGGGGGCCGTGCTGCTTTATATCCATCTCTAGCTTTAATTCAAATGGCGTGACTGATCTGACCAAATGGTACAGACTGAAAGATTTAGAAGACCACACTGGGATTCTCAATTCATTTCTCGGTAAATGTTTTTTGACATCAACTCAAACAATCCTTATAAAATTCCTTTAAAGGCCAGCCTTTCCCTTTGTTGTTTGCAATGATTGTTCTGATCATTGCTTAATTACAATGTGCATTGCCACATGATGGATCATTTTACAATTAAAAAAAAAAAACACCATGGAATTATTTCGGCAATTTTAATTACTAATTAAAATACATTGACATCATACTTAATGTGTAAGGTAAGTTGAATTAAGCCTTTTTAAATGAGAAAATTTGCTTTATGCATAAATTGTACTTGGAAACAGACATATGTCCCTTCTAATGGATAATGTGGGTATAAACGTTTTGCTGATGGTTTCAAGAACATTTCGTGCATTTGATTCAGCTCTCTGCTGCTCTTCCTATGACCTTGAAAGCACAACTCATATAAGAGAATGCAGTTTTGTTAAAGGATCTATTGTTGCACAGATAGGAAGACTGAATCAAATAAACTAATACCTTAGATGCAGTCCTTTATCACACACACACACACAAGAATAGCTCTAACAGCCACTATGTAGCTTGTATCCTAATAGAAGCACGGGCTTTCAGAAAATAATAATGGGGGGAGGGCGGGTAGAGGGAGAAGACACGCACAACAGGAGAGTAATAGGCAGAGAGAAATCTGGGTTTGACACCATAGACTTTGGCAAGCTTTACTCCTAGAGTCAGAGACCAATTGCATGTTCTGTTTCTTATACACTTAGGAAGTGAGAAGGGCCTAAATGGGGAGTATCGGACTTGGAGCTCTCTTACAAGGAACTCCAATAATTTCTAGTTCCCCTAATCAGTAATGGCTGCTATAAAAGATACCACAGACTGGTGACTTATAAACAACGGAAATTTATTTCTCACAGTTCTGGAAACTGGGAGTCCAAGATCAGGGTACCAGCATGGTTGGATTCTCATAAAGGCCCTCTTCTGGATTGCAGACTGCAGACTGCTGACTTCTCACTGTGTCCTCTCATGGTAGAAAGGGGCTAAGGAGCTTTCTCAGGCCTCTTTTATAAGGGCACTAATCCCACCCGTGAGAGCTCCACCCTCATGACCTAACATCCCAAAGATTCCATCTCCAAATACCATTGGGCAATAGGATTCCAACATGTGTATTTGGACCATACATTTAGACCAGTGGTCAGCAAACCACAGCTCTCGAGCCACATGCGGCTCTTTGGCCCCTTGAGTGTGGCTCTTCCACAAAATACCACGTGCGGGCGCACACGTACAGTGCGATTGAAATTTCGTGGCCCATGCGCAGAAGTCGGTTTTCGGCCTGGGCAAGTCTATTTTGAAGAAGTGGTGTTAGAAGAAGTGGGGGGTGGACATATAGAGAGGATGAACGAAAGGAGATAGACGAAACAAGTATACGAGACGAGTATGGATGGGAGAGTTGGAAGGGGTCGACCTCAGCAAACATACCTTAATCAGATTGAGGACGTTTTTAGCAAAGGCCAGCTTAGGAGTACCCTAATTAAGTTAATAACAATATACCTACCTATATAGTTTAAGTTTAAAAAATTTGGCTCTCAAAAGAAATTTCAATCGTTGTACTGTTGATATTTGGCTCTGTTGACTGAGTTTGCCGACCACTGATTTAGACCATATAGACACTGACTAGTTCTGTGACCTCAGGCAGATCACCAACACTCATTTATAAAATGAGATTTTATGGGGATTAAATGGGATCATATATACACAACGCCTGGCACTGGCAGGAATTTGGTAATTGTTATTGTTATCTGTAAATGGAGATACCTCTATGTTATATTGTTGTTGTGAGGATTCATGGTAAGAGATGTGAACTACCTAGCACATAGTAAATGCTAAGTATATAATCGCTGGTTATTATTTATGTCTCATTTGTGGCTCATATATTCTGCCTTGTAGGTTGTTTTGTACATATAGTCTACCAATTAGGTTGTAAATTCCTTGAAAGAGGAGTCTTGTGCTCATTTAGTATCCTTGGCAATGCCTAGTGGAGTTCCTCATATGTACTTTTCACTAAATTAATGGAGAACTTTAAGTCACCAAAATTAAAATTTGGGAGTTTTATCCTACTGGCAATTTGTAGTATTTATAGATTTGGGGATATGGGAGAAACATTGAAAGTGTTGTTAAAGAATAATTAATTGGATAGTTCTATTTAAGATGAATTAGAATAGGAATTAAAAGTGGAAATTTAGAAAGTATTTGCTCTTCTGTATAGAATCTTCCACATTTGCATGTTTATAATGTGGTTTCAAATAATCAGGGTTTTGTGTTGCTGCATGTACTCTCCAAACAATAATTGTTTGTTTTAAGCCTAGCTAGCGAAATGCTTTTGTTTGTAAATTCTGGGTGAACGGGCAATAGGGAATGGGGCTGAGCAGAGGGTAGCATGAAGGCACTGAGCCACTAACAAGTGGGAAAGGGGATCTAAAAGGAAAACAGGAGATGGCCTAGCAATCCATTTCCATGTGGCCTACGGCCCTGGTGTCAGCCTGTCTGTGAGGATGTCAATCAATACCCAAATTAAAAAGTCAGAAACAGTTGAAAAGTTGGCAAACCTCAGCTTCCTCCATTTCAACCCCATTCCCCCTGAGTGAGCCTCTTCTGGTGGAAGAGAAGCGTAAGAGGGAGGGAGGGAGAATGAGCAGTGATTCCAGGGCCCCCTCTCCCTCAGCCTCTTCTCCCCACCAGTTAACAACATAGTTTATCACCTTATACAAGATTTTTCATCCACAGAGGCCATTGCTCTGGCCTTTTAGGAAGATCAAAGGCCTCGCAGAACACGGTTAGCTAGTCTCTTGCTTTTGAACACTTTGTATTTCTTCCTGGCACATACCTGTATTCAAGGATAGAAGTCTGAAAAAAACAACTAGAGAAAGTATAGCTTTGTCCCACTGAGGGAGACTGTAAATCAGGTTAACAATGCTAAATGTCATAAACGATGGAGTCTAGCAAGCACCTGTAGAGAGCATTTCTCTTTTGTAATTACAGTGTTTTCTCCATTTCATTGTGTGATGGTTTAGAAACAGCCCTGCTGAAAGTACATCTGGGAAACGGGAGTGTGTGTGTGTGTGTGTGTGTGTGTGTGTGTGTGTCCAAAGCATCAGCAACAGAAAGCCCCAGTGTGGAATCCTGTGTGGACGAGCGTGTGGATAAATTTCCCATTTTGCCACTTTCTCTGGATGGCTCACAGCATGATGTCTATGATGTAAGCTGTGATACAGAAGGGATCTATGCTAAGGTTTATCAAGGCCTTAAAAAGATAAACAGCCGAAACCGGTTTGGCTCAGTGGATAGAGCATCGGCCTGCAGACTGAAAGGTCCCAGGTTCGATTCCGGTCAAGGGCATGTACATGGGTTGCGGGCACATCCCCAGTAGGGAGTGTGCAGGAGGCAGCTGATTGATGTTTCTCTCTCATCAATGTTTCTAACTCTCTATCTCTCTCCCTTCCTCTCTGTAAAAAATCAATAAAATATATTTTTTTAAAAAAAGATAAACAGAGTAGAATAAATAAGAAAGCTTGTTTGTACCTCCACACTGGCAAACTTGAAAAGACTTCATATTATTGATAGTGGAGAAAGTTAGTTCTATTGTTCCTATAAAATTATGACAGAACATGAGCAGAAATCTGAAGATTGTATACTTTGCAGTCATGTGCCAGAGAATGATGTTTTGGTCAATGGTGACCGCATATACAATGGTGGTCTCATAAGACTGTAATCTCATTGTAATTTTGATACC
Organism: Myotis yumanensis; assembly: GCF_028538775.1. NCBI lineage: Eukaryota > Metazoa > Chordata > Mammalia > Chiroptera > Vespertilionidae > Myotis > Myotis yumanensis. The sequence continues at coordinate 18,641,817 of NW_027223766.1, forward strand.
TATTTTTACTATATCCCATATAATAAAAGGCTAATATGCAAATTGACCAAATGGCGGTTGCTATGACATGCATTGACCACCAGGGGGCAGACTGTCAATGCAGGAGCTGCCCCCTGGTGGTCAGTGTGCTCCCACAGGGGGAGCGCTGCTCAGCCAGAAGCCAGAAGCCAGACTCATGGCTGGCGAGCACAATGGCGGTGGTGGGAGCCTCTCCCACATCCGTGGCAATGCTAAGGCTGTCTGACAGACGGCAGTTGGACATCCCCCAAGGGCTCCCAGATGGTGAGAGGGCGCAGGCCGGGCTGAGGGAACCCCCCCACCACCACCACCAAGTGCACGAATTTCGTGTACCAGGCCTCTAGTCTTTGCTATGTTTAGATATGTTTAAATATGCAAATACATACCATTGTGTTACAATTGCTTACAATATTTCTTACGGTAACATGCTATATAGGCTTGTAACCCAAGAGCAATAGGCTAGACCCATGGTCGGCAAACTGCAGCTCGTGAGCCACATGTGGCTCTTGGCCCCTTGAGTGTGGCTCTTCCTAAGCCTTAGGAGTACCCTAATTAAGTTGATAACAATGTACCTACCTGTATAGTTTAAGTTTAAAAATTTTGGCTCTCAGAAGAAATTTCAATCGTTGTACTGTTGATATTTGGTTTTGTTGACTAATGAGTTTGCCGACCACGGGGCTAGACCATCTAGGTTTGTATAAGTGCACCCTATGATGTTTGCACAACGACCTGCCTATGACTCATTTCAGAACATATTTCCCTCATTAAGTGGCACATGACTGTACATCTAAATCCTCTCCCTGAGAAGGGTCAGATTGGAGGACACCGTGGCCATGAGCAGTGCAGGGGTTTGTGGGCAGGCTAGTATTCTTGTCCTGAGACTGAATTTGCAACTGGGATTTGTTTTGTTCACTTCTTCCACCAGTTTCCTGTATATGTGTGTTTTGGGGGAGGATAATAAATACTTGCAGTGGAAGTATAGACTTGGATAATATATTAGTTGGTAAGTCATTCTCTGAATAATCTAGATAAAATTTCTTATCAGTCTTATTAGGTTACATGTATATAAATGTTAAATGGTTTAGAACAAGTTTCATTGATGGCATAGTTATGGTACAGCAAGAATGTGCCAATATATGGGGGCAAAGAGAAATTTCAGGTGACTCTTAATGAAATACAACTCTCCTTAAATGTAATCTATTAAGCCAGATCCCAAACATCAGTGCCAGGACACTGTAATAGTCAACCCTCTGGTTCAAGTGGGCCTAACGTGCATTTTGCAAAGCAAGGTGAGTCAATATCACCTGGAAAAACTTCTTGGGCCACTATAATTCAACAGTGTTTGTTAAAAGAAAATCTCACCAATTTTACTGACTCTTATACTTTGCCATATAGTTTTTGCTTACTTGATAAGACTGTACCTTTTTCCTTTTGCGCCAGTGTTCAGGGTGTGTTTATGGACACCATCAGCCTCATGATGAAGTGTGACCAGGTGGGAGGCGCAGGCATAGACTGCAAGATTTGTGCTGTGCCTTTGCTGGGATGAAACACGTGGGTGAACAGTTTACATCAGCTCTTCTTTACTCTGACAGGGTCTTGCATCAAAGTTACTAGTATGCTGACCCCCCCATCCCCCTTTGCTGCTAATTTCTTTACCTGATGACTCACTATAGTGTATGAATGGTCCATCCTATGAAAACAGCTGTCCGCTTGTTCTGTGTTGTCTTAGAAGAAGAAAGTTATATTTAGGTACTTTGAGTTTCTGGGTTCCTTTGAAGTTTAAAAGTAATTAATTTACATTGATTTGCATATTTTAGACAGTGCCAAAAGCTAAATTCATTTTTTATTCACTAGATATTTAAAGAGGTTAATGCACAACATAGACAAAATAGGTGCCCTTCTGAGCTTGTCATTGTGAGGAAGAAAACAGGCAAATAAACAAGGTAGTTACAGAATGTGGTAAATGCTATGGAAAAAAAATAGATTAAATAGAGAGAATGGGATTCTTTGAAAGTTCAGAAAACGTCTCTTTAAATATGTGATAGTAAGGCTATAACCTGTCATGCAAAGGTCTCAAGAGAGAAATTCCAGGCAAGGATCGTCGTAAATACCAAGGCAGATTTGTCCAGCTGAGTTTAGTCATTTGATGGACAGAGATAAAGCAAATTAGCCTGGAGTGTAGTAAACAGAAGGAGAGAGCAGGAAAGATACTAGGTCTGAGAGATAAAGCCCAGGGCAAATTCACACAGGGCCTTGGCAGAAAGGACAAAACCTTGGGGTTTTGCTCAGAGGACAGTGGAAGCCATTAAGAGTTTTTAAGCAGAGGTGTGATGTAATCTGTAGAATAACACTTTCGCCCGGCCAGTGTTGCTCAGTTGGTTGAGCATTGTCCCATGCACCAGGCGGTCACTGGTTCTATTCTGGTCAGGGCACATGCCCAGGTTGCAGACTCAATCTCCAGTAGGGGTTGTGCCAAAAAGCAGTCGATCAATGTTTCTCATCAATGTCTCTATCTCTCTTTCTCCCTCTCTCTCCCTCTCTCTGAAAGCAAGAAAAACACTTTCTTTCAGGAATGGATATACTTAGCCATAACACAAAATCAATATTGAATATTGAAAATGGTCTTCCCCGAGGCTCAAGAGCTGTGATTAGAAGCCTCGTTAGTGTCTATTTCATACTTAATGCTGGACACATGAACAAAGGGAATAGGTTACGAGGACTAGACTTTGGAGTTTGCAGGAAGGCTCCCACTGAGCCAGAATTCAGCCTTGGAGGAAGGACACTGCCCGCTAACACTGATGCCCGAGGCAGCTTTGAGCAGACACCCGCCGAGTTGAGATCAAACCTGAGGGTGGAGGGGTTTGCTGGCAGATGGTGCTGATCTCTCTGAAGCTGCACAAGGACGCTGATTCTGATAGGGTAGAACCAACTGCCAATTGCCACTGGTACTGCTGGAAACAACGGCTACAGCAGCCGATACCGAGAGGGCAGCAGCAGCTTCACTCTTCAGGAGTGAAATGGAAACCGCAGGCATCACTTCCGCTCATAGCCGATTGTCCTAAGGGGCATAAACAGGTTTTGGAATAAAGGCAATTCGTTCTTGGTAAGCATGCAATTAAGCTGGTGGGAGCAGGGGCACACGGATGTCCTAAGAGAGTTACCTCGGGGAGGAACCATCCAGCAAGCCTTGAACGTGAGTCCATTTCTTTTCCAGAGAACCTGGGTCTGGCCACCGGTTAATTGTGGTCCAGTTAAGTCAGGACACTAATTTCCGGCGGTGCTCAAGCTTCACCACTTGCCCCTATCTCCAAAAGCAAAGGCTCCTGTGACAGGCCAAAGGTAACATGTACCCCTCAAAAAGGTACCAAGTCAATGGGACATTAACGACACATGGGACTTCACAGGAATAAAAGTTCTTTTTCATCGTCGTCCTCTCTCTTCCCTCCCCACCACCCTTGCAGGGTCTGGCAGGACCAGGATAAAGACACATGGACAGAGGCAGCTTCATAAAGCTCAGCTCCAGGTCTTATTCTCTTTCCTTGGTCCCAGTGCTAATCTCAAGGGCCAATCAGATACAGTCCTATGACAAAGAGCCTAAGTAACAGACGGCTCCCCTTGCTTTGGTTTGGGTCTTGGGCTCAAGGAAGCAAAAAGAGGTTGACATTTCAATAAGTTTCCTCTCGATTCCCCCAAGTCTGGCTCCAAATAGGGATTTGAAAGGAGAACTCCGGCTTGTAGTAGAGCCTGCAGTTTTTCCTGGCATGTGCTCCTAAGAGGTGGTGCTTTTGTGTGTGCCAATTTAGCTAAGCTTCCCGAAGTCCCATCCAGTTCTGAGTTAGGATTGGCCACAGAGGAAATTGCTGGAGATAAACAAGGCAGAGGAAAAGCAGAAGCCAGTCTGCTCTGAGGTCCAATTCAGTGGCTAGGCATCCACAGCTCACCCGTGTGGTCCCTGACCTTCCAGTTCCCCCTACCATGTCTGTGGAGCAGCAGTCTGGCCTGCAGCTTCTCAGGTCCCAGGGAATCTCCTTCTTCAAGCTCTGTGCAGGTGCACATGCAGGTTTAAAGCACAGGATGCGGCTCCTTCTGCAGGTACCCACGTCGTGGAGGTCAGAGGCAGCGGGGTCAGGCAGGTTCCACCTTGTCCTCCCTCTCCCCCAGCCCTGCTGATCAGTGGTGGCTCTCGGCCCACCAGCAAACCAGAGGCAACGCTATCTGACCGACTTATTCCCCAGGTCCCACAGCTACATAGTCCAGTTCCCATCATAAACCCCTTATTCCATATCACTTGAACTTCAATACAATAAGCTAGGTTATGCTGGGGAGACAAGTTATGCCTAAACCTGAACAAGGTTTATTTCTGGCTCATGGTCCATCACAGCTCTGTGCTGCATCGTCTCCACTCTGGGACCCAGGGTGAAGGAGCTGCCTCTGTTCAGAACATGGCTGGTCACTGACACATGGAGAGAGACAGGGAACCACACCTGCTCTTGAGGCTCTGCCTGCAGGGACTCCCGCCACGTCCCTCACACTCGCCCAAAGCAGTTCCCACAGAAATGCCTCCGTGCAACAGGAAAAGGGGGGAACATAATACAATATGTATATGGTTTCTTTCTAACAGTAAACGTATATATCATTTCTCCACACCAATTCTGCAATTCTCTAACATCAGCTAGGTATCCACCGATTCAATTCAATTCTGACACTAACTTAGCACAGACCCCAGAGGTTAAGGGCTCAGTCCCTCAGGATGGCCCCACTTCAGCTGCAAATAAGGTGCCCAGGCTGCCCACACTTCTGCCCAGCGAGTTGCCAATTCAGGGTTTCTCATGACCACCTCCTTGGGTATAACAATTTGCTAGAATGACTCAGAACTCAGGGAAGTACTTTACTTACCAGGTCATTATAAAGGGAACAACTCAGGAACAGCTAAATGTGTAGGACAAGGTATGGAGAGGTGGCGCTTCAGTGTGTTCAGCAACTTCGAAGCTCCCAGAACCCATCATGTAGGGGTTTTTATGGAAGTTTCTGTAGGAGGTGTGATTGGTTAAATCATTGGCCATTGGTGACTGAACTCAATTTCCAGCCTGTCTCCCCTCCCAGAAGATCAGGGGGTGAAGCTGAGAGTACAAACCTCTTATCATCTGGTTGGTTTTTCTGGCTAGGAGCCCCAATCCTGAAGCTATTTACTCTCCTACCACACCCATGAGTCATCTCATCAGCATACAAAAGAAAGTATATTCCAAGTGTTCTAGGAGCTCTAGGCCAGGGCCCTGGGACAAAGATCACATATTTATTTTTTATTATGCCATCATGTGAAACAATAATAGATAAGGACACAAAAACATCCTTCAGGAATCTAACAGTTTGCAGAAAGGATTCAGGTTTGAAGATCAACACTGTCTCTCTTTCCATCACAAATGACTATATTGTTCACTCAGCAACATTTTGGGAACTTGAATTAGATACAAGCAGTGTAGTGGGGATTATTTTAAGACCAAGTCAGTATTCTGCTTATTTCTATTATTTTTAGTAGTTTTCCTTTGGGATTAAAATGCTACATTTTATTTCAGTTGCAAGATGATAAAATATTTATTTGAGAAATGAATGAGTTGAATATTGGGTCACTCCTGAATCTTGAGACCCAAGAGGAAGATGATGTTTTTTTTCCACTCTAATCTGTCAAAACTAGACAAACTTTAACGTGGCCGGGGGGGGATTGACATAGCAAGTGCTTGAGAAATAAATTAAAGGAGTGTCACAGTTTATTTCCTAGATGCTCATAAAACTACTTCTACTTTTTAGCTATCATATAATCAATAGCCCTCATATAATGCTATTATGAGAAGGTTTCTCCTTGTGTTTTGAACTAACTTGAAAATTAACTTGAGAACACTATACCTGAAGTTGTTTGATTTCTCTCTACTTTTCACCTCTGGGCTCTATACTTATTGAGTATATAGAGTATATGTTATTCATTTTTGTATATCCAGTGGTTATCATGGTTCCTGGCATAGAGTAGATGCCCAACAGATGCTTATATATTACCATATCTTATCTATTTTAAGATGCACATGTTTTTCACATTTTAACCTCTCTGAAGTTGGTATGTATCTTGTGATTAATAACGGTTTACATCACTGCCTCCCATTTTTGAAAACTTCCATACCTCCTGGTAAGATGAAGAAAGCCTCAACTTCACAGCATATTCGATTTGATCAAATATGGGTAATTAATAAATTATTCAAATGTTACTTTTCTAGAGTTATTATAATATTGATTCAAACATTTTATAAAGTGATGTCCCGAATATGACATTAAATACTCTTTCACAGTTTTATAGCCTCATAAATTAGGTGTTTAACTCAAAATTAATCAGCATTCTTTTTGCTACTTATCTGTTCAAATAAAAATACAATTCTCCAAATGGAGTTTATCATCTTAACCAAACTGATTACCTTTATCCTGCCATGTAATTGAGACATGGGCAGAGGTTTTGTTGTCCTTTTATTCATTCTTTTATTATTTACTCAAAAGTATTGACATGTTTCACCTTAATTCGTGTTTTGTGTTAACTCAATTATTATATGTTGAGTCACATAGTAACATATTCTGCTGAGAGCTGTGGTGTGGGGGAGTCATATGCCGTCTGAGTCCTACGCCAACGGGCGAAGTCTCCACTAAGCAATTAGCATTTGTCTATGTGAAGCGCAATGGTCACTACACTGTGACCAACCATCAATCTCCAGAGCTTTAGTAAGTAACCTGCTGTTGTTGCTATTCTATTTTTGAATTTCAATTCACCTGTGCATGTGCTGCCTTGTTCTCTAACACGCCTCTTGTATGCTTGGTGATTTTAATAGCTAGGGGAAAGCATTTCATTATAAACTGCATGACCATATTTGTTTAATTTGGAATCAAGGAAACCAAGAGGCATTCTTTTAAAAACTGTGTGTGTGTATGCTGTGAATGAAGTATACCGATGAAAGAAAGAAAAAAAAAGTCTTATTTTCAGAGGATCAGGCTGTTTGTTATAGCAGATGATCAGAAATGCTGGCTGAAATTCTGCCCTGGACCATTTCATCAGCTGCAGGCATGACAAGCTTACCAATTACGCCGGCGTTTGCAGATGGACATAAGGGAAACTCCTTATATTAGACATGAAAAGATTATTCAAATGAATACGCTCTTTTCTGATTTTTTTTTAGATAGAAGATAAGTTTATGTGTTTAGTTACATGTGAAATATGGGACTATATGTTACTTTCAAATAAGGGCCAAGTTATTGATATTGCACTGTTGGGCACTTACCCCAGAGAAATAAAAACAGGTTTACACAAAAGCCTGTACACAAATGTTCAGAGAAGCTTTATTTATAACAGCCTCAAACTTGGGGGGAGGGGAAACAATGCCCTTCCATAGGTGAACGCTTAATTCCTTTTCCATTTAATCTATATATTGAAGCAGCTACCAAGAACCAGCAATGTGCTTAGGATGAATGGGGGATAGTTCTTATTGAGGTTGGCCATCCATCGCCTGGGAACTTGTTAAAAATGTAAACCCTCCAACGAAAGGCACCCCAGGCCCACTGGGTCAGGAACCCTGCCAGTGAGATTAACAAGCTCTGCAAGCTGACTTTGATGCTAAAGTTTGAGGGCCACCGATCCACAAATAAACCGTTAGCAGGTGGTGTTGAAGTGCCATATTAAATGTGTTTGCAAAGCACTTTGGAAAAAGGGAGAAACAGCAAATACCTGGGAAAATTCAGGAGTGTACAGAAGAGATGACATTTGAGCCAAACTTAAAGGCAAATAGGATTTTATTCATAAATTTAGCAAATCCTTACGGAGCCCATACTATCATGACCACTCTGCCAGACTGAGGAATTCTCATAAGCAATAGTTCAATAGGCGTCATTGAGCAATAACTCAGGCAGATTTACCAGGAGGAAGCCCAAGGCTTCCTCACGTTCTGGGATCCTTGCAACACCCTGCCTCTGCGTTTGTAATTATACAAAATTATGAGAGTACATAAGTGTGTGCTCTTTTTCTTACATTAGACCCCATAAAACCTGGACCTATGTTAATGGGTATGAGGGAGATAGTAAGGAAGCAAGTAGGCCCTTCCTGTAAAGAAAACCATCTATGCCAGGGGACAGAGGCAGGAAGTGACGAGTCTGTTGGCGAGACCAGAGTGTGAGTGACTAACAAGGTTCATTACCAGAGGCCTTGGACTTTATCCTCTACTCAGTAGATAACATTAGAGACTTTCAGCAGGTGCCTGCCTGCATTTAACAAAGGTAACTGTAGCAACTGTACAAGGCGGCAGATTGATGAAGAGAGAGATGAGAGCCAGGCACGTGGGTCAGCAGCAAAATGAAAGGGCCCAGCAGGGAAATGTTGAAGGTGGAGATTCAGGCAATGGGAGTGAATTTGAGGGACAGTGCAGAGAGAGAATCTACCTCAGGATCCACTGGAAGATAAGCCAGGTAAAGACATTGAAAGTTATTTTTAGATTTAGAGTTTGGGTGTTTGGGGTGCATTATCATGTGGATAATAAACCTTGCAACTCAAAGAAAACTCTGAGAGAAGCTGTGAGTTTCATGGAGAAAATAATGGAGCTCCATTTTCAATAAGTTGCATTTTTCTATATTATGCTTCCCTCTTCTGAAGTATATATGTAATTCTAATTAACTACTTTTTGAGAAGGGCTACACATTTGAAAGAAAAATCACTTATGCATAGCCCAGTGCTTTATAATTATACAATATCATTATTCTTAAAATTATGTTTTATAGTCATTAATTAAATCATTATTTCTAAAGAACATGAAATGGGACTTAAGTACATAGACAAAAGTCTGCCTTACTGATAAAATATGAATCAAGCAGGCTTTCAAATAATTTAGCACCATGTCTGATGGCTAGAAAAAAATGGTTTTAAAGATTCTGCAAATAACTTCTAGGATGAAAAGGTCAGAAGACTCCCCCTTATAGTATCATTAAATGAAAGATAGCAGAGCAGGTGAGGAGAAGTAAGCCCTGCTTAGATCCAGGTGGAGGTTGGGGGTTAATGGAAGAAAGCTTAAAGTTGCCTGTCAGAGATATGCATGGCAAGAGGTGAATTATATGTGAAATCCATATCAAAGAACACTAAACAGATTTTGTGCCCTGATGTAATTACACAGATTAGACATCTACAAAGCATAAAGCAGCAGGTCTCAAGAAAAAGGTCATCTAAATATCCCTAAGTGATTGTTCACTGAGATTATTCAGAAAGAGTGAACATGGAGGATGAGGGAGATCTGTTTTGAGGGAGATCTGTTTTGGGTGCATGAGGTTTGCAGTGTCTGTTAAACATCATGGCTTGCTCATTGCCATTTAACAGGGAAGCCGTTGCCAGGGCACCCGGTCCTACTATAATGTTCTGTGTGCCGGGCAAGGCGTTGCTAAACACAACAGAGAACAACAGTGGGTGCTCTGGGGTTGCCATGAAAGGCTTCAGGCCAGTTTAGCAGACATCAGAGTTCCTTCCTGTGAATTATGAATTGAAACACCTGGAATTCTGACAGTGCATCCCGATCACATTCTGCTCTTAGGATTAGAAATAGTTCCCTCCTTTGCTGGATTTATCTCAAACTTGGTTGAAGTTAATGTGTGTGTCACATTTTCTTTATCCATTTATTTGTTGGATATTTAGGTTGTTTCCAAATCCGGGCTATTGTAAATAACGCTGCAATGAATATGAAAGTGCAGAGCAGCTATCTCTTCAAGATGCTGATTTCATTTCTTTTAGCTATATAGTAAGAAGTAGGATTGCTAGATCAGATAGTTCTATTTTTAATTTTTTGAGGAACTACTGTGATGTTTTCCATAATGGCTGTACCAATTTGCACTCCCACCAACAATGTACAAGGGTTCCCTTTTTTCATATCCTTGCCAAAAGTTATATTTTGTCTTTTTTATAATAGCCATTCTAACAAGTGTGAGCTGATATCTCATTGTGGTTTTGATTTGCATTTCTCTAATGACTAGTGATGTTAAATAGCTTTTCCTCTACTTGTTGGCCATTTGCATATTTTGCTTGGAGAAACGTCTATTCAGGTCCTTTGCCCATTTTTTAATAGGGCTGTTTTCTCGCTATTTAGTTGAGTTTCTTATATATTGTAGGTGTTAACCGTTCTCAGATATATGGTTTGAAAATATTTTCTTCCATTCTGAGGAAAATATTTTCTTCACTCTGTTGATTGTTTCTTTTGCTGTTCAGTAATATAGTAGTTTAATGATATCCCACTTGTCTATTTTTGCTTTGGTTGTCTGTGGTTTTGATGTCAAATCCATGAAAGCAATGTCAAGATTTCCCCCATGTTTTCTTGTAGTTTTATAGTTTCAGGTCTTACATTTAAATCTTCAACCTATTTTGAGTTGATTTTTATATATGGGGTGAGATAACAACCCAATTTCATTCTTCTGCATGTAGATACCCAATTTTCCAACACTATTGAAGAAACAATCTTTTCCCCCATTATATGTTATTGGCACCCAAAGATCAGGGGATCATAAATGCATGAATTTGTTTCTGGGTTCCCTATTCTGTTTCATATGTCTGTCTTTATGCAAGTGTCATACCATTTTGATTATTATAGCTTTTTAATAGAGTTTTAAATCAGGAAGTATAATGCCTCCAGCTTTGTTCTTCTTGTTCAAGACTACAAAGCCACTGTTCTCAAAACTGCCTGGTACTGGCACAAGAACAGACTTATAGACCAATGGAGTAGAATAGAGAACCCAGAAATTGACCCAAACCACTATGCTCTATTAATATTTGACAAAGGAGGCAAGAGCATACAATGGAGTCAAGACAGTCTCTACAATAAATGGTGTTGGGAAAATTGGACAGATACATGCAAAAAATAAGAAACTAGACCACCAACTTACACCATACACAAAAATAAACTCAAAATGAATAAAGGACTTAAACGTAAGATGAGAAACCATAAAAATCTTAGAGGAATACACAGGCAGCAAAATCTCAGACATATGCCGAAGTAATTTCTTCACTGATACAGCTCCTAGGGCAGTGATGGCGAACCTATGACACGCGTGTCAGAGGTGACACACGAACTCATTTTTTTTGGTTGATTTTCCTTTGGTAAATGGCATTTAAATATATAAAATAAATATCAAAAATATAAGTCTTTGTTTTACTATGGTTGCAAATATCAAAAAATTTCTATATGTGACATGGCACTAGAGTTAAGTTAGGGTTTTTCAAAATGCTGACACGCCAAGCTCAAAAGGTTCGCCATCACTTGTCCTAGGCCCTAGGGCATTCGAAATTAAAGAGAAAATAAACAAATGGGACTACATCAAAATAAAAAACTTCTACACAGCAAAAGAAACCATCAACAAAACAACAAGAAATCCCACTGCATGGGAGAACATATTTTCCAGTGTTATCTCCAATAAGGGTTTAATCTCCAACATTTACAGGGAACTCAGAAACTTAACAAAAGGAAGATAAACAACCCAATCAAAAAATGGACAATGAACCTAAATAGATACTTTTCAAAAGAGGACATACAGAAGGCCAAGAGACATATGAAAACATGCTCAAAGTCACTAATCATCCTAGAGATGCAAATCAAAACGACAATGAGGTACCATCTCACATGTGTCAGAATGGTTATCATCAACAAATCAACAAATGATAAGTGTTCGAGAGGATGCGGAGAAAAAGGAACCCTCGTGCACTGCTGTTGGGAATGCAGACTGGTGCGCCACTGTGGAAAACAGTATGGAGTTTCCTCAAAAAACTAAAAATGGAACTCCCATTTGACCCAGTGATCCCACTTCTAGGAATATATCCCCAAAAACCAGAATCACCAATCAGAAAGGATATATGCACCCCTATGTTCATAGCAGCACAATTTAGCTAAGATTTGGAAACAGCCTAAGTGCCTATCAGTAGATGAATGGATTAAAAAACTGTGGGCCAAAACCGGTTTGGCTCAGTGGATAGAGCGTCGGCCTTCGGACTGAAAGGTCCCAGGTTTGATTCCGGTCAAGGGCATGTACCTTGATTGCGGGCACATCCCCAGTAGGAGATGTGCAGGAGGCAGCTGATCGATGTTTCTCTCTCATCGATGTTTCTAACTCTCTATCTCTCTCCCTTCCTCTCTGTAAAAAATCAATAAAATATATTTTAAAAAAAATAAAAATAAAAATAAAAATAAATAAAAAACTGTGGTACATCTACACAATGAAATACTCTGCTGCTGTAAAAAGGAAGAAACTCCTACCATTTGCAACAGCATGGATGGAACTGGAGAGTATTATGCTAAGTGAAATAAGTCAGTCAGAGAAAGATAAATATCACATGATCTCACTCATTTGTGGAATATAATGAACATGAACTGATGAACAAAAACAGATCCAGAGACAGAGAAGCATCAATCAGACCATCAAACCTCAGAGGGAAGGCAGGGGAGGGTGGGGGTAAGGGGGAAAATTATCCAAAGGACTTGTATGCATGCGTGTAAGCATAATCAATGGACACAGTCACTAGGGGGATGAGAGCATGAGTGGGGAGGTGGTAGCGGGGAAACACTAGGGGGATAAGGACACATATGTAATACCTTAATCAATAAAGAAAAAATAAATAAAAATAAAAAATTAAATAAAAAAAGATTGCCTTGGCTTTGGGGGTCCTTTGTATTTCTATATAAATTATAGGATTTTTTTATTTCTACAAAGAATGGGATTTTGATAGGGATTGCATTGAATGTATGCATCAGTTAGGGCAGTATGGACATTGATTGGAAATATTAATATTGTTACAATTTACACAGAATGTGTTTCTTTTTTCTCTGTTTTCTTTAGTATCCTTCACCATTGTTTCATGATTTTCAGTGTATAAGCTTTTTACCTCTTTGGTTCAGTTTATTTCTAATTTATTCCTTGAACTGGTATAATAAGTGGAATTGTTTTAATTTTTTGATAGTTTGTTATTAGTGTATGGAAATACCACAAATTTTTGCATGTTGATTTTTGTCTCCGGAAACTTTACTGAATGTATTTGTTATTTCTAATAGGCTTTTGTGTGTTTGTCTTTAAGGTTTTTCTACATATCATGTCATCTGGAAACAGTGGTAATCTTGCTTCCTTTCTGATTTGGTTGCCTTTTATTCTTTGTCTTGCCTAATTGCTCTGGCTAGGACTTTCCATACTCTACTGAATAGATATGAAAAGAGTGGACGTTCTTGCCTTGTACTGGATCACAGAGGAAAAGCTTTCTGTTTTTACCATTGAGAATGATGCTAGCTGTGGGATTTTCATACATGGCCTTTCTTTTGCGTTGAAATACGTTTCTTCTACACCTATTTTGCTGAGAGTTTTTATTTTGAGTGAATATTAAATTTTGTCAAATGCTTTTTCTTGGGATTCTATGTTCTGTTAACCTTTTATTCTGTTAATGTGATATATCAGTCAACTTGTGTATGTTGAACCACCCTTTTATCCCAGGGATAAATTCCACTTGCTCCTAGTGTATAATCTTTCCAGTGTGCTGTTGAATTTAGTTTGTTGGTATTCTATTGAGGGTTTTTGCATCTAAGTTTATTAGAAATATCGGCCTGTAGTTTTCTTTTCTTGTGGTGTCTTTGTTTGGTATCTGGGTGATACAGGGGTCATAGAATGAGTTTGAAAGTGTCCCCACCTCTTCTGTGTCTTGGAAGAGGTTAAGGAGAACTAATATTAACTCTTCTTCAAATGTATGGTGGAGTTCAACCGTGAATCCCTGCGTTTTTCTTTGTTGTGAGGGTTTTTTATTACTGAGTCAGTTTCCTTATTCATTATTGGTCTGTTCAGGCTTTACATTTCCTCTTGATTAAGGTTGTATATTGGTAAGAGTGGGTTCAGCTCTGTCACTTTTTTAAAATTGGTCTAAGAACAGACGGAAACTTGATTTAATGAATACAGATTGCAGCTGGTTCTCCTTCTTCGTTCCCATGTCAGTCGGTAACTTTCCCATAGGCTAGAAATCTCAATCATTTCCTCTCCTTCCTTCTTTCTCACTCTGCATAACCAACTTTATTTTTGGAATGCTTTTCCTGTCTCCCTCCTCCTGTGCATTTCCAACGGACATAACTCCTTGCAGCTCCAAGTGTGATCTATGGACCAGCAGCACTGTCATCAACTAGCAGCTTGTTAGAAATGCAGAATCTCAGACTGTATCTAGACCTGCTAAACCAGAACATGCATTTTTTAAAAGAGAGAAGATTAATAAATAAAATCAGAAATGAAGAATATTGTAACTGATACTATAGAAATTCAAAGGATCATAAGACACAACTATGAACAGTCATCTGCCAACAAATAACCTAGAAGAAACTGATAAATGCTTCTGTTTTGTTTTCAACTAGAAGCCCAATGCATGAAATTCATGCAAGGGGCACAGCCCCAGCGGCCGCCTCTGCCTCTGCCTTTGCAGACCCGGCTTCGTCCAGAAGGTCATCTGGTCTAATTAGCATATTACACTTTTATTATTATAGATACTGACCTATAAGTCCATGCAAGGTGATTCTAGTGCTAAATTGTTGAGAGGGTCTTTTTTCTGACTTTTAGGATAAGAAGAAAATATGGATAAATTTGAGAAAGATTTTCCTAGGGAAATGTAAGCTTTTATACTCAGAAAGGCACCCTGAGTTTAACAGAATTATAGTGTAAAGGGTACTTGGAAATCATGTAGTTTAGCTACATTATTTGTAATTAAGAAAATTAAGGCCCTAAAATGTGACATATTAAAATTTAGATAGGATATAAAAGAAATGGCTTCTTCCTGTTTCCTACGTTGGGAATTTTTTTTTTTCACTGAACCAAAGATGTTTTATTTTATTTCTTTGGATAATATATAGTAGAGTTTTTGAGCCAGATTCTGGGAAGAAAATGCATTAACAAAATCTGAAGTGCTTTTCATTGAGTATTAAACCATAGTAAAGAGCCAGAATTTTAAAATGTAAATGCACCGTCATACTGCTGTTAAAGCACCAAATGGAATATTCTGAATGTAGCAATCAAATATCATGGAGAAGTCATCAATGTTTAAACCATAAATCATCAAAAGAGGGTAGAGGGAATCTCTATTACTTTATGGGATGCAATCAGGGGCTCTTCCTTCAAATATACTTACTAATGAATATCCATGTGATACACCAGGTGCTTTCTGATTACTTCTATCCTTTCTGCAAAGCTAAAGGCGAAAAATGCTAACTTGATTCTCAGGTACAGAATTATTTTAAGCTAGCAAAATGTAGTGAAATATTACTTCTCTAATAAGTTTCCTGCATGGCCGCTTAGTTTCAGTGTCTCTAGTATAGGAGTCAAGAATCTTTCCTTAGTATTAATAAGTCTTCAAATGTTCACTGAAAGGACAGGAATTAAGGAAGTATTGACTCTTTTATATGAAAAAGGTGTTGGTATGTAGGTGCTACAGAGAGGTGCATGGTGTCAAAGGCAGATATCATGGACTTCCTAGTCTTTCCTGGGGGGACCAGCACAGTTCAACATCCCTTGTCCCATAACCGCAAAGGCCGTAGTCCCCAAATCACCTCCAAGTCACCCTGGCCTGATAATGCTGAGTTCCCAGCCCTTGTTTAACCTGCCAGCAGTTATCCACCACCTAAGTAGAACAGTGATCATCCTGGAAAACAGAAAGCAAACCTGACTCGCACTAACAGTTAGACTTGGTATTCTCCTGGTGAATATAAACCATTTCACAGTAAACCAATTTCAGACAAGACCACTCTGTGTCCCTCATGAAATAAGATTTAAAACAAAAAAACAAGATCACAGTGATCATGACTAAACACAGACCAAAAAAGAACATTGTCCAAACCAGAAGCATGACCAAACATCCCTCCTTTTATGTGTGTTTTTTGTTTTGTTTTTGTTTTTTGGCTGATATGAGTGGCTATAGCTTTTTATCAATTACAGTTTTAGCCCTACATTATTTCCCCTATTTTCTAGATAAAATTATTAAGCTATCCAATGATAGAATTACCTCTCTTTTGGATAGCATTCACTCCAGAAAAAAATCCTACTTCCTTAGGATTGTTACAATTGTTAGTATTTACCTAACATGATCCCAAGTCCCATAGATTCTTTCTAAGCCACTGGTACTGAGAGTAACCCCTTATTGCACTGATCCAATAAACCAAACTTTTTTTTACTGCTCTTATGTTCTAAGTCTTTGACTAATAGGTTTCAGCAATGTTTCCAAATTGGTGAATGTACCAATTAATAGTTTAGGGAAATGTTAAGAATCTTTCCCTTTTCCAATATGTATGCTTTGTTTTAATAAATGGGACTATCTAATTCAGGGGTCCTCAAACTATGGCCCGCGGGCCACATGCAGCCCACGGAAAACATTTATCGGCCCACCGGGTGTTTTTGCCGCCACTGCCTGTTGCTTAGCAGCCGACTCGTCCAGGCCTGCAGTGCGCATGTGTGGAATGTGCGCCCCACTCTCCGACTCCCCTCCTTCTCTCTGTCTCTCGACTCCTCCTCTCAGTCTCGGGTGTGATCGGACGAGTCACAAGCTTGCCTGTGCAGAGCCTGCTGCTGCCTGAGGACCGAGGTAAGAACAAGTTAGGATTTATTTTTTTTTTGAAGTTAGGAGGTCTATTTTTTTTTTAATTTTGCAGTTAGTAGGGCCTTTTTTTTTGAAGTTAGGAGAGCCTCTTTTTTTGAAGTTAGGAGAGCCTTTTCCCAGAATGAAACATCTGAAATCTCCAACCAGATCTAGACTAACTGATGCACACTTGCATCACTTGTTACGACTAGCAGTGACAAATAGGGAACCGGACCTTGACCATCTCATTAGCCAAAAGCAGGCCCATAGTTCCCATTGAAATACTGGTAAGTTTGTTGATTTAACTTTACTTGTTCTTCATTTTAAATATTGTATTTGTTCCCGTTTTGTTTTTTTACTTCAAAATAAGATATGTGCAGTGTGCATAGGAATTTGTTCATAGTTGTTGTTTTTTAACTATAGTCCGGCCCTCCAATGGTCTGAGGGACAGTGAACTGGCCTCCTGTTTAAAAAGTTTGAGGACCCCTGATCTAATTATTACAATCAGCAATTAGTCTTAAAGAGAACTAGAGGGAAAAGTTGGGCACTAAGACAAAGCTTTCCCAGGGCTTCCCACCTTTACCTCATTTAGAAATAATGTTTTTCTGATGACTAGTACTCAGGCTGGTAGTAATAATTGCTATTGTATTAAAATTTATAAGCAGTGCTTTCTTTTGGACTAATTTAACTTTATTCCAATATGAGACCTTTGGTGATTTTTTATTATTTTAATCCCTAACTAGTCGTTAGTTAACATGTTTTCATCTTTCTTTAATGGTGAAACAACAAGAAATTTAATTGCCTACATTTCTGAGGCCTTTTTTTTTTATTTATTGGGACTGTGCTTCAGGGAAATGATAACTTACAAAATGCTCCTGGGCTTGGAAAGAGAAGACAGGGCTAGGCAAAATTGGCTCCAGGAATTTAACAGCCTACCAATGCCTCTGGTTTACAGGAGACCATATTCTTTGGCCATGTTTCCCCCCCAGCAGCCCACTGATACTTGAAATGTTGATACGTTGTAAGAAGGAGAGCAAGGACAAATAAGACAGTGAGAGATAAGCATTTCTTGAACCGTGTAGCTGAAGTGACCACTGCCGTCATTAGAAAAGAGTGCAGCCCTGTGACCTGAGAAGCAGCGTATTCTAAGATTACACTGAAATGTAATAAAAATTCAAAATTATGGACTTTGAGTTGAGAAGTGAAACAAGTGAAAGTTTAACAATTTCTTGGTAAGAGGAACTGGAATTAGGAACCTAGAAATGCTCTGGAGCAATCTTGGAGAGAATACATATTTGAAAAAAAGAAGAAGAAAGAGATAAATGTGTGGTTTCTTTCATCCCGTTTACAAAATATTTAGTGCCTATTATGTGCCATGCATGATTCTAAAAACTGAGGATATAATGGTGGGGGGGGAGGGGAAGTATTAAGGGATGGCAACAAAGCTTAGTATCAAAAAGATGTCTGTAGAATAAACTGATGGTTGTCAGATGGGTGGGGGGTGAAAGGGGAAGGGATTAAGAAGTACAAATTGCCAGTTATAAAAAATCAGTCACAGGGATATAAAGTACAGCATAAGGAATATAATCAATAATATTTTAATAACTATGTATGGTGTCACATGGGTACTAGACTTATCTGGATGGCCACTTCCTAAGTTATATAAATGTCTAATCACTATGTTATACTTGTAAGTCTAATACAGTAGGTCCTTGGGTTATGTCAGAGATCCGTTCCTACGGCGCAAGGTAACGCGATTTTCGCTGTAAGTCGGAACCCACCTACATAAGCACCTACGTCACTCACATGGAGCACAGACACAGCAGTAATGAAGTGAAACAGGAAAAATAAATTTTTTTAAAGAAAGATAACAATTCCTGACCTTTACTTGTGATAAATAAATAATAAAAAACATAAAGCACACATGTACATACATCAAAATGACGGAACTTTTTTTTAATATAAATAAATGGGAGATGGCGACGTAACCATGAAACGACATACATCGAGTCCGACATAACCTGAGGACTGCCTATATAGTATTAAATGTCAACTGTAATCAACATTTTTTAAAAAAAATTACTGATATAAGAATAAAAACACAATCAGAAAAAAAAAATCTGGCAAGTCCTAAAGATGATTAAAGGATTAGAAAAACCTAACACATAAAGATACCAAGGTGCTTTATCTCTTAAAGGCAAGAAACCAGCCATTGCTCAGTGCAGAACAAGAAAACAAAATGAAACTGTGCTATAATGTAAGAGATTAAGACAAAGGTCTGCTCTCTTGTTAAATGTGGATATGAGTTAAATTGGTATGTTACCAACTCTCCTCTCTTGGAGACTAAAAAGATGAGGTTTTAGTTGCATCTATTGGGGACAGTTTGATTGAGACCTAGATGCATCCTTGCCCAAGGGCTGACAGATGGATCAAATGATCTCTCAGCATCCCTTCCAGCCCCACACTTCTGTTTTCCTGTGATTGTTGGACTAGGATGTTAGCTGAGTCAGGTTTGCCCTTGCAAGTTAGTGGAGGAGTCAGCTGCTTGAAAGAAAACAGGTAGACTTTTTGTCCCCAAAATAAATGCCTCTCTACCCTTTCTAAATTAAATTATACCATTAAATTATACCATTACTTTTCCTTGCATCACAAAGTATTTTTAGTCTTATAGAGTTCTTAATTGAATACCTAAGTAAAAATAAACTCAACCTTACCTGATAAAAACTTAGCAGCAAACCAAGACTGGAAATGCAGGAAGAGGGAGTCCCAAAGCAGAGAGAAGACAGACATGACTGTACTAACAAACTGCACCTAATTGAAAATGTAGCTTTAGACTTATGCAGAAGATAGCCCTCTCCTCCCTCCCATTCTTTTTTAAATTAAATTTATTGGGGTAATATTGGTTAATAACATCATACAGGTTTCAGGTGTACAATTTTATAATAAGTCATCTGTATATTGCATTGTGTGCTCACCACCCAAAGGCTAGTCTCCTTTCCTCACCATATATTTGACCCCCCTTTATTCTCTTCATCCTCCTCCTACCCACCTTGCCCTTTGGTAGCCACCATACTGTTGTCTGTGAGTTTGTTTTTTTTGTTGTTGTTCACTTGTTCCTTTTTGTTATATATTCCACATATGAGTGAAATCACATGGTTCTGGTTCCTTTCCACCTTTCCTATTTTGCTTAGCATGATGCTCTCAAGATCATCCAAGTTGTTGCAAAATGCAATGTTTCATCCTTTTTTATGGCTGAGTAGTAGTCCCTATTACCAGGTCTTCTTCATCCAATCGAAGGACACTTAGGTCGTAAATAATGGTGCAATGAACGTAGGGATACATATATCTTTAAGAATAAGTGTTTCCAAATTTTTCGAGTTGATATCCAGGAGAAGGATTGCTGAGTCATATGGTAGCTTCATTCTTAACTTTTTGAGGAACCTCCATAGATACTCTGCCAATTTACATTTTCACCATCAGCATCCAGGGTTTCCTTTTCTCCACACCCTCTCCAACACTTGTTTGTTTCCTTATTGATAATAGCCATTCTAATATGTGTGAGGTGGTATTTGATTGGAATTTTGATTTGCATTTCCCTTATAGCTAGTGAAGTTGAACATCTTTTCATATATCCGTTGGCCATCTGTGTCTTCTTGGGAAACATGTCTGCTCAGGTCCTCTGCCCATTTTTAAATTGGAATTTTTGTTTTGTTCTGAGTTGTATGAGTTCTTTATATATTTTGGATATCAGTCCCTTGTTGGAGGTATCATTTGCAAAAATACAAGTCATTCTTTCAATGACTTTGGAATTCCTACCAGTGCAGAGCACTAGACAAAACACTAGGGCACTACAGCAAGCTGCAGACATGGCTCTTGCCTTCCTGCAAAACACTGAACACTTGGTAAAAACATAGTGAATTACTAAATGAAGCCTACATATATGCAACAGATAACAATTGAATTGCAATGTGCACAAAGCACCATTCTAGGCACTTTGAAGGGGGTGGTAACAGAATGGATAAATCCTTTGCCCTCTGGAGGCTACATTCTGGTCAAAGGAAGTTATACAATGAAAGCACAAGGTGTTCTAAGAACTATGACGAGGAAACCTACCCTAGCTGACAAGTCCTCCCTGAGAAAGGGATGTTTCTCTTGGTGAAAGGCATGTGTTGGCGAAAGAGGAGGTACCAAACCTGGAGAGCGTTCCATGTAAAGTTACCAAATGTTGTCAGACTACCACGATTTGCTTGTATAGTAGGATAAAGGGTAATATTTTTATCAGTACTATTCTAATATTTGCGCAATAAATAATTTTAAACAACATCAAAGTCATACTTATAACTGTTCTCATTTTTACCCTATAGCTATAATGTATTGGTCTTTACATTTATAAATTATGATCAAATTATATATGGATATGACATAATTTAGAGAATTCAAAATCAAATAGGAGTTTTACCCTCATGATTCAAGCCCTGAGTCTAATTCCAAAATGTGTTTGATGTTACTGAATGCAAACAAGATAACATGTTTGACACTGTGACATGGATCTTTCCCACCTACACTGAATATGAATTATAGGTTGGTTCCTGCACTACAGGTGGACCTGTGGCAGCCCAGCAGTATCGCCTATGTCTCAGAGGGAACAGTCACTGATGTCCATATTCCCCACAATGGTTCCCGAGCATTGTTAGCCTTTTTACAGGAAGCCAACATCCCATACAAGTAAGCATTTTTTTTCATTGTTTAATCCATTTGTACTAAATTGAATTGAATTATAGCTGTATTCAGGTTATTTACTGAGTGCCAATGATGTTGTGTCAGGTACCGTTTATCCAACTGGGAAACCAACATGAATATAACAATTATATTTACCTTTGAGCTTATTAATGTAATAGTAAAGAGAGAAACCACATTGACATATTTCACCATCACCACCAAGTGATCAGTATAAACACAGAAGGTATTTTTTTTTTCCTGTGGAAGGAAAGTAGAGAAACCTAGCAATGCCTAGAAGGTGAATGAGAAAGCAGGGACAGGAGGAGTTGTTCAGTTAGGCAAAGGATGAGACTCAGGACCTTGCAAACAGAGGAGACAATGCAAGCGAAGGGAAGAAACCGCACAGTGTGTGTGCAGGAAACTGAGGTAGTTCAGTGTTATTAGTGTACAAAGTTCAAATCAGAGAGTAGGAAAAAAAATGGTGGAGTCAGATGAGGTCAGGTTGTGGGAAGAATGATGTTCACCCTTATCCTGAGGGGGGTGCTGCACAGGTGGAGGATGCAAGCAAGGGAGCCACACACACATAACTGGATAGAGACTGCAATCATGGTCCAGGTAAGAGATAGTGAGAACCCGAGTCACGACCAGAGTAGTGGATCAGGAGAGCATTCAATAAAATAGTTCAGAGGCAAAACCTCCTGGACTCCTCACTTGGTTGGATGCAGGTGCAAGAGAAAGAAGTCAAGGATGATGCCAAGTCTTCTAGCTTGGGTGAATGAGCAGCCAGATTCATACAGATTTGGATATTTTCAGGTTTTCTTAAGGACTAGTTATACCAGCAGGAATAGAACAGGAGTCAAAGAAGAAATGAAAGACTTTCAAGAGAGGGAACATCAGTGGTACCAAATACTGCAATGAGACCAGCAAGAAAAGGATTGAACAGTTTCCTCTGGATTTGGCAATAGAAACAGTGTTGGTAACTCTAATTGAGGAATTAGATTGTCAGGAGTAGGAGACAGAGAAGCAAACAGGAGGTGAGAACATGGAGCAGCAGAGAAGATGACTGCTCTTGGAAGGTAAAATAATGAGAGAAGTAGAGAATGAGGAGTGACTACAAGGAGATGCAACATCAATGACTGCTTGAGTTTGGAATTTGTTTGGGGAGGGGGCAATTTGGGCTTGTCTATAGGCTGAGTGGAAGGGCCAGTAGGAAAGAAGATGATGATGAGACCAGAAAGAATGCAAAAGTGGAGATGTGAGTTTAAATAGTGGGAAGGAACGTCACTCTCTAAGACTGAAGACATAAATGTGGGACTAGTTGAAAGAGATAACTGATGGCTAACTTTTCTGAAGAAGCAAAATTATCTTCTGAAAGTGAAGAAACAAGGGTTGAAGAATGTTCCAAGAGAAAACCTAAGGTAGGAACCAAGAAAAGAAGTTGTTGCAGAGACTAGAGCTTATAGCCCTGATGAAGAGTTGAGATTTCATTGAGCAGGACCACAGAAAGATCAAAGTCACAAGGAAGGTCACAAGGAAGTTGACATTCCTAGCGAGATACTAGCTCAAGTATTAATCCATGGGGTCTAATCTGGATAGGAAAGGAGAAGAATTTGGGAGGAATGATGGGGGGCGGGGGTGACAGGAGAATCAAGGAAGGGGTGAAGATCTTTATATTTAAAATAGGTGTAGTGTGACAGAGGACAACAAACTAAACGGAAGTTTTGACAGTGTTGGCTATTGGATATTAAGAAATCTAGGATAGAACATTTCTGGCTGGTGACAAGATTCAGCGGGTAACCATGGGGCAGATGGCTGAAATGTAGTAGAGATCATTGAGGCTGAAGTGGTCAAGAATGGGTGGATAAATCACCAGAGAATCATCACAGCACTCAGATCTCCTTGGCTGATGGCTAGATTCGAGGTGGAGAGATATAACAGGACGGCAATATCAGGAAGTATCCAGGAGTTAGAGAAAAGCAACTAGGAATGGTGTGATGCTGAAGAAAGGATAAGCTTTTCCTGGAAGTTAGAAGATTAAGGGGGGAGGCGAAATGGGGGTCCAGGAGAATGCTGACCTCCCTCCCTTCTGGCCCCATGTTAAGTGGAGTGGAAGAAGAGAAAGCTATAAAAGAACCTGCATCCTTAAGAGCATCCAATCTCTATTAGGGCAAGAATATAAAATAGAGTTCTCTGTAGAGACTGGAGGATGTAGGAAGCCTATTTACAGTGAACGAGGGATTCCAGAAAGTACACTGAAGAAGGAAGTGGAGGGATGCAGAGTCAATGCAGGATCTGAAGTGCAATGTAGTAATGAGACTAGACTGAGTGACTTACCTTTTGTTTGGAATCCTAGGATTTCGGGATTGACAAGCATGATTGTCAATAACTAGCCTCAGCTACCCCCAACTTTTTAAATCCTCACTTGAGGATATGTTCCCATTGATTTTTAGAGAGAGAGTGGAAGAAAGAGAGAAATATCAATGTCAGAAAAACACATCGATTGGTTGCCTCCTGCACGAGCCCTGACCAGGGCCCAGGCTGTGGAGGAGCCTGCAACCAAGGTACGTGCCCTTGACCGGAATCAAACCTGGGACCGTACAATCCACAGGCCGACACTGTATCCATTGAGCCAAACTGGCTAGAGCAACCCGCAGTTTTTTTTAGCAAGTTCTGGTACTGACAAAACAAGCACAAAGATCTGTAATGATGTCTGGCGAGGCTTGGGATGGGCTCATGGCTCTTGGGATTAATGGTGAAGGCCCTAGTCTCTGTGAAAGGCTGGACCAAGGGTGCAACATGACAGTGACATCCCTCCATGGTCCACACAAATAATTCCCTGCCAGAAAAATAATTGCAGCCTTATTAAAGTACTGATTTACTTTTTCAGTAAGATATTTTATTTGTGCTTCTACAACAGGGTAGAGGCACAGCTGTGCATAAAACTATTGTTCATATTGAACACATTTTAGTCATTGCTATAGCTTTGATTTTCTGAATGCCTAGCAGGAAAGAGGTTGGTAATTATATCTATAGGTGCTCAGTAACAACTCACATGCTTCATTAATTATTATTCGGTAGAAAAGAATATAACAGTTATTTTAACTAGTCTCTATTTCCTGCTATTAAATATAGGTCATGCGGAGCTAACAGAATAAAAATCACACTGTATGTCACGAAGGATAGAGTCTAAAAATGAGTGTTTTAAACCAGTTGTCTCCTCGTGGAGAATAATCATTTAGAATTATTCATTTTGTTGGTTGCAAGATAATAACACATAAGAGTATATTAAATTCCACAGGACCAGTAGGTAGAGATCATTTTAATTGACTTTTATTATTGGAGCCTGGAGTATTTTCAAAATATTATCATTTACTCTGTACAACTATACATAATATATAGCTATAGTCAGCTTTAAAGCAGAGATAATGTGACCCCATGTGTCTGGCCCCTAGGTGATCAATTCCTCTTAATGACATGACAAATAAGATGACTCGTTTTGCCATAAAAAACTGTCATTTATTTTGTAAATTAAATACCTATAAAAATTGGTCATGGAACTTCAAATTTGGAGTTCCCTCTTCTACCCTGGAAGCTTGGGGGAGGTGGTTTTATACTAAGTGATGACATCACTTGGAAAGTTCTTCATGGGAGCTCATTCAATTGGTAGGAATAATAATTAGCTGTAAAGAACTAAGAAAATACAACAGCTACAAAAACCACTTCTGGACTCCATTTCCTGGCCTTCTCATCAATCCATTAGTTTCCAATAAACTACTTGATGAGGAAAATGGGCTAGACTTGTGGTCGGCAAACTGCAGCTCGTGAGCCACATGCGGCTCTTTGGCCCCTTGAGTGTGGCTCTTCCACAAAATACCACGTGCAGGCGCGCGTACAGTGCGATTAAAACTTCGTGGCCCATGCGCAGAAGTCGGTTTTCGGCCTGGGCGAGTCTATTTTGAAGAAGTATTGTTGATATTTGGCTCTGTTGACTAATGAGTTTGCCAACCACTGGGCTAGACCTTCCACATCACAATTATTTTTATTTTCAGGTTGGTTTCTTTGGGCCTGTATTAAGGTGCAGGCTAAGTTATTGAAAATAGCAGTATGATTGTATTTATTCACACAATCATTCAGTTTGTATAACTACTCAATCAATGGTAGTCATTATTACTATTATTATTAGGGAACATATGCTTATAATTTTACATTTTATATTTATTACACCATTTATTGAACAGCTTTTATTTCCTGAAAAAGTAACATTTCCCAAAATTTGGCATTCTTAGAAATATCAGTATTTGCTGCCCTCACTTCATAGATGTATGATTATCTTTTTATATTGCCTGATTTTATATTATCTCCATTTAATTTTCATCATGTCTATTATTACAAATCCAGGATCCTCATAGAAGATCTTCAGAAAGTACTGGAAAAGGGAAGCAGTTCACAAGCTCAGAGAAATCGAAGATCCCTCTCTGAATATAATTATGAAGTTTATCACTCCTTAGAAGACGTATGTAATCAAAGGGGCTTTCCTTACTTTTTTGAAAATTAATTTTTATCAGATCTAAGGATTGAGAATGAAGCACTAAGAGGCAGGGGCTAGATGAAGAGTATGTATAGCTCTTTATATTGCCGAGGCACCTCAGTCTTCCACTAAGCCTTTAACTGCTATATAAGAAGTAGCAAAATAATTTTAATTCATTTGCTCCACCCACCCCTACATAGGACATGGGAAATGCATTGGAACGGTGAAGTAACGTTGTTATAACTGTGGTTATAATGACCTTAAAAGTCAGGTGCACTTATTGATGGAAGGTAGAGTAAGCTCGAGTTGAGAGCAATGATTTGGTTGAGGGATAAGAGTGAACTTGCTTCTTACCCCACACCCTCTGCAAATCTGTGACCTCCCAAAGGCCAAGCTTCATCTGTGGCACCTCAAGGCTTATTACTGTGCTGTTATTTATTCTTCCTGGAAAACACAGCAACCTCATTCCCACTACCATATCCTTTACTATTCACCTAGACCACAAATCTCAGCTTAAGCAGGAAGACAGCTGTTTCTACTGAATCAAAACTCCACTCCCACCTCCAACCCTCAGCATATTGCATGCACCATAGCACGTGGATGTATGATTATTTGATCAATGCCTTTCTCTCTAATAAGCTGCAAGTTCCATGAGGACAGGCCACTTCTCATTCACCACTATATCCCTAGTGGCAAGCAAATAGACCTCCAAACAGATAGTTGAGGACAGAATGAATAAATGAGTGCACATATATATTTTCCATCCTTCTCTGAATTGAGCAAAAGAATGCCAGGCATAGAATTCGTGAGATCCTGTTACATATTCTTAAGAGAATTTTTGGTTCTCTTGATAATGACTTTCCTTTCAAGAATATTTCTATTATTTTATGTTACAATAAGGAAAGGCTTTAGATAACTTGGCACATGGATGTGCTATTAACATGAACTAGAAAAAAGTTGAAATTTTAAAATATATCTATATAGATATGTATGTATACATACATACATAGGCTCATTAGACTAAGAAAAAAAATATAGTACCTTCCAAAATATTTTTTCAGCACAGATTCTTTTACATCATGGAATAGTGGGGCATTTTTGTGTGACTTCCTTACTCCTCGTGGAGCTTTTAAGTCAGAAATGTCACCCATCTTTCTAAGTGCCTTATTCATCCATCTCCAGTGTACCTTCTGACGACAGGTAAGTGTATGTGAAAGGACTGATGCAAATGCATCACTATAACTGGGGAATTTATTCAGATTATGCCCTCCAATATGTGGCTTGATAGAATACCATTAAATGCAAAAAAATAATGTCTTTTTCTCAGCATCTTCTGTTCAGTAGCAAATTATAATATATTGCACTTCATTGAACACTTTCAAGTTGTCTGAATGATTTTCTTGAAAGCAATTTCCTTTTTTTACTCTTAAATAGTTGGGAGGAAATGAAAATAAATTTTGATTTTCAAAAGGAACCCAGAACACATTAATTTTTTTTAAAAACTCTGCCATCAAGATATTAATGATAAATGATAGTAGAAGGTATGCTTTAAAGAGGGAGCAATATACAGACATGAAGCTACTATTTGTAAAGGCAGAAAATAAAAGGCGACTTTAAATATCCCGAAGAAATTTAAAATAGAAATTTTGGCTTTTGTTCAATTTTATATTCCACGTGTGTTCTTTGTGTTCTGGGACCTATTGTTGTCTTGTTACCTTCTCTTCTCTAAAAGCTCTATAATTACGGGAGTCTGACATGGTCTTTATTTATTTGCTTTTAGATTCAAAATTGGATGCATCATCTGAATAATACTCATTCAGGCCTCGTTCACATGTTCTCTATTGGAAAATCATATGAGGGAAGATCTCTCCTTGTTTTAAAGGTAAAAGCAGGAAATTGTTACGTAAAAAACAGGAAATTATTAACTGAAATATTTACTAAACATTAACTTTGATCTATGGGGAAAAGAAGTGAAATGGTCTGTCATAGTGTCTAATATTTAACATTATCTGATAATTTCGGAAAACAGGTTCCCTTAGGTTTTCAAGCCATATTGAATTTTTGCCATTGAGTGTTCCAGAGAATACTAACATATTAATGCACCTAAAAAATAATGACCTTCAAAATGACTTGCAAGTTGGTGCTACATAAAAGTTATGCGTCATTCCCAGCCCTTCACCTTATATTCTCTTCTACAGCTCTCTACCTCTTCACACGCAAACACTCAAAAAGATTTAAAATAAAACATCACTCTCTACTTTCTCCCCGTCTATTGAGACCTTGACTCACTGGCCTTCGTGCCCCCACCACTCTTCTAAATCTTCACTTGCCACGGTCAACAATGACCACTAGGTTTTCCTCCCATCTTTTTGACCATTCTCTAAGGTTCCTCATTCCTATCCTTTCCTTACGTTATGGCAATCCCAGGATTCTATCCTCAAATGTGCTGTCGTTCTACAAACAATCTCCGGATGGGCATATCCACCCCACCATTTCAACAATCATTCTAGACCAGCCGTGGGCAAACTACGGCCCGCGGGCCAGATCCGGCCCGTTTGAAATGAATAAAACTAAAAAAAAAAAAAGACCGTACCCTTTTATGTAATGATGTTTACTTTGAATTTATATTAGTTCACACAAACACTCCATCCATGCTTTTGTTCCGGCCCTCCGGTCCAGTTTAAGAACCCATTGTGGCCCTCGAGTCAAAAAGTTTGCCCACCCCTGTTCTAGACTCTGCTATTCAGTGGCGTCCACTGTCTGGAGCTTTAAAATGCATCCATCATTGCCTGCTTTACATTCTCATCTCAGTAGTCACAAAAGCACCTCCCCTCAGAATGGCACCACGCTGCTCCCAGTCTAAAAACATGAGCATCAGCTTAAATTCCTCTCCTTGATTTTTACCACCAAGATCATTCATTCTTCCTTCTAAATATCGTTTGGAGCTGCACCGACCTCTTCTTTTGTCCTCACTTATTGCTGGATCTGTTCCCCCTGGACTAACCCAATAATGGCCTCAGGACTGAGCTTCCTTTTGAAACCAGCCTCTACCCTCTCATCCTCTAACCCACCTCCACACTGCTGTCAGTGTGGGCTCTCGCTCTCTCCCCGACTCCAAACATACTTGTCCCATGGGATGTAGGATGAGCCAACTCCATCTGCCATTCATTCCTCCTACCTGGGAAGCAGTTCCTCAGATATGGTTTGCTTAGATTCTCTTCCAAGCTTGTGATGCCTCTTCCAACTTGTCTGCCAGACAAAGCTTCCAGGCTTCCTCAAGTGCTCAAATTCTCAAGAAGAAGGCTCCTCTTTTGAGAAGCCTTCTTTTCTTTTTCAGGAAAAAATTAGACGTGTTCCCAAATTAACTTACACATTTTCACATCATACTGATTAATTGCTCGTATGTCTGCCCACCCCACTCGCATATAAATCCTGTCTTTCATCTTTGAATCTCTGGTGCTGAGTACAGTGTCTGACATTGAAAAGGATTTCCTGAGTGAACTAATGAATAAATGAAAATTAGATCCCCTATAAATATAAAGTCAAGAGCCACCTACCGATTACTGGGTTAGAAACCATTATAGGGTAATATTAATAATCTATACTAATAAAAGAAAGGGTAATATGCTAATTAGACCACGAGACCTTCCAGACATCCTTCCAGACAAAGCCATGGTGGCAGGGCCGAGGCAGAGGTGGTTAGGGGCGATCAGACCAGGAAGGGAGGGCAGTTAGGGGTGATCAGGCTGGCGAGGGGGAGCAGTTGGGGGCAAGCAGGCTGGCGGAGGGGGCGGGGCAGTTGGGGGCGATCAGGCCAGCAAAGGGGGCAGTTGAGGGTGATCAGGCAGCAGGCAGAGTGGTTAGGGGCAATCAGGCAGGCAGGTAGGTGAGCAGTTAGGAGCCAGCGATCCCAGATTACAAGAGGGATGTCCAACTGCCAGTTTAGGCCTGATCCCACAGGGATCTCCTGAGGGGTCCCAGATTGGAGATGGTGCAGGCCGGGCTGAGGGAAACCCTTGCCCCCATGCACAAATTTCGTGCACCAGGCCACTAGTAGGATTATAAAGAAAAATCTGTCACTTAATTCTATAATTCAAGTTGTTTTGTGTTTTTCCATTTTGCATTTAAATAAAATTTTACTTTGTCCACCTATAAAACATAGCTAATTCTTTATAAAAGACTCCTTGGGAATATTTCTGATTTCTTAGATGGCGGTGAGGTGGAAAATTTGGCTTTTTATTTAACAGTCACATATTCTATTAAAATAGAGAAGCAAATCTCTCTAAGGAATTGCTATTTTCTTTGTGTATTTTCCAGTTCTTTGATTTGTAATAAGGGCAATAAATGTGTTTCTGCGTAAACAAATCTGGACTTCTGAAATAGGAAATCACTTTCTCTTTTTTATGGGTTATCAAATGAAACCTTATTAAATTATGCTGGTAAGTAAATCCAAAAATAAAAGCCTGCATTGGTTACTGTGAATTCTCTTGTTTTCAGCTGGGCAGGCGATCCCGAGCTTACAAACGAGCTGTCTGGATAGACTGTGGTATTCATGCAAGAGAATGGATTGGTCCTGCCTTTTGTCAGTGGTTTGTAAAAGAAGTAAGTTAAACCCTTTACACAATGCCCATTTCAGCTAGTCGGTGGTTCCCACGTGTTTTTATTCTGTTCAAGGAACAAAACTGGGAATGTGAAGCCAGTGATACCTGCTTGAATGATAACGTATTGATTCTGAGTCGCTTTCATGTTTATGAAGACCTCTCATAACCCTGGCTCAGCTTATCCTCACCTCTGCCCTTAGAGGTTGGAATTACCAACCCTCATGATAGAGAAGGAACCTGGGATTCAGAGCATTTATGAATTTGTAACAAATTAGAAACCAGCCATAGTAGCTGATATATGGCAAAAGGCTAAAAATCAAATTTATGGTGTTCCAGAGAGGATTCTTATATAATATTCAACATCATTTGTCTTCTCTGTCAAAATGATCTCACACATGCTATAACAATAAAGAGATGAGCAAGTGATTGCATTTTTCCCTCCTGCTATGGATCTGTAATTTAGATACCAAAGACCTTTAACATCTGTGAATTTAACATTCTCAGTATTTTTCATCGACTCTAATTACTAATGACTCATAGTGATTTCTCACTTTCCAAAGGCTTCTGTATGTTAGTGTATCTAGCGGGTCCCTATCCCAAGAATGGGCAGTTTTATGAACCAACATCTTAACATGTTTGAATATTTTTCTATCCTTGTCAAGAATGTAATGACTTTCGTGGTTGTTGTTTTTCAATCTTGACTTCTTATTTTTTTAAAAGACTCTTAAAAGAAAACCAACCACTATAGTACTGGTGCTGAAAATGAAAAAGACTAAGGAAATGAAGGTTCTCAGCCAAAAAGTAACCTTACAAATATGTTTAGCACTGTACTTACAGAGAACCATTAAGGATACCAAAGATATTTTAAAACTTCACTCTTATAGGGAAATTATATGCTCTAGTGTGAGGTGTGGGATTTTGAGGACCCTCCTAGCCTTGTAAAATGTCAAGAAAGTACTGAATTTGTTAAATCTGCCACTACCAAACCCACAAAAGTATCCTTAATTTTATAAATATTATGTAATAATAAAATTTTCAAACTATTCCTGCTCAGTGTTTTGAGTAATTCATATTCTTTAAAAGACCATTTCACCCTAATAGGACAAACGCAAAATCAAATAAGAAATTAACTCTATTACCTTGTATTAAATATCCATTGTATACATAAACATACTGTCTGCTTTCTCAAGTTTCAAAAAGATGAGAAATTAGTTAAGTACAGAACACCTAATGTTTATAGACCACGGTCCTGTGTGTGATTGAAGGACATAAGAAATTTACCTCACCCCGCATGTGCGGCCTCTTTCTTAGAACACCTAACCTTATTTTATATGTTCATGGTGTTCTCTCTTTTTTGCACCAAGGGTAGAGACTCTGTCTTGTTCAGTGCCAAATCCCCAGCATTCAGAGCAACACCTGGCACTTAATAGATTTTCAAACATTTGTTAATGAATGGGAATCATGAGAATCCAGTGGTAATGAAGTGGAAAGATTTCTGAGAGAGGACTTGTCAAATCATCTCATGTAATATGAATGGTACCACCTGGATTTTTGCAAGGCACAATCTGTAAAGTCATAGGTAGCAGCTCCATAACTCAAGCTACATGTCCCAGGAAGAGGAAGACACCGTGTAACCACAGAAAAAGAAAGAGGCACATATAATGACTGCCCATTGAAAATAGTTGACAATGGAGCAAAAGCAAGAAGAGTCAATGAAAGTGATATGCCATTTCACCAAAGATAACTAAAGAAAGGCTTTTCCCTTCACCAGGCCATCTTCAAGCACGCAGGTATGTCTAGCCATTTTTGTGCCTCTGCTACCCTTTCCATACTCCCTCACTCTCCTGTTTATGGCTGTTGCTTGCCCCTCCACTTTATCACTTCCATTTTCCATGAGTCAGGAGAGCAAACAGAAATGGGGGAGGGAGGACGGGAAGGCCTATGGGGTTGCTTGTCTCAGTGGCCTGGTGGAAGCATTGGGGCTGCCAATGTGTGACAGCCACATAGTAGCAGTGTCAGGAGTGGGTTGACATTACAGGCTTATAAGAAATATTCTCATTTGCTTTAAAGCCCCCATTTCCACTAATGGTGGTGTTGGGGGCAGAGGGAATAGGGACTTTAAAGATTTAAATAACCTTAAACCTGCCTAGCATTGGAACATCATCTCTTACACACTAACTCAGTCCTTTGTTAAATCCTCAGCCTCCCAAAGAGGGCAGGGAGTGGCTGGTCCAAGAGGGGCACCAAGCAGCATCCCCTCCACAACTTACCTCCCCTTCACCACAGAAGTCCGATGACCAGCTCCCAGGCTCTCAACCATCTGATTTTCATGCCCCCTCTGGGGACACCAGGGAAGCTCTGGGCTCCCTCTCTGCCTCCCAGGAGACTGTAGGATGCTATGTCTATCCCCCTCTTGGGTGACACATGCCACACTTCTGATTGTCCCCTCCTCTCATGCAGGAACACGTGAGGGGGTGTCCTTTCAGACATGGAGTAAACAGGACAGAGGTCCTCTTTCCTTACATTTTTTCTCCAATCGGTCAGTGGTCTCTACCATGTCTTGATTTCCCTGGAGTTCCAACCCCAAGAGACGAGGGTACTTTCAGAAGCCAAAAGATTGGCTTCCTGCCTTTGCTTTCTCTCTTTCTTGAGTGCTTTAACCCAAACTCAACAGCTTAAAACAACAGTTTCTGTGGGTCAGCAATCCAGGCACAGGACAGCCAAATGCCTCTTGCTCAGGATCCCTCACAGGGCTGCAGGGCTTCATTCATCAGAGGCTTGTGTGGGGGAGGATCTGCTTCTGAGCTCACTCACATGGCTGCTGGCAGCCTCAGGTCCTCCCTGGCTGTAAGCCAGAGACTTCATGTGGGCCTCTCCACGGGGCAGCCTCTCCTCAGAGCAGAAGAGGGAGAGAGCAGGCCCAAGCTGGAAACCATGGTCTCTTGGTAACCTAATCTCAGAAGTGACATCCCATCGCTTCTGCATGTTCTGTCCATTAGAAGTGAATCACTAGGTCCAGGCCGTATTCAAGGGGAGGACATTACACAAGAGCTTAAGGACCAAGAGTGGGGAATCATTGGAGACTAGCTGAGCGGCTGCCTACCGTATCTTGTGGCACTTTCCCCACAGCCACCACTGTAATGTTTACATCCTTATTCAGATGTGAACTGGAAAAAAAAGTACCAAGTGCTCTGGGATTCTGATAGAACA
Source organism: Myotis yumanensis (assembly GCF_028538775.1). Lineage (NCBI taxonomy): Eukaryota > Metazoa > Chordata > Mammalia > Chiroptera > Vespertilionidae > Myotis > Myotis yumanensis. The sequence continues at coordinate 18,675,520 of NW_027223766.1, forward strand.
GCAAATTGCATAGAGGTCACCAGCACACATTTAACCGTCAGGCAGCCCTGAGTTGGAACACCAGCTCTGCCATTTACCAGCTGTGTGATCTTGGTGGGCAAGTCATTTAACCTCTCTGAACCTAATAATTATATGTGACACACTGGGTTACTGGGAAGATTAAATGATATAATGCATGTAAAAGACTTAAGAAAGTGCTTGGCATATAATAAGCACTCAATAAACTCAATGTTTAAGTGGTAATTTCTACAATTTGGTATTTTTAAATAATCAATAGCAAGAGAATCATTAGAAAGGAAATCAGGCCCACCGGTGTTACTCAGTGGTTGAGCATTGGTCCATGAAACAAAAGGTCACCGGTTCAACTCCCGGCAAGGGCACATGCCAGGGTTGCAGGTTGGATCCCCAGTAAAGGGCATGTGGAAGGCAGCTGATGGCTGTTTCTATCTCTCTATCCTTCTCCCTTCCTCCATCTCTAAAAATCAATAAACCATATTTAAACAACAGCAACAACAACAAAAAATCAGCAAGGATATGAAAGAACTCAACAACACCATCAACCAACAAAATCTAAACAACATTTATAGATCACTCCATCCAGCAACAGCAGAATACACATTCTTTTTAAGTGTCTATGGAACATATATCATGATATACCATATCCTGGGCCCAAAACCAGGACCTTCACAAAAAGGTCCTTTAAAAGAATTAAAGTTATACAGACTGTGTTCTCTGATCACAGTGAAGTCAATCTAAAAATCTATAGCAGAAAAATCACAGGAAAACCTCCACACACCTGGAAATTAACATGCTTTAAAATTATCTATGGGTCAAAGATAAAAATCTCAAAAAAATTTGAACATATTAAACTGAAGGAAAATTAAAATAGAACATACCAATATTTCTGGGACACAAAGCAATGCTGAGAGAAAAAATATGATGGCATTTAATGCATATATTAGAAAAGAAGGAAAATCTCAAAATAATAATCTAAGCTCTCACCTCAAGAAACTAGAAAATGAAACCAAAGCAAACAGAAGTAAAATATTGATAAAAGAAGAAATCAATGAAATTGAAAACAAAATCAGAAAAAAATCAATGAAACAACTGGTTCTTGAAAATGTTAATGAAATTAATAAAACTCTAGCAAGGAAGACAAAGACAAAAGATGGAAGATACAAGTTAGCAATATTAGAAATGAAACAGGGGATATCACTGCAGACCCTGCTGATATCAAAAGGATAATAGGACAATACTACGAATAACTCTGCACATATAAATTTGACAACTTACACAAAATGAATCAATAAATTGAAAACTGCAACTTATTCATTATGAAACAGATCATTTAAATATCCCTATTACTATTAAGGATATTGAATTCATTATTTTAAAATTAAAAGAAATCCTTTGACCCAGATAGTTTCACTGAAGAATTCAACCAAATGTTCAAAGAAATTTAACAGCAGTTCTCCATGATTTCTTTTAGAAAATAAAAGAGGAAAGAACACTTTCAATTCATCTTACAAAGCTAGTAATTGCCCTGATACTAAAAGCAGTCAGAGAGTAGGGGGGGAAAAAAGAAAACTAGAGAACAGTATCTTTCATGAAAATAGATCAGAAATCCTTAACTAAATACTAGCAAACAGAATTAAGCAATCTATAAAAATAATTATGCCCTATGGCCAAGTGGGGTTTATTTCAGGAGTGTGTGCCTGGTTGGATATTTGAAAGTTAATCAATGTAATCTAACATAATAATCTTCTCACATAATCTTATCAATTGAGACAGAGAAAGCTTTAACAAAATTCAACATACATTCATCATAAAAACTCAAAAAAATAGGAATGGAGGGGAACTTCTTCCACTTTATAAAGAACATCTACAGCCCTAACTGGTTTGGCTCAGTGGATAGAGCGTCGGCCTGCGGACTGAAGGGTTCGATTCCAAGCGCATGTACCTTGGTTTCGGGCACATCCCCAGTAGTGGGTGTGCAGGAGGCAGCTGATCGATGTTTCTCTCTCATCAATGTTTCTAACTCTCTATCCCTCTCTCTTCCTCTCTGTAAAAAATCAATAAAATATATTTAAAGAAAAAAAAAGAACATCTAGAAAAATCCTGCAACAAACATTTATACTTAATGGTGAATGACTAAATGCTTCTTGATAAAATCAGGAACAAAGTAAAGATGTCCACTTTTACCACTCTTAATTAACATAGTGCTGAAAGTCCTACTCAGTACTGGCAAGAAAAGGAAATAAAAGGTATATAGATTATAAAGGAATAAAATTATCCTATTTGTAGATGACATAACTGTATACATCAAAAATCCCAAGGAATCTACAGAAAAATTTATAGAACTAATAAGTGAGTTCATCAAGATCACAGGATACAAGATAAACATACAAAAATAAATTGTATATCTATATATTAGCAACAAACACATGGATACTAAAATTAAAAAAATATAATACCGCCAGGCTGGTGTGGCTCAGTGGTTGAGCATTGACCTATGAACCAGGTGGTCACAGTTCAATTCCTAGTCAGGGCACATACCCAGGTTGCAGGCTCAATCCCCAGTGGGGGGCATGCAGGAGGCAGCCGATCTATCAATGATTCTCTCTCATCATTGATGTTTCTATCCCTCTCTCCCTCTCCCTCATTCTCTGAAATCAATAAAAATATATATATTTTTAAAATTACAATACCACTTATAACTACTTGAAAAAGTAAAATACCTAGGAGTAAACCTAACAAAACATGTACCAAAATTTTATGCTAAAAACTACAAAACACTGGTGAAAAATCAAAATCTAAATAAATGGAGAGGCATAGCCTATTCATAGATGGGGGGACGTAACATATAAAAATGTTAATTCTTCTCAAATTGATACACAAATATAACATAATTTATTCCAGCAAGACTTTTTGTAGATATAAGAAAGATTATTCTAAAATTAATATGAAAAGGCAAAGGAACTAAACAAGCTAAAACTCTTTGAAAAAGAATCATGCTACCCAATGTCAAAACATATGTGTTTATATTAGCTACACTAATCAAAAGTGTGTGATATTTGTGAAGGGATACACAGAGATAAATGGATCAGAATAGAGGACCCAGAAGTAGACCTATACTCACATACCCAACTGATTTTCAACAAAGGTACAAAAGTAATTCAATGGAGGAAAGAAAGACAGCCTTTTCAACAAACGGCCCTGAAGCAAGTGGACTTCCATAGGCAAAAATATGAGCCGCGACCTAAGTCTCACACTTTATACAAAAATGAACTCAAAATGGATCACAGACGTAAATGTAAAATTATAAAACTTTTAGGAAAAAAAATCTTTAGGATCTAAAGCTAGGCAGAGTCCTTAGACTAGACCTCAAAAGCATGTTCCATAAAATAAAAGTTGATAAATTGAACATCATCAAACTTAATCAAAACTAAAAAATTTGTGTGAAAGACCCTATTAAGAGGATGAAAAAGATGAGCTACAAATTGGGAGAAAATATATGCAAACCATATATCTGATTTTAAAAAGACTCACATTGGGAGTAAACTCAAAACTTGACAATAAAAATGGAAGCAATCCAATTAGAAAATGGCAAAAGACATAAAGAGACATTTCACCAGAGAGTATACCAATGGCAAAAAAAAAAAAAAAAGCATACAAAAAGATGCCATGCCATTAGGGCAATTAAAATTAAAACCACCATGAGCTATCACTAGACACCTATCAGAACGGATAAAATTAACATTATTCGTATATACATAGAGAGAGGGAGAAAGGGAAGAGAGAGGGGCACCGCCGAATGCTGGAGAGAATGTAGAAAAACTGAATCGCTCCTACATCGCTGCTGGTGGGAAGGCAAAATAACAGACCTACTCTTGAAAACAGTGAACAGTTTCCTTTAAAACTACCATATGCCCCAGTAATTGCACTCTGGGCATTTATCCCAGAGAAATTAACATTTATGTTTGCTCAAAACCTGTTCAGGAATGTTTATAGCAGCTTTATTTCCAATAGCCAAAAACTTGAAACAATCCAGATACCCTTCAATGGGCAAATGGTTAAACAAGCCAGTACATGCGTGCCATGGAAAACTACGCAGCAATAAAAAGAAACAAATTATGGGCACACACAATAACCTGAATGAAGCTCCAGGGAGTTACCCTGGAAAACCAATCCCAAATAGATACATATTGTATGATTTCATTTATATAATGTTCTTGAAGTGATAAAATTATAGAAACGGAGAGCAGACCAGTGGTTCCTGGCAGTTAAGGAGAGGCAGTGGAGGGAGGAAAACTGGATGTGGCCATAAAAGGGCATCATGAGCCCTGACTGGTTTGGCTCAGTGGATAGAGCGTCGGCCTGCGGACTGAAGGGTCCCAGGTTCGATTCCGGTCAAGGGCATGTACCTTGGTTGCGGGCACATCCCCAGTGGGGAGTGTGCAGGAGGCAGCTGATCGATGTTTCTCTCTCATCGATGTTTCTAACTCTATTCCTCCCCCTTCCTCTCTGTAAAAAATCAATAAAATATATTTTTTTTAAAAAAGGGCATCAGAGGGGTCCTGGTGGTGACAGAAAGGCTCTGTATCTTGCCTGTACCAATGACAGTCCCCTGAATGAGATATCATACTATAGTTTCGTAAGATGTTACCATTGGGGGAAAGTGGGTGTGGGAACCATACCAGAGTAGCCAGACAGCCAAGGCCACTCAGAGTGTGAAAGGCCTTGTTGTTAGGGTACTGGAATGTCCAAAGCCACTCTACGCCTAGGCTCATACCATAAGCAGGTGCAGGGACACAAGCACAACACTCCCATGGTCTCCTGCGCACGCGTGCCCTTCTGTAGCCAAAATATGATTGATGTAACTATTGGCACGAAGCCTTCTTTGTCTCTGGAATAATATACAAGCTACTGACCAGCGAGTCTGCTGGAGGGCGCTACACAGAGATGTGAGGCTACACAGACCAGCCAGTGTGCCGGGCAGAGGAGACAGGAGAAGCTGCTGAGGCAGAGAACTCAGGTACCACTACAATGTAAGGTGGTGAGATTAGAGGCAGCATGTGGCTGCTCAGATAATGACTGTGAACACAGAGACTATTCGAGGTATTACTATGTGGGAAAGTTATGAGTTTACCAGCCAATGTACGGCTGCCTGATTGGGACACTGTTATGAAGAGTGGTTTGTCTGATGGCTTATGGCCACTGGCTTCTGCAATAAAGACTACAACCTCTCATGGCTTCTCCAACTAAGACCCAGCGTCCAAGAAGGTCCAGCCCTAGACAGAGGGGCTCAGACCCAACACCTGTAACTAGTGAGCAGAGGATAAAGGAGGAACTTGAACAGTTTGTACAGTGGGCGAGGTTCAAGGTGGAACCTGCCCAGGCACAGTCGGAAAGAATTTAGAAGAATATATGGACTTAGAGCAACTCAGAGCAACAGAGCTTGTGTAGGGCTCTTGCTGTCTCTGACAGTGGGTAAAGGGTACATGGGATTTATCTATATTGATTCTTATATTTACATGTGAATCTACATTTATCTCAAAAAAACAAAGAATTTATTATAAAAATAATAACCAGGTCTCCATACTTATGGGTTCCATTCATCCCTGCTCTCTTCCCTGCTGTATAATCCTCATCCACAGACCCTGCCTCTATGCCATGGAAACCATACGTATCAAGATGTGGCTCTAGCTCCATATGTCCCTCTCTTCTTCTGCCAGCTTGGCCTCCCATGCCATGCCTTAAGAGCCACTTCCTCTTCTGCTCGCCACTCCAATTTAGTGGGTAGATCCATGAATGCCTTCACACACAGCGCTCAGAAGACAGTAACACAAAAGCAAAACTACCTGGCTTTCAATGACTGGTGGGATGGGCTGGATCACAGTTATTTTGAAAATTGCTCAAATGAACTCATTATCTCCACATCTGACTGCTGGTTGTATTTTAAATGCAAAATGCACAAGATTGAGGGTTTTTATCTTTTAAACTGAAAATCTTTTAATTATGTTGAAAAATATAGAGCCATCACTTTTGGTTTCAATACTTGCCACCTCTCTTTTTCCTAGTATTCACATCACAGAATGTTCTATCTTGTAAGCAAAATGAAAGAAACAAATGAAGGTATGCTTGGATTGCAGAATCTCTTTTAAATGCTTGTTTATAGCAGGATAGAACCATTACTAACATTTATAGCACTGGTGGGGGGGGGGGGGTATTGGAGGAGGGGGTATCAGACATGGTGGACTTACTAATGAAATATGCCCTACAGGTGCCCCTTCACCATGAAACCAAAAGGGAGCTTTAAGAAACACTCTCTGTTGGTGATAAAGTTTTCTTAAATTTATAATGAGCCAAGAGGGATGATACAGACATGAAATTCATCAAAGAAAGAAAACTAGAATAGATACATAAGGAGAAGAAAACAGATAAATACACAGAACTTGGAGGTTATCTTCCTGCAAAAGCAAACCGATGTTATTTACCAGAGTAGAGACTTAAATCTGAGGGTAAATAGAGCAGGATAAAAAGAAAATAGACAAGTAGAGACTTATGAAAAGGGACACTCACAAAGCTTAAAAGTAATGGGCTTTTTTTTTTTGTTTACAAAGCAAACAAAACTACCAACTTAAAAAACAGGTGGTGAAGGAAGGCCAGGGGCAAAGTGGGAACCAGGTGGTGGAGGGCAACGGGAGGAAAAAAAAGGAGGTTACATCTGTAATACTCTCAACTATAAAAATATTAAAAACTAGAGGCCCAATTCATGAAATTCATGCAAGGGCCTTGGCCCCCCACCCCACCACCGCCACCGCCGCCTCTGCCTCAGCACCCGCCCGCCACAGCTTTGTCCAGAAGGAAGGACATCCAGTCTAATTAGCATATTACACTTTTATTATTATAGACTTGAGGACTGATGCACGAAAATTCGTGCAATAGTAGGCCTTCCTTCCCCCAGCAGCCAGCACCGGCTTCCCTCTGGCACCTGGGACCCAGGCTGGCTTCCCTCTGGCCCCAGCTTTGTCAGGAAGGACATCCAGAATGATATCCAGAAGACGTCTAGTCTAAATAGCATATTACCCTTTTATTATTATAAATAGTAATTTTTAAAAAACAGGTTAAATGCAGTTGAACAGTTCCTCAAAAAATTAAATATTGAGTTACCACGTGACCCAAAAATTTCACTCTTGTGTATATAACCAAGAGAAATAAAAACATACAGCCACACAAAAACTTGCACATGAGTGTTTAAAGCAGCATTATTAATAATAGCCAAAAAAGTAAAAGTAACTCAAATGTCCACCAACTAATGAATAAACAAAATGTGGTATATCCATACAAAAAAAGGAATAGAGTATAATACAAGATACAATATGAGTGAACTTGGAAAACATGCTTAATGAAATAAGCCAGACCCAAAAGACCACATATTGCATGATTCTATTATATGAAATGTCCAAAATAAGCAAATCCATAAAAACAGGAAGTAGATTAGTGGTTGCCAGGATGTGGGGGAGAAGAAAGTTGGGAGTGACTACTAATAAGTATGATGTTTTCTTTGGATGTGATGGAAAAGTTCTAAAATTAGATAGTAATGTTGACTGAACATTATGAATATACTAAAAATCACTGAACTATCCACTGTAAAGTAGTAAATTGTGTGTTATATTAATTACATTTCAATGAAAAAGGAATGAAGTGCTGATACGTGCTACAGCATTGATTAACCTTAAAAGCATTGCTTAGTGAAAGAAGCCAGTCATAAAAGACCACATATTACATGATTCCATTTATATGCAATGTCTAAAATAGATGAATTTATAAAGACAGAAAGTAGAATAGCTGTTGCCTGTGGATGGGGGAGTTGATGGAGTTGGAGAATTGATACTTAAAATATAGGAGATTTCTTTTTGGATTATGAAAATATTCTAAAATGATATAGGGGTGATGATTGCACAACTCTGAGTATATTTTTAAAACACTGTATTGTATACTTTGTAAGGATGAATTATAAGATGTGCAAATCATTTTCCAATACAGCTGTTATTTTTAGAATTAAATAGGGCTTTCCTAGAAGGTATTTATATTGATCAGTCCAACAATTTCTTGTTGAGCACTACATTTTCAATGCTCTGCTAGCATTATGAATATCAGCATAAATATAATTCATGGTGCCTGCACTCAAGGAGTCTACATTCTATTTAAAAAAGAAATATTTATGTGTCGGAAAACAATAATAAGCAAAAGAAAACAGTGTATCTTAGGGAGTTAAATTGAACTGACTACTGAAATTGTCAGTCTCCCAGATTGAGTATCTTAAGCCATGACTGGTGCTAGCTAGCCCAGACTTATGTATAGCACTTAATTTTTGCCTCCAATAATTCTACATTTCTGTAACAAATCTGACCAGAGTCTTTATTCATAAGACTAGAGGCCTGGTGCACAAATTTGTGCACAGGTGGGGCCCAGCTGGCCCACACCAATGGGAGCCATCAGGCCAGGCTGGCTGCAGGGAGGGGCCGAGGACGGTTGGCCAGCAGGCCCCACCCCCAATCAGGGTGTTGGGGGCAGGCCAGGGGGAGGAGCTTTGGGCAGTTGGGGCCCAGATCATGTCGGTTGGCTGCCGCAGTGCGCATCATAGCCACCGGTCATTCTGGTCGTTCCACCATTCCAGTTGCTGTGCTTTTATATATATAAATATTTAGACAGTAACTCAGGGAAATATTTTTTGATTTCCAAGTGGGAAAGACATTCCCAAGCATAAAAGCAAAGGAGAAGACTTAAAGGAAATGATTGATAGCCCTGGTTTCATAAAATATTTTAGAGGAGTAATTAGTGATGTGAGAACCTGTCCGTGGCATGCTGCTATATCCAAAAATAAAATAAAAACCAGCATGGACATTAGTAGTTAAAAAAACCACTTAAGTGAACCAAAACTGAATACATTTTATTCTCAAACTACCAGTATTTTAGTATTTCAGTGGTTGTATGCTATTTAACTCAGTAGCAGATCATAGATAAAGCAAGGGTTTGTGAGAAGATGGTCCACAGGCAAATTGAGACAGTAATGATCTGAAATGAGAAGTTCTTCCAGACTTTGAAGATAAAGAAATCAGAAGAGAAAGAATGGGAAAAGGAAAGAAAGGAAGGGAGAATGAAAAAAAACAGAGAAGAGGAAGGGAGGGGAGGGGAGGGGAGCGGAGGGGAGGGGGAGGGGGAGGGGGAGGGGGAGGGGGAGGGGAGGCTAACCCTGGTACCAAAATCTAGCATGTGATTCAGATGTACTATGCAGATAACTCAAATAGCCAAAAATAGGGGTAAGAGACTTCAGGGAAGGGAGTTCTTTTCTAAGACCAGCTGATGGCTGTGGGCTGGGTAAGTCATAATGTTCAGAGGTTGTGGTGGGTTGTGTGTAAAGGACAGAGCTCTCTGGAAGACTTGCGCAGTGGTTGTGGGAAAAGTCCTTCAACTGGGAGGGCTTTCCAGAAAGGGCGATGCTTTCTCCCGGGTCTAAGAGCTTTGGGGATAATCTTCTCTTTCAGTATTATATGTCTTGCTGGTTATTAAAGGTAAAAATATAAACCTTCAAATGTAGGTGTAAAATTCAAAGTTTTGGTTAAGAAATGTATCACTAAAAATAAAATAAACCTCTTTAAAAAGAAAACTTAAAATTTTTGCTAAAATGGGCTAAAAGCCAGGGAATAAATAATTGAGTTATTAAGCCCAGATCAAATATTTAATGAATTCAGTTAAGTAAGCAATTAAGTCTTGGTTCTTAACTGCACAGTGAAAAAAAAACAGTTCATCATGTAAAAATGACCTGCATTTTTTAAATTGTCTGACTTTGTTCACTACCATTCCAAGTAATTACAATATTTTGATTTGTTTCCAACCAGCCTTTTGTACCTTTAACTCCCCATGTTCTCCCATCCTTTTTCTCCTCCTCAGTCTTTTCTTTACTCCTCTGCATCCTCCAACCTAGCTTCTTCTCCCTTTTTATTCAATTTATAATGTCTGGTACAGAGCAAGGTCTATATTAATGTTTGTTCAATTGAATTGAATTGAAATTCATTTCATTCCTTGTACTCCACTATCTAATATCTGAGAGTGTCCTGGGCACTGTTTGTACAGGCTGTTCTTGCTTTTCCTGAGAGTACTGCCGGACTGTAACAGTGACCCTACAAGCTGAAGCCATTAAAATCTATTTTAATAATCAATGGCGAAAATTAAGTTTGTTCTATGACCTTCACATATTTTTATCAAAGAGATTAAAAACTTTTATGGTTATAAATATGTAGGAAAATGGCCAAAAAGAGTAAACCTAATATTTATTATGCTATAATTGAACATTAGAAATATTAATAATTAAAATGACCTATTTCATTGTAAAAAAAAAAACAAAACCTTAGGACAGGTAGTTTAGGCAGTGCTTGCCTTCTCATTATATAACTTACAACGTGAAGTGAGTGCCTTTATTTATGCCTTGGCAAATTGCCATACTCCTTTCTTACTTGGGATTGGCTTCCAATATTTTTTCTTTGCCCTTTCAATGTCATAAAATATCTATGTTTTTCTTTAATGTGAAATGTTGCCAGCATCATTTCTTCCGGATCATCTCCCTCCTTTTCATCACAACCACTTTTCTCATTTTGTCCAGTAAGTTCTCCTTCACTAGGTTTCTCTGGCTGCGTATCTAGAGTTGAATGGTGGCACTGTCGACATTCCATGGTCACCTTTTTCTTCTATAACTTCATTTACATTTGATTCAAATTTCACCTCTACATTACCACTTTCTGTTTCTCTGCTGAACTTCCATCTTTGTTGGCCAATTTCTTCTCACGACCATCCATTTTTGTAACATGCCGCACAGGTTTAGGAGACAAGGGGGCAACACAGCTACACACTTCGCTGTCTCTGTGGGAACTGAATAGCAGATGCTCAGTGACCAATCACCTAAAGACACACTTTTAAAAAGAGTGACATAATTGGTCACAGATCTTGATAACCATCTGTTATTTACATAGTGATCTGTAGACTAAAAATCAATTAGTGGTAACTGAAATTAGAACTGTACTTGTTGGAGGACTGGTACTATTTAACTAAACCATGGTAACTGAGATGTATGTATAGCAAAGCGATGCAAAGTGAGGGTACCTCTACTTTCTTTTTGGTAGATGACAGATTCTTACATAGATTTTAATAATGCCACAAAGTTGGTCCTGGCCTTCACTCTGTTGGGCCTGAGTAAATACAAATAACCTTGTTATTAGGCTATCTCAGTACATAAGTTCTAAAATTTGAAGTAGTGTTACTTAGGAAAGAGTAGAGGGGACATGCTTCTAATTTTGTATTCTTCCTGGTAACACAAATTATTTCAAATATTTATCTATATCTCTTATTAGCAAATATAGATGAATAAATACCAATTTTCATTTATCACCTGCCCTGTTAGATTAGTCATCCCTGGGTAGTTTTAAGTATAAATTAACTAAGTATAGGAAAAACTAAAATTTAGATGGCTAATAGACATAGAAAAAGATACTCAGTATCACTAATCATCAGAAAAATACAAATTAAAACCACAATGAGATATCACCTGACACCTGTCAGAATAGCTATCATCACTAAATCAACAAACAACAAATGTTGGTGATGATGTGGAGAAAATAAAAGTAGCACTATCTTATGACCCAGTTAATCCACTTCCGGGTATTTATCTGAAAAAATCCAAAACACCAATTTGAAAAGATATACAATAGCCAAGATATGGAAGCAACCTAAGTGCCCATCAGTAGACAATTAGATAAAGATGTGGTACATATATACAAGGAAATATTAATCAGCCATAAAAAGAATGAAATCTTACCATCTGTGATAACATGGATGAACCTAGAGGGTATTATGCTAAGTGACATAAGTCAGTCAGAGAAACACAAATACCATATGATTTCACTTACATGTGAAATATAAAGAAAAAAATAAACGAGCAAACACAAAAGAAACAAACTCAAAATGAGGGGGTTGAGGGGCTGGATGAAAAGGTAAAAGGATTAAGAGGCACAAATGGGCAGTCACAAAATAGTCATGGGATATAAATACAGCAGAGGGAATATTGTCAATAATATTGTAATAACTCTGTATAGTATCAGGTGGGTATTAGACTTATCAGGAGGACTACTCTGTAAATTATATAAATGTCTAACCACTTCACTGTACACATGAAACTAATATAATATTTGGTGTCAATTGTACCTGAAACTTTTAAAAATATTTTTAATTGGAATTTACAAGATTAGCATATGATTTTCCAGCTCTCCATCCTTCATTCACAGAGCCTCTTGCTCGTGTTGCTTTCAAACTATTATTTAGTTTCCATCTTGCATTTAACAAGCTTCTCATAGTGTGACATCAAATACCTTTATAGATTAAGCTCCCTTTCAAAAATCTCCCTGGAAACTCTCTCCAGCTCTAATTAATTCTCCTAGTATTAAATTTTAAATACTTCTTTTGTGTCAAGATGCACCCACTTAGGTGCTACCACTTTTTTCCATCCTAAATAATTTTACTCCACTCCAGCCCAGGTGAAGATATTCTTCACCTTGCTTGGTGACGATGCCCTTCCTTGGGCCTCAGCTGGAACATGCCTACTTCTCCCAATATTCCCTTCTCTGAATGTGTGCTTATTTTTAGGTCATTTGTAATGATTCTTGAGGGGAAAAAATGGAAACTTTAAAAACTACTTTTAAAAGGTCAGTAACACTAGTCCTGGGAGGAAAAAAGAAAAGAAAAGAAAGAAAAAAACACCCTAGCACTCCAGGTTGTCATGGGGCTCTACAAAAGCAACATCCAACCAAATAAATCCAAAAACAGTGGAAAAAAAGGGGGGGCAACCTCTTGGGCCTAACTTTACCACACCACACAAAGGCTTCAGTAATTGAAAAAGTGTTCTTCAAATTTAACCAAAGTTCATTTGGTGAATTCTTGTATGACATGTATATATTTATGGGGAAGACAAAATAGTCTTGGTATGTGATGAGTACTAATTAGACTCATTCCTTGTCTTTCTTAACTTAATAAATTCCCTTACCTAATACAAGACATATAATTTTCCTAGAAGATAATACTCAAAACTTCTTTGATATCTCTTATTTTAAAATCAAAATCCATTTCCGTTAAGTATTTCTTAAATAGAGAGGTAAGGTGAGTGTAGTACCTAAAGACTACCACACTGAGGCGTGTGGTGTATTGATTTGTGGCTGCCTTTCAGTTCACCACGACTTAAGTCTTCCTTATAGGTAACAATAGTAGTCTAAACTTGTAAAGCCCAGATGGACGTTAAATAGTAAGCATATCCTTTTCTGTGTGTATGGGTGGTGTAAATTGATTGCTAAAAAGAGTCCTACACTTAGGACTCTTAGAAGGTTATCATATGTTAGAATGATAGGAAATTGAAAGTTCCATGGTCATCTTTTTTCTAGAAACTCCACCTAAACCATAAGAGAAGAGAAATGATCTATGTCCTATTACGGAAAGCATTCAAGCAAAGAGGTCTCTCAATCATCCTATTCAATACTGAATAGTCATCATAGTGTAATCATTCTCATTTTGACTGACCAGATGGAGAATGGCTACAATTCTTAGAGATTTACAAAAAAATCACAAATATGGCATATATAATGCATTGACACCTGTTTACTTATCAGAGGAAAAACAAGTTTTGGCAACTGTTGGAAATTAAGTCCACTTCAGAACAGAATACTAGAGAACAACTTCCTTACTTAATATATTATTTAGAAATAAAGAACTTTAAAATGAGGCCATATCAATGACCTCAAAATATATAAAACAAAATTATAAGGAAAAGTGACAAATCTAATAATGTCAATTTTTTAACACAACTCCCAATGACTAAAACAGCATACAGGCAAAATTTTTAGTAAGATTATAGATGATATAAACAATGTGATTATGACTTAATCCAATAAACACATAGAATTCATACCCAATAATTAGAGAATGTATATTCCTTTCAAGAACAATCCCTCTAGATTAAAACATTACAGGTAATTGAAATTCAACCATATATGGAAGTTCTGCTAAAGCTATTTGGCCAATAAATTATTATTGAATCTTAATTAAAGGAGAACAGGAGAAAACTATAGTAACATGTATCAACTTGTGTTGACCCCACGGATATTTAAATTATATTTAATAAAATTGTATTTAGTAACTTTTCTTGAATATATCTCTATTTTCATTATTATTTCTAATATAGTGATAGTTTCTAATAATAAATTGCATTATTGGATTGCTCTCTATGAATAGAATTCTCACCATGTAAATACAGATTGCTGCTTATGATGGGTTCAAAATCCTACTTAACTAAGTATAAAAGAAAATTGAAATTTTAAGTATTAAATTTTCCAAGAAAATATATACATAACTTAAGATTTAAGAATTATTTTACTTTGAATTGCAATCCAAATGGGTATAACCATAAAGGTATTTCTCCTTCCAATACATTGTCACCCAGTCCTGCTGCCCAAAGTCAGCCATTGTTACAAATTTCCTATGTGTTTCTCTAAGATACTTTACACATAGACAAACATGCATCAGGAAGAACTTTTTTAAAAAAGGAATGGTATTTCAAAATGTCTTAACACACTCAATGCTTTTCTACTTGAGGCCAAATCTGTAGTGCAGAATTTTCAGACTTGGCGTCAGACACAATATAAATAAAACCCAATTACAAGATCAAGATGAGAGAGATGTGGTATTGTTCATTAAACTTTTTATAGAAAAATCAGGAGAAAACTGTCCGTGCAATAAGTTCTAAGACTTGAATATGGTACCAGTTAGACATACAAATTAAGTGACATATATAACTAACGTGTGTATCATGTAAAGATATCAAAGATATTAGGTAATTAGTTTGTCCACAATAGAATGGAATCTTAAAAAGAACTGATTATACAAAACTATTGCTTTCTTAATCAACCTAAAACTTAGCCAGATCTGAGACACTGCAAGAGGCTGTCCAATTCATCTGTTTTTGCCACCTTTGCTAAAATGTTATTCATAATACAAAAGTCTCAATAAAGAATATGTAATGTCCAAGAGTATAGTTTATATCACCTTGTTACTTTTAACCCAACATATTTGGTATTTCCCATGGAGAGAAACACATCAATTTTTCTTTCTTTTTTTCTAAATCTGTATTTGGAATCAATTTATAAGAAAACTGTCACCTTTGTCTTTAGGCTCTTCTAACATACAGGAGTGACCCAACCATGAGAAAAATGATGAATCACCTGTATTTTTATATCATGCCTGTGTTTAATGTTGATGGATACCATTTCAGCTGGACCAATGTAAGTCACTTTGCCTATCCAATCAAAAAAGACGGAGTAATTCATAGAAAACTGTCACAAAACAGGAAGGAAGCTGTGGGTAGGCAGCTTAGTGATCCCGAGCTACAAGAGAGACCTCACTCCTTCCCCCATCATAGCAGCAACATTTTGATTTTATTTGTATGTTTAGCTTTGCATAAGATTTCATGTAAATATCCCTAGCCATTTTGACTCAGTGGATAGAGCATCGGCCCTTGGACTGATGGGTCCTAGTTCCATTCAGGGAACTAGGTGGGAGGCAACCAACTGATGTGTCTCTCTCACATTGATGTTTCTCTCTCTCTGTTTCTTCCACTCTCTGTAAAAATCAACAGAAAAATATCATTGGGTGAGGATTAACAATAACAACAGCAAAAAGATTTCATGTAAATAAGGGTTTCCTCTTTTAAATAAATTGTGAAAAATCACTAGTTTAGTCCAGCTTATTCAATTTGCCTGTAAAGAAATGAGGCCAAGCTAAGGTAAGAGACAGCAGGGTCGTGGCAGATAATGGAGCATAAACCTGAGTGTCCAGTCCTCTTTCCACTCGCTCAATTTATTCTGTTCCAGGAGGAACTCTCCCCTAATGCTGGGATTCATTCACTGTTGTGCTACTAAAATGCATGTGAGTAACCTTGTAAGTATTTTTTTCTGCAACTATGTTCTTAATTACATTCTAGGATCGATTTTGGAGAAAAACAAGGTCAAGGAACTCAAGGTTTCGCTGCCGTGGAGTGGATGCCAATCGTAACTGGAAAGTGAAATGGTGTGGTAAGTGGGGGATTAATTGAGATTCAGGTCCAAAGGTTCCCACAGCTTTTCCACTCAGAAGTGGTGAACCTGTTAGGACTCTCATGCAAGACTGATGTTTTTCTGTATGTGAAAACCTAATATGTACACTGTAGCTATAATGTACATATTAATGTACATAATTTACAAAACAAAGGGGTTTTAAAATATGTAAACATCAAGAATTTAAATCTGTCAACCCAATCCTGAAAACTAAAAATTTAAAAACAGATGTAAAAGCAGAAAACTGAGGAATGAAGTCTTTGTCATTCAGAAACTAAAACAGGAAGTATGGTTTGTGGTATAAATCTGGTTAAATGTTTTCATCCTTTTGAAGCATCCATCTTATATAAAAACTACTGTTTGAAATTTTAACCCTGCTATTTCTGGCTTCTGTAAATGCTTGCTGGCTTAAATAATAGGGAAAATAAGACTACTCCCGTTTCAGAGAGGCCATTAAACCTTCCCCAGACGAAGTTATCAGTGCTGGCACCAGGCCAAGCCTTTGGTTGAGGTCTCAAAGTCCCAGCACACAGGGCCCTTTAAGAACTTGCAAAGGGAACAGGAAAAACCCCATATTTGGGAGACAAAGAAGGTAAAATCGTATAAATATGAGAAACTTCATGTGTGATTTCACCCAGAATTTGAGATACATTTCCTCTGGGCCCATGCGTAATAAATGTAACTCCATCTCTCTAAGCATTGCTTGGTTCTTCTCTGGTATTTCTGTAACACTTTCACTGAGCATAACAAGGATCCTGCCATCATCTGTCAAGATGATCAAAGCTGCCAGATCCTTGACAAGAATCCACCAATCTGCCAGTTATGCACTGATTGGCCACACACATAGCAAGTACATTTTTGCTACAGTCCATATTTCATGGATATGGACCTTTCAAGTAAGAGAGGGTATTATTAAGGAAGGAAACTTGCAACATAAAAAAAGCAGGTAGTGTACAAGAGACAGAGAGGGAGGGAGAGAATTAGCCATAGCTAGTGTAGAGGAGACAAAACTTTATCTTTACCCATCTTGAGAATTTAGCTGGGACTCAAACAAAAAGACAGTTTAACAAGGGAAAAACAATTTATCAGCATGTACAATGCATGTCACATGGGGAAAACGTCATGGAAAGTTACTCAAAGTGGCAACTTAGAACTCTGGCTTATCCTGCATCTCCAACAAAGAGCAATAAATCTGAGGAGAAATGGCAGGTCAGAGGAGAGCGGTTTTAGGCTCCCAAGGGCAGCCAACTGTGGGAAGGAGATTACATGGGAGAAAAATCATGGAGTAAAGTTTGTTTCAGATTCCTCTGGTCCCTCTCTGGGCTAATCAGAGTCCTGTCTCCAAGAAAAGACGAATTTACATCCTATCTTTAGGTAGAAAAGGGGGAGAAGGTAAAGAGAGCTTTTCCTGTATTTGCTGCTGCTTCATTGCCTTCAGCTCAAAATAATTTTTATGTCAAAGAGCATATTTGGGGGTGACATATTTTAGTTCCCTTCACTAGTGTCATACTTGGCAACAGGAAGGAGAGGAAGGAGAAGTATCATCTAAGTGCAGTTGTAAGGAGCTGCCCTTTCGCGGAGTCCTACCTTAGCTCCCCAAAACATAGACCCTGTGTGATAGTCTTTGTTAGTCCCTTAGGAATGAGGCCTGTCATAACTCATTCATTCTGTGACACTTTGGGTTCTGTGTTAGATGCTACTCCTCGGGTCCCCACCAGCCTCAGACAGAGTAACTGAGCATGGGCTTAGACTCCGCCCACATCCCCCTCCAGGGCGCCTCCCTTCATCAGTTAGAACTGGCAAATAAGAATATCGGAAAAACAGAAAGAATACAGCTCTAGAACATGACAGATATGGTTTTATTCTACCATCATTGCTCAAATAATTTGGGTAATTTTCCTTAATCAAATAACAATATTAATACCCATCCAAAGGGTCCTGACAGGAATGAAAGGAACTTACATATGTTTAATGCCTAATTCAGTCCTAGCTTCAAACAGGAATCTACATGTCAGGGACCCACCCCTTTCCCCAACCCTCCAGAACAGTCATCAGTTCACATCTGAGCCTCAGGTTAATTGTATAAGAAACTGCCTTTCCTTTAGGAGAGTGTTGTGATGATGAGCCATAAGGCAAGCTTAAAGTGTTTGCATGCATGGGGGAAGAAAAAGCATTGCCTAAGTACTAGAAAGTGCTGTTATCGATGATGGTTTAGAGTTAAAATGTTTTTCTTCAACTTGAACTGAGACGACAAGCTTGTTCACATTAACTCCCTAAGACCACTAATTTTTTTAAATTCTATGTTCCCCTTCTCTGATGGGACCACTGTGCATGCTCATTCGGTATGTGCTCTGTTTCACTAGTTGGCAGCTACCCACATCCATGTGTTGTCCACATGATGCCCACAACCATCGGGGTGAGCGCCCTGAATGGGTAACTGAGCTGAGTAACCCTAGCAGGCCAGCCGGCTCTGCCTGGGTAAGGTTAGACTCCTGTTTATATCCAGTTACAAATAACTTTCTTGCTTCCCTTGGCTCTTCTTTCCTTACCCAGCTTGTTTCCTTTATACATATGAAGCCTTCTTTGATTTCTTCGTTTCAACCGCTGTCCCAACTAGAATTCCTTTGATTCTTCCCATTTTTGAATCATTCTGATTCTTTCTATCAGTCAACAGGCAAGATGTTTTGTCAGGATGATGGCAAATGTCAGTTGCAAAATGACCTTGATAGGCCATTGTAAGGGATGTGGAAATGCAGACAGCCTGGCTGGGACCATCTCTCCTTCCAAACATCTCCCAAGTAGATTCAGCTGATTTGACAGGCAAGCAGATGTGGCCTTCCTCCCTCACAGCGTCAGACTCATCTCCCCACAGCTATTTGCTGGGTCAAGGGCATTGAAATAAATGAAATCCCTCAGTGAACCTCCAAATGAGCATAGTGTAAATGGTATGAAATGCCCAGACCCATGGAAAACACTACAGCATCGACATTGAACTGCCAAAACAACTGTTCTTTCTATAGAGTCAGTGAGTCTCAGACATCAAGAGTAGAACACAAAACTGCTTTTTTGCCATGAAAACTCCATCCCAACGCATTAGGGCATTAAGTAGAGTAGATAGCATACACATGGAAACAAGTACGTCTTTCCAATACGTCATCGCTCCCCCCGGAGGCCTTCAGGTCATGAAATGAATATCATTGCACTGAAAGTCCGGCAGAGGGACTCAACAAGTCAGAATAGCGGTGGGAACCAAGAATAAATATACCCATTTTATACATTCATTTGCCAAAGTTAATTGAGCACATACCCTCTACTAGGCACTGGGGTTTTTCTCCCATCTTTCTATGCACGCTTTTTAAATAACTGTGAGCACTGCTTTTTCCAAATTCAAATAAATCCAGGAGAGAAGTAAAAGGCTTGGATGATATCCATACTTTAGCTTTAATCCCTAAATAAATCAAGTGTTGCCTAAATATAAATTACTATTAGGACAACCTACAGAATGAAAGAACATGTTTGAAAATCAGACATCTGATAAGAGACTTGTATTTATTCCAAATATTAAAAGAGCTCTCACAACTCAACAATAAAAAAGACATATAACCCAATGTTAAATGTTCAGATGATTTGAAGAGACATTTCTCCAAAGAAGATATACAAATGGGAGTAAATACAAAAAGATGCTCAACATCATTAGCCATCAAGGAAATTCACATCAAGGTACCCCTTCACACTTACTAAGATGGCTGTAATAAAAAAGAAAGACCATAGCAAGTGTTGGTGAGGGTGTGGAAGAATTGGAACACTCCCACTTGTTGGTGGGAATGTAAAATGATGCAATCACTTACTTGGAAAACTGTCTTATAGTTCCTTAAAAATTTAAATAGAGTTACCATATGGCCTAGCAATTCCACTCCCAGGTATATACCCAAGAGAAATAAAGATATTTGTCCATATGTTAACCTGCACATAAACATTTACAACAGCATTGTTTATACCAGCCAAAAAGTGGAAACAACCCAAATACCTATCAACTGATGAATAGATAAACAAAATATGGTATATCCATACAATGGAATATTACTTGGCCATAAAAAACAATAAGTATTGATACATGGATGAACCTTGAAACATAATATTATATGATTACATTTATATGAAATGTCCAAAATAGGCAAATCCATAAAGATAGAGAGTAGTAGATTAGTGGTTACCAAGGGCTAGAAAGGGGGGGAAATGAGTATTGGCTGCCAATAGGTAAGGGGTTTCTTTGGGGGATAATAAAAATACAGGAGTGAGCAAAAGTAGGTTAAAAATAAATAAATAAATAAAACAAGAATGAACTGTGTTTTTAATTTTGCTCATACTTGTATTTTGGAATTAGATAGTTGGTGATGGTTGAGAATATGCTAAAACCCGTTGACTTGTACACTTCAAAAGAGCAAACTTTATGGTATGTGAATTATAGCTTAATAAAGATGTTCTAAAATTTTTAATTGCCATTTAGGAGCTAGTTAGGCACTTAATGAAATATAACTACTCTTTGTAGAACACTCAATGACCTAATATTGTAATTAGGTATAAAATGGAGAAAACCATATTTTTTTGCAGCCCAATTACTATGTCTCTCTCCACACATGCCCTTCTCCTGCCAAAACCCCCTCACTCTATCAAAAAAAGGGGGGGCTGTTTGGATGGGCAAATATTTTGATAGATCTCCAGAGATAAAAAGTAAAAACATTATATACTGGTTGTTTTGAGCCAATACCCATGAAAGAATAGATGGTCACTGGCCATCTTTCTAAGAAGATGAGTTCCTCCCACTGAAGGGCTTTGGTTTTGAGAGAGCTATTCTAGCTGAGGACCTAAGTTGAATTACTATAAAAATATAGGAATTTCAGAGACTAAATTCAGGGCAAGGAGAAGGGGGAGAGAGAAGAGAGGAGAGAGGAGAGAAGGAGAGAGGGAGAGGGAGAGAGAGAGAGAGAGAGAGAGAGAGAGAGAGAGGGGTAACATTGCTAAAACATCTAGAAAGGGACTTTGGAACTCAAAGGTGTCTCATGAGGACACAGATAATAATGAGGTGAAGGCCTAGGGTGGGGCAGGAGCTGGATGGAGGGGGGCTGGGGGGAAAATAAGGGGAGACATCCATAATACTCTCAACAATAAAGAAAGAAATGTTGCTGTGAAGTATATAAATCCCCTTCAGTACTGCATAACCACCACCATTGGTAACATTCAGTACAATCTGCTTCACTGACTAACGTTTGTGTAATTGGACCTGCTAATTGGGGATGTGAGGAAGTGCTGAGACTGGCCTCCGGGTGAGCTCAGAAAGAGAACTAACTCATCCTCATCAAATTTCCAGAGGCATGGAGCTCACAACAGGAGTGCACTGACTTATAAGACAGTGAATTTACATCACTGAGACTTACAGACAGAGTTGGGTAACTTTGGGCTGAAAATGGCATAGAGATGGGATTAGATATCAACTAGATGGTCGAACTGGACCCTTAAAATCCCTGCCACCTGTGTTAAGGGTGATTCTAACACATTATATATTAATCCAATTTTAAATCAAAACACATGTATAAGCACCTTTTATAATTCAAGGTGCTGTAAATTGTATCAGAAAGTTCTGGAAGATTTAATGAGTCCTTATCTAATGCCCATGCAATTATTTGGAAATCTAGAGAATATAAAGGGAAGATCTATTGGCTTATTCTATTTGCTTTACAACCAACTTAGTGTAAAAAGATATATTATCTAAAATCTTCTGCAGAGATGAGAGAGAAATTAAGTATGTGCTAAGTGCTCAAGATGAATTTCTCATAGGTTGATGCTATTATTATCCCTATGTAAATGATGAAGAAACTAAGATTCAAAGAAATTAGGAAGCATGTTCTAAATTACACAAAACTTGAGCCAGAATGGGAAGCCAAGTCTAACTTAGATGCCCGTTTCTAGCCATGAGTGTGACCCTTAGGGATCAACTACGATGAACAGTCATTCCTCTCTGTTAACTCCTGTCTGTAAAGGAGCAGTTTGGTATCAAAAGAATATTAAGACTTGGGCTGTTTAACCAAAATGATGAAACACAAATAAGGGAAAGAGAAAAATTGGGAATATATGGGGAGAAGAAAGGAGAGGAAAATTCCCCAGTTACTATTTCTTATCTGGGGCCACCTCATGCCATGCAGATAGTTTGAATTTGCTTGTGATGTCAGGTGCATGATTACAAATTCTCCAGGGAACTTTTTTCTCCCAGCCAAAGGTTAATATCTTCCCACAGAGGCAGACTACTTTGTAGCCAACACGTTCTTTGAAAGTCTCTTTAGACAACCATTATATATATCGCAATAAACTCCAAATGTAAATATATCTTTATTAAGTAAAGAATTAAGTGTTTTTTTAAAGGAACTAAAATAAAGATAAGTAACTACTCAAGAAAAAATATTTGCCAAAAATATAGCACTGAAAATTTTACTATCATTTCCATATAAATACTTCAGAATCAAGCATTACATAATAAAAGTAATTTTAAGAGTCCATACAAAATGTGAAGAAAAACTCCAAGACTAGGCAGTGGTTCTCAACCTTCTGGCCCTTTAAATACAGTTCTTCATGTTGTGACCCAACCATAAAATTAATTTCGTTGCTACTTCATAACTGTAATGTTGCTACTGTTATGAATCGTAATGTAAATATCTGATATGCAGGATGGTCTTAGGCGATCCCTGTGAAAGGGTCGTTCGACCGCCAAAGGGGTCGAGACCTACAGGTTGAGAACCGCTGCTCTAGAGGTTAAAATTAAAAAAAAACAAAAAACAATTACAGTTCATGAAAATAAATCAACATAATAAAATAGGCATCCTCCTAGTAATAAAAAATGATAGTAAAATAAAACAAGATAACATTTCTTCTATTAAATTATTCCTCAAAAGGTTTAATGTGATAGCCTAAGCTGGAAGCAATGGTAAAACTGGGAGAGCATGTATCTCTGAGGGCATTAGAAAGCAATTTGACCAGAGACATGAAAAACACCATTCATTCCTCCATTCATTCATTAAGAAAGAAAAGCTGTACTGCATGCATTCTATTTGCCACACTGCACTAGGCACTTGGGAAGCAGAGGCAAGTCTAACAGATTTCCTGCCCTCGTCAGGTTTTAAATCATTGGGTTTAGAGTAGGTGAAGAGAAGAAAGAGAAAGAAGAAAGGAGTGAAGGGGAAAAGAAGAGAAAGAAAAAAATGAAACAAAATGTTATAGATAATATGTAGAAGTATATATGGTATACCTATGTAGATATACATGAATATGCATATGGTGCAGTGGAGATATAAAGAAAGAAGGGACTAGTTCTACTTGATAAAGTCAGAAAAGTCTTCATAGAAGAAACAATAGCAGATTTAAGTATTTAAAATACTAGAGGCCCGGTGCATGAAATTCATGCAGGGGGCAGGGGGGATCCCTCAGCCCGGCCTGCGACACAAGCGTTTCTTTCCCCCCCACCCCCACCCCTGCCCACCCCCACCCCTCGCCACTCTGTGCCCACTGCCCAGAGGCCCTCTGCAGCAGGGGTGGAACGCTTGCCTCATCGCCATGGCTACGAAGCAAGCATTCTGCCAGGCCGCTCATGCAGTCCACTCTCAGCGGCTGCCCCTCTGGGACTGGGGGAGTCAGGCGGGCTGAAAGGACTGGGCACCACCATCTTGTGGATGGGTGCCGCCATCTTTGTGATGGAGTGACAGTTAATTTGCATATCGCCCTTTTATTAGATAGGCTGTTTGTCATCTGTTAGATTAAACTATGAGGCAGAAGGTAAACAGAGGCTTCAGTGTGAAGACAGCATCCAGGTAGGGGAACTGAGTATGTCCTTGAGGACAATATGCAGCATGAAGCAGAAGGGGGTGTTGTGAGTCTGGCAGGTGGCCCTGCGTGGCTGAAGGATGGACAACTGGAAGGACAGGTGAGAGATGAGCCAGGGTTCACGATGGACATGCTGAG
Organism: Myotis yumanensis; assembly: GCF_028538775.1. Taxonomy (NCBI): domain Eukaryota; kingdom Metazoa; phylum Chordata; class Mammalia; order Chiroptera; family Vespertilionidae; genus Myotis; species Myotis yumanensis. Next base: position 18,699,717 of record NW_027223766.1, read on the forward strand.
AGTCAGTGCTGTGCTGACCTCTACGGATTTCATGCTAGCAGCTGTGCCTGTCAAACTGGCCTGAGGTTACATATATATTGAGTTATGTCACAAAGAAAGTCACAGAGTCATAGCATATCTTGGGGGCATGTCTGTTTTACGTGAAGATTTCAGAAAGAGAATTATTTGATGTTAGAACCAACACAGATACATAATTGAGTGGATTGGACAATCATGAATTTTTCAAGTGAAGCAAAGATTTTGAAGAACTTATGGACTTACCGTCTATGTTGGCCTTGACTGTTAGGAGTATTCTGATGGAAAAGTTTGACAAACACTGGATAATTAGAAACCCTTAAAGGGAGGTATAATTAGGAGCTTTTAAAGCCAGAAGTAAATGACTGATCTCTGAGTGTCACTTGAGCAGGAGTGTCAGCCAAAGACGGGTTAGTAAACTACAGCAGGACCATAAGCCAGGAGGGCGTGGCAAGGATGTAGAGTGTGGAAGCAGCAGCATTCACTTACATCCCAGTGAGATGTAGACAATGAGTTTCAGAGGGAAAAGTAATGAGTCTAGGATGACTCTATTCTGGCTAGAGTGACAAGTGGACAGAGGCATCATCTACCATGATTTGGCATTTGTGAGAGGTGAGGATTTGATGGCAAATACGCATCTACTTTGAGCAGTGGATGTGGATGCTGGTGGGATTCTAGGGGAAGATGTACAATAGGTAACTGGATGTAGACATGAATGATTGACAAAGTTCTAGTCTTATCACATAGGTTTGAGGGCCCCTAACACATAAGGAGAAGTTGAAGCTTTGGGGACAGATCAGATGGGTACACATGGACAGTGAAAAGAAAAGACAGTCAAAGCAGAACCTTAAGCCTATATATAACCTTTGGTCCAAGCATCCCATTTTGATAATACATTATAAGGAAAGAGAAAGAGATCCTGCTGACCATTGTATCATTTATAATAATAAAAGACTGAAAACAACCCAAATGTTGAACTGACAGTTGTTAAATAAATTAATATAAATTCATTTGGTGAAAATTTAGGAAACCATAAATATGGATAAAATCACTATAAAAATAATTAAAAGCATATGATATACTATTGAATCTAATTCTGGCTATAACTTTTTCACTGTGAACACAATTCTATAAAAGAATATAATGATTCTGTATGTACATGTGACAGATATGTGTATGATATATACACATTCACATACTAACACGGGGGGGGGGGGGGGGGGGAAGACTAGGAAATAAAATGCCAAAATGCTGGTATCAGAGGATTAGTGTTGTGTTTCCTTCTTTTAGATGTTTTCTAAACTTATTTTACAATTTCATTGTAAGGAACAGATTTGGCTTTACTAGTATGCACTCTGAGTTTTTTTTTTCCTATGCAAACTGCAAGTGATTAGCCAAATGACAAATAAACATAAATTTTTTAAAAGCTGCATATAATGAAATGAATCCCAGAGATAAATACCACTTAAGTCTATGCTCTTGTTGACACTCTTGAGACTTCAGGTTACGTGACCCTACTGTAGCACTGAGAATTTAGCAAAACTCAACAGCGCCACAGGAGTCATTCAGCAAGTATTTATTGAGTACCTGATATATGTATGCAGGTACTCTGTATGGATGCTACTTTGGGACATTTCTTTAGCTCAAAGAAGCAGTTTCTTAATTTTCTTCAAGTACATTTTTCTCTACCTGTGTTCAAAATACACTTTAAATAGAAACACTTTTTCTGACCATCTAATTTGAATCTATTGATATTCTTATGAATTTATTCTGTTAAAGACCGAAAGAAAGGGGCTAAAATTTGAAGGAAATGAGAAAACAAGAAATTCACATTCCTTTGAGAGCGGAAATGGGTACAACTTCTGTGAAAGGGTATTTGGCTATGTCTACAAAATTAAAAAATACACATCCTTTTGACTGAGTGATACAGTAATTCTACTTTTAGAAATGTGTCCTATTGCTATAGTCACATATCTAGAAAAACACACATGTACAAGGATACTCATCACAGCACTCTTTACAACAAAAGATTAGGGGCTTCCCAAGTGTCCATCAACAAAGGACTAGTTATGTAAATTACAATTATACAGTAAAATAGAAATAGCCAGAATTACACAGCTGCTTTATGTACTCAATGAAAAAATCTCCAGGATTACACACATACACACAGAGTTGAACAAAGCAAGGTTTAAAATTAAAATATATAAATAATATTACTCTTTGTGTAAAAAAAGAGTTTTTTTAAAGATAGACATGATAAAACTGGCCTTTTGCTTATAAATGCATAGACTAATGCATAATACAGGAAAGGAATAAAAGTGATTGCTTCTGGGGAAAAGAAATTGATGGCTAGGCAAATGAAGGGGGGATCAATTTACATGGCACAACCAGGCCCATACATTGGCCACTCAAAAAAATTAAAAACTATAAAAATAAGTCAACAATCATTTCTAAAATTAAATTAAAATATAATTTTAACTAAAATCAAGCTTCAGAATGCACTATCACCATTCAAAGCACTTCTCCTTTCATATTAGTTTTTGTTATTTAGCTTAATTAGTTATTAGTAAAACGTGGGGGAGTGAGACCAAAAAGAGGCAGATCATGGGTCTATGAAGAAGTCATGCTATACACTTCCCATCACCATTCCTCATTGACCCCACTCACCACCCCCACCAAATGGAATGGGGGTGGGAAATGCAAGGTTAGAGTTCCCACTTAATTACATATCATCTAATTCAATAAACACCAAAGGCACTGCCTTCCACCCCTCTGGCTTCCCTATTATTTCTCTTGATATTCCCCTGGAATATGAAATAGATCAAGAGAAAAAGTGTTACACTCATACAAAACATTTTGCAAAAATTTGTTTTATTATGTAGAGAAATAGAAAGTGTACATCCGCAAAAAAATATTTTAATTCATGTGACATATTTCATTAGAATACAAGAATTGTTTTCTTACACTGGAGTCTATTTAAAATGAGGTTTAAATGCATGCCATTCTAAGCCTGTGTAATTTTGAGAAAGAGATTCCAGAATGGCCTTCCAGCAAGTTCCATGACAAAAAAAGCACTAATTATCTCGTTCATCATCCTTAGATTAGGAAGGTGTGTTGGCAACAATCAAAGACAAAGTAGTAATATGATTCAAAACTATTGATTCCCTTTTATTATTTGTTGCCATTCTCAGGTATAGTCTTATTCTTGGGTATAATCCTATTTACATATATTTTGAAGATATGCCAGAAACCTAGATTTTTTGTGATTTGGGCTCTTGTGTGAGTTCTTACCTTTATTATAACCTTCAATTATAATAAAACTGACCTTCAGATATAAAACACAAATGGAAGTTTGATGTGACAGACTAAGAGGGACCTTGCTGTAGGGCAGATTGATTCACTCAGTAAATATTTATCGAGCCCCTGCTATGAACAAAGCACAACTCCAGGCAAATAGCACTATTCAGTCCTTGTTCTTGGGAACCAGCAGCCCAGTGAGGGAGCCTGGCGTGTAAACAGCCAGCTGTGATCTGAGGCCCATGAAAGCTGACAACTGGAGGCGGGAGTGCCTGGCCCACAGACGAGAGAGGAATGGGGAATTCTGCTGGGGTGAGAGTGGGCAAGCAGCAGACAGGCGGCTTTGGAGCTGAGCCTTCCAGGCGTGGAAGGAGCTGGACAATCCTGGCTGAAGGAAGAGGAGAAACAAAGGCAACGAGGTGTGGGAGGGACTGACAGAATACGAACTGGCTCTGGGAGGGGTGGGGTTGCGGCTGCTTAGGGGGTATACAGAATAAAACCAAAACGTGAGCCGCAAAGGGGCCCATCAGTCGGGGCTTGGACTCCATGCTGAGGGGTCTGCACAGATGTTGTTGCCCATGAGAAGCTAAGGAGAGTTTGGGGAGTGCGTGGAGGAATGACATACTATATTTGTGCTGTAGAAAAGCAGTCTGAGAGCATGATGAAGGATGGATTAAAGCGTGTGGTGATAGGGAGACCCACTGAAAGGCCATGGTGAGAGATTAGGAATGCCAACATTAGGTAGGGGCAGAGAAGAGAGAAAGGAGCTGATTCTGGAAGGCAGAGCCATGGGACACGGTGCCTGACTTGGGGGGAGGGGGGGGGGAGGTGGAGAGGTAGGGACACTGTGGTAGTTAAAGAGGATTCTAAGCTCTTTAGCCAGAAAATTAAAAATTAAAAAATCCTCCATATATCCAGTTAAAGGGCTTTGACCTCAAAACCAAAGAATGTCAATAGAGAGAAAAGAGAACAAGAAGAATTTTCTGGAAGCATCCTCTAGTCTGAATCATATTGATAAATTTATTAGCTTATTTAATAAATCTTTTAGGGACAGTATACTAGGCTCAGGAGATACAAGAAAAGGGCACAATTCCTGCCCTCAAGAAGATGGATGGTTGCCGAAACCGGTTTGGCTCAGTGGATAGAGCGTCGGCCTGCGGACTGAAGGGTCCCAGGTTCGATTCTGGTCAAGGGCATGTATCTGGGTTGCGGGCACATCCCCAGTAGGAGATGTGCAGGAGGCAGCTGATCGATGTTTCTCTCTCATCGATGTTTCTAACTCTCTATCTCTCTCCCTTCCTGTCTGTAAAAAATCAATAAAATATATTAAAAAAAAAAAGAAGATGGATGGTTTTAGTAAAAATACAATCACATCAAACTGTGTAGAGATAAATAAAGGGTGCTTATAAGAGTGTATTAGTGTCCTTCTGCCGCTCTAACAAATTACCACAAATGTGGTGGCTTAAATCAACACAAATTTGTTTTCTTACTGCTCTGGAGGCCAGAAGTCCAAAATGGATTTCATCAGGCTGGAGGTGGGGCAAACCACACTCTCTTGGGAAGGGGGGGGGGGAGGGTCGCGGTGGGGGATAATCCATTTCCTTGCGTTTTCCAGCGACTAGTGGCCACCTGTATCCCTTATCTTGTGACCTCTTCCTCCACCTTCAAAGCTAGCAACATAGCACCCTTTCTCTGACTCAGCGTCCCCCTGCTCCTGTCAATTAGCCCTCTCTTCTGTGTATAATCAAATGTCCCTCCTATGAGTATCCTATAACTATTAATTTATCACATCTGCAAAGGCCCTTTCTCATAAAAGGTGGGCATTCCAAGATTCTATGGATTAGGACCTGGCAGTCTGTGGGAGTTGTTATTCAGCCAGCCACAAGGAATATAGAGAAAATGCCCCTAATCTGGGCCCTTTATCTGGAAGGCAGTGGTTGGCCATAGGAAAGTTTTAGGCAAAAGAATTACCCATTAAGATTTTCATTTTAGTAAAATTGATTCAGGATTTCTGAAGAAGCAGATTAAGAAGAGCCTAGAACCAGGGAAACCCCTACAATAATCCAGGAGAGTTCTGACTAAGACACTATTAGTTGGGTTGGGTGTACTTGAGAGAAATTAAAACAATGCTATCAACAGCTCTTCGTAGACTGTTGGTTGCAGTAAATGACTTCTGATTTGGGCAATCAGGAGCCCTATCCCGAGTTTATAATACAAGAGCAGAAACAGATTTGGGAGGGGGCTGGGGGTCTGTAGGCAGGGATGGAAATTTGTATCTAAGGAAAATGTATTCAGAAAAATGAAACAATTTGCTTTCCAGCTAAGTTTTAGATTGCAATCTTCTTACAGACTGCCTCTAAGAACAAAAACAAACATCAGTTAAGCCACACAACATTTATTACTGAATTTTACCCTCACATCCTCAGAACAGAATCTAAAGATTTTAAGGAAAAGTAAGTGTGCAATTACATTGGATTTTTTTTTTTATTCTGGACTAGAACCACAAACTGTCGATGCTGCAAAGTCTTAGCAATCATTTTCTAGCCAATAGTTCTCAGCTTTGTTTTCCCCACTACCATGTACCCAAATGATGGTGAGAGCACACTCCTGTGCTGACTTCCAAGCACACCCACTCTAATTGACCATTCCTCTCCCCCGTTACAAGAGTACTAGTATATGAGAATAAATTAAGAGTTATTAATCAGGACAACTAAATCAATTATTTTAAATAATTTTATAGCATATAACTAGCTGCTGTGTGACACCCCACACACACAACGTATAGCAACACACCACCACGTGAGAACCACTGATTGGGGTCCTGGTCCACCCAGGACAAATGCAGCCGGAGCAGTGACACACCTGTCACTGAGCTCAGCAGTAGCACAGCTCTTACTGGAACCTGGTCTTGTGATGTTCGGGCCATTGCTGCTTCTAGCACCCCTTTCTTCTCCAGTTTTTCTCTAAAGACCACTACCTACCTCATTTTACCATTTAGGGGAACTAATGTTCATACAAGCAACAAAACCTTTGGTCCTTTGTTTTTTTAAATAAAATCCCACATTTTGAGTTCCATCCATCTTGAGTACCCCCAAGTCTCTTTGCCATGACAGTCTCCCCAGGGCTGCTAATCCCTGTACTCCCTTTCCCTCCTCTATGTTCCGTGTACTTGGTCTGCACCACACACTTTACAGTTGTATTCTAGGTATCTACATTGCCTTGTCCTCTAATTTCCTCTCATGTGCGCGTCTTGTCTCCTGTCTAGATTTATGAGGTCCTTGTAGAGTTTCGCATCTCAGTACTCAACAACTGAAGAGGTGATGTATGGTGTGGAAGTTAAATTGCTGAAATGCTCAGAACAGAGATGTATGCTGCTCTAGTTGACAGGACTCCAATCTCTCCCTCTGCACTGCAGAGGTCTGTTATATATTCTGCTCTTGTTCTGCATGTGAAGCTGGCAAAGAGAATTTTGTCTCAGCTCCAGAAACAATATTTAGGCTCTCATAAACTAAGGGAAGACGAATCACCCTTAGATGATCATGCTCCTAAAACCTAAAGTTTTAGAATTGATGCTTCTTGTCCCTTTCCGTTAGAAGTCTGTTTTATCATAGTGTCCTAGATATTGAATCCTTTTCTTGATGTTTTTTACTTGTTTCCTTAAAATACTGTCTGGTGCTTTCATTTTCTGCTATCTTGATCTTCTGTAGTACAGCAAATATTTCGGATCAGAATCTGCGTAATTGAGACTAGATCTGGACAGGACTCTTCAAACTGTGTACCCAGCATGGCTGCTTAAAATTCCAAAGGCACTTAGAGTTCAGTAATGTTTGTGAGCTGTTCCTCTACATTTTAGTAAAGCATGAATAGTGTTCCCAAAGGCTGTAAATAAAATTAGATCATTTTAGTGGCTTTCTTTCCACCTGAGTTAATTAATTTCCATCTTGGAGGCCCCGCTAATCATATTCTGTTTCTGTTTTTAAAGACAGGGTTGGTATAGATGAGTAAGGCAAAAATTCCGAGAAAAACACAGGCAGAGAGAAGTTTGACTGTGTTATCCCATTCTGCTGAATCAATACTTAATCTGTGGTAAATAACATTGGCCCGATTCCAATCCACAAAGTAAACCATAAAATGCTATAGTGTATTCCATTGCCTAATGTGCTTCTCAGGCAAACAGCATTAGATTGAGGCATGGCCCTTCTTAATATTATACAGTTTAGCTTGTGCATGATAATTAGGAAATAAAGTGCTGTTTCATTTTATTATGTGCCCAATATTGATCAAACACTGTGCTAGGCCCAACAAGTAGGGAAATGGGTATGCACACAATTTTCACACAGAATACTATGCTTTATGACAAATGCAGGTAAATGGTGTTATGTAGAATGGTGTAACATGTTCTTGGGTTGGATAACTCAACATAATAATATCCTTCCAAAATCAGTATAAATATAATGCAATGCCAATTAGAATCTCAATAGGGCTTTTCATTTTGTTTTCAGCTCTTGAGAATTGATTTTAAAAGATAGTAAAGTTTATATGATCTAAATAAATAGACTCTTAACCTCCATATCCTTCCTACCCGTGTAGCCCTCTAACTTCCAGGAAGAACGGGGAAAGATTCTTTATCTGTGAAGCCCACTTTTGGTGCAGCTTGAGAGGCTGTGGGCCACAGGCTGGGCTGGAGTAAAGCTGGTGGCTTAGTCGGGTACTCATTTGGAGAACTCAGGACACCTGAAGAGTACCTACACCCAACACTGGATCGTGTTTTAATGGGTGACGGCTGCATTCTCCCTATGTTAGAAGGATCCTAATGAAAGGAACTGCTTTGTAAGTTCCTAGAGGTCTAGTTGTTCAGAATCCCTAAGGTTAGAAATTTATTTCCCTATGGGAGTAGGACCTTAACCTCATGTACTCAGAAGGGGACGGTATAACTGTGGAATTTCTTAGGAATATTCATGTAGTTAAAGCTGGGGGGAAAGCAGATAAAAATGTTTATTTTTTTATATTCATTAATAAATGCTCTTGTGCCTGGAGATGAAAATAAATAAATAAATAGACTCTTAAAAGGCAATAAACTTGGGGGGCGAGGAGGACAGTTAGGGGAACTTGTCTTGCCTGATATCAGAGCATTCTGTAATGCTAATATAGATTGATAGGGTAACAATATGGAAATAGACAAATAGATCAACAGAATAGACAGAGAATCTAGGAATAGATCCACACATGCAGTAGACTTTAATATATGATCAAAGTATTGTTTCAATTCACTGGAAAATGATAAAATATTTAATAAATGATACTGACAGAACTGGCTATCCATATTTTTAAAACTGAAAGCATAGCCGTATGTTACATATGTATAAAAAATCCAGAAGAATTAAAGACTTGGAAGAAAAAAATAAAATGATAAAAAGTCTTAGAAGAAACTCAATACATTACCTATAATCTCTAAGAATAGGGAAAACTTTTTTAACCAACACAAAAAACCCAGAAGTGATTTTTTTTAAAGGACAGTGGTTATATAAAATTTTAGATGTCTAAAATGATTAAAGTTACCATAGACAACTGAATAGAAAAATTATAAATTTGAGGATAAAATGCAATGCAGATGACAGACAAGTATGTATACAAAGCTCTTTTATAGATGGGTAAGAAAAAGATAAACAACCCAAGAGATAACATGTGCTAAGGACATGAGTAAGCAACTCAGAGAAGAGTCCAATTGAAATAAACATAGAAATCAATGCTCAAACATACTTATAGTAAGGAATAAAAATTACATTCTTGCCATCAAAATGGCAAATGTCAAAAGGTGATAAAAATTGATGGGAATATAGTCAATAACATTGTCATAACAATGTATGACATCAGATGAGAACTAGACTTAGGGTGATCACCTCATAAGGTCTATAAATGTCTAATCACTGTCATACATCTGAAACTAATGTAATATCTGTCTTTGTAGGTGATAAACTTAAAAGGTATTATTGGGAGGAATTAAGGAAATACAGAAATCTTATACACTGCTTATGGAAATGTAAATAGTAAAAATCTTGGTAAGCAATCTGGTGAAAATCTATGAAAATGAAAAATACAAACTTAAGGTTAAGGGGTACAGGTCAGGGGTAGAACATTTAACTGCAGATCAAAAACACAATCCTTTTAGAACTTTAAAATTTTGAATCATGTGACCTTAACACCTACATATATATATATTTTTTCTTCAAGTCATTGTCCTATGCCTATACATCTGTCCCACAGAAATAAGAGTCCTCACATGTAAGGACATGTGTACTATAATACTTACTGCAGCATTGCTTCTGTCAAGTCAGTCGTAATGTGCCCTACTTTTTATGTTGCAGTATTGTTCATCATAACAAAGAGAGAAATAAACGCAATCCCTTGCAATAGGCAGGTGGGAGACTAAATTATGATATAACCACAATGGAATTTAAAAGAATGAATTCAAGTTGACACGAATGGAGTTCCACAAACTAGCATTGAAGGAGATAGCAAGTGGCAAGAAACTATATGATTATGATCCTGTTTTATGACCAAAAAATAGCTCCTATAAAAATGAACACATACCTATATAAAAATACATATATGCAAGGGTACGTGAATACATATATACACAGTTACAGTTGTGAATGTTCACAAACTATATTAACAACTGCACTCACTTGTTAACATAGGTTACCTGAAGGTTAGTTGACAGTGGGAAAAGCAAGTGAAAAATACATTTTTAAAAAGACTACAATGATTGAAAATAAATAAATGGAATATGATCCCACTTAGTTAAATTTAAAAGATATAAATGAAAAAAAAAACACAGGAAATGAAAAAAATAAAAATAAAAACTGGCCATGGCCGATGTAGCTCAGTTGGTTGTAGTATCAGCCCACACACCAGAAGGTCGTGGCATGTACCTAGGTTGCTGGTTCAATCCCCAGTCAGAGCACAAACAGAAAGCAACCAATTTCTCTCTCTCTCTCTCTCTCTCACTCTCTCTCTCTCTCTCTCTCTTTCTCCTCCTCTCTCGCTCCCCCCTCCTCTCTCTCTAAAATCAAATATTTTTAAAGAAGAAAAATAACAACTGAATTTATGTGACAATAACTATGACTTCCCCAAGTAATGCTAACTAGAGGATCCAGCTGCTTTCTTTTAAATCAATTTCCACAGAGGACAGTTTCTGCAAAATGTAAAATAAAACCAAATTTATCTATGCTTTCTGGGTTTATTTTTTCCCTTAAAAAACTTTTTTAAATTTCCCCTTCTAAAAAGTATCAGAGAAATGCAAATTAAAGCCACAATGAGGTACCACCTCACACCTGTCAAGATGGCTACCATCAATAAACAAACACCAAGTACTGGTAAGGATGTGGAGAAAAGGGAACCCTCATGCCCTGTTGGTGGGAATGCAGATTGATGCAGCCACTATGGAAAAGAGTATGGAGATTCTTCAAAAAATTAAAAATAGAGCTACCATACGACCTAACAATTCCACTTCTGAGTATCTATCCAAAGAAAATGGAGACACTAATTCAAAAAGATGTATGCATCCCAATATTCATTACTTACATGCAATAGCCAAGATATGGAAGCAACCTAGGTGTCTACTGATAGGTGACTGGATAAAGAAGATGGGTATGTACATATATACAATGGAATATTACTGGCCCATAAAAAATGAAATCTTGCCATTTGTAACAACAATAATATACTAGTATCTAGGAAGTATTAAGCTAAGTGAAATAAATCAGACAGAGAAAGATAAATACCATATGATTTCATTTTTATGTCAAATCTAAAATAAAAAAAAATCAGACTCACAGATACAGAGAAGAAAACAAACTGATGGTTGCCAAGAAATGGGAATGGACAAAAAAGGTGAAGGGGATTATCATGGGGACGTAATGCACAGCATAGAGAATATAGTCAATAACATAACAATTTTTTACAGTGAGAGATGGTTACTTTATAAGGTATGTAAATGTTGAGTCACTATGTTATACACCTGAAATTAATGAATTACCATATGTTAACAATACTTTAATAAAAATAAAAGTAGACATCTGATATATTTACTTGTACTACTTTTCTGTAGACATAATATTGCTGGGTCTTATTTATTTTTCTATATAAAAATGTCAGTCATTTTATTGGCAATTTTTATCTGTTAGCATTTTTCATAATAACTTATATGTTAATCATTAACATTTATTTCTGCCATCTTAACTTCTGTTCTTTATTTTTGAATGTCTTATTTTTTCTCTATTTCCTGTTGAATAGTTCTAAGTTACTTATGTTTGCTGTGAAATTTGTGTTCTATTTTTCTTCTTATGGATATTCCTAACTTATTAAGATCCATGCTTAGATTTGTTTTTCTCCATCAATTTCTATACTTCATCAATAGCTATATCTCCTTTGAGAAAGACACCAAACACTTAGCATGCTTTTACTTCTGGTTCCCCACCCTCCATCATTCCCTCACTTTGTTATATTCTAGAATTTGATACTCGATCATTATACTTATTTTCCCCTTGGGACATTGCTTATTTAGACAACAGATCTTACTGAGTTGCTTACTCTCCAGTAATTCTTATCATTCTGATGGAATACTTTCTTCAAGAGTGTTTACAAATTGTGTGTGTATAATATGCCTTCTGAGGCCTTTTATGCCAGAAAACATCCTTATTTCACTCTCACATTTCAGTGAGTTCAGTTAAATATAAAAGTTTAGATTCAAATTTCTTTTTAAAAAATACTTAGGCCTGGCTGATGTGGCTCAGTGGATTGAACATCATCCTATGCACCAAGAAGTCACTGGTTTGATTTCCAGGCAAGACACATGCCCGAGTTGTGGGCTCGATCCCCAGTAGGGGGGTATGCAGGAGGTGGCCAATAAATGTTTTTCTCTCATCGATGTTTTTATCTCTCTCTCTCTCTAAAATCAATAAAAACATATTTTAAAAATACTTTGGAAATATTACTCTAGTGTTGCTATTAAGAAGGTAAATGTGAATCTAATTCTTGTTCCTTTATAGATGACCTACTTCTGTCTCCTTGGATTTGTTTGTTTTTAAATTCTACCTGAAGGTGTCAAGGAGTTAATATTTTCCCTTTAAATTCTCTTGTTTGGTGAACAATAAGTTCATTCAACCTTTTTCTAATTGTGGGGAAATTTCAATTAGCAGTACTTCAAATATTTAACTTCTGTTTATTTTTTTCTTTCAGGGCCCCTATTAATCAAATGTTGACACATATTCCATTTTTTATAACATTTAATTTTTCTCCCAGTTCTTTGTTTCTTCTTGATGCCTCTGGGAATGTTTCAAAACCCACTCCATCTCATTAACTCATTCGTCAACTGTATTCAGTCAACCCAGGAATTTTAAATTTCTACTATATCTGATTGGATCTTTTTTATAACTTCTTCTATCTGTTCATTGTTTCTAATGCCCTCCTATAGTCCCTTGAGAATATTTATTAGGATTATTATAAATTCTTGTTTCTCTAGCTCATTAGTTCAGCTCCCTCTGGATTTAGTTGTTCAGTTGTGACCTCTCCTTCCAGTGCTTTACATCAGTGTTCGCCAGGTGCCTATTTTTCCTTCTCCTTCTCCCAGCTCCATCCATAACCCACTTGCTTCTGAGGCATCTCCAGAATTAGACTCAACAGAGGAAAACCACAATTGCTTTCAGTTCCCCATCTTGACTCTCCTAGATAGCAGAAACTAAACCGACTGCCCTCAAAATTTAGTCTGATTTAATGTGGTTGTCTTTTTGTGTTCAGTAGAGTTAGACAATGTCACAGGACCACCAAACATTTTCCATTTGTTTATGAGAAGAGTTATAGTTTTCTAGGGGTATTAGAGGGATAATAATGGCTCAGAATGGCAAATAACTATGGGAAACGTAATTTATTTCCAAAATGTCTTGGATCCTTAATACTTTGTGATTGTTGCAGTAAATCTTACTTTCCCTCCTCCTCTTCATAGACCTGTATAACATGATTTTTCATTTCAAAAATTATCAAAATTTAGTTTGTTTTTTCAAGATTTAGTTTTGAAGGTTTTTTAACTGAACACTATCAAACCCCCAAGATTGGCTTTCCAAGACCTGTTTGGATATTGCTGATATAAAAATATAATAGAAATTGGTTTGGCATGTTCTATGGAATTATTTGTCTTGCTTCCATGTTTTTGATACATCAATATTTGTATCTCACAAGACACCTGTATAGATACCTAGCCTTTTCTTTTTGACATTCACTTATTTGGCAGATGTTTGTTGAACACTTGCCATACTATTGTTCTCATTGCCAGGTGCCCAGCAAGGACACAGCCCCTACCTTCAGAGCATTACAGTCTAACAAAGGCTCCAGATAAAATGTAGGTTCTGTTAGAGCAGGGATTTGTGTGTGTGTTGTTTTCCAGTGTATCTTGGGTACCTAGAACAGTGTAAATATTGGTTGAATGATCAACAAGTAAATATTTGACACTAATTACCAGTGTGTTGAACATTATGGAGGGAAAGTACAGGTGTTGTGATGAATATAAATAGGAGGCCTTCCCTTCCCTAGGGGATCATATAGAATTAGTTCTCCAACTGATAGAGCTATCTTTAAAGCAGTTCTTTTTCCAGGCTCACTTAAACAATCAGCACCTATTTCCTATTCGGGCCACCCTCCTATTATGCCTGAAGGCTTGAGCCACAGTGGATGTTTCAGTAATCGATTTCTGTAAATGAGAAGTTAGATGGATTGCTTAACAATACCCTATGTGTACAGAAATAAAAGAAAAATCACAATTTAATAATGCTGACTTGTGTTTCTTGCTTCTTGCCCGCCCACTGCCCTACCCCATTTTCTTTTCTAACTGACAGATGAAGGAGCTTCTATGCACCCTTGTGATGACACGTACTGCGGACCGTTCCCGGAATCTGAGCCTGAAGTGAAAGCTGTCGCTAACTTTCTTCGAAAACACAAGAAGCACATTAGGGCTTACCTCTCCTTTCATGCATATGCTCAGATGTTGCTGTATCCCTATTCTTACAAATATGCAACAATCCCCAATTTTAGCTGCGTGGTGAGTATTTGCCTGTGAACATGTGTGCCAGGCTTCTTGCTTCTTTTGAAGATGATTCATGATAATAGCAAACATATATTCTGTGTGTTCTAATGAACATTTTATAATATATGAACTCATTTATTTTTATAATCATAGAAGGGGGGAAACTATTAACCCCATTTTACTGGTGAGGAAACGGAAACCTAGAGAAATTAAATAATTTTACTAAAACCACATGGCTACTAAGTGTCAGAGCCAAGATTCAGCCCCAAGTCTAGCTGCCGGGCTATTGCTTTTAACCCACTGTGCTCTGCTGCTTTTCCGATGCAATCATTTCACCCTGTTTACATTCTCTCCACAGGTTATACAGAAAATGTTAGGATGGATTTTATTAGTGTTACAGTTCTGGTCACATGTACACTTTATTGAGTAAATAACTGCTCATAAATTATGGCCTGACTCATTAATTAAAAGCAAGTTTTCATTTATAAGTGCTATTTATTTTATGCTACTAAGTCTCTGGGCATGTATCTGACAAGTTGGTACTAAGAATGAACAGCCTTTCTGGCATAAGATTACGTAAAAGTGAAAAAGCAGTGTTCCTTTCTCTCCACATCTCAGTAACTCAACAAGCTACCCACTGTAGGCATAATGCCTTGTAAAGTGGGTCTGGTTCAGAGCCTATAGTGTCTAAGGCCTATCAAATTCAAAACCAGGCCAAACTAATGAATAGTGTTAGAAGTGAGGAGGAGAGGTTGGGAGCAGTGATTGAGAAGAGGCATGGGCAAGCTTTTGGGTTGCTGCTGCTATTCTATTCCTTGACCTCAATGGGGTTACATAAGTGCGTGCAATTTGTGATCATTCACTGAGCTGTATGTATGTTATGCTTAAATTTAAAGGGTTTTACAAAAGAGAAGCATCTCCTTTCTCCCTGTATCTTGAACTGCAAATCCTGTGCCAGTTGCTTGGGGTTGTAGGAATTCCTGATCTAGATGCTCAGGACTGGAAGAAATAGGGAACATGTGGAAGACAGAAGGCCTATGGGAAGGCTTGCATTCTGTCTAAAAGAGGAACTTTGTTCTTGGCATCACAAGAAAGAATTCCAAGCAAATGCTCTCAAGAAATATTGTGAATGTGGTCGTTACATTTGATAGTGCTATTGAGAGTGCTATTCTTCAGCTACTCTGAGGGTAGCTGTTGTTACTGGTGTTGACCTGGCATCCTAACCACCTTGTATCACAATGTTTCTATAGGCAAATGTTCAGTCCTTTCTAAATGGCACAGTGTCCCTTTATATGCTCATAACACATTACATGGAGTATGCAATATATTAAAACTATTACATGAGAATGTTCTCCATATTTTGAATTTATCTTCTCTCTAGGAATAAAGCCTGTTTTCTTTTTGTCTTGGGTTGGAGGGTGTAATATAAAGAGTAGATTAGTTTTTCAACCAAGGATAAATTTGCCTCCCAAGGGACAATGGAGAATGTTGGAGACATTTTTGATTGTCACAACAGAGCTGGAAGATGCAATTGACATCTAGTGTGTAGAGGTCAAGGATGCTGTTGAACATCCTACAATGCACAGGACAGCTTCTCACAGCAAAGAATTATCCAGTCCAAACTGTTAGTAGTGCCACTATTGAGAAATCCTGTTAGTGGGTTACATATAAACTAAATCGCTAAAACCAGGATTATGACTCTCAGAAGCTAGGTAGTCTCTGAATGTCAACCAGAAACCATTACATTCTATTCATAGTTTAAATTAAAATTGTTCATAAACATTCCATCAACATGTAGGAGTCTGTGTTTCAGCCAATATTTTTAGGTCATTCATTAAGTTGCTTTAAATATGGAAGTAAAAAAATATATATTCCTGTCTCAGCTGAGGCCCGATACGTGAGGCCTGCATCCTTTTGAACAATTGGAAAGAGAAAGCAATAGAGAAAAGAACTTATATGCATATATGCAAAGCCCATAAATATAGACAATAGTGCAGTGAAGGCCTGGGGGAAGGGAGAGTGGGATGTAAGGGGTCAATAGGGGGAACAAGGGAAATATCTGTAACACTTTCAACAATAAGGATAAATAAAAATAAGATAAACAAAATAAAAAAAGAGGAAGCACTTAAACTCTCTCAAATACATGTCTCGCTGTGCAAGCCGGGAAAAGGGTTCTTTAAAAAATGTACTGAGCCCTAACCGGTTTGGCTCAGTGGATAGAGCGTCAGTCAGCCTGCAGACTGAAGGGTCCCAGGTTCGATTCTGGTCAAATGCATGTACCTTGGTGGCAGGCACAACCCCAGTAGGGGGTGTGCAGGAGGAGGCTGATCAATGTTTCTCTCTCAGTAAAAAAAAAAAAATCAGTAAAATATATTTTTTTAAAAATGTGCTGAAGTTTCCATCTTCTGTGGAAGGATCATATCTAAGCCTCTTATCTACAGACACCCGCACCGAGTGGTAGAAGAGCAGTGAGCCGAAAAGCCTAAAACTATTTTGCGTATGTAGGTAAAAGTGGATATCTGGGTTTTTTCTTCATAGATTTTTCCTTTGGGTTAGTCATGAAATAATGAGGAACGAAGGTCTCTGCACCAGCAGAATGGAGTAATCTCCTAGATGTAGGATGATCTGACCTTTCCATGGAATATTTCTGTGACCGTTGGATAAGATGTTAAAACAGTAGAACATTCTCCATAAAGATACCTCATTATGGTGTTTTACATTCTTTTTCTGCTGGCTCCTGAAAAGGAGAATGTCAGCATCAGTGAGATCAATAATCAATTGTCTGCCAGGTTCTGGAGCCTGGTCCCTGAATAGCCACAAAGGGTGGCATTTGCTACCAATGCTGCTTAATGCGTCCCTGAGGTGAATGAGGACAGCAAGCTGAAGCTGGGTCCAACACACAGCCACGTGGCCCAGAGTGCTTCAACCGGCGTATTCAATTATTCATGGACAAACTGAAACGGGAGAGCTGTATACTGGTTTCAACATACCTCTTTACCTCTCACTGGTCATACAATACTTGCCTAACTCTTTGCTGAAACGTGTACTTTGGACCATTTGAAGTGTGTTCAAGCGTAGTCGGTATCATTCTAGTTCATGTTAGAATATTCACCCTTTAGTATTTTGATTGTGCTGAATATTTTCTCTGGTTTTTGACACTGGTAGGAAGAGTTTCACCTCAAAATTTCTACATCTTGGAACTACTGGCTGGCTCCGCCAGAGGTGTATGTAACTTCAGAAGGCGTGGCGCATTCTGAAACTGTCCCCGTTCCCAGTAGGAATAAACACATAAGACAAGTCATTCTTGCTGAATCAAAGAGCTTCCTAATTGATCCATATGTGTTCTAAATATCTTGTACATCACCACTGAAGTATGTACTTAAGGATCAATAAGATTACGTTGATACTCTTGCTGATCTATGCTTATTCAACATTCATGCAAGACGTATTGATTAAACATCTCTTATGTGAAGGCACATGTCTAAATATTGAGACGAGCCTGCCCTACCAAACATGTTGTAATTTATAGAAATAGGTGTCTCGGAACTAACGTGAAGAAGACAGAAGTCTAAGTCAGCATTAGAAGATAGGAGTACTTATCCACTTATCCCAACTCAATCCCTCCTTGCCGTGTAAGCCCAGCATGCCCATTTCACCTCACTGGGACTTCCTTTTCTCGTCTGTAAAATGTAAATGTTACTGATCACTGGCTCTTAGTGAGGATAAATCAAAGGAAATGTGTTCTAAAACATATTGCAAAATTCAGCATGTGACAAAAAGTAACATAACATTATTATTAAATATGTCTGTTAACTGATGTGTCCATCCTTGTTCTTCAAAGTGGCAACTGATAAGGCTCAAACAACATTCAGTGTTTCCAAAGGTTTCAATGCAATGATGTAAGTCACATAATTTCTCCATTTTTTCCTCACAGGAATCTGCAGCTTATAAAGCTGTGAATGCACTTCGATCAGCATATGGGATACGGTATAGATATGGACCTGCCTCCAGCACCTTGTGTAAGTTTCCTGTGTGTGTTGTGTTAGAGTCATTTATTGAGCCAATATCCTGTATAATGACTTCCCTTTAAAAAAAAACGAGAAAGTGTGTGCCCCCTAACATGAAATTTTTGACTACCAAATTAGCCAAGGAAGATGAAGGGAGTTTATATCTGATTAGTTTTACACTGCTCAACAGAAATCACTGTACCAATTTAAATAAATTTGAAGCAGAGAATATTCTAGTCATGTAGTAATGACTGCCAAGTTGAATTGAGATCTTATGGCAGCAGAAAGTACCAAAATGGGTTCCTTAAGCAATTGTAACCGCCATAAGCCTGGAAATGGGCCTTGGGGAAATCCTGAAGCAATGTTTCAGCATGAACAGAGCTTCCTTTTTATTCCTTTCCTCCACCATTCTTGTTATGAAATTCTATTTCTTACATAGCATCTTCAGCTGAATTGTCCCTTAAAAGGTGATTGAAATATATCTTATTTTATATAAAATAAAGAACAATTGAGAAAGAACTCGGACGAAGAATTGGGACACATGGGTTCTAGTCCTAATTCTGCCACAAGTCAGGGTACAGTCCTGGCCAAGACATTCATCCTGGGCTTCAGTACCCAGAACTGTCCAGTGAGAAATCAGACAAATCATATCTCGTGGCCTTTCAAACTCTGAAATTCATTGACTATAGGACTTGAAAAATCTAGTGAGAAATCCTAAGTATTTGAATGTCCATGTATGCATGTTAAGGTGTAGACACACACAGATTATGTGTATATGTATAAATAGTGACACCTGATTATGCATTATAATAAAGTAGCAAATTTCTCCTGTCTTTAACCATCATTATATTCATAACCATTCACTTTTTTCAGCCTTCAGAAGAAAAGCTTGGTTTGTCAATTAACACTACTTATCCTAATAATGAGAATGTCCTAAGTATCAGAACTTTTTTCACACTCCATGATCATTAGTCTCAGGCTGACCTTTTTGGAACTACTTTTCAATAAAGTCACCCTGAAAGGGGAAATACGGTATTTTTAAAAATCACATTATGAACTTCCAGTCAAGATGGTGGCTCACCTCCTCTCATGACCACATCAAATTACCAATGAATTGTAGAACAGCCCCCCTTGAGAACCACCGGAAGACTAACTGAACAGAAGTCCTATAACTAAGGATACAAAGAAGAAGCCTTGTCAGGCTGGTGTGGCTCAGTGGTTGAGCATCCACCTGTGAACAAGGAGAGCATGGTTCGATTCTGGTCAGGGCACATGGGGGCATGCAGTAGGCAGCTGATCAATTATTCTCTCGCATCATTGATGTGTCTATCTCCCTCTCCCTCTCTCTTCCTCTCTGAAGTCAATTTATATATGAATTTTAAAAAGAAGTCTCTTATAGACTGGTAGGAGGGGCAGGGACACAAAATGGGCTGGTCCCACACCCATTTTGTGGAGGTTACAAATCAGAAAGGATATCTTGGCTGCAGAGGTGCCCCCTGAGGAGGGAAAGCTACCAGCCCCTCAGAGGGCTCCCCAGCCCAGAGCACCAGGGCCAAGAAGAGGAGTCCCCACCACCTGTGGCTGTGAAAATCAGCAGGGATCTGTCCAGGTGGGATGGAGGGCTGCTCTAGATCCAGGCATCCTCTTAAAAGGCCTGAGCACAGACTCACAAACACTCACCCTAAATCACAGGGAAGGCACAGCAGCTGGAAAAGCACCAGGGATTTATGGGGAGGAAATGAATTGACTGGCTTCAGGGTGGGGCCAGAGAGGCAGCTCTGTCCAAGGACAGAAGTACTGCCAGGCACCATTGTTCCTTTGTTGAGCCCTCCCCCAACTCTGCCGGTATGCACAAGCAGGTGACAAATCTGAGTCCCTAGCCACCTGGTTAATACTTGCCCCACCCTGGTGATTACCTAAGACCCCCGCCCACTCAACTCACACACCAGCTGGAACCACGTCCAGCTGCTGTTCCACATGAGCAACCAGCCTTGGCCCGTACTGCAGACTTCACTAAACTCTAAGGTCTACAAACCCAAAGCAAGCAGTGTCTGCCTCAGTATGCTTGTACAGTACCTCTTGCTAAGCAGCCCCAAGCCCAGCACTAGTGGCCGCCGGCTTCGGTGACAGCATAGCCTTTCCCAGGCACCTTTAAGCCCAACATAGACAACTAGCAATTGCAGATCATCTGAACAGACATTTAACCAAAGAGGACGTACAGGTGGCAAATAGACATATGAAAAGATTTGCAACATCACTAATTATCAGAGAAGTGCAAATTAAAACCAAAATGAGATATCACCTCACACATGTCAGAATGCCTATCCTCAATAAATCAACAAACAAGTGTTGGCAAGGATCCAGAGAAAAGGGGACCCAACTGCACTGAGGGTGCAGCCACTATGGAAAACAGTATGGAGGTTCCTTAAAAATTGTCAATTGGAACTACCATATGGCCCAGCTATTCCGCTTCATGGTATTTGTCCAAAGAAAATTAAAACACTAATTTGAAAAAAATACATGCATCCCTATGTTTATTGCAGCATTATTTACAATAGCAAAGATATGGAAACAACCTGTGTCCATGGATAGACAGTCAGATAAAGAAGAGTTGGTACATATATACATTGGCCATAAAGAAGAATGCAATCTTGCCATTTGTGACAACATGAACTGACCTAGAATTATTATCCTAAATGAAATAAGTCAGACAAAGACAAATACATATGATTTCACATAAATGTGGAATCTAAAAGACAAAATAGAAACAAACTCATAGATACAGAGAGCAGATGATTAACAGATGGGAGGGGGATTAGGGGACTGGCTGTAAAGGGGGAAGGGTTTAAAACGTACAAATTACACAGACAATTGCGGGGGGGGGGGGAGGCTGAGACTAGGGGGCAGGGGCAGACTGGGTGACGACAATGGGGGGAAAAGGGGACTATGTAATATTTTCAACAATAAAGAATATTTTTTAAAAAGTAAGTACAAGTTGACAGTTACAAAATAGTTACGGGATGGGAAGTACAGCACAGGGAATATAGTCAATAATATTGTAATGGTTCCAAGGAGCTGCTAGGCCAATTGGGCAGGGTCTCCTCGTAAGGTATATAAATGTCTAATCACTATGCTGTAAATCTGAAATTAACAGAATATTGAATATCAACTATAGTTGAAAAATTAAAAATTTTAAGTAATGGGGGAAAATCACACTACCAACTAATACCAATATATATTAACAATTTCAAAACATTCATTTTAAAAATCTCACACTTCACCTTTGCAGCTTGGTATCATGGCACAGTCATAGTATGATATTTACCGAGAAGAACCTGTTACCATAGAAATGAGGCTGTCACATGACCATGAGCTAACTGTTGGCACAGATTGTCTCTGGCTTTGGCTACTATGACGACTATTTGTAGTTCCAGTGTACTCTAACCCAGAGGGACAATGAAGATACAGCCTGTCCTCACTGAAGCCAGAGGAGCCTGAGAAACAACAGAGTCATCTAATTGTCATCTTCCCACACTAATTCTATGTCTAATTTGTCCTGGCAAAAATAGCATAAAAAGTGGTATTATTTGAATAGATGAACATTTTAACGTAATGGTGTATGTCAGGCTACATTATGTAAATTTCAGGAGAAAAGTATATAAAGATTATTCTATGGAACATGTATTAAATTACTAAGAGTATGTTTGGCTAAGGACTACATGCTAGGCACTTTGGGATGTAAAGATGAAAAATAGTAACAGCTAGTATAGGCTAAGCACATTATTTTATTTCATTTTCACAACCACCCTGTGCAGTAGGTGTCATCCCTTTGTCAAAAGCAGAGACTGAGGCACCGAGCAGCCACAGGAGGGAGGATTGGATACAGTCTGCCTCTGTTGTCTGCACTCTTGACTCTGCTGAAAAGCTGGAATGTATGGGGTCACAGGAGCCAGAAGGAGAGAGCTGTCAGGAAGGATTGTCAGCTAGGGTAAATGCTATGGAGAGGTTGAAAGTGGAATCTGAGTGGGGGACGGGGGGGGGGGGGGGGGGGGGGGCAGGGGGGGGGTGAGGGGGCGGAATCAGGCCTGCTGTGCTTGGTGACCTTCAAGAAAAAAGTTTTCATAGACAGAAGCAAGAACCAAAGTGAAAGTGACTGAGAATGTAGAAGAAACATATAACAATTCTCTTTTAGTTTTAAAGTAACAGGCATATAGCAGGATCATGAGCAGGAAGTGCTGTAGGAAAGCGGTGATTGAATACTTTGGTCAATGCAGTTGCAAGATAGAGGGGGATTTAATTAATGAGACAAAGGCCTGGAGAAGGGACCCGCTCACTAGCAGAGAAGACAGTAATGAATGGTATCAAAAGATGACACATGTTAAAAAATGAGCAACATTTCTTCTTCTTAGCTAAAGGAGGGAAGTCAGAGGGCTATGAGGTCAGTAGAGGAGTTGCTGGCTCACTACTCATTGAGTATGGGAATAGTGAGAAAGTGATGGGCGGGACTAGAAGGGAATAAAAAAACACTAAGTAAAGGTGTAGAAAAAGGAGCCTAGAGCAGCATCAGGAACAGAGAAAGACTTCAGTGATTAGTGTGAATTTATAGCAAAGACTTTCTCCAGCTCCCTCATAAGGCGTCAAAGCAGAGACCCTGGGTCAGGGATAGAGAATCAACAAAACCAAGGCAGAAAAAAGACTGGGTGAGTCATTTTTAGGGTTCTGGTGAGAAATTCAGTGAAGTAATTAACCATGGCCAGGTATAGAGTCAAATAAAATTATAAGGCTGGGAAGAGTCTGGGAACTACACACTTAAGCAAAGGCAAAGAACAAGTTCATTAGGAGGAAAAAAAATAGGGGGAATACAAGAAATGAGGTTTTCTGGGAACAGAATTGCAATATTCTAGACCTTAGAAGTGAAGAAGAACTGAGTGATAAGAAGCAGAAAAGTCTAGAGTGTGGTTTTGGTCATGGGTGAGTAAAGTTCGAGTGGAAATAAATGTTATTGGAGTTGAGGCTGAGAAATTTTGAGGTCAATACACTGGAAAAGCATTAAAACCTGGACTAGGTTCTCAAAAATGGCAGGTCTGATTTATAAGGTCTCTGAGCCCGAGGCCAAGGAACTTCTGTTAAATCAATCTTGGCGAAACAGTATTTATTGGAAGAATTTGGTATAGCTTATTAATATATGCATTTTTGAAAATTATACAGACTCTTTAGTGAGGCCAGTTTGTTTTTTGTTTTTTTCTTTTAACTTTCAGATGTGAGTTCTGGTAGCTCGATGGATTGGGCCTACAAAAACGGAATACCCTACACGTTTGCTTTTGAACTGCGCGACACTGGGCATTTTGGGTTTTTACTCCCGGAGGTGCTCATCAAACCCACCTGTACAGAGACCATGCTGGCCGTGAAAAACATCGCCATGCACCTGCTGAAGAAGTGTCCCTGAGACAGCCCGAGGGTCAGGTCAACCGCCAGCGAGACAGCTGACTCTGCCCAGGAGCTGCTGGGCAGTGGATGAAAACTGTTCTTAAAGAGAGAGGCAACTGTTTGAAGTGAGCATATCTGTGGACTTTTAAAGGAACCTCTCATGCAATTCAACTCTCTGTGGCAATAAAAATGGTAAAAATGGTAATAAATAAATAATTAAGAGCATAGCCTCGTTTGTTGTAAGCAAAAGCATCCATTTTATACCCCATTAGTCTTGTCTGATTAAGGTGGGGATATTTTTAAATTCTTTTGTTTCACAAAATATACAAATTGAGAATGTCACTTCAATCAATCACCTGTTCTTGATTAAGGTCCACCAATGATGTTTAATCACTTGGTCCTTTAGAAATTGAAATTTTTGAAATGCAAAGAACTATAATCCTTAATAGGATAAGTATAAAATTTTCAAGACCTCAGATTATTCACAGCTTTACCCTGGGCATTAGTGTACCATATACCCATAAAAATATAGCAAGATAGAGCACATGAGTTTAGACTCTGAGAATACCACTTTTAAAATAGGAGAAAACATGAATTGGGCTGCCAGACACAGCATTAAGAGCTTTATGTAATAATCTCACATTATTCTTCAAATACTGTCAGGTAGCTACTGCTATTATCCTCATTTTTCAAATGAGAAAATTGAGGCTTAGAAAGGTGATATAGACTCTTATTTCCAGGAATATGACAGCATAGTACTCTATCTGGACTGCTAGAAATAAAGAAAACATCTGGGGGGGAAAAAAGGTAATTTTTAAAATAATCTTTAACACATCAGACCAAAAAGTAGGGAAATCTCAGGCATACATTGAGCAAAGGCAGGAAACTAGAAAGATAAGTGGTGCATCATTATCCTGAGGGCATTGTCACACCAACTGAGTACAGACTGATTTTCACAGCGTTTTGGAAAATGAGAGCAGAGAAGAGAGCCCAAGGCTCCTCCAGGGTGAGAAGTCTAATAGCAGATTCTCCTACCAGATTCTGGAGATTCAAGCGTAAATTACAAATAACCCCCATACTACCTCCAGTGGACCACAAGGGAAAGAACAATTTCAACTTTTGGCAAGAGTAAAGTGGGGAGAAATTGCCACTGAGAATTTGGAACCACCCGTCAACCCTCACCTGGGTTGTGGCCCAAATTCACACTATAGGTATCCCCTACTTTTCAAAAGTTTACTTTACACCACTCCACTTTAACAAAAGACCTACATTACTACCTGTTTCCACTAACCAAAAGAAATCTGGGGAAGATTTTTTTAAAAGTGAAAATAGCATTCCGCATCTGTTTTGCAGCCAATGTTAAAGAGAGAGCTCACACCCCAAGCATTGAGAGCAGCCCCAACAAGCCCCTTCCCAGGGAATCACACACAGCATCCCAGCATTAAGCCACCAGATCTCTAAACTGTATCCAGGCTTCCTCCCGATTTATTTTATGCATCTATTATCAAGATGTGTCCTGAGGAAATTCACTTTATACCATGTCAGCCTTTGAAAGGTTTCTTAGGAACAAGCTACTTTTGGGTAATGGACGAAACCTATGCCTAAGCGACCTGATAAACCTCCAACCAAGAATTTAATTCAGATTAACCCCAGATTGGTTATACCCTCCAAGTATTTGGTAGGAGCAAAAACAAATGCTCTCAGAGGATTTATCTGATGCACCGTGAACAGCTGGATAAAGAGATGAGCCTAAAAACTTCCGGGGGGGGGGGGGGGGGCGGGGCGGGGGGAATGATCACAAGGGAATGAGGACTAGAGTGGCATGAAACGTCTCAATAGCCCCACAGAAGCTTGAAGACAATGGAGGGTTGCGCATTGTGTCAGGGTTTTGAGGAAAATTTCTACCCTTTCTATCCTAAAAATCTACATCCAGCAAAACAATCAATGAAATGTCAGGGTGGAATATTTTCATAAAATTGAGCTCCTTAACTATGTACCTTGTGAAGAATATGCTCTACTGAAACAAGGAAGTAAACCAAGAGAAAGATGTCAGATCCCAGAAAATCGGAATTCCAATACAGGAGAAAGGCATGGGGCGGGGGGGAGGGGGGGGAGACACCTAAAAATAATGGTGAAGGGGAAAGTCCCAGTAACAGCTGTTTGTCAGGCTTAGAGAAAACCTGACTTCGAATAGGAGGAGAACTGAAGACTTCCGATGAAATTCTCCAAGATGAATACAAAACAGAACACTTCAACAGGTTCAGAGGCAATTTTTACTTGCATCAGAAAGTTTGGGGATGAATTAGTAATAAAAGCACAGAAACCAAGGAAATAAAAATTGCAATAGTTAACTCTGGTGAAAACAATGAGTAATACAAGAGAGGAAATATAATCATAGCATACCATATGACTTAGCTATCAATAGTATTCATACAGTTAAATAATGTTAGCCCTAAATATTAACCAAAATTGTGATATAAATATATTTAAAGGACAGGAAGAAGTACACGTATGTGAGTACAGGAGTTATACTAGTACGAGAGCTAACTCCTCATCTGCCATAGTAGGAAGTCAATAGACAACACCTGAAACTGAAAAAGCAAATAGAGAAATATCAGTATTTGCATTTAATTTAGAAATAAAAAGGTAAGTACTAGAAGAAATAATTTAAGAGATTATGAATTATTGATTTAATGAAAGGGAATTGGGAGTGAAGAAGGATGGAGCAGAGGACTGCTGTTTGTTTGTTTTTTAATGTTTTTATTTATTTTAGAGAGAGAGGGAAGGAGAGGAAGAGAGAGAAACATTGGAGGGAGAACCATTGATCAGCTGCCTCCTACACACCCCCTACTGGGGATAGAGACCAAAATCCAGGCATATACCCTGGCCAGTAATCAAACCAGCCACCTCTCAGTGCATGGGACAATGCTCAACCAACTGAGCCAATCAGCCAGGCAGGACTACCGCTTGTAATATAAGCCTTGTCATATTTGATGGCTGTAGGTTTTTTTTTAAATCATACAAAGAATATACCCCTCTTAAAGGAAGATGGTTTTGTTTAAAATTAATTCCCAACTACTCACCACCCAGTCTTTTTGATGTTTATAAAATGTACATTGTTGCCCTAGCCAGTTTGGCTCAATGGATAGAGCATCAGCCTGAGGATTGAAGGGTCCCAGGTTCGATTCCAATCAAGGGCATGCACATACCTTGGTTGCAGGCTCGATCCCTGATCTTGGTTGGGGTGTGTGCATGAGGCAACCAAATTGATGTGTCTCTTTCACATCTATGTTTCTCTCTGTGTGTCTCTCCTCCTCCCTTCCCCTCTCTCTAAAAATCAATGGAAAAAGATCCTTGGGTGAGGATTAACAAAACAAAAACAAAAAGAGATATAAGAAAAAAAAATAAAATAAAGTGTACATTGTTTCAATTAAAAAATCAAAATTAAATTTAAAAATAGTAAATGAGATCATATGTGTAATTCCTAGCACAGACAGAATCTAGAATACAGTAGACAATCAGGAAATGTTAGTCTTCTCTATGTTCTACCAATGTAATTTATCTCTTTTTCTCTAGTTCCAGTTATGTATCTGCAGGAATGAATCTCAGGCAGGTTTGAGGCTCAGTCCAGCTTGGGAATAGTACACCTGGGACTTTAAAGGCCAATCCATCCCATCTGGCAGTACATGCTCAGAAATGATCAGGAATAGAGGGTTGCATACTAGTTATTTCCACCCACAGAATAGGCAAAAGCCAAAGGTCTCAGAACAACCAGGAGGGCTAGAAGGTCATGAAGACCCCAAGACTGGGGAAATACTGCTTATCAAAGGACCTGACAAAGATGCACACAACTGACTGGTGTCATCTGGTGGCCTTCATGGACCCTTGATGCCAGGAAGCTTTGCCTTTGATTGGGAGCAGTTGCAGAGCCCCTGTTCTGATAACTGTCTGGGTTGAGATCTTCTGCTGTTGTCTACTAATGTCTTTCCATCAAACATGATCACCCCTGTAATAACCAAACAATGATCAACTCTTGAAATAAGAATTTACAGATCACCTCCAAAATTCATTTTTTATATTTTTAATTTCCACCTATTCTATACCCTATGGAATAAGATCTGTCAGCAAGTTAACACCAATAACTTAAATGTATATTATTTTATTTTTCCTTGTCCTTCACATAGCGTAGGTTCTAAGAATATTTTTTTCAATGTCAAAATAAAGACAACAGAAATGACAGAATCTGAATAATCCACAAATTGGCTGGGCATATAGTTTATTACCCACATATAGTTTCAAGAAAAAAGTTGCCTTGATGAACCTCATGTAAATTCTTTTCAATAATTACTCCCACATTTCAGTAACACTGTATATATTTAGGGCTCAAGTTCTATAAGTGGGTATTTTAATATTTATAGGTTAATCTTTTTAAACTAAGCCACAGAATGTACTGCTGGCTGATTTATGTTCAAGGCACTCGGCTCAGTGCTGTGTGAAGAGGGTTGCTAGGAGCAAAAAGTGTTATCTTTACGTCGACACTTGCTTAGAATGTAAAAGTTAACCAAATGAAAAACAGCACATGCATTTTTTAAAAAAATATATATTTTATTGATTTTTTACAGAGAGGAAGGGAGAGGGATAGAGAGTTAGAAACATCAATGAGAAACATCGGTCAGCTGCCTCCTGCATGCTCCCTACTGGGAATGTGCCCGCAACCAAGGTACATGCCCTTGACCGGAATCGAACCTGGGACCCTTGAGTCCACAGGCCGACGCTCTATCCACTGAGCCAAACCGGTTAGGGCAGCACATGCATTTAAAAAAAAAAATAGTTTAGCAAGATACTTCCCCCACACACAGTACTATCAAAAGTAATGTTATAGATTCTGATCATGTTGAGCTGTAGCTCTCAACTTAGTTTCGGTGAGTGTATGAGTGACCGAGGTCTGCCATAACAAAGCACCGCAAATTGGTGGCTAAAGACGAAAGAAATTCGTCTCACAGTTCTAGCGGCTACAATTCCAAAATCAAGGTGTCAGCAGGGCCACGCTCCCTCTGGAACCTGTAGGGAATCCTTCCTTGCCTCTTCCTAGTTTCTGGCCGGTCGCCAGCTATCTTTAGTGTTCCTTGACTTGCAGGTACAAGTTCAAACTCAGCCTTCCTCTCACATGGCCTTCGCCCTGCGTATCTCTGTGTTGTCCCGTGTTGGTGTTCTTATAAGGAAACCAGCCACACTGGATTAGGGGCCCGTCCTTCTTCAGTCCGACCCCCTCTTAACTAATTACATCTGCAGTTGACCCTATTTCCAAATCAAGTCACCTTCTGAGGTACTGCGGAGTTACAACTTCAACATACCTTTTTCTTTTTCTTTTTTTTTTTTTTTTTAAGGGGCAGGGGGACAAAAGTCAACCCATAACAGTAAACTAATATCATGAGATACTGATATTAATGCATCTGTTAACAAAACTAAAAAAGTGATGAATCTTGCTTGAGTTTAATCATTTGTTCTCATGGCTAACTGTTGGGGAATAGCTGCAAAAATAAAGCATATTTTAAAATTCTAACACTCCCTGCGAGGTTGTTTTTACTAGACTATTGTTAGAAACAGAATTATCTACTCTTTATAGTTTACTTTCCTAAATAAAGTTATATTTAAATTATGATTTACTTCTCTTCGCATGGGAAATTTGTTAGTTTTAGGTGGTGTCGTGTATTTCTTTAGCTCTCGATAATTATTGTGGACTGCTGCATCATGAAAAGTATTTATAGCTAAGTTATATGTGATCAAATCTAATTGATTAAATCAGAATTCTGTGCAATGTTAATTAAAGTATGCTGTAGATTAAGCAAAGTAATTACATGAGCGATTGCATTTAATAGAGTATTTTCATGAATCGGAATATTGCATAATAAATCTGAAAACAGCTATACTGAATACCTAAATATGTCACAAAACTGGTGCTGAGAACCATTATCTGAATAATGCACGTGACAACTTGAAGACCTTCTAAAGCAGACTCAAGCTCCTCCTTTCCGGGGGCTGCCAATCGCCCCACCATGTTTCTGCAGTTACGACTTCTAGGAGGACCCTCTTTCCCCCATGGATGTCCTGTGAGAGCTTCTATCCAGGGCATCCATCCTTGTTCCACCAGCCCAGGCGAGATGAGAGAAGCACATCGAAGGATAAGTCTAGACTTCATAGTATATAGACTCTAGAGTACTGTTCACCTTATAAATTATGAGTTAAATGAAAATGATAGCTTCCCACGTAGCACTGAAACAGTGTGTTTGAAGTTTCAAACTGTCTCTCAGAATAAATGCTTCCCCATTTGGGAAGAATTAAAAACACTAGGAGCACCCATCCCCTCCAGAAAATGAGCCAGCAGCCCAGTGTACATGCTCAGAAAGAAGATATGTCTGACCCAATAACTGGTGTTAGATTCAGTCATTGAATTTCTATTATAGTTATACAGAACCTTGCTATCCTAGGTAGCATTCTTCAGTAATTTAAAGCTGTATTCAGTATTCTAAGGGAGATTATTTGATATTTGCTAAGCAGAAATTGTGTTGCTAGGTGTGTTTAGATCCAGCTGTCTGCCTCAAGCAACACTGGACTCAAATACTGTGTAAGATTTTCATTTGGTAGAGCAGCAAATGTTGAATAGACAGTGTGATGGCTCTGTGCCAGGGTCAACAGAATTTCATAAAAAAATGAATATGTGAAGTAAGTGTCACTGTACCTGTCACAATCTATCATGGGAGACACATGAGGACATCCTAAAGAGGTAGCACTGAACTAAGGGTGTCCAAGAATCAACTAAATATTTATGATAATAATATAACTGAGTAGAATTTACCCCCAGAGGATTAGTTCTGTACTGGGGACTTAAAACTAAATTAATGACTCTTTAGAATCAGAAATATGAACACTAGCCTTTATCTTTCTTTTAAGATAACTTGGGAGTCTGTTCTTTTTTGTGTATTTATTATCTTTAGCCTAGTTCCTTTCATATAGAAGACACTTTGAATCACAATCAATATTTGAACTACACATCTTATAGCAATGTGCATATTTGTTAAGACTAGTTAATTATTCCAAGTAGTTCTTTGTTTTGTTTTTTCTATGTTTTATTGATTTTTTTTTGAGAGAGAGAGAGAAAGAAAGGGAGAGAAACATCAATTGGCTGCCTCCTGCATGCTCCCTACTAGGGATGAGTCAGCAACCTGGGCCTGTGTCCTGACCAGGAATTGAACCTGTGACCTTTCGATGCAAGAAAATCCTCTCAACCAACTGAGCCACACTGGCCAGAGCTCCAAATGCTTCTTAAAATAACTGTTAAAAGTGTCCATATGACTGGATACAAATTGTTAGTGCACCCACTGTCTTTCACATCTCCTTTTCCTTCCCTTAAGGCAGCGGCTCTCAACCTGTGGGTCGCGACCCCTTTGGCGGTCGAAGGACCCTTTCACAGGGGTCGCCTAAGACCATCAGAAAACACATATATAATTACATATTGTTTTGTAATTAATCACTATGCTTTAATTATGTTCAATTTGTAACAATGAAATTGGGGGTCACCACAACATGAGGAACTGTATTAAAGGGTTGAGGCATGAGGAAGGTTGAGAACCACTGCGATAGTGAATTCCTAGTTTTGCCTGTCTTAATCTCTTTCCTCTGTCTCCATCCAAGACAGGTTCTTCCTTACTGGACCAGTTCTCGAGCATTTACATGGGGAATTGGGAAGGAGGGTGGGGAAGCAAAGGGGAGCAAGAGGACACCTAGAAAAGGAATGGGAACTCTCCCAGGGAATTTAAGGGCAGGAGGGAAGAGTGGTGGATAAGAAAGTAACGGAGGAATTTTAAGAATCATTGCTGAAGATTTTCTATGATGTTCAACAAGAACTTTGAAAGTGCTGGGACTTATTTTTTTAAGTACATCATTATTTGAGAATAAACCATCTGGATCCCAGTTTTATCAACATTAAAATCTGTACTGCATATTTAATATAAATATATAATGTAATATAAATTTCAAAACCAAAAAAAAGAAAAGCAATTTGAGAAAGGAGAGACCACACAGAATCCACATGGTAGCAAAACTGTCAGCCAAGTTCATGCTGCAGAAATGGCGGTGGCGGGGTGGGGGCAGCAGCAGTCCCCCTAATGTTTGTTGGGCAGTAGTGGGGGCCCTGGTTAAACTCATCTGGCCAGTTCTGCAGCCTGCAGTTGGACAGCATTCTGAGACTCAGCTCTGAGCTGGTTCTCCCATTAATATCTACATCATAAACTCCTTCCCAGCTTAATCAGCCAGCACCAATTTCTGGCGCCACACAATACATTGTATTAAAACTCCTGTTGGGTTACATCTGAGAATAATGGCTCCATTTCCCAGGCTTACTCTACTTTTATATTTAGCCCAGGCATTATTTTGCCTGATAATGTTACTTGTACATTTTTATGAGTGGCTTTTTTTAGTTCAAAGTAAGGTTTTTGTTTCCAAAATATTAATGAAAATGGCATGAGCAGATCATGGAATAAGGTGTTTTCAAAATTCCCAAGGGAATTGTGCATTTATCCAAAGATTTATTGAGTAGTGTGAGATTGATACTGCCTCCTGCCAAGGTAATCCACAAGCAAAAGTACACCATGAGACAAGTCGTATATTTGGTTTTACATTTAGAAAAGAGAAAAAGATTCTGATTGGCAGTGCTGAGTCTCTAAGTTGTACTTCAGAGGAGACACCCGTTAGTGTTTATCTGCAAAATAGAGATAAGAAGACCTGTATTACAGGCATATTATGTGGATTAAAGGAGGTAACATATGAAAAATATCAGCAAAAGGTCTGAGCCCTGTATCATCCATGCTAAGCAAAGTTTTCTAAATTTTACAGTCTGTAACAACATAGGGTAAGAAATACAGGCACATTTTTTTACTGGCAAGAAAAATATTAATATAATCAGAGCATGCAGAGATCTTCATTGATTATGGGTAAATGATCATTAGAATTCCATCTTGACCTATTTTTCTCACATCCAAGCTACTGGACATCTTTTTTAACTAAAAGAAAATTTTTTCCCTATAACACACTGTTAACAAAGTAAGTAAGCTTAGAAAAAAAATTTCAGTAACTACCTCATCTAAAAGGAAGAGATCATTGAAATATAGACTTTAATGTAGGAGGAAATATCCCTATTCGGTGCTCTGGGGTTTTAAAGATATTATTCTTAAAAATCTAAACTAACAAGACCAAAAGAGTTATTAGATACATTAACCATTGTGTACATATAGCAAACAAGCGATCTGCTGGAGGAAATTCACGTCCCAAGGGAATTTTACATTTACCCAAAGGTTTACTGAGCAATTAGTGTGAGATTGATTCTGCCTCCTGCCAAGCTAATCCACGAGCAAAACTGTAAGGAAAGTGAAGCTTGCATCAATGCCTTCTCGCTTGGCAACTTCTGTGCCTCTGAATAAGCACCACCCTCTGTTGCCTGCCTTTCCAGGTAGGTCTCACAATCCAGACTTCTCTCCACGCTTCCTACAAAAGCTGGCCTCTCTGGTGCCAGAAGGAAGTGCTCTCAGCTAACTGTCTATTGGAGGACGTATTAGTTTGCTCGAGCTATCAAAACAAAATTCCACAGATTGGGTGGCTTAAACAACATTCATTTCTCACAGTTCTGAAACCTGAAAGTCCAATCACTATTCCAACAAATTCAGTTCCTGGTAAGGCCTTTATTTTGCCTTTCTTTTATGCCTATGGAGGTGGAGGGGGTGGAGAAGGAGATGGCAGAGAGAGAAGAGGGGAAGAGAGTGGGGAGGGAGAGGTGGAAAAGAGAGAGAGAGGAGGGGGAAGGGAGGGAGGGAGGGAGAGGGAGAACAAGCCCCACCCTCATGGCCTCATTTAACCTTAACTGCTTCCTCAGAGGCCCCATCTCCAATACTTCTATGCTCAGGGTTAAGGCTTCAACATACGAATTGGAGTGTGGACAACAACATTCAGTCCATAACAGAGGGGATATGGTTAGTTCAAACATGCCACCTTATGAAAGCATTTTAGCCCTCTTTGCACAAAATACACCTTTTTAGGCAGGGAATCATTGCCTAACAACCACAGGAAAGAATTTCTAATGATTCAGGAGGGTAAGTACACCATACACTTGTCATATGGAACCCATGTCTACCCTACTCCACTGGGTGCAAGGTGCATCCTCATCCCCATTTATAGTTGTTTCTTGTTCTCACGTCTTTAGCACCCGTCAGGGTGCACAGTAAACCACTCTGCTGATAGCCGGAATGTGGTCACACGCTCCAGACCCCAGACTTTCAGGCCACCGGTCATTTCATGCTACAGTCAGGTCCACGAGTAGGAAGGGGACAGCGTCTCCCCTACTCTGGCAGCTTGCCACACAGCCATGCCTGGATTGTATTCCAAGTTTTCTAAACCATTTATACTTGTGCATACACAGCAACAGGCACACAAGCTTGCATATTCTTAACCTTTTAGTTTTTCTTTGTACATTTACCTGCCATTTGAGAAATTGACCGCAAAAGTGTCCAAATTAAATTATATGTTACCGTGTAGTAGATACAGATGGTATTTAGAAATCTTAAAGGTTGCTTTGCTTTTTCCTCAAAAACACAGAAGGAGCCAAGATGTGTAACATTTTTTTCTGGCCTATTCTCACGTTTGAATCTGAGCAGCTGCTCTCTCAGCAGATAACTAACGTGAATACCTATTCTTAAACATGAAAAAAAAAAAAAAAAAAAGTCTTCGGGAACCTTCAGTTATCAGAGCTCTGTGCTCCAAGCATTTGTACTCAATGAATTTCAACAATGGATTCAGTGATAATAATATTTGAAACGTAGGTTTAGGTTTTTTTGAAGTACAATATACCTTCCAGTAATCTGACAACATCCCTGAGAATTTAATTAGTATCATCAGAATGCTCCTGACACAGTAAGTCTTGCTCAATAATTACTTAATGATTAATTGCAATATGATCATTTTTAAAAACTGAGGCACAGAACATTCCAAGGATTTGAGTATGGTTTTTTGGTCCAGTTAGTGGCAAAACTGAGTATATAGGCAAGTCCTTAAATTTTTTTTAACTCATCAAAAATTTAAAATATACAAAGGTAATATAGTATAATAAACCCTATGCTCCCATTACTCAGTTTCAACAATTATCAATATTTTATTTTACCAAACATTTCATCTTTCTTCTTCCAACTTTTCTCTTATTGCAGCCATTTTAAAGGAAATCCTATACATCATATCATTAAATATTCTAGTATTTATCTCTAGTAAGTTAATCATTAGATTTTAACACATATCTGTGGTAGATCAAACAATAGCCAAAGGACTAGGAGACCCAGCAAAATATCCTAGTAATCTTCTTTCATTTTTCCCTGTGTATTTCTCTCCTTAAAAAGAGGAAACCCAACTCAATTTTAAAAAGCCAGTAAACAGAAAAGTGAAAAACAAAAACCAATCATCTTGATAGAAATAGAAAATATCAGCTTTCAAATTACTTTTAAAATTCCAGCATGTTCCAGTTCTATCAAAAGCACAAGAAAATCCCTCTTGTATCTTCCCCCAAGAAAATCAGGTCCCTGGACAAAGTCATGGTGTTGAAATTCCACTCTTGTACTCCAAACATCTCGAGGTTGCATGAATGCTGTGTGTGTATATAATTTGCTATGGAAATTGTGGTGGTGTTTAATAAAATATAAATAACATTCCTGAGAGTCTCACCTTGTTAAATATTTATTTGGTATATAATTTAACAAAGGTTCTCTGCTATTACTATTTAATGGCCTTATGGAAATTTTAATTCTATTCTAATTATCGTATGGAATTTTAATTTAAAAGACAATCCGTTCACTACAGAGGCAAATCACTTACCTACAGAGTGTCCCTAAAGTCTGGAAACAGAGGCACCTAAATATAATAAATGGCTTATTGATATTACATGATGGTACATGATGTTTGCTGTGCTGTCCCTCGTCAGTGATGCATAGTTTAGTGTGCTGGGCGGAATGGCAATGGACAGGATACATCAACACAGCATTTCTAGCAATCCTTGCACATACCTTTGTAATGCATCACCTCCCACCAGTAGTTCTCAGATGAGATCCCTGGAATCCACAGAATCAGTAATGCCTAGAGATGGTAAAAATGCAAATTTGAGAGAACTCACCCCAGGAACAAGCTCTGCGGGTGATTCCCATGCAAGCTGAAGTTTGAGAACCACAGGCTGAGATTATTTGTCTCTGATTTTCAGTGAAGAAAAACAAACAAGAACCCTGCCCTTTCAGCATACCCCAAACATAGAGTTGCCAGATTTAGCAAATAAAAATATAGAACACCAATTAAATTTAAATTTCAGATTTTTTTTTTAAAAAAAACAAGATTTTCATTTAATCATATCCCTCAAAGTTATGCCCCATGTATATGTTTCACTTATGTAAGGGATATACAAGTATCCTCATGCATATTTATACTAACAAATTATCTATTGCTGATTAAACTTTTCATCTTGTGTCCTAAGATATTTCCGGCATCTACACCCAAGGGTGTTCTGATCTGGCCAGCATTCGGCGTACTCCACAGAACTGCATCATCCAATCCAGTTTTAGTTTGTAGACCTGCCCCGTCATGACACATGCACATCTTTGGAATGTGGGAGAACCCTCATCACTCTCACCACTCCAGGGTCATGTAGTGGTCAGTCTCTAAGTGACCTTCCCTTGCCTGTCAAGAGCATACACAGGATACATCAACACAGCATTTCTAGCAATCTTTGCACATACCTTGAGCATACACATAACATGGTCAAACAGGGCAGAGTCACCTATTTTCCCAACCTTTGTGGGTAGAAATACATATCAGTGGTTCTCAACCTTCTGGCCCTTTAAATACAGTTCCTCATGTTGTGACCCAACCATAAAATTATTTTCATTGCTACTTCATAACTGTAATGTTGCTACTGTTATGAATCGTAATGTAAATATCTGATATGCAGGATGGTCTTAGGCGACCCCTGTGAAAGGGTCGTTCGACCGCCAAAGGGTCGCAACCCACAGGCTGAGAACCACTGCATTAAGTCCTCACTTAACATCCTGGCTGGTTCTTGGAAACTGCAACTTTAAGCAAAATAACGTAGAAGGGAACCTGTTATAGGCTGATGGATATAAACAAGAGTTACGTTCCTACGGCATATTTCTAGTAATCACAGACACATTACCAAATCTCTAAGTAGAGACCCGGAACACTTCTAATATTAAACACTGAAATCAATGTGAACTAGATGTACCTTTAAGAAAGATGAATAAAAACAAGTAAGGTCATTATTTTCCTACCGACTTATGCCAGGTCATGGTCACAGTGGCCAGAGCCTGTTCCAGTAGCTCAGGTTGCAAGGTGGGAACCCACCCTGAACAGGACCTTTCCATCCCAAGGCCACCCACACTCCCTCAGGAGGGGCACTTAGACCCGCCCATTCACTTCACGGGCATATGTTTGGGATGTGGGAGGAACCCAGAGTCCCAGAGAAAACCCGCATAGACTAGGGAGAGCGTGCAAACTTCACACAGTGGCCCCAGCTGAGCAATCCTGTTTTCCTCATCAACGTTATAAGGAAACCATGTTGACTGAAACGACCTTCTCCACGGGCCCGCTGAATTGTGTCAGCTGAAGAGAAAAGCCAAAGAGATGTGTACCAAATCTCATCTAGCTAACTTTAAGTATGAAATGTAAAAACAGTATTTTCCTGTTGCAGGCGAGATTCTTGGTTTCTAATACAAATGATTAACTACGGATTAAAATGTTTTCCTATCCCTTAGCAGAGCTGCATGCTGATGGTGGGCCCTTGCCTCTGTCTGTATTGAAGTCAGAAGATTAAAACCAAACAATTTTGAAATCTAAATTTTTCCTGAATTCGTTTTATATAGTCATTTCTTTTGC
The DNA here is from genome assembly GCF_028538775.1 of Myotis yumanensis. Lineage (NCBI taxonomy): Eukaryota > Metazoa > Chordata > Mammalia > Chiroptera > Vespertilionidae > Myotis > Myotis yumanensis. Next base: position 18,737,508 of record NW_027223766.1, read on the forward strand.
ATTTTTGAACTGTCATCCTATTTTCTTTTTAAATTTACATAAAATAAAATGCTTAGATTTTAAATACACACTTCAGTGAGTTTTTACATACACCCCCACCCATCAAGAAGTAGAACACTTTTTTCTCTCTAGAAAAGATCCTCAAGCCCCTTTCTAGTCCAATCCCACCTCCCCTGCTCCAGAGGCGACCATCATTCTGATTTTCATCACCATGGATTAATTTTATTTGTTCTAGAACTTCATTGAAACTGCTTTCATTTTCACATATTCAAAACATTTTGCTATATGGCAGAGAATTTATAACGTATGTTTCTTTCTTTCATCTGAAATCGCCTGAAAAGCCCTAAAGATAGCACCCCACCCCCCTCCCTTAAGGATAGAGGAGGTACTGGACATTTATCTCATCCAAGGGGAGGCATCAGAACCTAAGGAAGTGACTAGAGCAGTGGTTCTCAACCTGTGGGTCGTGACCCCTTTGGGGGTCGAAGGACCCTTTCACAGGGGTCGCCTAAGACCATCGGAAAACACACATATATAATTACATATTGTTTTTGTGATTAATCGCTATGCTTTAATTATGTTCAATTTGTAACAATGAAATTGGGGGTCACCACAACATGAGGAACTGTATTAAAGGGTCACGGCATTAGGAAGGTTGAGAACCACTGGACTAGAGGGTCAAGAAAGGGTGGCTTTAGATCAGGGATCCCTGATGGCCTCTTGAAATGGGTCCCCAGATCAAGAAGGGACCCAGGGGACCCAGAAGGGATGGCAGTGAGGGTCACCACAGGGGCCCCCAGGAGCTGTGCCAGAATGGAGAACAACTCCAGCACTTGGCAGGCTGTGCCACTGCCTCCATGGCAATGCCCATCCCTATGCCTCTAGCCGTGTGTGCTCCGAGACATCTGTAATGAAGACAGATCTCTCTAGCATCCCAGGATCTTTAGGGTGGGCGTGGGCGCTGGTATCTGTACCCTGGGGGCAAACTAGACCATAGCAGTACACTCTAAGGTGCAGGCAGAGGAATGGAGATATCCCTGTCCCTGATAATGTAAGTTAAACATTCCAGTTATTTAATATTTTAGTGCTTTTCAAAGTACCCACTGGAGTAGCATCTAATTATCATTTTAAAAGTCTACAACCCAGACAGAACATTAAATTTAAAATGCCAGCAGTATATAATCTCTTATCATCCTCCATGGAAAAAAAAATATTTCTATGATCTCTTTTGCTCACATTCCTAGGGGATCCAGGGATGAAAGACCATATAAATCCAAACAGATCTATTACTAGTAAGGTTAATTTACGTAGACATTTACAAATGTTATCTGAGACTAATTTAGAAAAATACATACAAAGAATAAAATGCATTTTAAATGCACCCCCAAAATGTTAATGCTCATCACAAACCCTCACTACCCCCAAGCTGTTCTTGAACTTCCAGGATGTCTCAAAGGCTAACTTGCCGGGTTCTTGTTCCGGCATCTAGAAGGGTTCAGGAATCTGGAGAAGGCTGTACGTAGATTAAATAGGAGTCCAGAGACAAAATATAATTTTGAAAGGCATTTGGGGGTTAGAGGAGCTTAGCTTAAAGGAAACTAAGATCTAAGTTCTCCATGATTCAGGACCCCAAGCTTTTTATTAACACAATTTGTCCTGAGGTAAGGCAGAGATATACACTTCAAAGGGTCAGGGTTTCGTATACAGAGGCATTGTCAGAATGGGGAATTAGCCTATGGCTGTTCAGGTGTTTGGCCAGGAGGAGGCAATAACATGTAGATTAAGATGCCCTGAGCTGTCTGGCAGCCAACAATCATCCCTATGTGTGACTCAACCCTGTTGAGACCCCAAGTTCCGTCAACCTTTCGATGAAAATTGCAATGGCTTCCAGCACTAACTTACCTGCAAAACCTTCAGGGAAGACTCCAAAGTCTCTCTCACTCACCTCATCGGGCGTGGAGTCCATTCTATCAGGTTCCCAGGATCGTCACCACCTTCGTGTCACCGCCTTCGTGTCCGAGAAGAAACCTCATAGTAGTATCACACATGACACAAAGCCTTCCTGTTTCTTAGCTGTTGAAGATCACGTCCTCCAGGAGCCGGTTCTGACGTAGAGTTTGAGGAGCTCGATATTTATTAAGGATCAACACCTGTGAAAGTAAAGGAGAAGCAGGTTGGACTGGGGAAGCAATCGAACTGCAATGTAGACCCAACAAACGTAGCCAGGAGCTCTGGGGTGATTATTGCCCCTGAGAATGTCCCCCACCAGGCCAGATGCCTGTGCTTCTAAATCCCTGTCTCACTCGCCAGATACAGGCAGCTCCAGGAAGGGAGTGACCTTGGGCTAGGTCAGTGGTCGGCAACCTGCGGCTCTCGAGCCACATGCGGCTCTTTGGCCCCTTGAGTGTGGCTCTTCCTAAGCCTTAGGAGTACCCTAATTAAGTTAATAACAATGTACCTACCTATATAGTTTAAAAAATTTGGCTCTCAAAAGAAATTTCAATCGTTGTACTGTTGATATTTGGCTCTGTTGACTAATGAGTTTGCCGACCACTGGGTTAGGTGGCTCTGGGAGATAAGGCAGGCCTGAAGCAGCTGGCAGCTGAAGACTGTTTTGTTGACTACTGTATGCTCCCCAGCTAGACACCAAATCCTTCATTGAAGGGAGATGTAAGTACCTTACACAACTGTTCTCCAACTCTTTCTACAAGAGCCATATGGTTTTCTCTCAATTCCCCCCCAGAGCACCATGCTCACCCTTATCTTAGAGTGGCCCATGTGCCGGGAACATTTCCCTGCCCTTTTCACCTGGCTACGTCCTTCACGTTCTTCAGATCTCACCCACTCCTTTAGAACACTCATCTCGCTTGTAAGTTGCCTAGTGCCTTTATTCCCTGCTTCCATACCCTCCGTGACAGCAGGGATGATACTGGGATTGTTTGTGCTGTCTCTTCAGTGTTGAGCAATGTGCCAAGCGCAGAGTAAATATTCAGTGTGTATTTGATGAGTGGATTTGTTAATTTGATATACCTGGTACTTTAGTTTGGGTTCCCCCAGAAACAGACCCTTCAAGCAAGGATTTGAGTGCAAGCCCTTAATTTGAAAGGTGATTCTTGGAAACTTTGGTGGGTAGGTAGGAAAGTGAGACAAGAAAGGAAAGGCAGCTAATTGATTGTCCATTACCACTGTGGGCAATGAGCCTAATCCTGCTGGGGGAATCTGAAAACCAGAACTGAACATGTGCCTTGAAGTTGTCCATCCAAAAATGGGTATGATTCCATCTATATAAAGTGTCCAAAATTGGCCACTTCATGGAGACAGCAAGTAGGTAAGTGGTTGCCAGGGAATTAGGGAGGGAGAACTGGATTTTGGGGGGGAAGGATAAAAATATTGATGGTGATAATGGTTGTGTGACATTGTGAATATACTAAAAGCCACTGAATTTTGTACTTTAATATGAAGTTTGCTATGTAAATTATATCTCAATAAAACATTACAATAAATAGCACTGGCTGGGTGGCTCAGTTGGTTGGTGCATTATCCCGTACACCAAAAGCTTGTGGGTTTCATTCCCAATCAAGGCACATACCTAGTATGCAGGTTCCATCCCTGGTATGGGAGGCAACCAATTGATGTTTCTCTCTCACATCGATCTCTCTCTCTCCCCCTTCCTCTCTCTCTAAAATCAATAAACATATCCTCGGGTGAGGATAAAAAAATTACAATAAACAAATGAAGAAGCTGGGATCTTTATACACTAGCTTCATTCATTAGTCAGGGCTGCTGGGACCTGGGGGTGTTCATTTTTGCATATGCCCAGCCTATCCCAGCACAGACAGAACAGGCTCCGAGACCAGGGCAAAGAGATGCAGATACCAGCACTTTGCAGTCTGGAACCATGATGCCTGAAATGGGAAGGATGAGTGGGTACAGGTAGGGCATAGACAGGTAGGGCACTGGGCGAGAGAGAGACAGACCTAGCAAACCCACCTGGCATATTCAAAACTGAGCCATTCTGTGGAGAAGGAGGATTTACACAGAAACTTCCAACTCTAAGAACATATTTTGCTAAGCCTATTCTAAAACAGATCAATACATGGATGACATGTTTAGGGAGCCCAATTATCTCAGCTGTAACCCCAAATCAAGTAAAGCTGTGGAAGAAGAAAAGAACAGTGCTCTCAGTGGAAAGTGAGATTGTGGTAGGTTGAATTCTGACCCCTCCCCCCCCCAAAAAATTCCACATCCTAATCCTCAGAATCTATGAATGTTCCCTTTTAAAGGTAAAGGGACTTTGCAGGGGTGACTAGGTTAAAGATTTTGAGATGGGAAATTATCCTAAATTAACTAGGTGGGCTCAAAGGAATCACACGGTCCTTATAAGAGGGACAAAGGTGGATTAGAGTCAGGGGAGACATAACACCAGAAAAAGAGGTCAGAGTGACATGCTTTGAAGACAGAGAGGGGCCATGAGCCAAGGAACACAGGTGCCACTAGAAGATTTAAAAAAAGGTAACAGCACAGGTCCTCCCCCTGAGCTTCCAGAAGGAACCAATCCTGCCGACATCTTGACTTTAGCCCAATAAAAACATTGCAAAGTACAAAATTGGCAATTACAAAACAGTCACAGGGATGTGAAGAGAAGCTTAGGGAATATAGTCAATAATAATGTAATAACTATGTATGGTGTCAGTTGGGTACTAGATTTATCAGGGGATCACTCTGTGAATTATATAAATGTCTAACCACTATGCTGTATACCTAAAACTAATATAAAATAATGTTGACTGTCAACTATAAATGACAAATAAAAAATGATTGCACACCTCTGACCTCCACAACTCTGTGTTGTTTTATGCCTCTGAATTTGTGGTTGTTACAGTGGTACTTCCCCAGAAAAGGTTAAAAAGTAATCACCATGACTTCTTCCCCAGAATACATTGCAAAATTTGGAAGGTTTTAAAATCACAAAGAAAATAAAACACTTGGTATCTTGACTTTATGTTCAATATAGATAGTCCATTTTTAATCTTTTAAAATACTATACTTATACCTGTCTTCATATTTCTTTTTAGAATAATTAAATACTGTTTAAAATAGAGTATTTGTGTACTTTTCATTTTAATAAATTGAATGTTACAATGTACCTTTTATAGACTTTGGATTTATAAATTATATCATGCCAAGTAAAAATTCTTACTAGACTATTGACATAGGAAAAAGATCAGTGGATAAATTCCCAGAAAATAACATGTTTACAACTCTAAAAATACTGGAAAATGCAGTAAATTAAGTAGAAATGTTCCTACTGTATAGCAGCAAATATTTGAACATTTTCAATGTAGGTTAAAGGGAGAGGGCTGTCAGGTATGAAGGTGAGAGTGTGAGGGTCTTAAAGCTGAGAATGAGATATTGGGTAAGATAAGGTCAGAAGTGAGAAAAATGGGGGAGGGGGTGGCTGGAGAAGGCAGAGGTTTAAAGGACATAAAATGAGTGAGGTGTTCTAGGGACACCTAGTAAAAGGCTCAGGTATCTTATCTCTGATTCCAGCCTATTCTCCACATTATCACCAGATATAGAAAATAAAGTTCAATCATGTCATATCAAAATGCTCTGAGCTTTGTAAAATAAAAATAAAACCACGTGCCATAACCCCAGAGGCATGCAAAGCCCTGGTGACTGGATGCCAGCCTACTTGTTCAGACTTATCACCGCCATGCCAATCATGCCAGACTCTCCACTGTTCCTGAAACATCTGTGTCTCTCATACCTCAGGGCCTTGGCAAAGACCACTTCCTTTGACTGGAATGCGTCTTTCCTGCTCTTATCACATGGCTTCATCCCAAGCTAATAAGCTTCTGCTAGGAAAAGTGAATCACTGTGGGCCTTGAGCATCCCTCCCTGCACATTCTTGCCAGGGATGCCAAGAACACAAAGCCCTAGCGACTCTTCAGCCTGGCTGTGTGTGATGGTCGTGCTTGTGGAGAGCAATCATGAGGGCTGAAGTGGCATCTTGCATGCCACTCATTATAAAAATGGTACATTCCTGGCCCTAACTGGTTTGGCTCAGTGGATAGAGCATCGGCCGGCGGACTAAAGGGTCCCAGGTTTGATTCCGGTCAAGGGCATGTACCTTGGTTGCGGGCACATCCCCAGTAAAGGGTGTGCAGGAGGCAGCTGATCGATGTTTCTCTCTCATCGATGTTTCTAACTCTCTATCCCTCTCCCTTCCTCTCTGTAAAAAAATAAAAATAAAAATGGTACATTCCTGAAGCGTAGTGTTTCTCTTCTATAACACAACCCTGGCATGTACTGGCATGGGATCTGAGTGTGCCATGGGACCTGGGGCGGGGGAGGCGGGACTGGGCATGGGGACCTGGTACTGACAGGACATTATGCTATCCCTGCTCACTGTGCTGTGAGAAATCAAGCCATTTGTCTCTGGCCTAGGAGTCTCATGTCTTCTGTCAACACCCTTGAAACAGAGCCAGGCTAGCTCATTAGCTTGCAAGTAGGTAAAAATCCCAAATTCTTCACAGACTTTGTTATTTCCCCAGCTCTCTAGACAAGGTGTGTGGCCTCTTATATTTTTAATCTTATAATATTTGCTAAAATAAAATGTAATGTTATTATATGAAGGCATGGGTTATGGCACAGAGGAGATGTGTTCACGGAAAAAAAAAAAAAGTTAGTCAAATAAATAAAAGATAATACTTTCAGTTCAATAGAGGTGTCTGCTCTGACAACTGCTTCATTTCCCCCTAACTAAAACTGGGCCCATTTACATAAAACAAACAAGATTTCTTTTATTGTTAAGGGAGAGTTTCTTAAATGACTGGTGTACTGAAGACCTTAGAGAATCGAACAGTGACTGTATTAGGCTCTTTCAATCTTTTCTAGTGTCAATTAAATTTGGCCAGCATGATTCTGTTAATTCCTAGACCGTAAGAAAAATTCATTTTTAAAGCATTCTTTCTCTAGTCCACAGTATATGTTTTCTATTCTTCAGAATTGAAGATTAAGTCCACATATCAAGATTTGGAATAAGATTCTTTTTTTCTGAATCTTATAAGCGGGAGGAATAAAATTTCCATTAATTATTGAATTTTTTCCTAGTAATTTTATCACATTTTTGCAGCCAAGAGGCATAGCAGTACATTAATAAGCTGAAAGAAATAAATGAATACGCAGAATCTTCCTTGGTTATGAGATCACGGAGAGAAATTGAGAAAATGCAAAGCAGCAAACACAGGCAGCTGTTGGAAACCCCAGCAGTGAGGATATTATAAAACAATAGATATCTCTCCAGCCAAAGGCAACGGGTAGGCTTACAAGACGAAAGCCACAGTTCCCCCACTAATGAGCTACAGCAGGAACACATCCTTCCTCCTGCCCAAGGGGTAGGGAGAGAAGGACTTGCTTATTTTACCGCATTCGCAACAAGTCAAAAATATGTATTTAAATGAAGACACCGAACACTAAGGCTCTAATATTTGAAACCAGATTTATATTGACGAAATGCTCATCTCCTCTTTCAGATAGCCTGTGGGCAGGGTTGAGTTCCTGCTGGATGTGGACCCTTGTTAAACGAAGGAGGTAGATCCAGTCCCTCAGTCTCAACACTCCTCCTCCCCCCACCCTCCACCCCGTCTATGCTGCAAGGCAGGGTCCTTTTCCCACTGTCACTTTCCGCAGGGAATACGGGTATCGTTCCACACTCTCAAGGCTGTGTGTTTTGTGCTGCAAACTGATCTAGTGGCATGAATGTCAGTGGAATTATCCCCTGTACCATCTTGTGTGCCTGGATAATAAGACGAGGAACCACAGACAAAGACATCATCACAGCATCCAGGGAAATCCGGAACTCCTGACTCTGGGGTTTTCTTATACATCAAAAGAAAAGCCCTTTCTTCTCCAGCCACTCAAGTGTGTGCTTGAGTCAACTAAATTGTGGTTTTGGGTTCTTCTGGGGGTTTTGCTTCCGTCTTTTTAATTTGAGGAAATAACTAGTGAAAGTCGTTTTTAACTTCCTCATTTGTAATAAGAGCAACCATAGGACTCAAAAATTAGAGTCTCCTAGTTACTCCTCTGCTTAAAGTTTGCCTATTAGAGGTTGGTACTTTTCTGTGTTCTGTGCTGCACCTGTCTCCCTATGCCCTGCCCCAGAGTGGAAAGGTAAGAACCATGGAAACAACCTTACAGACATATTTCTCAGGAGACAGACTTACTCGAACACTTAGATCGGCAGGTAGTAGTGTACAGTCAGCCATGCCCACTTCCCCAGAGGTGGAGCCCCCAGAATACTCCTTCTTAAAGCCAATAAGTACATGAATGGGTTCCACAAAAATCGCAGGTAAATCAGCTTTTAAAAAACAAAACTGTATTTAAATGGAGTTGTATGTGAGACAGTAAAAGGCCAGAATACACTGAATTGCTATATTGGGCAATATTTACTTTCCCCAGGTATCTACTAGAATGATAAGAATATTCTAAAGACATCGCTAATCGTGGCTAATTTGTAACTACCATTGAAAACTCAATTACCCTGAGCCAGATTTCTCATGTAATCCCAATTGCTATTGCTCCTGACTATCCTATTCCTATTAATAGCACTAATATTCTTCTGTTCATCCAGGCACCGAATCTCAGATCCATCATGATACTCCTCCACTCAATTGCCAAATCCTGTATTTCCTTAATAAAGTGACCCTGGATCTCCCTTTCGACTGAAACTCAAATTCTAATCCTAGTTCTGACGACCTGATATGGTCTCCCAGCTCCCAGCCTCTCCTCCAAACATTTTGCACATGGCAGTTTGATTAATCTGCCCGTGTCATCACTTTGGTTCTGGCTAAAAGTCTCTCACGACGTCCTGTGGCCTACAGCCATGGTTTTCACCTGGTAAAACAAAGCACTCTGCTGCTATACTTTGCACGCTTTGCAAACATCCTGCCACCTTTTGATCAATAGGTAAATGTTGGTTTTGCCAGTAATTGGAACTTTTAACTAATTTCTGTCAAACGGAATGCTGATCTGAGCAACATGTGGGGTGTTAGAGTGCAACTTGCGACTAGCAAGAGGGGAGACGCTTCAAGTAGCATCCAGCCTGAGCCAAGGCAACTATCTTGTTCTAACTGGAACTTGTGAGACCATCACCTCGGAGTTTTCAAGGGTGCACCGTCTGGGAGTAAAAAGCTCTTTTCCAAAGAAACATGGTGAAGGTCAACCAAGTGGCTAATGATGATTTTGTAGACACTATGAGACAATAACCACGCTGTGCAATTGCCTGTGCTGTGACTGCTGCAGGCTTGTTTCGTGTTCCCAGGCCTTTAATATTTCCCATTGTCCTGCTAAAATTTCCAGCATTTGAAGGTGTGCCACCAACCCAAAAGACTGAAAATCACTGGTTCTTCAGACAAGTACAAACTCCTTACCACAATCTACAAACCCCTTCTCCTTTTGGCCCCAACCTTCTTTCCAGCCTCAGCTTCCAGCACTTGCCCCTTAAGTCACGCGGGACCACATTTTGCTCCTTGACTAAGTCAGCTCTGGGGCGTCGTACACAGAAGAAAGGTTACGTTCTTCTTTTTTCTGCACTCATTTATCAAGAGCCATTTACAATATTGTCTCCTCCCTGGTGTTTTCTCTGACTCCCCCAATAATTGTTCTCATCATCATTTGCTCTTATTTTTATTACAGGATGTACCCTCACATTTTATGATCTCTGAACTATGCCTGTCTCCAAGGCATCAAGGATTGTGTAGCTGAGTTCACAAGGGCACAAGCTTTACCTCATTCATCTTTCGTTTCCCAGCGCTTGAGATATTACAAGCCCTCAATAAATATTTGCACAATTGTTGGTTTTTCCTGAGGGTCAGGCCACCTATGACCTATTGCTGGTGAATCTTTTAAAAGTTATCTCCCACAACTGTGCTACACACACTTTATGCTCAAACCAAGCTAGGGTGCTTATTGTTTCTGAAATAGACTTACCCTTTCCCACCTCTGCAAATGAGCTCATAGGATCCAAAGAATTCTTACACTTGGGACATGCTCCCTCTATCTGTGATAGCCACCTATAAAAATTCTACTTATCCCTTTTTTAAAATACATGTTTTATTGATTTCAGAAAGGAAGGGAGAGGGAGAGAGAGATGGAAATATCAATGATGAGAATCATTGATTGGCTGCCTCCTGCACACCCCCTACTGGGGACCGAGCTCACAACCGAGGCATGTACTCTTGACCGGAATCAAACCCAGGACCCTTTAGTCCGCAGGCTGACGCTCTATCCATTGAGCCAAACCAGCTAGGGCCCACTCATCCCTTTTGACCAAGCTCAAATCCATGTTCTTCCAAAATGTCAATCTTGATATTCAGACTAAACATTTTTTCTGAACTTTTTCATATTAGTTTATATAATTCTTAGGACATTTAGCATGAACTACTCTAAATTGTAGTCACTTGAATATACTAAGGTATAATCTCCTTGAGGCAATAAAGATGCCTTATTGATTTTTGTTTTCTCTTTAGTACCTATGTATTATCTTGCACATAGAAGGTACAGTTTTTTTTAAAAGCAAGAATGAATGAAATGATGCATATGTCTAATGCATCATGCTATTCACTATATTCTTTTTACCTATGCTAGCATACAATTAAATTATAGTTTATGTAATAGGAGACATTTCAACATTTCCTTGGTACATTATGCAATTGTTATTGTATGTAGCAAATGCACATTCTTACCACTGTTGCAGGCCTGTTTGCTAAATGAGGCAAATTTTAAAACCCTACACAGGATGGAGATGTTAACTAACCTTATCGTGGTAATCATTTTGCAAAACATATGTGTATCAAATCATCACATTTTATACCTTAAATTTACATATGTTACATGTGCATAATACCTCAATAAAGCTGTGAGGGGGGGAAACCCTACACAGACATTCACCTCTCACTCTAGAATGTGAAAATTCTAATTTATAACAAAAGTAATAAAACCTAATACAAGTGAATTTCTTTTTTTCCTCCTCTTTGCTTCAGTGCACATATCAATTATTATAACAGTTATTCCCATTGCTTGGTTGTTATGTTTTTACATTTATCTTCCCTGCTATATTTTTGGGGCTTCTTAAGACTAAGAACCATGTCTTATCTATCTCTATCTATTGATCAGTCTATAATAATTAGTTTACCTAAAAATATATGTATATATTTATTTACTTTATATTTATACTTATATATAAACTAGAGGCCCAGTACACGAGATTCGTGCACTCGGGGTAGAGGGGGTCCCCTCAGTCGGCCTGCGCCCTCTCGCAGTCCAGGAGCCCTAGGGGGATGTCCAACTGACGGCTTAGGCCCACTCCCCACCTAAGCCATCAGTCAGACATCCTTAGCACTGCTGCAGAGGTGGGAGAGGCTTCTAGCTGAGCAGCACACCCCCTATGGGAGCACACTGACCACCAGGGGTCAGCTCCTGTGTTGAGCGTCTACCCCCTGGTGGTCAGTGCATGTCATAGCAACTAGTTCTGCCGTTCCATCGATTTGCATATAAGTCTTTTATTATATAGGATATTATGTAAATATATACTTACAATTTATTTATGTGATAAAATACATATATATAAATTTATGTAACTATTTTACCTGGCAATATTTTCCATTTAATAAATATTAATATAATGAATGGACATTTTAAATGGTCAGTATTTTTTATCACTAACAATTTGTTTTCAGATCTACTAGAAGGAGAAAAATAAATAAAGCAAAGATACTAAGATCCACTGCCCCAAAAATAGTAATTGGGTATGAATACAAAACACCTATGAAGTAATAATAAAAGCCAACAGTCAAACATGGTTCCATTTTCATAGCACTTTTTAGTTTGATATTATTTAGCCACTGCGGTGATATTGATCTTCCACTGAAATTTAGAGCGGTTTTTCTCAAACTTTAGTAATGAACAGATCCCTTTTAAATATGAGAATCCTCAAGACTCACAGGCTTGCTATAATTTGTGTTTAGTACTTAAATATATAAAAACATAAAACAATTTACAAATACCTTTTACTTATGAACTTCATACAATTTAAAATAAAAAATAAATTTGCAAATTAAATTGTAACAAAACTAGAAAAATGAATGAAATTTAAATTAACAACATTAATGTGATAGAATACACCCTTTTGCTGAAACCAAATTGCTATTTGTAGTAAGAAGGTGGTGCCTACATCGAAGGTGGGCTCTCTTCCCTCAGATCTCTTGTCTCCCACTACTTTTCTCTATTCGAATGTCCTTCTTACAAGCACAGGATGACTCATCTGGCCTTTACTTGGAACAAATACATCGTTTATTTAGTTAACCACTACTCTTCCATCATTAGCCCATGAGAATTAGAGTAACCCAGGGCTATTTTACAAATATCCAGGCAAATATAAAAGTAAACATTGCAATAAAATTATTAGACAGTATTTTGTTATACAGTGGTCATCCTGGGGATTTATGATATGCTTATGTTACATTTTAGAAGATTATGATCAAATGGAAACCATCAAGTTTGACCCAAGGACCTGCCTTCCTCAAGAATATACGGTTCAAAAACCTAGTCCAACAAATATCCCAGGAAATAAGCTTCCCCATTGTGGGTTTCTGTTGGAATCCCATTCACAATAGGATAAGGAACCCTGAAGGTCCTGTGTAAGTTAGCACTTTTAAAAGCAGTGATAGCCCGGCCGGCAGGGCTCAGTGGTTGAGCATTGACCTAGATACCAGGTCACGGTTTGATTCCCAGTCAGGGCACCCGCCTGGGTTGCGAGCTTAATCCCCAATGTGGGGCATGCAGGAGGCAGCCAAACAATAATTCTCTCTCATCATTGATCTCTCTCTCTCTCCCTTCCTCTCTGAAATCAATAAAGATATATTTTAAAAATAATAATAAAAGCAGTCATAAAACTGTAGCATCCTCAACAGGAGCCTGTTTCTTCCATTTCCTATAGTTTCTCTCTCTCCTCTCTTCCTCCACTGCCTAAATCATCCTTTCTACTTTGTTTACCCACTTGTTTATCTTTTCTTCTCTCCTCCACCCTCCTTATTTCTTCTACTTTACCTTTTCCCTCGTAGATTTCCACTCTCCTTACTCAACATTCCATGAAATTAAAGCACACTTCCAAATTATTCTAAATGTGCCCTTTACCTTTAATTGGTCTTCTATGGATTAGTAGCCACCATCACCCCTCCCTCCCTACCCCACCCCTCAAAAACAAGCTTTCCCAGAAGGTTGGGTGGCTAGATTCTGTCCCCAGTTTCAACAAGTTCTTCTCTGAGAAGACAAGTTTGTTTTAATTGTATGCAAAATAGTAGCAGATCCTCTTTCTTTTGTCTTTCCCAAAGCAAAATTTAGAGAAAATGACTGAAAACCCTATTTATATGTTACTGAAGATTCTTATCATATTTTACCCAGGACTAAATATTTATACTTGACATAGGCCTGCCTTCTTCATACCAACTGTTTCTGAACTTCTACAGGTCACTAGGTTCAATGGCAGACAAAAAGAGCTCCCTTAGATAAAGGTCTGCCAATTGCCAGAAACATTCCTCCTCTCTGCTGATCCCCACAAATCACCTAGAAATGCAAGGAGAAACCAGGTATCCCAGACTCCAGACAAGCATCAAGTCCTCCGAAGGCAGAAATGCTACTTGCTTGAGCTGAGCATCAAGCAGCATACTAAAAAGCAAACTCTGAATACAGTGAAATAGGGTTGATCATCCTTTGACTCAGAAATAGGATCTAGAGGCAATTTCTAACATATTGTGATTACTCATCATGTCACTGAAATGAAAATAGAGTCTTCTAAGCAGACCTCTTTGAAGGGTAATTCTGGTAGTGTTTGGTTGATTTTGTTTATTGTTTGTTGTTTAAATAAGATTTACATCAAATACCACCCCTTTGTAAAGCTTTCCTCAACATCTTTTGTCAAAATTCATTGTTCTCTCCTCTTTATGTCTATAAGTATATATACCTCTATTAAAAACTTTCACTCCATTTAATGTTGTGATTAGTTGTTTAATCGCAATAGGTAAAGTTATTTTATTACAAGTTTCTTGAAAACAGAAGATAAATTTACTCATATTTTATTCCCCTCAAGTTCCATGCTGGTACCTACAAATAAGAAGGCATTCAATGTATACTTACTGATTAAATTAAAAGCCTGCTACATTGTTATTTTGGAAATTAACAGTTATGAGGATAGTGAGTCTGTGACATGTGGTCTTTAAAACTGGCTATGGCAGCTAAAAAGTTAGACTTTCATGAGATAATACAGAGAATATACGGTACGTACAGACACACAAATACATATATATAACCTTATCCACCACGGAAAGTTTAAAGACATCTTTGGAAACACTGTATTCATGATGTATGTGAAAGGACTTTGGAAACCATAAAATGTTATAAAAATGCTAGTGGTTACTGTGAGGTTCTGAGATGAACCAAGGGTACTGCATTTCTGTGGCTAGGCAACCTAGCAATGTACTGTTTTGTTAAATGTTGTTGTTTAAAATAAGTCATGATATAATAAAACCTGATGAGTGCAATTAATTCCTACTCCACTAAAGTCAGAATTAATCATTATGATCATGTTAGCTGAAATGTACCTTTGCCAGTAGCACACAAAAAAAAAAAATAAAAGAGAGAGAGAGAGAGAGAGGAGAAAGCTATTTTATAGCCTGCATAAACAAAATTACAATATAATAGCTGTGCTGTAAAAAAAAAAAAACCCTGTTTTTCACAGAGACAGGTGCAAAGAATCTCTACAAACACTTAGGTCTGATGGAGAGGTATCTCTATATGACTACTGCATCTGAAGGTATTAAAGCTGCCTCGCTTTAAAAATCACTTTTTATTTATACTTTTCCTTTAGCATGATTAGCAAGTTGTATATCTCCTACGTAGCTTACTTAAATTTGTTATGGACATGGATCATTGTAGGAACTCAGAAATCCAAGTTATTTTATACAACAGTGACAGAAAGTCATTTCAGAAAGACTGTAATGAACACCAACAAGAAAAAGATAACCTTCAGATTCTGCAAGCATATAAATCAAAAGGCTGATTACATTTGTAGCAATCTACTGTTGCAAAACATGCCATGAAGTTTAAAATTCAAAGGATGTCTGAAATTAACAAGGGGAGTTCAGAAAGACCAAGATTG
This sequence comes from Myotis yumanensis, assembly GCF_028538775.1. NCBI lineage: Eukaryota > Metazoa > Chordata > Mammalia > Chiroptera > Vespertilionidae > Myotis > Myotis yumanensis. The sequence goes on from NW_027223766.1 coordinate 18,752,725, forward strand.
CAGGGAACCTCACCCCATGCTGCTATAGTCAGAAAGTCGTACGTACTGGCCCACTGACATTTGGTCGGATGCCCTGCTGTTATTAAATAGCTAATATTTACGAGACTTAAAACATCACCAATTGGTGAACAGAAAGAATTAAGTGTAAATCTAGAATCACACAATGCTCTCAGAGCAAAAATAGAGGAACAACAAATAGAACAACAACTCATAAAAGGTACCAGGAGCTCAAATATATACTACTGAGTCTTGGTTTCCCATTCTTCAAATTGTTTTTATTGGAAATTTTAAGTGGAACAATAATAGAAATATTTTCTAATCCCAATTCAAAAAAACAAAGCAAGGCAACAGAGAAGCATTCCCACTTGGGAAAGAACTTGACATTGGATCTGAGAAAATGTATGATCAAAGACAATGAGTAATATATGCAGGAAGAAGAGAAATACTATGAGCATTAATTTTAAAGAATAATATCTAAAGTAATCACACTTTCAGTTTTTCATTATAAATTTTATGAATACATTTGAAATGTCTGCCTTCATGTTTTGAAGTAAGCTATAAATATAATTCTCAGTAAATGAAAATGCCACATTACTGTCAGGCCATATTCTAATCTTGTGTCTCCTGAACTTATTTTTATATTACTTTCATATGCCTTTTTTATTACTCAAGTGGAAAAGCTAGAAAATATAGGTATAAGGGGGGGAAAAAGAAAGAAAGGTAATTCTATATTATCACCTCCCAAAGATAAATAATATAAACATTTTTGTTTATGTCTTTTCAGACTTATTATAGCTCAGTACATTTATTATATTATACCCTGTTTCCCCCCACAATTAGATATAATGTAGATATCTTTCCATGCAAACATATAGACATGCCACCATTTTTTAAAATACTTTTATTTATTTCAGAGAAGAAGGGAGAAGGAGAGAGAGGTAGAAACATCAATGATGAGAGAGAATCATTGATCAGCTCTCTCTTGCATGTACCCTACCAAGGATTGATCCGACAACCCAGGCATGTGCCCTGACCAGGAATCAAACTGTGACTTCTGGGTTCATAGGTCGAAACTCAACCACTGAGCCATATGTGCTGGGCTGACACACCGCCTTTTTAATGGCTTCATAGTATTCCATTGTATGACTATACTATGATTTCCTTCTGCATCAACAGATGTTTAGGCCATTTATTATAAAACACTGTGATAAACAACCTATTCTGTATCCTGTGCCACGAATGATTTTTTAAAACATAAAACAAATTAGTAACCCCCCTGCTGATAACTTCATTTTACTCTGGAGGGGGAAGACCCAAAATAACAAGTGTTGGCGGGTGTTCAGGAGGCAGCCGATCAATGATTCTCTCTCATCACTGATGTTTCTATCTCTCTCTCCCTCTCCTTTCCTCTCTGAAATCAATAAAAAAAAAATTTTAAAACAACATTGTTTTCAAAAAATAATAATAATAATGAAATCTTGCTATTTGAGACAACATGAATGGGCCTAGAGGGCATTATGCTAAGTGAAATAAGTTCAAGAAAGAAAAATACCGTATGATTTCACTTATATGGGGAACCTACAAAACAAAAACAAAAAATATAACAACAGACTCATACATATAGAGAACAAGTTGTTGGTTGCCAAAGGGGAGGAGGGAGTTGGAAATTTAAAAAAAAAAAAAAAAAAAAAAGGAAGACCCTGACTCCTTCCAGTCTCTACAAAACTCTACATAAGCAGGTCCTGGCTCCACACCAAGGTCCTCCTACCCCTCTTCCTGTCACATGCTCTAGTCCAGTGATGGCGAACCTATGACACGCGTGTCAGAGGTGACACGTGAACTCATTTTTTTGGTTGATTTTTCTTTGTTAAATGGCATTTAAATAAATATCAAATAATGGCATTTAAATAAATATCAAAAATATAAGTCTTCGTTTTACTATGGTTGCAAATATGTGACACGGCACCAGAGTTAAGTTAGGGTTTTTCAAAATGCTGACACGCTGAGCTCAAAAGGTTCGCCATCACTGCTCTAGTCCCACTTACCTTCCTCTAATGTCCGACAAGCCGATGCTGTTGTTTCTGCCTCAGGGCCTTTTGACACACCTTTCCTTTATCTAGACCAGTGGTTCTCAACCTTGGCTGCACATTAGAATCACCTGGGAATCTTTTCAAAATCCTGATTTCTGGGCCTCATCCTCCGGAAATTCTGTTTCTTTGTTACTCATGTTGTGGCCTCACCCCATAACAAAGAAACAGAATGTCCGGAGGGTGAGGCCCAGAAATCAGGATTTTAAAAAGATTCCCAGGTGATTCTAATGTGCAGCCAAGGTTGTGAACCACTGATCTAGACACACTCTTCAGCAAGCTCCTCACCTTCCAGGCCTCTAAACCTCACGAGGTCTTTCCTGACCACCTACCCTGCCACCTGTTTCCAGTTACTTCACTTCATCCTGCCTGAAAACCATACTTCTTTATTTTTTGATGTTTTCTGTCACCCACTCTACCTTCATACAAGGTCCATGTGCTCTTAGCACAGTACCAGATACATAGAAGCTCCTCAATAAGTGACCCTTGAATTATCAGTTAATTCAGGACTGAAACTCAACAAATGTCATCCTTCCTGTTTTAGTTGTCTCTTCAGAGGCAGCATTTTCAGAGAAAAGAACAATTGACCTACGAGTAAACCAGCCTTTTCTAATCCTGAGCAAATTAAACGTTGCCAGGGAAACCTTCCCTTACCTCTCACCCATCACCCCTTTCTGTCACTGCCAAGACCCTCCAGATAATACACAGAAATTTCCTTTTGTGGTAATTTACCGCAGTTGTTAATAATTATTCACATCGCTAATTGTTTCAAACATTCCTCCCGCTTGAGACTGAAACTCCATGAGGGCCAGGGCGGTGTCCACCTCCCTGCTGGGTTCCCAGCTCCAGCAATAACGCCTGGCATAACATAAGCACGCAAAATACACTTGAATGAAAAAAATAATAGCCCTCTCTAGGCCGAAAACTAGAGTTGAAAAAGAAGTCATACAGGGTTGAAATTTTTGTCTTAACAGCTGACACAAGAATTCTTCCCAGGAAGGGAACGTTGCCTGGGGAAATACCTTGATAAGCCACTTGGAGCAGGTGAGCACCCGAGGATTGTGGGAAGGCAGTGAGGCAACAAAAGCAAGGGCTGACTGGTTCTGCATGACAAAACCAGAGGAATTTATTTTGCCTGTGAGAGGAAGGAGGAGCTGGGTTGGTAATGACTTTAAACTTGGGCACCAGGTGAGGAAGAGAGAGAGATGGAAATAGAGAGTCTTTAGTCAAGTCCACTTACCATGCAAACCGCCTCGTGGGAGTGGGGCGCACGTGTGTGTGTGTGTGTGTGTGTGAAACCTGGGAAAGAGCCTCAGTGTAACATCTGAGTCAATACATTGCTGAGCAGAAGCAAATCATGCGAAACACTAAAACAGTCCATAAACTGAGAAAACAAGACCTGCAGCCAGAGGTGACTTTGAGACTATAAACTGCCTAGTAATTTCTAGAAATCAGCCACAAGCCTTGGAACTGGGGGAGTGATTTCCTTTTATTTAGATCTCAAGGGACAAGCAGAGAAGCAGGTCACACCCAGATTAAAACAGTGAGTGGCTGCCTGCTCTCTCACTCGTCACCCCATCTCTGGGCTTAGTTGCTGCCCATCCTTTCACCAGTTTGGAATTGGGGTTCTAAAGGGATGAGGAAAAAGGGGGGAAACGGGGGGTGGGGGGGAGTTGGAATGAGAGACCCTTCTCCCTTATCATCAGATAAGATAAACTTTACCAAAATGCCTCTTCCCATCTATGTTTTAAGAGACAACATAGTAATTTAGTAATTTACTGTCTTTGGGGGAAAGGCACTCTATAAATAAACAGCACATTCTTTGCCGTTGTAATTAGGTTACTCAAAGTAAACTCCGTGTGGTTTTCTTGATTTCACTTGATTACTCAAACAGATTTTGCCATTTTGAAATTTCTTTAGAGCATGAACTGCTATATTGCTTTCAACTCCCCACCTAGAGAATGGTCTGTGAGGACAATGCTATACAAATCGGTGGTGGTGACTCATGAGTGACCTGCCAGGAGAAAAATATCTGATATCGAGAGTATTATTCTTTATATTTGTGTAATGTTAGGGCACTGCAGGAAGAAGGAAGTAGTTGCCCAGACATAAATTAGTAGAATATGTGTACAGTGGGGCCTTGACTTACAAGTGTCCCAACTAACGAGTTTTTTGAGATACCAGCTGTCTCTCGGCTGATTTTTTGCATTGAGTTGATAGAGTAATTTGAGTTAACGAGCTCCTTAACGAGCTCGGTCTCGGAACAAATTAAACTCGTAAGTCAAGGCCCCACTGTATAAGCAAGTTCTCCTTTTCACAGAACTCAGGGGGCTGAAGCGTGATGAATACAAGCTTGTGTTACAGGTGTGAACACATCCAGGTTTCACTACTGCCAATGGCTCCTGTTTTCATTGGAACAACCCTGATTCTTCCCAGACGGAAGTTTTAAAACTTTCTTGCCAAATCCTGCCAACTCTTAAGTCAACACGCACTAATATATTCACTCCACTTCTAGTGCATCTGAATGGGGGAAAGGGAACAGGTAGGGCACCTTTATTGACTCTCCAGTATTTACTTATTACAAAGTAGCTTTATTGATTATAAACTGAGCTCACAGTAGGGAATGACCTACACACTACTCAGAAAACTAAAACAATAGTCTAGTTACGCAGAAAACTCCGTTCCCCACACAGTCATTATTCCACTTTAAAATGGGAAGCAGCCTATTACATGTAGTAGATATTTGCATTTATGTACACTGAAAAAAAGACTAGAAAGTCATATAATAAAGTGTTTCTGATTACCGTTTCTGAGTCTGGAGATGATGGGTGTGAGAGAATGATGACCACAACCTCCCCAGATGACCACGTCTTACTCCCAGAACCTGTGAATGTGCTACATTACGTGGCAAGAGGAATTCAGGCTGCAGATGCTGATCAGCAAGTAGAGGATCCTGGGCCATGCAGGTGAGCCCAATGTAATTTCAAGGGTCCTTAAAAGTGGAAGCGGGAGGGTCGGAGGGAGATGTGGGTATGGAGGGATGACCAGAGAGAGGTGAAGGTGCTGGTTTTGCTGGAGGAAGGGGACGAGCCAAAGGATGTGGGCTGCCTCGGTTCGCTGGAAAAGGCGAAGAACCACATTCTCCCCTAGACCTACCAGAATGAACGCAGCCTGTTGACACCTTAATTTTAGCCCCTCGAGACTGGCACATCAGACTTCTGAGCTCCAGAACTGTAAGGTACCAAGTTTTTTTACGGCTCTAATTTGTGGTAATGTGTTATAGCAACACTAGGAAACTAACGGATGGTCTGGTTATTGGGTTTTTGTGGGGTTTTTTTTTGGGTGGGGGGCGTGTAAGGACGCTTTGAAAGGGAGAGGGTGTGATAGTGTCCAAGTTTTATGTAATGTATGTGCCTTCCCTTTATAATTAGGAAAATTTCGCCTTTATCATTTTTTCAAATAGTATGAAAATAGTAATGAGGGCTGTGGTAGAAATTTTTCAGCATTTAGACTCAAAACTGTTCACACCAAAATTGCTCCTTAAAATTCTTAATGTCGTTTATTGAGAAAATTGACATAGGAACAGTCACGCAGCAAAAAGCGGTAGTTTGTTTTAATCAAGAGCTCCTAACCAATGGAAACTCCAGCTGATAGGTATTTATGGAGGCCCTGCAGAGTAAGAGGCACCATCTGGCTCCCTCAGCTGACACGTATTCTCTCCACGGACAAAGCGTGGCATTCTCGGGCAGGACAGTGTGCAACACGGTCCGAGGCATCGCTAGCAGGAGCTTCCTCTGCTGTGCTTGTGGCCGTGGTGGTGACTCTGGCTTCGGAGATGGTGGGGGAGGGAGATTGTCAGGCAGGGGGAGGTGGAGTTAATGCTGTTGGTTCCCGTGAAAAAGATGGTGGTGGCACGGGGTACGAGAGGAGTGGTGGGGGCAGAGGCAATGGACTATTTCACAATTCCTTAATTAGGACACTAGGGAGCCACAAACATGTCCTTGTTTGTTGCAACATGTGAATTTCCTTACTCTCCTCTTGTAGTTTTTTTTTAAATCAGAAATAGACCAGAAAAAGGCTGGTGCTATGTCTGAAGGGGGAGGTAAAATGACCTCAGTTCTCTTTGTTTTCTCCTAACCCCACGGCACGTTACTTACACAAGGCTCCCAGGACTTAGTCTAACATGACTCCCAGGTCCTGTTTTCTCAATCCAGGCACCTGTTGCTGGAAGCACGCCATCAGCCCTTTGTTCCCATTTCCCTCCTGAGCCTCAAATGTCACCTCTCCATCTTCAGGCCGCTCCCTCCGCCTGGAAAAACCCTTCTCCTCGAATTCCATTTGTTTTATCCTTCAGGGCTCAACTGAACTGCCAACTAGTTTTTGAAACAATAATTGAAAATATGTGCCCAGGACTTTCGTGTATGTTATATTATTGAATCCATTCCATTCGAGTCTTGCTTTCTCATCTGAGTGTGTTTATTTGAACCCGGGATCTCCCTTAACTCCCAGAGGCTGCTGCATAGAACTCCCTTCAAGCAAGAACCATGGTTGGCCACTCTTGCCTCTTTGCTCCCTTAGCTCTGTGCGTGAATCTCTGTGTTATTACTTATTTCATCCTGCTCCCCAGTTAGTTACTGGTTTACGTGTGTGCCTCCTCCCTTCTAACCCCATTGTCAGATTTTTGAAGATGGGTACCTTATTCTCCTGCACCCAGGAAGTGTCGCATGTAGGGCCTTATGAAAGGCAGGCAAGCAGGTAGTGTGTACAAATACAACATACACATATGTTAAGTTACAGGTCAAAGATTTCTTCTCCATTTCTTCTTGCCATGAATTTTGGCAGAATCACCACGAGATTTCAAAAGTTTAGTTTTCTCTCCACACTACCACCACTCTTTTTTTTTTAAAGTATTTCTTTTTTAAAAATTTTTATTTCAGAGAGGGACAGATAGAAATATCAATGATGAGAGAATCATTGATCGGCTGCCTCTTGGACGCTCCCCTCTGAGGATCAAGCCCACAATTCAAGCATGTATCCCTACAAGAAATCGAACTGTAACTTTCTGGTTCATAGGTTGATGCTCAACCACTGAGCCACACCGGCCAGGCCCACCATTCTTTTAAAAATATATATATATTTTATTGATTTTTTACAGAGAGGAAGGGAGAGGGATAGAGAGCCAGAAACATCGATGAGAGAGAAACATCGATCAGCTGCCTCCCGCACACCCCCCACTGGGGATGTGCCCGTAACCAAGGTACATGCCCTTGACTGGAATTGAACCTGGGACCCTTCAGTCCGCAGGCCGACGCTATCCACTGAGCCAAACCTGTTAGGGCCCACCATTCTTAATATACTAAGTTCACAGGTGTGGCTCAGACTGGAGTTAAAATATTGCTAATAAAATTGTTGCTTGCTGCTACTATTCTTTTTTTTTTTTTTTAAGCCTTCAGCTACCAGGACCAGTTGCTCAATGAAGTGGAGTAATGAATCTTGTAGAAATGGCTCTAGGATTTCAAGGTGGAGTAGTAGATAATGTCACTGGAGAGGAAGTACAGGGAAATGACTCAAGACCATCCCACCCCTCCCAGCTGAACTCACCTTTGTCTCAGAACACGTTGGAGGGCAGGGGAGGCGGGGAGATGGGACAGACTCTGGAAGACTGGTTTAACCTGTTAGCTCTAATGCTCATACAATCCAGGCAATGGCAGTTGAGATTTGAGATTTGTGGGTAGTTATTAAAGAGTTTCAAAGCCCATTAAAAGAAGCTTTAAATAAAAACTAAAATTCCCCTCAAATGCTTTTGGTTGTTTGAAGAGGAAGTGGGCCTGATAATTCTTAGAAGAAAGAAATTGTTGATGCCTTTCAGAAATGGCATCTTCCCAAATTATATAGTCAATTTGCCACTAAGTAAGGCAAGACTCTAGAAACTAGTACATGTTTACAGAATGAAAATCCTAATGTAAGAAATACAAAGAGATCTCTTTTGGCAAAAAGTATTTGTTTCTAAAATTAAGGGTTATCATCTCTGCTTTGAAAGATCTCTCTCTCTCTCTCGTATCTCTCTTGTACATTTTTTTCACTTACCATATCCTGTATTTTGCAATGCTATTTAACTTAGAAAAACAAGAGACTATAAAGCCCAAAATAAAGCTTTCTCATAGCATTTTTTTTTCTGAAACAGGTGTTTCCAGAATCAGAGAATTCTTTCTGTGGAATGTGTTTTTCCATTTGCAAATGAGATAAAGCAATTAAAAGAGCCATAACTGTCTGTCACTGGCTAGAGCAGAAAATAGAAAAAATGTCCTCTTCCCTCTCTCAAGGACCTTCTCTCCTCCAACAGGAAGGAATGATTGTGAGCACCCCTCCATGCCTCCTCCTCTCTGGTAGTGAGAAGGAAGAATCTCACAAAGGCCTGGCACTATATATCCTAGAATCAGACATACTTAATCTTTAACTATAAAAGTAGAAAGAAGCAGCAATATATAAATACCTACCACATAAAAACATCATCATTTTTCTCTCCTAGTCTTCTCTCTGAAACACATATACTCAGTTATAAAAATGTTAGCCAAAAGGCACATTTTAGGATATATAGCAATTTTTAAAGGGAAGAGGATGAGAATCCATTTTATGAGCTCTACATTCTACTCACCCTTTTCAATGGTCAATTTTGTCATTGTCATTTAGAAATTGTTATTACTTCCATTATTAGCCCTAGCTGGTTTGCCAGAGGACTAAAGGGTCCGCATTTGATTCTGGTCAAGGAGGGCATGTACCTTGGTTGCAGGCTCGATTCCTGGCCCTGGTTTGGGGCATGTATGGGAGGCAACCAATCCATGTCTCTCTCTTACATCAATGTTTCTCTGTTTCTCCCCCTCCTTCCACTCTCTCTAAAAATCAATGGAAAAAGATCTTCGGGTGAGGATTAAAAAAAAAAAAAAATTAATGAAGGTTTCCAAGAGTGTTGGTGAACCAAGATCCTTCTAACTCTCATTTTAGAGAAAACAATGGGGAAAAAGGAGAAGGAAGGAATGAAGCAGGAAATTTTGCAGACACATTCTTCAGGTTAATGTTTATGGGCATAACAAGGCTCCCAGTCACAGTTAACTAACCAAGTCCTAATTATAGTTCGTGGAGCAAATTAAACCCCCTACAGCAAGAGTGCTCCAACTTTAGTCCATCAGCATCACCACGAGCTGTTGTTGAAACACAAACTGCTGGGCCTCCCCCCAGAGTCTCACATTCAGTAGGTTTGGAGCATGGCTGGTCTAAAAATTAAATTGACATAAGCAGGTTCACAGGGGAGAGAAATTAATTACAGTGGGGCCTTGACTTACGAGTTTAATTTGTTCCAAGACCGAGCTTGTTAAGGAGCTCGTTAACTCAAATTACTCTATCAACTCAATGCAAAAAATCAGCCGAGAGACAGCTGGTATCTCAAAAAACTCGTTAGTCGGGACACTCGTAAGTCAAGGCCCCACTGTACATACATAAGGAGCCTCCGTAAGAATGGGAGACCCACAGGCAGTTAGGCAATTGAGGCTTATGTGCCATCCTGAGCCAAGGAGAAGAGAGTAGGAGTCTGAGACTTCAATGCAGAGAAAGATAATTTTCAAGAAATGGGAAGAGCAAACATTTGCAGGGACAGTAGGGCACTGAGAGGATTTTTACCTTCCGGTGCTGCCAAGCTCCCCCAGGCTACCCATTACCTGGCCCACACTCTTTATGGTTATTTCTGGGTATAGCTCTCTTTTGGGGGCCAGGCCCTCATCTAAATTCTTTTGGGCGATTAAGGGAGAAGTAAAAAATTTTTAATCTGGTCTTGATTGCCTCAGCTCACAATAATGCACATGCCTATGTGGCAGGTTTTGGGAAGGCTCCTTCCGAACCCCTTCAGGACTTCGCATTTGCCTTCCTAACATGTTCCCAGGTGATGATAATACCATTGGCCCAGAGACCCCACTTTGAGAACCACTGCTGGAGAGCGGTTACTTGCAAGACACTTCTTTGGAGGTTTTAAAAAATCCTGATACCTATGCCTCACCCTAGATCCACTGAAACAGAATCTCTGGGCTTGGTCTGGTCAAAGACGAATAAATCTGGTTAAAGAAGTGTGAGTAAATGTTTATTCAATAATAGCTATTGCAATAGGAAAGAGAGCCCAGTGTAAAGTCAACTTGGTCAAAACAAATGGCCAGAGACTTCTTAAAGTGGAGTATGCCAAGGAAGAGACTGGAGAGTGTTAAGGGTCCATGTGACTAGGCCATCTGGGTTTGTTAATTGACACTAATTCTAAGGAGGAACAAACTTATATCTTTTAAAATTGGCAGTGGTGCAGGTTAGAGCTCTGCACCCACTAAGGTCAAGCCCTCCTCTCCCACTGGGACTGGGAGGGAGAAGTAGCTCCTTGAGGGAGGGTGGGAAGAGATGAACCAATGTACCTGAATGCATATCTGTGTAACCAGTAGACACAGACAATGGGGGGTTGGGAGCTGGGCTGGGCTGGAAGGAGTAAAAAGGGGGACTTATGTAATACTTTCAACAATAAAGATAAAAATATATATTTGCATTTTAAAGAAAAAATCCTTGATATTCTGGAGAAGCCAGTCTGGGCAGTAGAGATTTGCATCTCAAAGGAGCAGGGAATGGATTTATAATTGCAACTTTCTAAAGTAAGTCTTCTAAGAGGCCATTTAGGGGCCTCTCTGCCTCTCACCAGGTTTTGGCTGGAACAAACAATACACTCTCCTGGCAGCCTTGAGCTTTCTCGGGCAGGAATTTAAGGGGCTGGTGGTACCCTAGGGACTCAGGCTTCAGCTATTAGAAACCAAGCAGGGGGTGAATGAAATTATTTATTCGGAGAGTCTATGGGGGTTTTTTGGGTGTTTGTTTTTAAATATATTTTTATTGATTTCAGAGAGGAAGGGAAAGGGAGAGATAGAAGCCTCAATGATGAGAAAGAATCATTGATTGGCTGCCTTCAGCATACTCCCCCACCAGGGATCAAGCTGCAACCGGGCATGTGCCCTGACCTGAAATCGAACCGTGACCTCCTGGTTCATAGGTCAACGTTCAAACACTGAGTCACCCACCCGGGGCAGTCTCTGTGGTTTTTACAGGCCAAGGTTGAGGACTAGTTGAGAAGAGAAGTTGGAGGAGTCAGACTAGAGTTTGGTCAGGGAAAGAGTCTTGTCAGTCTGGGCATCTGTGTGTTGAAACTTGCCCAAAGATAAGTCTAGTGACCAGTTGAAAACCAATTCCTATGGTAAGGAGGTTTACAATCCGAGAACAGAGGCAAAGTTTACTTAAGTTTATATGTTTTATGAGTTCTTCTTAATACACAACTGCAGAAGCAATTGGCAAACAGGAAAGATTTCTGTACTATGTCATGTAGACATGTAGCATTTCAGAGTAGCTTCAATTACTTTATTTTATAGATTAATATTTCATTCAAGTTAACAAATCAAGGAAGATAAGGAACTGAGAATTAACTACAATAAATAACCTGAATTCTGGGTTTTTTTCTTAATATTTAAAAATATGTGTTCAGGGACATCTGACTGTTGACTGTGAGAGACCTCTTCATGTCCAGAGCCACCTGTATACAAACCCAGGGAAAATCACATCAAATGACATCTGACTGTGGCATTTTTATTCAGGGGAAATTACGTCAGAATAGATACTAAATGCAGCCTTGAATGGGGTAAGAATTTTTAATGCAGCCTAAGGGGGCAATTTTCTTGATGATGGTATGAGTGAACTAGTTATGGGATCTGCTATGGACTGAATTGTGTGTCCCCAAAATTCATATTTTGAAGCCCCAACTCCCAATGTGACTAGAGATAAATGTATAAGCCAGGTCCGAACCAGAAACCAAACCAGCCAGCACCATGATCTTGGACTTCTAGCTTCCTAAAAAAACTTGAGAAATATATTTCTGTTGTTCAATCAACTCAATCTATGGTATTTCGCCATATTAGCCTGAGTAGACTAAGGCAGAAGCATTCACTCATTCATTCATTCGACGACTATCCCTTTTTTAGGTACTAGAGATACAGCAATAATAAAAATAAAATCCCAACCTGTGAGGAGCTTATATTCTAGAGAGGGAGAAACAAATCGTCAAAATCAAAATAATAGTGTGAGAAATGGTGATCAGTGCTATGGGGGAAAAAGCAGAGGGATGGGGAGGCCCAGGAGGGATGAGAGAGAAGAGAGAGTAGAGGAAGGCCATTCTATGTAGCGTGGTCAGGGAAGGCCTTACTTAGCAGATGACCCTTGAGCAGAGACCTGAAGGGGAAGGATCTTAGGCAGAAGGAACACATGCAAAGATCTGGAAGCAGAGCATGCTTGACAAGTTCAGGAAATAGCAAGGAGGCCTCAGTGGCTGGAACTGAGCAAACCAAGAGAGTAGTTGAGTAACTGTGGAGGCAGGTGCGTTGCATCATCTTGCAGGACTGCGTTAGGGCTCTGGCTCTTACCCTGAGTAAAATGAGCAGTCACTGGAAGGTGTCCAATGCAGCAGCGACATGATTTTGCTTCCATTTCAGAAGAAACATTCTTGCTGTTGGCTCAATGGTGGTGGGATGAGGCATAAAGCCAGAGGCAAGGAGACTTGATTGAAAGTGGATAGATGTTTGTCAAGAGTTTTATTTTATTTGGACTTAGCTTTTGAAACAGTTAATGAAGGGATCTTTTGGGAAGTCTCCAATGATAATTTTGTTCGTACAGATTAAATAGAAATGTATTGCAATCTTGTTTACACCCAGGAGGTAGGATTTCCCTTTGACTTTACCTTCTAGGGTTTTTTTCTAAGATTCCCTTTGGTTCTTTAACAAACTTTACCAAAGCCTGCTCAGTGACCTTTCTCTCTGTACCCTGATATAACAGCAATGTTCCTAATATCTCACAGGTATTGGCACTATCTTCATCCAGCTCCATCATGCCTATTGAAGGAGTACTTCTCACACATAAATTGCCATGGGGGATCTTGCTAAAGTGCTGATTCTGGTTTGGAGGGTCTGGGATAGGGTACAAGGATTCTGCATTTCTAACCAGCTTCCACTGCTACTGGTACTCGAACAATACTGTGAATAGCAAGGTATTCGAGTATTTTAAGCATCCTACACACTTTAGATATTCTTTTTGTGAAGAAAAAAATCAGACAAATGTGTGCAATGAGAAATTTATTCTTTTTTAAAATATATTTTTATTGATTTCAGAGAGGAAGGGAGAGGGAGTGCGAGATAGAAACATCAGTGATAGAGAGAATGATCGATCGGCTGCAGAATCCAACCATGACCTCCTAGTTCATAGGTTGACACTCAACCACTAGCCACACCGGCTGTTGTTTTTAAAGAAAACACTGTTCACATTTTCCAGCGTGTAAGAGATTCCCTTGGGATTATGAATGGTGTGGTAGGGAATTACAGAAATTCTTTCAGGTTGAAACAGTGGTAAATCACTAAAAAGCTTTGAAAGTATGTAAGTGTTCATGGAGAATTTAAAAAATGTAAATTACTAAAGTAGAATTCTTTATGCACTTCAAGAGTCTTGCTTGCTTATAGCTGAGTGGAATCTTGTATAATTATCTAGTTCCATTCATGGCCAATCTGGATGATTTAGCCTCTTTACTAACCAGACCCTCCTTCTCCCAATACTCTTATATTTTTCTACTGCTTAAAATAGCAAATCTATATTTCTCTCACTTACCTAAAAATCTCCAGAATCGGTCATCTTTACCTTATATCCAGTGGGTTCTGATTTAGCACCCTCATAGAGAAAAAAATTGGTAGTTGGTATTGTTAAAAGTAGAAGGTTTCTTAAAAAGCAGCATGGAGTAAAATTGACTTTTTCCTGTGAGCAGATGTAGCAATTTGAACACACGTATGTATAAATTCACTATGATCAGGATAAAGGACATTTCCACCAGTCCTCCCCATAAAAACTTTCCCTGTGTTATCTCTTGTGACACTTCCTACCTCCACATGCAGCAGCAGATGACAACTGATATGTTTTGTCCCTATAGTTTTGCCTTTTTGAGGATGCCATGGAAATGGGTCATCAGACCTTTGAGACTGGCTTGTTTCACTCAGCATAACATTTTTGTGATTCATCCAAGTTGTTGCATTTATCAATAATTTGTTTTTTGGGGTTACTGAATATTATTCTGTTGTATAGATGTACCATTATTTATTCATTCATTTACTCAATGAAAGACATAGAAGTTGTTCCCCGTTTTTAGTGAGCATGAATAGAATTTCCATAAATATACATGAACACAAGTTGAGAATTTAAAATATACATATTCTGAACACACTCAAATTCTCAGATATGTGATTTTCAAATACTTTATCTCATTTTGTACCTTGTCTTCTTATTCGCTTAATAGTGTCTTTCACAGAACAAAAGTTTTACATTTTATGAAGTCTAATTTATGGATATTTTTCTTTTATGGATTATGCTTTTGATGTCATGACTAGCAAGTTCCACCTAACCGCAGCTCGTGAAGATTTTATCCTATGCTTATTTCTGAAAATTTTATAGCTTTCCATTTTACATTTAGACCTACAACTTACTTTGAGTTCATTTTTATTTTTAGGTCTTATATGAGTTCATTTTTATATTTGGGTTGAGGCTGGATTATTGCTGTTTTTTAACATATGGGTTTCTAATTGTTTCAACACTATTTCCTGAAAAGACTATCCTTTCTCACCCTAAATTGCCTTTGAATCTTTGTCAAAAAATCAATTAGCTACATTTCTATGGACCTATATCTGGACTTTCTATTCTGTTCTATGATCTATTTGACTATCCCTAAACCAATACTATATGTCTTATCACAACTTTATATTAAAGCTAATATTGAGTATTGATTCATCAATTTTATTCTTTTTTAAAAAACTTGTTACATTGCCTTTCCATATAGATTTTAGAATCAGCTTCTTTTTTTTTTTTTTTTTTTTTTTTTTTTTTTTTTTTTTAATTCTGGGATTTATTTACCTTCTATAGCTGTCACTGGAGATGAGAGCCAGCTTTAGCTCTGAGGCCCGACTCCAGCTCTGAGGCCTAGGCTGGAATCAGCTTCTTTATAACTACAGAATTAGAATTGTGCTAAACCTGTAAGATCAGTTGACATTTTTACAATGTAAACTAGTCCATGATTAGAAGGATAGAACATGATATATCTCTCCATTTATTTAGGTCTTCTTTAAGTTCTTTCATTAGCATTTTCTGGCTTTTAGTATAGAATTCTACATATGTTTTGTTAGATTTACAGGTATTTCTGGGCTCTATTGTAAGTGGTATTTTTAAATTTTTGGTTTCTGATTGTACATTCATAATTTATACAAATACAAAAAAAATACGCATTGGCTTTGTATTCTGACCTTGCTAAAGTCAATCATAAGTTCTAGGAATTTTGGAGGTTTTTTGGTTTTGTTTTGTAATTTAATTTTTATTTAATGAGAGAGAGAGAGAGAGAGAGAGAGAGAGAGAGACATCAATTTTTGTTGTTTCACTTATTTATGCATTCATTAGTTGATTCTTGTATGTGTCCTGACCTGGGATTGAACCTGAAACCTTGGCATATCAGGACGACATTCTAACCAACTAAGCTACCTAGACAGAGCCTGTTTTTTATTAGTTTTGTTTTTGTAGATGCCTTGGATTTTCTACATAGATAATTACGTTGGCTGTGAGTAAGGACAGTCTGCTTCTCCCATTCCAGTCTGTGTGCCTTTTCTTTCCCTCGCCTAATTGTACTGGCTAAGACCTTCAGTATTATATTGAATGGGAGTAGTGAGAAGGGATATCCAGGCCTTGTTTCTCATCTTAACTTCCAGTTTTTCACCATTGAATGTTTCCACAATATGTTGCCTCTTGATGTTTCTTTTGAAGATGTTCTTAATCAGGTTGAGGATGTTTCCTGAGAGCTTTTATCTTGAATAAACACTGAATATTGTCAAATGCTTCTTCCTCATCAATTTATGATCATGTACTTTATATCTTTGAGTATGTCAGTGTGGTCAGTTACATTGCTTGATTTTCCAATATTGAGCCAGCCTGCATTCCCAAGATGACCCTCTCTTCCCATTTGTTGTGGTGTCTTATTATTTTATATATTGCTGAATTTTATTTCCCAATATTTTGTTGAGGATTTTTACATCTATGTTCTATGTTCTCTTTTTTGTACTGTCTTTATCTCATTTGGGTTTCATGGTTATGCTGGTCTCATAAAGTAAGTTGACAAATGTTCCCTTCGCTTCTATTTTCTGAAAGACATGGTATTGGTGTTTTTCTTCTTTAAATGCTTGGTAGAATTCACTAGTAAAACCACCAGGGCCTAGAGATTTTCTTCTGGAATTTTTAAACTATAATTCAATTTCTTTAAAAGGCAGGCTTTTAACAAAACTTTCCAATTTTAATTTTTTTAAAAAAACCTGACTTCCAAAAATGTAATGCCTACATAGCCATCAATATTTAACACTCAGCTCAGTGTACTAGTTGTTGAGAATAGTTTAAAATGATTATGGTACAATATTGGTGAAAGTGCATTTTCAAATGGATGTAGAAATACGTGACTGAGAAGGACAGGATAGATCAATGGTTAAAAGCATACGTGAACTTTAGCAAGTGACAAACTTATATTTATATTTGGTTTTGTAACCTTGGGCAATTAACATCCCTAATTATTTTTCCTCATTTGTAAAAGAGAAATAATAACATATACATGACTGAGTTGTTTTAAGGATTAAATGAGATAATGCTTGTAAAGGGTATCATACAAAGTAAGTACCTAGCAAGTAATAGCTATCAGTAGTATAATTATATAGGAAAAATTGTAACAATATATAAAGAAGAGAATAGTAACATGGACTGAAAGAAATTATTTTCTACAACCCTAGAAAATGATATAACTTGAAGATTTTAAGGAAATTTAAGTGCTTATGCTTTCAGGTTTATTATTCTGTAAGACATTAACACTTGATATAAAATTCTTGGAAAATCTATTACCTCCAACTTCTGGCTCAATTTTTTTTTTGCAACATTCTAATTTAAAAAAAAATCACTTCAATGATAAAAAGAAAACTACAATATAGTCCCTTATTCAATAAAAAAATTTGCTTGCTCCTCTTATGCTTTCTTTTTAAATGAAATTCTTTAATCTATCATGCTCTGGCTCTGTCTACCCTGTCCAAGGTATTGATACTTTTCCTGCCAAAGGAGCAGGACCTCTGAGTTTGAAGACGCACTTTACTCACTTATTTCCTCAATAAGCAAGATGAAAACAAGCAGACCTGATAAAAGAGGAATTTCAAATTGGCTTACAAGCCTCTTCACATGAAAAGCAAAAAAGCACACTTGACTTAACTTTGGAGATGGCCTTTCTTATATTCGTCATGTCTTTATTGTGGTCTTAGCAAAACTGATGTTTCTCTGTTTAGTCAGTCTTTCCCATCTTCTCCTAAGTGGCCTGCTTTATCTTATGTCTCTGGTCTTCAAAAATCTGCAGTCTGATTAAACACTTACTGTGGATATACAATTAGGTGTAAGAGATGATGCTATAGAAGCATAGAGAAGGGAGGGATTGATGCTGTTGGAGGTAGAAGAAAACTTAGGAGATGAATTTCAAGAAGGTTTTGAAGGTTGGGAATCCTTTGGGGAGAGCAAACGGAAGATAGGTGGTGGTTGGTGGATGCTCTGGATTGCTGAAAGATAAAGGCATGCAGGTGCAGAAAAGCTTGGTGTCTGTATGGATATATGGAGAAAAGAAGAGAGGAGGAGGAATGGCCTTAAATTTGAGTTCCTGCTTGTGGATTTCAAGGGAGGAGGGAGTAGGCAGGGAAGGAGGTTACAAGAAAAGACTATTTGGAGAGGCAGTATAATTCAGTTGTTTAAAGTATGTGCTCTGGAACCCGACTTTCCAAATTGTAATCCTGGCTCTACCACTTATTAATTGTATGACTTGGGAAAGTTACCTAAATTCTCTGTCTGTTTCTTCATCTATAAATTAGGGATAATAATGGAAATGTCTTCATTTGGGTTACTGCGTCTGGCTCATAATAAGCTCTGTATAAATGATAATTATTATTGAGAAATTAGAAAGTCAAGGAAGGGTCAGATTTTGGAATGTTTGGAAAGCTAATAGAACTGAGAGATATGAAAGATAATATGGAAGACTACTGGAAGCATTAGGCTGGGGTTTTTTTAGTCAAGTGAACATGATGCTATCTTTATGTTAACTTATATTGGCTTATAACATCAATCAGATCTACTCAGATTAAAATTTTATTCAGATTTTATATAATTTTCATGTTACACTGAATTTATATCTCTATTTACGACACTGAACTTACATCTGTGTTTCAAAGGATGATGACAAAGTACACCAAACAAGATGCTAAAACCCAGGTTGGAGTCTTTTCTTGTTTAACTAGAGGCCCAGTGCACAAAATTCATGCACGGGGGTGTGTGTCTCTCAGCATGGTCTGCACCCTCTAGCAATCTGGAAGCCCTGGAGGGGGTATGTCCAACTGCTGGGAGGTGGGAGAGGCTCCTGCCACCACTGCTGCGCTTGCTGGGCTTCTGGCTGAGCAGCACCCGTCCCCCCCGCCCCCCCCCCCCCCCCCCCCCGTGGGAGTGCACTGACCACCAGGGGGCAGCTCCTGTGTTGAGCATCTGCCCCCTGGTGGTCAGTGCGCATCATAGCAACCGGTTGTTCTGGCATTCGGTCGATTTGCTTATTAGGGTTTTATTATATAGGCTATTAAAATAAAAGTGGTAATCTCATCCAAAGAGAAAAGTCAAGACAGCTAATACAAAGTTACAGATGAAAGGGAAAATGATCAGGGATAATTAAGTGATAGAAAGGTGAGATTGCAGACTAAGAGGCAAAAATGGACCCAGAAAAGCATTTATAAGAAAAATATATTTTAAAATTTGGAGGATGATTGGCATTTCAGAAATATAGTACTTGAATGTTTTGAAAACAGCAATGAATCAAATTCAAGTGAATACTGAGATTTTTTTTATTTAAATAGGTTGGATAAGCACCAAGCAACAACTACAATAACAGGGAAATATACTCAAAATTTTGTGTAAAAATTGCTTGATTCTGCTACCACCAACCTCTTCTCCTTCACTTGCAAATAAATGACTAAAGATACTATCTTTCCCTTGGAATGTTTGGAAAGCTAATAGGGTAAGACTGAGATAAAGCTGATGTCCTATCTTTTGTTCCAGGCTGGTCAGAATTAATGCCTTGAATTTCAAGTTGGGTGAGAGTGCCCACCTCCCAAGGCTGCGCATACCCCTGTCCCCCATCACAACCACCTTTTGGGTGAAGTCTTAGACCCAGCAAAGGAGGAGGAGGAATTGTCCCCTGGGAGGAAGGAGGATGGAGTCCATTCCTTCTGAGAGGGTTAGGTTATATCTAGAAGAGTTTATTTTTTAAAAAACTGAAAACTGCACTCTCACCCTCAAATTTGTTCCTAACCCACAAACAACATAGGCCATCTTCCACAAACAGCATTTCTACTCATTCATTCACTGGTTCTGATTGGAAAAGGGGCATTTGTTTGAGACCTCTTCCTTTCTCCTATCTTCACTCCAATTCATTATGAAATCTGTTCATTCTGCTACCATAATATACCTCAAATCTATCCACTTTGCTCCACCTCCACTGCCATCGCTTAGATACCACTGGGCAATCTAACATTTATGCAAATCGGAAAAAGGACTCCTTCCCCTGGGCACATGCTGGGGCTTGACTTCAGCCTCATCTGCCATCTTTGTGCAGAACATGATCTCCAGGATCTTGCATGGTGGTCCTGGACCCCCGCCCAAGCCATGGTGCACTCACTGTTGTAATCACCTCCTGCCTGTTCTGTCCACATCCACTCTTGTCCCCTTCCAGTCCATTCTCCACGCAACAATGGGACTACTCTTACATAACCAGTTTGATCACTTTACTCCCTACTTGGTCCTTCAATAGATTTTTATTGCTATTGGGATAAAATCCCAACCCCCTGAACATGACCTACAAGATTCTATATGATCTGCTTCCTAGTTCCCTCTTTGCCCGCCCTGGCACCATTTCCTCCTGATAACTTTGAGCTACACTGCCTTGTTTTGGGTTCTGAAACTTGCTGAGCTTCCCCCCTAACCCAAGAGACTGCCTGCAGAGTTCTTCCTTGACTTAGTTTGACTATTTTCTCCTCTTCCTTCAGGGCTCAGTTCAAATGTTCCTTTTTTTAGGGAAGCCATTCCTGAATCCAAAAGTGGATTTCCTCATAGCACTCTTTTCTCTTCTTAAATCATACTTAACACATTTATAATTATATATTCACTCACTAGTGATTTACTTATTTAATTTCATTTTCCCTACTATATAAACTCAACAAGGACGAGAATCATGCCTGACTTAGCCCGATGTCTTTCATTCATCCAAGTTTCTTTTTTTTTAATATAGTTTTATTGATTTCAGAGAGGAAGGGAGAAGGAGAGATAGAAACATCAATGATGAGAGTCATTGATCGGGTGCCTCCTGCACACCCCACACTGGGGATCAAGCCTGCAACCCAGGCATGTGCCCTGACGGGGAATGGAACCATGACCTCCCGGTTCATAGGTCAACGCTCAACCACTGAGCCATGCCGGCTGGGTGATCCAAGTTCCCATTCAAATTTATATCAAAGACCTTCTCTATGCCAGTGACTATACTAGATGCTAGAAGTGAATAGACAAATGATGTCCTTGGTGTTATGAGGGAAACACATAACCAACCAATAAACAAGTACGCAGACAAGATGATTAGATTGTGGTGTGCTGTGCAGTAGACTCTGAGCTCTTTCAGTTCAGAAATCTCTGTATTCATGAACAAATAGCATGCATTGTTTAGGATAAAGCCAGCTGCTAAATATAACACGAGTTTACTTCATTGTCCCAAAGAAATCTTACTGGGTAGATGGCTCTCCTCTAAGTGGTAGGACCCAGGCTCCTTCTAACTTGGAGCTTTGCCTTCTTTAATATGTGGCCATAGATGGGGAAAGAGCATGGGAAATTGCTTGTGGATTTCTTTTCCCCATGGGCTCAGTAGGGATGGCCATGCTATATACCTAACCGCAAGGGAGACAAAGGAACACAATGTATCTCTGCACTGAAGCAGAGCAAATAGATTTGATGATCAGCTGGCACCTTCAATAGTACCTGGTACAACACTCCCATGAAGAAACAAAGGTATATTAGAAATGGAGCTTGCTCTCAATAATTTTATTATCTGAGTGTGTACATAGAAATCATTATGGTTGCTATAGTAAACTCTAACTTCTGGTAACCTAAAAATAGTCTCTAAAATGAACTTAATGAATTTGTCTCTCAGGACAACGAAGTTTAAAAAAATCTGTCTACTTTAATTGCAGGGTCAGCTGGAAAGTTTCCATTTTTTTATTTCCCACGGTTTTTTGGGGTGTCTTTTTTTTTTTTCTTGTTTCAAATCTCGTCGCTTCACAGCCTCTCCATTCTTGGGTTGGAATCGTTACTTTAGGACAAGTCCACAGTCAGGGCTATGGAATGGATGGGAACAGTGAGAGGCATGCCCTAACAATTTGGAAACGAGTATGGATAGAGCCACACAGTGACTTGGAACTTAAAGACGTGTACCTAGCTTACCAATTCCTTGCATCTATTTTATGGTAGTCTTTATCATTTTTCTGCTCTGGATGAAACAGAAATTCGAATTAGTCTTTGGTGCCAAAAGCAGACACACGGTCATCTGTGTGCCTGGGGCAGTCTGTCTGCACGGAAAGCTTTTCCATCCTGAAACTGGTTTTCAGAGCCTGGACGGAATGGTGGTGTGGAGGGCACCCCGACACCGAGCATCCGCCTGTTCGCTGGAGACGCGGTTCGGAAGGGATCTGACACCTAGAGTGCACCAATGCATTCCGCAGAGACGAAAAGTGCAGCACCCCCGAATCTCGGCCAGACTGGGCTCAGTGCTCTTTCCCAGAGAGAATCCTTCCTGACAGAGCCGGGGGCGCAGGTCTGGATTCGCAGCTAGTTAGTTCCGTGCGCCGGGACGCAAAGCAGCGAGCGAGCTGCAGCTGCAGGTGCAGACGGCACGGCGGAGCCTGGGCCGCGCGGGTGTGTCCCTGACCCGACCCGACCCGGGAGCGGAAGGGCTGCGCTCCGCTAGGGGGTCCCCGGCCAGACCGAGAAGGGGGCGCAGGAGAGTCGGGAGCCTAGTTCCCGGGGGACAGAAGGGACCCAGGGCGGCCGCCGCCCCCCTGCCAGCGGCCCAGCGCGCCCGGCTCGCCGCCGCAGGACGCCCGCCACGCGGCACACGCCACGCCCCGCGCCGCCCGCCGGAGAACGCGGGAGGCGGGAGGCCCCGCCGGGCCGCCGTAGCGCTGCGGCTCCGCGCCGCCTCCGCCCCCTGCCTCCCGGCGCCGGGCGCTCTGGGCGGCAGCGCCAGCGCCAGCCACGGCCGCGCTTCCTCCTCTGCAGCCGTTCGGACGCTGCGTGACGCGTCGTTTCCTCCCAACATGGCGGCCGGGGCAGGCCGGCGGTGATGGAGGCCGGTGCGCGGCCGCGGCGGGTGCGCGTCCCCTCGGGAGCCAGGGCAGCCCTGCTCGCGCCGGGCCTCTGAGCCGGCTCGCTCCTCGGCCCCCCGCCGTCGCCGCCCGGGCTGGGCTCCCTCGCCGCCGCCCCCGAGGCCGGAGGGGCGAGTGACGGGGGTTGGTGGTGGCCGGGAAGCGACCCCGGGACCCGGAGGAGCGGAGGTCCCGCCGGGGCGGCCTCGCAGGGTCGGCGGCGAAGCCCCGCGCGCCCCGGGCCCGCACCGCGGCCGGGCCGCCCGCCCCTTCCTGCCCCCGCCGCTGCCCTCCACGCCTCCGCGCCCCCATCTCCACCCCTTTCTCTCGCCTCTTCCTCCCCCCGCTCCTGCGTCCAGCCGCCGGGAGGGAGCCCCGGGCCGCGCCGCCGCCGCCGTCCCCGTCCCCGCGCCCATGTATGAGGGCAAGAAGACCAAGAACATGTTCCTGACGCGGGCGCTGGAGAAGATCCTGGCCGACAAGGAAGTGAAGAAGGCGCATCACTCCCAGCTGCGCAAGGCGTGCGAGGTGGCGCTCGGTGAGCGGGGAGGAGGCCGGGGCGGCGCGAGGGGGTCCCGGGCGCCCCGGGGAGCTGCCGGCCGCCCGCCCGGAGCTGGGAGTTGACAGTAACTCGGCTGCCTGTGCGGCCGGGGCGGGGGTGCGGGGCGGGGGGTGCAGGGCCGCCGCGGGGCTCGGGGAGCGGCGGGGCTCGGCACCCCGGCGGCCGAGGGGGAGCTTTTGCGGGGGGTCGTGCAGGGCGGCCGGGTGCCCCCTTTGTGGTGCAGCGGAGGGGGAGCTGCTGCTCCTGAGCCCGGGCGTTCGTCAGGGTGGAGCCGGTGGGTCGGGACTGGGCGTGGGAAGGGCTCGGGCTCCGTCTCCCTCGTGCGTGTCAATAACTTTGTGGTGTGACCGGGCGCTGGGGGGAGACGGGCCGGAGCGGTTCCCTCGGTGACAGTCCCGGGCCGGGGCTGGCAGCAGCCTCCGCCACGGGGAACAGAGGGGAATGTGGGAGCCGCCTGGGCTGACCTGGAAGAATAAGACCAGAGGTGAAGGGGGGGAGGGGGGAGGCCATGAAAAAGAGGGGGTGGGGGGAGGATCTTTAGGTCAGCGGGCTTTCCCGACAAGGAAGGGGAGGTTTGAAATGGGGAAGATGAGGAAGACAATGACAGCCCACCAGCCGCATGTCCGGACCCCGCAGCTGCTCCCCGGCTGGAGCGGTGATGTGTAGGGTGGTGTGTGTATAGTTCAGGCGGACATCCTCACAGTCCCGAGAGCCAGGGCAGGCCGAGGAGGAATGGTTCCAGGGGAGACACTGCGATGGATCTGTTGCATCCATCAAAGACGAAATCGTTGGAGGACAGGCGGGGACATTTAACACAAAGATGAATTCCTAATGCTTACGCTTTATTTTATAGCACTGGAAATAGACTAGATCAAAATGACGAGAAGATTAAGCTTGTTACATGGGCTTTTTTTTTTTTTTTTTTTTTTAAAAAGCATTCTTGAAGGGGAAAAAGTGCAGAATAACTTAAATGCATGCTAACTTAAAGGGTGAAGACAGCCTTTTATTTATTGAATAAATAGAAGATGACTTTTTAACTTCCCTAGTAAGCCACACTGGGTTTTTTGCCCCCTTCCTCTTGGGATCTTTTAAAGTGGTGCTATGGGAAACATCAAAGAAATTCCGTTTAAAAATTTTGAATCTGCAGTATAGTGGGCTTACCTTTAGTTCTTTCAGAACTTCCTTGGATTAGAAGTTCACCTTTTGTTGTTCTTGCAGCTAAGGAAAAGCTGAGGTGTATGAGATGACATTGTGCCGTGGTAAAAGTTGAATTTGTATCTGGGTCTTGAATAATTACTATATTGGGATGTGGTGAGGGGAGGAGAGGTCTTTAGAATTTTTAAAAGGATTGTTATGTTCAGGTTTGTGAAAAACTTTCAGGATAAAGCATTTGAGATTCAAATTAAAGTGTGTGTGTTTTGAGACCAGATTTTCCATATTAGAATATATATTTTAATAACACTAAATTGTAAGTATTAGACTGAAGAAACAGAATTTGGTGTGTATATGTATATGTATATATTCATTTATCTATTTCTTTATTTTTTGTCCCATCCTCTCCAAAATGCTAATATAAGTAAGGGTGTTTTAATGGAGAGCTCACTAGCAGTAGAATCTGGGACCCTGGGTTTATCCCAGTGATGTTGCATTTAGAATAGTCAAATCTCTGGGCCTTAACTTCCTTCTCTGTAAAATTAGAATAGATATTGAACTTATTGATTATAATATTACATTCCCTCTAATGCACCATGAATGTGGGTGCACTATTCTTTTAACTTGTGCAGTGAGTATTCCTGCTGCTCTTGATTGACATCTCTAGGAGGCTCGTAGTTTGGTTCCTTCCATTTCTAGACATGGGAACTACTTGGTAGTAAGTGTGCCAGCTTTACCAGGATTATCTATTCCAGATTTTTCCAGTTTTTACTTTTTTACCCTTCCATACTGTTGGCAGAAGCTTATTATGAGGACTCTGAGCACCCAGGCAGGGGCTAGGCATCAGAGTACTTTCTTTACTTGAGATGTGTAAGGCTTTTTCTCACATTTCATAACAGTTACATTTAGCCTCCTACAAAACTCATTGAGCAGCCTCACAATACTTAATCCCTGGTGAACTTGGTTTCTTCCCTTCTAGTCATCCTTATCACTGAAACATAAATTGATAGGAAAAACCCATTTCATCTTTGCAAAAAGGACACTGTCTTGCAATAAGGTAAACCGAAATATACTTTGTCCCTGGAACTTATTATAGACCTCCCCTTTTCTTTTCAGTATTGAGACCTGTGCCAGGCTCACTTTGGTCTCTTGATAATCTGTGTGGCCATCAAGCAGGATGGAAAAGTGAACTGGAATGGCCTGGTTTGGTCATCCCTGATCTCTGGGTTGTAAGTAGGTAGGAGTTGGATGGTCGAAGTACAAAGGTGGGTGTTGTTATATCCCTTTTAAATACACCTGCCTGCATTCATCTCGCCTCCCCTCCCAAATGCTATTGAGCACTAGCATAGAGCTGAAGGAAGATGGCCAGTAAACAAGGAAATATATAGTCTGTCAAATTTTTAATCCTCTTGTTTTTAAAAAACATTTTATTGGCGTGTGATTAGATTTCAGAGCACTGGTATTCAAAATTAACTTTTTAATAGAAAGACCAGTTATAAAAGGTTTTCTCTAAATAATACTCATGAAATTATAGTTCATTGCATATTAAGAAAACTTTTTTTTGTTAAAAGTATAGCTTTTAGGAAATTTTATCTAGATTATGGGAGGTTTTACTCATTAAAACAAAATCCATTCTCAAATACACTAAGTAAAGGAACTTTTATTTTCACAAAAAGAAAAATGATGAAAGTTTCAAAGGATATGCAAATTATTTAAAAGTTTTACCAAATTTTCTTAAGTTCAGACTTTAAGGAATAGTTTTTTTTTAAAAAAGGAAAGAATGAAACCTTCACACCTACATTGTTGCAATCCGCAGGCCCAAGAACAGCTCCAGGTTGCCCTCTCTTGGTACCTGCCCACTACATCTCTGTAGTGCTCACTGAATGAACTCTGCAGAGTGAGGTCTCCTAGGCTGCCCTAGCTTAGCCTGCTCCATTCCTGCTCTCTAGAATCCTGAATTAAAAATAGTCTGGCCATCTGCTGGCAGATGAGACAACAGCTGAGCTATTTTTAGTTTCAAAGAATTTAGGATGTTGGGGGATCTGGCTTTCAGGTAGTATTGTTTGTCTCATGGGGAGGAGGCTACATATGGGCCATATTCCAATTAGGTCTCTAAGTTTTAGGAGTTTCTTTGATGTTAGGGATATGACTAGTTCAACTTTTGCTTCTAACATCATATCCATGAAAATACTCTTCAAATGTTAGGATGAACAAGTTCATGTTTGGAAACTAGCATTGATACAGAATAGGAGTGAAAGGGGTGACCAGAAGAAGGTTTTAGAGACAAGGGAGGCACACTAGGGCAGCAAAAAGGGGTAGATTCCTTGCAGATATAATGGGAGAATGATAGAGAAAAAGAGGAATTGTTAGGGAAGTAACTTTTTCATCATAGTGTAAAGTTGTTCTTCATATTATACAGTGACCCTACTGATTTAGTTTTTCTTATATATGAGGATTTACTTCTAATTATAAGTCACCCCCAGAAATGTAAATATAATATTTAGACTAAAAAATTACAGAAGTTGCTTCCTTTTAATCCCACCCTTATTTTAGTTTAGTGGGGATATAAAAGGATATATGGAGAAGAAATTACTTAAGTGCTTGTGGTACCAGTTTTATGCTACTTTTGGTAATTTCATTAATTTTTATCACTCTTCACCATTTAAAATGACTTACTCCCAAATAATACCCTGCAGACTGTGTACAATTTAATTACAACTTATATCCATTAGCAGGTCTCCTTTTAAACCTTCCTTGGCATCTAAAGTAAAAGGTGTTTTCAGTAAGTCAGGCTGCCAGAATTTTGAGATAGCTAGGAAAGAAGAGTGTTATGAATGAAAGGGAGATTCTATTAAGTTTGAGTTGAGAAAAATTAGTTTTGATTACAATGTATATCAGGTGTACCGGTTAATAATGCGGATTTTGTAATCAAGGAAAACAGGATAATTTCAAGAGAAACATCAAAAGTGCTTTATTCAAAGTAATGTCCATCGCTAGCTACACATTTTCCCCATCTTTCAGGTAACTTGTGGATACCATCCCAATAGAACCTTTCTTGTTTTGAGGCAAACCATACAGAGACCTAATTTTCCATTTCTTCGTATGTTTTGAAGTGCTGCTCAGAAAGTGCGTGTGCCATTGATTGGAACAAGTGGTAATCTGAAGGAGCAAGGTCTGGTGAATACAGCGGGTGGGTTAATACTTCCCAGGCAAGATCTTTTAACATTTCTTTAACTGGTTTTGAAGTGTGTGATGGTGTGTTATCATGAAGCAAAATTACTTTGCCATGTCTTCTGGCTCATTCTGATTTTCTTACGATCAAAGCATGGTTCGTATACCACGCTTTCCTGATCCCACCAAACGCAGAGCATTGTCTTCTTTCTGAAGCGATTTGGCCTTGCAGTCTATGTTGATGGTTGACCTAGATCAGTGGTTGTCAAACTGCGGCTCGCGAGCCACACGCGGCTCGCGAGCCACACGCGGCTCTTTGGCCCCTTGAGTGTCGCTCTTCCACAAAATACCGACTTCTGCGCATGGGCCACGAAGTTTCAATTGCACTGTACATGCGAGCCCGCACGTGGTATTTTGTGGAAGAGCCACACTCAAGGGGCCAAAGAGACGCATGTGGCTCGCGAGCCACAGTTTGCCGACCACTGACCTAGATCAACCCATGATTTTGTGCATTTGGGATTTTCAAAATAAATCCACTTTTCATCACCAGTCACAATTCGATGCAAAAAAGACTTTCGTGCCATTGAAGCAACATTTTACTGATGACTTTTCGGTTTTCCATTTGTCTTTCGTTCAGTTGATGTGGCACCCGTTTTCCTTCCTTTTAAATCTTTCCCACGGCTTGTAAACGATTGGAAATTGTTTGCTGAGCAACGTTTAATCATTCTGCAAGTTGTTTTTGAGTTTGACACGCATCTTCTTCCAATAATGCTTGTAATTGTTGGTCTTCAAACTTTTTCAGTTGACCTGGACATTCTTTCTTTCACATCGAAATCACTTTTAGAGCGTTTAAACCAGCATTCACAAGTCTCTTGAGTTGGAGCATGTTCACCATAAGCTTCCCAAAGTATACAATAACTTTCAGCAGCACTTTTCTTCAAAATAAATGAATTAAAACTTCCTGCAAATGCTCTTTTTTGGCATGAAATTTGACATTTTTAAGCGTAAAAATATCTGATGTTAACACCTTCAGAAAATTTAACATAGGAAGTTTTGAAGCTTGTTATCAATACAACAAAACAGCATACATATCAAATCGCATATATATGTCAACATATGTGTAACTCCATCTATTGAAAAAAAATCTGCATTATTAACCGGTACACCTGGTATACTCTCCTTTGTGGAGATTTACAGTGCCCATTAACAATGTTCGGATTCTAAATAGTGTTTTAAGAAAGACGCCTGCTCAATTTTGCTTAATGAAATCTTTCCTAAATTTATTTGACCCTCGCCCTAGCCAGGGGACAGAGCGTCAGCCTGCAGACTGAAGGGTCTCAGGTTCAATTCTGGTCAAGGACACATGCCCAGGTAGCGGGCTGGGTCCCCAGTAGGGGGCGTGCAGGAGGCAGCCGATCAGTGATTCTCATCATTGATGTTTCTATCTCTCTCTCCCTCTCCCTTCCTCTCTGAAATAAAAATATATGTTAAAAAAATTTGTTAGACCCTCTTCAGCATCTGTTAGCACCCTCGGAAATACTGTTCCTTGGCATTCACTACAGGACACTGTTCAAGGGAAAGAAAGGCAAAGTAGATACAATGACCCTGACTCCTGATAAGAGGATTCTCTAGAAGAGTTACTGTGTTTGGGGAAAGCAGTGTTGACAGTGTGGGAAAGAGAAGAAAATCAGAGATAAGGAGCAGTTGGAAAGAGTGGTATCAAGACCAGAGAAGTGTTTAACTTGCTAACTCTTCCTTCCCCATCCCATCTATGGTAGGCAACTGGTTGTCTCTACTGATAATGTTTAACTTGTAGAGAAACTTCTGTTGGTAATTGTTTTTTTCAAAGCAGAATAAAAGCATATAATAATTGGAGAAAATATTTATCATTTTCTTTACAAAACGGAGGAGGGGTTATTTGAAAAGGGAAAATACATGAATAAATTACTATAGCCATTCAAAGTTAAGTATATTCTTCATTCAGATATTTGCTTAACTGAACAGTATGTGCCAGATAACTGCTTCAGTGCTGGGCATATAACAGTGAACCAAATGTGCTTTAATGGAACTTACTTTCTAGTGGGTTGAGGCTGACAATAAAAAACAAACTAATATATATTGTCATTGTTATCATCTGAAGAAATAAATAGTTCAGAAGGGTAAAAGGAGAAGACCTGGAATGCAACTTTAGATAAGGTGGTCAGGAAAGGCTTTTCTGTGAGGTGACATTTCAGCAGAGAAGTGACAGAAGAGATTCAGCTTTTTAGATACTTGGATGAAACAGAAGTAGAGGGAGCAGGAAGATGAGGGAGTGCTTGGTCCATTCCAGGATGAAAGGTGGCCTGTGTTGCTTGCGGGGAGAGAGTAAGGGCAGTGGTAGGAGAGGAGGCGACTTTGGATTTTACTGTATCTCAGTGATTCCCAAAGTGGGCGCTACCGCCCCCCGGTGGGCGCTGCAGCGATCCAGGGGGGCGGTGATGGCCACAGGTGCATTTGGGGGCGATGAGTAACTGCTATTAAAATTTAAAAAAAAATTAATTTCCAGGGGCTGAGTAATATTTTTTCTGGAAAGAGGGCAGTAGGCCAAATAAGTTTGGGAACCACTGCTGTATCTGATGGAAGCCGCACAAGGGAGTGACATAGCAGATTTACATTTTAAAAGGCTTACAGAGGTGGTAGTGATTTAGACTAGGCTGGTGATGGGAATGAGAATTGGTTGCATTTGGAATATATTTTAAAGGAGCCTACAGGGTTTGCTGATGGGTTGGTTGTGTGACAGCAATCTTGTAGCTCTACAGGGTTGTTGGAGTGGGCATTCACCATGATGATGAGGAACACCAGGAGAGAAACGGTTTTCGGGAAGTAAGTTTATATAGTAAAATATTTTCACCCAACTCTTTACATGTAGTTTTAGAATTATTTAATAGGATGTCCTGATTATGATATGATAGGATATTTTCTATTGAGAATACACAAAATAATTTCAAATTTGAGTTGGCAGAGTTTTTTATTGAGTTTTTTTCCGCAGAGAACAAGCCTTTCACAAAGTTTTCGTTACAGTCCACAACTGGCCTGGTCCCTTATTGGGATAGAATCTTTGCAGATGTAATTACTAAGAATCTCAAGATGAAATCATTTTGGACTTAGGGTGGGTCCTAATTCCAAAGACTGGTGTCTTTATAAATAGAGGAAGGAACACAGACACACAAGTGAAGAAGGCCATGTGAAAGTGCAGGCAGAGGTTAGAGTTATGCTGCCATAGCCAAGGAACTCCAAGAGGCCCCAGAAGTTAGGAAGAGGCAAGGAAGGATTCTTC
Organism: Myotis yumanensis; assembly: GCF_028538775.1. Classification (NCBI taxonomy): domain Eukaryota; kingdom Metazoa; phylum Chordata; class Mammalia; order Chiroptera; family Vespertilionidae; genus Myotis; species Myotis yumanensis. The sequence goes on from NW_027223766.1 coordinate 18,783,607, forward strand.
TCTGGAGCTCTAGAAGTAGCGTGACTCTGCTGACACCTTGAGTTCAGACTCTGGCCCCAGAACTGAGAGAGCGAATTTCTGTTGTTTTAAGCCACCAAGTTTGTAGTTAATTTGTTAAGGCAGCCCTAGAAAACTAGTAGAAGTTCCTTTTATCCTAACTTTTCAGAACCAGTATGGTCTGTTTGAGCTTACACTTAAAGAATACACAATTTTACTGGGCTTTGCTTTATTGCACTTCGCAAATACTGTGTTTTGTTTTGTGTGTGTGTGTGTTGTTGTTTTTTTAACAAATTGAAGGTTTGTGGCAACCCTGCATCAAGTAAGTTAATGGTGCCAAAAAGATTGAGTTGCTGAAGGCCCAGCTGAAGGTTAGCGGATTTTTTTTTAGCAATACAGTATTTTTTAATTTAAGGTGTATGCATTGGTTTTTGTTTTGTTTTGTTTTAGACATACTGATGTTGATCACTTAATAGACTACAGTACATAAACATAGATTTCATATGCATTGGGAAACCAAAATATTTGTGTGACTCACTTTATTGAAATAATTCACTTTACGTTGTGGTGGTCTGGAACCAAACCTGTAATAGCTACAAAGTGTGCCTGTATTTGTTTAAACAAACAAATGATCTCTTTGTCTAGTCTCTGTTTTATAATTCTCAAAAGCTGTTATTCAGAGACTTTAGGGTACATGAGTCTCTTGAAAAACTTCTTTAAAAAAAGAGTCCTGGGTCCAAATATTTGAAAGTTTTGTGTTCTACTTTCGGTATTTTTGTTTTGCTTAGATTTAGACTTGATATAACTACATTAACCTATATAGCCTATGTTATCTTCTCATTCAGAAAAGATTGTAAAAACAGTCTTTAAAATACTGTGATATGAAGTAGCTGTAGAAAACTCCATGTGGGACAATTAATTTTTTTCTTTCGACTTTGAAAGTGAAAAGGTATACAGTGAGACCTTATGTAATCAACTGTTAATAACCCTCATCTGTCCTGAACCTTGCTAAGAAATGAAATAATCAATACAAGTATAAGCTGACAAAGAAGATATAATGAAGGCCAAGCACTTTATTCAGAGGAGAGTCCCTATGCCATTGCTCAGTCTATTTACTTTTTTAAAAAATTGACTTGAGAGAGAGGGAGAGGGAGACAGACATCAATTTGTTGTTCCACTTTTTTTCAGAACATTTCAAAAGAAAAACTGGGAGAAAGAGATAACCCATGACACTATACACTTTATTTAAAAAAAAAAACAACACACAAAAAAACTTAATTGAAGTATAATTTACATATTATAAAATCTGCCCATTTAAAATGTAATAATTTTTTAATCCTCTCCTGAGGATATGTTTTTATTGATTTTAGAGAGAGAGAAAGAAAGAAACATCATTGTGAGAGAGAAACATCGATCGGTTGCCTCCCAAACCTACAACCTAGGTATGTGCCCTGACCAAGAATTGAACCCATAACCTTTTTGTTGTATGGGACAATGCTCCAATCAACTGAGCCGTCTGGCTGTGGCTTAAATGCAACAATTTTTACTAAATTCATTGAGTTATGCAACTGTCATCATAATCTAGTTTTAGAACATTTCCATCACCCCAGTAACATACCTAGTGTCTGTTTATAGTTAATCCCTTTGCCACCCCTATTTCTACACATCTAATAATCTCTGTGTCTAGATTGCCTTTTTGTGGACATTTCATATAAGTGCAGTCATATGTATGTTGCCTTTTGTGTCTGGCTTCTTTTACTCAGCATAATGTTTTTAAGGTTCATGCGTCAGTATTTCATTTTTTATTGCTAAACTACTGGCTTGGTGCATGAATTCATGCACATTGAAAGGACATTAATTAGAAGAAATATTTTAATATCACTATTCACCCTTTCTCTATAATAGAAGTGTCAACCAAATTCACGATCGACAATAACAGATTGAAACATGCAATTGGTGCCAGCGAGAGCTTTATATGTATCGCACATGCGCGAGTCAACTTAGCCTTTTATATATGTAGAATAAATTTGCTTAATTAGACCTGCTTTCTGATGTAGCTAAAGTTTTTCCAGCACCAACTTCTCTTTCAGATAATTGTCAGCAACACAGCAGTAAATATCAACACGAAGCAGATTATTATTGTAGATCATGCAGGGAGAACAAAAGGTAAAATATTTAACTGCAGCAGTGTTTGACTATATTCTGCATAGTGAGAAAACCTGAAGTCATTTTCAAGGTCCACCATTTCTTACTACTTTTCAGTCTGGTCAAGTTTCTAAACTTTCTAAATCTCCATTTTCCGGCTAATGAAAAGAAAATAAGATTCCACCGAGTCTCCTATCTACCTTCTTCAGGACTTCCGTGAGGATCAAATGAGATGAGGCACATGAAAACGCTTCACAGACATTTGGTTAAAGTGTAAGATGTTTGCACCTGGCTATAAAGCAAGTCATGTTCCTGGGCTGAAGAAACTGCAAGGAGGCTAGTCATCGCTAGGAAACTGGGCATTGCTATGTGATGTCATTACCTGGTGCCCACAGCGACTGTTTTCGGCCTGGGCTGGGCTGTGGGCTGCATTTTGCATCATGGGGTCTCGGCAGTGTCTGCTGCAATTTGGTGGGCCATCACTCCAGGGTGGTGGTTGGGCCTGTGTCCCACTTGGGGGAAGTTGAGTGTCGCTTTGTGGGCACCAGTCCATGGTGCCGTTTCTCTGTGCACATCACGGCAGCTCCTGCATTGAGCATCTGCCCCCTGGTGATCAGTGCACGTCATAGCAACTAGTTGGACATTTAGCACATTCGCTTTTTATATATATACTAGAGGCCTGTTGGAGGAAGATTCCTGCAAGAATAGGGCTTCCTACGGCCGGAGCGAAGCAGAGAAGGGAGCGAAACTCGCCAAGGCAGGCTTTGCTCCCGCCTCCACTGCCCCGCTTGCTTCCCTCCCGCCTCCGCCGTCCCGCTTGCTTCCCTCCCGCCTCCGCCGTCCCGCTTGCTTCCCTCCCGTCTCTGCTGCCCCCCCCCTTGCTTCTCCACAGCTTAGCTCCCTTCTGCAGCACTTGGCTTCCTTCTACATTGTCTTCAGTCTTCGCTCTGCGTATGCAAATTAACTGCCATCTTTGTTGGGTTAATTTGCATACTCATCTCATTGGTTGGTGGGCGTAGCAGAGTGACACCAATTTGCATGTTTCTCTTTTATTAGTGTAGATACATAGTATTTGGTAAAATGGAGATACCACATTTTGCTTGTTTATTCACCAGTTGATGGACGTTTGGGCTGAATGGATAATGCTACTATAAATGTTTGTGTGTAAGTCTTTATGTGGACCTAAATTCTTACCTGTTTTGTATAGACACATAGGAGTGGAATTTTTTAAAAACTAAGTTGTTTTCCAAAGTGGCTGCACAATTTTACATTCCCACCAGCAATATATTAAGATTTCCCATACCTCCTTGCCAGGCAACATTGTTACTGTCTTTTTTATTTTAGTCATCTTGGTTGATATGAAGTGTTATTTCATTGAGACATTGTTATTTTTCTCAGGTATTTTTTTCCAGACTTTATTCTACACACACACACACACACACACAAACAGATGTATTCTTCAAAAAAATTGAACTATTTAATTACTAAGCACAAGAGTAGGAGGAAGAAGATGTCTAGCATTGATTTAGTTTTTACTGTATGCCAAGTTCTCCATGCCAGTGAAATACTTTCTTGGCTTTATTTCAATTAGTCCTTAAAACAACCCTGTATACTCAGGTGCTATTATCTGCATTTTGCAAATGAGGAAACTGAGGTTTACAGCTTGTGTTTGGCAGAGTTGGAATATGAACACCTTTTGGCTAACTGCAACCATTCTAACCTGCACCCTTAGTCACAGCACTGTTTACAAGTAACAAATTACAAAAAAGGAAAGAAGGGTCTCCATAAATAGAAAAGAGAAAGAGCAGATGATCCAAGATGGTAGTGGAGTAGATACCGGTTTCACTCAGCTCCTCTCAGGACCAAACTGGAATTACAGCTAAAATATAGAGCAGGCTACCTGAATAACCAACTGAAGACTAGCTGAAAAGTCTTATAACCAAGGATTTACAGAAGAGACCACATCGAGACAGGTGGGAAGGGCAGAGACACATAAAGGGCTGGTCCCACTCTCAAGGAGGTTGACATTCTGGAGAGAGATCTCAGCTGCCTTAAAGGTTCCCCCTGAGAAGCATGGGGTCTCAAGGCCGAGCCAGGAAGACACACCCACATAACACTGAAAATCAGCAGGGATTCTGTCCTCAGGAAGAGACTGGAGTCTGCTAGAGACACATGCTCCCTCTTAAAGGTCCAAAGCATAAAATCTTGTTTGCAGCCACTCACCCTGGGCTCTGAAGAAAGAGGGTAGATCAGAATAGAGTCCCCTGAAGAGAGGCTGGGATTGTGGCCTAGGGAGCAAGCTGAAGGGACAGCTGCCAGGATACCTGTGCTGAGTCACTCTCCCACACCAGATGCCGTCTTTCTTGGGTGGAGCACTCCCTTCCTTGCAGCAGCAGCCAGGGGAATGCAATAGCCTCACACTCTGGATTCCCTGTAGCACAGCCCTGCAGAGCTTGTGCTCTGCTGAGGAGACGGTTGCCTGGGCCAAGCTGTAGAGACCTGGGCAGCCTTAGGGGTGTCTGTGAAGAGTTGTGTGGCTTTGGGGCAGGGTCCATTCACCCAGTTACCCATGAACCTGACTGGTGCTCCCTGGGCCCCCATAGGAAATCCACTTGCCCCATTCTTATTCAACATTGTACTGGAAGTCTTAGCCACAGCAGTCAGACATGAAGGAGAAATAAAAGGCATTTAAATTGGAAAGGAAGGAGTAAAACTCATAATTTGCAGATAATATGATACTGTATATAGAGAACCCTAAGATTCCACCAAAAAACTACAAGAACTGATAAATGAATTCAGCAAAATATAGTAAACCCTCGATTTTTCAGACTTCGATTTAACAACTTCAGATTTAACAGACAAAATTTCCAGTCCTTATGTCATGAGTTAATTAACACCCTGTTAATTTTAAAATACTTCTAACCAAGATTTGCTTATGATTCAGTTATCAGGTTATTTTTTTGTTATTAATTCGCTTATTTTAACAAATTTTAGTATCATATGTTGGAAAAAACCCACTACAATAAGGCCATGTGTTGGGGGAAAACACTATAATAATTTTGCCAACATAAATATTACATATTACAATTATAGTCTACATATTTAAATTCAAGAGTAACCTTTCCTAAACAATGTTCCATGAATGATTAGCATGTGATCACAGGTCATCTCGAGGTAATTGGTTCTGTTGTCATGTGGCATGACTTTCTGCAGCAGTTTTAACGCATGTGCTAAGACATGCCCCAGTGATGTGCATTTGTTTGCTTGAGGTGACTGGTGAATGCATGCATTTATTAGACCTATTCAGTATAAATTTTAAATTACTATAATACATATAGAAAACTTTTCTGTGAAATTAAACTTTTCATACATACTTAATCTTAATTACACAAATATGTCTACATAAGTAAAAACAGGTAAACTAATTTGTCAGTTTTTTAACATGCATTTGGGAAACCTTTATTATATAATAGATGTTCAGCTTTAATGGACACCCCCTCACCTGAATTAGTCCATTATATCAAAGTTTTACTGTAGCAGGATATAAAATAAATGTCCAGAAATCAGTTGCGTTTTTTACACCAATAATGAACTATCAGAAAGGGAAACTAAGAAAACAATCCCATTTACAGTTGCATCAAACAAAAAGAAAATGAGAGTAAGTTTAACTAAGGATGTAAAAGACCTGTACTCGGAAAATTATAAGACATTGAAGAAAGAAATTGATGCTGCAAATAAGTGGAAGCATATACCGTGCTCAGGCATAGGAAGAATTAAAATCATTAAAATGTCCATACTACCCAAAGCAATCTATAGATTCAGTGCAATTCCTATCAAGATACTAATGGCATATTTCACAGAACTAGAGCAAACATTCCAAAAATTTATATGGAATCACAAAAGACCCAGAATAGCCACAGAAATCTTGAGAAAAAAAGAATGAAGTTGGAGGAATCATGCTAACTGATATCAAACTATACTGCAAAGCTATGGTAATCAAAAAGCATGGCATTGACATAAAAATAGACACACAGATCAATGGAACAGAATAGAGAGCCCAGAAATAAACCTACACCTTTATGGTCAGTTACTATGTGACAAAGGAGGCAAAAACATACAATTGGGGTAAAGATAGTCAATTGAATAAATGGTGTTGGGAAAATTGGATAGATGCCCCCCCCCCAAAAAAAAATGAAGCTAGACCACCTTCTTACACCATATGCAAGAATAAACACAAACTAGATTAAAGACTTAAATGTCGGACTTGAAACCATAAAATGCTTAGAAGAAAACATTGGCAGTAAATTCTCAGATGTTTCTTATAGCAATGCTTTTTCTGATATTATCTTCTTTGGCAAGGGAAATAAAAGAAAAAATAAGCAAATGGGGCTACATCAAACTAAAAAATTTTTGCACAGCAAAGGAAACCATCAACAAAATGAAAAGACAACCCACTGAATGGGAGAACATATTCGCCAATGACACATCTGATGGGTTAATATCCAAAATTTACAAAGAATTTATACAATTCAACACCAAAAACAATCCATTTGAAAAATGGGCAAAGTATTTGAATAGACACTTCTCCAAAAAGGACATACAGATGGCCAATAGACATATGAAAAGATGCTCAAGGTCACTAATTATCAGAGAAATGCAAATTAAGATCACAATGAGATACCACCTCACACCTATCAGAGTGGCTATCATTAATCTTTTTGCTTACTGCTCCAGGTCAGGGCACTTGCAGGAGGCAACTAATCCATGTGTCTCTCTTTTATCCATGTTTCTCTCTCTCCCTCCCCCTTTCCCTCTCTCTCCCGTCTTTCCCTTCCCCTCTCTTCCTCTTCCCCCCTTCCACTCTCTGAAAAGCAATGGAAAAAAATATTCTCAGTGAGGATTAACAAAAACAATTTTTTAAAAATAAAGTAAAATTTTAATAATTTAAGCCATTTGTAAATTCAGCTGCCCTGTAACTTTCCCAAGGAATCTGGATAGGCTGACTTTTATTGTACTTGAATTCCTAACATTTCAAAAATGGCTCCATTACTTGAACGTCCCATCCTATGCACAGAAAGGTCGCCTGTATCATTCCAGGTCAGGGCACACACCCCTGTTGTGGGTTTGGTAGTGATCAATGTTTCTCATGTCAATGTACCTCTCCCTCTCTCCCTCTCCCTCATCAATGAAAACATTTAAAAACTCTTGCTTTTTATCTTAATATTTTGTAGCATTTTCAAATCATTTTAAAAATTGAAATAAAAATGTCATGGGAAATTACAAATAAGACTTTTATCTGAAAATAGTGGGTGTATATCTCAGTGGCTTTTTAAGTATATACATGTTGTTACTGTGTAATTGTCATAATTTCTAGTTGTATAGCCTTATCATTATTTCATGTGCATTTTCTATATACCTGTTGTCTTCCTACCTAGCATGTTAATAATTTTTAAGTGTGTAATTTGTTTAAATGTTTTTGATTTGTGGAGCATTTAAATTTTGCTGCACAGATTTTCTTGTATTTTTTTTTATCAATCCCTGAAAAATTCATTGAGTGTTTATGTATGCAGAATTACTTTTTTAAAATCTTTAAGATTGAGCTTACTGGATAAGAATATGGTCAGTTATGGCTTTTGTTCCTTAGACAGATTTGCCATAAATATACTCTACCTATGCTGGGTGCAATGTACAGTAGAGTACTGAGGAAAACATGACAGAGTATTTGCCATCTTTAGATGTATTGGTTTTGATTTGTTTTTATGTAACCATTCCTTTTCATCTTTCCTTTGCAATTTTTTTTTCTGTTTTAAAAGTAGAAAATAAAGACATAAAACCTCTTCTTTATAGTTAAGACAGGTATACTTTTGTTTTCCATAAATTTTGAGATTTTCATGTTTTTTTCCGTGAGACATTAGGGTATAATAATGAGGTATGTATTTAAGAAGTTCATTTTCTTCCTTTGAATTGATAGGTGTTGAAAAGCAGTTACTAAGTAAGTTAAAAAGTATTTTATCACATCTTATTGTCATTCTTAATCATAATAGCATAGTGCCAGTATGGTATTTGATAGGATTGATTAGTCCTCATTGCCCCTTATTTGTTTTTTTATAATGTTGCTTGATTTTTTTATCCAAATAATTTTAGTATTTTCTTTTATGTTTTTTAATGCTTACTCTTAACCTCTTATTAACATACTTAATCAGCATTTCTTACCTTTTATTTTTATGTATCAGATAAAAGTGTTATGGTTAGGAAGAAGTTGATTATTTTGTTGGGTCCTCATACTTCCATCCCCTAACTGTTAGTTCTTATGTGATAATTGAGAGTGTGTTTAATGCATTGTAATTTCTAATGTGCTTTTATCTTTAGAAGTGAAAATGGAATTACATCTTCTAATAATAGCAAAGAATAGAAATAAGGTGTAGCATGTTTGATAAAAGTTACCTATTAACTTTTAATAGTTAATAGCAATCTATTAATTAATAGTTAATAATTAAGCTTTTAAAATATATACACATGTCCAAAATAGTATTTTATAATGATTAGACATGGGAAGCTTAAAGTGAATACTAACTCTGTGTCTACAGCTATTTTGCTGGAAGATACATGTACAGAAATTAGACCTACATTATGAGAATGTATTTTTTTCTAAATGCAATGATGAATGATGTGTGTTTACATATATGAAGTGAAAGTATTTTTATTCTCTCTGTTCCATTTTTATGGCTATTGGAGAAAACTATTGAAGGCAAGTAAGAAGAAAAATTACTTTTGATAGTAATATGTGGTATATGCTGCCCTTAAAAGTTAATGAATCCATCAAAGTATGCTGTCTTAAACTCTCTTCCTCCCTTTCTCCTTTTCAAACTCTCAGAATCTCTATAGCATTGATACATATATGAAGACATTATTGATTCATAAGGACATATTTTAAAGCAATTGAGAATTTAGTTTAAGATTGCAAGGAAGAGTTTTAGCTTAAGTAAACTTAATAGGAGTTTGTTTAAAATGATAGGATGGCAACTCTGCTAATAAACTCAGACATAGTTTTTACATCTTTTTAAAAAAATTTTTGTCATATCCCACCTCTTTCTATTTTCTTTTTCTCTTGTGTCTTCCCTTCTCTGTCTCCTTTGTTTATTCACTCCTTTCTCTCCTTCCCTTTAAATTCCACTTCTAAATAATTGTTAGAAAATAGACATGTTGTGAAGATAAATATGTACACATATATTCGTTTTCTTTATAATTGTTAAAAGTTGAAAATAAATCATCAACAATATGAGATTGGTAAAATAAATAGTAGTATGTCAATGCAGTGGAATACTACAAAGCGCTGAGTGGAAAAGCAGGTTATATATAGAGCGAGATGATGGGAGAGGAAGGGAGAGAGGGGAAGGGATGTACATCAGTGTGAGAGAAACATTGATTGGTTGCCTCCAACACGCACCTGGATGGAATCCGAGACCTGGATATGTGCCCTGACCAGGAATCGAGTCGGTGACCTTTTGGTGCATGGTATGATGCTCAACCAATTGAGCCAAGCCAGTCAGGGCTACAGTAGTATTTATTTATTTTTTTTTAGAACAACTAAGTATAGGTATACATAGAAAAAGTGTTGCAAATACAAGAACATTTTGAAAAATATATTGAGAGAATATTTCTTTGTTTTGTGGTAGAAGGACAATAAAATGTTCATAAAATTGTTTTAAGTTTGTCACTGAAGTGTCTAAATGCTTCTAAAGAACTTTTCTATAATGCAGAAATATTATCTACTTTCTTCCCCAAGCCTCTGGTATTTAAATTTAGAGTAAGAGAAAAAATACCCCCACAATGATAAGTAGTGGGCTTCTGATTAAGTAGAAAATAAAACCAAGAAATAAGAATGCTGATATCAAAGATATATGATTGAAAGGTAGTCACATGTATTTACCAACAAGTTAGCCTATTAGTGAATGGCAGGGACACTTTAAATGTATTTAGTATTGCTTAAAGTATACCTAATTATCAGAACTTGATTGTACTATGGGCTTCATTACTTCATTAGCTTGTGACAATAGGAAAGAAATTGTTTTGTTTTTCAGATATACTCTCATGTTCTTTCTCATTTTGATTCCTCACAATGGGGAGAATAATTAACTGGTCTCAACAAGGCTTTTGAGTAGGAAATATTTATAATTTATGTCTCTGGTAATCTATTTAAGTATTATCTAAAACTTTGAGAGAACCTTAGTGATTGCTATATCTTCCAAAACACAAAGGAAGCCTTAGTTTTCACTTCAAAGGAACCCTAAGCAAATAAATGTATTTAGGTCCAGAAGATTTCATCACCATGTATGTATTCATGCGGTGTGAAAAATTGATTGAAGAATACAGGTTTTCTAGATGTCTATAAAAAGTCCAGTAATGTTAATTGGTATAGACTTAGTCTTACAAATTCTTGGGTCTGCATCCTTTCTAGATTTTGATACCAAGTCTTTTCAATCACATAGAACCTGCCATTTAGCAACTTTTTTTTGTATAATTCATTTGAATCACAAAATAAAATACTGTGAGTTATAGATGTTATTCTCAAAGTGAGCCAAAATTTGTGCTCATTCCATTATAATTTGATTACAGTTTGGTTAATTTTGAATTAGATGAACTGCTTTCTTTACCTTCTTCGATCATTGGGAAATTTCTCCTCAAAAGTCGTCCTTATATTATACCAATTCAATATTTATTTGCATATGTAAATATATATTTTAAAATGCAAATAATTTTTGGGAATATTAAACACATTAGTTATTCATATGTTGGTGGTGTCCTTGATTTCTAAAGAGTGCTTTCTTGCCTTCAACATCTTACCTGAGCTGGGAGCCCTAGATGTACCACTTTGTGGGCTGTGAGTATAGTCTTGTTGAGACTTGATTGCTGTCATTGGGAGGAATTGGCCTCCAGGCCAATTGGTTGTGAGGACCAGCTGCGACTACAGTGGGAGAGCTGCTGTGCAGGAGACACCCCTATGGAGCACAGGACTTGCTTCAGTGGGGCTTTGGTGCTCACAGAGTCTGCCTCTTGAGTGTGTTGCTTAATGATGTGTAGAGTTGTAATCTGGTATGGTCTCACACTGACCACTGGGTACACTGGCTCTTGGGTCTCCAGGGAGGTGCAAAGTCAGCCACTGCCTGGGGCCACTCAGCAGGAGCCACAGAGAGATCTGCAGATTCCTCCTCTTTGTATTGGGTTTGGAAGTGCCCAGATGAGGCCCAGCTTCTGAAGCAAGGCAGACTGGTGCTGGTGCTGGGTCTTGGGCCTTTTATTGATAGGTTTGGGGGCTCCTTGACCCAGCTGCAGCTTGTTGGAGAGATTTTATCCTGAGCAAGGACAGGCCATTCATATTCAAAAGCCACTGCACACAGCTTGGGTGGAGTTGTAAATTGGATGGGGTGGGCTCTTAGGGAATCACCAGGGCGGAGCAGACAGATGGCTGCCAGTCAGCCCTGGGACTGGGGAGGTCTCAGCGTAGGAACAATGATCCCTGCGAGCACCTCCATCTGGGAGAAAGCCAACCCGAGTTCTTGGCCAAGGGTAGACAATCCAGTTCCTTCTCATATGTGTCTGTGTTGCCCAGAGCCTCGCCCTGGTACTGGAGCTCAGAGGAAGCGGGACCTTGTAAGTTCAGTTTGTGGTGCTGGCCTTTTAAGAGGAACGGCTGGGTCTCCAGCAGCCTCTGTGTCACTGAGCCCCAATCTGAACTTGTTTTTACAGACCATAGTTCTTACTGCCTGTAGGGACGTCTTTCCCCAGCTCTGGAACCCTGGGCTGGGACCCCTTGCTCCTCCAGGCGACCTCCATAGAGACAATCTCTCTCCCAGTTAAGAAAGCAGCACACGTGAGTGCAGGACCAGCCTGTTCCATGCCTCTGCACCTCCTACCAGTCTCAATGTGGTTTCTTCTTTACTTCCCTAGTTGTAGGACTTCCATTCAGCCAGCTTTCCAGTGGTTCTGGATGATGGTTGTTCTTTATAGTAGTTGTAATTTTGATGTGGTTGTGCGAGGTGACGAGTACAAGCATTTACCTCTGCCACCATCTTCAAATCTCCTCTAGACTTTTTCTTACAGACAGTAGGGCACTAAGTTAAGGAGTGGAATGATGATGTTGCATTTCAGAAAGATGAAAAATAACACTGTAGGCAGTAAGATGTATTAATAAACTGTTGCCATAGCCCAGCTTTGAAGAAGCAAGGGTTTGAGAACAAGACCCAAGACAGGTAGATTAGATCTCGGTAAATTAAGAGGACTTCATAACTGTTTTGATGTGAGAAATGAGGGAAAGGATGGTATTTTAGGATGATTCTGAGGTTTCTCTAATGGGGTGATTTTAAGCTGTTCATCCATTCACCAAAAATGGTGGTACAAGAAAATGAGCATATTTGAGAGGAATTGAGGAAGGAAATTGAATCAATTATGTTTAAATTGATTTTGAGGTACATGTGGGACATCTAAGTAAACATGTTTAGTTCACAGTTGTTTATAACATGACAAAAGCTTAGGGGGGGTGGAGTAGAGAGAACTGAGCTATAAATAAAGGTTTAGGTGTCATCAGCAAATAGTTACGTAGGCCCTTTTGGAGAAAAGGACATGTACATTAAGTGCCCGGTAAATTTACTCTCATTAGTTGCTTTCTTCAAGAAAACCTTTTTAAGTACCTCTTTGTTCTGGATTTTATGATAAGCCTGAGGAATATAAAGCTAGAAAGGGTGGCCTTTGCTGTTAAAGAGCAATTGAAAGAAATGATATCATATAATAAGGTGTTATGGTAGTGATAACCAGAAGAGGTTATGGGAATAGAAAAGTGTAATTATCTTAGCCTGGAAGTGTAGGGGAAGACTTCTTGGAAATGACAGCTATTTATTCTAGAAGGGTATGCACCAGGAAAAGATGGGTAGGAAGAGTATTCTGGGGAGGGAGGAGCATCATTAGCTAAGGCTAAAAAAAACATGAAGTGTGGTAGTTACCCAGAAGATTCACATTTTGAATCTTAAGTGTGAGGCAGGAATGGTAGGAGATGGGCTTTTGGACAGTATTATAGGTGATGGTGAGCATGGACAAAACCACTAAAAGATTTTTTGTTAAAAGTGACGGAAAGTGTTACTAAAAGCATTCTTGAAAAGTACCTGCAAGGCCAATTGGTGTTAGGGGTGGAATTCCAGCCAGAGGATATACTTTGAACAAAAGCTCACAGGTGTGAAATAGCATATCAGTTTTCTGGATTTGGAGTGCTTTATTATTGGGTATTTTTTTGTGTGTGTGTGTTTGTTTGTTTTCTTAATCAATGGAGTGTGGGGAATGCAAGGAACCAGCATGAAGAGAGATGAAAAAGTGGTAGGGGCCATATCTTGGAGGGTCTCGTACACCTTGCTGAAGAGCTTGAACATTATCCTGTCAAGGCCAGTCTGGGACTAATATAATAGAGCTGAAGAATGGAGATGAGGAGTCAGTAGGCCTGGTGAGATTTGAGATCCTGACCTAAAGAAGTAGCAGAAGAAATGGAGAAATCAAATTAAAGGAGAACAACAGTTCCCATTCTTGGCTATATACCAAGAGCACCTGTTGAGCATTCTAAAAATGTAGCTAGATGCATCACATTACTGGAGTTTCTGATTCGCTGAGTCTAGGCATGGGCCTGAGCATCTTATTTTGTTTTTTAATTTTATATTTTACATTAACATACAATAAAATGGACTTGCCTTTTTTTTTTTTTTTTTTTTTGGTGGGCAGTTCCATTAATTTTACCATGTGAAGATTTGTGTGACCTCTACCATAATTGGGATACAGAACAGTTCTAACACCTTACAAAATTCTCTCTTGATAACTCTTTATCGTCACACCGTTCCTCCCCATTTCTAACCCCTGGCAATCACTGTTCCGTGTCACTATATTTTATCTTTTTGAGGTCATACACTGAATCAGATATTATGTAAGCATTTGAGCCAGGCTTCTTTCACTCAGAATGTCTTTGAGATTCATGTTTGTTGCATGTTTCAATAATCTATTCCTTTTTATTGCTGAGTAGCATTATGTTATATGGATGTACTGCAGTTTATTGTTCTCTCACCCTGAAGGACATTTGAGTTTCAGTTTTTGGCAGTATGACTAGAGCTACTGTAAACATTCATGTATAGATTTTTATTTGATTGTGAGTTTTTATTTCTCTAGGGTAAGTGGGATTACTGGGCATATGGTAACTACATATTTAACTTTATAAGAAACATTCAAAGTAGCCATAACCGGTTTGGCTCAGTGGATAGAGCGTCGGTCTGCGGACTGAAAGGTCCCGGGTTCGATTCCGGTCAAGGGTGTGTACCTTGGTTGCGGGCACATCTCCAGTGGGAAGTGTGCAGGAGGCAGCTGATCGATGTTTCTCTCTCATCGATGTTTCTAACTCTCTATCTCTCTCCTTTCCTCTCTGTAAAGAAATCAATAAAATATATATAAAAAAAAAAAACATTCAAAGTGGATGTACCCAATAGATGTATGAAAAATGCTTAAGGTCCCTAATCATCAGGGAGATGCAAATTAAAACTACAATGAGGTATCACCTCACACCTGTCAGAATGGCTACTATCAATCAATAAACAAGTGCTGGCGAGGATGTGGAGAAAAGGGAACCCTTGAGCACTGTTGGTGGGAATGCAGACTGGTGCAGCCACTGTGAAAAATCGTATGGAGTTTACCCCAGAAATTAAAAATGGAGCTGCCTTTTGACCCAGCCACCCCTCTTCTGGGTATATATCCTAAGAGTCCCGAAACACCTATCAGAAATAATATATGCACCCCTATGTTCATAGCAGCGTTATTTATAATAGCCAAGATCTGGAAACAGCCCAAGTGCCCATCAGTAAATGAGTGGATAAAAAAGCTGTGGTACATTTACACAATGGAATACTAAGTGGTTATAAAAAAAGCAAACAAACAAAAAAAACCTTCTTACCCTTTGCCAATGGCATGGATGGACCTGGAGATTATTATGCTAAGAGAAATAAGCCAGTCAGAGAAAAACAAATAAGATTTCACTAATATGTGGAATCTAATGAACAAAGTAAACTGACAAATAAAATAGAACCAAAAGTATGATACATAGAACAGAGTGACAAATATCAGAGGGGAGGGGAGTGTGGGGGACTGGATAAAGGAATGTGAAGGGATTAGCTAAAAATCATATATGCATAGCCTATGGACACAGACAGTAGTGTGGAGAGGACTGTGAGAGGGGGAGAGGGGGCTAGGTGGAGGTGGGCAAAGGGAGTGGGTGGGGGGATGGGGGACATTTGCAATAGTGTCAACCATAAAAGATTTAGATTAAAAATAAAAGTGGCTGTACCATTTTACATTGTCACCACCAGTGTCTGAGAGTTCCAGTTGCTCCACATCCTTACCAACTCCTGCTGGTGTCTGTATTTTAACTATTTTAATAGGTGTATAGTGGTATCTCATCATTGTTTCCATTGGCATTTCCTTAGTGGCTAGTGGTGTTGAATACATTTTCAGGTATTTATTTGCCATGCACATATCCTTTTGGTGAAGTGCCTTAAAAGTCTTTTGCTTATTTTTAAATTTGGTTATTGTTTTCATACTGTTGAGTTTTAAGAATTTTAAAATATACACATTGTATATATTTAAAATATATGTACATAAATTCCTTTGTGAGACATGTGATTTGCAAATATCTTCTGTAGCTTATCTCTTCATTTTCTTAACAGTGCCTTTTCCAGAAAAAAAGTGTTTAATCTTGGTAAAGTCAAATTTAGTAACTTTTTTGAATGTCTCACTGTTCCAACCTCGTTTGTTGAAAATATTAGCCTTTTTTTTTTCATTGAATTGCCCTTGCACCTTTTGTAAAATATCAGTTGGCTGTATTTCTGTGGGTCTGTATGTGGACTCTATTCTGTTTAGTGGTTTCTGTGTCTAGTCTTTCTGCAGTACCACATTGTTTTAATTATTATAACTTTAAAGTCTTAAAAGTCTTGTGTATCCCACTTTATTCTTTATCATAATTATTTCATCTAGTTAGGTTGTTTTTCCTTGCAAGTTTTAGAATTCTCTTACCCATATGCAGAAAATTATGCTGGAATTGTGGTTGGCAGTGGGTTAAATTTGAAGATCAATTTAGGGAGAATTGACATCTTTATTGTATTGAGTCTTCCAATTTATGAACATGACATGTCCCTCCTATTCTTTAGTTCTTTTATTTCTTCCAGTATACATCCTGTACATGTTTTATTAGGTTTATACGTAAAAATTTCATTTTGGGAGGAATGATTATAAAAGTGTTGTTTTTTTTAAATTTTGGTTTCCAGTTATTCATTGATACTATATAGAAATTTCATTTACTTTTGTGTGTTAAAACCTCATTAAATGCATTTATAAGTTTTAAGAGTCTTCTAGATTTCATTGGAATTTTTACGTAGATAATCATGTCATCTCTGAATAAGAAAAGTTTTATTTTTTCCTTTCCAGTCTATATGCCTTTTCTTTTTCTTGTCTATTGCACTGACTGGGACATTCAGTGCAAAGTTGAATAGAAATGGTGTGAGTAGAAATTTGTGACTTTTTCTAGATCTTGGGGGAAAGCATTCTTTTTCACCATTAAGTTTGGGGTTAACTTAGGTATTTTGTAGCTACTCTTAAATGTTGAAAAAGTTCCTTTCTATTGCTAGATTGCTGAAGATTTTTATCGTGAATGGAAGTTGAATTTTGTCAGATGCATTTTTTTTCTGCATCAGTTGATACTATCATGTGCCTTCTCTTTTTTAGCCTGTTTACATGGTGAATTACATTGGCTGATTTTTTTTTTTTTAAATATTGAATTAGCCTTGGATCCTTGAAATAAATCCCAGTTGGTCATGGTGTATGATTCTTTTTATAGATTGCTGGATTCTATTAGCTAATATTCCGTTGAGGATTTTTACATTTATATTCATGAGTGATATTCATCTGTATTTTCTTTTTCTATACTGTCCTTGTTTGTGCAATGCAATTCTGGCCCAGGGTCAAGTCAGATTTGACTGGTTTAGGGCACAATCCTCTACAAAACTGTCCTCACTTCAGACACCAGCCCCAAGCTCCAGAGTCCCCAGACCACCCACAGTTCTATGTAACCAACTTGCTACAAATTCAGGGTTCTCACCTACCCCCTCTAGTTTGCTAGAATAATTCACCGAACTCAGGAAAGTGCTTTACTTAGGATTTCAGTTTTATTATAAAGGATACAAATCAGGACCACCTAAGACAGTGATGGCGAACCTTTTGAGCTCGGCGTGTCAGCATTTTGAAAAACCCTAACTTAACTCTGGTGCCGTGTCACATATAGAAATGTTTTGATATTTGCAACCATAGTAAAACAAAGATTTATATTTTTGATATTTATTTCATATATTTAAATGCCATTTAACAAAGAAAAATCAACCAAAAAAAAAATGAGTTCGCGTGTCACCTCTGACACGCGTGTCATAGGTTCGCCATCACTGACCTAAGAGACCCATAGGGCAAAGCCTTGGAGAGCCCAAATGCAAAGCTTTCTTGTCCTAGGATGCATTACCTTTCCACCAGATCAATGTATATCACCAACCTAGTAAGCTCATCCCACCTTTGGGTGTCCAGAGTTTTTGTTGTGGTTTCATTACATAGGCATGATTGAATAAAATCATTTGCCACACAATTGAATTAAATCAGCAACCCTCCTCACCTCTCTGGAGGTCAGGCTGAGATCATATGGCTCAAAGCAACATAGTTAGTCTTTCTAGCAAGGCTGGCCCCTATCCTGAAATTACCCTGGAGTCCACCATCAATAACAAAGACAGTCCTATAATTGGGGAAATTCCAAGGGTTTAGTGGCTTCTTCCTAGGACCAGGGACACAACAACAGTCCAATTTTTAATTCATAAAATGAATTTCCTTTTTTTAGTAGTTCTCTTTCCTTTTTTAGTAGTTTGGAGGTCTTTTATTTTTTTAACACTTATACCATGAATTTATAGGAAATGGGTTCCAGCAGCTCAGGCTCCTTTCCATTGGTTCTCACAAAGTGTGCTTCTCTGGGTGGAGTAGGTGGGTGTTCCAGTTGAACCCAGGTACCTTTCTCTTTGGCTTTATTCTTTTTCTGATCATTTTCCCTTACACGGTTCAGGAAGCTATCTTGGCTGTTAGAGTGCTTAATATGCTCAGTACGTACATTAATTCTCTTGGAAGGAATCTTGCCCTTAACTTGTTTGTTTACCTTGACCACTGCATGCTGGGTGACAGTGTAGACTCCTGTTTTGACATGGTAACATTTGTGAGGCATTCCTTTTTAAACAGTGCCCATTCCCTTGATGTCTACAATATCACCTTTCTTGTAGATTCGCATGTATGTGGCCAAAGAAACAACTCCATGTTTTCTAAAGACCTAGAGAACATACTGTATAGTAGGTGCCTCTCCTCTTTTTCTTTGTGCTAGTCATTTTGGAGAACTACTGAAAGATGGTTGGTTCTGTTCTATTGCATTTTTTGAAGGACGTTGTATATAAATGGTGTTAATTTTTCTACAGACATTTGGTAAAATTATCCAGTGAACCATCTGGTCCTGGAGATTTCATTTTTCATTGTTTTAAAATTAGGAATTCAGTGTATTTAATAGTTGAAGAACTATTCAAATTATTTCTTATTGGGTGAATTGTGGTAGTTTTAAAGGAATAGTTCCATTTCATCTCACTTGTCAAATTTATATGTATATTATTGTTTGTATTAGTCCCTTTTAATGTCTGGTGTTTTTAGCAATACCCTATTTTATTTTAGATATTGGTAACTTGTGTCTTTTCTTTTCCTTCCTAGAGGTTTGTCAATTTTTTTAATCTTTCTAAAGAACAGCTTTTTCTTTTTAGACATTTTTTAACATTGTTTTTCTGTTTTCAATTTCATCTCATGGCTTTATTATTTCTTTCTGCTTGCTTTAGTGTATGCTGCCCTTTTTCTACTTTCTTAAGATGGGATCTTAGGTTTGAGATTTTGTTTCTTCTAAAAAAATAATATTATGAAATTGGTGAGAACACTTAAGTTCTACTCTTAGCAAATTTCAGTTATACAATACAGTGTTATCAACTCTAATCACATTATGTATCAAATTCCCACACTTTATTAATCTTATAACTGAAAATTTGTATCCTTTTACTAACCTCTCCCTTTTGCCCTTGTAAGCACACACCCCTTCTCCAGCCCGTAGCAGCTACCATTCTGCTCTCTATTCCTATGATTTTGGTTTTTTAGATTCCACAAAAAAGTGATACCATGCAGTATTTGTTTTTCTCTGTCTGACTTATTCACTTAGCATAATGCCTTCTATGATCATGCATGTTGCCACAAGGCTGAGAAATACTCCGTGTGTGTGTGTGTGTGTGTGTGTGTCTTACATCTTTATCCATTCATCTGGTCTTGGTTCTTTTTAATATATTTTTATGGTTTTCAGAGAGGAAGGGGGAGGGAAAGAGAGAAAGATCATTGATGAGAGAGAAACATTGATCAGCTGATTCCTGATTGCCCCCTACTGGGATTGAGCCCCGAACCCGGGCATGTGCCCTTGACTAGAATCGAATTCGGGACCCTTCAATCCACAGCTGACGCTCTATCCAACTGTGCTAAACCAGCTAGGGCTCCATTCATCTGTTGATGGACACTTAGATTGTTTGTATATCTTGGCTATTATGGATAATATGAACATGGAAGTACAAATCTCTCTCCAAGATAATGATTTTGTTTCCTTTGGATATATACCCAGAAGTGGAATTGCTAGATCATATATGGTAGTTCAATTTTTAATTTATTGAGGATGCCTTTCTCTCTGGCTTTCTCTCGCTCTGTCTTGTTCTGTCTCACTCTCCATCTCTCTCCATCTCTCTCCATCTCTCTCAAATCAATAAGCATTCCATTGTGTATGTGTACCACCGTTTTTTAATACACTCATCTGCTGATAGGCACTTAGGCTGTTTACAAATCTTAGCTATTATAAAGTGTGCTGCTGTGAACATAGGGGTGCATATATCCTTTCTGATTGGTGTTTCTGATTTCTTGGGATATATTCCAAGAAGTGGGATTACTGGGTGAAATGGGAGTTCCATTTTTAATTTTTTGAGGAAATACCATACTGTTTTCCACAGTGGCTGTACCAGTGTGCATTCCCACCAGCAGTACATGAGGATTCCTTTTTCTACGCATCCTTATCAGCACTTGTCATTTGTTGATTTGTTGATAGCCATTCTTACAGGTGTGAGATGGCACCTCATTGTCGTTTTGATTTGCATCTCTCAGATGATTAGTGACTTCGAGCATCCTATCTAATAAAGACATAATATGCAAATTGACCGTCACTTTGCACCAAAGATGGTGGCGCCCATAAGCACAAGATGGCGGCGCCCAGTCCCCTCGCACCACCAGAGTCCCCCAGTCCTTTAAGCCCTCCCCGCGGGGGCAAGGAGCAAGCAGCGCCCCAGTCCCCCGCGGCGAGCAGACAGCAGGGCACTGCTTGCCCCTCACCGTGGCGCCAAGGGGCAAGCAGCGTCCAGTCCCCTGTGGCGAGCACACAGCAGTGCCCAAGTCCCCTGCGGCGAGCACACAGCAAGGCGCTGCTTGCCCCTCACCACAGCGCCAAGGGGCAAGCAGGCCCCCACAGAGAGCAGACTGCAAGGCCTGCGGAGGCATCGAGCAGGGAGGTCCGCAGAGAGCAGAGAACTACGAGGAGCAGGCCTAAGCCGTCAGTAGGACATCCCCTGAGGGCTCCCAGATTGGAGAGGGTGCAGGTTAGGCTAAGGGACCTCCCAGCCCCGTATACAAATTTCGTGCACTGGGCCTCTAGTGTTTTCATATGTCTCTTGGCCTTCTGTATATGTCCACTTTCAAAAGGTGTCTATTTAGGTCCTTTGCCCGTTTTTTAATTGTATTGTTTATCTTCCTTTTGTTAAATTGTATAAGTGCCCTATGAATTTTGGAGATTAAACCCTGTTGGATGTAACATTGTCAAATATGTTCTCCTATGCAGTGGGCTCTCTTGTTTTGTTGATGGTTTCTTTTGCTCTGCAGAAGCTTTTTATTTTGTTGTAGTCCCATTTGTTTATTTTCTCTTTAGTTTCCATTGTCCTAGGAGATGTATCGGTAAAGATAATGCTACAAGATATGTCTGATATTTTGCTGCCTATAGATTCTTCTAAGATTTTTATGGTTTCCTGTTTTACGCTTAAGTCCTTTTATCCATTTTGAGTTTATTTTTGTGTATGGTGTAAGTTGATGGTTTAGTTTCATTTTTTTTGCATGTATCTATCCAATTTTCCCAACACCATTTATTGAAGAGACTGTCTTGACTCCATTGTATGCTCTTGTCTCCTTTGTCAAATATTAATTGAGCATAATGACTTGGGTCGATTTCTGGGTTCTCTGTTCTGTTCCATTGGTCTATATGTCTTTCTTGTGCCAGTACCAGGCTGTTTTGAGAACAATGGCTTTGTAATATAGCTAGATATCTGGTATTGTGATCCCTCCAACTTTGTTGTTCTTTCTCAGGATTGCTGTGGCTATTCAGGGTCTTTTCTTATTCCATATAAATTTTTGGAGAGTTTGTTCTAGGTCTGTGAACTATGCCGTTGGTATTTTAATAGGGATTGCATTGAATTTATAGATTGCTTTGAGTAGTATGGACATTTTAATGATGTCGATTCTATCAATCCATGAACATGGTATATCCTTCCACTTGTTTAGATCTTTATCTCTTTTTTCAACGTCCTGTAGTTTTCTGAGTACAGGTCTTTTACCTCCTTAGTTAAGTTTATTCCTAAGTATCTTTTTTTGTTGCAGTGAAGCACAATACTTCTTAACCATTTTGTTTCTGAAAGGTTAAATTAGGTGCTGCACTCGCAGGCTAAATAGCCATCTCAGACGGTGACTGAAAAAAAATGAATTTATTTAAGGAAAAGGAGATGGGAGATGGGGCTATCCAAAGGCAAGGGCTACACAGGTTTGGGGTGGGGGTGGGGGGTTGGCCCAGGAATAGCTGCCTGCTGCCCATTGCTCCCCTGGTTGCAAGTCTCTTGGGGCTCCTTAGAGACAGACTGGGTGATACATACCTTCAGGGGAATGACACAGGTGTGCTCCTTGGAGGGAGAATGCATTCTGGGTTTTTTGTCCTGAGCCTATTTATCTCTATTACAGGTGGAAATCTTAGGGGAAGCCTCAGGGGAGTTTTAATAGAATAGTCATCAGCGTTCCAGGTGTACTCTTTCACCTGGAAGATCCTGGTCTCCAGTGATTCGTCAGTGCCAAGGGGTCATTACTCAATGTAACTGGTTCTGAGGCAGCCATGGTGCCATTTGTCTGTTTTTACTGCTTTTCTGGGCCTGGAGCTGAAATATAGCTGAGGACTAGATGTTATCTTTAGGGAGGAAAAGGTCAGGGGGGTCTAAACCACCTGACCAGCAATATGAAAGATCACAGGTCCAAACCACATGACCAGTGATATGCTAGGGGAGGATAGGTTACCCTGCGGGGAGGTTCTTGTTTTGCCCCTTGCTAGGCATTCAGGGCTTTCTGCCCTGGTGACTTTCTGTACCTGGCCCATCATCCTTGCTCTGGGGCTAACAGTTTCCTTATCCAAGCTCGTAGAGCATGAGACTAACTTTTCATGTTCCTGGCATTGCTTTTGTGCTTCTCATATCTCTCTCCCATTTGCCAGCGCATTATTTCAAACCTCCTCATGCCTCCTTAACTCTTTCTGTTCCAATTATTTACTGCTGCGTAATAAGCCACCTAGGAGTTAGTGGTGTAACACAGTGATCATTTTATTATGCTCACAGATTCTGTGTGTCAGGAATTCATATGGGGCATGTTGCTGTTCCAGTGTCTGGGGCCTCAGCTGGAAGACTCATGTGACTGGAGGAGATGTGAATGTCTAGGAACTGGAATCCTCTGGAGGTTTCTTCATTCACTCACATATCTGCCTCCTGGGCTGTGATGACTTGAAAGCTGGGCTGAGCTGGGATTGTTGACTGAACCACTTACATGTGGTCTCCATGTGGCTTGGGGCTTCTCACATCAGGGCCTTGGGTTCCAAGAGTGGGTGTCTGGAGACCCAGCATTCTAAGAAATTGAAGCAGGAGCTGCATGGCCTTTTCTGACCCCTTATAAACACTGAAGGGAAGTTTTCCCATTAAATTAGATATATGTATTTTGCAGTGTCTTGTATAGTCATAAGTAGAAAAAAATAGTTAAATATCATTTGTACATGGTCAGGAAGTTATAGATTTTGCCTGATAATCTCCTTGAAGTCGTCACAGAGCGGTGTATTGAGGTTCTTTTCCCTCATCCATCCTGTGCCTTATATTCTGTGACTTCAATACAGCATACATAATAATCTGTTCTTAATATTAATGCTTCTGGTTCATATAAATAGTTCCTTGACCAAAACACACACACACACACAAAAAAAACTTTGAGAAAAGGAAATGCTTTGGGAATTAAATCTGCAATTATACCATTCTTATTGTTATTAATGTATATCTTTTGCATTGTTTTATAAAATTAATTTGTGTAAATTAATGCATTTAGCTGCAATAGAATTTTAGTATTTGTTTTTTTGAATTTGTATGCTTCCCAGTTTGTTACATAAATTTAATATTAGTTGATATAACCTGTTATGAGATTACTTATTGATTGTTGTTATGTTGTCAAGTGTTCTAATGTATGCTTCCCCCCCTCCTTCCCCCCCCCCCCCCCCCACAGAGGAAATAAAAGTGGAGACTGAAAAACAGAGGTTAGTGGGGTTTCTTTTTTTTAGTAAAAATAATTTGCAAACTTGTCAGTCTTGGCCAAAATAATAATAAAGTTATCTATATTTTAGTGTGGCAAATTTTTTTCATGTGATCTTTAAAATAAAATCAATTTTTAAAATGGTTTTTAAGAAAAAAATTGTAATCATACTTATAAATATATAAGGGAATTTCTGAAATACCGTAAGACACGTTCTAAAGTCTT
Source organism: Myotis yumanensis (assembly GCF_028538775.1). Classification (NCBI taxonomy): domain Eukaryota; kingdom Metazoa; phylum Chordata; class Mammalia; order Chiroptera; family Vespertilionidae; genus Myotis; species Myotis yumanensis. The sequence goes on from NW_027223766.1 coordinate 18,807,775, forward strand.
TGCTTAGACTTTTAGAAAGATAACTAAATATTTAGTAACCTAACTAATTACTTTATTTAAAGTAAATGATTACTTTCTTGCATTTAGTCACAGCTCTGGCTACTAGTTTTTGATCTGTAGCAAATCATTTAATTTCTGGGTGTGGTTTCCTCGTGAAATAATAAGGGAAGATGAAAACTGGTTTAGCAAGCTTCCTTTTAGAGCTGAAATTCTGTGTTTTTATGTAAGTTTATCATCCATATGATAAATGTAGCATTCTATTTAGACCCCTCTTTTTCCTGTAGTCCTCCTCATGGAGAAGCAAAAGCTGGATCAAGCACCCTTCCACCAGTGAAATCAAAGGCAAATTTTATTGAAGCAGACAAGTACTTTTTACCCTTTGAATTGGCCTGCCAGTCCAGATGTCCCCGCATAGTTAATACATCTCTAGATTGTTTACAGGTATGTATAAAATGGCTTTAGGTGAAAACCATCCAACTGGAATGTGTTTCTGAACATTACTCACAATTGATAATTCAGACATTTTCCATGATAGCTTTTAATATGCTTTTTGGTAAGAAACCAAATGGTTGCTTATATTCAAGAGAGACAATAATAGTTGCAAAAATGTTTTTAGTTTAAGGGTAACAAAAATCATTAGTTTAGTGAATCAAAGAATCTTTACTAAGGTTATCAATAATGAAAGTGTTGATTTGGTCTGTTTTTCCATCAGTGAAATACAAGAACCATAGTTTTAACCTGCCACTGATGTTACATGCATCATTATTTGCAAATGGTTTTACTAAATGCCTGCTAATTTATATAAGACAATAGGTTAATATTGACAGCTTAGTATTTATATTTTCTGTTGGACTTTAGCTCTGACCTTTATGTCAGGAAAATTTCTTAAATCTTTTATTCTGTTTTACTTATGTGGATTCCCTTACATATTTGTAAGACAGACCTCCAGAGTTAGAGGTCCTACTCTTTTCAGGTGTTTTCACTGTTGGTTCATTATACCTATTTATACCTATTTAACAATTCAGTCATGTGGAAAAGACAATATTCTTTTGATTTGTTTTTAAGATAGGTTAAGGATAAGTTTATTTGATTTGTCACCTTGTTTTTCTTGAAAAATTAAAACTATAACATCAAGGGCTATACTGATAATGTTGAATTAACAAATCTGATTTATTGTAGCCAATGTATGGAAATTCAGTTTTCTTCTTAATCACAGATCTAATTTGGAAAGAGATTTTGGGTTATTAAATGAGTGAAGATAGCTTTCATAAAAGCAGTATTAATACTGTTCAGATAGAAAGCATTAAGCTATTCTAATTCATCAGAGACAACTACTTCTAAGGCCTGGCTTTCTCAAAATTTCACCTGATGGTTTTGTTGTGGTTATTGTTCTGTTTCCATTTGCAGTGTAAATAATTTCACATGGTTATAGCTAATAAAGATTTCTTTTTCTTTTTTAAATATATTTTTATTGATTTCAGAGAGGAAGGGGGAGGGAGAGATAGATAGAAACATCAGTGATGAGAGAGAATCATTGATTGGCTGCCTCCTGCATGCCCCCTACTGGGGATCGAGCCTGCAACCCAGGCATATGCCCTTGACCGGTATCAAACCCGGGACCCTTCAGTCCGCAGGCCGATGCTCTATCCACGGAGCCAAACCGGCTATTGCCTAATAAAGCTTTCTTCATGAAAAGTTGGTATAGCCTTGGCTTTGAGTATGCCTTAATGATTTATGTAATAATTTTAATATATATTCAATTATATATTGTAATCTTAATGTATATTTAATTAGTAGACATATTAGTTAGCTTAATTAGATTCTTTATTTTTTTTCTCCATTTCAGAAGCTTATTGCTTATGGGCACTTGACTGGCAATGCTCCAGATAGTACAACACCAGGCAAAAAGTTAATTGATAGAATTATAGAAACAATTTGTGGCTGTTTCCAAGGTCCTCAAACAGATGAAGGAGTTCAGTTGCAAATAATAAAGGTAAATAATTATATAAAGTGAATTTATTATTTTTAATCTGTATTTTTAAAAAGCCTTTTGCCTTGGAAAATATTTAGAAAGGTCATTTTATGTGCTTTCTCAGTATAATAGAGGTTATTTGGGTGCTTTTTAGATCCTATATTGGGATTTTGTTGAATGCCAGGAGTTCATTAGAAGACTATATTTTCAAATATTTTATTTTGAGGATCTCAGTTTAGGCTTGGGATCCCAGCATCTTTCAGAGAGTTTCAGTTTCTGTCATGTTTACCATACATATTGCATCTTTTGAGCTTTAGGGTTCCATGTGAGGGCCCCATGACCCCTGCAGTTTCTTCTGTACTGCCCAACCCCTTGTAGTCTTCCTTCTAGACCCTGCTTCGCCAGGTGGACTCCTTATGCACTAGTTTTCCTGATTCCCTTGCACCTACCCATCTGCTGAACCTGCTAAGCTAAACCCTGTCCTGGGTTTATGCTATATTCCTGGCTGATGAAGCTCCTTTAAAGAAAATCACTCAGTTGTGTTTTTAGTCTCTTATAAATATTGAATTCTTTCCTCTTTTTTTTTTTTCTTTTTGCTTATCCTCACCTGAGGATATTTTTTTCCATTGCTTTTTCAGAGAGAGTTGGGGGGAAGAAGAGGAATGGGTGGAGAGAGAAGGAGAGAGAAAGAGACCTTGATGTGAGAGAGATGCATTGATTGGTTGCTTCCTGCCCGCGCCCTGGAGAGGGAACCCACAACCCAGGTACATGCCCTTGACCGGGAATCAAACCTGAGACCCTTTGCTCTGTGGGCTGACATTCTACCACTGAACCACACTGGCCAGGGCTAAATATTCAATTCTTAATGTTACCACTAATGGTAGTGGTGGTATGTTTATATATCAATAAAATTGTCCTGTACTAATAGTACTTTTGAAATTGCTTACATGTGTAAAGTGTTTTTTCATGTGTGAATGTAGTCCCTTCTGAGTCTTTCAGTTTCATAGCTGTATTTACTTCATGAGTCATATCTTTATTGTAAAAAGCTGTCCAGTCTGTTTGGTCTGTCATTTCAATTTCATGTCAGTCAGTCATGGCTTATCTAGCATATACTCAATGCTGTTGTACAACATAAAAGGACAGAAGACGAGTTTTGCTTTTAAGAAATTGCAAGTAAACTGATGTAAGACAATTCACATAAAGTTACTTTATTGGATGATTTACTTTAGTATAATTTTAAATTATCGTAAAACATTTTTTAAACATCGTCAGCAATAACAACAGCACGTTTATTGAGTCCAGTCTATAAGAAAGATCTCATAAAAATTTGTAAGTGAATAAGACACATTGTGTATCCTCCAAACTTGATACTCTAAATCAGCAGCTATAATACATGAAGCACATCTGTGCTTCACGGTGACAGAGTTCTAATGTACATTTTAATAAGCTAAATTATATTGAAGTGAAACTTGGGTTGAAACAAAAAAATTGAATGGCTTTCTAGTGTTTTGGGTTTGGGAAGATTATGTAAGAACTATTTATTGCCAGTATGCGAAGAACATAAAATATTTTAACAGTTGATGATACATTCAAAGTAGGTAGAAATTTTGTTAGTGCACATGAAAAATTCTATCAGTGTATATCTGAAAGTGATAATGGTGCCTGAAAGTTTTAATTTTAATATAAAGATACTCACATTTTTGTGCTGAAACTCAAGATGCAGAAAATTGCTTTAATTGCTTTAACTTTGTCTTTTTTTAAGGCATTACTTACTGCAGTAACATCTCAACACATAGAAATTCATGAAGGAACTGTACTGCAAGCTGTGAGAACATGTTACAATATCTATCTAGCAAGCAAAAATCTCATCAATCAGACAACAGCCAAAGCTACTCTTACTCAGATGCTAAATGTGATCTTTGCACGCATGGAAAACCAAGCAGTAAGTATTTAAAAAAGAGAGAGATTGTATAGAACACCACGAGCATCAAATGCAGAAAAGAATTTACAGAAATATATAATGAAATCTTTTGTGTTTGTAGAGAAGAATGACTTTCATTTATAGTCCTACTTACTGGAGATATGTGGTATTGTTTTGTTTTGAGGTTTACTGCCTTGACTTTGGATAAAATATGTTTTTAATTGTTCACAAATAGAATTTGAGTGATAGTGTTTGCCATCATCCTCATGGCAGTGTTTATGAATTGATATTTTTATTGCACTCAAGCTTAGTAAATAGTGAAAGATTTCCATCTCTATTCTTGTGTACCCCTAAGAAGTGACCACTGTTACTTGTTTTTGTTTTACTATTTTTAATGTTCTTTGTTTCTGATGGACTATAATTTGTAATCAGTGTAACATTATTCCTTCAAAATTGAAACAACATATTTTACAAATATTAGAAATTATTCTATTTCTTCCCAGTTGCAGGAAGCCAAACAAATGGAAAAAGAGAGGCACCGGCATCATCATCATCTGTTGCAGTCTCCAGTAAGCCATCATGAGCCTGAATCACCTCACCTTAGATATCTGCCACCTCAGACTGTTGATCATATATCCCAAGAACATGAAAGAGACCTTGATCCCCATACAAATGATGTGGATAAAAGCCTTCAGGATGACATAGAACCTGAAAATGGATCTGATATTTCCAGTGCAGAAAATGAACAGACTGAAGCTGATCAGGCAACTGCAGCTGAAAGTAATCTTTTTAAGAAGGGGTTGTGGTGGGTGGTGCGTGTGTGAAGGGAAGAGTGTAGGAATGCGTATGGTAAAGAAATGTGGAAAGAGTGTATGTGTTCATAGGTATCAGACACATGGTGGTAATTGTGGACTTTCTTTATCCTAGGTGGTAAAAGTTAGTTTCACTTCACCCACAAGCTATCTGTTAATGATATTATGCATTTATTAGCATCTCATGAGCAGTATAATTTATAGACTTGTTTTGGAGGAGATATGTGTTACTGGAGAATGTTATAAATATCTCTTAGCACGTTATATAGGAACTTCAGTTTTCTTATTAAAATTAGCTTTACAGCAAACAAGAGACCCATTTAGTAAGATTTTCTAGAATGTGACTGAAAATATTGGAAATGATTATATTATTTAGAAAATATGGTCAAAAAAGTACTGAAATTAAATATAAAAAGAAAATTTTTGAGTAATCATCTGACATGAAGATTTTTTTTGAGATGTTCTCTGACAGTTTTTCTAAGTAAATTTATAAGGTAAAGGTTACAAGATTACAAAATTTATTTATTTTACAAGTTTGTTTCTCTAAAAATGGTCACATGAAGTCAGTTTTCTCTCTAAACATTGTCCTCAACTCTAGCTATTCTATAAAACTGCCAGGGAGTGTGCTTGTTCCTTTTGTGCCTCCTTAGGTTGGTATCAGAAAATGATGGAGATTCTGTTCCTCTCCAGTGTGGTGTGTGCAACTAAGAAGGTTAGGGCTCCGTTACAGCTTGTCTGAATCTGTGTTTTTATTTCACCTTGAGGAAAGACTTCAGTAATGTATTTTAAGCTTTTATTTTTTTTTAACCACATCTTTTCCATAGCCTAATAGTGGCATGAACATCAGCACTGGCATGAATAGATGTTTTACTATTTTTAATAGTACTTTATTATTTATTTTCAGAGGGATAATTTTGATAAACCAAGCATGCATTCACAGTACCCAAGCTAACAGTGAATCTGTATTGCTTATACAATTTACATTTTCCTGCCCTTGTCAAAATTTCCTGTACTTTCACTATGAGCTTATAAAGGGGCTAATTCAAAGGGTTAATCGCTAATACAGCTGGGGTGTTATATTTTCCTTTATTTTTTTATCCATGCATTCAGCATTTATTTACATACCCTATCATAGGCACTGTGCTAGGACTTGGGGTTAAAAAGCTAATGAAGATATAGCCGTTGCTCTTAGGGTGTTCGTGGTCTACCTGGATGGTCATGCATATTTAAATGAGACATAATGTGATAAATATCCTGAAAGTAGCATGTATAATGTAATTCTGGTGAGGAGAGTTAGAACATACTTTTATAGAGAAAGTGATGTTTTAGGTGAACCTTGTTGTATAGGGGTACGTATTGGCTAACTAGAAAATTTAAGAAATTTTCATCAGAAGAAACAATATGGGCTGAGACCCAAGGAATGAAAGAATCCACTGTACTTACTGTGTGTAAGGCACCTCTGTGGGTACCTTATTGGATATAGAATTATAAATAAGACATAATTCCCCATGGCATAGTCATGATTATTTTGGCTTCCAACCACTGATAAAAATGAAATTTTTTTTCTGGGAGCCATTGGTTAAAAATGCATGCTGTGGGGTTAGATTACCTGCTTTGACTCACTTACTAGCTAGACGTTATAATCAACTTCTCTCATCATTTCCTACATGTAATAAATGTTACCCACTCTAATATATTTTTGTTAGATGATTTATATAAGAATTGACTCTTGCCGCAACCGGTTTGGCTCAATGGATAGAGCGTCAGCCTGCGGACTCAAGGGTCCCAGGTTTGATTCCGGTCAAGGGCATGTACCTTCGTTGCGGGCACATCCCTAGGAGGGAGTGTGCATGAGGCAGCTGATCGATGTTTCTCTCTCATCGATGTTTCTAACTCTCTATCCCTCTCCCTTCCTCTCTGTAAAAAATCAATAAAATATATTTTTAAAAAAAGAAAAAGAAAAAAAAAAAAAGAATTGACTCTTGACTCACTAGTCATTTTGTGCACATTTTAATGACTATATTCAATTATGTTGAAACTCTAATTTTCAGACTAGCTAAGTTTAGCCAACTAGTGCTCAGAAATACAAAGCTTAAGGGTGGTAGAACAATTATCTGTCAAGACATTTATATGTTTTTAATCCACAGAAGACACTAAATGCTATTGTTATTGGATTTTTAAAAAAATAAAATAAGGTAACTGATTTGACATGCTTATTTACCAACTAGAGGCCCGGTGCACGAAATTTGTGCATGGGTGGGGGTTCCCCTCAGCCCAGCCTGCACCCTCTCCAACCCAGGACATCCCTCTCACAATCCTGGACCACTGGCTCCTAATCACTCACCTGCTTGCCTGCCTGGTTGCCCCTAACTGCCCCCTCCAGCCAGCCTGACGCCCCTCACTGCCTCTGCATGCCAGCCTGATTGCCCCTAACTGCCCCTCCTGCCTGCCTAGTCACCCCTAACTGCCCCCCACTGCCAGCCAGGTAGCCCCCAACTGTCCCCTCCCTGCTGGCCTGGTCACTCCTAACCCGGCCCCCCCCCTACCCCGCCAGCCTGATCACCTCTTACTGCCCCCCCCGCCAGCCTGGTTGCCCCTAACTTTCCCCCTCCCCCCCACCAGCCTGGTCGCCCCCAACTGCCCCCTGTTGGCCTGGTTACCCCTCACGGCCCCCTTGCTGGCCTGGTCGCCCCACGCAGCCTGCTGTTCAGTCGTTTGGTCATCCCTCACTAACTCCCCTGCCGGCCTGGTCACCCCACACAGCCTGCTTGTTCAGTCATATGGTTGTCCCTCACTAACCCCCTTGCCGGCCTGGTCGTAGGCAGCCATCTTGTGAGGGTGTGAGGGTTAATTTGCATATTGCCTCTTTATATAGGCTTTTCACATTATGGCAGTCAGTATTTTGTAGAATGCAGCAAACAATAATTTCAGATCAGTGAACAATAGGAAGGTGGGCAGGCTTCCAGAAGCCAGAATTATAAATAGTGGTTCTTTATGGAGGTGTGAGGGGGGGTGGGGTATAGAAGCAACACTAACAGCTAATATGCAGTCTGAAGCCATTGATGAAGAGCAGTGGCTCCCAGAACCACTGCTCCCCAACCATCCTCAAGTACTAATTGAGCCTTCCTGATATATTTTGAACATTTCAAAAACACCAGTAGAAATTCTGTTTTTATCTACAATAGTCCATACAAGATAACCGTAATGTTAAGGTTTTCATCAGTTTCCTTTATACTGCTCAGAAGTTCTGGTTGGCAGTTACATGTTTTTAATTAATGCTAAGTTGGAGAATGAGTTCCTTTTTACTTACTAAATTAAATTATACATTGGGTATGTAAGTTTTGTTGGGGAACAAGTAATAAAGAAGAGCTGGAAATCAGTGGTGGAGGGCAAGATGGCCCTATCTTTGCTGCTTCAAGGCGCTCACTACGTTAGAGCACAGTGATGAGCTTGTTATTGGGGAGCCTAATTAATCAAAACAAGCTTTACTTACATTGAATGTGTTATTTGGAAGTGTGGCACATGTTTAAAATGTTTCATTTAAAATGCTTTTTAAAGTTTTGGTTCTTAAAGGAATAATCTAGAAAATTCACATAGTTGTGCAGTCAATGAATAGTTTGTCAAATGAATCATTGTTGAAACTGACTTGAATTTATATTTTAAATTTTGATTTTGTTATAAATTTTGGTTTAACATGTATTGCTTCTAGTTTCATTTATCTATTTGATTTTTCCTTTTATTAATTTTTAAAAGAAAGCTATTCATTATGTTTTGTAATAGTTTCTAAAATGAAATAATGTTTTCTTTTTAAAGCATTATCTAAAAATGACATATTATATGATGGAGAAAACCATGACTGTGAGGAAAAGCCACAAGACATTGTACAGAGCATTGTAGAAGAAATGGTGAACATTGTTGTTGGAGGTAGTGTATTCCACTAGGAATTAGTGTATTCTGTCTTACAGTATTTCATCTGACTGTGAAAATTATTTTTACAATGTGTGGATTAAAAAGGGCAAAAATATAACATCTTCCTCAAATGTGTGTGTGTGTGTGTGTAGAAAATATATTTAAATATCTTTGATTATAGAAGTCCACTGAAACACGTAATTCATGGTATCTTGCACAGGACTAGCATAGTACTTTGTTACATATACTTCTAGAAATAGGATTAAATTATCTGAACCTGTCCTATTTTCTAGAATTTCCTCTTAGGATTTTGGCCCATTGATCATACCCTTCTTAGTTTTCCTGTGCTATTAAAGATTTTGTCTCTTGTTTATATTTTTCTTAGTAATTTCAGTGGTATTTGTTAAAGGAGAAAGTAAATTAGTGGGCTTCATTCAGCACCTTTAAAACAGAAGTTTGCACTTATGTTTAGGGGACAGTTAAAGGAGAAAACAATGGAGAATAATAATATCTAACTCTATTAAGTGATTTTATATGCTTTACTTGCATTTACTCGTTTGATCCTTCCAAACACTGGGATGTTTTGATACAATTATTTTTCCCTTTTTTAAATTTTAATTTTTTTTGAGATTTTATATCTCATTTATATTTTTCTTTATTTTTTTTACCCCCATCACCATTTATCCTCCATATACCCTCTTATACCTCTACCCTCCGTCTGCAGGCACTGCCCCCCCCCCCCCCCACACACACACACACAATCAGTATGTTTCCATCACGCTAGCTTATAGTTTTCTTTTAATGGGTAGCATGAAAGAAGCAGTGTCTTGAGATAGCTACTGAGTTATGGCCATAGACACGTATGTGTTCCTTTTAAAAGAAATACACATCACACCTTAGAGTGGTACTGAAACTTGGTATTATTTGCATTATCTATGTTTGTATTATCAGAAGTCATTTATTTATGTTTATAGTAATTACAAAGTATGATGATTTAGAGTGACATACTGAAAAAAGTTCGGGGGTATAGGCCATTATTTTCATAGTAATGTTCTAAAAAATATTTTATTAGAGGTATTAATAAATATTCTTAAAGGGGGAGAGGGCTCATGGTAAAACAAATTTGAAAATATTGCATATTATATATCTCTTTTGGAGAGCCCAGTGCATATTAGCAAATTAATATTATAATAAAGAAACCTATTTCCCAGTATTTCCCTCATATTTGATGATGGGATATTTTTTTGAGAAATTTCTAGTACCATGTTAAGGCATTAGCATTCATTAGAACCCAGTTTAAGAAATGCTGATATGGACTAAAAGTAAGCTTCTTTTTTGACACATTTAAGCCTTTCATCAGCTGTGTTTCATTGCTAGAGCTACTTAAGAAACATATTTGGATGTATTTCAAATGCATATTCACTTACTAGTAAGTATGCTAACCTTTAAATGGTGCCAGTATGTGTTACTTCACATTGTTTTTCTGCCACTATTTAATTTTAAATATTCTATGCTTTTATATCCTTAAGTCAGGTATGTTTGTATGTTTTTTATTCTTACCATTGTAGATATGGGAGAAAGGACCATAAATGCAAATGCAGATGGCAACATTGGAACTATAGAGGATGGTAGCGACAGTGAAAATATTCAAGCAAATGGAATTCCAGGAACACCAATTTCTGTTGCATATACACCGTCCTTACCTGATGACAGACTCTCTGTCTCTTCCAATGATACTCAGGTATAAATGGGAGTGGGAAATTCCTGTTAATCTTACACATTTATAGGTCACCAGCACCTGCTGGGAAATATATCTAGGTGATAATGCTGACTGATTTCAGTTTGAAGAAATAAAAACTTGGGTGTTTTTTTCCCATTGATATAAATCAAAGCAGTTTATTTCCTTAATAAATTGATAGCTAAATTTTTAATTTTACAGTGTTTGTCACTGGTGTTCACAACTTCCCTAACCCTGCCCCATGGAAATTACTTTTAAAAAGAGGAATTCTTATCACATATTCATAGGATAATTCTAGTATCATAGGAAGGGGAAAAACTTTCAGAAATCTAGGAAACTTACCTTTGTTCAGGGCGACAATGAAATCCATACCATGGTAGTTGCAGTTCCTCTGTTTTTTCTACCCTATTTTTTGTGTTTTTATTCTTATCCTAAAGGATAAGGGCTATCTTAAATCATTGCTCCATGCATAGGGGGAAGCTTTCTTGGCCTTGTTGACCTTCATTAGCTAACAATTTTTAAACATTGCTAATTAAACAGTGTTTAATTTTTAAACATTGATAATCTCCATTGTCTTATTTTTATCTGCACAAAGTGCAAAAACACAAAACACCCAATGACAGGTAGTGGAAACCATAGTTTAGGCTGTGTATGAAGTATCTTGTCAGGGCATAATGTGCTAGTTTTAGTTAGTAATAACATGAACTGGGAAATTGTTGAGGATAGGGGTGCAGTGTCAGAGAAACAATGTGACAAATTCCTCATATGGTTTCCCTTCCAATAGAACCTCACCTATTACTGAATTGAACAAAATGTATAAAAGGCTGAAATGATTTTACACTGGCAAATACACTTATTTGCATACTATGTTAACTTGTTTAGGAATCTGGAAATTCTTCAGGACCTTCACCTGGTGCTAAGTTTTCCCACATTTTACAAAAGGATGCCTTTCTAGTATTCAGGTCATTGTGTAAACTGTCAATGAAACCGCTGTCAGATGGACCGCCAGATCCAAAGTAAGTCATTAGCTGTTCTGCCTAACAAATACAATTTTAAAGCTCAGAATGTATTCCAAGATAGTCTTTGACTTTTCTTTTGTTCCACTTGTCATGGAGGATCCTCAAAATATATTTATATATATTTAAAAACTGAGTGTTCCAAAACTGTTAGATAACTTAGAGCATACCAAAAGCATAGAATTGTATCTGGTACAGTAAATACTGACTGGTTGAGTGAATTCCGATTTCAATTTGTAAGTAACTTTGGAGCTAATGTAGCTCTGTTACATGTAGCCTCATGCTAGGCTCTGGAAACTACCAGTTGATTTATTAAGAGAAATAAATCTTAAAAGTCATAATATAAAAGAAGACATCTGTAATACTTTGAACAATAAAGATTTTTTTAAAGTCATAATATATATTCATTAAGGTCTGAAAAATGTGATGATACCTTTCTTCATGGGGAACAGGAGGTACTTTGCAATAGGAGTCTCTGTCTGATTCTCATCAGTCATTTAAACTGTAGGAAACTGCCATTTTTTTAAGTAGTATCTTTCATTTCATCTGATTCAAGTGTAACTAATTTCTGCTTGAGATTGAGTTTGGGAGTTATTAGAGAGGCAGAACTTTTCTGGGGAAAGAACCTTGGAGAAGGCCTGAGTGACTTGGAGAAAGGGATATTGAAATGAGGGAAATGTAAGCAACACTACCTCATTAAAAAACCCCACAGTATTTTGGTTTCTTTGTCAACTAAGAAGAAAGACTAAAGACAGTTACTATAAAAACTAAATCTTCTATAGTTTTATTTTGTAACATTGTACTGAGTCAGTGGGAAACATCTTTTAGGCCCATAAGGCTAAAATTCTAAAATCTTTTTTAGGTCCAGCTCCTGAGAGTCAGAAATATAATTTATTGATTCTTCTGTATTTTGAAAATACGAACTCTGCAGAGAAAGAATTAAGGTTGCTTAGATTGCAGTATAAACTCAATTATACCCTATATATTTTATAAGAATACTAGAGGTCCTGTGCACGAAATTCATGCACTGGTGGTGGTGGGGGGTGTCCCTCAGCACGGTCTGTGCCCTCTCGCAGTCCGGAGCCCTCAGGGATGTCCGACTGACAGCTTAGGCCCGCTCCCTGGAATGGATCTAAGCCGTCAGTTGGACATCCTTAGTGCTGCAGCAGAGGCGGGAGAGGCTCCCACCACTGCTGCAGCACTCGCCCGCCGTGAGCCGACTTCTGGCTGAGCGGCGCTCCCCCTGTGGGAGCACACTGACCACCAGGAGGCAGCTCCTGCATTGAGCATCTGCCCTCTGGTGGTCAGTGCGAGTCATAGTGACCAGTTGTTCTACCTTTCAGTCAATTTGCATATTACCTTTTTATTGTATAGGATATTTAAATTTTTTTAAATTTCTTATTCTCATTGAGAAGAGAAATAACTTTCTTATTCAAAAATTGACAATTTTGAGATCTCGTTCTGAATTGATGAAGACTTACTTTAAGGATGATATAACGTAAGAATTTGGTGTTATTGCTGAAGGCCATTTTTACCATGATTTAAAAATGTATTGGCTATAAAAGCTTTAGATGTTTAGTTTTCTCAAATCAAATATAAAAAATGTTTATTAGAAACAGAAAAGAGGGAATTGTTTAAAATGCTAAGAATTAAAAGAACAAAAGAAAATATATGAATTTTGAGGAATACTATGTGGGGGAGAGTATTTAGTTAGCCCTGAAAAAAAAAGAGTAATCTAGTTTTTGGAGAGCTGGTCTTATGAGGAATAATGTAAATTAACTATCCTTCTACTTAGTGGGCTTAAACCAAATATTAGGAAATATTGTTTGTATGTTTAAAAAGACCTTTTTGACCATCAGGATCTAATCTTTGGAATTGAATACTGAAAGAGATCACATTTTCACCTCCTAGAAACTGTTGTCTTTCCAAAAGAGAATTTATGGTTTTCTAGCTTGAGTGGTTTTTTTGCCAAAATTAATGAGCTTTTGTATTTATATAATTTTCTTTTTTGTCTTTGCTTCTCTCTATACTTTGTGATCCAGGAAGTGTTCTTTTAAGTTGGATTATAATTTGAAACTATCCCATGAAAAATTGCAGAACTGAAATTTCCAGGCTCTTTTGCATATCAAAAGTATATGCTGCCCAGCCAGTGTGGCTCAGTGGTTGAGCATTGACCCATGAACCAGGAGGTCACAGTTCGATTCCCAGTCAGGACACATGCTTGGGTTTCAGGCTCAATCCCCAGTAGGGGGCGTGCAGAAGGCAGATGATCGATGTTTGCTTCTCTCTGTCCTTCTCCCTTCTTCTCTCTAAAATTAATAAAAATAATATAATAAAGTTTATTATTTTAATAAAATAATAGTAATAAAAGTAAATGCTATTGTGTCATAGGACAATCATTTGATCACTGCTTCATTCATTAATGCCTTATACATTGTAGATATTTAATAGATATTTGAGTACATGAATAAATCCATGAATTATTTTGAGCACATACTATGTACAAGGCATTTTGTTAGATGCTGGGGGATACAAAGAGAAAGCATTCTCTTAAAAAAAAAAATGTATTGATTGATCTTAGAGAGAGAGGAAAAGAGAGTGAGAAAGAAACATTGGTTTGTATGTGCCCTGACCAGGGATCAACCCTGCAGCCTTGGTATGTCAGGAGGATGCTCTAACCAACTGAGCTACCTGGCCAGGGCAAGAGAAAACATTCTTATAACAAAAAATCATTGCCGAAACCGGTTTGGCTCAGTGGATAGAGCATTGGCCTGCGGACTGAAAGGTCCCAGGTTCGATTCCGGTCAAGGGCATGTACCTTGGTTGCGGGCACATCCCCAGTGGGAGATGTGCAGGAGGCAGCTGATCGATGTTTCTCTCTCATCGATGTTTCTAACTCTCTGTCTCTCTCCCTTCCTCTCTGTAAAAAATCAATAAAATATATTAAAAAAAAAAATCATGTGTTATAACTGTAAATTTTGTTTACTAGTAGAACTGAGCAAAAAGTATGATAAATGTGAGCCAGACTAGGAAGTGTAGTAGTTTATAAACCTTGGAAGGCTTCAATTCGAATGGGAGATAACTTGGCCCACTCCATATTTTCCTATAGCTATTCAGAGTTTTAGCTCTAGTTGTTCCTAACTTCATGTATCTGAGCTTTTTTTTTTTTTTTTTTTTTTTTTGTAATACTGAATTTGCTGCATATGTTATTAGATTCAAAAGCATAGACATCTTGGAAACATGATTGTCATAATGAGCCATGATATTACTGGTTCTGGTTTTATTTCAAAGATGGTAATATTTTTGTGATTCCATTTACATTAAATTAAATATTCCTTGTTAGAGTTTCTTACTTTTTTTAATCACTTGACACTCCTAACCATGACATTTTTAAGGTAGAAATGAAGATCAATTAAATTTACTATATGGTATAAATGTGACTAAATATAGCATTTGGAATGAAAAAATAAAAGAACCAGCTGCTAGAGCATTTAAGTGTATCCTGCATTTGAGAAGTTGCCCGGGTTAGATCCTCCCTAGTTTGATGAGCTTCAGAGGTCTGTTTCAATGAGAGAAAAATTGTATTTGTGAAATCTGATGACTAAAATTCTGGATAGTGATCAGAATTATAGCATAGTGTACTGATCAGAAAAAAATTTTAAGTTAAAAATGTGGTTTTTAGTTTTTTACTATAAGAATATTTAGGGTAAGTTGGTAAGCTATTAAGGGATATAAATGTTCTAAAAGCTTCTTTGTATATATGTCAAAAGAGAAAATAAAATGGTTCCTTAAAAAGTAACCTTGAAGTTGTGCAACCAAAACTTAGTGTTTAAGATTTTTGAATAGTATAACTAGGAAGAAAGTACATTGGACCTATTATATATTAAGGACGGCACATAATCTGAGAAGTTAATTATTATTTCTAAAAAGTGAAGCATGCTTTTGAAAGAAAGGAACAAGTCATAAATCTTGAAATTATTTTTTTGTTCAAGGGAACAATAGGTTGGTGTTAAAAATTATGAATGATTGTTTTCCCATTTTGAAAGTTTGTGAAATTTTGTGGTACAGGAAAACATCAATGAAACTACCCATTATTAGTGTTTGAGCTTATTCATGTGCTGTAGTTTCTTGTTGTTTTTTTTATGTTGTAGAGTTTTCTGTTCTTCTTTATTTAAAAGTTTGTGAAATTATACGGTACCAGGAAATATCTTCGGAACAACCTATTATTACCATAATGTTAACTTGTCCATACACTATGCCTTCTTTTTTTTACATTTTAGGTCTCATGAGTTACGATCCAAGATTCTTTCATTGCAGTTACTTCTATCCATTCTGCAGAATGCAGGACCTGTTTTCAGGACAAATGAGATGTTTATTAATGCTATTAAGCAGTATCTGTGTGTTGCACTCTCAAAAAATGGAGTCTCTTCTGTGCCAGAGGTTTTTGAGCTTTCCCTTTCCATATTTCTTACTTTGTTATCAAACTTCAAGACACACCTAAAGATGCAAATTGAGGTATGTTCTGCATTAAGGCGTTATTGCACTTTGATTTGTTTCATGTTGTCAAATGATTAATACACTGGAAAGTTTTTCAGAATGTGAAATATCTGTATATTATGTGTATTTATCTTTTTATTCACTCATTCAACTAACATGTACCTACAAAGCGCTAAGCACTAGGTGAGCACTAAGAATGCAAAATCAAATTAAGACACAGCCCTACCTTCAAGGAATTTGCACTAGTTGTATGAATAATTCTAGTTGTCTGGAATTAACTTGGTCCTCACAATAACTTTGCCATTGTGTATATAGTATGTAATAGTGTTTTTGGTTATCTTAAAAGAAAGCTCAAAATATATACTTTGTGTACATGGTTTTAAGTCATTCAAGTTTTAACAATTTAAAAAGGTGATTGAGAAGGGTTATATTTTTTATTTTAGGACATTTGAAATTTTAATTTTTGCTTTATATATTTTTTCTAATGTACTTATTGTATTCCTACACATTTTTGAAAATAAAATAACTGTCATGTGGTTCTAAAGTATTTTCAGATGTCCTTTACCTGGGTAGAGTGGCACCTGGTTTGGTGATACTTGTCTTGAATCAGCCAGGGACAGAAAAACTCCTTGTTTATCCCAGCTTGGCTTTAGGTCTGTGCCCATGCCTGGCTAATGCCTTGGACCATGTGGATTACTGAGGAAAATAAATAAATCATAAAATAAAATATTTCCAGAGATTTACCAAAACTGAATTAGGGAATCTTCCAACCATGTCTGCATGTATCATGCAGGTGTAGAAGTTACTGATCTTTTGTTTTCACCTTCAAATACTTCAGTATTTTAAAATAGTACTTTATGTTTTGGTGATTTAATGGATACCTTTTCCAGCTTGTCATTTGTTATAATATTGTTTGGGTTGGGACATTGTATATTTTACAAAAACTCACTTTCATGCTGGTCAACTTTCACATTCACTTTATATTTGGTATGACATACAGTTTACATCATAATTTTTAATAATCTTATATTTAATCCTAACTCAAGACTAATAATTCATTTCCTCATAGGAAAGGATAAATTGTTATTTTCCCAGAGTTTGTAGATGGTAAGATAATCATATCTTTATTAATGTTCTGTAGTATCTATTTAAATTCATTTAGAACATTATTATGGGAGTGATGCAGAATAAGGCCTTGGTAAATTAAGTGAAACGTTGTTCAATTTGGACCATATTTTTGGACAGGGAACAATTTCTGGCCCATACATGGTGTCAAATTTAAGAAATTTGTCATATGTCTACTAAAATAATACAGGTCATTTAACCAAAACAGTTGTTATTTTTCTCATTATCTTAAGGAAATAAAAATAAGAGACTTTAAAAAACTTTTGGAACCTTTGCTTATATAACCAGCTAAAAGTCTCTAATTTGATAGAGACATTTAATTGTCATTAAAGAATTTTGGAAGACTGTGCATTCAGTTACTTAACAGAATTTTGGACAGAGACTCTATTTCATTAAGTACTATTAGTAGACTGTGTGAAATATAACTTCTTACAGAATCAATATCACAAACATAATTTAAGTTGGGATTACTATTTTCATAGAGTAAATTTTATATACAAAGTTTTTGTTAAGGACAAATTTAAAGAGAAATACTTCAAGAAAGTTCCTGTCTGTTCATGGGTGGTAGGCTCTTATTACAAAATTATTGTAATGTTTTTTAAAAGAGATCAAGTTTATTTCACTCTGCATTGTCTCTTAAGGGGAGATTATGAGGATAAAAGAAGATAAGTGTAGATAGGCTTTTGAAAATACTAAACATTCAAATGCAAGAGAAGCTGTGTTGCTGTTGGAGAAAGCTCAACGTCTGAAAACATAAATTGCAAAACAAAATTGAGATGTTAAGTGAAGATTCATTTAATGAAAATATTCACCTCAGAGTTTCTATAATGTGGTTTTTCCATGAGCATTAACTTATATATCTGTTTCTGAAAATACAGTTTTAAATCATCACAGTTACTGACTACTAGAATGTATGTGCATATTGGATACTGTCCAACTGCTCAGACCTTGGAATCAAATTGGATACTGCCACCCTCATAACCATTTCTTTATTGATTTTGATTCAGTACCTGCTTTTTTAAAATATATTTTTATTGATTTCAGAGAGGAAGGGAGAGGGAGAGATAGAAACATCAATGATGACAGAATCATCGATCGGCTGCCTCCTGCACGTCCCACACTGGGGATCAAGCCCGCAACCCAGGCATGTGCCCTTGACCAGAATCAAACCAGGGACCCTTTAGTCTGCAGGCCGATGCTCTATCTACTGAGCCAAACCGGCCAGGGCTCAGTACCTGCTTTTTATCATAGCAACCACTAAAACCTAAGCTTGCAAAAATAATGATGGCTTTGAAAGGAATGTAGTGAGATCTAAACTGATCTAATGACACTGAACAATTTTGCAAGGTGTCCAACAGATGTATTTCTCTGTGAATTTTATCTTAAAAATTCTCATGGCCGAAACCGGTTTGGCTCAGTGGATAGAGCGTCGGCCTGCGGACTGAAAGGTCCCAGGTTCGATTCCGGTCAAGGGCATGTACCTGGGTTGCGGGCACATCCCCAGTGGGAGATGTGCAGGAGGCAGCTGATGAATGTTTCTCTCTCATCGATGTTTCTAACTCTCTATCTCTCTCCCTTCCTCTCTGTAAAAAAATCAATAAAATATATTTTAAAAAAAAAATTCTCATGATAACCCTCTGAGTTTGTTGTAGCATTCTGGGGCACATTGGTGCAGTTCGAGAACTGTGGCCACGAATATTTATTGAATGCCTACTATATGCCATGCAGTGTGGACACTATTGTTGGCAGGAAAGACCTGGCTCCTACCTGCTTAGAGGTTACAGTCTTATAGGAAATATGACATTAGGCAAGTACTAGAAATGTGTTGAGTTTTATGAAAGAAAAGCACATTACAAGGGTACCTTATCCAAATTGGGGAGGCATGTTAATCATCGTTCATTGTAAATAGGAATTTCTAGGTTCATTATACATATCCTATATAATAAAACCCTAATATGCTAAGTGTCCGGTTGTCCAGTTGTCTGGTTGTCCCTTCAACCAATCAAAGCGTAATGATATGCTAAGGCTGCTCAATTGCTCGCTATGATGTGCACTGACCACCAGAGGTTATAAGTCGACTGTTTGACCAGTGCTATGACGTGCACTGACCACCAGGGGTCAGACACTCCTACCGGTAGGTTAGCTTGCTGCTGGGTCCAGCTGATCGGGACTGAGCAAGACGGGCTGGACATGCCCTGGAACCCTCCCGCAGTCCCTCCCCAGCTGGCCAACCTCTGGTGTCTCTCCCCAGCCCTGATTGTGCACTGGTGGGGTCCCTCAGCCTGGCCTGCACCCTCTCGCAATCTGGGACCCCTTGGGGGATGTCGGGGAACCGGTTTCGGCCCAATCCCGCAGGCCAGGCTGAGGGACTCCTCTGGTGCACGGGCCTCTAGTGTTCCCTAAGTGTTCATACAGTATGTTGTTTCTGATTTACTTTTTCAACCATCCCCTCTAAGTCACAGTCACTTTTCCAAAATAAATTTGAATCTGAAAATTCTTAGCTCTTAAATTGAAATTTATTTAATTAGGTTAGCTCCTTTGTGCTTGACATTATTTGGCCTAAAAGAATAGTGAAAATAGTTTGTAGTTTTCAGACAATGGAGATTTCCACTTGTGTGAGTAATGATAAAAATAGTCCATGAGAATTGGATTATTAGATACTTTTTAAAAAAATTTTTAAAAATATATTTTATTGATTTTTTACAGAGAGGAAGGGAGAGAGATAGAGAGTTAGAAACATCGATGAGAGAGAAACATCGATCACCTGCCTCCTGCACACTCCCTACTGTGGATGTGCTCGCAATCAAGGTACATGCCCTTGACCGGAATTGAACCTGGGACTCTTGAGTCCGCAGGCCAATGCTCCATCCCCTGAGCCAAACCGGTTAGGGCATTAGATAATTTTTATTATGTGGACTACACATTACTTACTTTTAAAACTAGGAACAATTAGGTTTGCTCAGTATTATAATGTCTGAAAAATATTAGGGTGGGGCAAAAGTAGGCTTACACTTGTTTGTATGGAAAATAGTACAATAATTAATAATAATACAAGAATAAACTTTGTGTTTCCCATACTCACAACTGTAAACTTGCTTTGGCCCACCCTATCTGATGAACAGAATATGGTTTATGCTTTCTGGGGTGTTAAAATGAATTATGAGTTATATTCGTTTTGTAAATATGTTCAGGAAATTATTCAGAGTAACTCCAAATCTTTGTAGACTTCTTTTGTAGTGGCTGTGTGATAGCAAACAAATTAATGTGAAGTACAGTGCTCCTACTGCAATGGCTCGTTTCACTCACCCTCCTGGTGATTTTAGTCCTGATGTTTCAGAGATGGGCTCAAAAAAGTTGACTCCAGAGGAACCTGGATCCTAGTCTCTGTTCTGCAACTTTGGAATATTTAAAAAGTGATCACATTTATGAATTATAAGCAATCTTTTAAAACAAATGTTTTCCCCTAATCACAGGTGTTCTTTAAAGAAATTTTCCTATATATTTTGGAAACTTCTACCAGCTCGTTTGACCACAAATGGATGGTTATTCAGACATTGACAAGGATTTGTGCAGGTATTTGAAATTATCCATATTATCTCGTTCTTATAATGAGATATTTAAAAGGCTGAATATACTCATATACTAGATGCCCTTTGTTAATTAATATATTGTATTGTTACAGATGCTCAGAGTGTAGTGGATATTTATGTAAACTATGACTGTGACTTAAATGCAGCAAATATATTTGAAAGATTAGTAAATGATCTGTCAAAAATTGCTCAAGGCCGGGGCAGTCAGGAACTTGGTATGAGTAATGTTCAGGTAAGAACTTTAAAAACATTTTCAAAATTTAAACTTTGCCAAGGAAGTGCTATGTGTTTTGCTTAAAAGATCTTGTGTGTATTCTTATTCTGAATTATTCTGTAGGAATTAAGCCTGAGGAAAAAAGGTTTAGAGTGCTTAGTTTCGATTTTGAAGTGCATGGTTGAATGGAGTAAGGATCAGTACGTGAATCCCAACTCTCAGACAACTCTTGGTAAGGTGACATTTTGAGTATAATTCTTCATCATTTTAAGCAAATGATACTTTGGAGGCTAGTTGCAGATGCCATTAAACCAGTTTCATGATGTCTCTATTCATTTAGCTGATGAAGAAGCATTGTCTGTAACTTAAATAATGAGCTTTCAAATAATGAATTTCTTAACTTAGTTATCCAAACTTTACTCTTTCTAGAAGTATTTTGAATCCTATATAATAAAATCCTAATATGCAAGTCATCTGAACGGCACCAGTTGCTATGACGCGCACTGACCACTAGGGGGCAGATGCTCAACACAGGAGCTGCCATCTAGTGGTCAGTGTGCTCCCACGGGGGTGCGCTGCTCATCCAGAAGCCCGGCTCATGGCTGGTGAGTGCACCGGCAGTGGCAGGAGCCTCTCCTACCTCCACAGCAGCACCAAGGACCTCTCGGGGTTGCCGGGCTGAGGGATCCTCCCTCCCGCCCAGTGCATAAATGTTGTGCACTGGGCCTCTAGTATTATATAAAAGTGAAGCATATTTATGCAACTTCGTTAAAGTATAGTTATAGAAGAAATATATAAAAGTGAGTATGTTATAAGAAGATGGAATTGTTTGTGCATGTTTGAGATTTATCCTTACTCAGAGAAAATCTCATAGTTGCAGGGCTACCTGGTGTTATCTTAGTCAAGTTCCTATAGGAAAACTGGTGGTCATGAGCTGAGAGCTGAAACCCAGCAGACACTCAGCACTGTGACTGCAAAAGGAACTCTTTTTAACGATGTAAATTGTACATGTATATATGGCACCTAATATTTTATTTGTATTAAACAGATATCTAAGCAGCAGTGAAATATCTTGCCAATATCTTGAATTTTTTTTTACCTTTACTTTTTTTTTCTTTGAGTAATTTACTGTATCAGTTTTTCTACTTACAGGTCAGGAAAAACCCTCAGAACAAGAGACAAGTGATATCAAACACCCTGAGACAATAAACAGATACGGAAGTTTAAATTCCCTGGAGTCAACATCATCATCAGGAATAGGAAGCTACAGCACACAGATGTCTGGCACTGATAATCCAGAACAGTTTGAAGTCTTAAAACAACAAAAAGAAATAATAGAACAAGGGATAGATTTGTGAGTGTCTGATTTTAAAGAGAAATTTTCTTGGATATCCCTCTACCTATACTGTGCCACCATTGCCCTGGGTTTCTCTGAATCTTTGGAATATTTTTATTTTCTTCTTATCACCACCTTCTAATGAGTAAAACAGGGCAAAATCTTGCTGACTTCTGCTGGCTCCTTAACCAGCTCCCCTTTTTCATTGCAGTCTAGCCCAAACAGACTCTGTAATGCACATTAATTTTGCACCACATTTTATATGCTGTTTTATGCATCTGCAGTTTTGTGTTACTTATTTAGTTCAGTTTTAAAATCCCCCAGTATATTTCCTAAGCAGGTGACAGCTTAAAAAACTTAAAGTATGAAACTAGTTAGTGTTGTTCCTTTATAGGTTTTATATTTTCTTCACCTGGGTTACAAATGTGCTACTTTTGTTATTGATCCATTGTTGTTAATTTCTTTTTTATATGTTCATATGGTGATAATGACCCTTTCCAGTCTGTCTACTAACCTGATAGCAGCCTGCCTCTGGACTATTTCCCGTCTAGGTACTACCATTCTACTGTCCCTCCTACTGCCCATCTCTTTTTTCAAAGAGAGGCTGTAAGGAAAATGAACTTGTTGGCCTTTTTCCATGAATCTAGCTACTGTAAACTATTAAAAATTCCCTGTTTGTTTAGTCAGCTTGCTCCTTCTGTTTTAAAGCATTTCTTCCTGAATCTTAAGTAATGCCTTTTGATGAATGCCTTTTTTACAGTTATTTGTACCTTTTTTAAAATTGACAAAATGTACACATATTCTTTGTCATAAAATTATAAATCTCACAAAATTGCCTCAAGAAGTTGCCATTAATACTTCATTCTAATTTTTGTGTCATTATTTACAAACTGTTGTGTGTTCCAGGCATTATGCAGGGTCCTGGAATAAATGATAAATGAAACATCCCTTACTTATCAGGGGCTCAAGATCTAGTAGTGTAAGCAGATACTCATACTGAAGTTCGGCTGGTCACTCAGCAACACATGTTTGGTACTTGGGACTGTGTGCCAAGAACCATGGAGACACTGGTCCTTGTGTTCAAGATTACAGTTTAAATCTTGGCAAAACATTCTTTTTAACTGGTACTGTGTAAAGTCCATAAGAGAGGGTTGTACAAAGTACTGCTGAGGTATGATAACTCTCGTAAAAGTACTTAGCCCTGAGAGGGAGTTGTCATAGGACTTTAAAGTGGAGGTTCCCTGCTGTCGGCCACTAGCCTCCAGCCCTCCTTTGAGCCATTAGACTTGCTTTCTGCCTCAGACTTCCATGGAATGCTTTCCTGTGGCTGTGCTCAGTGCACTCTTTCACAGCTGTTCCTTCCATGACACCGCTCTGTCCCGTCCCTTCTTCCAGTTTGATCATGCCATCTCAGTCTTGGTCTAGAGGCTGTTTATCTCCTGCATATCTCTTAGCATTTTAAGGGTTCTGTCCCTCAGTCTTTATCTTAATTTGTATCTTCTCCTAGATCAGTGGTTCTCAACCTTCTGGCCCTTTAAATACAGTTCCTCATGTTGTGACCCAACCATAAAATTATTTTCGTTGCTACTTCATAACTGTAATGTTGCTACTGTTACGAATCATAATGTAAATAACTGATATGCAGGATAGTCTTAGGTGACCCCTGTGAAAGGGTCGTTCGACCGCCAAAGGGGTCACAACCCACAGGTTGAGAACCGCTGTCCTAGATGATTATGTTCTTTTTCATGACTTCAGCAACTATTTACTAACATCTCACTACCAAGTGTTAACATAAATACCTCCACTGACATGCAGACTCATCTGTAATTGCCTGTTGGGAGTATTGCATAGCTTCTTCCACTCAGCATGTCTATAATCAAATTTATCAATCTACATTCTCTCCATAGTCAACTCCCCAATACTCCTACCCAAAACAAAAGACAAACAGAAAACTCACTTTTTCTGTATTTTTTTTATTGAGGATAGTAACCCCAGGATGTTACTAAATTTATAAGCTAAAATTTTGGGAGTTACCTTAGATTTCCCCCTTGGATTTGTCACTAAATAAATAGTATAATCTAATTAGCTCCCCTTTGTTTGGTCTTATTTATTCTCTAGTCTTTTCTCACAACTATTCTTTTTGAATGAAAGTCTTAGTTCTGTTTTTCCCCACTCCTGCTCTTAAAGAATAAGGCCATAACCTGGATCTGCCGAACTCTGAACTTTATCACCTGCCACTTCTTTTTCTCACTTCATTGCTCCACCAATGCTGAACCATTTATTTTGCTGTTTTATGCTTTCATGTATTAGTCTGACCTATTTCACTCTAGGATGTTTTTTCTTACACTTTATAAAAGATGTGATTATTCCTTAAAGCTCAGTTCCAGTCACCTTCCCCTGAAAATAAATTATGACCGTCTCTGTAAATTAGTCACTTCTGTGCTATCTTCTTACGAATAATGAACACATTATTTGTTGCACTTTTACTATTGTAATTTTTGAAAATCATGTTTCTTACTTTAGAATAAGAGCTTCTGTAGAGCAAAGATTATGTTTATCTCAGTGAAAATGTTTGATTTTAATTTGTCTACCTGGTGATGGTTGAATTAGGACTTACTGGGGAAATCATTAGGAGGACAGGACAGGGAAGGACATTTCAGAGAGAGAGAGAATGAGGTATGCAACAGCTCAGAGAAAAAAGGGAGAACATTTGGGGACTATTGTTAAGCATAGTGTGTGTGGGGGGAAGGTTGTGAGGGGGAAGCATGTAGCAGGAGGTGAGATGAAAGCATTGAGTTGGATCCAGATTACCGAAGGCCTGATTTGCCATGTAAAGGAGTTTTGTCTTGTACCTCCTGGCATTGGCGTACTATTGAAGGATTTTAAGCAGAGAGCAGCAGCAGCCGATTTCCTCTTTTGGAAAGATGACTTGCCAGCAGCCTGAAGGACGGATTAGAATGTGAACAAAACAAGAGATAGGGAGACCATCTAAGAATGCTTGCAATACCCAGGTGACAGGTGATGAAGTACCAAAGTAATTATTGGTACAATAAAAGTAGAAAGTAAATGGTTTGGAAAGAAAGAGGTGACATTTAAATAGGATCTTTAAGCATGAAGGAGAGTTCCCCAGTGAGGGGAGCAGGTGAAGGGCATGCAGAGGAAATGGGCCGCAAATGCATGGTGTTTAGGGAATGAGACAGGGTATGTGGGAGTAGATGAGAAGAGGGGATGAAAAATGAATGAGCTATATTAAGAAAGGTTTTATGTGGCAGTCTAATCATCAATTTGGACTTTATTTTGAATACATTGGGTATCTACAGGTCTTTTTTAATAAAGGAAATAATGCTGTCAGATTATAGCTTAAAACAGTCACTGAATTCAAGTTCTGTACTTTAAAAGCAGGAAACTTAGAATTAATAGGTGGAAAACTTTGCATAGTATAATATTTTTATATTTTCATGCATAGATTATATTAAATAAGTTTCTATTTTCTCAATGCTATTAGAAAATCAATTTACTAAGGTCTTTTCCAGGAATACAAATGGTTTTCTATTTATGATGTCGCTATTAACTTTAATATCATCTAGGTTTAATAAGAAACCAAAGAGAGGAATACAGTACCTCCAAGAACAAGGGATGCTTGGCACTACACCTGAAGATATTGCTCAATTCTTACATCAAGAGGAAAGATTAGACTCTGTAAGAGTACCATTTTAGTTCATTCTAACCTTTTCTATAAAATTTCTTTTTAAGTTAATAATGATATGTATTGTTGCCCTCCCAAGTATGCAAGTAAAACTTAAAGAATAACCGTAGGTATTCTTAATTTTGCTTTTCAATTTTTTAAACTCAAAAGAATATCTTGGGTTTTTTTTTTTTATATATAAAACACATTCAGTATGTTTAACTTATAGCTTCATGTTTGAAGTAGTTAAACCTGTAGTCAAAAACTGTGGGTATTATGGATTTTTCTGCCTTTTAAATGGCTGTCTGGCAAATGTTCCATTAGGAAATCAATTTGTCTTTTGTTCTTTAGACTCAAGTGGGTGAATTCCTGGGAGATAATGATAAGTTTAACAAAGAAGTCATGTATGCATATGTGGACCAACATGACTTTTCAGGAAAGGACTTTGTTTCAGCCCTTCGAATGTTTCTGGAAGGATTCCGTCTTCCAGGGGAAGCTCAGAAAATTGATCGATTGATGGAAAAATTTGCTGCAAGATATCTAGAATGCAACCAAGGGTAAGCAAGATTTAGATTCTTACTGGTTGCCAACTATCAGGAGATTCATAATCCTCTGCCCCCAGGAAACTTAGATTGTCTGTGATCGGGAGGTAATCAGATAGTTCCATTTAAAAATTGTAATGTGAGATAGAACATAAATCCTGAAAAAGTAAATTAAAAGTGCTTTGGGGCCATAACCGGTTTGGCTCAGTGGATAGAGCGTTGTCCTGTGGACTGAAGGGTCCCAGGTTCGATTCCGGTCAAGGGCATG
This sequence comes from Myotis yumanensis, assembly GCF_028538775.1. Taxonomy (NCBI): domain Eukaryota; kingdom Metazoa; phylum Chordata; class Mammalia; order Chiroptera; family Vespertilionidae; genus Myotis; species Myotis yumanensis. The sequence goes on from NW_027223766.1 coordinate 18,834,400, forward strand.
TACCTTGGTTGTGGGCACGTCCCCAGTGGGGCGGGTGCGGGAGGCAGCTGATCGATGTTTCTCTCTCATCGATGTTTCTGGCTCTCTGTCCCTCTCCCTTCCTCTCTGTAAAAAATCAATAAAATATATTTTTTTTAAAAAGTGCTTTGGGGTTTGAAGTGACTAATTTAATGAAACTGTAAAACAATAAAAGTTTATAACATGATACATTTATTTTTTCAGACAAACCCTGTTTGCTAGCGCAGATACTGCTTATGTTCTGGCTTACTCAATTATTATGCTGACCACAGATCTTCACAGTCCACAGGTATGTTTTCTTCCAAGCCAGTTCTATAGTAAATAATACAAATTAAGTACTCTGAGTTCTTTTGAATTTAATAAGTGATAGTTAAAATTTTAATGTTGTTTAGTCAAATATCCCAGTTTAGTGATTGGTTTAATTTAATGTAGTATACATTTACAAATGCAGTTTCTGGTAATTATTCTAATTAGACTTTTAAATATCTGTAAGATAGATCTATATTTGTCTGTCTCAAGATTAACAGCTGTATAAAGCTTATGGTAAATTTTAATCTAAGAATGTGATATGGTTCTTTTGCCTATACTTAATTGCAACATGAAAAAACACTATATATAAACTGTCTTCTTTTTTTTTTACATTTTAAACTTAAACATTAGAGTGATTAGTATAGTGATTCTTCCTGTGCCTGTCACCCAGCTTCCACAGTTATCAACTTATGGCCAATTTTGTTCTATTTATATCCCCCTCTCTTTCACAGATCATTTGAAAGCAAATCCCAGGTATCATATCATCTCATCTATATTTATTTCATTATATATCTCTGAAAGAGAAATATTCTATTTAAACATAATCCCAATACCAGTACACAGAAAAATTAACAATACTTTTAAAATATCAGGTATCCATGCCCTTGTCCAGTGATGGCGAACCTTTTGAGCTTGGTGTGTCAGTATTTTGAAAAACCCTAACTTAACTCTGGTGCCGTGTCACATTTAGAAATGTTTTGATATTTGCAACCATAGTAAAACAACGACTTATATTTTTGATATTTATTTTATATATTTAAATGCCATTTAACAAAGAAAAACCAAACAAAAAATGAGTTCACGTGTCACCTCTGACACGCATGTCATAGATTCGCCATCACTGCCCTAGTCAGTTTGGCTCAGAGGATAGAGCATCAGCCTGCGGACCAAAGGGTCCCAGGTTCGATTCCAGTCAAAGGCATGTACCTTGGTTGCAGGCTCCTCCCTGGCCCGGGCCCTGGTCAGGGCACCTGAAGGAGGCAACCAATCAATGTGTTTCTCTCACATTGATGTTTCTCTCTGTCTTCTCCTCTCTCTCTTTCACTCTCTTTAAAAATCAGTGGAAAACAAAAACAAACAATAAATAAATAATAAAATAACAGGTACTCATAAAATTTGTAATTCCTTTTTAAATGTTAAGGAATATAACTTGATTTCTGATATTCATTTGCAAACACTTATTTTAAACATTTTAGGTATTTTATGCTTAGTTTTCAAAAACATGCTTGGGTATCCTTGGGGAAAATTACCTTTATAAATTAATCTATTTCCAAAAATTTATTTGTACTTTTTAGGAATAATGCAGCATATGATATTTACTATTTTTAGGATGTGAAATAAACTATATGCTTTTTCCTAATCTGAGGTGTATTGAAAAATTAAAACCTATTTAGTTTGAGATTAAGCTTGGCAATACAGGGATTTTTGTGTGTGTGTGTGTGTGTGTATTTTGAGATGTTTAAAGCAGGGTTGATATGGAAAGTATATACCAAATGTATAATGGGAGAATTACAGACTTGTGGATACCATACAGAGTTGTTCCTAGTTTTAAACACCAGAATTCAACAACTGTGCATTTACCAGAATTACTTGATTTTATATAGACCTTTATATAAAATTTAAGAGTTTACGCATTTAAATATTCCTTTCTCACATTACTGACAGTGTAGTAAAAGCAGCCCGCTTTTAGGCTTTTCATTGTCTAGCACAGCCGTGGGCAAACTACGCCCGTGGGCTGGATTCGGCCCCTTTGAAATGAATAAAACTAAAAAAAAAAAAAAGACCGTACCCTTTTATGTAATGATGTTTACTTTGAATTTATATTAGTTCACACAAACACTCCATCCATGCTTTTGTTCCGGCCCTCCGGTCCAGTTTAAGAACCCATTGTGGCTCTGGAGTCAAAAAGTTTGCCCACCCCTGGTCTAGCACAACACTTTTCCCATGGGTTTATAAGGCAGTCTACATTTAAAGACTTACTTGGATATCTTTTTATTTTTTCCATCATCATTTATGTCCTCCCTCCTCCACCCCTAGACCACTATCACTGTATTGTTGTCCATGTCCATGAGTTCTCTCTCTCTCTTTTGCTAAATCCCTCCACACACCCCCAACATCCTCCACCCACCCCCCTTCCACTGTCCCCCAGCTGTCTGCCTGCTTTCTATCTATGACTCTGTCTCTATATATCAGAGTTTCCTATCTGGTTTTTCTGTCTAATCCAAAAGTAGAATTATGTTTTACACTACCTCCCTTTGTTTTTAGAATGTTGTATTTTTAAAGAATTTGGTTCTATAAATGAATTATTAATGTTATGTGCTTCTGCGTCATGTCTTCCTATACATATGTACCTTCTCATGAAAGTTATTTTATTTTATTTTTTAATATATTTTATTGATTCTCCACAGAGAGGAAGGGAGAGAGATAGAGAGTCAGAAACATCGATGAGAGAGAAACATCGATCAGCTGCCTCCTGCACATCTCCCACTGGGGATGTGCCCGCAACCCAGGCACATGCCCCTGACCGGAATCAAACCCGGGACCCTGCAGTCCGCAGGCCTACGCTCCATCCACTGAGCCAAACCAGTTTTGGCTGAAAGTTATTTTAAAGAAATATTAAAATTGCCTTACATAGTATCAGATTGTTAAAAGTTTCTGGACACATGTCAGTTAGGGAGTGTTAAATCTTGGGAACAGCGTCCCGTCTTGATTGCACTAGTTTCTGTCTGTAGAACATGTGCTGGTCTGGCAGTGGTAGCTGATTGTCATGTGGCTCCTGTCAGACTGTTGGCATCATGTGCTGATATGCAGCATGCCGCTGTGCATATGGGTTCCTACAAAGCTAAGTTCCTGGTTAGAAAATTGAACCCATAATTATGACCCCATATGATACACACTTTAAGACTATATGAACTGTACAAATGACATCGTTTTTAAAGAACACTTTAGCCCTAAGAAGTTTGGCTCAGTGGATAGAGCATCGGCCTGCGTACTGAAGGGTCCCAGGTTCAAGGGCACATGCCTGGGTTGAGGCTCGATCCCTAATAGGGGGTGTGCAGGAGGCACCCAATGAATGATTCTCTCTCATCATTGATGTTTCTATTTCTTTCCCTCTTCCTTCCTCTCTGAAATCAATAAAAATAAAAAAGAGAATACTTTAAAAGAATCCCTAAAATGAATTCTGCTCATTCTTAATTGTTTTCAAAGTTAAAATATAGGTGAATTTTAACAAGTCATTTATGTTTCTTTTTCACCTAGAATATTTACAGTTAAATTACCTTTTATATATAGAGTGTCAGCAAATTTTTTTAAAATTTGAAGTATATTTAGAACACATATTTTTGTCTTAATCTTTATCATTAGTAACAACTGGCTTTGATTCATGTGTTTATTAGAGCAAGTTGAATTAGCATATGCCAGGATGGGTTTTTTTCTACATTGCTGTCATTTTCTATGAATTTTTTATTTTAATGTATGTTTTGTTGAATATTTTTCACTTCTTGCCCTCCAAGTATTTATAAATTCTCTCATAAGGGTATTTAAATTCTTAAAATATGGGTGAAAATTTTATGTTAATTTTTAGGAATTATAATGGCTTTTCATTTCTAGGTTAAAAATAAAATGACAAAGGAACAGTACATTAAGATGAATAGAGGTATCAATGACAGTAAAGACCTTCCTGAAGAGTATCTATCAGCCATCTACAACGAAATAGCTGGCAAAAAGATATCATTGAAAGAAACAAAAGAATTAGCAATTCCTACAAAATCAAGTAAGCAAAGTAGGTATCCAAATCATTTGAATCCTGATTGCTCAGGTGGAAAAATATGGATACTTGAAAGAGTTCTTCACTTAGGTTAGAGTATTTATTCTAGTGATAGTATTTATATACTATAGCATTTGCTGATATGATTGTATTTTTTCTCATTTGCTGAAGAAAGGTAGCTCTGGTCAATGACTAATGGAAAATGCTACATAATATGCATGGATTAGTGTATGTTTAATATACATGTGTCCATTTAGCAGTTAATCTCAGCATAGATTTGGAGGTCAGAGAGATTGGTCAGGAAACCCCAATATAGTCAGACTTCAATTCTTAATCTTTGCTTCTGCCTCCTTATCAGCTACAAGCAGCATATTTATATCTCTTCATATATCATCATAGATAAACAAGCTGAAAGTAGGGGTGATTCAAGGATATGGGGAAAGTTAGGATTGTGAGATAGCTGTGGAGTTGGAAATCACTACTTCAGATGTGCCACAAATTGTAACACTGTAGAGTTTCTAGATCTAACCAGCATTAGGGGCCAGCTGTGGGCCTGGCTCCATTCTAGACTTTCTGTACATGTAGACAATGGTGATGAAATGAGAGCTAAAATCTGATTACAGGAATGAGACCTGTGATGTGGCTTAAGAATATAACAGTAATACGGAAAGAGGACACCTTCCTTTCTGAGCTTTTCCACTTAGAAATGAACTCTCAGGTTTTATTTAACAGAGCAAGTTACAGTAGCAAAATTCTGTTGACAGAAGAGAAGCAAAAAGGCCTATGTGATGTATGTATTTGTAGAAGCTGATGAAAAATTACAAGATGAGAGTTGGGGCCTAGGGAGATGATTTTAAAAGGAAGAGTGGAACATACTGGCCTTATCTTTTGGAGTAGTATGAGGAATGAGCCTAAAGAATTTTAGTAAGTTCATCCTCATTTTATAAATGAGGAAACTAAAGTGCAGAGGTTAAGAAACTTAGAGTTTTAGAATTTATGAGCTGAGTTTGCCTAATGTAAAAATTTTTATTAAATCGCTACATCTAAAACCCAAACAGTGGCAAAGCCAGAGGTTGTACTAGGCACCCTTGACTCTTATTGCAGTTCAGTACCAAGCAGCAGTTTACTTGGGTGTGTTGACTTCAGTTCTGCTTGTAACATTAAGTGTATTGACCAAGAGTTCATTTTACACCTGAGTTGATGCCAGTTCTGTGATTGTTTTCTTCCTCAAACCTATTTTAACATCTTCCCATCCCTCTTTCTATGGCCTGTTTCGTATGTGGTGGTAGCAATTAGAGAGCTAGATATGGGAGGGAGATGGTGGTGTTCTGAAATACTAAATTATCCTGGAGTGTCAGGGCCATTGTTATCTTGTTAACTCGGGAGATACTATTCAAAGATGCCATTTCTTCTTACATCTCTTTTCCTATCCCAGGTTTGTATGTATTCTCTTCCTTCTTCATAGGTTTTCTACTTATCCCTGACTCCTAGTGCAGGATTTTTGCACTTTTCATTATTGGGTGAAATTCATTTAATATAAAATGAACCATTTTCTCCTGGCTGGTGTGGCTCTGTTGGTTGGAGCATCATCTCGTACACCAAAAGGTGGTGGTGGGTTTGATTCCCAGTCAGGGCACATACCAGGTTGTGGGTTCAGTCATCCAGTTGGGTGACTTGTGTAGGAGGCAGCTGATTCAAGTGTCTCTCTCACATTGATGTTTCTCTCTTTCCCTCTCTCTCTCTAAAATCATTGTTTTAGAAAAAATGTTTTAAAAAATTAACCATTTTGAAGTGAACAATTCAGTGGCGTTTGGTCCATTCACCTGTTGTGCAACCACCACTGCTATCTAGTTCCGAAACATTTTCATCCCCCCAAAATAAAACCCTGTTCGAATAAGCAGTTACTTCAGGTTCCCTCCCATTCCTTAGGCCCTGGTTATCCCAGTCTCTTTTCTGTTTCTATGGATTTACCTATTCTGAATATTTCATATGCGTCTAATCATACATTATGTGACCGTTTGTGTCTGACTTCTTAGGACTATTTTTAATTAGTGTATTGGTGGTAATTATTGTTTTGTAATAAAACATCAAAATAACATTTTTAAATGCTTCCTATTTTAAATGCTAATGGTGGTTGTTTCAGATGTAGCCAATGAAAAACAAAGAAGACTTCTGTATAACTTAGAAATGGAACAGATGGCGAAGACAGCTAAAGCACTCATGGAAGCCGTGAGCCATGTTCAAGCACCTTTTACAAGTGCAACGCATTTGGAGCATGTGAGACCCATGTTTAAGGTACGAGTTACTAGTAACTTTTGGTGGCAGTAGACATTTACATATCATTTTGTTCAGCATATTTTTGACTTAAGGAAATATAATGACATATCCCATTGGTGTAGACCTCGAAACAAAAAGCCATGTTATTTAGGACATGGCAAATACAAAATGTATTCTTAAAGAGAATGACAAATGTATGTACTATTAGGAGTTAATAGCTGTGTGATCTTAAGAATAGAAAAAGTTCAGAGAATGATCATTAATCCTTCGCCTGGTTTTCTCTAAATAAGTTTTATTTCAAACTTTAGGTAACTTTGGAGTTACCTAAAATTCCAAAGGATCTTCATTGAGCTGCTTGCTCTCTTTCAGTGCTTCTGGCCTAGGAACTAATATAATAGGAGGGTTCTGATATGCCTGGAGCCCAGAAAAAAAGAGTAAGGAATAGAAAGAAGCATTGTTTATTTTTATAGGTTGATCTACTAAGAATGGTACTGGTTCTTTAAAATGTGATTTCTCATTCCTTTTTCATTTCCTATTCTTTTTTTTCTACCCTTTCTCCAAATTCTAGAATGAGTAAGCAGTGCATCGTAAGGATCGTAGGGAAGTGGAGGGGAGTCTAGTTAAGTTTGGAAAGGGAAAAAGGGTAAAGTACATTGCAGTTTGTGTGGTTAGGATGGTCTGTGGAAGCTAAAGATCATAATTTAAATTCTAATGCAGACTTCACTATACATATGTATGGGTGGTGAAAATGTCTACAAGATTCCTGTGCTTCCTTTTAGGTGTAAAATTTTATAATTACTTTTACCCCTACTTCAAGGTCTAAGTGAGAATGATATTGCTAAAAGTTGATGGAGAATTATAGAATAGGAGGGGGGCTAAGGAGGTAATGTTAAAAGGAATAGTGGTGTATAACTGGCTTTATCTTTTGGAATAATAATAGAAAATCATGTTGAAATGTTATAAACACTTTTTCTTTATTATAAAATATATTTTATAAGGCAGCTTTTTTGTTTGGAATAATATTATACCCTTCTTTTGTTTTGTTTTTCAAATGTTTTTGTAAAGGGGGAGGCAGAAAAAAGCAAAATAAGGATCTAGCCATAATTCAGCCATTCAGAAAAAACCTTTTGTTAATATACTACTTTTTTATCTTAAACAGTTGTGATCGTATTATGTATAGAATTTTTTTTTATCTTGCGGTTTCTCACATAAGTATTTCCCTGTATCATTAAGAATTTGTCAATAGATTTTATGATATGGATTAGTTATAGTTTATTTAAACATCCTCTAAGCACTGCCATTGTTCTCTTCAGACACACTCATTTCTCACTCTTAATACTGTGCACCTATCCATTTACAGAAGCCAGAGTGATCTTTTTAAAAGAAAAAATGCAGTTTCACCTTCTTCCTTAAGGATCTTCACTGACTTTGCATGACACTTGATGAAATTAGCACACTGAGAGGGTCTAGAGACCACCTGCCTTTCCAAACTCATTGCTAGAACTCTTCCGTTTCTTGTCTCTTACTGTGCTGCAATCACACTGGCATTCTTTAGGCTTCTAGAATGTTCTAAATTATTTTCTCTCCAGAGCATTCTTATAAGCTGTGTCCTGTGTCTAGAATGCTCTTTTCTTTGCCTGTGTAGTTTCCACTTATAATGTTACCTTTTCAGAAAGTTTTGCTCTGACCCCTCTAATTCAAATTAGGTCCCTTTTCATAACATGCTATTCTTTTCCTTCATTGTATTTATAACCATTTGTATTTGTACATTTATTTTAATATGTGTATTAAAACATAAGGCTAGTATGCTTCTTTACTGTACTTTAAGCTCCATGAGGCAAGGGACTACATCTATTCTGTTCACTTTTCCCAATATCTGGCACAGTTGCTCACTTGTAGCCAGTGCTCAATAATAAGCACTGACAGGGTCAAGGAATAAATGAGAGATTCCTAGAGTGCATTATACTATGAAGGGATATACACATTACTAGGAATCTTTCTACAATTGGCAAGTTGTATTCTGTAAAGGTTTATACAATTATGAGTAGGCAATTTAATTTCACTGTCCCTGGATATTATTCAATGTGATTTGATTGGAGAAATCATTGTTTTTAATTTCTAATCGAGTTAAACATTTTTTACTGGCTTATGGACCATACACTTCCATAAAATGTTATACAGGGTTTCTAGTGGAATGTGTCATTTATTACTTCCATGTAGTACTTTATATTTTAAAAGTCCTGCACTTCATATGCTGCCCAAAGCTTCTCTTCACAGTGATAGTCCAGTTATTAAACAGGAGGAAGATGAGTTTCAGAAAGATTAAATAAGTGGCAAAGCTAAGACTTGAAGTTAGGTACTGTGGTTTATGATATTTGTTAGGGATTATACACTTTATTTCTAAACTTTATGCTGTTACAAGCAGAGTGTTGTGTTTTCCTTCATAATGCTAAAAACTTTTTAGATCTTTTAAACATTTTAGTTGTCATTGCTATAGCTCACTCATATAAACATTTTTTCATCTGTATGGCTATATGGTTTATAGTTTTGCTTCATGACGACTTATTAAAAGCAAATACTCTCACATCAGACATGTCAAAGTCATACACGCACACACTAATCTCTATGTTTTGACATTAGCATGTTCAGCAGTCAAAGGGTAGCTCTTCTTTTGTTTTCCATTAAAAGTAGGTATTCAGTTTTTATAGTAAAATTTAGTGTTTGTTGGCTTTCACTGTCTATAATGAAGAAATATTTTATTGAACTATATTTTTAAAGTATTGTCCAGGGTTATTGCTGACATGTCAATGTAAAGTATTTGACTGCAAAAAAAAAAGGCTAAATGATGTCCAGGGAGCATGCTTAAAGTAAAGAAAGTAATAGAATTGCTGCAAGTAGAAAATGCTAAAGGATTTTCTTGGAAATAAAAAGCCCATGATATTGCAAGGGAAAAAGCTTGCAGAGAGAGATGAGTTCTTAAGTCAGGGGTATAAGTGATATCATTTTTGAATACTGATTATCCCATTTTATTGATGTGAATAATTTATAAATGCTGCACTTAAAATATTCGTAATGCCTTCTACTGAATTTATGATCTTATTCTTTTATTTATTTAAGACCAGGCAGCATTAAATCGTTTTCTTTCCTTTTGTCTAAGAAAGCTTTCCAAATAGCTATGCTAAGAAATTTATTGCTTTTTTTTTTCAGAACTTCAAGTTATTTATTGTCTGAAAGCCTTGAGAAATATGAATGTAGTATTATCATAATTTTTAATTAACACTTGAATATACATGATATATTTTAAATTTTAATTTTCCTAGTTGGCTTGGACACCTTTTCTGGCTGCATTCAGCGTGGGTCTACAAGACTGTGATGATACTGAAGTAGCTTCTCTTTGCCTGGAAGGTATAAGATGTGCAATCAGAATTGCATGCATTTTCAGCATTCAGGTAATAAAGAAATTTGCCTTTGTAGTCATTCTACTTATGCCATTACTATAGTTTAAATTATTTTTTTATGTTTGACTTAGGAAAAACGAATTTCAAGCTTATGATGTAATTTAAATCTTAATATTTAAGAATCTGAGAATCTATGACAGAGTAGTTCTATACTGATGTGCCTAAAATTCATAATAACTTTGGTTTGCAATTCTTCCCCAAGACTTTGAATTCCTATATGTTAATTTTGATATCTTATTTAAATAAATATGTTGCAAGTTCTTATTGAATTACATATATTTTCATATTTTATATACAGAAAGTAGGTTTATAATTGTTCATATAGAGAATAATACAATAATTAATAATAATATAAGAATAAACTGTTTCATATATATATATGTGTGTATGTGTGTGTATATGTCTTAACCCTCAGAACAAGTTTAAGAAAACCAGGTATATAGTACATAATTTTCATGAAGATAGCCCCTTCTAGTAATTTATATGCTTTGTCTGATAATAAATGTAGTCAAAGCTTGCTTTCTTTTTTTAAAACTATTTTATATTATGAATGATAGGACTTAAAAAGCACAGTCTACTTGTAATGAAAAAGTGAGCAAGTTTATAAGTAAGGTTTCTGCTAGTTCACACAGTACTTGAAACAAATATTCAGTGAATGTTTTTCTACTATGTGAATTTATTATTAATAAAATCTCATCTTGATTTGACACTTTCACCTTTGTATTTTAGAAATTTTGTTTCATTTATCTTAAAAAAACACTCTAGTTTGAGGTATTGTATATAAGTTATGATTTGTCAGTTAAAAACTTACTAAACAAGTAAACAGTTTGTCATTAGGGAATTAAGGATCACTCTGTTGTGTTTACAACCATGTCAAGTATACTTTTCTCTTTTTTATAGCTGGAAAGAGATGCGTATGTTCAGGCACTAGCAAGATTTACCTTACTTACAGTGAGTTCTGGTATTACTGAAATGAAACAGAAGAACATTGACACAATAAAAACGCTTATCACAGTGGCTCATACAGATGGAAATTATTTAGGAAATTCATGGCATGAGGTATAAGCACTTTCTCTGTTTTCAGTTTTGTAATTTGATTTATAAAATGAGCTAAATATTCTATCACTGACATGCCTAAGTGTTTGGGGAGAAAATTAAGTACATTCAGGATAGATACAGATAGCTTTTTATAATCTATATATATAAAAGCCTAAGCGACCAGAAGACCGGATGACTGGTCAGTAGCTATGACGTGCACCGACCACCAGGGGGCAGACGCTTAACGCAGGAGATGCCCCCTGAAGGTCAGTGTGCTCTCACAGTGGGAGTGCTGCTCAGCTTGCAGATGGGCACTAGACGCTGGGCTGACGGCTAGGGAGTTAAGCTATATGATCCTCTCCCGTGGACACTACCTCTACACGCACTAGTGGCGGCAGGCTCAATGGGGCCAGGATGAGTGGGAGCAGCAGGGTGCCCAGCCCGGGCTCAGGCTCCTCCCTGACCGCCTGCGGCTTTGAGCACTACTTCATACTGTGCGTGGTCAACGAGAACAGTGGGCTGGAGCCTGATGAACGAGGGTAAGGCCAGGCTGAAGCGGTGCGGAGGTCACTGGTCCCCGCAGGCCGGTGCACCGGGCCTCTAGTGATTGATAATGTAGCCTAAGTTTAAATCCTGGCTGCATACATTTAAATATATTTGCAAACATTTTTAACATGGAATTAAGTTTTTTCTTCTTTTTTAAAATTAAGATTCTGAAGTGCATCAGTCAGTTGGAGCTTGCACAACTTATAGGAACTGGAGTGAAACCTCGGTACATTTCTGGAACAGTGCGAGGCAGAGAAGGATCTCTTACTGGAATGAAAGATCAGGCTCCTGATGAATTTGTGGGGCTAGGGCTGGGTGAGCATTTTACAAATTATTTCTATGAAGTATCAAAAATTGTTTAACTTATTCAATCTAAGTAACTTTATTGTAGGAATGAAATGTAATTGGAGGGATATGATAAAATGCCCATTGGCTATTGTTCTGAGGAAAAGCAAGATGAATGTATAGAGAACTAAGTCTTTTTTGCCTGAAATAGTTTGCAACATTAAATGAGGTTTACTCTTAATCTCATAGTTGGGGGTAGAAGAAAGGTACAGTTTAAAGTTACTGCTTTTAAGACTAAGTAGGTAACTTAAATGAGTGAAGGCTTGTATAAGATTGTAAATAGTAAGGGCAACTGGAGAAAGCACTCACATTCAGGTTTTTTAAAGGTACTGTGCAGACCTACCTAAATTCTTCTGCCACCATGGTTTCCCATGTGCTCATTCTAGCCAGGAACTTCCAGATTTAACCCAATAGAAAAAAAGGAAAATATTAATGGATACAGGAGAGCCAAAGGCCATGCATTTTTAGTCATAAATGGAAAAAAGTTTCATCAGGGAAGAGGCAAAGTTTAGAATGTCTTTCACTTTGAATACTATACTTTTGGGTTTGAATTCTGCAAATTTCTTCCTGACTGTGTGCAAGTAACTAATTCTCTGAGCTTTGGTTTTATCTTTTTCAAACTAATGGTAATATCTACTTATAGAGTTGTTAGGATTAAATAAGAATATATATAAATGGATTTGGTATGTAGGCAAATCTATTAATGGTTTCTGGATTATTCTCTGTCCTTATTCCCCACCCCACTTTAACCAAGAAATCTAGAGACATGACTTAGCAAGAAGGAATACACCTGAGATCTAGGAGTATTTACCTTTTAAAGCTTTGTACTGTAACATTATATTTCTGGAAAATTTCTCTTTTTATCTTTTAGTGATTTCTCTGTTGTTGCTTGCAGTAAAAATTCTTAGGAAATCCAAAAGAATTTCAAGCTTGAAAAACAATCCATAGGGAAAGAAGTAAAGACCAGGACCATATGTGGCTTCAAGTTGGACTGGGACAGTTAGTTCCCAGTGGTTATCCAACTGTGTCAGCCAGCAGTGCAGTCTGTACCTCAGTTGTGTCTTAGATGCTGTGGTTCTGGGTGATGCAGTTGTAGACCTAATAACTTGGTGACCCAGCAGCAGGATTTAGAACTGCCTGAGCACCTGCATGGTGACTTATATAATCTGGAAGTCTGACTTGGAACATTAGAACTATAATTACTCCAGAAGATAGCACAAGATACAGATGAAAAATGTTTACAGGCAAGTGAAATGAATGTGCAATGATTGATTCAATAGCTTTTGAAAGGCCTTTTTTTTTTTTAAGAACTAAGGAGTGTGGGAAGGCCAAAATAATGACAAGTACAAATTGCCAAGGCTCCATTTTGCCAAGCAACAGAAGTAGGTTACACTAAAAATAAAATAGCAGTGAAGTTTTTTATCTCCTAAAAGTTTAATCAAACAATAAATAATGCATGCTGATAACATTTACTATTAGTATATTTGGAAGTGAATTAAAATTAATTTGTTCACTGTGCCGTTGTGCCATTTAGGTTGCAAGGATATGAGATGGTCTGCCTTATTCTTTCAGGAGAAGTGCATTTACAGAAAAATACACACTTTTGGGGATCTGGAAGTGAAATAAAAATGTCAGACTTCCAAGCCATTCAAGTAACCAACCATACTCTTCTACCTCTTTCATGCTTTATCTAGGCTTTCTCTTATATTATCTACCTCTTTTAGCCTGCCCCATTTTCCACTCACTCCTGATAGATCAGGTCTCTCATTTTTGAGTCTACATTCAAGAGAGAGCCAGTCTTTTGACTTGGCCTGTTAGGCAGAGCTCGCCTTTCAGGCCATCTCATTGGTTAATCCCATGTAGCAGATGATCACCCCTGTACATCTGTGCCCTGTCACCTATCCAGACAACAGATGCTTTCTTCAGCAGGATGCTGTAGTCAGAATTAAGGCTAGATGATGTAGAACAGACAATCTAGTTGGTTTAGTCTGTGTGTGTGTGTGTGTGTGTGTGTGTGTGTGTGTGTGTGTGTTTAAATAATATCCTTTATTAACAGCATTTAATAATGCACCAAGTATTAGTTTATATACCAAGTATTAATTTTTGTACCAAGTAAGTTATGCACCAATATAAATTATGCACAATTTATTAATGTACTAAGTATTTCATTTTAGCCGAGTTGATAGGGCTGGGTATATATTTATCTGATTGATCCACTTGCACACTTCCAGTACGTTATATATGCTGCTCCTTCTACCTGAATTGCTTTTCCTCTTGTCTCCTTTCCCACATGATCATCCTTCTGGGTCCAACTTAAATTAATATTTCATATTTGAAACCTTCCCATGAGTTAACATCCCCATTCTCCTTTATCCCATCAAAATTAATTATATTTAGCAAAATTTGTATTATATATAATTAGTTTGTTTCAGTCATGAAGTAATCATTACATTGTATTAAAGTTGGTTGTAAGTTGTGTCTCTCCTGGTAAATTGTTAACTCTGAGGACAGGACATCTTTTTTACTTTGTTTGGTTGCTAGAATAGAATTGAGTCCAGCTAGTTTAAATAATGTCATCTATTATGTTTCCATTCTTAAAGGCATTTATTGAGTATCTGGTCAGTCAAGTCAACAGTATTTATTGAGCATCTGCTTTGCACTTAATATTGAGTGAAGTGTAGGGGGATACACAAAAAAAATGTATATGTCTTGGTTCCTAACCTTAGGGATCTTTTTATCTGGCTGAGAAGGCAATATTAACACAACCAAAGTAATTTATATGAAACTATATGGAAGAAATTCTGATTTGAGTAGTACTTCTATAAGTAAATGCTTAGTTCAGAGGAAGATGAGAGCAGTGGAGAGGAATCCTTCATTGGGAACTCAAACTGGGTCTTGGTAGATAGGGTTTTAGATAGTTGAGGGAATGCCCTGAATAGAGACGCTATATTGTCTAGAATGTTGAAGGGAACTGCCTTAAATGCTGTGTTGAAAAGTTTATACTTTATCCTGAAAGTAATAGTAAGCAAAATGAAGCTGGTGATTTAGGAAAGTTAATCTGGCAAGAGAATGAAGGAGAGATTTAAGAGGGGAGAAATTAGCAGCAAAGAAAGCATTCAGGAAACTTTCAATTATCTGGGCCTGAAATTATAAGCATCTCAACTGAGTAGGAATGAAAATTAATGAATGATATGAAAACAGGTCAAAAGAAAGATTTAGTGACTAGTGGAAAGATCTTGAAGATGATTGTAAGGTTAAGAGTTTGAAAACTTGGGGAAGTTGTTCTGCTGTCTGACATATGGAACCAGTTTTTTGGGGAAAATAAATTCTTTTGAATAAGAGGATGTTAGAACATATAGTTAGAATTTTCAATAAGCATTTATAAACAGGGACTGGAGATTAAATGACAGGGGAGATCTGATTATGTGGAGTTGGGAGTCATCCTTAGAGGGTATCATTGGAACCTGAACTAGTACTGTCTTTCTTAAACACTAAGAGTAATTATGCCTAATGTCATTAATTTGTGCTCTAAATTCTCAGTGGCCCTAATTTGTGTAATTTTTGCAAACACAGTTTACATCTTTATAACCATGTCTGTGTACCAATTAGTATAGCTCATTAAGCACATTTTGCCTTGATAAAGGTCACTGATGCCAAATGAATTGTTCACCCAAAGCATTCTTTCTTTCATTAGGAAAATAACTGATTTTAGAAATGTATTTTAGAACTCTAAGTGTGTTCTTCCAGCATTCAGACTTACTTTCAAACTGAAATTAACTCTCTTTTATGTGTGGTAGTTGGAGGAAATGTGGACTGGAAGCAGATAGCAAGTATTCAGGAATCCATTGGAGAAACCAGTTCTCAAAGTGTTGTTGTTGCTGTAGATAGGTAAGGTATTCACTTTATTCCCTTTTCAAATGAAACTGGTTTAATTCTGTAGCATTTAGATATTTTGTGCACAGTAGTAAACAAAATTTTATTGCCAAAAAAACTTTCATTAAGTAATGTAAGACTGTATTGTAATATGATGTGATTTAAATGATGAAGCACATACTTTTGCATTTTAGGTTATAGAATATAGGAAAGAAACAGTATGATAATGTAAGTTTTAGTAGATATTAGTGGGCATTAGGCAAATAGTAACCTTGATGAAAAAGAACACAAATGTTTGATTTCCTGTATAGAAAACATTCCCCTTATTATCCCTATTGGGAAACAGAGTGTACTTTCTCTTTCTGATAGAGGACTGCATTAGGGGTAAAAGGAAGGGATTTGCTGGCAATTCTCATTATTATAAGCTTCTTTGGAAAGAACTTGGAAATTGGTATATTATAGACATTACCAGGTATTCCTCATTTTTAGTTTGTTTTCTAAAAGAAAAACCATACTCTGGTTTATTTTACTATGGGAATATTTAGTTTCAGATTTTAAAAATTTCTAGTATATAGAACATTTAGTGGTGTGGTGTTTTTTTTTAATATTAGTTTTTACCAGATGAATGCCCCCCAAATTGAAACTTAACATTTTACAAATCTAACATTTAAATTTTTTTTCTTTGCCACTTTTTATGGAAACTTGCAAAAATATAAATGTAATATGTACTGTTTGTTTATTTGTTTGTTTGTTTTGGTGCTTTGAGACTCATGCTGATCCATTATTTTACTTTGCATCACATAAAACTTTTTGCTCTAAGTACAGACAGAACTAGAGTGTTCCAGGCTACTGACCCTGGAAGTACTCCCTGGAACTTTTATCCTTGAAAATAATTCTTAATGTCCACTTGCAATCTTTTTTGTTAGGGGAAGGAGGTTATTTGCATTTTTCTTGGGAAGGATGAAGAAAGATTGTGTAGCATCTATATCGGCGGTTCTCAACCTATGGGTCGCCACCCCTTTGGGGGTCGAATGACCCTTTCACAGGGGTTGCCTAAGACCATCAGAAAACACATATATAATTATATATTGTTTTTGTGATTAATCACTATGCTTTAATTATGTTCAATTTGTAACAATGAAATTGGGGGTCACCACAACATGAGGAACTGTATTAAAGGGTCGCAGCATTAGGAAGGTTGAGAACCACTGATATACCCACTATATAATTAGAAGGTTTACCACATGGTTGGTATATTTCAAAGTGTTTTACCTGTATTATTAGTTTAATCCTTTAAGTAGCCTCATTAGATGAGTATTATTGTCCTCAATTTACAGATAAGGAAACTGAGACGTGGGGAAATGAAATAACTTGCTCATTCCACAACCAGGCTTACTGGGCCTTCATTATTTTGATGACTGTTTCATTCATAGAGAGTTTTGGGGAATGGAGCCAAGACGTATAGTCAAGCAGCATATCTTGAGTGTGCACTCTAAACCTCTCTACCTGCATGTGCAACTTCAGAGCAGTGTAATGTCTGCCTTTCTGCTATCAGGGTAGCTTTTTTCCAAGTGGTTTTCTTGCTTTCCAGAAAATCACCTTCACTGTCATTATGGGAATCTCTTCAGGCAAGAGTCAACATTTTACCTACTATTTCTGTTTCCATAATATACTTTATATGAGCATACCTCGTTCTGATTTATTCAACTATCCATTGTTTGTTATAGGTAGACATGTCACTCATTTGAACAGATAATATGCTTGTCTGTTTTAATAATTTATACTGTTTCACAGGTATCCTAGCATAAGTACTATTAGTACTTTGTCCTCTCAAACTCATCATCACCAAAGTCTTCTGCAAACATAAAATTAATGTCCAATTTTATATAAAAACTCAGTATTTAAATTTTAGCTTATAATGAAAATAAAAGCTACATCTTTGATATATTATAAGATTATATTATTCTTGTGTGGTGCATTTCATTTTTTCATTACATTTCTTCTGAATTTCTTCTCAGATATCTGAGGTTATATTCATATGTAATATTTGGACTCTAGTCTATAAGCTAACTGAGATTGCCCTGGAATTCAAGACAGTGGTGAAATATTACCAGGTATCATCCTTGAAAACTGTACTCATCCAGCAAAAACAATAATTTTCCTACTCTTAGGCCTATTGTTCTGAAAAATCTCTTCTGACAAGTATAGGAACTAAAAATGAAAATAAAAATAATTCTTTTTTGCTTAATTATTTATAGCTTCTGTTTCTTAACAGAAAAATTGCTGATTCCATTAAAAACCTTCAAGTTTTTAATGATAATATATCCTAATTATCTCCACTTTTGTAGTCTTAGGAATCCATTAGAATTTAGGAGAATATTGTGCACTTTAATCTGGAGTACCTAATCCTCTAGGATTTGCTAGGGTAGAATTTGCTAGCCATTGCTAAACTAGACCAATTTTATAGGTATCCTAAACTATGCAGGGATGGATTTTTGTCCCAGAATGGTTTATCTCTAAAAGTTAAAAAAAAAAAAAAAAACACAAAAAAAACAGTTAATTAATACCATGGTTTTTGTTTTTACGGTTTTTGAAGCACATCAGATCTAGTTTTGTAACTGGCTCATTTCACACTTTGAAACATTGTCACTATTTAGAAAATACATACAGCTCACCCCCCACTTCGTTTGCTCAAAAATATCTTTCAGGTAGATATAAGAAATAAATGTTACCTCAGATATTTCACTGTGAAAAATTTTTACATATATAGTAATTTACTTAGCCTGTGTGTTACATACAGCTTAATGTTTTTTAAATCTTGAATCTGCAAGTTTGGTCAATCTTTTTTTTTGGCATTGCTGTATTACTATCATGATATGGATGAATCAGTAATATATCAAATTTATTTTTCTACTCACACCTCCGGACATGTCTTTTAATATTAGCACACAAGATCCTCATGCTACTGTCCTTTGCTTTTCCTACAGGGACTTTAGAATCTATTTCATAGGCTGATTTTGTGAAACAGCTTTTTTCTCCTGCCTTGGTATATTAAGGCTTAATTTTAAATGCCTCCACAGACCATTGTGCTTCTATCT
This sequence comes from Myotis yumanensis, assembly GCF_028538775.1. Taxonomy (NCBI): domain Eukaryota; kingdom Metazoa; phylum Chordata; class Mammalia; order Chiroptera; family Vespertilionidae; genus Myotis; species Myotis yumanensis. The sequence goes on from NW_027223766.1 coordinate 18,853,128, forward strand.
ATCACTTATGTTTAGCGAAGCATTACCAGAAATAGGGCACCTCTCAGAGGTTACCAAGTGAGTAGGCATCTGAATACGCTTTCCCAGAATGTGTGCTTCCACTGCCTTCCATCATCACCTGGGTCTACAGGACCCATCTAATTGCTGCTGCAACCCCTCTGTGGCCATTGTTCTCCATTATTTCACTGCATTCAGAGTTGCATATATCCCCTCTAGTTATATATAATCTCCATTTCTGTTTCTGTTCTTTACCCCTTCAACTTTTGCCACTTGCCTCTTTCTCAGTTAAACATTTTTTGTTGTTGTTTCATTTCTTTCTCCTATACTATTTAGTTTTGACTCTGGTTTTGGTGTGGGTTGTTTTTTTTGTTTTGTTTTTTTACATTGCTCCTTGGGGATACCTGCAGTTTGATAAATTGGCTAATGACACATATAATGCATAGTCTAGCCATTTTCAGTGTTTGTTCATGTGAAAGCTTTGTATATGTTAATATCTGGATCTAGTCAAATCACTGAATTAAATGGGCCCTATTACTCTTATATTTTCTCCCAGATTGTGTTTTTAGCCAGATCTTTGAATTGTTGTTTTGTTCTCTTGAGAAGAGCAGTATGGGAAATCTCAAGATATTCCTTTAGCAGGAGGTCAGATTCTGAGTTATTGTGTTGTTAGTTTCTAAGTAGTTTTTCCAGTCTTGTTTTTGTTACTCATTGCCAGAACACATAGATAGGCATTCAAGGGCACTAACAATATGCTATTGTTTTAATCTTAAAAATAATATACTCAGAACATTTATATTATGGATGCAGGAAAAAACTAGAATATATTTAAAATGTTTAAATTACGTTTTGCTCAAGTAAGTGTGGGGCAATGTAGCTCCGTGGTTAAGAAGGTGGCCTCTGGCCCTGACCGGTTTGGCTCAGTGGACAGAGCGTCAGCCTGAAAGGGCATGTACTTTGGTTGCGGGCACATCCCCAGCAGGAGGTGTGCAGGAGGCAGCTGATCGATGTTTCTCTCTCATCGATGTTTCTAACTTTCCATCCCTCTCTCTTCCTCTCTGTAAAAAATCAATAAAATATATTAAAAAAAAGAGAAGAAGAAGAAGAAGAAGAAGGTGGCCTCTGGAGTCAGGCTGTCCTGGTTTGAATCTTGGCTCTAGCACTTACTAGTTTTGATACTTTTAGGAAATTCCCATAAAATTGGGAGTATAATGGTACCTATTTCCCAAGATATTGGTTATTATTTTGAATGGATATATTAAGCAGTCAGGATAATACCCACCTTGTGATTATTGGTAGCTGTTACTGTTATGATTACTTTTATTTCTAAGTTTAATATTTGACCTGCTCCTGCCTTTAAGTTTTCTTCTTTACCATGCAGATCTTATGGTATTTATTTTAAATTGAGGAATATCATTTCATTCTGGAAGTCACATTCAAACCCTTGGTTATAAACCCACTGAGTGCATAGATAAAAATGCAGACTTTAAAAAAGAGGACTAATATGTTTATGCTGAAGTCTTTTATGAAACTTTGAAACACAGAAACAGAACTCAGTGAAGAAGTCTGGGCAAAGCTGGACAGCATTGCTTAACACTAAGTATTTGAATGCCCTAAGAAAAGTCAGTCAGCTACTTCTTGGTTAAACTCTTGGAGACTATTTGTAAGGTTCTGTTAAATCGCTTGTAACGTGACATAAATGAATTTTCTAATCAAACATACATTACTTGTAGAAATTAAGTAGAATTTTTCATTTTAAAATTTTGTTAATGTTAATAGATAATCAGGAAAAGATTGAAAATTTTTCTGTTTTATAGTGTACCAATTATTAGTTTTACAAATTAATATTTTTCTTCTGAGTCTCATAACTAGTTTTTGTAAATTTACTAATAAAATTAGAACCATATATTCTTTACTTTAATATATTACTGAATGAAAAGGTAAGAGGGAAGAACATCAAATTATAGTTTCTAAAGTATAGGATAATAAAAATTTTCATTTGACTACCTGATTTCTTTAGTTCCTTTAAAACAGATAAAAGTAGCCACATTTGAATTGATGTAATAGATGTGAGACTATACATGTTTTTTTCAGGCTATACAATTTTTAATCATGGGGTTGTTCTGTTCCTTTAGAATATTTACAGGGTCTACAAGGCTAGATGGAAATGCTATTGGTAAGTATGTACATTTATTTCACTTATAAACTGGTTGTTTGGCTAAAAGACTTGAACATTAAGCTAAAAAATTGTAAATCTATTTATATTATAGTGGATTTTGTCCGTTGGCTCTGTGCTGTGTCTATGGATGAATTACTTTCCACTACACATCCAAGAATGTTTAGTCTACAAAAAATAGTAGAAATATCATATTACAACATGGGAAGAATAAGATTGCAATGGTCTCGAATTTGGGAAGTTATTGGAGATCATTTTAATAAGGTATTTAAATAATTATAGGATTTGCTTACATTTATGTTATTTTTCATTGTGTAAAATTTCCTTATCATAATCTAATTGAGAATTTTTCTTTCCAAGCAATTTTTTTAAGATTAAATTTAGAAAACCCTTTGAGTCCTGTTTTTTCTTTAGCTCTAGGTTTTAAGGATTTAGTTAAAATAATGTTTTTCTTATTGAGAAATATTATTAGCAATTAGTGCTTTTATAAAGAATCTTAGGATTTACTTATATACACTATTAATGATACACTATTTTTAAAACAAAAATAAAAAATTATATTTTCACCGCTGACATTAGCACCCTTTATTTCTGTTGCCATTGCAGGTTGGCTGTAATCCTAATGAAGACGTAGCTATTTTTGCAGTAGACTCCTTGAGACAATTGTCAATGAAGTTCTTAGAGAAAGGGGAGCTTGCTAATTTCAGATTCCAGAAGGATTTCTTAAGACCTTTTGAACATATAATGAAACGGAACAGGTATTATATTTGTTGAATTGCTTAATATCAAAAAATACTTTATTATTTTTCAGTGCAGGGAGAAAAACAGAAAAAGGGAAAGAAAACTGATGTTTTATCTATATGCTTATTCAAGAAATTAAATTAATATTTTAGGTCTCCAACCATTCGAGATATGGTTGTGCGATGTATAGCACAGATGGTGAATTCTCAAGCTGCTAACATTCGGTCTGGATGGAAGAACATTTTCTCTGTATTTCATCTAGCTGCATCCGATCAAGATGAAAGCATAGTGGAACTTGCATTCCAAACAACAGGGCATATTGTCAGTGAGTATTTCTTTTAACTGTGTTTAAGTTAAAAGAAAAAAAAAGGAATGAATGAATGAAACTATAATCTGTTCAGAAGATAATTCAGGTATATAAGGTTGTAGGTCTACTATGGTTTTCAAGTTTTGCCTACATAGCAGAGTAAATGATGAATATATTATTATAGTTAACGTTTATTGGACATTTACTATATGACAAGCCCTGTAAGTACTTTGCATGTATTTTCTTCAGTCTTCACAACTATGAGATAAGTATCTTTAATGTCACTCCTCTTTAATACATAGATTGGGAAACTCGGGCCCAGTGAGGTTAAGTAATTTTCCTAAGGGCACAGAACTAGTGATAGAGCTGATATTCAAAGCTAGGGAGCCTTAAGACAAAGTCTTTGTTTTTACCCATTACACTTTGACTTTGAGGGAGAATAAAATATTAAAAATATAAGTTATACCTATCTGGAAGATTATAATGATGACCAACATCAAAAACATCAAGAATAATGACATTATCATAGTTATTATTTGAGTGCTTATTTGAATTAAGCATTTTTACTTACATTATTTTATTTTAGTGCTTACAACTATCCTGTGGATATTGTAATTCTCATTTTATAGATTAAGAAACTGAGATAAAGAGAGATTAAACATAATTTTGTGTACTCACTCAACAACTGTTGATATAGTACCTGCTGTGTACCAGGTTGATGTATTTTTTGATGCAATTCAGAATAATTGACATTATAATTACTTTGATACATTTTTCCCTCTTTTTAGCTCTTGTGTTTGAAAAACACTTTCCAGCGACCATTGATTCCTTCCAGGATGCAGTGAAGTGTTTGTCTGAGTTTGCGTGCAATGCAGCTTTCCCAGACACAAGTATGGAAGCAATCCGACTCATTCGCCATTGTGCAAAATACGTGTCTGACAGACCGCAGGTGCAGTGTCGTTTTGTAAACAAAATTTTACTGACTATTTATTCCCAGTCTGAGATCTACAGTTACTTGGAAATTAAGAGGATATGAAGCGTTTATTTTTCAGTAAACCCAAAAATTATCTGAGCTTGATTCTGAGCCATAATGGGCAGTCCTTGATAGCTAACGCTAATTGAAAGTATCAGAGTGTTTCACCCGTATTAACTTGTTTCGTCTTCATAACAATTACAGTCCCATGCAGATAGGAAATCTGCGGCACAAAGAAGTTAAAGAATGTGTCTGTGATTGCAGGGCTAGTTAAGGAGACAGAGTTCGAACCCAAGCCTGTGTTTTTAACCATTGCTGTGCGGCTTTTTGCCTGTTGTGTTTCGTCTGCAGTACTGAAGTTGACTGTGGGCTTCAGCACTGGAGTAAAAGGTTGAATTGGCAACCTGCCTGCCAGCTTTAACGCACATATTTGAGTCTCTTTATAACCACCATAAGGAGAAGTGATACAGCATAGATTTAGTAATAAGATTTTTACTGCATATTGACATGGACCTATGGGTGCTTATACTTTTTACCTAAACCTGCATTGACTCATTTGACCTCACATTTCCCCAGTGTGGTTAGTGTGGCTACATGGTGTCATAACCATTCAAATGGTAAAAATGAAAACCTGATTTAACCTGGTTAATAATGCAGAAATCTGGTGTCAGAGTTGAAGCTGAAACCAACTTTTGGGTTCTGGTCCAGTGCTCTTTATAGGAAGTTATAATCGCCATCATTTTTATAAATTATTGTGTTTTATCCAATTGTTCACTTTGATTTGTAAAGCATTTTTTAAAGTTTGAGAGAAATGTGCTTAATGTAGGCATTATGTTTTGCCTTTAATAACCCTACCTTTCTTCCTGAAGGCTTTTAAGGAATACACAAGCGACGATATGAATGTGGCGCCTGAAGACAGGGTATGGGTGAGAGGATGGTTCCCCATCCTCTTTGAGTTATCCTGTATCATCAATAGATGCAAATTAGATGTAAGAACCAGGTAACAATCAGTATTTGTAATTAACATTTTGTAAGGCTTATTTTAGCTTAAATTAACTTTCCTTATGTGAACACAAAGTTTAGTAGTGAAAGGCCATAAATCATGTGTTTTATCAAATACTAGAGGCCTGGTGCACGAAATTTGTGCACGGGTAGGGTCCCTAGGCTTGGCCGGCGATCAGGATAGATGGGGGCCTTCCATCTGCTGGCCGGGGTCCCCTGGTGGTCTGCGCATGTCAGTGAGCGAGCCATCTCCCTGTCAGTCAAACTCCTGAGGAGACACTTTGCATATTAGATTTTTATATATGTAGATAACAATTATTAGATAGGCAGATTTAAAAATACGTTAAGCTATAGCAGTGTTAAAAAATGGAAATATATTGCTTTTCCTTAAAATTTAAATATAGCCTACTAAATTTAAATATAACCTACTTTGTGTTTTAGCTTCTATGTTAATATAATACTTTACACATTCTGTTTTTTTTCATACATTTGTTTCCAATTAAAAAATAGAAGTTAGTGGCAAATTTATTTTATTTCCTAAAGAATGATGGAAGAATTTCCAAATGCGTATCCTTGATGCATTTTAGGTAAAGAACTTTTTCTCTGAAGACTGGTCAGTAATATAGTTTTGAATAACATAGATCTATTAAAAAAGAATTGAACTCTTTCCAAAGTATATTCTCAATAAAAGATCTATATGAACATATAACAAATTTGTAAAGAAATTATTTTGGATATGATGTAACCAGACAAGCGCTCAGTATACACTTCTCATGTTACATCTCAGATCAGTCCCATAAGATAATTTTTCTCACTCTGTATTTGTGACTTTGAAATTGAAATGACCAACTTGTATTACAGTATCTGTCAAAAGTGCTTGAGTGTATCATGAGTTCAGTTTCATGTTAAAATCCCTCATTGAATTATGCCATCTTTTTAGGAGAATCATTCGTCATTTGGACAGTTCACTGAACATTTTAAAACCAGAAACATGGTCAGACTTATAATAAATCAATGATAGAAATGTAATGAAAGAATGAATATTTCCTCCCCTTATGCCAGAATCACCCCATTCCCACCCCCATCCAAGGTTAAGTTTGATTTATTTCCTAAGAATCTTCACTTTTATAGTATTTATAATAACAAAATAAAATTATGACATAGGTAAGTTATCCAAAGTAGAACTCAAACTTTGACTCAACCTTGCGAGTTTCTCAGAGTGTAGTAATCACAAGAACAGTGTATTACATTTTATCCTGACAAGGGACCTGCCTGCTTTCTTAGCCTCTTAGCCTGTTCTTGTCTGGGACCACACTGATTTACTTCTCACCATATTTATATTCCGATTACGGATGGGTTCTGGTTATTAAAGGGAAGAGAAAGTATGTGTTCTAGTTAGTAAAAGAGATAAAATATGAGTAAACTCTTCCATGATGGCTTTCATTTTCTTACCTCACCCTAGGATCTGTAGGGCTGTCATTTAGATTATATGTAAAAATGTAATGCTGTTATTTATAACACACTAATCATAAAATACTTCCACCTGCATTCTCATTTGACTCCTTCAAAATGTTGTAGATTTATGGTTAAATAATTAACCTAGAGCCCCAAATATTCTTTTTCCCTACACTAGCAACTGAAGTATTGTTTTAAAAAAGACCTCTTCGACAGTAAAAATTCTTGAAAACCTCTATAGATCTGTGTTTGCTTTGGGGGCCTAGAAAAAACAGGTTTCCCACATTCCCTTCTCCCCAGACATGGGAGTTAGCATCCAGTTACTTAGCAAGAGAGGAAATGGGTTTGGAGCTCAGGGGATGGAGGAAGAGGGAGCCCTTTTCCGTTGTGGAGGGAAATGTGGACTAGCTTCTTTACTTCCGCTCATTACACATTAGGTATCTTATGAATCAGATAAACTGTTATGAACTTGCTGTAAGGCAAACTGTCATAATGTTATTTTTACACATTCATTTAACAAATACTTATTTTGAGCTTAACTTGAACCAGGCATGAACTAGACTTGAGGGAGACATAGCAACAAATAAGCTAGACTATGTGTCGTCTTTATGGAGCCTTTCAAAGAAAATTTTGTTCTGGCTTACCATCAGACTTATTGGAAATATAAACCTTTTTAAATCGAAGGATACCTATATTTTGCTAGAAGAAAGTAACAGAGGAAACATCAAGCTTTTTAACAGCTACATGAATGGGTTTTTTTGTTTCCTTTTGTTTTTTGTTAATCCTCATCTGAGGATATTTTTTCCATTGATTTTTAGAGAAAGAGTGGAAGTAAGAGAGGGAGAGAGGAAGGAGAGAGAGAGAAACATCGATGTTGCCTCCCATACTCTCCAACTAGGGCCAGGGAGGGAACCTGCATGCAACACAGGTACGTGCCTTTGACTGGGAATCAACCCTGTGACCCTTAGGTTCCTGGGATGATGCTCTAACCACTTAACACACCAGTCATTTTTTTAAATTGAATTTATTGGGGTGACACTGGTTAACAAAATTATACGGGTTTCAGGTGCACAATTCTACAACACATCATCTGTACTCTGTTGTGTGTTCACTACCCCAAGTCAAGTCTCTCCATCAACCTTTACCCCCCAACCCCCAGTGTACACACACCCTCCTCTAGTCTTGATGAAGATAATCAGGAAGACAATTTAGAATTTTAGGTTTAACATTTATTCAAAGAAAGTGATACTAAGCACTTTATTTGTTCAACAAGTACTCACCATGTGCCTCCTAGATGCTCTGTGCCTGGGATGCAGCAGAAAACAGACCTGCCCAAATGGACATCTTGTAGATTAGCTTTACAAATTCTTTGTTTGAAGATATTATATGAACAATTATAGCATTCTCTAAAAACTCCTATAGCTCTTTGAAAAAGATTTTCTAAAATCTATTTTTTTTTTCTTAGACTGTTAGTTGATATATTTTCTTCTTTGGTCACAGTGCCACAAAATTAATATTCACTAATAAGATGGTCTGTGTCCATCTGTAATTTCATTTACTATTTTTAAATGCTGAATGATGGGGTGGGAATGGAGGAAAAGTAAAATAAAGAAAAATTTAAAATGTTTTCCTAAATGCATTCTAAAGAAAGCTGGATGTATAACAAAGTAAAAACCAGTTTTGAACTTTGTTTTCTGTAGCTTTGTGAACTGTAACAGTTAATAGGAGGGAGATTCTGATGTGCAATGCTTTTTTGGTGTTATAGTTTTACTAATTACATTATATCACTTTAGGGGTTTAACAGTAATGTTTGAAATAATGAAAACTTACGGCCACACTTACGAAAAACACTGGTGGCAGGATTTATTTAGAATTGTGTTCAGAATCTTTGACAACATGAAATTGCCAGAACAGCAGACAGAGGTAAGACATGAAATGTTCATTTAATATAGTTAAGTCAAGAGGCTCTTAATATTTTTCTTAATACATTTTAATATTTCATATTAAGCATATTGAACAGAAAAAAATTCCTAGAGAAATTTTCCTTAAGGCATTATAATAAATTGTATGCCTTTATAAACAAGAACACTATTTGGGGATAGAACCGAGTTAATGAATTGGTGGGATTTTTTGTTGTTTTTTTATGTTTTTGTTGAACTTCCAGTTTCTTTTCCTCACTTTAATATTGTCACAACTATAAACACCAGTAGCTTTCTTTAGTATTCATAGTGACTTCTTATTCTGAATTACTAAAGACTACATGGTAATAAATAGACATATGTATGCACTACCACAAAACTATTTTTGAAAACTGTCAGTCAGTTCAGGTTAGTCCATTATGCATTTGAGAAAAACACTTACTTTATATGGCCCTATTTGTCTTTTATAGTGTTTTTAAATAACTGTACTTCATGAAAGTCAGTTTAATTTAAAAGATATACTGTCCCACTTGGATAAATTTCTACCCTTTTCTTTCTCTTTATTTCAAGTTCGGTCATATGCTGGAGCAAGGCCTGCTGTTTATTCATGCATATTGTTTGAAAAGTCATAATGCTAATAGCAAGAAAATGCAGTGATAGTTCTTCACAATCAAAGCAAACAGTACAAAAAATAGTTAAATTATTTTATACATAGGGGTTATGGGCTAATGGAGAAAAATAGATAGCAGATATTAAGTGAGGTGAATGTAATGTTCTGGAGGGAAGTAAAAGTCTGAAAGGAACTGGGATAGGCTTACGTTTTACACGTGCAAACATACCTCTTTTTTAATTCTAGTAGTTGATGAATGGTCTGACTTTCTCCCCTGCCCCACCCCCCCAGAAAGCTGAATGGATGACAACGACCTGTAATCATGCCCTGTATGCCATCTGTGACGTGTTCACCCAGTATTTAGAAGTGCTCAGTGATGTGCTTTTGGATGATATTTTTGCCCAGCTGTACTGGTGTGTGCAGCAAGGTATGTCTGTGCCAGATAGTGACACAAAGTGTTAAATTGGACCCTGGTAATATACAAATGATTTGCTCTTTTCTTTTCTAGACAATGAGCAGTTAGCACGATCTGGTACAAACTGCTTAGAGAATGTTGTTATCCTGAATGGGGAAAAATTTACCCTAGAAATCTGGGATAAAACTTGTAACTGCACACTGGATATCTTCAAAACTACAATCCCACATGCGTAAGATGATTTTATACAACTTTATATTTTGAATGATGGACATAAAAGGTTTGATAGTAACTAGTGATTTCTCATAACAGAATCCTTTTTCAAACATCTCATTGTTCCTTGAATTTGTATTTATTACAAATCAAACTCCTATAATCCATAACAAATACATAAATTAAATTCTTTATAAACCAAAACCTTTAGTCTGATCATCCAAAATTGGGGTCATAATGAAGTGATTCCACTTTTGTAAGGGTTTATTTATCTAGACTAAACCAAGCCATGGTCTTGAATTAAAACAACAATAACATATATTTCAATTACTGTAGATTTAATCATCTTAGGAAGATTTATTTGCACCTATCACATTTTACAGTTAATTTTCATCATTTTCTAGGGGATAAATTTGGCTTGAATTGTAGTGAAGGAGTTTTTATCAACGGGGAAACTAAGAGAGAGTCTGCCTAGTGGCTGATGCCTCCGGGACGTTTTGCAGGACGGACTTGGACCTTACTTCCCAGTACCTCAGGGCCCTTTGACGTGCCCAGAGCGTCACCGTACATCTACGATACGTAAATCTACTTAATTAGATGCTGTAAATGTTACCTAAAACATCTCACTAAGTAGATACATGTGAATGCACTGGCATAAAACTATACACAAAAACTATCAGTCCACATGTTTAAGCATCATAAACTTTTTCTTGACATGAATTAAATGTGTTTGTACTGGTATGATCTCCTGGTAAATATCCTCATCACTAGGAAATACAAAGTCAAACAAGAGGAACACACCCTTAGGAAAGATCAGGGTAGGATTACACCAAAAGGACACACAGTAATTCCCTTGACCTATTTATAATTATTTGACAGTTCTTACTTTTTGGTGCACATTTTGTTGGATCAGTGTAACTGACAAAGGATAGATTGTTGTCATAGTTTATCTGTGGCCGCTATTGTATGAATTATTGCTTAGCTGTTGTCCCTGTGAAGTCTTTAGAACAACCAGTTGGGCTGAATTTTTTTTTTAATTTTTTAAGTATGTTTTTATTGGTGTGTTTTTTTAAGAGAGAGAGGAAGGGAGAAGGATAGAGAGATAGAAGCATGATGAGAGAGAAACACTGATCAGTTGCCTCTTGCATGCCCCACACAGGGGATCTAGCCTGCAACCCAGACATGTGCCCTGACCAGGAATTGAATCAGTGACCTCTTGGTTTACAGGTCGATGCTCAACCACTGAGCACACCAGCCAGGCTGAATTGCTTTTTTAAAGAACTGCTTCTGCTTTAATTCATTGAATGTATACATTCTAGATATAAGATACATGATCTTAAAGATCATCTAATAAGCATCTCTTACTAGCATGTTTCTGTACCAGAGTTCTCTCCATATTGAACTGAAGTGATGTATTTACTGCCTGTCTGCCCCATTTCCCAGGAACTCTTGCTTCTCAAAGAAAAACTTAGGTCTTAATCATCTTTCTGTCCCAAGCAGCTAATCAACTTAGTGTCCTCTTTGGGGCCAAATTTTATTTTATTTATTTTTATACATTAAAAAAATAGAATCTAAAAAGGTTTATGAATTTTTTTGAAACAGCTTCAACTTTTTTTTAATCTCACTTTGAACAATACTTAATGACTCTTAATACTTAGAAAAACTGAGTTTAAAGTTTCTAAAACTGATGACCCGAGTACTCTTAATTATATTAACTGCTGATTGTTTTTCTGGAAGTATATATTTTTAACTTCTCAGTAGATTTTTTTTTCAGCAAATTGCTCTTAACAGTAGTCAGAGAAGGAATATGTTGTTTTTGGCATATTCATGTGACTTTTATGTGCCCATTTCAAAATATGTTGGATGCGACATGTTTTACACTGTGATTGACTGGTGTGATTTTGGTATTTTAAAGGCTTTTGACATGGCGTCCCACTTCCGGAGAAACTGTCCCCCTACCTTCCTCTCCTGTGAGTGAAAAACAGTTGGTAAGTTCTAATAAATAAAGCATATTTTAAATTATTTAATTATTTGTGATAAGTAATTTTACTATGGACCAAATTCTTTTGTATGACCCCAGTTCTTTTAAAAAGAAGGCATAAATCTACTGTCCAGATTCTCAGGTTAAATTTCATGATGGTCAATTTCCCAAGTAGCTTAAATTTATCTCTGTAAGTACCATGCAGGCAGTATTTTAAATATTTTATAAGATGAGACATAGAGTAAAATGACTTCAAGAGTTGTAAGAGGCAGGCACCAGATAATGCATGGATTTCCATGCCAAGCTGAAGATATTACTGGATATTGCATTTAAACTTTTAATTTTGATATAATTTGACCCTAAAGAAAAGTTGCAAAACTGGTACAAAGAATTCTGATATACCCTTCATCTGTATTTATTTGCCTAGGACTGATGTAACAAATTACCACACACTTAAGTGGCTTAAAACAACAGAAATTTATTCTCTCATAGTCCTGGAGGCAAAAAGTCCAAAATCCAGGCATCCACAGAGCCAACTCCCTTCAAAGCCTTTGAGGGAGAATCCTTTTTGCTTCTCTCAGCTTCCATGGGTGCTGGCAACCCTTGGCATTCCTTGGCTTGTATGCACATCACTGCAGTTCTCCCAGCAGCTTTTTGAACCATGTTTGGTACATGTTATCCCTGCTTCACACTACAGAGCAATGAATAAAGGGTCGTACGCTGCGGGTCATAACGTAAGTCCATGTTAAAATACTATTGTGATTAGCTCTGTTTGGGGGAACGCAGGCCCCTGTGCTCCTTTCAGAAACCCAGGTGAGGCTGCTTGTGGCTGGGACTGTTAGGACAAAAGGCTCTGCCCTCTTAAGCCACAGTCTGACTCGCTGAGGGCATTGTATTGCTGTCACTACATCTATTGTCTGACACTGTACTGGTGCTTTGCACTTACTGTCAAATCCATAGATAATAACCCACATGGGAAGTAATCAGAAAACCTGTCTGGGAAGATTCATTGCTTTTTCTACGTTACACTTAGTGGCTCTGGGGCGAAATCCGGTATAGCTCTGTTGGACTTGAACGTTCAGCTTCTCTTCATGACACTGCACTCCTACTTGGTCCCCTCCTCACTGACCTCTGGTTGTGGGTTCCGTGGATGACAGAACATCCTTCCCTAAATCTCACCCTTAAAAAGCTTCCCTGAGCTCAGCCTGCACAGAGCTTGCAGGAGTCTGTTTAGATTCCATGACAGTTCGTGGGTCTTTTGACTACGTTTCCCCCACAGTGAACTTAGCATTTTTATCTCTTGCTTTTGGGTAGTGTCAGGCCTAAGCCTGGCAGTCAGAAGGGAAGCTTTTCGCTTAAAGACTATTGGCTCTGTCAATGGATAGGTAATTTTAAATAATTTTCTCTTATTGTATCTGTAATTGCAATGTGTAGGATGTCATTTTCATAGGGACACAGTCTATTTTTTTTTAAAAAAACACAGCATAATAGAAACTATTTTTCTTTTATTGATTAAGGTATTACATATGTGTCCTTATCCCCCCATTGTCCCCCACCCAACTCCTGTTCATGCCCTCACCCCCCTGGTGTCTGTGTCCACTGGTTAGGCTTATATGCATGCATACAAGTCCTTTGGTTGACCTCTACCCCTTACCCCCACCCTCCCTACCTTCCCTCTGAGATTTGAGCATCTGATCGATGCTTGTCTGTCTCTGGATCTGTTTTTGTTCATCAGTTTATGTTGTTCATTATAATCCGCAAATGAGTGAGCTCATGTGATACTTATCTTTCTCTGACTGACTTACTTCACTTAGCATGATGCTCTCCAGCTCCATCCATGCTGTTTTTATTCTTAAGCTTTATTCATTGTACTTACAATGAACTTTCTTTATTTTGTTAGGATACAATATCACAGAAATCTGTAGATATCCATGATTCTATTCAACCAAGATCTGCAGATAATAGACAGCAAGCAACATTGGCTTCTGTCTCTACTGTGAATGAAGAAGCCAACAAAATTAAACCTTCAGCAAGTGAGTTATTTATACTCTTAGTAAAACTAAATTGTGTGTTTTGTTTGATGTAGGAAAGGGATGAAATTCGCTTGTACTTTTATTACTAACAAATATACTGTAACTGATTGTATGGTCACTTCATTACTATGTTCGCTCCAACCTGAACCTCCCAGGATAGACAGGTAGATGCTCCCTTGAGTCGGATCAGGAACTCTGCTAACACCTGCCATACCAGCTAGTGTTTGTGTTGAGCCTATGAGTCTTCCCTCTCATCCCCTTCTTTCATGTCAGTCCCATTTTTCCCTGCAAAAGTAGGGCCTGATGGACCCTCCTCTACTCATCTATGAAGGGAGGTAGTAAGGCGTGAGGGCTTCCAAAGCTGGAGCTCCCACTCTGAGGAGCAAGCCTTCCTTATGCTCTGCTGCCCCACACCCATGTCATCTTCGCTCCTATCCTCACCTTCTTAGTTCTTCTATTTTTACTAAATAGGTTAAATTTTGTTTACTGAAGGAAAATTACAACACTGAGGAAAGACTGCCTCCTCCTCAGAGGACAATAGGACAGCTTTAAAAATCGCTTTTTAAAATTGAGATGAAATTCACGTAACGAAAGTAACCAATTGAAAGTGAACGATTCAGTGGCATTTAGTAAATTCACAATGGTATGCAGTTGCTACTTTATCTAGTTCCAAAACATTTTTTATCCCAAAAGACAACCCCATAACCATTATGCTTTTCCTTCCTATTTTCCCATTCCTCAGCCCTGGCAACCACCATTCTGATTTCTGTGTCTATGGATTTGCTATTCTGCACATGTCATGTAAATGGAATCATACAGTCTGTGACCTTTTATGTCTGGCTTTTATGTAGCATAATGTGTCAAGGTCCAGCCACATTGTCACGTGGATCAGTAATTCCTTCTTATGACGGAGTAGTTGTCATTTTTGTGGCTATGCCACGTTATCCGTTCATCTGTTGATGGGCATTTATTTGAGTTGACTCTACCTTTTGGTTATCATGAATATGGCTGCCATGACTGTCTGTTTACAATACTGTTTTTAATTCTTTTGGGAATATACCTAGGAGTAGAATTGCTGGGTTATATGATAATTCTATATTTAACTTTTTGAGGAACCACTGAAATACGTTCCATAGTGGCTGTACCATTTTACATTCCCACCAGCAATTCCAATTTTCCTCATCTTCACCAACATCACTACTTTTTTTAGTATAGCCATCCTAGTGGGTGTGACGTGGTAGCTCATTGTGGATTTTATTTGCATTTCCTTAATGGCTGATAATGTTGAGTAGTGTCTTTTCATGTGCTCATTGGCCATTTGTATATCTTTTTTGGAGAAATATCTATTCACGTCCTTGGCTCATTTTTAGTTGGGCTGTTTTTTTTAGTTTTTGAATTGTATGAGTTTGTTGCGTGCTCTGGATACTACCCCCATATCTGATACATGATTTGCATTTTCTCCCATTCTCTAGGTCATTTTTTCACTTCTTTGATAGTGTCTTCTGTTACACAACAGTTTTTAATCTTTATGAAATCTAGTTTATCTTTTTTTTCTTTTGTTTTTCATGTTTTTAGTGTCATAGCTAAGAATCCATTACTAGGTCATGAAGATTTTCCTCAATGTTTTCTTCTAAGAGTTTTATACTTTTTAAACTCTTATATATAGATCACTGATCCATTTTAAAAAATAGATTTTTATTGATTTTAGAGGAAGGGAGAGGGATAGAGAGATAGAAAAATTGATGAGAGAGAAACATCAATTGGCTGCCTCCTGCACTCCCCCTACTGGGGATCGAGCCTGCAGCCTGGGCATATGCCCTGACCAGAAATTGAACTGGTGACCTCTTGGTTCCTGGGTCAACACTCAAAACACTGAGCCACACCAGCCGGGCTATTCTTGTATTATATATTTTCCCATACAAACAAGTATAAACCTACTTTTGCAACTCTTACTGGTATATATTACCATCAAAGGAGGAGGACAAAGGGAAAGCCCACCTAAATGTCTGAGTTCCTTTCTGTTTCCGTTCTCATAAAATGCCCTAAAAATATTTAAGTGACTATTTTGCTTTCAAAATATCAGGCAGCAATTGTCAGGCAGAAACCACCATTGCCATGAACCAGGAGGTCAGTGAAATGGAAAATTTATTTTATGAATATGTGTTAGAAACATTGTCCTGTTGACCAAATTCGTTAGGCTAGAGGGAGGTAGCCATGTTACAGTTCACCTGGGCACTGTGGAAAACACTTCTGTTACTTCACGATTTGGTGACTTTTGTAGTAATGCACTTAGCACAACTTTTTATAGATTTCTTTGCTTATGGATCCTTTTGAAGATATAAGGTCATTTGAGCTACAACTCCTAACATGGTTCCAAATAAAACATGCACTATGGTTAATCCACAGTACTGCTCCATTTGTCAAAATTCTTGGCTCTCTCTCACTTCCTGTCTTACAAGCCTAGTTTCTGTTGTTTTTCTTTTGGTGTAGGTTTGTATATTACCTATATTCAAAGGCCAAACTTGTGCTTACAGTAAAGGTTTAAGTTTTAGCTTCTAATTCATTGTTACATTTTGATAAAAAATAACCTACATTTTATTTAAAAAATGAATTTTTTCTGGGTTTTCTAAACATTGATTAAACTTTTGCTGAATAGTGCTTATGTGAAAAAGCAGTAAGTATATCCTCACTGTGATATGTGCAAGTTACCTTCATACATATTATGTTCCCTTAGCATTGTAATATCGTAGAAATGATAAAGGATTCGAAATAATTTTTGTTTGCATGTGCATTGGGGTGGGTTTCCTCACAGAATATCCAGAACAAAAACTGTTTGCTGCCCTGTTGATTAAATGTGTTGTGCAGCTGGAACTCATCCAGACTATCGACAACATTGTGTTCTTCCCCGCCACCAGCAGGAAGGAGGATGCGGAGAACTTAGCTGCAGCCCAGGTGAGGAGCGGAGACAGTCTGGGATTCAGAGCTGAGGTCGAGCTAGAGATGTAATTTGGGGGTGGGGGTAGGTCTTTATCACATTGATCTCATTTTAAACCATGGGACTGGATGGCATGACCCAGGTAGAGTGTGGTCAGGGATTGAGCCCTGGAGGCCTCCATGGTTTAGCTCCTGGTGAGGCAGTTGGTAAAGAGCCGGAGACCAAGAACCAGGGTGGCATGAGGAGACCTGGAAGCCAAGTGCAGAAGTGTCTTAGAAGTCCTAAGTTCTGTCCAATTCTCAGTAGGTCAAGTAATTTTCTGTCTGAGAATTGCCCTCTAGCAATTTGGTGGACTTTAGTGACCTTGACATTGTGTTTAATTGTGATATTATTATACTGGGTACAAAAGAAGAGAGTAGTTGAAGACAACAAATATTGGTAACTCTAGGGGTACAGAGAAATGGGGTAATAGCTGGAGAAGAATGAAGGGGTCAAGAAAAGGGTGTCTTTAAGCTGAGCAACACTGCAGCATGGCCTCTGATGAGAGCTCTCCGGGAGAGGGACAGCTGCTAGAGCAGTCTCTTGAGTGACTGCCTGGAGATGGACCCTAGTGCGAAGACCCAGGGGGTTGTCTTGGTTAGAAGCAGACAGCTCATGCATTATAACAGGAATACAAGCAAAATGGATGGGTTCTATGTAAATGTAGGAAGGCGGGTGGGAGTTTGTGGAGATCTGATAGCGCTGGTTTCTCATTTAGATAGGAAGAAAAGCCATTCACCAAGTGAGTTTGGGAAGAAAGCTTTAGCTACTTGAGAGAAGGGAAAACAGGAGTTAGTGTCCAGAGAAGTGGACGAGGGAAGTGCCAGGGAGGATTGCTGGGCAGCATCCAGATTTAATCCAGCACCCACTGAATTTAAAGATAAATCAGTCCGTTTCTCTCCAGTTAGGATTAGCATGTGGGAGCAGACATGGAAGGCAGCTTTCCAAATAGTTACTGTGAGGAGGAGGTGAGGGGTTGTGCAAGGGAATAATTATCATCACATGGACTCCCACCTGGTGAAGAAGAGAAGTGAGGACCTGAGGGGTGAGGAACAGGGAAGGGCTGGGAGAATGTCTGTAGGGTCTGGTATGAGCAGAGCTCTGGGAGTCAGGAATCAGGAGGATTATGCTTGGGGACTAGGGTGCATGCAATGAAGATTCTGGAAATCAGGCAACAAAAGATGGACCTTTCCCCATCTTCTGTTGAGATAGAACAGATTAGGTTCTGTGGCTGCTTGTAAACCGTCTTTGGGAAGCACTGATTTCTAAAATCTGTGACTGTGTGTGTGCGCTATGATTGTTTATCTCCCAAAGAGAGATGCCGTGGACTTTGATGTTCGAGTTGATACTCAAGACCAAGGAATGTACCGCTTTTTAACATCACAACAGCTTTTTAAGCTACTGGACTGCTTATTAGAGTCACATCGATTTGCAAAAGCATTTAATTCCAACAATGAACAGAGGACTGCTCTGTGGAAAGCAGGTAAGCTGCACAGTCCCACATCCAATGTTCACTGTTAATGAATGTGCACCACATACTCACATTGCTCAGAACTCACCAACTGTCCTGCAGATCTGTGCATGTCACTGTTTAACTTCCACCTTAACAACTAGAATAGGAAGGCAATCTGCCAACCAGGTCTTTCTGTCAGGTCTTCAATAAATTAAGTAACTGCCTGGGTTTATTTGTTTCCCCTTGTTTAGTCGACTTTTATTTGATTGAGTTGACGAGTCGTCTTTCATCTTGTTTCCCAGCGTGGGCCTTCCTATTGACACTGTCAGCGACTGAAATCTGCCCTTTTATGAGAAACAGTGGGCATGAGGGTCCCGAACACACAATCTGGCATATGTATTCAATGACTTCTCCATATTGGCCTGGGCATGACCATATCTCAGAATGAAAGTGAATGGTTAAAAGTAGGAGGTATATTTGTTTTAGAACATGTTGGAAATTTTATTTTAAATCCTTTATTGTTGCAAGTATTACATATGTCTCCTCTTTCCCCCATTGACCTCTCCCCTCCCACTCCCGAATCCCCCCTCTAAGCTTTATAATTTACTGACATTGCCAATTTTTTATTTAAGAACTAGTTACTTGGTGCCTATTTGGTGTAAAACAGTGCTGCTGGGAGTGGGGGCAGCCGAATCTGGCAGGAAAAGGGAGGTGACGTTTACTGCATGTCAAATGGAGAGTGGTTGCTTTACGTTTGAGGTTCTATGTCGTCTAGAATGTCTAACTGCTGGTGAAGTCCTGGCTCTGTCCGTCCTCTTCTCTTCACCCCCCAACTGCAGGAAAGAGCGGTCTGGCCTTGCTTTTTCCCCTTCAGATCAGCTTGTTGCCATCATTCTTCTGGGACGGCTCCTGTAAGGTCACCGGGCCCGTTTCCACATGCACTTGGCCCTTCACACCATGACCTTAAAAACAGTCCCTGTGGTCTGCTCTGTTCCATGGGAGCCCTGCTGTGCTGCACGGGGCTTCCAGGTGCATTTTCTTTCTTTTTTTTTTTTTTTTTTAATATATTTTATTGATTTTTTACAAAGAAGGGAGAGGGACAGAGAGTTAGAAACATCGATGAGAGAGATCGATCAGCTGCCTCCTGCACACCCCCCACTGGGGACGTGCCCGCAACTAAGGTACATGCCCTTGACCGGAATCGAACCCGGGACCCTTGAGTCCGCAGGCCGACGCTCTATCCACTGAGCCAAACCGGTTTGGCTTCCAGGTGCATTTTCATTGGGAGAGTTCCCCTTTCCCAGCCGAGTGTGGTCTTATATCTCCTACCCCCAGCTTGAGAGGGGAAGAAATTCTAAACATAGTAATGACCTTCACATCGGGCCTTCAGCCAGACTTGGTCTCCACCTTCTCAGTGTGACTTCTGTCCGTGGGCCACCTCGAGGGCGCAAGGCTCTGGGCGCCGCTGCTGTGACTCAGGTAGCAGATGTGATGGCTGAACACACAGAATGTGCTGCCATCTAGGCTGCTGTACCTTTATGTAAGATACTTTCCCAAATTCATCCCAAAACTTCCCCTCTCTGCAGGCTTTAAAGGCAAATCCAAACCCAACCTTCTGAAGCAGGAGACGAGCAGCCTGGCCTGTGGGCTGCGCATTCTCTTCCGGATGTACATGGATGAGAGCCGGGTTAGTGCCTGGGAGGAGGTCCAGCAAAGGCTTTTAAAGTAAGACTCTTGGCTGAGTTTCTACCTCTCACCTGTGTGGCTACATGGTACAGGGCAGGAAAGGGCCACCAGATTCGCACGTGGGCGGAGTCCTCAGCCAACCCCATGGCCAGGAGCTGCGGGGCCACGCAGATAACGTGGGGCCCAGGCAGAGATTGTGATAATTAAATGCAGTCTTAGAGGAGAGTGTGCTTTTGCACAGTTGGTAACATATGAATGCGTCCTGTCTGTTGTTCCTGTTACAGGACAAAGGAGAAAGTTTTATCTCTTAAAGTTTTTACAGCTTTATATTCTAGTTTTTAGGCTTTTTTGTGCCAGAGAGCTCATTTTTTTCAAACCAATCATTTGTGAAAGGGAGAACCTGCCTGCACTTCATTTGAAAAAATATTTGGAGGTGTTTTTTTTTCGTGTTACTATTTTTTGCATTCTATTTACTGACAACTTAACATTGTCTTTAAACATTTCAATTCACACTAAGGCTAAAACATCCTGAAAGACTACCATCATCTGAAAAGTATTTTTGTGTGTTCTTGGGGAACAGAAAGTCTCAGCAAGCAGTTAGAGACTTTTCCAAACTATATAAAAAGGTCCCCAATAGTCAAATATTCGCTACCCTCCACGTCTTAGTAGTTATTGCTCGGTGAGTGTGCCAGCAGGTGTACGAGCATGTGTAAGAGTGAACCTTTTCTGTTGCAGTGTGTGCAGTGAAGCACTGAGTTACTTCCTTACTCTGACATCAGAGAGTCATCGGGAGGCCTGGACTAACTTACTGCTTTTGTTTCTAACGAAAGTTCTGAAGATAAGTGATAACAGGGTAAGTGTGAGACTGCGTATCCAGCCCAGCATTTCTGGCTTGATAGAGTCAAAGTGTATCAATTGCAGACTCTGAATATGGGATGTATAATCTTTGCCTGGAGACTGTACAGTTTATATTGCAATGTTAGGTAGAATTTCCCCAGAAAATTAAATTTTTATTTAACAACAGATGGTTTCAATAACTGATACATGGCTTATAAAAACAACCGTGGTTCCTGCTGGGCCTCCTTTTATTACCTGGAAAAAAACAATGATAAATGCTAAAAGTTTGTCAAATTTATCAAAATAAGATAGAAACTAAGTGACTACTTATATGAAGTGAGTCTTGAAAACCTCTGGTCTTTCAGTTCCATAATCAGCACATCACTGCTTCATGCAGACACCCTGTCTGACTCGACGGTCAGAGCTCGGCCCAGTGATTTGTCTCTAAAGGGAGTTTTAGGTGGTGGTTTCGAATGCAAGCACTACTAATGGAGAAATTCATTTTTCCTCCCAGTTCAAAGCTCACGCGTCATTCTACTACCCTCTCTTATGTGAAATTATGCAATTTGACTTGATTCCTGAACTTCGTGCTGTTCTTAGAAGATTTTTTCTGCGAATTGGAGTGGTTTTTCAGATATCACAACCACCTGAACAGGAACTTGGAATAAACAAGCAGTGATGGGAACTTAGCGTTTTTCTCTTGGCGTTTACATCCCTCCGATCTTTAAAAGGACCCTGGAGCTGAGATTTCCTACCTGAAAAATGGTTTCTCTGAATTTCAGTGTCTAAGGGTTACTGACTGGTAAAGTGCTTAGAACTAGAACTCAGTCTTGCAACGCTCCAGCCCTCTCAGTGATGGACCCTGTGTGTCATGTTGAGCAGAAAGCCCATTTCCAGTGTCAGCTCTGCTCACAGGTCCTTCCCTGGCCTCAGTGGCAGGGAGAGCCCCACATACTTTTGGCAGGTGTGGAAGTGAAACTTACCCAAAGAACTATAGGTGTAAAGATTTGAACTTCTGTAGGAAGTACAACTCAGGAGAGCTGTATTTTGAAGGATAAAATGTTTATAATTGGGGAGTGGGGGGAGAAGAAATTATTGTTCATGGTAAAAGATATTTAGCAACTATGGTATTCTTATTCTGAAATTTTTGCACACTCAGGCTACCTGAGATACTGGTAATCATCCTTCTGTGAAAAATGTACAGAGACGGCGCAGGTCTGTAATATAAAAATCTTAAACATGATATAGTTCTTGCACTGTTTTCTTTATTTTCTTATTCATTTGCTAAATACCTATACTATTTTGTCAAATGCACTAAAAATTTGGGGTTAACTTTTTGTCTTTTTATTTTGTGGGGATTTTTGTTTTGCCCTTTTCGGGGGGTTGATAACTTTGAAGGATTTACATGCCCAGAAGCTGTTGTGGCCGATACTTGTCATGATCAACAACAACAACAAACAAAAGGGTAGAAAATATCCCTGCTGACATAACTACCTGTAATATACTTCTCTTAGGGCTTTTAAAGATGAGCCATTAAAATAGAATGATCCTTCATGGACTGAACTTGAATCACTGCAAAATGAATCTAGGCTGCTGTCACTTTTTCTTTTGGGTGGCGGGGCTTGATGTAGATTTTATTCTGTGTACAGAACTTAATGTTGAATATATTAAAATAACTCTGGCATGGTTTGGGGAGGTTAGATTTACTGGAAATGTATTCATACTGTGAATTGTGCTCTGATGGTTAAAAATTACAAGATTGTCAAGCATTCCGTATTAACAGTGGATGTAGAAATTTTTTCAGATGGATAAAATGTATATGGTACAGATGTAAAGTTTTCTATGTAAAAAATTCTGTACAACTTTCTGTACAATATTGATTCTCATCTGGCATATTCTAATCAGGTTATAGGTCAATAAAGTTTTTGGATTATTTCATCAGTGCAATCAAACCTGTGTAATCCACAGCCCCATGTTTCATTGGTTTTTTTTCTTTTTGATTTCTTTTATTCAAAAGCAAGTAACTAGGAAAAAGCTACTTTCTGCCAGAACTACAAATTCAATATTCTTTAGTTCTAAAGTTTTCTTTCTAGCTTCTGGCATTAGATTCTCCCCCACACCCTGCTTTCTCAACCATAGGATATTAATAACTTAATATTTTGTATATTTATTGATTACCCAGAATAATGCTACACTATTTTAGTGAAAAGACGCAGTAAAGTTTCTGTCAGGGCAGTTGTGTGGTACAGTGGTCCATTATCAAGAAAAACATAATGTGTCAAGATCATTTATTTCTAAGGTTGTGCTAAAAAACAGGTAAGTGTTAGACAGCGAGTAGTCACTGAACTATGTATGTATAAGTCAGCAGTATGTATTACCCCTAAGATGGAGCCCTGTTCCAGCTGAGCTGGACACTGCAGCTGGGAGCCACCATGACCTTCCGCCTGTTTGACAGGTAAGTGTTTCAAGTCACCTGGCAGTTTATTATTTCATGGTGTAAAGTATCAAGGCTTTCCCTAGAGGAGACAGAGGCCTTCATCTAACTTTCAGATGAAATAAGAAAAAATCTTTATAGTAAAATAAACAGTGGTTAGATTACAAATCAAGATTTACATGCAGCTAAATTTCAAAGTTTTAAGAAATTTCACACTTGAGGTAAACGTATCTGATCTTGCCTGCCATTAATTGTGTCAGTGGAAGGAAGTGTGAAGAAGCAGTGACTGCACTGTTCTCTGCTGTGTGGTAAAGATGCTAAATCATTGTTTCTCAGAATTTAAATCATTTTTAAAGGTACCTCTCGTGAAGTGATTAGAAAGACAGTCACTTATTCAGGGTCCATAGTGGCACAGCGAGGATTCCAGTCCGTCTTTAATCCAGGGTGCTCCTGCCTTTCTCCACCTTCTAGAACACCTTGTCTAGAAACCTCAATTCCAGTTAAGAAATGGACATTGGTAATAAAAATAATTTATTTCTATCAAGAAGTAGTTAAATCAGTAAACTTAATCCCTTAATTGGCACAAAAATAGAGGCAGAAGGATGTAACGTTTAGTGCATGGCTCGGAAATAAAATCAGTTATGACTCCCACCATTTATACTGAATCAGTAGCTATAAACAACATGGAAATCTGATTCTGTCATTACGTAGCAACTGGAATAGTGACAGCTACAGCTAATGTATTTACTAATGAATTATTTCAATAACAAGTGCACATATAACAAGTTATATGTACATTGTTAATACACTTGTTTTATTCATTCTACTTTACAATAATGCACGTATGGTAGTTGAGTTCATTACCACCCTGACTTATGGCAAAAATAATTCTATATAACTCTACATTATATATAAATTAATCATGGCCTTTTATTTCTGTACATAATATACATTATATACATCACCTTATACACAGATAACATAAGTAACTTCCAGGTAGGGGTCAAAGTAGCACATATTATTAAAGGTTCAGCGTTAACATCCCTTTTACCTTAGAAGGCACTGCTGGGTCCAACACAGGTTTATTTAACCGTGTGCAGTAGACAGGCCCTGCCAAGTGAAAGTGCCTGGTTTTCCAGGAACCTGCTGGTGCTCTTGGTCCAGTTGTTCTGCCATGAACTGCTTCAGCGTTTCTGAGGTGCCCGGGCGGAGCCAGGGTTCAGTTGCTACAGAGTTTGATCCATCGTCACCCACATGCTTCATGAAGTCATCAGGGTCAATTAGTGAACTCTCGTCATCTAGAGGAAGCAAGAGAAACGTTCCTCGGGTGGGTGCCAGGCAGGTGATGTGAACACAAATCTCAGCTCTGCATTTCTCCACAATGTTAGGTTCTAAGCTTATAGTTTTGTCCAGATACCCCTCACTTTAGAGGTAGGAAAGCAAACCCAGGGAGGGACCCAATTTTATGAAACAGAAAATGCAACAAAGTGACTCCATGGTACCAGCACCATCCCAAGCTCAGCAGCAGAGGCCGCAGCCAACATTAATTTGGCCATAGGAGTGTGGGCCATCTTACTTTGTGTCACCTTCAACTAACTTTGTTTTTTATTTAACAAGGTTTAGGAAGTTAAGTCATTTCAGGAAAGCACTAGACGGGATTGAAATGACTTCCATTCCACTCCACTGAGAGCTCTTAATCTGTTTCGTTCTTTAATTGCATTGATAGGACTCAACTTCCACATCTACATTTTACTTACAAATATAATAGGAAAATCTGTCTTCCTACCCTGTGATGTCAATTTCTTTTTTTTTTTTTTTTAAATTACATCTCCTGGTCAGTGAAGGAGCAGCCCAGCAAAGGGACCTGTGCAATTTAATCCACATCGTACCAAAAAGCTCCTGTTTGAAAGGACAATGTTAAAAGTTTAGCAGTGGAATACCTTCGTAAAGAGTAAATTCTTAAAATGCTATCTTCTCAATTTAAAAATATCCTTGTTAAATATTCAACTTATTGCTTCTAAAAGAAATTGAGGCACAAGAAACTCACAATACAGTTAAAAGAAAATGCTTTTTAGCTAAAAAGAAAGCATTGCTTTCCCACTGTTTCATGTTTTTCCAGGTATGATATGAATACTCCATCAGTTTGCCATGTTTGCTGGTATTTGTTACGGAGTTACCGTCAGAACACATGACACCCTGACTGCTAGACAGAGTGTATGAGTAGTTTTAAATTAACACAGTATTAAAGGTAAGATCTAAAAATATCTTAAGACGTTAAGCGCCAAGCCTGTTTTGTCTTCCTTTCCATTGAGCCCGCGCTATCTGATTTCACCAATAAGCTGGCGGCACCAATGACTGACCGGTCCGGATGGGAAGTATAGTGTCAGTCACCGGGGACTGACATGGTGCTTAACACATTAAGAAAATTGCTATAAGAAAATTATTGTAATGTAGCTTCACAGACTAAGGAAAATTGTCCAAATAGATCACTATCTGCTAAAGCTAATAATTCAGCAGGTCTTGTGTGCTATAAAATTGTCCCATTATCCTAATGACTAACAACATCAGCATTGAAAAGGTGGTCCAGGCTGGCAGAGGAGCACGCCAGTTGCCTAAGGAACTGTCTGTCCTGCCTGCCTGGCACCAAAGCCCAACATAATGAGAAGACTAAACTTTGATGGGTCAAAAGGAAATAATTAACGAGGCTACTTTGTGTCCACAATACTGAAAGCCAAGTAAAAAGGTAAAATTGTTTTCTTTGTAATACTACCAATTAATGTATATGTAATCTAAAAAACTGAATGTTTTAAGTTAATTTCTGATATTCTCTCACTTCAGTAAGGAAGCATTTTCCCTGCTGAAAGCAAAGCCTGCGCATCTTTATAAACAAAAGCTTTGTTTAGAACCCACTCAGAAAAGGGTACCCCTAATCTGATGCAAAATTAATCCCGAGTCCTGGTTTTGCAGGATGTGTGATAGAGGCCCCTTGATTTCAAACTCATTCCATCAGTCCCCCAGCCGTAAGGGAAAGCTGCCATGTCAGCCTGTTAGACTCCTTACAGAATCTGCTATAGGCCATAAAACTGGCCATTTACCTGTATTAATAGGTTTATTCTGGAGTTCATTCAATCTTCGCATTCGTTCTTCATTTCTCATTCTAATCTGATCAATATTTATACTGGATACAGATTTTAAAGAGGGATCATCTGGTGGTACATTAGGAAGACTGTTATCCTGTAGTGAGAAAACAGAAATGAAATGATCATTAACATGAAAGATGTTCAGAATTAACAGGTGAATCAAAACATGTTTTTGCCCTTGATAAGTACACAGTGTGATGAACAAAATAAAACAAATGAAAACCTAACATTTACATTCTAACTCTCGGTGTTTATCCATGCAGGCTCAGATGAAAGTACTGTGTTTGTGATAACAGAAACACTGCCACACCGGACAAAGGTGGAACATAGTTACCATATAATCCAACAACTCTATTCCTAGGCATACACACACGAGAGGTGAGAATATCAAAAAACTTGTACACAGATGTTAAAAGCAGTATTCATAACAGACAAAAGTGGAAACAACCTAAATGTCTATCAGGTGTTGATTAAAAAATGTAGACTATCCATAAATGAAATATTATTTAATAAAAGGAATTAAGTCCTGACAAGCTATAACTTAAATGACCTTTGAAAGGAAAAAAGCCAGTCACAAATGATCATATATTGTATGCTTTCATTTGTGTGTCCAGAAAAGGCAAATCTGTAGACAGAAAGTAGATTAGTGGTTGATAGTAAAACAAGTCTTGCCACGTGGTAAAGCTGTGCATACATATGATCTAGTAACAGCATTTGTCATTTGGTCAGGGTCGTCTGCATGTTTTATGTGACCTTGGCATGTTATCTATATAACAGGCTTTCCAATAAATGGTATCACTTGACTCCTGTGCCTTCTCAGAATTCCATATATTCTGCAGGTGGAAGGAAGGAAACTAGGGTAAGGAATTATTTATAGGGCAGAGATCCTGTGCCAAGTACCAGGCTTATACTTAATAGCCACCCTAGGAGATAGGAAAATATTATTTCAAAGAAGCCAAGGCAATGAGTTCAATGACTTGCTCAAGGTCATCCAGCTATTTGGTGGTAGAGCCTAGATTCAAATCCATGTCCACCATATTACAGAGCAAGTGCCTTTATTTATTGGACCACGCCAATTTAGGATGGGCCAGAACCCAGACCTCACTCCTAAAAGGAAAAAAGAAAAGGGCATTTCATACATACAGAGGCCAGTCCTTTCCATTTGCTCCTCCTGCGCGCCCTTGCAGAGGGCAGCTGTGAGGGTGGAAGGAGGGCGTCCTCTTCAAAGGCAGGATATGTCTCTCCATACGCACCTAGAAGGACCACACAGGGAGAAGTCCATTTCAGATCTTTTCACTCGTCTAAACCCAGACTGTTTCTTACTGGCTTTAAGATGTTATTTACATATAAAACCCACCCACTATAAATGTACATAGTTCCGTGATTTTTACAGAATTGTGCAGATGTCATTATAATCTAGTTTTAAAACATTTCTGTCGCCTCAGAAAGTTCCTTTGTGCTCGCTGGCAATCACTTCCCACTCCTGCCTGCCCAGATTTCACTCTTTCCTGAGACTCCAGTGAGTGTAATTACACAATGTAATAGTTGCCTTCCACTTGGCATGTGTTTGAGATTGATCTATGTTGTAACTTATCAGTAGCTGATTCTTTTTTCATTGAATTGTAAGTACTCTTATCACATGGATATGTCACATTTTATCAATGTATTCACCAGCTGATGAACATTTGAATTGTATCTAGTTGCCAATTATTAATAAGGCTACTATGATCATTCATGTACATGTCTTTTTTTGTGGTCATGTTTTCATTTCTTTGGAGTATTTTCCCAGGAGTGAAACTACTGGGAAACTTTACATTTAGCCTTTTTCGAGAAACTGCCAAACCATTTCAAAAGTTGTTCCACCCATTTTACATTATAAGAAAGTGGTAGTTTCCCACATCTTCACCAACGTTTGGTATTCTTTTTTCTTTTTTTCCAATTACAGTTGGCATTCAATATTATATTTCAAGTGTACAGCACAGTGGTTAGATATTTATCCCAAGGAATGTGACTGCTAGATGGTATGGTAAGAGTACATTTAGTTTTGTACAAAACCACCACACTATCTTGCAAAGTGTCTGTACCATTGTGCATTCCCACCATCAAGGAGTGAGAATTCCTGTTCCTCCACATCCTTGCCAGCATTTGGTGTTGTCCATTTTGGCCGTTCTAACAGGTAGTTAGTGGTACCTCATTGTTGTGTTAATTTGCATTTCCCTGATGACATGATGTAGCGAATCTATTTATATACTTATTTAATGAAGTGTCTGTTTGGATCTCTTGCCCATCTTTTAATTGGGTTATCATTATCCTTATTGATGAGTTTTAAGAGTGATTATGTATTTTGGATAGCACTCTTATTTCAAAGTTATCTTTTCCAAATATTGCTTCCCAGTCTGTGGGTGGTCTTCTCATTCTCTTGACACTTTCACAGAACATGAACTATACTACTTTTGTTTCTAAAAAGTCATTGCTATACCCAAGTTCTTGTTAGTTTTCTCCTGTTATCTTCTTGGAGTTCTTGTAAGGTCCATTTTAGTTTATTTTGTGAAGGGTGTAAAGTCTGCATTTAGATTCTTTCTTTGCATGTACTGTTTGGTTCTAGGCACCGATTGTTGAAAAGACTCTTTCCTCAGTTACACTGCCTTTGCTGTTTTGTCAAAGATCAGTGGACTATACTTGTGTGGGTCTGTTCCACTGATCTATTTGTCTGTTATTCTTTTGCCAATACCACACTGTCTTGACCACTGTATCTTTATAGGAAGTCCTGAAGTCCGGTAGTGTTAGCCCTCCACTTCTGTTCAGCGTTGTATTGGCTCTTTTCAGTGTACAGGTCTTTCGCCTTCTTTGTTACATTTATTTCTAGGTATTTTATTCTTTTTGTTGCGATTGTAAATAGAATTTTCATTTTTTTCTCATAATTCATTGCCTATAGAGAAACAGACTTCTGTATACTGATTTTTTGTGTCCTGCAATTTATTTATGGTTGATTTCTAGTTTCATACCATCGTGCTTGAAGGAGATGCTTGGTATGATTTCAGTCTTAAATTTATTGAGGCTCGTGTGTCTTGACATCTGGTCCTATCCTTGAGAATATTGCATGTGCACTTGAAGAATGTGTATTATGTTGTTTTTGGATGAAAAGTTTTATAAGTAGCATTTAGTAAGTTGATAATCAGAGGTCTCTCTCTTGCATTCAGTAAAGAGTGCTATAGCATACAATTCTGATTTCTTTTACATGCTCTACCGTGTGCAGGGTATGAGCTCATGCAGAAGTCTCTTCATGGAGCTCTGGTGCCAGACAAGTCTGCCCTTCAGGTGTATCATTGTGGAGCTGGTTGGATGGTGCTTTCGCATGGTCTGGAGTCTTAGGATGGGGGCTCTGCAGAAAGCCATGTTCAGCCACCATTTGTGCCTGGCTTGGGGCCTATGGTGGGAGCTACCAAATGATCTGCCATTAGTTGCTACTTGTGCTGGGATTGGAGGTGCTTGGGAGAGGCTATGCTGTGAATCAAGGCTGGCTGGCACTAGGCTGGGGACCCTTTGGTGGGCACCATGATGTGAGTTGAGGCCAGCTACCATGGTGTCAGTCCTGTAGCTGCTTAGTTTAAGCTACATTACAAGCTGGCTGCAACTTACGCCAATTTTGGGGCCACTTAGCAAAAAGTACAGGGCACACAGAGGCTAGCTGCTGCACTCCTGGGGTTTTGTGTACCTTAAGAGATTTTAGGAGAGTTCACAGTGAAAGCTGAGAGAGGTCACTTATGTGGAGCAGCTACTGTTAAAGGCTTCAGCAGGACAAGCATGTTGGGTGGGGCGAACAGTACTCCCAGGTTAATGGAGAGTTTAGATTGGTGCCTGCCCGCTAGGTTGGAGGAACACTCAACAAAGGAACAATGTGCTTGCCCACACTTCCTTTCCCAGGCAGAGCTGCCTTAACCCCTATCCCTTCTGCCCTCATCCTAAAGCGAGCAAATTCAAAATGTGGGAGGAGGCAAGCATGGCCTTCACCTACTTCACCATTTTGACTGGAAGTCTTTCCTATGATTTCTAAAATTAATTTTGATTATTCTGATTTGGAAAGCATTGTAAATCACATTTGATGATTACTTACTAAGAGTGAAATATTAATTTTGTAAATTTTTTGAAAATATTTAAAGGAAATATAAATGTTTAATATTTCAACATAGTTTGATAAAATAAATAAATATACTCACCAATAAAAGCACTATCAGATTCCAATAATGAATTTTTTAAGAAATCATCAGGGTTATCTCTGGGCTAAAAGAAACATCATATATTAATTAGTCCCATGTGAAAAAAACAACATTTTGTACTAAGAGGCATAAGTGTCCGCAAAATAGGATAGGGAAAGGTAGGACCAGCTGCTTTCCTCCTATACTACATTCCAATGCTCAGAAAATACTCTGAGGGGAGGAGGGGGGCTTTTATTAAGGGTTATATTACTGCTGATGAAAATAGAGTATAAGGCAATGACCCCAATTAAACATTATACATCTTTAAACCATTGCTGAGATTCTGTATAGCGCACAATTTCCTCCATGCTAGGAAGAGTAGTAGTCCTCGATAATGACAGCACTGTATGACAGCAGTTTCCAGAGGGACATAGAATAGGGTAAAAAAAGGAACGCAAGGGTTCGGCTTGTAATGAGCTCTCAATGTGAGAGGTGACTTCACCTCCTCACCAGATTTCTAGGATGTGCTGGTTCACTCCCATGAAGAGCTGTCACTTTTATAAGGAGAAACATTCCACTGAATTCAAATCTCCTTTTTAACACCCATTGACTCTGACTGCTTTCTAGTTGGATAATAATTGATAATAACAGCATCCAATATTTAACAGATGTTCTGCCCCAGCTGTTCTTAGCATGCACACATATTATCCAACCCCTCTCTTGCATCACAGCCCTCCCATAATGAACAGAATGCGACAGGCTACTAAGCCCTATCTTCTCCATGACCATCTTCTCCAGATTCATCCTGTATTTTTCATATAATCCAGTTTCTAGGAAAATGAGGATCTGAAAATTTATGAGCTTTTTTGTAAAAAGCCAACATTGAACTTCGGCTTATGCTGAGTTTCTACTCAACAAAATATGGCATTATCATTTTAACCAAAATTCTAAATGTTAAATTTCAGTATCTTTTCACTGAGAAATGTAGTTACCTCTTATAGAGAAACCACCAGACCGCAGAGTATCCAGGAATCAGTGTTGATACGTGTCAGGCCACACAGCATCGGGAAAAGGAGCTCTCTAAGCTATTAAAATATACTTTCTCTACTAATCTCTAGCTACCCAATGCACTGATGAGACAAGATTTAAAATCCTTAATTCAATTTTCCTGAAAATTCAAAATTGGAATACTCACTATATTACTAAAAATATATTTTATCCCCCAAAAAACAGCTTGAAAAATTAGAACTGGTTTCTTACCATTCTGTGATTTTGTACTTGAACGCTTGGGACGGCATCCAAGTCCACTGTAGCCAATGGGGAAGAAAACCAAATTAAAAGGTTAGAAAGCATTTCAAAAGTAAAATAAATTTTAGAATATCTTTTGTGACTATCTTTGTACTGGAAATTACTTGTCAACCATCACATTACAGACTGCTTTTAAGATACTACTTATCGCCCTGTCTGGTTTGGCTTGGCTCAGTGGATAGAGCATCCACCCGCAGACTGAAAGGTCCCGGGTTCGATTCCAGTCAAGGGCACATGCCCGGGTTGTGTGCTCGATCTCCAGTAGGGGGCGTGCAGGAGGCAGCCAATCAATGATTCTCTCTCATCATTGGTGTTTCTATCTCTCTCTCTCTCTTCCTCTCCCTTCCTCTCTGAAATCAATAAAAAAATATATATATTTTTAAAAAGATATTACTTATCAATAAATATAGCCCAACATTCATTCTAGTTAGGTAAAATTCTCCCATTCCCAATAAATATGAAAAGTAAAATCATTGTGCACTTAAAGCTGATAACTGCAGGAAAAGAAAACAATGCAGGATTCTTCACCATCTTCCCATAATTCTACAATCTGTGTAGAAATTTGTTGAGTGGACTTCCTCACATGCAATTGAAGGAAGCTAACTCGGTTCCAGGGGAGAGATTTTGGATCAGTATCCTAAAAACCCCTCTCCAATTTAACCAGCAATCCTATGTGTCTCTCAATAGTATTTGTCAGAAGCTGGGGATGGTTGCTGTGGGGATGGAGACCTCCAGTACCAAAATGCACTTGTATCTACCTGGGGACTACTTTTGAGTCTCCTAAAGAAAAATTCCACTAAAATGGATATAAAACTTGAAATATGTACTTGCTTCTCTCTTCTCTCCTGAGAACTGGCCCACTATTTATCATATAATTTGGGTTACTCTGCTATCAACAGATGGTAGCCTAAGAGCCTGAAATTGAAACCACTTTAAAATTCTGTATCAGATGGAGGAGAAACTACCCCTAGATCAACTGTTACGCAAGTCCTGACCGGTGACATGGACCTAAAGGGTGATACCTCGTACTCCTGTGAGTCTATCTCACATGGTCAAGACAGGTTCCTCAGATGTGCAGGCCACACCAGCCTGCCACGGTAGGGTCTGAAGTTTTCCTAAATACAACTGATAGGACCATCTCCTCCTATTCTTGTTACCTGGATGCTGCACTTTTATAACTCATTTTCCATGGCCACCCTCAAAGACCTGAAGGCTGGTGAAATATGTGCAGGGGGTCATACAGTCATCCATCCCATCAACAGGAACCATCGATGCTTTGAAGCAACTAGCTTCACTCTGCCTCCAAGTGACTGACCACCACCACCCTGTTACACTCCAAGGGACCCCAGATTTCTCCTTTGCAGCATTCATCATCCTTACACTTTTTAGCATCTATTTCTCCAACAGTATAAGCCAACGCTTGACCAATTTAATACCATATCAAACCTTAAAACAGACACACACAGTAGAGAAATGCCCCATAGGGAAGGCACTGATGTGTTTGCCCAGCATTCCTCCCCTTGGATCCTAGTCTCTGGTGTCACGGGGCCTCGTCCAGGCACTCAGTCCTCCTGGTTCTAGTGTGTGGCTAGGCCCTGCTCATGCATGGATGGATGAACACCTGACCCCAACCAAGCCAAACAGATGCTTTTCTGGGTCTAAAGGCTGAAAGGGTCTGTGATCATGGATTTGCCAGTAGGAGGAGCCTGCCTTGGACAAAATCAACACAAAAGATGGAGAAAGAAAGCCATTAATAAAACCCGCTGGTCCTATTGGAAGCAGCAATGATTATCTCTTACCTTCAGCACCTTCCTGCATTTTTATTCTGTTCAGTCTCTTCTGCTGCGCTCTCAGCAGGGCTTGCTGCTGAATCTCTAAGGTGTACTGATCTCTTGGAGGATCTGGGTACATAAGTTTCAGATCCACTCGTGTTTCTGAATCTGGTCCAAAAAAATAAGTTACAAAGCTATGTTAAAAATCTTTACTGTGACATAGTAGCCTTAATTTCAAAATGAAGGAACAGTATAAATAGTGGAACATCATCAAAGTCAAAGGACATTAAAATCATCATAAAGCTAAAGAACACAAAATTAGTATATACAGGCCCCCATCCAAGAAACAGCAGCCTCGTGATCACCACACCCTCTGTCTGAGGAACAGCAGCTGTGTGTGAAGCCTTCTCCAACCAGCCAGAGGAGCCACCACAGCTGTGAACACCCACCAGAGGAGCTGCTGCCAACTGAGGAGCAGCTGCTACCACAACCGCCCGAGGAGCAACCGTAGCCCGAGGAGCCACTGCCACCCAAGGAGCAGCCACTGAACGACTCAACATCTAGATATGTTGGTGAGATCAAACATGGGTAGACAAAGAAACCCCCAAAGGAAAGAAAAGGAGGACTCGCCAGAAAAGCAGCTAAGTGAAACAGAGGCCCGTAATATGACAGAAAAAGAATTCAGATTAAGGGTCCTAGAGTGCATAAACCGGATGGAGAAAAAAAATCAACACCTTATGCAAGAATCAAGAAGAAACGGATGAAAAAAAATCAACAACTTATGTAAGAATCAAAAAGAAATGGATGAAAAAATCAATAACTTAGGTAAGAACCAAGAAGAAATGAAGAGTGATATAGCTGCAATAAAAAACACCATTGAAAGTTTCAATAGTAGACTAGGAGAAGCAGAGGACCGAATTAGTGAATTAAAAGACAGGGAAGCAAAACACACCCAAACTGAACTGCAATTGGAGAGAAAAATTAAAAGACAGGAGGAGAGCCTAAGGGAGCTATGGGACAACATGAAATGAAACAACATACGAATAATAGGGGTGCCAGAACAACAGAAAGAGGAACAAGGGTTAGAAAACCTATTTGAAGAAATAATATCAGAAAACTTCCCTGAGGTGGGGAAGAAAAAAAGTCACACAAGCACAGAGTCCCAAACAAGGTGAACCCAAAAAGACCCACACCAAGACACATCATAATTACCATGGCAAATGTTCAGGACAAAGAGAGAATCTTACAGGCTGCAAGAGAGAGATGGAAAGTTACATACAAGGGATCTCACATTAGATTATCAAATGATTTCTCAACAGAAACACATTGGCCAGAAAAGAATGGACGGAAATTTACAAAGTGACGCAAAGCAAAGGACTGAATCCAAGAATACTCTATCCAGCAAGGCTATCATTCAAAATTGAAGGGGAAATAAGAAGCTTCACAGACAAAAAAAAAAAGCTAAGGGAGTTTATCACCACCAAGCCAGCAATGCAAGAAATGTTAAAGGGACTGGTGTAAAAAGCAGGAAAAAAAAATCTAAGAAAGAAAACAGGCACAAAAAAATAGAAATGGCTACAAACAAATACCTTTCAATAATAACTTTAAATGTAAATGGACTAAATACTCTAACCAAAAGACATCAAGTGGCTGAATGGATAAAAAAACATGACCCATATATTTGCTGTCTACAAGAGACCCACCTCAGAAAAAGGGACTCACACAGACTGAAAGTGAAGGGATGGAAAAATATCTTTCAGGCAAATGGAAATGAAAAAAAAGCTGGGGTAGCAATACTTATATCAGACAAAATAGACCTCAAAGTGAAGGACATAACAAGATATAAGGAAGGCCACTTCATAATACTAAAGGGATCAATACAACAAGAAGATATAACCCTGATAAACATATATGCACCCAATGCAGGAGCACCCAAATACATAAAAAAACTCCTGGAAGATATCAAAGGAGAGATCGACAACAATACAATCATAGTAGGGGACTTTAATACACCACTGACATCACTGGATAAATCCTCTAGACAAAAAATCAGCAAAGAAACAGCAATCCTAAATGACTCACTAGATCAGATGGACTTAACACATTGTATGCGGGAAACGTATTTATACCTTTTACGCTGACTGTAAGTAGTAGAGCCACCTGTTAGCGCGCGATAAAAACTACCCGCAAACAATGTGTTAATTGACATCTTCAGAACATTTCACCCCAAAGCCACGGAATATACATTCTTCTTAAGTGCTCATGGGACATTTTCAAAAATAGACCACATATTGGGTCACAAACAAAGTCTCCCCAAATTCAAGAATATTGAAATCATACCAAGCATCTTCTCAGACCACAATGGCATAATATTAGAAATAAACCACAATAAAAACCCAAAATACTCAAAAAAAAAATTAGTATATACATATAAAAGCCTAAGTGACTGAACAACTGGTCGCTATGATTCACGCTGACCACCAGGGGGCAGATGCTCAAGGCATGTGGTCAGCACGCTCCCACAGCAGAGTGCCACTCAGCTGACTGATGGATGCCAGACACAGGGCTCATGCTGGCAAGTGACAGGCGCAGTGTGAGTCAGGATGAGCGGGAGCGGCACAGCACCCAGCCCGGGTTTGGGCTCCTCCCCAGCCACCTGCTGCTTCATGCACTACTACATCCCAGGCCTGTGGGGATCAGGCCAGACTGAGGGACCTCAACAGTGCACGAATCCATGCACCGGACATCTAGTTCTTTAAATAAATGCCTTTTCACAAACCTAGCAACATTATAAGGGAGCCCTCCCAGAACAAGCACCCCACTCCCTCCAGATGCCCAAAGCAGATGGCAGGGCAAATGCACAAATATATCATATCCCACAGTGAGTCATCGGCTGAAACTCAGGCAGCCATGAGGCAATGTAATCACAGCTGATCCCTATAATACACTGGGAAAATGAAAATATGTTATTTGCCAATTAACATTTTAGCCCTTGCAAATAAAATGCAAAAAGCAGACTGGCTAGAAATTTAGGAGGGATGTCATTACTGGAGGAAATAACAGTCTAAGAATTTACCTTTGCCACAAATTCAAGAGTATCAATTTTCATCATAATGAAAATGTTAAACATTAATTTTTTAAATCTTGAGAATAAAAATAGTTCATACATTTTAAAAGCCTTGAAAATATTCCCTTTGATCTACTAAATAATACCACTGGGATATAATTTAAAGAAATAATCCTAAATATATAAAAAGCTTTGTGATCAGAAATTGTCAAAATAATAGTAAAAAATGGAAAGCACACTGAATATTTAAGAATTAAAAATGGTTAAGAGCAAAGTTAACAGAAAAGACCCTGGAGACACATACTCGGTTGGATTGAACCCTGACTTCACCACCTCCAGACTCGGTTTCCTCTCTAAAAATAAGATAACAAGCCACATGATAAGAACTGGATGTAGTAATATAGGGAAATAAATGGCTGTTTTATGGTTTAAACCTTTTTGATCTTAAGACCTCTTTATACTCTTAAAAATTGAGGACCCAATGTCTGTCTGTCTCTCACACATACACACACACACACAGACACCATCTTAGAAATTAACACTGCTGAAACCGGTTTGGCTCAGTGGATAGAGTGTCAGCCTGCAGACTGAAGGGTCCCAGGTTCGATTCCGGTCAAGGGCATGTACCTGGGTTGCGGGCACATCCCCGGTGGGGGATGTGCAGGAGGCAGCTGATTGATGTTTCTCTCTCAATGATGTTTCTAACTATCCCTCTCCCTTCCTCTCTGTAAAAAATCAATAAAATATATTTAAAAAAAAAAAAAAAGAAATTAACACTAAGAAGTTTTTACATGGGTAAACACAAGCGCACATTCTGTTAGCTTCAGAGCAATGAAGTCATCGCATGCCATTAACTCTGGAAAACCTATACACATGTGAGAGAATAAAAGTGAAATAGACAAATAATATCTGTTTTAATAAAAGTAGTTTTGACCTCACAAGTTCCCTGACCAAACTGTGAGACCCACTGGATGACACAATCCTGGAATATCGTAAGTAAGCAATAAATGGTAACATGCTAAATAACTATGGTATATGTAATTTATGACACTGTAAATCTAAGAAAGAAAAAATATATTTTTTAATGTATTTTTATTGATTTCAGAGAGGAAGGGAGAGATAGAAACATCAATGATGAGAGAGAATCACTGATTGGGTGCCTCCTGCACGACCCCTATTGGAGATCGAGCCTGCAACTCAGGCATGTGTCCTTGACCAGAATTTAACCCAGGACCCTTCAGTCCACAGGTGGATGCTCCACTGAGTCAAATCAGCTAGGCCAATTATATCTTGTTTTTATTTTACTTTTTACTTTTAGGCTCCGAAAAAAAGATTAGAAAACCTCTGTAAAGTGATTTTCCCTTCTTTTATCTTTCTGTATTCAAATTTTTCTACAATAGATATTACTTTTAAAAATAAGAAAAAGTTTAAATTCTGGTTTATCAGAACGCACATCCAATGATTTGTCTCCTCGACTCAAACACTCTGTTGAATGCGCCTAAAGAAATATCACATATAACATATTTTGGTTCCTCTACACATCTTTAGTCCCCAGGCCTCTATGTACCTTGGCCATTCTACTTCCCTAATAAGCTTTCTCTCCTCCTACTCCTACATCAAGCCTTCTCTACCCTCTTCCTCTAAACATCCTACATTTCCTCCTGTGCACTCAGGGACCCTGCTCTCTCCAACAACCACTCAATCCCTCTCCTGCTTCTGAACCTCTTCCTCCTATAACAGCTCTAGACCCTACTTCCTCCTTCCCAGCCAAGCTTCCTCCAGGGCCTGTTTTATGCTAATTGTTTCCAACACTGCTTCCTATTCAGTTCTCATCCCGAAGCTGGTTGGCTTCCACAGAAAAAATCTAGCTGAAGTCACGAATGGCCTTTGATCCAACTGGCACTTTCCAATATTCATCGTAGGCAGTGCCTTCTCTGATACACTTTCCCTCAGCTCTCAGGATGCCACACTCTGGCTTTTTCCGTCTCAGTCTCTTTCCTGAGCTCATCTTGCTCTGTCCACCCTCCATGAACACCTAAGGGCCATTCCTCACCCTTAGGTGTGATCTGATCCACTGCCGAGGCTCTGCCAGCTCCGTTAAGCCAAGGCAAAGCTTCAGTCTGGTAAAATGGAGCACCAAGGCACACAGAAGTATTACTCACTTAAAATAGATGATGGATACAAACGTGTTTAAAGATCCATGAAGATGGGCAGACCACTCTTGCTGTATCTTTAAAATACAGCATTCTACTCACCTCTGTCCTTCAGCTCATTGAAGTCCCGAATATTCTGCAAAGTAGCCGAGTCCCAGCCCTTCGGCGACTGTCTTCTGACAGGAGCCTGCACCCGATGCCGCGCCATATCAAATATGTCCATGGGGCTCCTTTCTCTTTTCCTGTAAGTGACAAAGTATGATAAACGTGTGTTTTATGGGAAGAAAATCTGAGTTCGCATTTCATTCAAGAAATGTGGCATCTTTCACCAGAGTTGATTATAAACATTCTAATATCTGTTACTTGAGTCCCTCATTAAAAAATAGGGTATTTATAAAGTCATTGTTTATAATTTTTCAAAATACTCAGATGCAAAGTACTTTATTCTAAGAATAAAATGATTTAGTTTTACCGTAAAATGTTCCCGTAGCATAAAAATCAGTCTTTGAGATCAGAGAAACCAAGATTCAAAGACCTGCTCTGCTATTTGTTAGCAGTTTGACCTTGATTTCAGCATCTATAAGATGCAGATAGTATCTACCCCTTTTAGTCTTAAGAGTATGAGAATTAAGTGAAATTATATCCTGTAAAGTACCCAGCATAGTACTTGACATGAATTAGGTACGCAATAAATGTACACTTTCCCCCAGCCTAAAGTAGAAATTACACAGAAAAAGATGGTATTAATATGCTGCCCATTATAACAGTTTATTATCCACAGTCCCCAACACTAATTTTACAATAGGCTTTCAGGAAACTTGGTACCTAGTTAGTTACTTAATACTCTATTTCTAGGAATTAGTATCATAGAAGGGAGCTCAGGAAGGAAGTTTTCCACTATGGCTTTGGGGGGTGGGGAGGGTTGACATTAAGAGAGGACAGGGATGAGGGGTGGCACTCTAGCCCTGCTGCTTCCCTCAGCACCAGGCAGACCTCTCTAGTTCTGAAAATGCAGCTCTAAGCTACTGTGTAAGAGCTGGCCAGACTCCTGTCTTCATTTCTTGATGTACTAGGTCTTCCCTGGGCCCAGGCAGGGAAATAGTGGGACCCCCACAGGCAATGCCCCTGCTCTTTCAGGGGACGGACTCACAGGGCCACAAACTACTTGGTCAAGGCTGACACAGACCTCTGATAGTGAACTACCCAGAGTGTCAAAACTGCAGTGGAGGCTCATTAAAATGTAAAACAAAAATAAGTACTAAATCTAGAAGGCCATTAAATTAAAATACCTAAGTCCTGTCCTGGCCGATTTGGCTCAGTGGTTACGGCACTGGCCCACAGACCAAACGGTCTCGGGTTCAATCCCCACGCAAGGGCATGTAACTCGGTTGCAGGTTCCATCCCCAGCCCTGGGGGCGTGTGAGGGAAGCAACAAATCAATGTGTGTCTCTCACATCAATGTTTCTTTCTCCCTTGCCTCCCACCCTCCCACCCTAAAAATCAATGGAAAAAATATCCTCAGTGAGGATTAAAAAAAAAAAAAAAAAAGGTGTACAGAAGTTCTATCTAATTATATTAACATTAATAGTTAAATACGCTGTTAACCCTATTAAACAGTTCATGGTTAGGGATAGTATTTCTGGTTTTCCTTCAAGAAATGCTACTTCTTTCTTCTTTTTCTTTCCTTTCTTCCTCCTTCCCTCAACACCTATGTCAATACCACCACCAAAAATGTTATTGGCAGTACAACAGGACAGTTACAATGCTCAATTTAAATATTTTATATACAGTTAAGTATCTATTAAATAGCCCATATTTTCTCAACGAATAAAGTCAATAATTGTGGATAAAAATTTATGAATGCAACTTTATATAAGATTGAAAAAAGTTTATCAAAAGCATATTAATTTTAAAAAGACCTATTTTGTCAAAAGAAAAAAGAGAGAGAAAACCTACTATATACTGCAAACACCAATAGACTAAAAAATCACACCCTGTTTTTACTAGTTGCACTGAATCCCTCCACTAGAATATCATTATTTATCTAGATTTCTTCTGGGAGAAAAGGCTAGTTTAGTCTTTAAATTTCACTAATAATCTTAAAAACTTTCAAACATACAAACTATCCATTCTAATAAAGAGTGTTTTGCAGTAAAAATTAACCCTGTTCCAAAACTAAAATTACTGGATAGGTTCTGACATATGATTCTTCATCCTAAACACAAAAAAATTCAGAAACAAATAAAAATGCAACCTGAAACTTGCCTCATGTGAATTTCCTCATCACTGTCCAAGTGTAGCAACCGCCCCTGGAGACGCCGCTCTTCACTACGAAGCTGTTTTCTCATTTCTGATAATTCCATAATTACATTTCTTTTCTCCTCTGCAAAGTCGCATCGATAAGTAAAAAGAACAAAAGATTAAGCTTTAAAACATAGTCTGGCCTATCATAAAGCTAAAATAAAATGTTGAGAGACATTGTCATGAAAGTTATTTTTAATGTTTTAAATAACAGATCACATTCATGAATATCATATTAAGACTCACAAACACATTTCTGATAATACAGAAATTTCAAAAGTTAAGTAAAGTTTTGGGGATGGAGGAGAATGTCACCATAAAGGGGCAGCACAAGGAATTCCTTTGTGGTGATAGAACAGTTCTGTGCCTTGACAGGTGGTTACACAAATTACACAAGGTAAAGTGCAGGGCACTACACACAACACAGTGAGCACATGTGAAACTGGTGAAGCCTGGTGAAGGTCTGTAGAATACACCAGTGTCCACTTCCTGGTGGTGATACTGTACTAGGTAAGATGTTACCACGGGGGAAGCTGGGAAGGCATCCAGGCCCTCTCTACCTCTATAGCAGTGGTTCTCAACCTTCCTAATGCTGCGACCCTTTAATACAATTCCTCATGTTGTGGTGACGCCCAATTTCATTGTTACAAATTGAACATAATTAAAGCATAGTGATTAATCACAAAAACAATATGTAATTATATATGTGTTTTCCGATGGTCTTAGGTGACCCCTGTGAAAGGGTCGTTCGACCGCCAAAGGGGTCGCGACCCACAGGTTGAGAGCCGCTGCTCTACAGTGTTGTGCAATGTTCTATGAGTCTATAAAAAATGTCCTAGATTACAGGTTTAATAGGTAACTCTACCTTCCGCACGAAGTTGATTTTTCCTGGCAGGTACCGGAGGAGACTGTGCCCTGGACACGGAACGTTCCTGTTCAACAATGACAGACAGACTCAGTGTGTCTTCCCTACTCAGAGCTTGAAGAGAATACTTTCTTACAAACTCCCCACTATCCTACCTATAAATTTACCTGCATCCACTTTTCCTTCCCACCACAACGGTGGCGTCCTCGCCCCATCCACAGAGAACTCCCTCCCATGTACTCTGTAGCTGTAAGCGACTCCCACTTCCTCCACCAATCAGACCCTTTTCTCCACCCCTTTCCTCTCCTTAATCTCAACTATGCCTCAAAATCTCTCTTCTTTAAAAAAAATTATCTCACCCTTCACTCTCTTGTCCATTTCCTCCTTCCCTTCAGAGCCTTGCTTCTTTGAAGAGTAGTAAATGCAGAACGTATGGTGTCTATATCCTTGTTCCCACTCACTCCCACTGCATAGCAAATGCCCGCCTTTGCTCTGCACCCCATCACTCCACTGACCTGCCTCACCAAAGTCACCAAGTGATCCCAGTGACACACTCAATAGCCAGCAGCAACTGACATCATTGCCACTCTGTCACTTTTTCCGTCTCCATGTCCTTACTCTGCTTCTGAAATGTGGGTAATTCCATAGTATTCCACCTTCAGCTGTTTTTTTTTTTTTTTTTTTTTTTTTTTTAAATCTTTATTGTTCAGATTATTACATTTGTTCCTCTTTTTTTCCCCCCATAACTCCCCTCCTTCCAGCTCCCACCCCACCCTCCACCCTCACTCCCCACCCACTGAGTTCATCCATAGGTGCATGATTTTTGTCCAGTCTCTTCCCGAATCTCCCATTCCCCTTTCCCCCCCAAGAATAGTCAGTCCATTCCCTTTCTATGTCCCTGATTCATTATAGTCACCAGTTCATTCTGTACATCAGGTTATTTATTCACTTGATTCTTAGATTCATTTGTTGATAGATGCATATTTGTTGTTCATAATTTGTATCTTTACCTTTTTCTTCTTCTTCCTCTTCTTAAAGGATACCTTTCAGCATTTCATATAATACTGGTTTGGCGGTGATGAACTCCTTTAGTTTTTCCTTATCTGTGAAGCTCTTTATCTGACCTTCAATTCTGAATGATAGCTTTGCTGGATAAAGTAATCTTGGTTGTAGGTTCTTGGTATTCAGCACTTTGAATATTTCTTGCCATTCCCTTCTGGCCTGCAAAGTTTCTGTTGAGAAATCAGCTGACAGTCGTATGGGTATTCCCTTGTAGGTAATTGAGCCTCTTTCTCTTGCTGCTTTTAAGATTTTCTCTTTGTCTTTTGCT
Organism: Myotis yumanensis; assembly: GCF_028538775.1. Classification (NCBI taxonomy): domain Eukaryota; kingdom Metazoa; phylum Chordata; class Mammalia; order Chiroptera; family Vespertilionidae; genus Myotis; species Myotis yumanensis. The sequence goes on from NW_027223766.1 coordinate 18,896,466, forward strand.
CTTGGCATTTTAATGATGATGTGTCTTGGTGTGGTCCTCTTTGGATTCCTTTTGTTTGGGGTTCTCTGCGCTTCTTGGACCTGTAAGTCCATTTCTTTCTCCAGGTGGGGGAAGTTTTCTGCCATTATTTCTTGAAATAGGTTTTCAATATCTTGCTGTCTCTCATCTTCTGGGACTCCAATGACTCTGATATTAGTCCGCTTAAAGCTGTCCCAGAGGCTCCTTACACTATCTTCACACTTTTGGATTCTTTTTTCATTATGCTTTTCCAATTGGGTGTTTTTTGTCGAATCTTTGGTTTGATTCTTGCACTCCTCTGGTCTGCTATTGGGTATAATATTCTTTATTTCAGTCCGTGTATGCTTACTTTCTAATTTCTTTATCGTAGCATCGAGGGTCTCATTAGTTTTCGTGAGGCTCTGCACGAATTTATGGCAAGCCCTCAAAATTGCGATTCTTAGCTCCATATCCTCCATTTCTGTCATGTTTTTTTGTCTCCGCATCTTTTATGCTTTCTTGGTGCACCCCCTTGTGGTCTCTGTGCGCAGTCTTGTTCTAGCGAAGCCTTAATTGTTGTAGTTAACACTAGAGGGATTTGACCACCAGGCCGACTCCACCTTCAGCTGTTTACTGCCCTCAAGCCAATCCTAGACTGCTGTACTCACCTGACAAACAACAGTGCCCACGCCTTCCACAATGACAGATCCAGTCCAGACCGCCTTCTCAGCCACAACCTCTATTTCCAACCGCCTGCTCCATGGAACCCTCGCCAGAAACCTGATGGCTGTCACTGACTCCTCCCTACCAGTCAGTACATACCACCATCTGTGTTTCTTAACGTATCTTGATGCTGTCACCCTTCTCTGTTCTACTGTCACTGCCTTTCTTTAAAGTCTCACATCTGGACTTCTGCAAAAGTATCCTGGCCTCCAAAATGTATCTCCACACCTCTGCCTTAGAACACATCGTCTACCACAGACCTACTGAATCCGAATCTCAGAGGGTGGGATCCAGGAAGATGTTCTTGTAATGTTTATCTGTTACGGTAATTAACCTGTTTGGTAGCCACGCATCTACGGAATAAAGTCAAACCCCTTACACTCCACTCAAGACCCTGCATGTGTTCCGACCTCCACCCACTCTGCACTTGCTCAGGCACTGCCAGGCCCAGACCAAGCCCGTGTGTTCTCCATGTGTGCCGTGGGCTTACACGTCCCTCCATGGCCTGGGACGTGCAGCAAGTCCCTCATCTTCCTTGTTTTTATGGAAAATCCCTTCAAGAGTCAACTTAAGAAACAACCTTTTTGGAACATTTTCCCAACTTTCTTTTGATTGTAGCTCAGTCTAAAGTTTAAGGCACATCATTAGCATAACTAAAGCTAGCTAGAAGATACATTATCAAAGAAAAGGCCTTCTGGGGGGTCCGAACAAGAACTATGTGCTAAATTATTAAATTTAAACTTTAGGGTACCAAGTTACAACCAAAGCAGCAAAGAAACTACTGTAGACATTATCTCTATTTCAGATCTTAAAAAATTTAAATCTCATCCAATCCCTCAACCCAAAATAACTTAGCTAAGATTAGCCAATCAGAAGAAAAAGTACATACTTGAATAAAGGCACTTATAATGCTGTCAACTGAAGGAGGTCTTTGGAGTTTGCCTGCAATTTTGTTCTGTAAAGCAGGAACCACAGGGGAAGGCTGTTTCAAGCGCTAGAAAAAGAATGGGGCAATAAGAACACATATATACCACCTTAATCAAAGAAATTTTTAAAAAATAAACAAATATGTATGTATACATACCCACATCAATAAATGTAAGTGTATAAACACACATAGATACATGTGTGTGTGCACATACATACACCCTTAATACTTGACCATCTAAGTTAAGAATGTTACTACTTTTATTTAATAAATTACTTTTATCAAAAAGTCAGGAAAAAAATACAACTAAAAGACAAAACGAACAATCATCCAGAACCACAGGAAGGCTGACTGAGTGGAAATTCTACAACTAGAAGGAAAAAGAAAAGCACACTGAGACTCAGAGGTGAGCTGTGGAAGTAAAGTGCAGAGGAACGGAGGCGCATGCGGAAAGGGCTGGCAACTGAGGACGCGGTTGTCTTTTTCAATCAGGAGGGAGTCTCAAGCTCCCGGCTGCTCTGAACTCCAGTTCCGGGCAAGTCTCTGGGGACCCAGACTCATACAGGGAGAAACTGGACTGTCTGGCATTGGTCGGAACTCGAAGGCGGCTTTCTCTCAGAGGTACTTGCAGCGATTACCAGGACACTGAGAAGCAGGGCCTCTTAGGGTAGGACTGAGGAGTAGCCATAGCTGCTTGCTCCACCCTGTTGATCCCCAGAGAACCCGCCCCACCCAAGCTGTGTGCAGAGGATTTTGCATATGAAAGGCCTGGCTCTATGCAATCTGAAAATTACCTAACTGCAGCTGGGTCAGAGAAACCCAGAACGTCCAAAAGAAGGCCCAAGGCCCCACAGCAGCTTGCATTGCTTCACAGCTGGGCTCCTGCTGGGTAGCCTCAGGCAGAGGCTAAATTAGCACCTCCTTAGAGATCCAAGAGCCAGTGTGCCCTGTGGTCAGAGTAGGACTATCCAATTGCAACTCCTCAGATCCATAAGGGACACACTCAGGGGGCAGACTCAGTGAGCACAAAAGCCCCCACTGAAGCAAGTCTTGCCCCAGAAGGGTGTCTCCAGCACAGAAGTTCTCCCACTGCAGACACAGCTGATTCTCACAGCCAATTGGCCTGGAGGTCAATTCCTCCCAGTGATAGCTACAACAATCAAGGCTTATCTACAACAAGACTGTGCACAAAGCCCACAAAGGGGTGCACCAAGAGAGTCCACCTCAGGTAACTGGGGAGGCTGAGCCACTGGGCCCTATAGGACACCTAGCACAGAAAGCCACTCTATCAACACAGGGAAGCATAAAAAATGCGGAGACAAAGAAACAGGTCACAAATGACAGAAATGGAGGAAAGCAAACTACTGGATATAGAGTTCAAAACCACACTTTTAAAGTTTTTCAAGAATTCTCTAGAAACCGCCGATAAATTGAGACCCTCAAGAAATCTAGTGAGACCCTCGAGGTTATGAAAAAGGACCAACTAGAAATTATGCATACACTGACTGAAATAAAGAATATTATACAGACTCCCAACAGCAGACCAGAGGATCGCAAGAATCAAGTCAAAATTTGAAATATGAAGAAGCAAAAAAACATCCAACCGGAAAAACAAAAAGAAAAAAGAATCCAAAAATATGAAGATAGTGTAAGGAGCCTCTGGGACAGCTTCAAGCATACCAACATCCGAATTATGGGGGTGCCAGAAGGAGAGAGAGAGCAAGATATTGAAAACCTATTTGAAGAAATAATGACGGAAAACTTCCCCTACCTGGTGAAAGAAATAGACTTACAAGTCCAGGAAGCACAGAGAACCCCAAACAAAAGGAATCCAAAGAGGACCATACCAAGACACATCATAATTAAAATGCCAAGAGCAAAAGACAAAGAGAGAATCTTAAAAGCAGCAAGAGAAAAACAGTCAGTTACCTACAAGGGAGTACCCACACGACTGTTAGCTGATTTCTCAACAGAAACTATGCAGGCCAGAAGGGAGTGGCAAGAAATATTCAAAGTGATGAATAGCAAGAACCTACAACCAAGATTAGTTTATCCAGCAAAGCTATCATTCAGAATTGAAGGTCAGACAAAGAGCTTCACAGATAAGCAAAAGCTAAAGGAGTTCATCACCACCAAACCAGTATTATATGAAATGCTGAAAGGTATCCTTTAAGAAGAGGAAGAAGAAGAAAAAGGTAAAGATACAAATTATGAACAACAAATACACATCTATCAACAAGTGAATCTAAAAATCAAGTGAATAAATAATCTGATGAACAGAATAAACTGGTGAATGTAATAGAATCAGGGGCAGAGAAAGGGAGTGGACTGACAATTCTCAGGGAAAAAGGGGTGTGGGGGGTGCGGGAAGAGACTGGACAAAAATCACACACCTATGAATGAGAACAGTGGGGTGGAAGAGTAACCGCAGAGGGTGGGGTGGGAACCGGGTGGAGGGGAGCTATAGGGGAAAAAAGAGGAACAACTGTAATAATCTGAACAATAAAGATTTAATTTTTAAAAATAATAAAATAAAAAAAGTCAGAAAAACAATGTATCAGTTATGATGATAAATATCCTTATTTTAAAAATATGACTCCCTCATCATGGAGGAGGAAGTTTCCAGATCATATTAGGATTCTATGTCTTCACATGAAAATAAAACAGGATTTCAGTTTACGGTGTAATAAAGCTAACAGTTCCCACTTCACATTAAAATCAAAATGCTGAAAACATAAACTCCCAACAAAATGAAATGCAATTGTAATTTGGGTAAAAACACCTCTCCAGATCAGAGCATGTATATATATAAAGGAAGGAAAGGAAAGAAAAGGAAAAGGAAAAGGAAAAGGAAAAGGGAAAAGGAAAAGGAAAGGAGGAAAGGAAAGGAAAAGGAAAGGAGGAAAGGAAAGGAAAGGAAAGGAAAGAAAGGAAGAGAGAAAGAAAGAAAGAGAGAAAGAAAGAGAAAGAGAAAGAAAGAGAGAAAGAGAGAAAGAAAGGAAGGAAGAAGAGAGAGAGAAAGAGAGAGAGAAAGAGGGAGAGAGAGAAAGAAAGAGAGAAAGAGAGAAAGAGAGAGAGAAAGAGAGAGAGAAAGGAAGGAAGGAAGGAAGGAAGGAAGGAAGGAAGGAAGGAAGGAAGAAAGAAAGAGAGAAAGAGCGAGAGAGAGAAAGAGAGAGAAAGAAAGAAAGAAAGAAAGAGAGAGAGAGAGAGAGAGAGAGAGAGAGAGAAAGAAAGAAAGAAAGAAAGAAAGAAAGAAAGAAAGAAAGAGAGAGAGGGAGGGAGGGAGGGAGGGAGGGAGGGAGGAAGAAGGGAGAAAGAAAGAAAGAAAGAAAGAAAGAAAGAAAGAAAGAAAGAAAGAAAGAAAGGAAGGAAGAAAGGAAGGAAGAAAAATAGAGAAAGGGAGAAAGGGAGAAAGAAAAATAGAGAAAGAGAGAAAGGGAGAAAGAAAGAGGATGTTAAATTGTTCACTTTGCACAGCAGAAAATCAAATACTACATTCATTGGTGACTTTGATAAAACTTCCAGGTGACCAAAAGCAGAATCATAAGTACAATATAATCTGTAGAGAATGAAGTAAACAAAACATAGTCCACATAATAAGGAAACAAGTAACTACCAAGGAAGCAAAACATAAAGTTAGGAATTCCATTAATATGATTAAATATACTGATTATGATAAACATAAATAGATTTAGACATCCTATCTAAAAGATTTAACTCTCAGATTAGGGTGTTTGTTTTTGTTTGTTTATTTGTTTGTTTTTAAATATATTTTATTGATTTTACAGAGAGGAAGGGAGAGAGATAGAGAGTGAGAAACACCGATGAGAGAGGAACATCGATCAGCCGCCTCCTGCACATCCCCTACTGGGGATGTGCCCGAAACCCAGGTACATGCCCTTGACCGGAATCGAACCCGGGACCTTTCAGTCCGCAGGCTGACGCTCTATCCACTGAGCCAAACCGGTTTCGGCTCAGATTAGGGTTTAAAAAAATTTAGGGTTTAAATAAATATACAAGCTAAAAAAAATGGTGACAAAAACTAAAAGAGTAGACAGCCTGGCTGGTGTGGCTCAGTGTTTGAGCCTGGACATATGAACCAGGAGGTCACAGTTCGAGTCCCAGTCAAGGCACATGTCCCGGTTGTGGGTTCGAGCCCCACTGTGGGACATGCCAGAAGCAACCGATCCATGATTCTACCTCTCCCCTCCTCTCTGAAATCAATAAAAATATATATATATTTTTAAAGTGTGGTCTACAAGCCAACTGCATCTGAACTCCTAAGGATGCTTATAAAATGCAGATTCCTGGGCTAGCCTCAGACTCAGTAAATCAGATACTTTATAGATGAGACCTAAGAATATACATTTTTACAAGTCCCCCCATGATATCTATGCATAAAGAATTTTAAATACAGCTTTGAAATATAGCACAGGTATACTAGTAAACTAGATCCTCTAAGAGGCAAGTGGCTTTCTAGGAAGAAAAGGTTTTCTAATACCTTTGATTCATGTATCTAACTGTCAACTACAACCCTCCTCTACCTTAGAATACCGACTTCAAACCAGTCTGTGGTGAGCCTCCAGGTTTTCTCCTTTATTTTCCAATCCATTGTGGACAAATGTGCAAACAGAGTCAGAACACATTACTAGATAAATGAAATTTTTAAAATGACATGACACAATTTAAGCCCAACTCTGTATTAGTAGATTCAACAGACATTAAATTACTTTGACAAATTGATACATAAGTTTCCAAACATTTATTTGCAATTTCTGTACTTGTCATGAACGGTTTGGAGGGTGCTGGTCCACAGACAATAGAAACAAGACTACGGCCCTGACTGGTTTGGCTCAGGGGATAGAGCGTCGGCCTGAGGACTGAGGGGTCCCAGGTTCGATTCCGGTCAAGGGCATGTACCTTGGTTGCGGGCACATCCTCAGTGGGGGGTGTGCAGGAGGCAGCTGATCAATGTCTCTCTCTCATCGATGTTTCTAGCTCTCTATCCCTCTCCCTTCCTCTCTGTAAAAAATCAATAAAAATATTTAAAAAATAAATAAATAAAAGAAACAAGACTACGAGCTAAGTAAACCTATTACACTCACTGGGGGAAAACAACAACAAAGCTCAATGACATCACCCGGTCCCAAGAGTTCAGTTTGGGCACCCAGAGGCCACTGAACAATAGAGGGGGGGCAGATGCCCCTCCTCCACTCTCCCCTTTATGATGATAATTCTACAACACTCACACTCAAGGTGGGGTAACCTGCAGGCTTGACATTTTTGTCTGAAGCTTACCTTTGTTTCTTTCCCAATTATATTTTCTCTTTCATAGTAGTGCTGAAGTTGTTGGTTATGTTTTTCTTCTTCTTCTTTCTTCTTTTTTTCTGCTTCTTTTCGTCTTTTTTCAGCTAACCGAATAAGCTCTTCATTTTTTAGTCTTTGCTTTAAAATAAAGAGAAAAATATATACACTCAATACATACATTCTTATAGTCCATTAAAAAATGTGCTGCCTTATTTGTCTGAAATAGAGATATAAAATTGAAGATATAAATGAAATAGTGTTCTTTATTTTTTTTAATTAAATCTTTATTATTCAGATTATTACAGTTGTTCCTCTTTTTTCCCCATAGTGAAATAGTGTTCTTTAACATCAAGACATTGTTTGCTTAACACATTGCGTACTGCATAGAAATCTCTAAGACATACGCCAGGGACCACACGTTTTTGGGCAAACTGCACGTTATTTAAATCATCATAATGCACTTTAGGTGTTGTTTTTCAATAATTATAACATTTTTATTTACAAAAACAATTAAACAATTAAAGTTCCTAGTACTTTTTTAACGTATGGTACTGCGTAAAACATTTTCCTCTATGAAGAGGGACCAAACAAAATTTTCATAAGTATCTAGATTCGCTCCTTTTTCCATGGGCGTGAAAAAACGAGAACACTCGTGAGTGGTCCTTAACAGATAGCGCGAGAAACACGAGAAAACTCCTAAGCGGTACGAAATGTGTTAATAATAAAGTATTAGGCATCTATATATATAAAAGCCAAGCCACCGGAACAACTGGAACAACCAATCACTATGACACACATTGCCCCCGATTGGCCCCCGCAACTGCCATGGCCCCTCCCCGCAGCCGCCCCCGCCCCCAATCGGCCTCCTCACCCCGATTGGGGGTGGGCAGGCCAGCCAACCTCCTACACCCCCTGCCCCAGCCCCAATTGGCCCCCCCCCTTACCCTCCCCACCACTGGCCTGGCCCGATCAGCCCCCATTGGTGCAGGCAGACTGAACCCCCCATCAGTGCATGAATTCGTGCACCAGGCCTCTAGTCTTATAACCTCCTTAGTCAGCCTAAACTATTTTTTGGCTTAAAATGTCATCATTTATCTCTTTCCTTAACCTAGTCTTTCAACTTTAATAGAATAATATCCAATGAATGGATATTGATCTGGTATTTTCTAAATGTACCCCAGGACTGGTCTCCTCTGTAAGTAATATATATCTTCTCAAGTCAGAATAAAAATTCCACTTCAGACTAACAGAAAACTGGAGTAGGAAAAAAATGCACCTCCTCCTCTTTCTCCCGCTTCTTCTCCTGTTCCTCTTCATACTCTTGCTGGATCCGTGCCCTCTGTTCTGCGAGCCGTCTTTCTTCTTTTTCTTCTTCAATCCTCAGTCTCTCACGCTCAGCTTCCTCTCTTTGTTTCTTCTCCGCAATCTAAAGAATTAAGCCTAGTTATTTCTTTGTAAACTACTACAAAGTTGGAATACCACTTGTTTTTTCCTAGTAGCCTATGAATTCAACATTTGTATCTTCTTTCTGCAAGTTAAAATAACTTCCTAAATTTTTCATCTCTTGCATTTTATTAGGAAGGCTACATAATGTAATGTTAAGAGCTATGAGTAACATTCCAGCTCCACCAAATACTTATAAACTGTGAGACCTTAAGAAACTTTCTTATTCAGTTTTCTCCTCTTGTAAAAAGATATTAATGTCTACATCTCAAAGGAGTGCTCAAAGAATGGATGTAAAGAAAATGTAATGTGAAAAATGTCAAAGTGCCTTCTCTATAGAAGGTACTAAGTAATTCATGTTTATGTTATTCTGTAGCAACTGATACGAGATGTCTCAGCTCCCTGGCTTGATTAGGATCCTGAAACAGCAAATCAGTGTTTCAGCATCCAACCATTCCTTATGCAAGTACCCCTCCCTCAGAACATCCTTCCTTCTGTCTTATCTACTGGTTAGTTCTAAGGTGAGGAGGACTTCAGCCACCAGGACTCGGTGCAACTAGTACAATTTCATCTTGAAGGTCCCGGTGGCGTGCAGTGCTAAATATCACTCTGGGGGGACATTCTAAGGCAGAGTCCAAGTCCTGGCAGAAGGGACCGTCAGAGAGTCTGCATCCTCCAAGGGTGAAGTAGGGAAGGAAGCGTGCATACTGGGTACTCAATAGGTTTCAATTACTCTTAAGTAGACATTGATTACAGCCATTTGTATTATTTCACTGCTCCTATCTGCACTGCCTCTAGCTTCAACATTGTTATACCTAGCGCTGTCGATCTTCCGAGCTGTAAGAACTTTAATCTTCATGCATATCCCATGATTGCACATACTAGGGTTTTTTCCAACTCTTCTTTCTCAAAAAACCATTAAATATGCACAATCCTAACATTTAGTACTAAGCAGTGTGCTCGTAATCATTTCTCCAAGTATCATATACCTAGAGAAAACATCATTTATTATCTATATGGCAAAACATCACATCTAACACTCAGTTCCCCACTTCTTCCCACTCTGTGAAAAAAAAATCACAATCAGGGTCCCTTCTCCATTAAGGGTCACAATCATAAATGAGTCACACACCTGATGAGTCCATAGAAATGTCGTTCCAACAAAAATGCTACACGGTCCTTACCAGAAACAGGACAGCTAGCTTCTAAGTGAGTGGTTTTCAAACTGTGTAATACAAAAATGCTTCAAAGGTTCTACAAATAGTTTATTAAATGTTTTACTTTTAAAGTTCTAATTAAAAATGGTACCTAAACACTCACATGTGTTGTTTACCAAATTCTAGCCACATGAAGACTTCTGCTGCATAACTTAAATTTTTGGTGCAGATAAGGAGCCAAGGCCATCTTTGTGCACAGATCTGAACATTTAACAGCATCTCTTAACACTTAAGTTTGGAGTTATATCTGTCTGACACTATACTACTGTTGATAGTAATAATAAATATCATTTAGCTAGTTCTGGGTTAGACTTTGAGGGTGAAAAATGGGGACGGTTAAGAGACTGGTAAAGAAAATATGTAAACCACCATTTGACACTGAGGGTTTACAAGTGGGAGAACTGAAAGCTGGACTTACTCTGAAACTAACATAGTCAAAGCACCCCCATTATTAGATTTTCCCAGAGGGAAAAATTTCCTAGGTCTGTACATTCTGTACCTACAGATGTGATGCTGAAATGAGGCTTGGGTTCCAGCAGTGGCTCTACCACCATAGATGAGCCTCTCTGCCAGTATTTTAATTGCATATCATAAAATAAAATACCTTTCTCAGAGAGTTTTGAGGTTTAATGAGATACTATATGTAAAAGTACCCTATAAACAATAACAGCTATATACATTTTGCAATATTTTGTTTTTCCTGAATTCTACCCTCGACCGTGCAACACTTGCTAAGTACAACAGAAGCTACTTGAATTCTGACTTGCTGTCATTATAGGCAACATACACAGGATATTTCAAGTTCAACCAGTAACTCTGTATCCCTCAAAATGCTGCTGCCTGACTTGAGTGGCCAATGTCCTTAGGGCCTCTGATTCCACTTCTGATATTCAATAACTATTCATTTTGTCATTCATGAGAAAGGCCTTTCCATCATTTCCACCGTCACCACTCTAGTAAAATACCCCTGCTTCCAATGTTTTAAACCTCCCAATAATATACCCTCAACACTGATGCCAGAGCATCCTTAAGGCTGCATCTATTATGTCATTCCCTTAGGTAAGAGGCCACAAAATTAGAATTAGAAAGGTAACATCTTTGAGTAGGATCTCTTTTAGAGGAAGTTAAGAGCCTGGGATTAGATTGGATAGCCTTAAGTGTCAGGCTAAGGAATTTGGAAATTCCTGTAGAAAAGAAAAGCTACTACCAGGACTTGAGTAAAAAAAGAGTAACATGTGAAGCCCTATGAAAGGAAGATTAAACAGATCCCAGAATTAATCTGACACTAGAATTTCAGTGTGGGTGGAGAAGGGGTGACGGGAGGGGAGAAGAAACTGTGAGTCCCTCATGGGCAGGTCTCTCATTCATCTCAGGTGCTCTCTATAGTATTCAGCACAAGGGTGGGCACAGTAGGGGAGAAGTCTGTTTGCTTAATAAACACTGGATGCATAAGTGCCTTCCTTTGGGCATTTCTAATATTTTAAATGCTATCTGTTTACATACATAAATACAGCAAATAAATGCAATTATGATTACATCATATTTTAATTTATTTACAATCTATACTACTGAGTCAAGAATATCAAATCTTTTGGGGGGAAAAATTATTGACATTCTACTAATACATAAGCATCTAGAAAGAGTAATTCTATACCTAAAAGGTGAATATTTTATTACCTTAAGTTTTAGAAATTTCAGCACTCTTTAACAATTAGTGATTTAATAAAGTTTAGAAAAGATTAAGTCAACTGGTACACCCGTCTCCTTATTCTTTTTTTCAAATCAAGTGATATAATTTTAGTACTATCTATATCTGATATATATTAGAAATTGTAGAAAACTGCATGGCACCTTAAAATTTATTCAGCATGTGGATAAAATCTTTGCAAGTTCAGTTCATTAAAACCTTTATGAAACTTGAAACTATGATCAAATAAACATTTCACCTGATACCGAAGAAAATTCTTGTATGATTCTTGCTGTCTAATCTGAAGTTCAGTTAGGGGCTCACCAAATACATTTCCCCGAGCAAAAGGAGAGCTCTGTGTTTGTATATGACCTTGAAAGAGAAATTTGCCAAAACATACCATTAGGCAATGCTTAGAAAAAGTAAACAGTCAGGAATGAAGAGTTAGCTATTAAATTCATATTTTAATAAAATGTGCTAAATATGGAAATCCAGAGATTACAGTCAAAAAGGAATGCTGAGATTAGAATCTGAAGACCAAGTGAAAAGTAATGCGACAAAGAAAAATGAAACTAAAATAAAATTAATAGTTGAAAAATCATAATATAGTTGTACCTTAAAGACACCAAGAAAACATAAAAGGTACTCCGTAATAGCTAATCAACTCTAATTGCAGCAAAGGCTTTAAAGTAAAATTTATGGAGAGAAAAAAATACATAAAGTTCTCATGTATGTAAATATCCTTTTAAGAAACTGCTTAATTATATATTAAATGTATTATGTACACATATGTAAAAAATATCTAAGTTGTTTAAAAAAAATCAGTAATTCCAAGTCTTCTATCTATGATTAAAACAATAAACAAGAAAGTAAGATCTAAAATCTTTTTAAAATTAAAATGACTCTTTTAATCATTACAATTTTTATTTAAAAATTCTATCTAATTAATGGGACATAAACATGAATAATAAAAATGTTATCTATTACCTATAAGTAGTATTACACATTCTGGGAAAGGAAAATATTTCATAAAAGCAAGTTGAAAAATAATTAATACCTCAGGAGTCTCTACAAATGCAGAAAGAAAAAATTGTATTTAAATTTAAGCTTCATATAACTTTTTGTGTACTGACTCGTTCTTTGTACCATCAATCTAAAACATTTACTTTCTCTCACTCATATAGTTTGTGTAGGCCGACTATTTGAGAGTTGAGCTGCTATTTAGAACTCTTTGCTCTGTATTTCAATTTATTAATACTTATTTGAATAGATCAGCAGACAGCAAAATCAATACTTATGCTATGGTATAAAAGCTGGTAGCAAAACAAAATTGAATGGTATTTTTTGCTTCAATGATCACTCAAACTCTAAGCCTTTGGGGCAATTAGAGAAGAAATATCAAAGACAAGGACAAATTCTTCTAAACATTTATAATAAATTATAAAAATAAAATCACAGGGAAACACTGTTGTACACCAAGTAAATGGAAATATATCTAGGGATCATGGTAAGCCACAAAATAAATTTAAGCCAAATTAGTATGGACTTCATAAATATGGTTCTTCACCCAAGAACCATAAAGTAAAGGGGGGAAAATGAACATTAGGAAGACCTCAAAACAGACAAAACATTAGAATATAATGAACCTTAAGCACACATTATAACATTCAATTTTCTTTCTTTTTAAAAAAAATATATTTTATTGATTTTTTACAGAGAGGAAGGGAGAGGGATGGAGAGTTAGAAACACTGATGAGAGAGAAACACCAATCAGCTACCTCCTGCACACCCCCTACCTACCGGGGATGTGCCCGCAACCACGGTACATGCCCTTGACTGGAATTGAACCTGGGACCCTTCAGTCCACAGGCCGACGCTCTATCCCCTGAGCCAAACCGGTCAGGGCTATACATTCAATTTTCAGTTGTATTTAAGTTCCCTAAGGCCTTTAAATATTAATGCCACATATGTGTATGTGCACACATGTATAAGTACACAAACATTTACACATATGTTATACATACACAGACACTCATACACATATATTATGGAATAGCAACAAATTAGGTGACTTTGGATAAATCTTACATTCAGAAAGTCTATTAGGGAAATGAAAATTAATTGAGAAAATTTCAACTCACAAAAAATGGGGGAAACCCTGTTGGTGTGCAGAAAGGCTATGGACAACAAATTCTGCTGAGCATATTCAATCATCATGCTTGTGTTGTTTCCTGAGAAGGGGTCATGGAAACTTTATTTTTCCAGGATTTGCTGGTAAGCGGAGCTAAGTGATTGTTAGTTACTACGACAGAAAGTGCGAGGCTGAAACAGAACTACAAACAATGCGGAAGAACTACAAACTGGATGCGGAAGAAACGGGCAGAGAATGGGGTCTGTAGCACAGAGATCTCAATATAGACTATGAGAAGAAAAGGCAAATGAAGAGAAAAATAATGATAATAGAAAGAAGCCAAAATTCTCTTAGCAGCAATAATATGAATAGGTATTTTGATGCTCCTACTGCACACTGAATTATTACAGACCCAGAGTGAGAATCAAATCAATAATTTAATCAAAATCAAAAGTTTCAATTTTAGTGCTCCCAAAATCAAAAGTGGATCTACCAGGCAAAATCTACTGTGGGTCAAAGTAAGAAAGCATTTCTGGTAATTAGGGATCAAATAGCGGTGCCCACGGAAACAACGAACACTCCACCTCCTGAGCGTGAAGAAAGGCTGCACAGAGTAGCGCTACCCTGGACTGAAAGATGCAAGGCCAGTGATTCTAATCACAGTTTGGTCAGTAAGTCATAAGGGTTAAAAATAAAATAAAAAATTTTAGTCCAAGTTATTTTAAAAGGATTTCCTAATGTCAAGTTCTTTCCTAGTCTAACATCAAAACTTTTGTGAAAGTAGAAGAGCAGAATTTGTAGCAAATAATTGGTTACTTTTATAGGCATCAACTTTCTTTGAGAAAAATATGATGCCAACTTTTCCTGGCAAGTCATAAAGAAAGATGATGAGTAATTTTCAATTTCTAGAACTTCTAATTGATGGATGTTGCTTAACAGCAAACCAAAGATATTTTCTTAAAAAAGGGGAGATGTGACTCGATATAAAATTAAACTTTTAATTATTCATTTCTTTGTACACTGTGGTTTTACAAGGGAGAACAAACAATTATTATAAAACAAGCAAAAAATTAATTTTATTGTACAATTTGTCATACCACATTTGATACCTCTCACCAATTCAAATAGTTATGGGTATAAAAAATAAACTATGTGTAAAAAGACTAGTTGATTTTGAGCAATGTCCTTCTACTAGCAAAATAAAAATGTTAGCAGCAGCTAAAACATGCATAAGCAAATTACAAAGCTGAGAACAGTATTAATTAAGAAGCAAACTATGTTTCCTTATTCACTTTTTTCAAAATACCTATGAAGAAAAGGTATTATAAAAAGCACAAATAACATGTTATGCTTCCTGACTCAGAGTAACCAAATTCTCAATATAGTAAGACTTCATCAGAGAACAGAAATGTTACTGAACAATTTTAGAAATGTAAAAGAAAAGACAGAATGTGATTAAACACCTGAGTTTTTATCTGCAGAATCTTCTAGGCTCTCAGCATTTGAAGTGGCTAAATTTTGGTCTAGAGATACAACAGCCCTTTTATCTTCATATGGTCTTGCATCTGGATTATGGTAGGCATCTATATTTTGTCTGTGCATCTTATTCAAATCAGCTGAGAGGGGAAAAATAAGCCATTTATTTCAATAAATACATTTTTATAATTAGTATGCTTAATACATTTTCTCAAAGCAGGGAATGTGAAACAACAACAACAACAGGACAGAGCTGGAATAATTCAATGATACCTTGGTGCCCTGAAAACTTAAAAAATAATGTTACAAAACAAACTCAAAATCTTTGACAACCCATAAAAACCATATTTATCTCTTGTTACTTCAGAACCTGGATTCTCTTTAATACAGAAAATACAGCAACAATTCGAATAAGTCATCGTGAATTTTACCCAAGATCATTAGCATTCCTAATGGAAAAATATAATCCGTGCAGTTTTAAAACATATCCACAAATCGTTTGACAATTCTCCCTTCAAGATGGAGCTCAATTCCCTCCCCTCAAGTGTGGGCCATTGTTCGTAACTCACTCTTATAAACAGGATATTGCAGAATGAAGGTATATGACTTCTGAGGCTCCTTCATAAAAAGACATAATGGTTTCCACGTTGTTTGATCTACTGCCTCACTCACTCTGAAGAACGCCAGCTATTATATCACCAGGACACTGAAGGAGCCATAGGGAGAGGCCCATGCGACCTGAAACTGAGGCCTCCGGAGCCATGTGAGGAGCCAGATTGGAAACAGACTTTCCAGACCAGTCAAGCCTTCAGACGACTACAGCCCCACCTTCTGATATCTTGGACTGCAACTTGTGAGGAACCCTGAGACGGAACCATCCAGCTAACCCACTCACAAATTACTGATCCACAGAACTACAAGATAATAAATGTTTGTTACTTTAAAACGCTACATGTTGGGGTGATTTGTTACACAGGAACAGGTAGCATGGCAAAAATCTGACAATGTAGGACTTGTTCAAACAACCAGAAAACAGATCTGAATGACTGAAGAACTCAAAAGCTTTAACAAATAAAAAGTAGTTCTCCACACACAATTTGAACAGTACTGCAGCAATGAAAGCAAACTGAAAACTGGATGTAAAAAGTATTTAGCAGGAGGCCTGTTATGTTCAAGGACGTGTTTTGAACATGAATCTCAATTAGAATACCATACAGAACATGGTAAATAACATGTGAATGTTATTACCAAAGAGAAGGAGAGTTCGGAATCAGGAAAGTTCAGATCCTGTTCAACATTTAGGACAGGATGGACTGAGAGTTCCTTAAGTAAAGGTGGGTGGGAAAGTCTAATAGAGAAAGAACAGTGTGAGAAACAGTTCCAAGGCGGTAAACATAAAGTATTCCAACAACATTAAAGTAGTCCAACTTGACTAGAGCACCAAACAAATGTAAAAGAGCAATGACAATAGGAAAATACAGGCTGATGCCTATTCTGAAGTACTCTGAAACACAAACTGACGATTCTCAATTCTGTTCTGCAGAAGCACATGTGAGTAGAGACAGTTTGGGTGGTTATAAAAGTAGTACTAATAATAATGGCAGCTAACATTTAATAATCACTATTTTTATATTCTATATAACTTATATGACCTGGTACTATTACTTTCACCCCAGTATTACAAATGAGAAAACTAAATTAATGTGCCCAAAGATCACAAAGCCAGTAAATAGCACAGCAAGAATACAAACTCAGCCAGTGAGATTCCAGAATCCTCAGTGGTTTTTGAGTATAGAGTAATATGATTGGGTATACTTTTGATACATATAGCTTGGATGTGAAAAACAAAGTAGAATGAAGTAGTTGCGAAGAAATGGCAAAAGCCCAAGCAAGACATTATAAAGTTCAATTATGGTGGTAACATGAATAAAAACAAAGAGAATTCAAAGAACACTGAAGAGGCAGAACTTATAGATTAGTATGGACTGGATATGAGGAGTCAAAAAAGACCCAACTCAGCATTTTTCAGTTTGAATGATCAAAATTATGATGCATTTACAGGAAAAGGCAACAATGAGCTGGATTTACAAAGTGAAGTTTGGTTTTGCATACCAGGTGTACATAATTCACCAAGCCTCAGGTGCAAAGATTCAGAAGACAGGTCGAAAGTGAAGAAGAGAATTTTAGAAGTGGTCAGGGGCAAAGAAAGAGCTATATGAGGATCATTCACGGAGTAGACGTAAAGAGAAACATCGGAGTAAAAGAGATGAGGTGGGAGAAAATGGATGGAGAAAGAACATATCTAACTCAAGAAAAACACAGTATCAGAAGACAGTCCTAGAACAAAGATCATGTTCACAGACCTACAAGCATTTAACCTGTTCATAAAATGCATCTAAATGAATACGTCAACTGAACAGAGGACAGAATCTGGGAGGGTGCACAGGATGTAAAGGAAGGAAGGAAGGAACTGTCAACACAGTTCAAAGAGAAGGAGGACCAATAATGGTTAAAACCATCAATTGGAAATCAGGACCAGTTAATTGTGAAATGTAGCATCAGTAGAGCTATGGGAGCTAGAAGTCATAATATGGAATATGAACCAGTAACAGGCAAGACTGGCAGCAACAAGCACAGACTACTTTTTGAAAGTGCTTTATATAAGGGAAGTATAACAAGGTCAAGAGTTTTGTGTTTAAGAATACAAGTAACCTAAGTATGTTTAGAAGTGGAAGGGAAGAAATGAGTGAAATAACTGAAAATGTAAGGAGGAGGAACTGGGTGAAAGCACAGAGAAAAGCTGATCACCAGAAAATTACCACGTGCCAAGGACTGGTAAAACGAGAATTAGCTAGGTGCTCCTGAAATCGCCATCAAATCCTTAGCTCTATCTGGATATGGAGGAAAATGAAAATAGAAAGATGACGGGAAAATTGAGTTCCCCAAAAAAAGTCACCAAAATGGTATAAATTTAAATGGGAAATCAAATCTCATTGTCATCCAATTCACTAGAACAGCATAAGACCAATTTACATAAATGAGAAGTCACAATCAATAATAATACACGTAGTATTCTATTTTCTATTACAAGATTCAGTATATCAGGCTCACTCCTTCCAGATAATACTCACAGCCATGTCTGTTACCTACTAGTGAGTGCTTAGGGACTGTAACTTCATTTTGACATTCACCCACACAAACCACAAATTAAGAAATAAATAACCTATAAGTAACAAACACTAAGTTAAGTTTCAAAATCAGTAACATGTTATAATTTACTGATGTGATTACACATGATCCTCTCAATCAGAATAATCAATGTATTTATATAAAAATAAAATTAGTTTCAGCAGAGTACAAAATTAGTTCTTAAAGATTTAAAACTATCAGATTTAGCAATCAAAACAAATCTATATTTTTACTGGAAAAAAAATGATTAGTCAATCAATTGTCACTCCTTGTCTATCCTTCTGTGAGATAATGAAAGTTTTGAATTCAGCTAAAAAATGAAAATGAAAAAGCACATCTATCAAGAGTGTAATTTGCTAACAGCAAAGATGTCATTGAAAAGGGGCCTCTATTTCAAATGTAAATCTTATCATTTAACATAAAATTGCTAGCATTACAAGAATAATTCTGCAACAAACAGAATAACAAAAGAAAATGTCACAGATTCACAGTGGAAAACAATTCTACTCCCTGAACAATTTCTTAGACCATGGCTAAAGTATGTGATACCTACAGGTAAATAATATATAAATAGTACTTAAATTTGTCATTCCTTATTTTTTATATGATTTAAACACAGCATCCCTTGCACCCTATTCCAGATCACTTATTTTAAAGATATCTTACTAGTTTGTTTGTTGTTTTTTTAAAAACAACAACAACAACCTTGTAATAAGGGTTTTATTACTTATACTAGGAAATTTTTTTAAATTCTAACTAGGTAAATATTTGCCAACTAACATGAGTAACATGAGCTTTTCTCTGCAACTGAGTTATTATCATCAGAGACAATTTATAATAGAAATAAATGAATAGTACTCTGAAGAAGAAAGGCTTTCCAAGGTGTTGTTATACAGATATTATCAAAATACCTTTTTTGCATTAAGCTGCATAAAAAGAGACCTTGCCTTGCAGGCTATGACTGCCACTACTGTCTGCTCATCAATCTTTTCAAAAGTTAAAAATAATTGTTTCTAATACCATAAAACCAAAACCAATCAAAACTTTTAATTTATATCATCCAATTGTCCGATAGTAAAGCTGTTCTAACTTACAATTCCATAAAAATGAGTGCCTTGAAAAAATGAAATGGCATTAAATGGAATCTCTGCCAATGATATGGGTCACAAATTTTCTCTTAGATAATTTCAATTGATGTAATTGGTACTGCTTTGCTCATGAGGCTGAGACATGTTTATTCTCTTATGAATTATCTCAATATATATATATTTGCCCATTTTCTATTGGTCTTTATATCTTATTATTTAACAGCGTTAAATCAATATATATTGAAAGTATTAATTTTTTGTCTGTCAATACTGAAAGTGGTTTTTTCTTAGATGGTTTTTAATTTTAATTGTGTTTAAGGTAATTATTTTTAATACAGAAGCTTTAAAACCTAAAAAAATAAATAAATGTTTCTTTTAAAAACAACAAATCAATTGAAACAACATACTTATCAGGTTTCCCTCTGTGTCCCTGAGAGGAGCACCACCTCCACCTTTCCCCCAGGGGTTGTAACTTCTCATTTCAGCCTCTAGCTTAGCTTCATAGTCTTCCTTTTCTTCACGTTCTTTCTTCCTTCTCTGTTCTCTTTCCCGAATCTTGACAACATAAGAAATATTCACAGTAAGTGCTTACAAGTACTCTGATACAAAAAGTTAGTTATAAAAACACATCTTTCTTACTAGAGAAAAATTGGAGATTTGTTTCAGTATGCTTCACTATAAAATTTAAAATCACAAGTATAGATAATAACCAATTTTAAAACACTTTGCTGGTTGGAATACACAGCTGATGCTGCCTCACATCATGCCACTAGAGTCCTTTCCAACCACCGATGCCATGTGGGCTAAGCCAACTCCTCCATCCCACCCGCAAAGTCTACCTGAGCCATTCCCCGCCCCTGACCTCACCAGTTCATGGTGTCCAATAGGGCCTCCCTACTTTCTTTTTCATCCACCCTTTCATGGAATCTGGCCAGCCAGAAACTACTCCCTCCACTTCACCAGATCCACTCTACCCTGGCAAACTCCATTCCAGAATTCAAAAAGGTTGAAAGTTCAAAGCTTTTTGGGGAATACAGTCTTATCATCATTAAGCATAATGACAGTCTTGTTCTCTGGAGAGATATGGACAGGCAATCAACAAGTAATCTACATTTTGGAAACTTACTTTTAAAATTATAACCACATGCATGGAAAATGTAAGCAACCACTCCAGTAAGGCCAGTGAAATCAGCACATACATAAAATAAAATTCTAGAGTTTGAAAATCTAGTTTTGTCGATGGTGTTTTTAATATGCTCATTTGAAAACAGAAGATAAATTCAGTTTTTTATTTTGTAGAATCCTAACATACGAAAAATAATGTTGGTAATTCTGTATTTTTTAAGGAGATTGCTCATGTAAAAACTGAACAAAAGGAGCTTTAGAAGAAACCCAAGTGGAACTTTACAGAAAAGTACCTTAGGTTGACATATGCCTACCAAGAGACCCAGGGTCCTCTCAGAGATAAAGGGTATTCCCCCCAAAACCCATACATTTGATACTCTTCAGTAAACTCTGTTCAAACATTACAAACTGCAACAGAACCCTTACGCTTCTCCCTAAAAGTGTCCTACCTCTTTTTTCCCTATCTTAGTTCATTGTCTCATTATCCTCCTAGATTCCAACACTCAGTATCACCTTCACACCCTCTGTTCTTCTCACTCCCTGTACCTAAGTCCTATCACTGAAACCCCCAAATTGTCTCTTGGATGTCCTCCCCTTTTCCCCTGTAGGGTTTAGGGTTTCATTACCTCCTGGATGGATTACCTCAATAATTGACTAAAAGGTTTCTCTGCCACACCTCTTTCACAATCATCCACATCACAACCAGGTCTCTTTCTAAAAGCCAATTCTGCTCTCATAAACTACTCCTTTTACCCCGTGGCTTAAAACATCCTGCCTTTTGCTATCCTTAACAGAAAAAAACTGGAAACCCCGTATAGCTAGTCCTTCACAATTCAGTACAACCTAACACTCCAGCCCTTTCTCCCAAATCCATTCCATTCCCTTAAATATACCAGAAACTTCAAATCTATTCAATGTATAAATGCAGCTCAAGTATCAACAACCTTGCGAGGCCCTCCTAACTGCCCAGGCAATTACCTTTCCTTATCCTATGCTTCCAACAGCACTCCTGGCTATCTACATCTAAACTCACCGTGGTGAATTATAAATAACTGTCATCTTTTTTTCTCCTCTGCCACACTCTGAGTTCCAAGGGGCCATTGTGCTAACACATAAAATGTTCAACATTAAATGAATGAATGAATCAACAGATGAATACCTGCTGCTGCAAAGCTTCTTGGTAAGACTGAAGTGTCTGCTTTGGAGGCTTTGGCTTATCTTCAAAAATTAATCCTGAATTAATTGTACTATCACTTGTGATTTTCAATTCGCTCTGTCCAACTGTGTTCCTACATCAAATACACAATTAATCATTTGAATCTATTTATGACCAAGCAAGAAAATGCAACACTACTTTGAAACAGCATGGTAGTACATTTAAAAATAGGTCAAAGAGAAATCCTTAAGTAAATGACCCCTTCCTAAGCAATTCCCCAGTCTCCGCTTTCACAAGTCATGAAACTTTCAAATTTACTGGACTTATTTCTTGACCTAGGGATAGTTACATGGGGGTGAAAACACTGTGATAACTCATCAAGCAGTATACATATGGCTTGTGCACTTTGCTGGATGCATCATCATCATCATCATCATCATAATACAGTGGAAGTCCCTCAAATTTTATATCTAATAATTTACTTAATATATGCCAATATAAAATAACTTCCTAGACACTTCAAGAATCAAACAATACAATTACAGTAAAAAGTCTGACTGTCCCAAATAAAATAAAAAATTTTAAAAGGCATCAAAAAGGAAAAATTTAAGACATGACACTTTTATAAATCTCAAGCAATATAGTGCTACTGCCTTAAATACAACACATGTTAAAGTACAGGAATGCAGCCACTTTCAAGAAAACTATACATTTTAAAAATCTGAATTATAAAAGGTAAATTAATTTTAGAATGTTTCCATAACCAAAAATATCCCTCATACCATATGCAACCAATCCCTGCACCCACCCCCGTCACAGGCAATCACTAAGAGTGGCCTGCTCTCTGTCTCTATAGGTTTATTCTTTCTGGACATTTCTTATAAGTGGAAACATACAATACACATGGATTCTTTCACTTATAATATGTTTGAGTTATGCTGTAGCACACACATCAGTAGTTCATTCCTTTGTATTGCTGAATAGTATTTCACTGTATGGATATAACACCTTTTGTTTACCATTTACTAGTGAATGAATATCTGAATTGTTTATACTTTTTGGTCATCATGAATAATACTGTTATGAACATTCATACAAGTCTTTGTGTGTATACTTTCATTTCTCTTAAATATGTGCCTAGCAGTGGAATTACAGTGTTGCATATGTTAAACTTTATAAAAAAACAACTATTTCCTGCAACTGCTTTTTACATATTGATTTTGTATTCAACAATTCTGCTACAACTCCTATTAATTCTAATATTTTAACTCCACATCCTTTTGCCAATGACATCAGTTCTCTCTCTTCCTTTCTAATCCTTGTACCTTCATTCCTTTCACACTCTCTCTCTCTTTCTCTCTCTCTCTCTCTTTTAATTTTGCCTTTTTTTAATTCTTGACCTTGCTGCAATTATTGGGCCCCAAAAGAAAGTGGTGATAAGAATAGTAGTCATACTGTCAATCTCAAAAAGAATGTTTTAAGCATATCACCAAAAGTAAAATATATGATGTAGGTTTTTCACGTTTACACTTTCTCAGGTTAAGTAGGTTTCCCTCTAATTTATTCTAAGTTTTTAATCACTTAAGGCGCTAAATTGCATAATGTTGTCTCTGTACTATTGAGATAATCATATAGCTTTCTTCATTATTTTGTTAATATGGTATATTACAGTAATTAATTTTATAATATTGATATATAACACCAATTAGCATTTAGTATATTTCAGACACTGTTACATATTTTAATTCCTTCAATACTCAGAATAACCCTGTGAGTAGATACCATTAATATCCTAATTAACAAATAGGTACAGAAGTTAAGAATTATGCTTCAAGCTTAGTAAAACTAGGATTCAAACCAAGGCACTCGGAAACCAAGATGGTGGCATAGGTAAACACGGGAGTTTGCTGCCTCGAACAACCACTTCAAAAATACAACTAAAAGACGGAACGGACATCATCCAGAACCACAAGAAAGCTGGCTGAGTGGAAGTTCTACAACTAGGAGGAAAGAGAAAAGCATACCGAGGCTCAGAGGAGGCGCAGTGCTGAAGTAAAATACTAAGGTTCGGAGTGCATGCGGAGCGGGCTGGAGGCTGAGGGCGCGGTTGTCGTTTTCAATCAGGAGGGAGTCTCAGGCTCTGAGCTCCAGTTCTGGGTGAGTCTCTAAGGACCCACACTCATACGGGAGAAGCGGGACTGTCTGGCATCGCTCAGAACCCTAGGGCAGCTTTCTCTCTGTGGGGCTTGCAGCGACTACTGGGACACTGAGAAGCAGAGCCTCTGAGGGCAAGACTGAGAGCAGCCATAATTGCTAATCCCGCCCTGTTGATCCCGTGGGACCCGCCCCGCCCAAGCCCTGCAGGGAGGCTTTTGCTGGATAGCCTCAGGCAAAGGCTAGATTAGCACCTCCCTAGAGATCCAGGAGCCAGGAAGCCCAGAGGTCAGAGTGGGACCATCCAGCTTGCAGCTCCGTGGAACCATAAAAGACACACTCAGGGGGCAGACTCAGTGAGCACAAAAGCCCCTTCGAAGCAAGTCTAGCCCCAGAGGGGTGTCTCCAGCACAGAAGTTCTCCCACCGCAGACACAGCTGATTCCCACAGCCAATTGGCCTGGAGGTCAATTCCTCACAGTGATAACTACAACAATCAAGGCTTAACCACAACAAGACTGTGCACAAAGCCCACAAGGGGGTGCACCAAGAGTGTCTACCTCAGGTAATTGGGACACTTAGCACAGAAAGGCACTCTATCGACACAGCGAAGCATAAAAAATGCCGAGACAAAGAAATAGAACACAAACGACAGAATTGGAGGAAAGCAAACTGCTGGATATAGAGTTCAAAACCACACTTTTAAGGTCTTTAAAGAGCTGTCTAGAAGCTGCCGATAAATGTAGTGAGATCTTCAAGAAGACTGGTGAAACCCTCGATGTTGTGATAAAGAACCAACTAGAAATTAAGCATACACTGACTGAAATAAAGAATATTATACAGACTCCCAACAGCAGACCAGAGGATCACAAGAATCAAGTCAAAGATTTGAAATACGAAAAAGCAAAAAACACCCAACCGGAAAAGCAAAATGAAAAAAGAATCCAAAAATACGAAGATAGTGTCAGGAGCCTCTGGGACAGCTTCAAGCGTAGCAACATCCGAATTATAGGGGTGCCAGAAGAAGAGAGAGAGCAAGATATTGAAAACCTATTTGAAGAAATAATGACAGAAAACTTCCCCTACCTGGTGAAAGAAATAGACTTCCAAGTCCAAGAAGCGCATAGGACCCCAAACAAAAGGAACCCAAAGAGGACCACACCAAGACACATCATCATTAAAATGCCAAGAGCAAAAGACAAAGAGAGAATCCTAAAAGCAGCAAGAGAAAGAAAATCAGTTACCTACAAGGGAGTACCCATACGACTGTCAGCTGATTTCTCAACAGAAACTTTGCAGGCCAGAAGGGAGTGGCAAGAAATATTCAAAGTGCTGAATACCAAGAACCTACAACCAAGATTACTTTATCCAGCAAAGCTATCATTCAGAAGTGAAGGCCAGATAAAGAGCTTCACAGATAAGAAAAAGCTAAAGGAGTTCATCACCACCAAACCAGTATTATATGAAATGCTGAAAGGTATCCTTTAAGAAGAGGAAGAAGAAGAAAAAGGTAAAGATACAAATTATGAACAACAAATACACATCTATCAACAAGTGAATCTAAAAATCAAATGAATAAATAATCTGATGAACAGTATGAACTGGTGATTGTAATAGAATCAGGGACATAGAATGGGAATGGACTGACTATTCTTGGGGGGGGGGGGATGTGGGAGGTGAGGGAAGAGATTGGACAATAATCGTGCACTTATGGATTAGGACACTGGGTGGGGAGTGAGGGCGGTGGGTGGGGTGGGAACTGGGTGGAGGGGAGTTATGGTGGGAAAAAAGAGTAACTAATGTAATAATCTGAACAATAAAGATTTAATTAAAAAAAAAAAAAAAAAAAAAACCAAGGCACTCTGCCTGCAAAGTCCATAATCTTTTTTTCTTAATATATATTTAGTGATTTCAGAGAGGAAGGGGGGGGGGGAGAGAGAAAGAGAAACATCAATGATGAGAGAGAATCACTGATCAGCTGCTACAACCCAGGTATGTGCCCTGACCGGGAATAAAATTGTGACCTCTGGGTTCATAGGCCGACACTCAACCACTGAGCCACACCAGCTGGGCAAACTTTTACTCTTTATAAAGGGAATTTTTTTTGAATGTCTGGGTTTTGTTTTTTTTGTTTAAAGTATTACATATCTCCTTCTCCCACCCCCACTGACTACCCTGCCCGCCCCCCCCCACCACTCCCACCCCCAAAGGCAAGCCCCCACCGCCCCAGTGTCTGTGTCCATTGGTTATGCTAATATGCATTCATACAAGTCCTTTGGTTGATCTCTAACCCCCCACTTCCCTGCTTTCTCTCTGAGGTTGGACAGTCTATTCAGTGCTACCTTGTCTCTAGATCTGTTTTTGTTCCTCAGTTTATGTTGATCATTATATCCCACATATGAGTGAGATCATGTGATATTTATCTTTTTCTGGCTTATTTCGCTTAGCATAATGCTCTCCAGGTCCATCCATGCTATTGCAAATGGTAAAAGTTCTTTCTTTTTTATAGCACCGTAGTATTCCATTGTGCAGATGTACCACTGTTTTTTAATCCACTCATCTGCTGATGGGCACTTAGGCTGTTTCCAGATCTTAGCTATTATAAATTATGCTGCTATGAAAATAGGGGTGCATATGTTGTTTCTGATTGGTGTTTCTGATTTCTTGGGATATATTCCTAGAAGTGGGATTACAGGGTGAAATGGGAGTTCCATTTTTAACTTTTTGAGGAAACGCCATACTGTTTTCCACAGTGGCTGCACCAGTCTGCATTCCCACCAGCAGTGAATGAGGGTTCCTTTTTCTCCACAACCTCGCCAGCATTTGTCCTTTGTTGATGATAGCTATTCTGACAGGTGTGAGATGGACCTTGTTGTTGTGTTGATTTGCATCTCTCAGATGATTAGTGACTTTGAGCATGTTTTCATATGTCCCTCAGCCTTCTATATGTCCTTTTTCGAAAAGTGTCTATTTAGGTCCTTTGCCCGTTTTTTGACTGGATTGTTTATCTTCCTTTTGTTAAGTTACATGAGTTCCCTGTAAATTTTGGAGATTAAACCATTATCTGAAATAGCATTGGCAAATATATTCTCCCATGCAGTGGGCTTTCTTGTTGTTTTGTTGACGGTTTCTGGGAATCAAAGCTTATGACTGAAAAATCCACTTTATCTGATATTAATATAGCTAATCAAACTTAATTTTAATTCATATTCTCCTAGTATATCTGTACCCTTTTACTTTCATTTTTCTATATCTATCTATCTATATATATATATATATATATATATATGATGTACCCAGATTTTGTTTTTGAATCCAGTATGACAATATTTCTCTTTGAAATAGATACTTAACCATTTACTAATATCAAATTCAAATTTGCCATTTAATTTTGTCTTATAATGTTAAATAGGCTCCTTAAACTTTTCTATTTCTTTTTGTCCTCCTTTTTTATTTTTTTTCCCCTCTAGTACATTAGTAAAAGTTGTACTTTTGTCCATGTACTTTTAGTGGTTACCCTAACACCCATACTTATCCAAGACTACAGATAATCAAAATCTTTACCATCCTCCCAAATGAAAGATTTTAAGCACATTAACTACTCCATTTAAATTATATGCTATTCCTATTATTCTTAATTTTACTTATTTTTAAACCCAAAATTTTACATAAATAATATTTAATTCCATCCATGCATTTACCATGGTTCTCCCTTCCTATAGCTCTGTGAAACTTAGACCTTCCATCTATGACATCCTTCCATCTGCATTTAGAATTTTATTTATTTAGGGTCTGCTAATGGCAAATTCAGTTGTTTCTCTTGAAATATTTTTATTTCAATCTCATTCATGAAAAATAACTGCTAAATATGAAATTATCTCAACACATTGACAATATCTTTGGTCATCTTTTGAATTCTTTCCTAGTGTTCCTTTAAAATTAATGGATGAATGGATAATGGATGAATGGAAAATGCGTTATATCCATACATCAGGATATTATTTAGCCTTTAAAAAGAAGGAAATTAAGGTAAATACAGTACTCGCATCCTCCCACAACTACATCAAAATTAAAAGTAAACTACAGAACAACCATCATTCAGAACCACCTGAAAACTAGGTGAATACAAATAAGGATATAAAGCAGCCTCATTAAGATTGGTAGGAGGGGCAGAGATGAAGAATGGGATGGTCACACCTCACACGTGGTGAATAAAAATCAAGAGGAATGTCTTGGCCCTGACCAGTTTGGCTCAGTGGATAGAGCATCAGCCTGTGGACTGAAAGGCCCCAGGTTCAATTCCGATCAAGGGCATGTACCTTGGTTGCGGGCACATCCCCAGTGTAGAGGTGGGGGGACAGGAGGCAGCTGATCGATGTTTCTCTCTCATCGATGTTTCTAACTCTCTATCCCTCTCCCTTCCTCTCTGTAAAAAGTCAATAATATATTTTAAAAAAAAAGAGGAATGTCTTGGCTGTAGAGATTCCCCAAAGGAGTGAAGGTCCCCAGCCTCATACTAGGCCCTCAGCCCAGGATTCCACAGCTAGGAAATGAAGTCCCTCTAACTCGTGGCTGTAAAAACCAGCAGGGATTGTGGCAAAGTGAGACAGAGGGCTTCTGGAATCCCAAGCAGTTCCTCTAAAAGGGACCAGGAAAAACTTACTCAGACTCACTAGCTCTGAGTTCCAGTGCTAAGATAACAAAGCCATATTGAGGAAGGGTTAACGTGAAACACAGGCAGATAGGGCAGGGGTCAGTGGAGAACAAAGGCGGGGGCAGAAATGGCAGTTTAAGCAAGCCTAATCACAGAAACCAACCAAGCAGAAATAATAAAATGTTTCTGGACTCAAAGTGGGAGGCATGGGAAAACAAGGGAGGGCCTGCAGCAACAAGGTGTACGAACGCACAGAAACAGAAAGTTCAGGTCCATTGCTAGGCAAGAACAACTGAGGTGACAACAAGGACAGAAACGGGCTTGTGGCAAATACATAGCCCTGGACTAGGGAAGCCCATTACTGCACCCCCCTCCCCATTCGGGGAGTCTGAATCTGCTTTTAATAGATTTTCCACGCTTTTGCTCAAATCTTGTCGGCAGAGCACATTCTTCAAAGGCGTGAGACAGGACCCAGGGAAGAAACCTCAGCTCCCCATTCCGGTTATCAATACGGGGGGGAATTGAATTGCTTGGCATCAGAAAGAGGACTGGAAAGACAGCTTTCTCCCAGACAGAAGTGCTGGCAGAGGCCATTGTTCCTCTGCTGAACTCTCTCAATCCCACCTCCCACCCGCCCTCAAAGCCAGCAGGTATGCACCATATCTTAGTCTCCATCAACCTGGCTAATATTGTTTGACCCACTCTGGTGATTCCCTGAGACTGGCCCCTCCCAATCTGTGGGTTCACCCAAGCCATTTCCAGTGGCTTTTCCATATAAACATCATGCTGCAGACTTTCCTAAAATCCCTCAGTTTCACAAGCCCCAAACAAGCAGCCTCTGCCTCAACATGTCCCGTGCCTCTCACCAAGTGGCCCCGAGCCTGGCTCTGGCGGCAACTGGCCTCGGTGCACAGCGTGGCCTCTACCAGGCACCTTCAAGCCCAGCATAAGTAGTAGCCATCTGCAAATTGCTATATAGCTCATGCTATGTGGCCCCAGAGCAGGGCACAGGGTGGCTGACGTAGGCCTGAACCTTCTGCGAGGCCCCAGAGCCAGAACAACTGGTAGACAGCTTCAGACCATACCAAGGCACCACACAGCCACCTCCAAAAGAGACACATTCAAGGGGTGAACTTGGTTGGCACCAGAGCCATGTTGAAGTGAGTCCAGCTTCATGGGGTTGGCCCCTTCACAGTAGATGTCCACTGTGGTTGTGGCCAGTCCTGGCAGCTCACTGCCCTGGGGGTAAATCTCCTCCTCCCACTGACATGCCAACAGCAATCAAGGCTCAACTACAACAGGAGAATACACACAGCCCACAGGAGGGACACACTTGGAGCATCCAGCGTGGGTGACGAGTGAGGCTGTGCCACTGGGCCCTACAGGACACCAACTACATAAGGTCACTCTACCAAAATCGGCAGCAGCTCTACATAATTCATAGAAACAAATACAGGGAGGCAGCCAAAACGGGAGAAAGAAACATGTCCCAAAGTTTTGAACAAATCTAAAAAAAAAAGAAATAAACAACATAGAAACAAGCAATCTACCAGATACAGAGTTCAAAACACTAGTTATATGGATGCTCAATGAACTTAGGGGAAAAGCAGATCAACTTAGAAGTCCAATAAAGAGATAGGAAACATTAAATGGATATAGGAAATATGAAAAAGAACTCAGAAATGAAGGATACACTAACTAAAATGAAGAATACATTACAGGGAATCAACAGTAGAGTACATGAAGCTGAGAATCAAATCAGCAATTTGGAAGATAGAGAAGCAGAAAACACCCAATTAGAGCAGCAAAAAGAAAAAGGAATTTAAAAAAAAAATGAGGATAGTGTAAGAAGCCTCTGGGACAACTTCAAACATATCAACATTCGCATCATGGGGCTGCCAGAAAGAGAAGGGAAAGAGCAAGAAACTGAACACCTGTTTGAAGAAATAATAATGAAAACTTCCCTAACTTGATGAAAGAAACAGACATACAGGTCCAGAAAGTGCAGAGTCCCAAATAAGATGAACCCAAAGAGACATCATAATTAAAATGCCAAAAGTTCAAGACAGAAAATCTTAAAAGCAGCAAGAGAAAAGCAGTTAGTTACCTACAAGGAAGTGCCCATACAACTGTCAGCTGATTTCTAATAGAAACTTTGTGGGTGAGATGGAATTGCCATGAATTATTCAAAGTGATGAAAAGCAAAGACCTACACACCAACATTACTCTACCAGGCAAAGCTATAATTTAGAATCAAAAGATAGATAAAGAGCTTCCCAGACAAGAAAAAGCTAAAGGAGTTAATCACCACCAAACCAGTATCACAAGAAATGTTAAGCCCTGACAGGTTTGGCTCAGTGGATAGAGCATCGGCCTGTGGACTGAAGGGTCCCAGGTTCAATTCCAGTCAAGGGCATGTACCTTGGTTGCTGGCACATCCCAGCAGGGGATGTGCAGGAGGCAGCTGGTCCATGTTTCTCTCTCATCGATGTTTCTAACTCTCTATCCCTCTCCCTTCCTCTCTGTAAAAAATCAGTAAGAAATATATATAAAAGAAATGTTAGCCGAACCGGTTTGGCTCAGTGGATAGAGCGTCGGCCTGCGGACTCAGGGGTCCCGGGTTCGATTCCGGTCAAGGGCATGTACCTTGGTTGCGGGCACATCCCCAGTGGGGGCGTGCAGGAGGCAGCTGATCGATCTCTCTCGTCGATGTTTCTGACTCTCTGTCCCTCTTCCTTCTTCTCTGTAAAAAATCAATAAAATAGATTTAAAAAAAAAAAAAAAGAAATGTTAAAGGGTTTTATTTCAAAAGAAGAAAAGAAATATGACTAATAAAATAGCAATAAATACATATCTATCGACAATTACTTTAAATACAATGGATTAAATGTTCCAATCAAAAGACATAGTGGTTGAATGGATAACAAAACAAGACTCTTACATATGTTTCTACAAGAGACCCACCTGAAATTGAAAGATACACAAGAACTGAAAGTACTGAAAAAAGGTATTTCATGAAGATGGAAATTTAAAAAAAAATCACTTCTCAGCCTTCTGGCTAAGATCAAGTGTTGAAAAAAAAAAGCTGAGGTAGTAATACTTATTTATCAATAATATGCATGCATGACTTTTATAATGAGAGAAGTGGAGTTATTCTTAATTATAAAATGTGCTTTCTATGAAACACTGATGTACAAGCAATACTTTGAACATACTGATTATACAATAATTAGAAATTAAAGTAAGTTTTATCTGTTCTGAAGGAAAAAAAAGAATAAGTTAAATAGTACAGGTTTTATGGAAGAAAAATTAATCCTGAAATTATTGTTTGGACAATGACTTACCCAATGGGCTGTGCTGGCCAGTTGGCAAAAGGAGCAGTAACATGAACTGCAGGCTGTGCTCCCATCATTCCTGAGCCATCTTAAAAAAACACAAAAACACATTTATTCCAGAGTACCTGTTTAATAACACTTTATCTCTAAAAGAAAAGTCACATACTGAAAATGTTACCTAAGGAAAAAAATCCGTATTTCCTTCTGGGTTAGGAATAATTAAAGCACAATGCAAGAAAACACAATATAGTAATTTCTGAAATCTAGATAAAAGGAAAATAACTATAAATCAATATATATTTTATTTGCATTAAGTAAAGCTGTGCTTTTCTCATTTACATATTTTTGCTTGCACAAAAATCAATTTTCCTGACTGATCCAGTGGGAAAAAATGTTTAGACTATAGATAACTTACAATAAGCAAGATTAGGATCCATAGTATTCCTGGCTCCATAAAAATAGTACGCATCATCATAAGGAGTTCTATAGTTAGTAGCCAAAGGTGGTAGTAGGGGAGGTGGAGGCAGAGGTGCAATCCTGTATCAAAAGAAAATTGGAAAATTCTTCTCATATTACATTGTAATATTTTTTAAATCAAGATATCATTGTTTTGCAAAACTGTTACTGAAAATCTGATTGCTGCTTTAGAAAAAGCTTCAAAGTTATGTAAGACAAAAACTTCAGATTTTATTCAAACAATATCTAATTAGTCACTATATGCCAGTATTGAAAAAACATGTTCCCTGTCCCTCAGAAATGAACAGACAATTACAGCAAAGTGTAGTAAATGAAGCCATACAAGCAGACGAGGGTGCTACAGGAACACGGTGCAGGGACATTGAAATCATCTAGGCAACAGTAGGGAAGCATGAGGAAGGCTCTCTAGAAAAGGCAATGCTTCAGCCAGGCTGCTAGAGTGAGCGAGTCAGAGAGAGGAAGAAAAGGCAGAGGCACAAAAAGGGATTAAAAATGGTACCATTAGACTGGAGGAAGAGGTGCATTTTTAACTATAAAAATGTCTTGTTCTCAAAAGAAGTTAATAATAATGTATAACAGACTCCACTTATATATCAACTGTCAAGTCTTGACACAATTTTTAGTATTTCATAAAGTTAAAACTTCTACATCAGCACTTCACTCTTGACTAGGAAATATGGCTGTATTTCCCCCAGGGCAATCTTTCCCAGTAGTAAAAATGGAAAAGGCAAACCCCTTTACATGAACAGAAATAGAAGGGGGACTTCCTAGAATGTCTGCATTTTAAGTTTTTCCTAATATGTTCTCCTTACTGTATACTGCAAAATAATTCTGAAGAGCTAGCAAGGCATTTACAGTTCTCTTCAGGCATGCATGTTTTTCACATTTACTAGTCACTCTGTGGGTCTAACCTTACTATCCTCAAGTCCATAGATGCATCAACAAAACAGTTGAAAAACTGCAATGAAAACCTGTCAGCATCATTCAATCTTACATTTTTATAGAAATTTATTTCAGATTTAATCCTCACAACTCTGTATTTGTAGACAAGGAAAAAAAATACTATTGCACTTTTGCAAATGAGAACACTGAAGTTCAATAAACATGTGGTTTGCCCAAAATGCATACAGTGAAGCTGACACTGTAACCCGTCACCCAATGCTGAGACCATCATGCCATGCTCTGCAATTCCAACCCCACCTAGTCTGTTCAGAAAGGAAGGCAGATGAAACAAACACCTGATAAATACAGTAAACACAGACCTACAACTTGTTAGTATTAAATAACAGTCCACTGAAAGAAAGTACAGCCCAGAAAATATTACTGTTAACGAAGAAAAACACTTGATTAAACACATTACTATAATACATTAATAATAAGCAAGAAACCACTTCAAGTCCTCCTAAGAGAAGAAAGTATAGCCCAGAAAATATCAATGTGAACAACAGAATTTTCTGTACGTACAGTCTAGTATAGCATGATGCCTTTTACCAACATAAATCATATTTTTCCATAATACCTAAATTACAGGTTTTATAATCTCAACAGTTTTCATTTCAGGTATTTGAGTTGCAAAGCCCATAAGTAATCACAGAGAAAAAGTTGAGTGAAATAGAAGTTAAAATAAAGTAATATATATATATGTTACATTAGAAGTCACTTTTCTGTATAAACTGAAGGAAGTATTCAATATTTGCCAAATGGAATTACAAAACTGAAGAAAATGTATGTTTATGTTTAAAGATATTTAAAATATTCTAAAATATGATCTAAAACTAAATACTAAATGCACTTATGCATTCTAAAAATTCTAAAGCATCTTTCAACAATAAAAGAATGTTATAAGAATTTTCCTTGTTTTTATCATAACAGAGGAAAGTCCAACAATGAAAACATTTCAAGAGAAATTATTTGACAAAAGTTGTTAATGACACAAAAATCTCTAATGGTTAATGTTATCTGCTTCAGAAAACCCTTCTGAATATAAAATATGACACCTGCCCCAATTCCCAAACATAAAACATTTTAAACAAGCACCTGGGAGGCACCATTTCACCAAGGGTGCTGCCGAGTCCACTGTACAGATCTTCACTCTGTGGTGGGATGGAGTGGGCTGGTGGGCAGGAGGGGGCATGGGGGGCAGATAAAGGAGGGAGAGGGGTCTGGAAAGCTACTCTGGGTCTTTCAGGTGGGATCATCTCTTCATAGTATCTTGGTGCCACACTAAACTGCTTTAGTCTATCGGGCTAAAATAAAGAAAAGATATCGGTTTGTTATATACAATCCTTACTTGAAAGGTGGAAGAGACATCAAAAGACCCTCTATCCCAGACTGCCAGCCGACACTCAGTTACTCAGAGAATAACACAATTTTACAGCTAAAAGATTTTGCAGATCTAATCCCTATTTTATAAATGGGGTAACTGAGATCCCCCTGAAAGTACACAAACACCTAATGCCTCACTGTTAATAAATAACCAAGCAAAGACCAGAGCCAGATATTAATTCTAAATACAAAACTCTATTATACCACATTATACTGCTTCTCTACCAGATTACCATTTCTGACATCAAAGTATTCTCCAGTCAGCAAACATTTTCTGTGAAGAGCCAGATAGTGTGTGTGTGTGTGTGTGTGTGTGTGTGTGTATCAGGCTCTGTTCATCCCAAAACAGTATCCTTTTTTCCCTCCATGTTTATCTTCCCTAGGAATGATTTGTCAGATTAATCTAAAAGTTTTATTCTAGCCCTGACCAGTTTGGCTCAGTGGATAGAGCATCGGCCTGTGGACTGAAGGGTCCCAGGTTCGATTCCGGTCAAGGGCATGTACCTTGGTTGCGGGCACATCCCCAGTAGGGAGTGCAAGAGGCAGCTGAATCGATGTTTCTCTCTCATTGATGTTTCTAACTATCACTCTCCTTCTCCCTTCCTCTCTGTAAAAAATCAATAAAATATATTTTAAAAAAGTTTTATTCTATGAGCAGTCAAAAAGTACACTGGGAATGAATGGTGCTGATGAGATAATAACTTTTTTAAACAGATAAACCCCCCCAGGATCTACATAATTAGCATAAGTAAAAAAGTAAATCAAGCCCTAACCGGTTTGGCTCAATGGATAGAGCGTCGGCCTGCAGACTCAAGGGTCCCAGGTTCAATTCCGGTCAAGGGCATGTACCTTGGTCGCGGGCACATACCCATTAGGGAATGTGCAGGAGGCAGCTGATCGATGTTTCTCTCTCATCAATGTTTCTAACTCTCTATCCCTCTCCCTTCCTCTCTGTAAAAAATCAATAAAATATATATTTTTTTTAAAAGTAAATCAAAAGTTGCCTACAGCTGAGTAATTTTAAGTTGCTGTATTCTTTAAGAATGAACTTTTTAGTAAAATTAAAGTTTCTTAATTACTATTCAATGATGAAACTAAAACTTGCCTTCGCAAGTAAATTCTACCTATCCAACTACAGAAAAAGTATACTGTGAGAAGAACAATACATTATTACCTTCTTAACTGCAATGATGTAATTCATTCCACTTAATGATAAGAATTACAAGATTAAAGTAAAAATAAAGTCATCTCTCTAGTTTTACATTAAGTAAAAATTACTAAAATGCTTACAGTCTAGAATTAAAGATTTCAGTTTCTTTGGAAATCACTCGAATGTAAGAAGAGTGATCAAGATATCCTCAAGAACAATATTAACATCTATTGTAAATTAAACTGAAATAACTCTTCCATGGAACAGTACAGGTAAACAAAATACAAAGGACCAATTTGAAACAAACTGAAAGAAGAAGGCATATATGAAAAAGTAAAAATTACCTTAGTGAAATAAACAAGTTTAGTTTATTAGTATTCAACTTGATCTACTCTGACACTTCCCCAATATCTTCTGTCTATCTCCACCTGCTGGCACATTTGAAGCTTATTTGACTGAACGATTAAACATTAAAAGATGCCAGGAATCCTCACCGATTTCTCGGGGTCTTGGGCTCCAGAAGCTGCAACTCTGAGTTCCAAATCTTTTTCTCTAAACAAAATTATAGTTTTATATATTAAAAAATTATAGTAAACACAAACAAAATTATAATCATTACTGAAACAAACATATATACAAAGTCCATGCAACAACATCTCCAAATACAAATAATTCATTTAACTGACGCTGAAAACTAAATTTTTCTTATTTGGTATAAAGTAAACTAGGATTCACATGTAAACTGGGTTGAACAAGTATCTCTAAACCAGTGCCTGGGGTACTTTAAAACCTAAGCAATTTACACAGAATAAAGTACAGAAGTAAAACAAAATATTTACTTCTTTTAGGGTCCATGTATATTTTCAGTTCACAAAAAAAAGGGTAAAAAACTAAAAATTTATACCATACTTTCTAATAAGAAAGTTTTTAAAAAATGTTTACAATGGTTAATATCAGACAGTAGATACTGGCTTCCTCTAAGATAGGAGACAAATGACAAAACTAAAAAATAACAGATCTCGCCCTGGCTGGTGTGGCTCAGTTGGTTGGGCATTGTCCCGTACACTAAAAGGTTGCCAGTTCAATTCCTGGTCAGGGCACACGCCTTGGGTGCAGGCTCAATCCCCAGTGCAAGGAGCAGCCAATAGAACCATCACATCGATGTTTCTCTCTCTCTCTCTCTCTCTCTCTCTCTCTCTCAAAATCAATAAAATTAATTTTTTAAATATAAGAAGTCTCATTCTCTAGAACTAACATATCTAGTCCAAATTTTAAACTGTAATTAATATTTCACATGTGCTTCTATAAGAAAAATTACAAACACTGAAACTTGTACACAATATAAAAATCTGTGGATTTATCAATGATTTTTGGGGGGGTTTTTTTTTGCATTTCACCTTTTATTTATTTTTCAATGATTGTTTTTATACTATATATATTTACATTGTTAGAAGATAAAATACTTTTCTTTCACATTTCTTATTATATATGGAGAATATAAGTGGGCATGCAGATAACATTAAATGCTATCCTAAATCAATAATTGAAGAAATTAATTCAGGTATGTAAAAGGCCTGTTACACTATATACATAGTCTCATTTGTTACCTATGACAAAGAAAATAAACACTGAGAGCATGTATTACCTTGCTGATTTACAATGTGCAGACTGAAATTAAAGTGATTTACAAATACAAAAGCACAGCAGGAAAAGTATCCTCCTATTTTACCATGTAATAGTTATTTACCACCATCTCATTTTACACAAATGCATTTTAAATTCAAATCCTCTTTTAAATGCAAACCTTTCATTACCGTCTCTTGTTCTCCTTTTGTTCAGCCATTTGTTCCAACAGTTCTTGTCTATATTTTTCTTTTCTCTTCTGAATAAGTTCTCGATCTTCACCTCCTAGAAAGCGTTAAGAAAAAAATGAAATCTTAACTCTTGAGCACATATGCAACTCGAAATCTGAATTTTTAAAAACCTCCATTTTTAATTACTGGATCAAGAAGTAATCACTATACAAGCTGGAAAGTAAAATATTTATCATACGAAGTTCTCATATGATCAATAATTAATTTCATAATGAATATCTACTATGTATCAAAGACACATTAACCCTTCCTTTTTGTTGAAAACCGTCTCAGATAAGAGAATACTCTAATTCCCATCCTCATTTTTCCACTAATTGGGAATAATAACTCCACTAATATTTTCCACAAGCCCCTTAAATTTAACAAGTGTGTCCAAACTGAACACCTCAAAAGCAACTGCCCCTCTTTGTTTTCTGTTAATGGCCTGAAAACCAAACCCCAAAACTACATTGTAACTTTGTTCATCCTTTCTTATTCACTCCATATAAGGACCTTCTTTTCTATTCTCATATGAGATCCCATTAATCTTAGATAGGACCTCCCCACATTTCACCTGGATTGAAGCAATAATCTCCTAGCCCCGTGG
The DNA here is from genome assembly GCF_028538775.1 of Myotis yumanensis. NCBI lineage: Eukaryota > Metazoa > Chordata > Mammalia > Chiroptera > Vespertilionidae > Myotis > Myotis yumanensis. The sequence continues at coordinate 18,934,487 of NW_027223766.1, forward strand.
CCAGCAAACTGCGACTCGCGAGCCACATGCGGCTCTTTGGCCCCTTGAGTGTGGCTCTTCCTAAGCCTTGGGAGTACCCTAATTAAGTTAATAACAATGTGCCTACCTATGTAGTTTAAGTTTAAAAAATTTGGCTCTCAAAAGAAATTCCAATCGTTGTACTGTTGATATTTGGCTCTGTTGACTGATGAGTTTGCCGATCACTGTCCTAACCAGTCTCCCAAACTCCCCCTCTCCCTGCTTCAGTCCATCCTGCACACTTATGTAAGATCAATTATCTTAAAATAAAACACTAATCACACTGGCGCCCTGCTAAAAAAACATCAATGGTTACCCTGATTCTACAGAAGAAAACTGTAAGCCTCACCCTGCTATCACTTATGCAAAAATCCAGTTGTGCAAACATTTTGGATCCACCAAGGATTATTATCACTGCATATGTTAATGACACAAAATCACGTCTTAATCAAGATATGCACGACAAGAGCACAACAAAAATCACAGGACATCAAAAGCGCAACTGAACCAGCAAGTCCTCTACTACCTTAATTATTAACCTTCCAATTAATAATTAAGTGGACATACAGCATCTGATTCTGTCCATTAAGCACAGATGTCAGCAACAGTGGAGCTCCCACAGGGGAAACATAAATTATGTTGGTTAATAATAGTGTTTTATAATCAAATATCCATTCTGCTTCTGATCATGATGACAAGCACAGAACTTAACCTTCTACCATAAAACTAGGCAAAACATATGACACTGAACACCAGGCAGCACAGGACTGTAATACCTAAGGGGAGAAAAATAAATGAGGTGAGCCTTTAAGCACCCCTGTTTCTGCCTAAATGCAAGTTCCAGGCTGCAGGTACGGGAGACAGAACAAAGCAAGCTGGAAACTGAGCTGAATTAAGCAGATAAAGATCAAAATTCAGGAAAGCTATCATGGCTGAAAGTTTAGGGCAGAGATCCAAAAAGAAGCATAAAAAGAGCTTCAGAAATCCTTCCAACTTTCTGTGCACTAGCTGTGCGTGCACAGACTGAAATTCCATTAGGCTGGGCAAAGAAACTATGGAGGACACAGTAACTGAACAATTCTCAGACCTCGAAGTAAAGAGAAATTCAAGCTCTAGCCAGCTAGAGTGAAGTCCTTGGGGATCCCCTGCGTCTTCAGGGAAGAACCCAGAAAGGTCACCCTGTAGTAGTACGGCTGAACTACCCCTGGAAAAAAGGCCACCTTAAAAGTCCCTAGCTACGCTGAAAATGAGGCCTCGCCCTAGCCGGTTTGGCTGAGTGGATAGAGCGTTGGCCTAGAGACCAAAGGGTCCCAGGTTCAATTCCAGTCAAGGGCACGTACCTTGGTTGCAGGCTCCTCCCCCTCCCCGCCCCAGGCCTTGGTCAGGGCTCGTGGAGGAGGCAACCAATCGATGTGTTTTACATAGATATTTCTCTCTTTCCCACTCTCTTCCACTCTCTCTAAAAATCAATAGAAAAATATTCTCGGGTGAGGATTAAAAAAATTAAATTAAAATAAGGCCTCAAAAAGATGGTCCTGAAGTAACAGGAAAACATGACTATGGTAGGCAAAATTCTAAGACAGATCCTATGTTCCCTGCCTTCAGGTGATGACTCCCTGTATAAACCACTCCCCTTAAGTGGGGACACGACTTCCTTTTAGCCAATAACATGTAGCAAAAGTGAAAGGAATTGGTAGGTGTAATTAAAGTAGCAAATCCTCCTATATAATAAAGAGCTAATATGCAAATGACCATCACGCCCTCACACCATCATGCCATAATGGCTCCGACACTCAACAATGGGGAGAGAGGAATGGGGACCAGCCAGGCACAAATGAGCTCGCGAGAGAGGAATGGGGACCAGCCAGGCACAAATGAGCTCGCGAGAGAGGAATGGGGACCACCCAGGCACAAATGAGCTTGCGAGAGAGGAATGGGGACCAGCCAGGCTGTGGCCCAGGAGAGGGACAAGCGGGAGAGGGACAAGCAGCCTGCCCCGAGGTCCCAGGCACCTGTAGCTGTGGCCCAGGCAAAGCCACACGCCCACGGTTCCCTGTGGCTGCAGCCACCCTGGGCCAAGCCAGCCCAGGCCGTGGGTGCCTGTGGCCGGCCAGAGGGAGGGAAGGAAACCCGGGTCTCGGGTGCCTGCGACCAGCCGGAGGAGGGAATCCTGGGTCCCAGGTGCAGGGCGAGGCAGAATCAGTTAGGGGCGATCAGGCCAGCAGGGGAGCAATTTAGGGGCGATCAGGCCAGTAGGTGAGCAGTTAGGGGTGATCAGGCAGCAGGCAGAGGTGGTTAGGAGCGATCAGGCAGGCAGGCAAGTGATTAGGAGCCAGCAGTCCTGGATTGCAAGAGGCAGTCGGACATCCCCCGAGGGGTCCCGGATTGGAGAGGGTGCAGGCCGGGCTGGAGACGCCACCCCCACCCCTGTGCATGAATTTCGTGCACCAGGCCTCTAGTCAATTCTGAATTTATCAAAAGGGAGATTTATCTTGGGTGGGCCAGAGCTAATCAGGTAAAATCCCTCCCTGAGTTTAGAAAGCTCCTTGCTTGCATGATAAAGTGAAGAGCCAGGGTGAGGAAGGAAGCCCATGTTGCAAGAAACAGTGGAAATCGCTAGGAACTGTGGGTGATCTCCAGCTGACATCCAGTAGGAAGCCAGGCCCCTTAGTGATACAGCCACAAGGAAATTAACTCTGCCAGCATTCCAATTGGGCTTGGAACCTGGCTGAAACCTGGATTTTAGCCTTGTAAGACCCTGAGCAGAGGACCCAACTAAATTCCTAACACACAGAAACTGCAAGATAATGTGGCATGTTTTGAGCCACTAAATTTATGCTAACCTGTGATGTAGCAATAGAAAATTAATAGTGACCCATAACCATTAGAAAAGTTAGTCAACAGAAAAAAGCACATAAACAAAGATGATGGAACAATAAATAAGGAAGTTAAAATAGCTCCTGTAACTATACCCAAGTATTTAAGTGAAAACAGTAACACTATGAGGAGGAAATGGAAGATATTATAAAGAACTAAATGAAGAGTTCTGCTTCTATTTAGAAAGTAAAAGGCCACAACATTGCTCAGACCCCACAATGCGAAAAGCTCAATCATCTACAAACTCAGAAATTTTTAAAAAGCCCATCAGAGAGCTGTTGTTAGAAGCAGTTAAACTGAATTTCAAAGGGTATAAAAACCAGTCCAGACATGGAATAATCTAAGTGTTTTACATTTACCAGAATATGGAGAAATAGGAGGCAGCCTTACAAACAGGTAAGAAAAAAAATAGCTGAACTATTAATGAATTCTTAAAGGCGCTGTATGGGCTGCAAGATAATGTAGATTCCTGGAAGCCCACTCAGAAGAGGACTCTGCACCCAGTACTCCTCTCCCGCAGAATGATCACAAGAGAGACTGGACATGGGGCAACACAGGATTCTGAAGACACCCTTTCAAATAAAAATAAATAAAAAAATAAAAAACACAAACCAACCACTGCATTTTCCAGACTCTTTGCAATCTACTGGGGGAAGGGCAGAAAACCTGCTCAGACCCAGCATTCTCCACATACAAAACGAAGACCTATTGCAGTGAGGGGAAGGGCAGAAAATTCTCATGCAAGACCCTCCAAGACATCAAGGAGAGTTTGGCTGGCTACCACTGTGGGGAGGGGCAAACAACTCATTTCTGAGAATCACACGCATAGGGACAGCCTTCCACCAAGGAACAAGCCACAGGAATCTAAGCTGAGAAAGGAGAGAGAAGTATGGAGAAAGACAACGTCTCTGTCAAGGGCATTAAGGCCTAGCTGAACACTGATGAAGGTGAAGGAACACAGAAAATCCCTTCAGCACGCCAGGCTTCAAACAAAGAGTAAGGCAGTCAGGTAAGAATTTAAGGATGTGTAAGACATGAACATTACTATAAACCACTACTCTCAACAAACACACATTGTACATTCTTTCAAGAACACACTAAACATGCACCAAGGTCGACTATATCCTGAGCCATTAAAAAATGTATTAATATACAATTTGTATAATTTCAAATTTGAATTTATATAAATTATTTTCTCAGACTACAGGGGAATTAAACAAGCAGTCAATAACAAAAAGACAGCAGGAAAACCCCAAATATTTGCAAATGTAAAAACATACTTCTAAATAACCCGTGATTCTGTTATAAACCCCACAATATATTATTTTTGCTCTAAGCAGTCAATTGCCTTATTTTTAAAATAAAACAAAGGGCTCTAAATGAAGTCACTGGGGCAAAATTACAGGAAGACAAATTTCAATTCAATGGAAATGAGAATATTATAACAATCAGAGCCATCTAAAGATGGAATGTGCTGCCTTGGAAGAGAGTAAATTCCCTGTGGGTATATACACATATAAGCTGGAAATATACACTGAGTGGCCAGATTATTACGACCACCTGACATTTGTAGGCGAATTAGCTATAATTTCTCGCTGAAGTTGCTAGAGGGCCAGACCATTATAAATAGGGAAGCAGGTTGTTTACCACGACAGTAGAAGTGATTTTTTCCTGAAGATATAGGTAAACAACGCGATTTAACAGCCTTTGAACGTGGAATACACACACACACACACACACACACACACACACACACACACAGAGTGGCCAGATTATTATGACCACTCCATCAGTACTTCGTTGGGCCACCTTTTGCCTTCAATACTGTGGCGATTCTTCTTGGCATTGACTCCACAAGATGTTGAAATGTGATGAGAGGAATCTGACACCATGCCTGATAAATAGCACTGTCCAGTTCTGTGAGATTTGATGGTTGTGGAACCAGCTGCCTGATAGCTCTTTTAACTTTGTCCCACAAATGCTCAATTGGATTGAGATTTGGTGATTGTGGGGGCCACCTAAGCAAGGCAAAGTCTCCCTCATGTTCTTGAAACCACTCCTGCACAATACAAGCATGGTGCATTGTCTTGTTGGAAGAAGCCATCTCCATTGGGATACGCCATCAACATGATAGGATGAACTTGATCAGCAACGATACTTAGGTATGTTGTGCTATTCAGACGTTGTTCCACATGAATTAAAGGGCCCAAATCATGCCAGGAAAACATGCCCCAAACCATAACACTGCCCCCACCAGCTTGAAGGGTTGTATTCATGCATGTGGGGTGCATGCTTTCATGCTGTTTCCACCAAATTCTCACTCTGCCATCTGCATGATGCAACTGGAAACATGATTCATCGGACTACATGACTTTTTCCAAAGCTTAACTGTCCAATCCTTGTGTTCCTGTGCGAATTGGAGACGTTTTATCTTGGTAACTACAGACAGCAAAGGTGTTCGAACAGGCCTTCGGCTTCCATATCCCATACGATGCAATGTACAGCTAATTTGCCTACAAACATCAGGTGGTCATAATAATCTGGCCACTCTGTGTGTGTGTGTGTGTGTGTGTGTGTGTGTGTGTGTGTATATATATATATATATATATATATATATATATATCCATCCCACATTCAAAAGCTGTGAAATCGCGTTGTTTACCCATATCTTCAGAAAAAAATCACTTCTACTGTCGTGGTAAACAACCTGCTTCCCTATTTATAATGGTCTGGCCCTCTAGCAACTTCAGCGCGAAATTATAGCTAATTTGCCTACAAACGTCAGGTGGTCGTAATAATCTGGCCACTCAGTGTATATATGAAGCCATGAGATAAATCATTGGATTAAATGACTTGAATGGTTTGTTGCAAACATCAGAGTCTATTATCTCACTGAATATTAATCCATGACTCTTAGATTGCATTAAAGATAAGTTCATGCCATTCATCTTTAAAATCTCCAAATAATGATTCCATTATTTGTCAGTGGGCCATCAAAGACAGTCATTTTTCCAATTTTTATCATGTTACAACATACATCATAAGAATAAAGCCTTCTTATCTATCTATATAGTAAAACTGGTCAATTTCACTTAACATTACAGTAGAATAAAACATTGCAGTAGAATAAAACTTCAGGCGCTATGCGATTTTTCTCATTTCAAAGAAATATTATGCAATTACATTATCTCTAAACCAAGATTTAAATTACTGATGGTTCTCAGATGAACCTAAACTGTTGATCCTATTTTTTCATATACTGAAACCAAATTTCAAGTAATTTTTCTAGTAATTTTTACAAAGAACAGAGTTCATTTCTAGTTAGAGTTACACACAGGAGCCCAGTTGTGTGGCTCAGGGTTTAGCATCGACCTATGAACCAGGAGGTCACAGTTCGATTCCCAGTCAGAGTACATGCCTGGGTTGCAGGCTCGATCCCCAGTAGGGTGCGTCCAGGAGGCAGCCAATCAATGATTCTCTATCATCATTGATGTTTCTATCTCTCTCTCCTCTCCCTTCCTCTTTGAAATCAATTAAAAAAATATTTAAAATTTTTAAAAATAAAAAATAAACTTACACACAGGACACCTGGTCAATTTGTTCAGTGGTTGGTTGGAGCTTTGGCCCACGGCCCAAAGGGTTGCAGGTTCAATTTTCAGTCAAAGCATATACCTGGGTTGCAGTTTCAATCCCTGGCCCTGGTCAGGCTCAATCACAACCAACTGGTGTGTCTCTAACATCAATGTTTCTCTCTCCCCCTCTCTCATTCTCTCTCTCTCTCTCTCTCTCTCTCTCTCTCTCTCTCTCTCTCTCGCCCTCCCTCCCTCCCTCCTTCCTTCCTTCCTTTCCTCTCTTCCACTTGCTCTAAAATCAATGGAAAAAATAACCTTGGGTGAGGATTAAAAAACAAAAAAATAAAGTTGCACGCAGGAAATAAGGCTCTTTTTATCGTGACAAGTTAACATAGCAAATCAACATACTTATGTTAAGCTATGTCCTTCATGTCTATAAAGAGAAAGTGTGGATTATGATCATGACTAGAACAAAGTACCTTCCCAGAAATTACATGGAAAGAACATGGGGAAGGGTGTCTATCAAAAAAAAATAAAAAGAGCTTTTATGAAACACTCTACAAATCTAATCAACTGAAGTTTGCACATACCAAAGAGCATCCCCGCAAAAGGACTACAGATTTCTCGGGTAGATTTGGATGCTTCATTGTCTCGAGCACTAAAACAAAAACAAAAAGAATTAAAACCTAAGTAATTTTCAGGAAACAAAAATTAGAGTAAAAAGTAGTTATGTGTTATTGGCCTTTAAAATACTATAGATGCTATGATAGTTACATATTTTTAAAGTTAGGATAAAATCATGGTATTTATTTCTTTATATAGTGGGACCCCAATGTATTTGGGCTCCTTTTTCTTCAGCCTTCTTCACTGGCTCTATAGTTCCTAATAAAACCTTTTTTTTTTTTTTTTTTAATAAGAAGTTACCCCAGTGAAGAAAATGAATATAAGTAGACATAAATCATTTTTTAAAAGGAAAATGGTGATACCTATACACATACTTGGAAATGATCATCCCTAAATGACTCCTTCCTAGGAAGTTAATTCCCTCCCAGAACCTTCATTAACTAGACCCAAACAACAAAATCTCTTCTCTTAAGCACTTTTTAAAATATATATTTTTTTATTAATTTCAGAGAGGAAGGGGGAGAGAGAAACATCAATGATGAGAAAATACCACTGATTGGCTGCCTCCTGCATGCTCCCTACAGGGAATTGAGGGAACTGTGACTTGCTGGTTCATAGATCAACACTCAACCACTGAGCCACACCGGCCAGACTATCCCTAGCACTTTTATGAATTACTTTGTTTTAAAGAAAATAGACACTGTTCCTGATACATGACAATATTATCTTCATTATACACTAAAGATTCAGAAGCACTTATCCTTATTTATGATACAAGAAAGCCAACAAAATGATAAACTATAAATAGAAAGAGAACATGAATATAAAATGCATATCATTTCCTTTCTTTTCAAACATGACAGAATTATATATGAACACCCATTTTACAATGTAAGCATAAAATTATCTACTCAATAAGCTGAAAGTAAATAACAAAGTTTTGAAAGGAAAACTCATTGTGGAATATTTTCAATTTATTTCCAGTTAAGTTATACCACCCACTTAACTCCAAGATATTTTAAATTGATTTTTAGTCCTTGTAGTGTATGTTTATTTCTCCTTTCTTTACTTAAAATATATACACTTTAAAGTGACAGGGACTTTTTATGAACACCTTGGCACACTCTATCATCAAAACTTGCCCTTCAAAAGAATGCTGTAAAGTACTCTAATTTTTCATTTAACACAACTCTCCCCTTCCGAACCTTTCTTCCAATTCCTTCCTAATAAGGAAGGCTGTTAAAATACTATCTTTCCACTTTTCAATAAGCCGATTTTAGCAGGTGCTGTTTCACAGTGTATGTAATGACTGAAAGGCAGAATTTACATTACATACTATACCTTTTATTTCCAGCAGATGAAATTCGTATGTTTGACTGTCCTGTGACATTGCCACCATACTCCACAGAAGGCACATTCCCTCGTCTGTTCCCGTATATCCTTAAAAACACATTAGCTTATAGAGCTTGTCCCACATACAGTGGACCTATGTCTTGGTGTTTGTGCATTTGATGTTGGAAATATTAAAGGGAACAAAGTGTTATAGTGAAATTTTACTGTAAACATGTTTTAAAATTAATGTGAATAGATTTGATTCAAATATGATCGGCTGGTTAGTAAGAGACACTAAGAGTTTGGATTTCATCGTCTTTAAAACAAAAGAAGGTCATTATAAATTATTTCATTATAACATCTATAAATGTTTAACTTGAAAACTATGCATATACTATACTTTTACTCACTCCTCTATTCAAATAGTATTTATTGAGCATCTACTAAATGCCAAGTTCAATTCTAGGCACAGGGTATATGGACATGGTCCTTGCCCTCAGGAAGATCATAGTCAAATTTCAAAATGAGATCATTTTCTTAAAATTCATAGATTCTGGGAATTATTTCGCTGCATATACAAACCTTTATAACTTAAAAGCATAGCCGTAGATTTACCATTTAATCAAATCAAATGTAACAAGCCACAACATTTGTTAACGGTGTAAATCACATGAAAGAATAAATATTACCAATAGGTGCATAAAAAACATCATAAACGGACTGATGCATGGCTAGAAAATGATTAGTTTACTTACTAGGTCATAACAATAAGAAAAGATTAAAAAATAATGTTTAATGCTTTTCAATTTATGGTTTTTTTCCATTTGGCAAACATTGATTTCTTTAGTTTAATTTCTCATACCAGAAAAACATGACTATTTACATCAACATTTACAGGCATCCATGAAAATCACTATTTCCTAAGTCACAGTTCTTTACATGGCAGTTAAACTACATTGTCTCTCAAGAGGACGACTAGAAAAAAAAATATGGCTGTTAAAGTATTGTTCAATATTTTAGGTGAATTTCATTATCACATTAAGAAAAATGGCAATTTTCAGAAGAAAAGGAACTTCTCATTCTCCACAGAGCCAGCATATAAAATTCTTCATTTGTTTCCATCACATGAGCCATTGTCAATATCACCTGTGGGGAAAAGACTCTACAGGATTATAACCTTACGAATGTATGACCTGGCATGACATAAATGTCTCCCATTTTTTATCCATACCTAAAGCAACAGAACCCTCCGCAGGCCCTTTCAAAAAAGAATTTCAAATTTATTTCAATTCATCAAACACGGCTGGATCTTATATCTAAAGTCTAGGTACTTGAATCTTTTAAAATGACACATAAGTTTAGTGTTATTCTGTACTTCTACTGCTTAAAGAACAGGTAAGTATGAACTCAAATTCAAATTTGCAATTAAAACAACGCCAAGCAACCAGATTTAGTTATACTGGATCTATATAACACACATGTGCAGAAAAGGGGTTAACAGAGAGGCCTGAGCTGCCTATCCTTAGAAAGGTCTAGTAGCAAGGCTGGCCCTTGGCTGGCACCTGGGACATAGATTTAGGGAGGGGTCCCACCATTCCTAGAACTGAAAAGAATGGCTCACTGTGCCTACACCAGCGGTGGGGAACCTTTTTTCTGCCAAGGGCCATTTGGATATTTTTAACATCATTCGAGGGCCAAACAAAATTATCAATTTAAAAATCAGCCTGCTACATTTAGTCAAACATTTAATTAACTCACTCTAATGCCTTGGCTGGGCCAGACCAACTGATTTCTCAGGCCTTACATGGCCCATGGGCCAAAAGTTCCCCACCCCTGGCCTAAACTGTTTGTACAAACAATATAGTTTATATTACATCTGCTTTCCTCCAGAAAGTCTGGGATTTTGGTACAAATAGGAAAAGGATGCCTATGTAACCAGCCCCCAATAAAAACACTGGGACTGAGTCTATAATGAGCTTTCATGGTAGACATTTCACCCATGTTGTCACAACTGGACGCTGGAAGAATTAAACGTGTCGTGTGCGACTCCACTGGGAGAAAACTCTTGGAAGCTTGGCCTGGTTGCCTCTGGACTTTGCCCCATGCACCTTTTTCCTTTCCTGATTTTATTTTATATCCTTTCAACTATAATAACTCATAGTCAGGAATATAACTTTATACACAAAGTCCTGTGAGTCCTCCTTAGGAATCCCTGAACCTGGGGGTGGTCTTGCAAACCCTCAATACAACAGACAAAAGTAAACTTGTTGATGTGGTACAGAGGTGCCTAGAGCACGTTTTCAGATATAGAAAAATTTAAAGTTATGAATTTTTAAAAACATCACATGGGATTAAATCAAAATTAACCAGAACTGAAGGCTACTTATACATACAAAAATTCTTTCTAAAATCTATCAGAGAGTTGTGGTTTCCTGCACTTTCAGCTATGTTTGAACTTGTGTGTCTAGCTTATTTTTATAAGCTATACCCAAGTACAATATCTAAAGCACCTACACAAAACATGTTCAATAAGTTCTTTGGTATATATAGACACCTTAATAAAGCAAACACTATAAATTACAGAAAGTTAAATGATTTTATTTACGTGTAAGGTCAAGATCTCTGCTAAATTCTACAGTAAAATTACAAAGATTTCCTAATGGACAGGGCATATAAAAGATAGTAGAAGGTGGGCTCCTTCATTAAAGAAAAACATTTGTTAATGAAATTATAAAAGTCCCCCTGTCTCTGATAATTATAATAAAGTCAAAAACTGGAGAAATATTTAAGAATCCAAAAATGAGCAGAGATATGTATTTCACTAAAAAGGACAAAATAAAATCTTAAGGTATCCTATTCAATTTTATGAAATGATTGGCATAAATTATAAGTTATTAATATAAGACATAAAATAAGAAAACTAGAAAGGAACCTAACAAGCTGTGAAGGCAAATTATAGTTTGAAAAGTTAGTCACCTTACTTTCTACTAAAATCCTATATAATAAAAGGGTAATATGCAAATCGACCAAACAGTGTAACAACCAGTTGCTATGATGCACATTGACCACCAGAGGGCAGGTGCTTAAAACAGGAGCTGCCCCCTGGTGGTCAGTGCGCTCCCACAGGGAGAGCGCCACTCAGCCACAAGCCAGGCTGACTAAGGATGTCTGACTGCAGCTTAGGCAAGCCAGGCTGAGGGACCCACCTACCCTCCCATTCCCACCCCCAGTGCACGAATGTTGTGCACCAGGCCTCTAGTATCTGTATAACTGTAATGGAATTTCCTTCATTTATTAAAGTTTCTTTTATATTTTTAATAAACTTAACATTTAATCACTCTTAATTATCCCTGTTAGCTCACTTTAACAGCTTTTATGGTGGTCTTACAATTTATTTTAGAAACTTTTACAGAAGCAAATGAAGTCCTCTCTGCAGAGAAAGAAGTTTGACCACTGCTTTCTCTCTTCAATCCTTTCAACACTGAGGATGAATGACACATGGTGATCTCCAGAAACAATGAACTCAATAGCTAAGAATAGCCCGATTCTAGTCAGAGCACAAGAGTTCAGTTTAGGTCCAGTTTGTCCCTGAGAATTCCTTTCAGTTTAGCTATGGCTTTAGAGCCAGTACCAGAATAAAATGATCCCTGTGACCCAAAACTACCTAACTAGCTTATGATTTTAAATTAGCAGGTTCATTTATCACACCTCAACCCATTCGGTTTTGTCAGCAAGGGACAGACCTCACAAAAGAAAAAAGTTTGCTTACTTTGACATAGAAAATCAGATTTGCGCGAGGGAATAAATGTAAAATAGTTTCACCATCCTACTATCAAAAAAAAAGACACAAAAAGTTAAAGGTTATGTTAAATGGAAAAAGTTGTGTTCTCTATTTCCTTGAATTAGGTTCAAATCTCAATGCCCAAAGAAACCAGGTACTATAGATACTTAAATCTTTTAGAGGCCAAGATTAGTCTAAAAATTAACACGTTGATCTTATTTTTAAAAATTAGTCTCTTACAAAAGAAAAGCGAATTGTTTGAAACCCAGGTATTTTCAGCTAACTTACATGTAAATGAACAACTCCTAAATGATAATGAATAACTTAAACTACTGCAGAAATAAATTTACAATGTTTTTTGCTTTGGAGAATAACACATCATAGAAATAAAATATTTACCATCTGTTGGTCCTACATTAATACAGTTGACAGGGAGGAAGAATCGAATGTCTCCTTACTTAAAAGAAATCATCTAATTCATAATAATGGTTACATCACCTTGTTTCATATCAAGAATTTCTCTAATGTGAATGAATTCTACTACTAAGGGTGCACAAAAGTTAAAAAAATATATGAAGCTATAACTATATTTTTCTCATTGTTTTCAGTTGTTTCCCAGTTTTTATATTTACTTTAATTCCATAACAGTGTTTTTCAAATATCAATCCCATCTTTAAAGTGGGGAAAATAATTAAAATGTTCCTTCCAAAGATAAATGAAAATAAATTACTATAAGAAAAAAAGTAATACCAAATTAAGTAACTCATATTCTAATAAGCCATTCTTCCGCATTTATGTCTTCGTATTAAGCATGCACACTTCTTAGAATGTCCTACACTAAAAACATATGTGGCTAACACACAGATTCTAATTTCAGATGGAATATTACCTCAGAATTTTATTAAATGACTTAAAATTACAAACTATCAAATATTAAGAGTTAAACTGAAATGCAAACTACATTGACCATATAAAAACTTAAAAAACAACAACCCAGCAGCATTTTTAATGCTAAAAATGTCCTTTACACATTAACTCTGGTTATAGAGTAAAACATAAGATGGCAATATATTAACTTCTATAACTCAAGTTAATAAGACTAGGATGACTATATTTTTAAAGTACCTATAAATTTCTAAGTATTATAAGACACTATTACATTCAAATTTAGAAAGCTCTAAAAACATAAATTTTAATTAAATTGGTAAATATGTATGAATAAATAATACACACACACAGAATTCAACTGTCAAGCAAAGTTAACCACCTTGTTAACTATTAAACACTGCCAGTAATTATTAGTTTAGAAAAGTAAAATCATTTCTGGGCTCTAGTTTTCTTTCCCATATTTAACATGGGGAAATAGATCATTAATAAATACATGCAGTATATGAAAAGTTTATAGGGAAATTAGAAGAGAACTAAGACCACCCAGCCAGTGTGAGTCAGTGGTTGAGCGTCGACCCATGCATCAAGAGGTCACCAGTTCTATTCCCAGTCAAGGAACATGCCCTGATTGTGGGCTCAATCCCACTGGGGGCTGTGTAAGAGGCAGCCCATTGAAGTTGCTCTCTCATCAATGTTTCTACCTCTTTCTCCCTTCCTATTACTCTAAAAACCAATAAAAAATATTTTTTTAAAGAAAAGAACACAACTAAGACCAAAAATATAAATTAAAAAGTATTAAAAATCTTAACTAGAATTTATCACATGCTGTCTTTTGGAAGAAAAAAGAGAAGGGAAACTTAGAACAAAGGAAAATTAATTTTGTTATTTCTCACAATCAGTTATAATTTTTTTTTTGTCAAGAACTTCTGGTTAAGATTATAGTAGAGGCCTGGTGCACAAATTCTTGCATGAGTGGGGTCCTTCGGCCTGGCCGGAGATCAGGGCCAATCGGCCCGATCAGGGGGCCGGCTGGCCGGGAGAAGGGACTGCAGGAGGTTGGCCGGCTGGCCATTGGGAGGGACTGCGGGAGGTTGGCTGGCCGGCCATGGGGATAAACTGCGGGAGGTTGGCTGGCCAGCCCCCCACATCAGGGCCAATGGGGGGGGAGGGGGGGAGCAGCCAGCCAGGAGGAGGGACCGTGGGAGGTTGGCCAGTTGCAGGAGGTTGGCTGTGGGAGCACACTGACCACCAGGGGGCAGCTCCTGAGTTGAGCATCTGCCCCTGGTGGTCAGTGCACGTCATAGCAACCAGTCGACTGGTCGTTCAGTTGTCCAGTCGCTTAGGCTTTTATATAAAGAATAAATGGTTAGAACAAGAGACCAAATGCAGTTACACATTCCTTTAGTTTCAAAAATTTCACTAACAAATAAAGTCATTTTCCTGTCTACCACTTTGCCTGTTAAATAAAACCTACTGAATGATCAATGTGATATATATTTTTTTTTTTGCTGGAAATAAGAAATCCACAAATCTGAAATACAGAAATTCAATTTTAACCTCAATTGCCATGCCGACATATGTGACAAACCTTACACTAGAGATATATGCATTAACAAACCGGAAGTAACATATAATAATAATTACATTTTGAAGAAATACTTTTAGAAACTTTGAAATGTGTAACAGAAATTATTCTCACTCATTCTCATTTAAACTAATCCGAAAATACTACTTGAAAAAGATAATACAGGAAAAGTTCATTTATGGGATACATAAGAAAAAAAAATAGTGCTCAAATAATTAGTCTGAAATTCATTTGTTAGCTCATGTATAAAATCATTACAGGGTATAATTACAAATAGAATAGATTAAAATATATTTTAAAAAAAGCAACAACCTTATAGTAAGTTTCTTGAAATCCCAAACTTAAAAGGTATGCATTACATTACATTCCAAAGGTAAACAAACACAATAAGGAAAAAAGTTCTCATGTACAAAGATGGCAGCACCACGAGTCCAAGATTACCTGCAGTTCCCCAGTTGATAATTTTTTTAGATTAGGCTGCCTTTGAATACCTTCTGATATAAACATTTTCAAATATAAATATAACAATTATAGGATTTGGGGCATTTTCTAAAGTAAAAAAATTGGATTCAAATCAGAGATCACTAGAGTTGGCATTACAACATTCTAGTCCTTCATTCAAATTAAATTGAGGGGAATATTAAAAAGATTGAGTGAGCAGAACATAATAGCTACAGAATAAAGAGAAGACCCAACACTGTAAAGGCTTTATATTATTAATTAGAATACTGAATGTTCAGCATTATGTCTCGGAAAATTTCCTAAAATACTAAAAAAAGTAATCTCAGTGGTTCTCAACCTTCCTAATGCCGCGACCCTTTAATACAGTTCCTCATGTTGTGGTGTCCCCCAACGATAAAATTATTTTCGTTGCTACTTCATAACTGTAATTTTGCTACTGTTATGAATCGTAATGTAAATATCTGATATGCAGGATGTATTTTCATTGTTACAAATTGAACATAATTAAAGCATAGTGATTAATCACAAAAACAATATGTAATTATATATGTGTTTTCCGATGTTCAAAGGGGTCGCAACCCAGAGGTTGAGAACCGCTGAGTAATCTATTTGGACAAATAGATTAAACAGGTCCCCTTAAATGCTCCAAATTTAGATTGAACCCTTTCACGTTAACAAGTCAATGACAAATATGGGACCCTGCCATATTTCTATCTCTAATTTAAAAGTTAGGTTGAAGTATAGCAAGTTTTAAGTATTAAGACAAATGACTAAAAAATAAGAAATTACAAATAGCATTACAAAAACAATCATCCAAAGAAACTGAAAAGCATGTGAAAATCTGATTGAAAAAAATTACTGCCATTTCACTTAAATAAATGTTCAATAAGTAACTTAAAAACAAAGAAATATACTGATAAAAGGATTTAGAACATAAGAACATTAAAGGAATAAGGTATATTTCATCTATTTTAAGGTGTTCTTTTTGTCCCACATTCTAATATCTGAAATTAGCCATCAATCTAGTTTTATGTCAAGTTCTTGCAGAGAGGAGTTAATGTCCTGCCAGTCACCTAGGGGCACTGTGACCTTGAGACAACTCTCAATCTCCCCTCCAGGTTTTTTTTTGGGCAATACGGGCAGCATGAATTCAGACTGCAAACCTAAGTCAGTACTGGCTGACCATTCAATTCTCAAGAAAGTTGCTTTTTACTCCCTCTACTCAGTGCCAAGTTGAGGCATGGAAGTTTTTCTGTCCATTTCTGTGGGAAAGTTTATTTCCCATTTAATTTTACATAAAGGTTGTAACTTTTCAGTGTTCCAGCTTTATGACAGGGTCCTTTTCTCCCCATCTTAGGTGTTCTCTTTGTTACCTCAGTGGTACATAAAATAATGGTGTAACTTAAAGCTGACAGCATCTTAGAATTAAATATGTAAATCAAATGAAACTGATTCTACCTAATATGATAAAAAGTAACATCAATAATGAGCAAGTAAAGAAAATAAAAATGAAGTTGTAAATACCTGTCATTTGTATACACTCTCAAAGGTCTTCTATCAAAATCACTTTCATATCTAAACCTCTCGTCCATTTCTTCACTTACTTCAGGATCTTGGTCTAGTATATAATACTGTTTGTCCAAGGCACGATCTTCATTAAACCTGCTAAATCTTCTATCTGGAATGTCAACCTTGCTGGCAAACCTTTGATGTTTTTTATTGGAAATGTCCACTTCTTCATTCGTTTTTTTAATGATTCTTCTACTCCTTAACTCAACTTCATCATCTAGTTGTCGATATCTGTCCTCCTCTAGCCGTCTTTGGTTTAGAAGTTCTTCATATGCCTCTGAAGGAGTTAAGGCATCTCTCCTGGGACTCTCTGAATTTTGGCAAGATGTTTTTATTTGTGAAAGTAAATCAGGTTTAACTTGACCAATAGGTTTTTTATTTCTTTGACTTTTATGCTGGTCAATTTAAAAAAAAAAAAAAAGAAAAGCTTTTAATGAGATGCTGTTTCTTATAAGAAAATTAAACTCTCAAATGATGCTTAGTCTATTAATCATCTCAACTCTAAGAATTAATCACCCATAGGAGATACCTTTATCTTTAGGAAAAAACCTCAGAAAATATATCTTTTAATAATACTTAATAAATGTCAAATATACAGATAACAGTAATATGGATAAAGTGTATATAAAAAGAAAAGATAAACAAAATGCAAATTCCTATCCCAGAAGATATCAATCATACTTTGGCAGCTAAATATTGCTTCAAAATATTTTGAATTAAATTCTTTCTTAACACAAAAAATACAGGTAGTAAATTTTTTGGCTCTCGTTACATCAACCACCCTTAAATTTGGGGGGAAAAAAAACGTGTCCCATGCACCAAAAGGTCACCGGTTTGATTCCCGGTCAGGGCACATGCCCAGATTATGGGCTCGTTCCCCAGAGTACGGAGCATGCAAGAGGCAGCTGATCAATGTTTCTCTCTCACATTGATGTTTCTCTCTCTCCTTCTACCTTCCTTTCTCCATCTCTCAAAAAAAATCAACAAAAACATATTTTAAAAATAAATACACAAAAATCACATACAACCAAAACTCTAAAATTAATGAAATTTAAAAGTAGGTTAAGTTATTCACCTAAAAGTAGGTTAAGTCAGTTTTATGAGATAAAACCATTAGCAAATGTTTTGGTTCGATCTGGCTTTTTTAACATTACATCAACAAACCAGGTGACACCGGGGGCTTGCCCGAGGTGGGAATGGCTGGGGGGGTGGGGGTCAATTGGGGAAAAAGGAGACATATGTAAAACTTTAGACAATAAAAGAAAAAAAAGTGAAATGTCTAACATAAAAATATTTCAAGTAAGTGCAAAATATTTATCTGTAGCTTTAATGCTTTTAAAGATTTACTTTAAAAGCAACACCTACCTCAGTACTCTTTTCTACTTGTCTGAACTTTTCAGTGGATTCTTCCTTACCCTTGAGAAATTGATTGTATTCTTTGTTGCGTTCAAGTTTCAACCTTTCCTTAAAATAGACACCAAAAGGCAATGTTAACTTCTGCTTCAGAAAAAAAGTACCTTAATGTTAAATCAGACACACAAATCAGTGATCTTGCCCAGAATTAAGTTTTACTAATTTCAAGGACAGTAGTTGCAAGGCACAGGAGAAGCAGGAGGTTACAGACCATTAGTGCAGCTCCCCTTTTTATCATGTTAAAATACCTACGCATTACAACATGCTTAAGCCATGCCCCATGAATCCATGGACTCTAGGTTTATCAACAGCAATCCTAGATAATCCAGGTGCACTATGTCAAAATTATCATAAATAAATCTTTCCCACTAGTAAATGCACAATGTGTTTGCCAGGAAGTCTGTCATTAGCATGTTCCCAAGGAGATCCAACCACATTACTTTCCTTCTTTCCTTTCCTGGGCTATCTCCTGCTCCAAATCCCACCCCCTCCCAAAAGGCCTGCTGCTAAACATTTTAAATATAGAAAAGTTAAATTATCATAGACAACAAAATATTATAATGTAAATGTTCCGTTGAAACTTCTAGCAGTGGTTCTCAACCTTCCTAATGCCGCAATCCTTTAATACAGTTCCTCATGTTGTGGTGACCCCCAACCATAAAATTATTTTCGTTGCTACTTCATAACTGTAATTTTGCTACTGTTATGAATCGTAATGTAAATATCTGATATGCAGGATGTATTTTCATAGTTCGCGACCCACAGGTTGAGAACCGCTGCGAGTCTAAAGAGTATGTACATGTATTTATGGCGTGACTGAAATTGACATTTAAATCGCCCCACACCCTGACCCTACATAAAAGCTCAGTATATTCTGCCATCCATTCATTTCACTGTGTTACAGAGCATAGACTTTACAGCTCAGGAACCAATGCTGGAAAATGTAAATTATGAATATTCAATTGGTCAACATATTAAAGAAATATGTCACATTACATAGTTATAAATGTAATGTTCAAAAAAATTTTTTTAAACAGCATAACTAAAGACTCTTCAGACTTTTGGAAAAATACATATATTCAAGTACAGAAAATGATGGAATCTGTTTGCATTTAAATCCAGAATGTTTTTTCATGATTTTCATCCCTCATAAAACTGCTACCCACCACCTACCATCCACCTACCTTGGCAGATAACCTGTCACCAATCGGAAGAGAAACTCCCAGAGTAGATGGATCTGTTTCACGCGTGGATAGAAAATTTTTCTGTGCATATACACATAAAAAAATATATTATCTAGTTGCCTTTATAAAAGATTTCATAAATGTGTCTTTAAGTTAGATATTCTAAGCTATTACATTATGCAGAGCAAAAGAATGAAATGGAGATGAAGACAGAAACTTCAAATCTATAGAAATCATACTTAGGAAAAAGAGAATTTTCTTCCAATCGACAACTCCTTGAAGAGGAGTCAAATCTTAATTTTCCTTTGCTTTACATATATAGCTATTGATTCAGAGTGATTTTATAAAGCATGAGAAAAAAAGAAACTGTTTCTTAATTCACATTCCTCTTCACTCTCGATGCCCTACTATTCTTTTGTTAAGGAAAATTACACTTCCTCACAAATATCCTATGCATGCTGCAATAATGTTATTTTTCCTGCAATTATGAGTGGCTATCTACTAAAATGTCAAAAGATATAAACTATGAAGACTGTTTCTTTATGTGTCCTTCCATTTTTGTTCAGTAAACATTTAGGTAATGCAGTGTAGTAGAGCATTAGACTAGGAGTCAAAAGTGCTAGGTTCTAGAAGTAGCCCCAACACTTTTCCGTTGTGCTACACTAAGCAAATCACTTTACCTCCCTGACTTATACTTTCTTCTTCTATCAAATGAGAATGGTTTCTGCTCTAACTACCCATGCTGGTATTTGGGATCAAGGAAGATAAAAAATGTAATATCTCTTTGAATACCATAAAGCAAACACAGGAGACTAGTAAAAAATTTATACAATCCCCAATTTGCTGAAACTGCTGCTTAGTAATATATAATCTGGACTTTTTTAACCACTCTGCCTCAGTTTCTTTGTCTGTAAAACAGGGGAGTCATCTATATGAGTAGGTTATGAGGATTAAATAATCAATAGTTATTAACCTGTCCAGCTCCATGCCTCTGATTTATTCATTAAACAAGCAATTATTGATCATGTAATATTTTTCAGTTACTTTTTTTAGGTGGTTGGGAGACAAAAATAAGCGTATGTTCCCTATAATCAAGAGGTTTACAATTCAGTTGGGTAAACAAACACGTAAACAAAAAACTACAATACAATGTACTAACTACTACAATAGAGTTGTATTCAAAATATGATGGGAACAGACTAATAAGACTAAAATATTAATAAGCTTCATTAAATCTAAAATTATTAATAATTTAATATGTGCTACAAAAGCTAATCTGAAAGTTGGTAGAACTCTAAATTTATTTGTCGCCGAAACCGGTTTGGCTCAGTGGATAGAGCGTCGGCCTGCGGACTGAAAGGTCCCGGGTTCGATTCCGGTCAGGGGCATGTACCTGGGTTGCGGGCACATCCCCAATAGGAGATGTGCAGGAGGCAGCTGATCGATGTTTCTCTCTCATCGATGTTTCTAGCTCTCTATCTCTCTCCCTTCCTCTCTGTAAAAAATCAATAAAAATATATTTTAAAAAAATAAATAAATAAATAAATAAATTTATTTGTCAAGGGAAATAATCTGACTCATGAGTCACATTATTCAACCCCCTATATATCAAGGCAAACAATAAACATAATCATTTATAGAGTTATACATGTACAATAGAACACACTCCTGTTCCAATCCTGGGAAAAGAGAGATAAAGCACCTTACTCCTTCACAGAGCAATTCCCCACTCCCAATCCAGGTCTGGGATGATATGTGAAATTTAATATAATGAAAAAAACAAACAATAAGGCCAATACGAGTATTGCAAAAAAAAACAGAATTTTAACCACTCACTCCTCATTCAATAAATACTGAGTGTCTACTATGTTCAAAACTGTTTGATACATTTGAGACTCATCAGTGAAGAGAACAGACACCCTGCCTTCCTAAAGCTTACATTCAACAGGGGAAACTGACAAAAAAGAATAGATATAATGTACATTAGAAGGTGATTAAGTGCTAAGACAAAATAAACATATAAAACGAACTGCCTACAGGTAGCCCAAGTTTCTAGGAAATAGGATTGGGAAAAACAGAAATCTGGAATTCCCTTTTAGACATGTTCAACATAAGATACTCATTAGATTTCAACTGAAAATGCCAAACAGGCAGCCAAATACAAAAATCTGAGGTTCAGGAGAGAGGCCTGGATTAAGATTATAAATTTACTGATTCAATTTAACAACTGTTCTTCTGAGAATATGTTGTCCTTCCTGCATTGTCAGATGATTAAGTGTCTTTTATTCTAAAAACAGGAAAGAAGATGGTAGAGATAGTAACTGTTTAATGGTTCTCTTTAACAATGTTTAAAGATTTGATTTTTGTTAAAGATTCATGCTGTCTACAAGCCTGGCTTCCCAAAGCCACAAGAAATACAGAAAGAATGGGACTTGGAAAAGTGTACATAATCCAAGGGTCAAGGAAGCCACTGCAGCCACATCCCCATATCTATGTCATTTCCTTTTTCCTTTGCCTTCCTTTCTACTCTCACTTTCTCAGATATCAACCAAAACTGTATTTTTCATGTTAAGGAACTACTGTTCCTCTACCACAACTGCATTCTTGATGATCCAACTTCAAAAACTTCACAGTCCTTTGAATTTAAACATTTGTACTCCTTGATCTCTTTCCCTTTACTAAAGGCAATTTCTTCTTATGCCTCCCACCATAATTTGTCTTTGTTTAAAATCATGTATTTATGAAATAATATAAAATCCACAAGTGAAAATGATAGCGATCAGAGGAAACCCCACCCAGTAAAGGGGGTTTGCGGAGGATAATGAGGTGCAAGGCCCGGGAGGCAGGCTGGATCGTGAAGGATCTCACATGCCATCCTACAGGATACAAATTTTTATCCTGAAGACAGTGAGTGAAAAGACACTAAAGTATTTAAATCGGTAAAAGGCAGGATCATTCCGGAAAGCAGCATGGAGAATGGTCTAAGAATTAATGGAAGGAGAGCAGTTAAAAATCTGTGGTATTAACTTAGGACAATAATAAGAGTCTCTAACATGCACAACTGTCCTAAAACAGTTACAAAGCTCCTCATAGGCTGCTTAAGCAGGTACAATATATCACCACTGCCTATTATACACCAAGTTAAAAATTTACTGCCTTCTGCCCTGATCGGTTTGGCTCAGTGGATAGAGCGTCGGCCTGCAGACCCAAGGGCTCCCGGGTTCGATTCCGGTCAAGAGCATGTACCTTGGTTGCAGGCACATCCCCAGTAGGATGTGCAGGAGGCAGCTGATCAATGTTTCTAACTCTCTATCCCTCTCCCTTCCTCTCTGTAAAAAATCAATAAAATATATTTTTTAAAAATTTACTGCCTTCTAACCAGAACCTAACCTCTCTAGCTACATGATTACTTCTTACTACTCTCAAAAAGAATCTAACTCAGCCAGGCTGGTAAACCTAATATGCCTCATTCAAATAAAGCTAAAGTCTACGCCTCAAGCCCTCCTTTACTCTAAACTCTCTATCTGAAAAGCTTCCCCTCCTCCTTGGATTGCCCTCTAGAACATCCAAATTCTATCTTATCATGCCTTACAAAATAACAGAGGCCTTTCCTAATCATACTATCCTTCTCATTTAGAGTTACCACTTTTGTATGAATATTATCTCTACAGCTAGATTCTAAACCCATTGAAGACAGGATTCATACCTGATTCATCTTCATGGTAAGTGTTTAAAAAGTGTTGGTTGAATGATAAATGGATGTAAGAGATTATTTTTAAAAATAGATCTATAAGACTGTTTGTCTTTGTTTTCCAATATACATTTACAAATGCAATCTACATGTTTGGATGCAAAAATATCTAGTCATCCAAATCTTGACAATACACAGTTCAAAAACATTTTAGAGTATCTTGAATATCCTATTTTATTAATCTTTATGTGATTATAACATAATTTGAAGAACAAAACTAGTATGATGAAAACAAATGAACTTATAGATACAGAATATTTCTGAAGGATGCATAAGAAAACAACAAAAACAAATGCAAAGCAGAAATCAAAAATAATGCTTAACTGAATTAATGGAAAATTATAATGTCATCTTGCTAAAAGCAAAATTATAAAATGGTGCCATTCAAAAGTCTCAAAACCACAAATGAAGCTATTTTTCCCATGAGAGAGCAGCAACATCATAGATGCCAATGATTGCAAGCTACTAGATCTAAAAAAAAAAAATCTAAAGGAGAACATTCCGCAGGCAACCCTACCTTTCTCTTTGCTTCTGTAATACCCTAAAGTCAAGGGAAACAAACCATTGATGAAATGTATTCAAAGTCCTTTCTCTCCATGTGCAAATCAGAATAAATAAGAGAGCATTTATAAATCTGGAACAACAGTTATAAAGTAGTTAAAAAACTAAGACTATCTTAGGATGATTACAAACATCATGGTTGTTTAAAATAACCTTATAACCTAAAAAGCAAATTGGATTTTAAAACTTAAAGTTTGGCCAGTGTGGCTCACTAGTTGAGTGTCGATCCATGAACCAAGAGGTCACTGGTTCAATTCCTGTTAACTGCACATGCTGGAGTTGCAGGTTCAATGACTTAACAGAATTCTTTACCTGAGTAAGATAGCGTCTGTAATCTTGCCGCAATTCTTCTTTTAGTTTATGTTTCTTCCGTTCATAGTCTTCCCCAAGTGGTAAACTCAATCCATAATCAAGTCCTAGAAAGAAAACAACTTCTTAAAGTAATGTAGCTTATTTTCAAACCAATCTTAATTTCAATACAATCTCCTGTAACAAAGCACAGTATAGGAAGAAACATAGTCATGCTGATTCTGAGACTAGGATCAGGATAATAAAATTTTTATTTAAAATGTTTTAATAGGTAATAATCCGTATGTTGGAAAATATCACTCCTACCCATGAACCCCAGCCACCCAGCTTTCCTGCCCAGAACATTACTGTTTCTTCTGACTCCTTCCAGAAACTTTTTATGCATCTATAAACAACTACTATATGTTATCATGTGTGCATGTGTGTTATATTTACTAATTCCCCCTTTATATAATGGTTTTGCATTGTTTGGCATTGATTTTTCAAGGACAAAAAAATTAAAGCAAAGAAAAGCTTTACTTCTTCAGTTAATTCCATTGAAATTTCTATAAAAATACTTACAACATGCTAATCTGTTTTCAACTTGAAAATTAATAACAAGATTGTTAACCTATAAGAATATCCTTGCTATGACATGTTTGAGAAAAATTAGGTCCATGTGTTGCTCAGACTGAAATTTCCAAAACTTTTAAAGTTTAGCTACCAGTTCTGATTACACATAAATGGATATTAATTTTTGTTGTGCAAAAATATATATATTATAAAATTTACCATTTTAACAATTCAGTGCCATTAAGTCCATTCAAAATGTGCAACCATCACCACTATCAAAAATTTTCCATCAGCCGAAACCGGTTTGGCTCAGTGGATAGAGCGTCGGCCTGCAGACTGAAAGGTCCCAGGTTCGATTCCGGTAAAGGGCATGTACCTTGGTTGCGGGCATATCCCCAATAGGAGATGTGCAGGAGGCAGCTAATCGATGTTTCTCTCTCATCGATGTTTCTAACTCTCTATCTCTCTCCCTTCCTCTCTGTAAAAAACCAATAAAATATATTTAAAAAAAAAAAATTTCCATCATCCCAAACCAAAACTCAGTAAAAGGATAATTTTTAAAGAAAAATTTCAATTTTGAAAAGGGTTTTTATTTTCATAGAGTTCAAAAATAAAATTACATTTTGGGTAATGACAATATTAATGGCTGCACAACTTATAAATACAATAAAAGCCACTAAACTATACAATTTAAAGGGTAAACTTTATGCTATGTCAATAATGCCTCAATAAAGCTGTTATCACATTAAATACTTTTTAAATATTTTAAATACTAAAACACTATGTCAAGACGTACAGATATCAGATAAGGATTTGATTTTTAAAGCCCCCTACCTTTTTTAGTCCTATTACGTAATACTACAGGATAAAAATATTATCATTTCTAAAAAAATAAAGTTTCCTTAGAATCAGCGACAACCAATATAGATGAAGTAAATGATTGCTGTATGAACTGATGATCACCATTTGAGTGCCTTATTCTTCACAATGCAGCTAAATGATGGGAACTTATCATGAAAGTGTCATATCACTGCTTTATTACATCACTGAGCTATTTCAGGGAAAAACAGGTCAAAGTAGTATAAATATAAATGAGTATCTCTTGATTTTTCTGCGATACTAAATTCCACTTTCCACTATAAACACTGTGGCATTCTCTTTATAAACACTTCTGGCCTATTTAACTCCTGATGAATGAAGGTATAGATTCCTTAGGACACCTCGCACTCAGGCTCCCAGGTCTCTTTCCAAAAGAATCTAAAGCATTCCATATGCCTGGAATTTTAACTCATCTTCGAAAGGCATTCTTCCTCACAAAGGAATCTAAACCTTATTTTTAAAGATACAGAATTTAAGCCTAGAGAGAGAAAGTTTGAATTCTTACAGTAAGAATGGAATAGCACAAAAGAAACTAAACCATAAATTGGCTGGTTTGGCTCAGTGGGTGGGGAGTCAGCCTACGGACTGAAGGGTCCTCCTGGGTTTGATTCCAATCAGGAGCGCACGCCCCGGTTGTGGGCTTGGTCCACGGTGGGAGGTGGCCAATCGATGGTTCTCTCTCATCATTGAGTTTCTATCTCTCCCTCTCCCTTCCTCTGAAATCAATAAAAATATATTTTTTAAATCCATTAAAGCCAAGTCCATGCTTTATTCAATTTTATAACAACTGGCACACAACTTGTACCCCAGAAATGTCCACTGAATTAAGGTGTGAATGAATAAATGAATGTCTCAGTATAAGGAAAGAGAAAGGAAGGACACACTATTCTTAATATTTCCTTTTTGCTTTTCATCTGATTGCACAGAGGAAGCATAATTACTGGTAACCAGAGTTACCCATCTGTAGTTACGTAGTCACAAAGGATGCTCTATTGTGTCAAAGAGAGAAAGACAACAGGCAGCAAGAATGATGCCTCCCAACATGCTGAGCTTTCCTCTCAGGGAACAAGTAAAGTACAGCTTTCTGAAAAGTCATGTGTTTAAGGTGGCTTTTACTACTGTTTTTCGATTTTTTAAAATGTTTTTACTGATTTTAGGAAGGGAGAGGGATAGAGAGAAATGACATTGATGAGAGAGAAACACTGATCAGCTGCCTCCTATATGCCCCCTACTGGGAATCAAGCCTGCAACCCAGGCACTTGGAATCAATGGGTCGATGCTCAACCACTGAGCCACCCCTCCTGAGCTGTTTTTCAATTTTGCTTGGTGACTTATGTGATAGAAAAAAAAGTGATTCATTTTCATTTGTAAAATACTGTTCATACTGTTTACTTTTATTTATCAGGAGTATTTGCTTTTTACCATTGATGCAAATAATATAATAATTGTCTTTTAAAAAGTAATATATGTCTTCTGAATTATTTAAAATTTTATTAATTTAACATTTAGTCAACAGAAATTACTAACTTTTTAATTCTTATTTTTGTCATCTAGCACTATCATTTCATGGCATTAAAGGTAGGTCATAGAAATAAAATTAAGAATTATATAGAACAATTTAAATATTCACCTAAAGCTATGCATTAACAATGGCATCTCAGTGGACTTAATGAGCTAAAAACATGGTGAGACTTACTTATTCAGAGCAGCTGTCTTCTGGTGGTTCTGGTGGCAAGTGAGGCCTTAGTGTCATCTTAGAGTAATGTGAAGTGATGTCACTTCACCAAGTACAACAGAAATGACTCTACGATAGTTAACATTATGCTTCAAAACTACACCAATTACAAGTATTTGGTTTCTACAGTATTTGCGAGTTATATATAATATTTAAAACTAAAGTATATAATCTTTTTAAAAATCAATATACCTTCAAGATAGCACTCATAATAAACACTTTATAAAACAATTACCATGAACACTTAGTTTCCTCTTTTCATTATTATATTACCATGAGAAAGCATTACGTATGAATAATAACAGGCCTTTCCCTCAGCAGATGACATATCAGAGATATGAATATATCAACTGAATAGAACACTGTACTCAAACTTCAAGTATAAAGATAGTATTACAGCCAAACCGGTTTGGCTCAGTGGATAGAGCGTCGGCCTGCAGACTGGGGGGTCCCGAGTTCGATTCTGGTCAGGGGCATGTACCTTGGTTGCGGGCACATCCCCAGTGGGGGCAGTGCAGGAGGCAGCTGATCGATCTCTCTCATCGATGCTTCTAACTCTCTGTCTCTCTCCCTTCCTCTCTGTAAAAAATCAATATATTTTTTTTTAAAAAAATATTACAAATTACCCACTTGTACAAATTGAACAAAAGAGGTAGAATGTCTGGGATTTAGTTTATAATAAGAGAAACTGCCCTGGCCAGTGCTGCTCAGTGATTAGTGTCGGCCCTCACACCAAATAATCTCGAGTTCCATTTCCAGTCAAGGGCACATAACTGGATTTCAGGTTTGCTCCCCATCCCCGGTCAGGGTGCTTGCGGAAAGCAACCAGTCAATGTATAACTCACATCAATGTTTCTCTCTCTCCCTCTCTCTCCTGCCCTCCCTCCCTCACTTCCACCCTCTAAAAACAATGGAAATAATATCCTCAGATGAGGATTAACAAAAAAGAGAGAGAGAGAGAGACCTAAGATTACATAAGCTAAAAAAAAAGGTAATTAAAAAGTGCAACTAAAAATTAGTAAACAAAATCAACTATTTCCTTTTGTCTGCTTTCAAAAGTCTCCACATTTTTTAGCTTAGTCTAAACTCTAGAACTTTTCTGCAATGTAAAATTCTGCTATTGCATGCTTTCTGATATTTTTTAATATATTTTTATTGATTTCAGAGAGGAAGGGAGAGGGAGAGATAGAAACATCAACAATGAGAGAATCACTGATCAGCTGCCTCCTGCACGCCCCCTACTGGGGAGCATCCGACAACCCGGGCATGTGCAATAACCAGGAATCAAACCACGACCTCAGTTCATAGTTTGATGCTAAATCATAACCTCCTGGTTCATAGTTTGATGCTCAACCACTGAGCACACCAGCCAAGCTCTGATGTTATTTTTAAATTACAGTGTAATTTTTTCTTCTTTATAATTCTTTCCAAATTTCCTTGAACTTAACTGTATTTAAAATGAATTTTTTAAAATCATGTCAAATAATTTCTAGTAATAGAGTAAAATCTCTGATCTTATTTTAGTAATCTGTAATCTTTTTGAAAATTTCCAAAATGACTTCACAGCATGACAGACAAAATAAATCCAGTGCATTTTGGAGCCTGAAATGCTGAACAATGGCATTCTGATATAAAAGTGAGAAATACTGCCCAGAAACAGTGAAAAAAACGCCTAGGGACTGCAGACACTGAAAACAAATTCTGGAGTACCCAAAGTTTAGAGGTGAGAGCGCTAAAAAGGAACCAGGAAAGACTGAAAAGGAGAGTGTTGGGAGTCCTCAAAAACCACCCCCAGGTTTGGGGATTCATTCACAAGAAAGACTCAGAGTATGCAGAAGTCATTATACTCACATTTCCAGTTTATTACAGTGAAAGGGTCCAAAGCAAAATTAACCAAGGAAAAGGTACATGGGGCAAAGCCCAGAGGAAACTAAATGCAAACTTCCAAGAGTTCTTCGCTGTAGAATCATCTAGGACATTCTTAATTCCTCCAACAAGTTGTGACCACCCATGTGAAGTGCTGCCTTCCAGGGAAGCTCATTACAGACTTAGTGCCCTAAGCGTCTATTGTGAGATGGTCATTAACCACCCTCTTGACTAGCACTACCAGACTCCCCAAAAGGAAAGCAGCCATTTCTGCATAAATCACATGGCTTATACAAACAGTTTAGGGACAATGAACTACTCTTACCAGCTAGGGAAAGTTTTGTATCAGTATAGAAAACCGTTTACTAGCTAAGTTCCAGACATCAGCCTTACAGACAGGCTTGTCTAATAGGCAAGCTCTGTTAAGAAGCGTAAGTGCTTGCCCAAAGGCACAGAATCTAGACCAGAAACAAGGAGGCTAATCATTTCAATATAACACAGTGCTATTTGACACCTTCCATAATCACTCCAAGTACCAATCAGTTTGGTACATAATTAATTTTCCTTTCACTCAGGGATGAGGTGGATTATTAACAGTTTTACACCAGACTAGACTGATTTTTTTTAACTCAAATTTCAGATTCTTTTTTGGGGAAAAAGACCACAATGTTGTTTACAACATTATTTCTGAGTTGCCAAAATTCTCTCTCCATGTTTCATTCCTCTGTTACCATTTTTCCTCCTGTATTCCCCCATTCAATCTTGTCTGCCACAATCAGACAGACAGAAAGGGCAAGGACACTTTTTTCTTGCATCTGTACTGGAAACCTTTGCAGCAGACAGTAACTGCTCCAGGTTTGTCAATAGATGCATTAGGTTGCTTCTTATTCTCCAGAGGTCATGGCCGTGTCCCTATACTATTAATCACAAAAGTACTACCTTCAAATGCAAAATAGGATATATGCTACCCTATATAGAAAAAGAAGACAGTCTAGTTATGAATTTTTATACAAAATGCTGCTTTAACAAGACTCAAGGACAGGATGGGGAAGCTGATAGGTTAATAGAAAATATATAGATTGGTCTCTACCCCCAGTTCTGGCACAGAGCACCTAAAACCCTTCTAATTTCCTAAGTGATAAGAACACTGGGAGCATTTCTTGTTCTAATATTTGTCTTTGACCCCATTCCTGACACAGGGCTCCTAAAGCCCTTGTAAATTCCTAAGTGATTACCGCACTAGGATGGTCAAGATAGCAAAGTAGGTAAACACTGTGTTCACCTCCTCCCACAACAGTAGTCAAAATTCAAACTAAATTATAGAACCAAACTATCACCTTTGAGAACTACCTGAAAACTAGCTAAACATAATTCACAGAAGCCACAATGAGACAGGTGGAAGGCAGAAATGCGGAATGGGCAGGCCTGCACCCACAATGCGATGATTAAGAATCAGAAGGGCCCTGACCGGTTTGGCTCAGTGGCTAGAGTGTCGGCCTGCGGACTGAAGGGTCCCGGGTTCGATTCCAGTCAAGGGCATGTACCTTGGTTGGGGGCACATCCCCAGTGGGGGGTGTGCAGTAGGCAGCTGGTCGATGTTTCTCTCTCATTGATGTTTCTAACTCTCTATCCCTCTCCCTTCCTCTCTGTAAAAAATCAATAAAATATATTTTTTTTAAAAAAAGAATCAGAAGGGATATCTTAGTTTCAGAAGTACCCCCCAAAGGGCGAGGAGTCCCAGCTTCACACTGGGCTTCCGGTTCAGGGTAAAATAGCCAAGGAGTCCCCATATCATCTGTCCCTGAAAACTGGCATGGCTTATGTCCAAGTGAGATAGAGGGTTGCTGGAGTCCCAGGTGTTCCTCTTGAGGGGCCTGCACTTGGACTCACTCTGGACTCGTGTTGGCAGCAGGTCAAAAATCGGCCTCAATTTGCAGCACAGCCTCTCCCAAGTCCCTCCAAGCCCAGCACAAGTGACAACCAATTGCAGATCATTGTGTAGCTCCCGCTCTGTGGCCCAAAGCTGGGCACAAATGGCAGTGGACCTTGGGAGGTAACTTCAAATCTTTGGAATTTTTCAAGTGATAGGAAGGTCTTTGTGGTAGATCCCCATGACCATACCTGATAGTTTATACTAATAAGGTGACTCATGGTGAGCCCCTAGGTAGTTTGTGCTAAAGAGATGGCTCAGATGGGAACTGGTCACACCAGAAAAGACCAATCATGTGATAGGACCACTGGATCTCTGAGCCATCTGACATCAGCCTGACCTCAAAGTAAGGGATCTAGAGATTGAGCCATGTGGGCAATGATTCAATCAATCACGACTACACTATGAAATTCCATAAAAACGCTGGACATCAAAGCTCAGATAGCATCCCAGTTGACAACAGTCTTTACATTGTCACTTATTGATATGCTGAGAGAGTGACGCATCCCTGAGGCTGACAGAAGCTTCATGTTTGGACTCTCTCGGACCATCTCCTATGCGTCTATCCCTTTGGCAGGTTCTGATTTATATCTTTTTGCTCTGACAACACTATAATAGTAAGTATACCACTTTCCTGAGTTCAGTGAGTCATTCTAGTGAATTATCAAACTTGAGGGGTAGTGTAAACCCCCCCCCATATCTGTAGCCGGCTGGATAGAAGTGAGGATGGCCTGTGGACCCCGGAACTTGCATCTGGTGCTTTAGGTAAGAGAAGTCTTGAGGAGGACTGTGCCCTTAATCTGTGAAGTTTAGACTTTGGGTAGTTGGTGTCAGAGGTCATTGTAATGCTCCTCAAATCCTTTTGTGAGAGGTATAATGGTGAAAGAATGAGCCACATGAATAAGCCTATCCATGAATATCATCAATATCTAACACAACAATTTACAAAATCATAAAAACGTACTGTTGCATGAGAGTTGAACTATGAATTATCAATAGATTG
Source organism: Myotis yumanensis (assembly GCF_028538775.1). NCBI lineage: Eukaryota > Metazoa > Chordata > Mammalia > Chiroptera > Vespertilionidae > Myotis > Myotis yumanensis. The sequence goes on from NW_027223766.1 coordinate 18,966,378, forward strand.
CTTTAATTAGCTAAAATGAATATTGCCCATTTATATATTTCTAATAGCTACTATGCTTAGTTACTCAAAGTATGGTATCACAGTTTTAATTCAATATATAGTTTCCAAAACTAATCTTTATTTTCAGTTTGTTTTATAATTCTTAGATAAGACCATCTAAGGAAAACTGCCAAATTATATTTTTCCCATTATCAAAAATTACATATTTAACCTAATTTTAAGGCCACAGTTATTCAGGCAAGAGGTCAGTAACTGAATGCTGATAAGGTATAAAATTAGTCTAATTACATATTCTTCTTTAATAAAACTCAATGATCATCAAAAATAATTACCGCTTCAGTTGGCAATAAAAGAAAACATTCCATGAAAAGTAAATCCCACACATCCAAGAGAACTATTTATTTTTGCAATGGAGACTTTCACTCCTTCATTCAAAACATCTTCTCTAAGTACCGCACTGTGCTAGGCAGTGAATGTACAGTGTCAGGCAAGCTGGCAGCCAATAGACTGTGCAACAAGTTCAAAACTGTTCTTCAAGGGAAAAACCAATGCTATAGGAGCACAAGGCAAAATGACCCACACAATGTGGTAAAAGTAATAAAAGGGTAAAATCATCATACAGGAAACAAGCAGCCATTGAAAGGTTTGAAGCAGAGATCTGGTTTTTGGAAGGATATCAACGGGCAGTGAAGGGACTGAGTAGAGAGGGTAGACTGTAAAACAAAAGAACACTAGGAAGAAAAAAATCTAAGTGAGAAACAACGGAGGCCCACGTAAAATAACATCTATGGGATTAGAGAAAAGTAAACATATTGAGGTTTAGGCATTAGAATCAATTCGACGTGTGGAATTACTTGCTTAGACTATAAAGGGAAGAGAGGAGTTAAGGAAGACTAGGCAACCAGCTCCCCAGAGCACCAAAAGTTTGAGAGGAACAAAATCAATGTTGCACATGTTGATTTTGAGGTCATGGCATCCAAGTAAAGATGTCCAATAGGAAATTAGATATATAGATCTGGAGTTCATAAAACAAATTGGGAACGAGATAGAGGTTTATGAGTCATGAATACACTTACGATAAATAAAACCAGAATGTATGAAATGAAAAGAGGAACTAGGACAGAGCCCCAAGGAACAGGCAGAGGTCACTGTATCTTCGATTTTAAATTCACCATCATTTGTGAATGTAATAAAAGAGTAATTCTTGCCGAAACCGGTTTGGCTCAGTGGATAGAGCGTCGGCCTGCGGACTGAAAGGTCCCAGGTTCGATTCCGGTCAAGGGCATGTACCTGGGTTGCGGGCACATCCCCAGTAGGAGATGTGCAGGAGGCAGCTGGTCGATGTTTCTCTCTCATTGATGTTTCTAACTCTCTATCTCTCTCCCTTCCTCTCTGTAAAAAATCAATAAAATATATTAAAAAAAAAAAAGAGTAATTCTTAATATAATTCTCAAAAGTCAAAAACCAACTTTTAAAAAGATGTAAAAGAGGTCGGGGAAAAAAATATTTATTGTCCACCAATTATGTGCAGTCATCTTTTCATATGTATTCAACTAGAGGCCTAGCGCACGAAATTCGTGAATGGGTAGAGTCCCTGGGGACTGCTGGCTGCTGGTCGGGGCCTTCCTTTGTTCCGCACCACCCACTGGTGGTTAGTGCACGTCATAGTGAATGATTTAACTCCCAGTCAAACTCCCAAGGGGACACTTTGCATATTAGGGATATACACACACACACACACACACACACACTCTCACACATACATAATAGAGGCCCGGTACACGAAATTCGTGCATGGGGGAGGGGGGTCCCTCAGCCTGGCCTGCACCCTCTCCAATCCGGGACCCCTTGGGGGATGTCCGACTGCCAGTTTAGGCTCGATCCCTGCAGGCATCCCTCTCGCAATCCAGGACCACTGGCTCCTAATCACTCACTTGCCTCCCTGCCTGATCACCCCTAACCCCTCGGCTGGCCTGATCACCCCTAACCACTCTCCCCTGCCGGCCTGATCGCCCCTAACCGCCTCTGCCTCGGCCCCCACCACCGTGGCTTTGCCCAGAAGAAGGACCGGATGACCGGAAGATGTCCAGTTGACCCGGTCTAATTAGCATATTGCCCTTTTATTAGTATAGATTATTAGTATAGATAGAAGATTATTGCCACAGTAGCCTTTTAAGTTAAATGCCAATTCTTAAGATGAGGAAACAAACAGATTAAATAACATGTGCTAGGTCACAAGGCCATGACAGCCACAGCCCAAAGCAACATGCAACCCCAGAATTTCAAAGTAATTCTATTTGACCTTAGTGCTTGAGAAAACCTGCCATTATACTTTTAAAATATTATATTTAGAATCAAACTTTTGATTCAGAAAAATTTAGGACTAAAAGATCATCCAACTCCTTTATGTTACAGATAAAAAAAATTGAGGGCCTTAGAGATTAAGGAACTTAACCAAAATATGTATTATACTTAAGTTCACTAAAGCTGTATACTAGCCAATAATTTTTTAAGAAAATCAGAGTTGAAAGCGTTATCTATTTACTGAGGTCCACTTTGAGCTGGTTTTCTAGTAGAGACAAAGAGCCCACTAACTATTCAATCTCTTGGCCAACATCCCCTTATAATCAACATATTTTTTGATTAAAAAAATGGTAAAAAGTTTACAAACATTGTCATACCAAACCATAATCAAAGAATTAGTATAGCTGCAGAATTAATTTCTTTACAACTCTAATATATAGTCATTAACAATTAAAATGGTCTTTCAAAAAATAAAAAATTAAAAAATAATGATAAAATGGTCTTTCACTAAACAGCATTTTGTATCCATTAAGCATATTCTTTTGATTTTTAAATAAAGGCAAGTCCATTTCTGTTCAATAATTAACTCTCTCACTCTCTCTCAATCTCTCTCTCATAAACACACACACACACTCAAATGTTTCAATTAATTTTTTATTAGTTATACTTACTGCTATAATCCCATAAATATAATCAACACAATAGCATTTTTAAAAAGGTACAAGGTTCTCAGTATATATTATTATTTTACATGTAAGATTTCAGAAAGGAAAGAGTTACCATGATCCTAAAAATACCTTTAATTTCTTACAAGACAAAGCTCTTTCACAACAGCCTGCTTAGAATATCTTAAAATCAATTTAGCACACCTAATGACATACCTAAGGAACCCCTGGTCTGTTGGCTGTTTGGTGGTATGTTTTCTTTAGCCATGGAGATTAATATTTTACTGTTTTCAGAAAGTTTCTCTGATGCCTTTCCCTGAAAGAGATATAATATTTATAAAAGCAGAGGGGGGAAAAAAATCCTACAAAATATACAATTAATCTCAGTACTTTTATTAAACAACTTGACAAAATTACATGGTACACCGTAGAAGAAATTTAAGTGTCAAGTTTAGGGAATTAAACAAAAGCAGTTAATACTATAATAAATGTCCTAATATTTAGCTCATTCACTTATCAACAGTTACTGAATTCCTGACAGGCAGTGTCCCAGGCAACGGAAATACATGAGTGAAAAAAACAAGTAAGAATCTGTGCCTCCCTGGAGCTTATAAACTATTGGGGACACAAACAATAAATATAATACATAATTAGTCTATGTAATAGGTACAGAGTGGTAGGGAGAAACTATGGGAAACAATGCAGCAGGGTATGGAGGCCCAAAAATGTTGGGGGCCAGACTGCAAGGCCTCACTGAACAGGTGATACTTGAACTAAGCCTTAAAACATTATTATTTATGTACTATTTAATGTTGGAAATTATAATAAAGCTGTATTTAAAGCTATGTAATAACTCTTGCCAAACACTGTAAACTAGTCCTAAGTACTAGAGCAGTGATGGCGAACCTATGACACGCGTGTCAGAGGTGACACGCAAACTCATTTTTTTGGTTGATTTTTCTTTATTAAATGGCATTTAAATATATAAAATAAATATCAAAAATATAAGTCTTTGTTTTACTATGGTTGCAAATATCAAAACATTTCTATATGTGACATGGCACCAGAGTTAAGTTAGGGTTTTTCAAAATGCTGACACGCCGAGCTCAAAAGGTTCGCCATCACTATACTAGAGAGTGGTTAAGAGCATGGACTTTGGAGCTGGATACATGAAGATTCAGATCCTGAATCCACCTCTTACGTACCTGGACAAATTATTTAACCCCTTTAAGCCTCACTTTCTTGATCTGTAAAACACATACAAAAAATTCCATCTACTTCACAGGGATATTATGATTAAATGTGATAATACATCTAAAGTCCTTCCTATCATTCCTTGTAAGAGGCAGGTATTATGGCAGAAAGACAACCTTGTGTGGTGGTTAAGAGAACAAGCATAGGATTCAGGTTGCCAGGAATCAAAGCCATGTTCTGCTATCACTTTAGTCACATTACAGTACTTAATTTCTCCATGCCACAGTTTATTCATTTGGAAAATGATAATAACAGTACTTATCTCATAGACTCATGTGAAATATCAATGTAACCTCATAAGACTTTGCCTTATTCATGTTTTGCATACAATAAATGTTAGCTATGTAAGTTCCGTTATAATCAGGATGTCCATATTATTTATCATTTCAAAAAGGATACCTTTGTCCAGGACGGATGATAAATCAGATGAGACACTGGAACAACAGGTAAACCAGGACTATCTTGGGCAAACCAATATACAGTATGTGGTTACCTTCATTATGATGGACCATATGGCACAGATTAATCCACACCCTGTATCTTATTACATATACTGAGCCCATGAGAGGAGGTGCCACATCTAGGTTAGTGCTGTATTGTCAGAGCCTCGCACAGTACCCTAGCACAATCTCAGTAAGTACTTGCTAAAATGGATGAATCACTTTCAACAAAAATTAGCAAAGTTTAAGAAAGCTTTTGCAGACATTGCTTTCAGAAACATTTTAATAAATTTACATTCTGAAAATAAAGTATACAAAATAACTATTCTAATAAATTCACTTTTGTAGGCTTCAAAAAATTGTTAAGATAATGATTCATTAAAATATTAACTTTTCCCACAGAGAATGAGAACTTGCTTTCATATCTGTTTCTATTCTGAAAGTTCCCTATAATAGAGCTAGCCCCCTATTCATTTTATGAAGCACATAAAGTATTAATTAAAGCTCTACAGAGGAGAAACTGTGAGATATAAAATACCACAAATAAAAAACTGCATTTGAAATCTTGTTGAGTCAGGCTCTCACAGCACAGCCAAACTACAGTACAGAACTAAAGATTCTGACTCAGAGAAGAGGATGTTTGCATTTACACAGGGCTAATCTTCAGAAACCATTTTAATGAAACATATTTGAAGGAAACGATCAACTTTACCTTCATTTCCATGTAAGGCGGATCACTTTCCAATTCTGCTTTTTCTTGGGCCAATTTGGCTTTGCGCTCTTCAATAAATTTATCCAAATTATCAGCCATTTTTCAGAATCTGTAAAAAAAAAAAAAAAAAGAAAGAAAAAGAAAAACAACACTGCAATGAGCACAGCTCAACTCTACCCGAGTATTTTTAGGCTAATAACATGCAGGTTTAGTCTACATTTACTTTTCAATCTCACTTATCAAATTGAGAGCTTCAAACAAGCTTGACTAAAAGATGCCTGCCTGTTTTCTCTCGAAACTCCCTCAAACACCGACAACATACTTTAAAATAGCTAAAAAGAGCTTGGCTGGTGTGGCTCAGTGGGAGTGTCAATCTATGAACCAAGAGGTCACTGGTTCAATTCCCAGTCAGGGTACATGCCTGGGTTGTAGGCTCGATCCCCAGTGGGGGTTGTGTAGGTGGCAGCCCATCCATGATGTTTCCATCTCTCCCTCTCCCTTCCTCTCTGAAATCAATAATATATGTATATTAAAATATTTGAAAAAGAAATAAAAAAGAAGACGAACAGCCACTACCATCCCCACTACACACCCACAGTCTGAGGATGGTTTTTAAGTTTTCTTGTCATGTGGTTTTTTTTAAGACTTTATTTTTTTAGAGAAGTTTTGAATTCACAGAAAAATTGAGAAGATACAGATTTACCACATATCCTACACCACTCATGCATAGCCTAATCTGTTATCAACATCCCCCACCAGAGTGGTACATTTGTTACAATCAATGAACCCACATTGGCACATCCAGTTTACATTCGAGTTCATTCGTGGTGTTGTATATTCTATGGGTTTGGAGACATGTATGACATGTATCCGCCATTGTAGAATCATACAGAGCAGTTTTACTGCCCTAAAAGTCCTCTGTGCTCCAGCTATTCATCCCTCCCTCCACTGTAATCCCTGCCAACCACTGATCTTTTTACAGTCTCCATAGTTTTGTCTTTTCCAGAATGTCATATAGTTATCATACAGTACTGGCTTCACTGACTAGCATGCATTGCTAAGGCTTCTAATTGTCTTGTCATGGCTTGCTCGCTCATTTCTTTTTAGTGCTGAATAATATTCCATTGTCTGAATGTACCAGTTTATTTACCTAAAATAGGACATCCTGGTTGCTTCCAGGTTTGGGAAATTATAAATAGAGCTGCTATAAACATCTGTGCGATATCCAAAAGTTTTTTTAATTTTTTGAAATCCAATTTATTCATATAGCACCAACTTTTAATCAACTGTTTTTATGACATATGTAAGAAATTTTTTCTTAGCCCAAGATCACATTTTCTTCTATGTTTTCTTTTAGAGTTATATAGTTTTCTCTCTTAGACCTAAATCTATTATCCGTTCTGAGTTAATTTTTGCAAATAGTGTAATAGTGTAAGGTTCAGTTTTTTGGTTGGTTTGGGTTTTTGTGTGTGTGTGTGTGTATGTGTGTGTGTGTGTGTTTTGTGTGTGTGGTTTTGTTTTGTTTTGTGTTTTTTGTTGGGTTGGTTTTTTTTTTGCATGGATATAAAACGATTCCAGTCCTATTTTTTGAAAAGACTATCCTTTCCTCATTGAACCTAGTACTTTTTAAAATATACATTTTTCAAAAACCCATGAAACTTATGACTAACTGGATAGGTGGCAGGAAAGGAGCCACTGATGACCAAAATTTTAAGTCCTAGAAACTAAATATGGATAGAATCCTAGACAGAAGTAGGTCAGAAGAAGCTGACTGGTTTGCAAAGGTTTGGCTTAGATGTGTTAAGCTGGAGCTAGTAAGACATGCTAATGGAAATTTCCAGCTGTTGGTTAGAAATTCAAGACTCAAATTCAAGGAAATGGACCACATTGGATGCTTATTTAAGAGTAACTATTTTAGCCCTAGCCAGTGTGTTCAGTGGTTAGAGCAGTGGTTCTCAACCTTCCTGATGCCGCAACCTTTTAATACAGTTCCTCATGTTGTGGTCACCCCCAACCATAAAATTATTTTCGTTGCTACTTCATAACTGTAATTTTGCTACTGTTACGAATCGTAATGTAAATATCTGATATGCAGGATGTATTTAGGCGACCCCTGTGAAAGGGTCGTTCAACCCCTAAAGGGGGCACGAGCTACAGGTTGAGAACCCCTGGGTTAGAGTGTCAGCTCAAGGTCTCAGATTCAATTCCCAGGCAAGGGCATGTACCTGGGTCACAGGTTCAATCCCCAGTCTTGATTGGGAGGCAACCAATTGATGAGTCTCTCTCACAGAAATGTATGTATGTATGTGTGTGTATGTGTGTGTGTGTGTTTCTCCCTCCCTCTCTTCCACTCTCTCTAAATATCAATGAAAAAAATATCCTATGATGAGGATTTACAACAATAAAAAAAGTAATGAAAACTGATTTGAAGCCAGTAAGAGAACCTTGAAGAAAAAGTTAACTATTTTAAAGATAATAGTTGAAGCTGTAGTAAATGAGCACAGGCGGGGGGGGGAGGGGGGGGGGGGGAATGGGACAGAAGTACATTCTGGGCAATGTTCCTTTGAGGGGGTGACAAAAGAATTGAACAAGAAAAAAAACAAAGGAGTAGTAATTAAAAGAAGGATAATAAAGTCAACATAATTTGGCGAGAAAAAGAAATATGAGAAAGAACCAGTTAGCAATATCAAAAGTAAGAGAATTTTTAAAAAGCACCCACTGAATTTAATGTTTGAGGGATAATAATATGTAAAAATGCAGCCGAAACCGGTTTGGCTCAGTGGATAGAGCATCGGCCTGCGGACTGAAGGGTCCCAGGTTCGATTCCGGTCAAGGGCATGTACCTGGGTTGCGGGCACATCCCCAGTGGGAGATGTGCAGGAGGCAGCTGATCGATGTTTCTCTCTCATCGATGTTTCTAACTCTCTATCTCTCTCCCTTCCTCTCTGTAAAAAAATCAATAAAATATATTTTAAAAAAAAAAAAAATGCAGACAAGCGAGCTTTACCCTCAACAAATATGTTGAAACTTATATAAGTTAAGTAGTACGTAATATGAACTTCATTCTATTATTTACTTCCAAAAAGAACAGTTTTTAAAAATGGCTATAGCAAATATATCCCAAGCCAACAAGTTAATATATTTAGCCATTTTTAACTTGCTATTTGTCACAAAAGATTTTTCCTAGTGAAAATTCAAAACAGCTCAACAGTAAATAGTACTTTTCATGCTGAAAAAAAAAATCACTTAAAATCCCCAAATTTTCCTAAATATTTTATGTCTGGTAGAAAAAATAATAATGTTTGGATTATATGTATGTATACACATATACTTTGCTACAGGACTTTATACATAATTTAAGCAGAAATGCCATTAATCTAAAAAAAGTTAACAAGCCTCTTTTGACTCTGAAGTAAGGACTCCACATAATTCTGTTAACAATTATTAATATAACATGTTCATTGATTTAACCAGACTTGAAAGTTCTCTCTTGAATTTATACATACTTAAATTTCCTTTTAATATACTTTAACATCTATTATAAATGCTAGAATTTATTTTATACAAGTTACCATAGTAATAAAATACATTTTTAAACAATGGTAGTGAGTATAATATATGCAATAGCTAAAACATGAGATTTATTGGATATAAGTTTATGTTTAACCATTTCTAATTTTGTTCTACTCTCTAATCAGATTCGAGTATATCTCTACTATTAAACTAAAAAGTCAAAGATAGTACTAGTAAGCTTTCTCCTGGCAATGCCCTCCAGACAAAGAACACAGGAACACTACTGTAGTTAAACTATGTGGGCTTATTACTCGTTGCATGGAGAGATGCATCCTTATTTTAGTAAGAGGGTGTTAGAAAAGACTTACAGGACTCGGGATTGTGTTAGGTGATTTGGAGGAGGATTTAAGGAAGTGGAGCTTTGCTCTGGATTTAATGCTGTCAGGAAGTGGGGTAACTATGACTGGACATCTTAGTAAAGTCTTATCTGCAGGGTGAGGCCAAAGCTTTAACTGGTAGAGGCAGCAGTCACTCCTATTAGGTGGGAGAAGAGCTTCTGGCATTTTGTGGCTTGGACAACATTCATGTTTTGTCTGTGTTTGGATGTGATTATGGAGTAGTGGTGTTTTTGTCTTGATCCATTAGACACACAAAGCAGCCTCAGTCTGATGTTGATGTTCTGTACAACTGTTTATCTTCAACAGAAGAACACCAAGCCTAAGCAGTATTGTCAGGCCAGTTCCTAGCAACACTAAAGCCTTGGTGATAGCAGAGCCAGTTTCTAGCAGTCATGACTACTTTCTCTTTCTTATTTCCTAAAGCATGTGACAACTTACATAAAACAATTTCAACTACAAAATTACTCAAGAATTACTTAATAATTCAGAGACTGAGTCAATGTGTACAGCCTAAGTATAAAATAGAATAAGAATTTTAAAATTGTTACCAGAAAGAAACCTAAATGGGATTCTTTATCTTCTTTCACTATACAATGTAAAATTACTCACAACATTTTTTCAAGATAGTACCAGGTTTATTTTTTCCCCAGAACCTGTGTACACAGTATGTAGATGATAAACAGTTTTCAGGAAAACAGTTTAGCTGAAAGACCTGGATTTGAAACCCCATTCAATCACTAATTAACTGTATGTGATCGACCTCAAATACATTCCTTAACCTCTCTATCATTCAGTTTCCCCTTCTGTAAAATAGAAATATCTATTCCAGAGTTGTTCTGAAGAAAAAACAAAATGATGCATATAAAATGTATGGCACACATGACACTTAGAAATCAATAAATTGCAGCTGTTTTATTAATTCTTTAGTTTCATAGTCTTTGTATACATCAATGTGTTAGCTGCTGTTAATAATAAATCATTAATGATGACCAAGGACAGATACATAAATTAGATGGCCTTTGGGTAATGCAAAATTGCCAAAACACTTGCTCAAACACCTTTGTCTTACACTCAGGAAAGCAGTCAGAATGATGTTAAAAGTATGCCTTTATTTTAAAAGCCTCAAAGTACACTGAGATTTAAATCACCAATAACTGATACTTATCATAATCCAAATCAACATCTATAAATCTTAAATTTAGACCCTTTATGCTTATCATACAGGTAGAAATACAGACAAATCAGAACATATTCAATCTGCTAAATTTAGGCAAACAGGGAGGATCCAGAAATAACTGAGCATGGCCAATTCCTCCTTCCAGTTTCATCAATCACAAAGAAAGGAGGAAATGTTCCTCCCATCCTTTTCCCTCTTGAGTCAAGTGCAAATTTCCTCCCCTCTAAGGCAGCATGAGGGACGGAAAATAATGTCCCTCCCAAAGGAGGGCTTTAAGGTTCTAGATGCTAGGAGATGAAAAGTACACAAGATATGATCCTTGGCCTCCAATTTGGACAAGATAAAATGCCACCTGTCACAGTGGCTCACAGTCCAGATGAGAGTTTAGGGATTCAATGTGAGGTACCCATAAGAGATCCAGTGGGTGTATCAAGGGAAGGATTTGAATATGTCTGGAATTCAGAATAGAGCCCAGGCTAAAAGATGTACAGTTTTTAAAATAACCATTAAAACTATAGGAGAAGAGGGTGCCTGGAAAAAGAGAGCCTAGCGTGGGAGAACAGGACTGAGGACAGAATAGCAGGGAGTGAGAACATATGGGTGTGGGGTGCGGGGAGGAGTCCATGAAAGCCTCAGAAGAAAGAGGGGGAGGGATAAGGTGATCTAAGTGTTTCTCACCCCACCCCCAATCCAGAGATCTTTTCACCAAAGGAAAGGTGAATCTCTTTCTCCTGGCAGATGCACAACTTACTTCCATGGGCACACCCAAATTTTGACAAATCCCCCTAAATGTTACTAAGAAGTAAACACCATGTTGCTGGGACAAAGGGAGGTTCAGGGTCAGGATATAAAGAGAGTGAATACAGGCATACCTGGTTGTACTGTGCTTCTAGCTTTATTGCACTTCACAGATGTTGCGTTTTTTACAAATTGAAGGCAAGACCTTCCACCTGCAGAAGGGATTAGGACTAGCTTTGCTGTGGTGGTCTGGAACCGAACCCACAGTATCTCCAAGGTATGCCTCTATATCAGCGGTTCTCAACCTGTGGGTCGCGACCCCTTTGGCGGTCGAACAACCCTTTCACAGGGGTCACCTAAGACCATCCTGCATATCAGATATTTACATTACGATTCATAACAGTAGCAACATTACAGTGATGAAGTAGCAACGAAAATAATTTTATGGTTGGGTCACAACATGAGGAACTGTACTTAAAGGGCCAGAAGGTTGAGAACCACTGCCTATATAAAAGCAATATTGGGTCTGTTAGCTGCTGTTAAGAATAAATCATTAATGATGACCAAGGACAGATACATAAATTAGATGACCTTTGGGTAATGCAAAATTGCCAAAACACTTGGCACCTGTGTCTCACACTCGGGAAAGCAGTCAGAATGATGTTAAAAAGGTAAGCCGAAATGTTCCCAAAGTTTATAAAAGTTACATCACATTTGTCTGAAAACTTCACTTGAGAAAAACTGTACTGAAAGCTTACTGTTTCCTTTCCCCCAAACAGCACCTGCTCCCTTCCAGGTCACCTGTACCAGGAGACCCAAAATGTCATCCCTGGGGAGCATTTTGGCAGATATTTAACCACCAGAAAGTCAGTGTCCTTCTAAGGAGAATGATATGCAAGGAAAAATACCAGCATCTTACTGGTTTCCATGGGATCCCTTTTAAGCGTGTCAACATGACAAGCCAGTCTTTCGTTTAACATAGGGCCTCTCTGAGGAAAACTTCTTTTTACAAACTCATGGTGGTTGCTATTTGGCTCTTGCCTTCCGAGGTGTTTGTAAACTAGGTATTGCACTTTAGAATTTAGTCTTCTCGGAAGTCCAAGCTAAACTTCTTAACCCTGTAATTTTGAGAACCAGCCTCTCTCGAAAGATGAGTCCGGTGGCTACCACTGAAAAGCGGATTCCAATCCCAGATAACATTCCTAAAATCAAGGCAGCTGGAAGAGGTTCAAACTCAAGGAGCCAGGTGGGCCCAGGACCTCACAGGGCGGTGATTAAATTTTACTTGCAGAGCAATGCTCAGGGGGCAGCGCCGGGCGCGCAAGGACGCCATGCCCGTTAACATTTAACCAGCACCGGGGGAGCGGGAAGGCGCTGGGGCCGGCTCAGCAGAACGGTGGGCCCGGCTGGAGGGCACGGACGGCGGGCGCCCGGGAGCCACCGCACAGCCGCGCTCTGGGCGCCGTGGGTGGCGGCCGCCTCAGGAAGCGTCAGCGCGTTGTCAGGCAACCAGGTTCCCAAGGCACCGCCGGCGCCAGTAGCGGCCCCGCGAGCCCTGACCGCGGAACCAGGGCGCCGCCCCGGCTCCCCACCCACAGGGACCCCCACCCACAGGGAACCCCTAACCCGAGAGCCAGGCACTAACCCCGGCCCTGCGGCGAGACCCCGAACCCAAGACTTACCCCCCCACACCCACCCCCGTAGAGAACCCGGCCCACCAGCCCCCGTAACCCCGACACCGCCGCCACCCTGGCCGCCGCGAGACCTCGGTCCCCGGAGCTCCCGTCCGGGGACACCCCCTCCCGCCAGACCCCGCAGGCCCGTTCCCGGCCCGCGGCCGGCTTACTCCGGAGAGCGGGATCGCGTCCGCGGCGACGCACAGCGCTCCGGCGAGGACCTTCGCGATAGGAGGCGGCGGCGACCGCCTGTCGCGGGCTCCGCCTCTCAGACCGAGCCCTCCGCCCGCCTTTGGCCAACCGCCGAGCGCGGCCCCGCCCCCACGGGGGACACGGGAGGAAGGCACGTGGCTGCGGGCGCCCCCCACCGGCCCGGAGGCCGCACAGCTGCCCGGCGGTTCCAGGGCGGTCGCACACCTGGGCCGGTGCGCGGCCTCGGCCTGGGGGCCGTTAAACCGCGGGAGCCATTTCCCGGGCTACAGCGGTCCCAGCCCCTCCAAACCCCCGAGTCCCAGCTGGCCTGGGGACAGAGGCAGCAAAGCCTGGTAAGAAGGAGAGGGGTGGCAGTGAGAGCAAAATGGTTGGCAGACCTCTCCTGGGCATTCATTTCTCTTCTCCCCGGAGTTTGGTCGACGTTTCGTCCTGGGGCTTTTACTCCCAACTTCAACATACTCAGTTCACCCCTATACCGAGTGGCCATATGCTACCGCTAGAAAAGATCTCTCTCGCTCGCTCGCTTCCTCGAAAAGCAGAACTAAGAGTCCTTTATCCTACCTACTTTGTAACAGGGTTTTAAAGGCAAATTTTCTTTAATTCTAAGTTTATCAAAGCCGCAGGCAGGGTGCGAATTCGATCATCTGAATGTTTTTACTTTAACTATATGCCACACGCTATTCGGAGTGGAGTGTCCTGCACTCTGAAACTTGGAAGTAAGCAATACATTACGATGCAATGTAGCAGTTACAGAAGCACCTAGAGCAGTGGTTCTCAACCTTGGCTGCACATTAGAATCACCTGGGAATCTTTTTAAAATCCTGATTTCTGGGCCCCATCCTCCGGAAATTCTGTTTCTTTGTTATGGGGTGAGGCCACAACATTAGTAACAAAAAAATAGAATTTCCGGAGGATGAAGCCCAGAAACCAGGATTTTAAAAAGATTCCCAAGTGATTCAAATGTGCAGCCAACGTTGAGAACCACTGGTCTAGACACTGTGGAGGAATGATTACCGGAGAGAGGAGGAAGGAAGACCGCGGTAGAGATCTCTGAGCTGCCTTTTTAAAGAGTAATAGGCGCTCCCAGGTAGGAAAGTCAGGGGCGTTCATTTTAGGCAATGCTAACCATATATGCAAAATTTCGAGGGTGACGAAAGAAAGACGAAGCTGGGGAGGTGAGCTATGTATGACGTTATCCTCCTCCCGCCTCTCCCCCAGCAAAAACATTTCTCCAACACCTCGATGTTAGGGATAAAAGGAGGAACACAAGCCTAGTGGCCTGTGACTTAGGACTCAGAGTCCAGTGCGGACTGGGGGAGAGGAGGGGAAGGCAGGATACGTCAAACCAGCAAAAAAATATGTAAACACCTGTTGGAAGAAAATGGGCTGCCGTTGAGATTACTTCGGCCTCGGGGACAGGTGGTTTCACGGAGCAATGCTGAGAATTACACTGTAAGCGACTATGAGAATCGGACACTGGGCATTTTCACAACACTAATAAGTCACATACGTGTGAGCCCGTCCACGAGCGTCCGCGGCCTCGTGGGAAAGCTGGAGAGACGCGGCGCCACTCCCCCGCGAGCCCCTAGGGCGTGACGTCTGCGGCGGTTCGTCTGGAAGTTAGGGAGGATGCCATGTTTATCTTTCAGCCGGCATCCGGGACTACTCACATGCCCGTTCTTCCGCAGACATCTTTAATTTTTAGTCTTTCAGCAAACTTATTTCATGAAGGGTTGCCTACCCCCACATAAATAAAAACAGTTTTTTCCCTCCGCCCCAGCTGGAGGATCTGGCGGGGTTAAGACGGCGGAGGCTGCGCCTGCGCAGTACGAACAAAGGAGGCCAAGCCCGAGTTGGGCATCACGCGAAGCCTGCCCTTCTTCCGGCGCGGAAGGCTGTACCATTCTCAGACCTAATCATTGTTTGTCCTAATTCACACGCGTCATTTTCCAAGGTAACGTGTGCTTTCCTCAGCCACTAGATTCTAGTGACCAGAAGGTTCCTCTGTCCCTTAGCTATTCTGTAAGTGCTGTTTAGATCGTCGCGTCCCCGCAGGACCCCGCCACCCCCGAATGGTCTGCTCCAACCTCACTTCCGGTTCTAGGTGTCATGGCTGCCCCGAGAGGCTAGGACGAGTTTGCGCCGGTTGTGCGGGGCCGAAGCCCACGCCTGAGAAACCCCGCGAGGTGAAGCTGTGCCTTGATTGAGGAGGCGACAGCGTCTCGCGTGCCCGGAGATGGCGGCGTCCGGGAGCGGTATGGCCCAGAAAACCTGGGAATTGGTCAACAACATGCAGGAAGCCCAGAGCATCGACGAAATCTACAAATACGACAAAAAACAGCAGCAAGAAATCCTGGCGGCGAAGCCCTGGACTAAGGAGTGAGGAGGTCCCTGGCGAGACGCAGGGGAGGGGGGCGGGGGGGGGCGGGCGTCTGGGAGACCCAGCGAGAGTGGGGGGGCTGACGGGTGGGGACCTTGAGTTTTCGGGACCAGGGAGGAGAGCGAATGTGCACCTGGGAAACGTCGGCCTTTCACACCCCCAGGTAGAGCCTCAGCCCCTCCGCCGGGGCTTTCTTCGCCCCCCCCCCCCCTTTCTGCTGCTTTAACATGTTTGCCTCTGGAGGGCGGAAAAGGAAAACAAATGGTGATTCGGGGTGTCCCTTCTCAACATCCCTGTTGTGCTACATGCCACACACGCTGCCTTGAACCTGGTGATATGCACCTTGTGGGGCCCTTCACTTGACCCCGGGCTGGAGACCCAGCTGCCGGCAGGAGTGGAGCCGGCCCCGGGGGCTCAGGAGCCGCTTGTTAGGGTTCTGCCATTGCTGATAGTGATTTCAGAAACACTCAGGAGCCGCTTGTTAGGGTCCTGTCATGGCTGTTAGTGATTTCAGAAACACACGAGACCTGCCCAGGCTACTGTTACTCCATCGGTCCACATGCACTAGACAGGAGATCGATAGAGCGAAAGGCCCCCGTGTCCCTGGGAATGGTGGCAAGTGGAGGATTCTCTACCTGAGAGCAGAATTGGTTCGGAAGGGAGTGAAAAGCGCAGTCTCTCTAACGGAGAGGTAAAAGGGAGAGCCGTGGTCAACAACAGAAACCATACTTCAACTGCCTCGCAGTTTTTTACAACTGTCAGTATTCAAATCCAGCAACGTTCATGTGTCATTTAATCCTCATGACAACCCAGGCAAATACAGTAACTTATTTCAATAACTTGTTGGTTTTTCTTGTTCCCAGTAAATGCAGGAGCCCAGATTGTAATTCATGTCTTGACTCCCAAGACCAGGTCTCCATGTCTTCCATTTCTGATTGAAATCTGTGGGCGGACGTCTTAACAGGCTTCTCAGAGACATTGACTGACCACTCTCTACAGACTGGTTAGTTTGCCTGGTCTGCCTGCTTCTATAGCAGGCTATGCATTTTAGGTTGATGCAGCCTATTAAATATTTGGAAACTATCATCTTGCCTCACTGCCTGATTTTGGCTCTCATTGTATTCATCTTAACTGTCTTTGGCTACATCAGTGAGATGGCAAATGTAATTTTATTCAAGAGTACAGTGGGGCCTTGACTTACAAGTTTAATTCGTTCCGAGACCGAGCTCGTTAAGGAGCTAGTTAATAAGGAGCTCGTTAACTCAAATTACTCTGTCAACTCAAAGCAAAAAAATCAGCCGAGAGACACTCGTAAGTCAAGGCCCCACTGTAGTTTAGTCGTGTCCATAGATGATAAAGTCTGAAATAATGATTATTGAAGAACTCAAGGTATTTTGAGGCTGATACCACAGAGACAAGTTTCGTATGTGTCAGGCACTAAGGCACTAAACTATGCACTTTATATACATTATTTCATTTAGTTTATTTCCTCCTAACAACTCTCTGAAACATCCCTATTTACAGATGAGGAAACTGAGGCACCGATATTAAGTGGTTTCAAGGCCACAGTTAGAACTTGGCAGTGCAAGGATTCAACCTAAGTAAACGGATGTCAGAGCCCACATTCTTAACCACGAGGCCAGAGGTTAGGCCTGAGAATAGTTAGGCACAACCATCCAACTAGAATCACAGTCAGAGACTTGTTGATCCCAAAATTAATGGGAGAAAAGGTCTTTTGAACTGGTCATGTAGTTACTTACCTCTTTTCTGTTTGAGTAATGTATTCTAAATAACTATTTCATACCCTCCCTTGGCCCCAAGAGGAAAAATATTTGTCCGGACTGTGACATGTTTATCATTTCCATCCCCCTGCAGAAAAACTCTGTCCTTTTCTACTTCTTTTTTCTTTCCCACATTTTACACTTTTCCCCCCTTCCATCGCTGTAAATTTCTTCAATACTTAATATCTTCAAACAAACTCTTTTGAAATTGTACTTTATATAAGAAAGTTAATTACACTGTGCTTTTGTTTTGCAGTCACCATTACTTTAAGTACTGCAAAATCTCAGCATTGGCTCTACTGAAAATGGTGATGCACGCCAGATCAGGAGGTAACTTGGAAGTGATGGGCTTGATGCTGGGAAAGGTGGATGGTGAAACGATGATCATTACAGACAGTTTCGCTCTGCCTGTAGAGGGCACTGAAACCCGAGTAAATGCTCAGGCTGCTGCGTATGAGTACATGGCCGCATATATCGAAAATGCCAAGCAGGTAAAAATGTTGTTCCTTCAAGTGCAGTTACTGCAAGTTAAAGAGTCGACTTTCTAAACTTAAAGCTGTCCTCTTTAAAGTATATATTTTAAGTTATTTCAACAATTTCTATGTAAAATGTATATGAGATTAGCATTAATTTTTTTAAAAATAAGTCCTCACACTGGAGAGAGTAGATCTTAAAAGTTCTTATCACAAGAAAAGAATTATAACTATGTGTGGTGATGGCTGTTAATTAACACTTATTGTGATCATCTGTAGTATATACATATTGAATCATTACGATGTACACCTGAACTAATATAATATAGTGTTATATGTCAATTATATCTCAATAAAAAATTTTTTTTAATTCTCACATTCATTATCAGATGTGTGTTTAAAACCAAAGCCTTAGTAATAACCTAAATGTTGCTTAGTAGAAAACTGATTAAATAAATTATGGTATAGTCATACAATGAACTGCTAACCAGCCTTTAAAAAAAATAAAAATAAAAAAGTAGTTATATATTCACTGATTTGAAACAAACCCCAGAATATTTTAAGTGCAAAAGCAAAGTGTAGAACACTGTATGTGGTATATGCCATCGTGTGTGTTTCTATTAATCTACATGTATACAAAGAATATCTCAGGGAGATAGGTATGTAAGCAGTTGGGGATAGTAGTAACATCTGGGCTGAGAAACTGGATAGTTGAGGAGAAGGAGGTAGGAAGAAGACAATAACCTTTGTATCTTGTTAATTTTTTGTTTTGGTATGTATTATCCAAAACATTTTTTTTTACTTGAAAGCAGCATATTCTATGAACTAATCTGCACATTATTATTTTACTGTAATGCTATGTAAACAGACAAATAAGTATCTCTAAGATTAAACAGGAACCTCAAGCTCCCTTGCCCACTTCATTTGTTAGGTTGGCCGCCTTGAAAATGCAATTGGCTGGTATCATAGCCACCCTGGCTATGGCTGCTGGCTTTCTGGGATTGATGTTAGTACTCAGATGCTCAATCAGCAGTTCCAGGAGCCATTCGTAGCAGTGGTGGTAAGTATTTTTACAACCCATTTTAATTAAGTTCCTCACGAAGATTACTAAAGCAAGTATACAGAGAAATAAAACTAGTGTAGTAAGAGCAAGGTTCTGGTGTCAGTCTACCTGGGTTTGAACCTGAATTCTGCCTCTTAGAAACTGGGACTTTGAACAAGTTACTTTATCTCTCTGTGTCCCTTCCCCCTCTCAGATGAGGGTGATCCCAGCACCTGTGTCTCAGTGTTGATTGAAATGAGTACATCAGGAATTGCTAGAGTAGCTCTTGCTATGTTTAGCGTTCTAGATGTAATCCAGGCTACTATGAGGAAGGCAGGAATTATTCATCTAAAAGAAAAAAATAATTTTGAAAAAGAAGCAAATCTTCAAATAATATTCTTAAATAATATACTAATTATATCTAATTTCTAAATTAGCTATAAGTCATTTCTATACTTACCACTTCATTGAACTTTTATGTTCAATAGATTTTTAGTTTGTTATTTTTTTCCTGTTATTTGATTATTTTAATTTGTGTGTGTGTGTGTGTATAGTGTTACATGTAGATATATATTTCTAGGTTTAAAGTGTTTAAACAAATGCAAGTATCTAATGATTTTATAACTGGCAGATATTAAATATATCCTTCTTGTAGATTGATCCAACAAGAACAATATCTGCAGGGAAAGTGAATCTTGGAGCCTTTAGGACATACCCAAAGGTAATTTTAAAAATTACAAGTCAGTATAACTTTTTTTTTTAAATTAAATCTTTATTATTCAGATTATTACAGTTGTTCCTCTTTTTTCCCCCCATAGCTCCCCTCCACCTGGTTCCCACCCCACCCTCCGCCCTCACCGCCCCCCCCCCCACCCCCCCCGCCCACTGTCCTCATCCATAGGTGCACGATTTTTGTTGTCTCTTCCCGCATCCCCCACACCCCTTTCCCCCGCCCCAAGAATAGTCAGTCCATTCCCTTTCTATGTCCCTGATTCTATTACAATCACCAGTTCATACTGTTCATCAGATTATTTATTCACTTGATTTTTAGATTCACTTGTTGATAGATGTGTATTTGTTGTTCATAATTTGTATCTCTACCTTTTTCTTCTTCTTCCTCTTCTTAAAGGATACCTTTCAGCATTTCATATAATACTGGTTTGGTGGTGATGAACTCCTTTAGCTTTTTCTTCTCTGTGAAGCTCTTTATCTGACCTTCAATTCTGAATGATAGCTTTGCTGGATAAAGTAATCTTGGTTGTAGGTTCTTGGTATTCAGCACTTTGAATATTTCTTGCCACTCCCTTCTGGCCTGCAAAGTTTCTGTTGAGAAATCAGCTGACAGTCGTATGGGTACTCCCTTGTAGGTAACTGACTGTCTTTCTCTTGCTCCTTTTAAGATTCTCTCTTTGTCTTTTGCTCTTGGCATTTTAATTATGATGTGTCTTGGTGTGGTCCTCTGTGGATTCCTTTTGTTTGGGGTTCTCTGCGCTTCCTGGAGTTGTAAGTCCATTTCTTTCACCAGGTAGGGGAAGTTTTCTGTCATTATTTCTTCAAATAGGTTTTCAATATCTTGCTCTCTCTCTTCTTCTGGCACCCCTATAATTCGGATGTTGCTACGCTTGAAGCTGTCCCAGAGGCTCCTTACACTATCTTCGTATTTTTGGATTCTTGTTTCATTTTGCTTTTCCGGTTGGGTGTTTTTTGCTTTTTCGTATTTCAAATCTTTGACTTGATTCTTGTGATCCTCTAGTCTGCTGTTGGGAGTCTGTATAATATTCTTTATTTCAGTCAGTGTATGCTTAATTTCTAGTTGGTCCTTTATCACAACCTCGAGGGTCTCATTAGATTTCTTAAGGGTCTCATTAAGTTTATTGGCGGTTTCTAGAAAATTCTTGAAAAACCTTAAAAGTGTGGTTTTGAACTCTATATCCAGTAGTTTGCTTTCCTCCATTTCTGTCATTTGTGACCTGTTTCTTTGTCTCCGCATTTTTTATGCTTCCCTGTGTTGGTAGAGTGGCTTTGTGTGCTAGGTGTCCTATAGGGCCCAGTGGCTCAGCCTCCCCAATTACCTGAGGTAGACACTCTTGGTGCACCCCCTTGTGGGCTTTGTGCACATTCTTGTTGTAGTTAAGCCTTGATTGTTGTAGGTAACACTGGGAGGGATTGACCTCCAGGCCAATTGGCTGTGAGAATCAGCTGTGTCTGCAGTGGGAGAACTTCTGTGCTGGAGACACCCTTCTGGGGCAAGACTTGCTTCAGTGGAGCTTTGGTGGTCACTGAGTCTGCCCCCTGAATGTGTCCTTTATGGATCCGAGGAGCTGCAATCTGGATGGTCCCACTCTGACCACCGGGCACACTGGCTCCTGGATCTCTAAGGAGGTGCTACGGCGGGGCGGGGTTCCAGGCGATCAACAGGGTGGAGCGAGCAGTTACGGCTGCTCTCAGTCCTGCCCTCAGAGGCCCCGCTTCTCAGTGTCCCAGCAATCGCTGCAAGCACCTCCGAGAGAAAGCTGCCCTCGAGTTACGACCGATGCTAGACAGTCCAGTTTCTCCCGTATGAGTCTGGGTCCCCAGAGACTGGCCCTGAACTGGAGCTCAGAGCTTGAGACTCCCTCCCGATTGAAAAAGACAACCGTGTCCTCAGCTGCCAGCCCTCTCCGCGTGCGCCCCTGTACCTCTGTATTTTACTCCCGCACCGCACCTCCTCTGAGTCTCGGTATGCTTTTCTCTTTCCTTCTAGTTGTAGAATTTCCACTCAGCCAGCCTTCCTGTGGTTCTGGATGATGTCCATTCCATCTTTTAGTTGTATTTTTTGAAGTTGTTGTGGGAGGCAGCAATTTCCGGTGTTACCTATGCCGCTATCTTGGTTTCTCCAATCAGTATAACTTTTTTTTTTTTTAATATATTTTATTGATTTTTTACAGAGAGGAAGAAAGAGAGAGAGTTAGAAACATCGATGAGAGAGAAACATTGATCAGCCGCCTCCTGCACATCTCCTACTGGGGATGTGCCCACAACCCAGGTACATGCCCTTGACTGGAATTGAACCTGGGACCTTTCAGTCCGCAGGCGGACGCTCTATCCACTGAGCCAAACCAGTTTCGGCATCAGTATAACTTTTTAAATGCCGAATATTTGACTTATTAGTAGCTTGTTTTGTCCTAAAACAACTTAATAATATTTACAAAATAGCAGTCAACTTGTCCTTAGCACTAATTGTCCGTAACAGAAGACAATACATTTGTGCTTTATATAGTTAATTTTATTAGAAAAGCAGTCTTCATTTGTTAATAAGTGTTTGTGTGCCCATGGTATCCTGACAAGCACTAGAGAAACAAGAGAAGTACATCTATTTCCTTCCCTGCAATCTAAAATAGATATTAGCACAAGTATACATCACTAAAGGATAAAAAAAATGAATATAAGGCAAATCCAGTCTTCAGCCACCAAACGGGGTTGAGGGAGGGTATAAGCAATACACATTTTTATTGCTAGAATGTTTATGTTCAATATTTGGCTCCCCAAAATTAATGCTTCTGTAAATAGAAAGCTGCATATAAAAATGTTTTTCCGCCCTAAACGGTTTGGCTTAGTAGATAGAGCGTCAGCCTGTGGACTGAAGGGTCCCAGGTTCGATTCCATTCAAGGGCATGTACCTTGGTTGCGGGCACATCCCCAGTTGGGGGTGTGCAGGAGGAAGCTGATCGGTGTTTCTCTCTCATCCATGTTTCTAACTCTCTATCCCTCTTCTTCTCTGTAAAAAATCAATAAAAAATATTTTTAAAAAATGTTTTTCCTCTGGTTTGATTTTTTTTTTTTAATCTTTTATTTTCTTCATTTTTGTTTAGGGATACAAACCTCCTGATGAAGGCCCTTCTGAGTACCAGACTATCCCACTGAATAAAATAGAAGATTTTGGTGTACACTGCAAACAGTAAGTAATTTTAAAATGCATCTGATACCAGAGATCTTATAAGAAACCTTAGCGATCGTACAGTCCAAGCCCCTTACAGATGAGAATAAAGGTTCAGACAAAATGCATTTCATAATATCTTTTAAAATAATAGTAAGAATGTACAAATTTAGGATCATATTTGAATTTTTTATTAATAATTGTTTTAGTCTAACATTATTTGTTTTTCACACAACCATAAACATTTTATCAGTGTATAAGATACTTGGTCTGTTAATGAAATTAACAGTTAAAAGGAGTTATATTCAGGGCCAAGCTGACACTAGCTTGTCTGCAACCTCAAAGTACCCAGGTTCCATCTAGCAAAAATTCTTGCTACATTTTCACTCCAAAAGTTAAAGAAGCCATACTAGAAACCACTGAATTGTATACTTCTTTAAAATAGTGAATCTTAAGGTGAGTTACATCTCAATTTCAGAAGCGTTAAAGAGACCAAGAGGACAGTTTTCTCCACCTTCTAAATGTATCTTGCCACCTCTCTTGCTGTCATCTTGCCCCAAGCTGTGTGGAGCCTAAACCAAAGCACTGGCCTTCTCACTAGTCTTCCTCCTCCTGCCGTTTATCCCTTAAAGATCTTTTATCCCCCAACTTATTCTGTTAAAATCCAAGTAAAATCATGTTCCTCCTCAGAATGACTTCCCTTCTCACCAAGAATACAATCCATATTCCTCACCATGGCACTCACAGCCCTGTGTGGTCTGGCCCCTGCAACCTCTCTGAGCTCATCTCCTCTCGCTGAACCTTTGCTCTCTGCAGTCCAGGAACAGTGGCCTCTTTATGGTATGTCAGACATGCCAGGCAGGCTCCTGCCTAGGGCCTTTGCACTTGTTGTGTCCTCTGCCTGGAACATTCTTCCTTTTTTCCATGAGGCTCACTAACTACTTCACTCACTGATTATCTGATCAAGGGTCACCTTAACAGAGAATGTTCATTGGTCACCCTATCTAAAATAGCACCTTCCTGTTGCAGTGTTCCCTTTCTTGCATTATTTTTCTTAGCACTTGACACCATCTGATATGTTTTGCTTCCTTGTTATCAACCTCATTAGAATGTGAACTTCATGGAAGTATATGTTTTCTCAGACATTTAAGCAAATTTTCTTTGCTATCCCTGACTATAAATTAGGTACCTTTGGAAGCAATAGTAATTCTTTTAGGTGCTTTAAGGACCTGCTTTATAGTTTACTTTCCAAACAGCAGTAGGTCCTACTTAGGGGATTCGAATGGGAAGAATGGGGAATCCACAAGTCATTTTCAGTATTTTTAAAAGCCTAACAAAAATTATACCTGACCCTAGACAGGCAGTTCATTAAGCTTATGTGCTATTGACTGGAACTAATAAACTCAATATCATGAATAAATATATGTCACTCTGAAATTCTGATTGGTTGTTGATAACTTCTTGGGAATTTCTGAGCTCTACAGAAAGAAAAAATATAACACAAGAAAGTTTATTAAGCAGAAGATTTTGAAACCATACCCCTGAAGGGTAAAGAAACCATGATTATCTGATGTTCTTTTGGACTAAAAACTAAAACATTACTATTTGGATATAAAATATAATTCACTTAAATTTGGTTATAACTTTTATATGATACTAGAGGCCAGTGGGGTCCCTCAGCCTAGCCTGCACCCTCTCTTAATCTGGGACCCCTCAGGGGATGTCGGAGAGCTGGTTTCAGCCCAATCCCCACAGGCCAGGCCGAGGGACCCCACTGGTGCATCCTCCCATATAGGATCTTTGGTTAATCTCTTCCCGCCCTCCCGCCACCCCTCCCTCTGAGATTCATCAATCTGTTCCATGTTTCCACGCCTGTGGTTTCTGCTCCTGCATTGAGTGTCTGCCCCCTGGTGGTCAGTGCATGTCATAGCTACCAGACGGTCAGCCAGTCAGCTGGTCACTTAGGCATTTATATATATAGATGGTTGAGATGTTTTTTTTTCTTACTAAATTTGTGCTTTTGTTTCATAGATATTATGCCTTAGAAGTATCATATTTCAAGTCCTCCTTGGATCGCAAATTGCTTGAGCTTTTGTGGAATAAATACTGGGTGAATACGCTGAGTTCCTCTAGCTTGCTTACCGTAAGTACTATAATTTCAAGGGATGGGTTTGAATTTTATCTAGGCTACATAAGATGCTTAATACCTGAAACTCTTTTTCATGGAGTAGCTACACCTGATTTGGCCAAGACAGCAGGGCTGGGGTCAGATTCTGCATGACCAGAGTTGGATTAGGATAATAGTCTAAGCAATGGTCTGTGTCGTGTACTATTAAGACCAAGTCTAAATGGCAAATACAGTACCCAGATGAGGATCAGATCTGCCCCTACCATAAAGAGACATAGAGAAAAAGACAAATACTGTTTTTTGTATTGTGTTGGGTATTTCAGGTAGGACTCAAGTTACAAGTGACAGAAGACCCAGCCAAACTAGCTTAAACAAAAAAGAGAATCACGTGAGCTGCAAAGTTGAGTAAGGCATAGTTCAGCTTCAGCTAAGTTTGCATTCAAACAGTATTATGAGAGCTTGGTCCTTCTCTCTCGGCTTTGATTTCATGTCAGTTTGCTTCAGTTTCAGGCTTCATGTGAAAGCAGGATGGCAGCATTAGCCTCAGACCTTCTAGCCTCTCAGTTTTATGTTAAAAAGAGAAGATCAAGATACATACCCACTCTCCTGCTCCTTCCTCCTTTCTCCCAATGTCCCTCTCTGTCTCTCTCCCTCTCTTCCCCAGGGCTTTGTGTCTGGGCTGTGCTTAAGTCACATGTCCATGTGACAGATCTGGGCCAAGTGATTAACTAGTGGGCTGGGGTAGAAGAAACTGTTCTAGGAGCACATGGACTAAGAATGAGGGAAGGGTTGTCCCAGAAGGAAATCAGAATATCATTACCTTAAAGCAGCAGATGTTAGGTGAAAAAGTTGCTGAATATTTTTCAATATTATCATTAAAACCTAATATACTTAGAAGGATATGTATTTTATTTTTTTTCCTCAAATATGTTTTTATTGATTTTAGAGAGGAAGGGTGAGGGATAGAGAGAGAGAAACATCAATGATGAGAGAGAATTATTGATCAGCTGCCTCCTGCATGCCCCCTACTGGAGATCGAGCCTGCAACCCAGGCATGTACCGTTGGCCAGAATTGAACCTGGGACCCTTCAGTCCACAGGTCGACACTCTGTCCACTGAGCCAAACCGGCTAGGGCAAGAAGGATATTTATTTAACAAGCTTCTAACTATGCTATCTATAGCTTAACCAGGAACAGTTTATTTTTTTATTTTGTTTTTTACTTAAAAGAAAAAAAAGATAGCCACTTCATATAGTACAATTTAGCATAATATTTAGAACCACAAAATTTGGAATAAAATTAACTCAGTTCAAACAACTCTGCCACTTTACTAGCAATGTTTGACCTTCAGAAAGTTATTTAATGTGACTGAGCCTTTCTTGGGTTCAATGATATTAGTACCCACATCAGTAAGTACATTGAGATTTAATTAAATACTTTATATAAAGCAGTTAGCAAAGTGTCTGGCATATAATAAAGCCTCAGCAAGTTATTTTTTTTGTTGTTATTTGGTTTGTTGTATTCAGAGGAAAAGACCCCACTTGAGCATATTTACTATAACTTTAAACACAATTCTGGCAAGTTTTCTGTTCTTATTTTTTATCCTCCACATTCAGAAGTAGCATATTAGAAGAAAGGAGAGTGACCATAACAGCACACTTTTATTAAGAGCTTCCTATACGCTAAACACTGCTAAATGCTTTATATGTGTTGTTTCCTTAGAGGCAAGTGTACTCACAGCAGCCAGAAGTGACACATGGTAGCAAGGGAGAAAACATTAAGAACATAGCAGCCTGAACCTTTGTATGAAGGCAGACTTACTTATTCAGGCTTTGGCGTCCCTGTATTACAGCACTGCATATATTGAGGACATTAATAAGCAAGAAAAGGTTTAATTATATTTCTTCCTTCCTTGTAGTTTTATATATAGTACATTGCAGCATTTTTAAGAAAAAAATGTATAAATATATGTTCAACTCATCTATTTCCCCAGCATGTAATCTAAAAACTACCAGAAAAAAATAATTTTCTGATTTAAGAAATTAGTCCTCTATGAAATTATTCTGTGTGTCTGAAATGTAATTGATGTCATTTTATTTCATATTAATACTATAACTATTTTTGCCTTCCTACATTTTCATGGCTTGAACTAATCTTCCAAATATGAAGTGGTCATAAACTTGAGGGTTTTCTCCAAACTTGAGGCAGGGGACGGTGGTGGTGGTGGTGGTGTCCTAAACCATTTAGATCCAGACAAAGTGAATATAATTGCTTCCTTAAAAATATAAGTTTGTAAAATTGAATTGCTGGTAGCATTTTAAAGGGCCTTCTGTAGTAACTATAATGGCAGCAAATAACTTTTCATGTTTGGTAATTGAACTGTATTTTCTGTACACTGTCTTGTAAACTGAGCAATCAGGATAACACACCAATTGTTGCCAAGTTTATTAAATCTTCATGCTCTTCTATTGAAAATATAGGAAAGAAATGGACTATATACTTAACTCATCTTCATGAAAGTTTTTTTTTATTTTAGACACATTTTCAAAAAGATGTGCCTAAAAATGTTTTAAAATATTTCCGTTAAGCATATATATGTAACTATAATTTTTTTTCTTTTTGAAAAGTGTGAAATTGGACAAAATGGTTTATATAGAGGTGGGCAAAGCAAAGTAGGTTTACGGTTGTGCAAACACAGTTTATTTGCTGCTGTTATAATCATAACCTGCAATTCTTTTTCCATACGAACAATTGCAAACCTACTTTGCCCCACCCTGTATATATTCCAGCTTACCAAATATAGCTGTGCATTGTGAAAATATAGCAATACTCTAAAACAGCGGTCACCAACCGGTGGTCCGTGAGGTCCGAAAGGTTGGCGACCACTGATTAAGGAAACCTTTGGAGCAGCGGTTGCCAACTGGTGGTCCGTGGACTACTGGTGTTCCGTGAGGTCCGAAAGGTTGGCGACTGCTGCTCTAAAATATAACTCTGGTTAGAGCAAGGTGGAGGGAGTATATGTGTTTCTTGTCTTCTTTATATTGCTCTACATTTTCTGCAAAGCTGTTAATTTTATTATCAGGAAAGCTAGAACAATATTATTTAAATATTGTCATAATACTAATTCTGGAAGTTGAACAAGAAAAATAACAAAATTAGCTAACAGTTATTAAGGCTTGGCCAGGTACCATAGACCATCCTAAGATGAAGACTTACAGGCATAGAAAAGTAAAGGCACTCTCTCAAGGCCTCCTAACTAATCTGCAACAGAACCAGAACCTGGGCTCAGATCTGTGAAAGCCTCTTACTATAACAAATAATTCACTGACTATCCACTTAGATTTTCATAGTGGAATTCTTTGTTTTTGTTTTTGTTTTTCACTAGAGAAGATTTATTTGGACAAGCAAAGAGAAAGGACACTCCAAGAGAAACTTCCAGCAGGCTGCTCAGAGAGCTGCCTCATAGTGGAATTCTTTGTAAATGAAATGTTCTATATTGAAGAAAATTATTTTATGTTAAAATTATCTAATGGCAGACTTGTATCATACACTGCAACAATATCATTTTCCCCACAGAATGCAGACTATACCACCGGCCAGGTCTTTGATTTGTCTGAAAAATTAGAACAGTCAGAAGCTCAGCTGGGACGAGGGAGTTTCATGTTGGGTTTAGAAACACACGACCGAAAGTCAGAAGACAAACTTGCCAAAGCTACTCGAGACAGGTAAAAGCAGATATATTCCTGTCCCTCTTTTTGTTTCCAGATTTGCAAATAATAATAGGATTCAAATTCCTTATGGTTTAACTTACTTATAACTTAGAATTAGTGGCTGAATATTAACTTCTCAGGACCTTTAAGAATTGTTGAAGGCAGAGTTTAACTTTGAAAATTTAGGAGACTTTAGATAAGAACGTTAAAAGCTTAAAGGTCTAGGTAATGTTATGAAACACTCCCAGTCACACCTTTCCTAGGTTCAGCTAGAAAGTAACCAAAGAAACCAATCAATCACTGAATCTTTTTTTAATGAAGCATCTGTACTGATGTTTTCTCTATAGTTCATTGTGAGATTTCTTTCCTTTTTTAAAATATTTTTTTATTGATTTCAGAGAGGAAGTGAGAGGGAGAGAGAAACATCAATGATGACAGAGAATCATTGATCAGCTGCCTCCTGCACACCCCCTACAAGGGATAGAGCTGGCAACCTGGGTATGTGCCCTTGATCGGAATCTAGCCCAGGACCCTTCAGTCCACAGGCCAACACTCTATCCACTGAGCCAAACCAGCTAGGGCTAATCATTGAATCTTTTTTTTTTTTTTTTAAAGCTTTTGCAAAAGTATGTCTTAATCCATTCTAACCTAGTTATTTTCTAGGAATTAAAGTAAGATTTATTAAATTTCAAATTTTTATAAAGTTTTAAACCCTAAGTAGCACAGTAATGATTATATCTCCCTTGTTATTCTCCTGAAATAATCTTTTGTTTAGTATCCCAAATTTCACTACCAAGATTTGTTAGAAACAAACTTGGGATATGTTCCCTGATACCTTAGGAAATAATTATGTGGCCCTGCAGATGCATACAGGATTGGAAAGACTACCTAAATAACATTTACTTTCACAAAATTTTGAATTTTAATATGATAATTAGGAGCAGAAAGGAAGGGAAAAGCATGTTGACATCTGTATAAACCGAAACCTTGGTATCCCTTTTAAGAAAAACTGGACTGCTGGGTGGAAAGGAGAAGGGAAGACAATGTGTATTAGGAGCAGAAGCCCCATTGGGTTAGAATTACCTCATTCCTTTCTTTTCCATGGGTTTTCAGCAGGTATAGATAGAGCTAATAGCCTGGAAAAGAATTACGTTTTCCTTTGACATTAGGTCTCAGTTTTGGTATTTGCTCTAAGTGTGTACTAGTATTTTCCTCATCTGTCTCTATAAGTCTGTGATTTGTAATTTTAACTACATTTACATCTCAATTTCTTATGAAGCATATTACGCTTTTATTATTATAAATTCTAAAATCTGAGTCCTTTACCCACTGAACTAACTTTGACTTTTAATTCTTTGAAGGATGTTTGTGTTTATTTCAGGAAAAAAGCATAGGATTCTTTAAAATCATTTTTTAAATTATTCTAAGTAAAAAACGACAAGGAAAGGAATGATAGATTTTAATGTAATATTGGAATCAATATAATTATGAATTATATATGTTAGTCACCTTCTAAAACAAAACTTTTCCCAAAGCTGCTGACATGTAACAAAATTAACTGTTATGAATTCTATCAAATTTCACTTTGTTATTCCTTGTGAAGGTGCTCATAAGTAGTGAAATGGTCAAAAGACATGCAGGAGGCTAAAAATAACGAGAGTAAACTATTAATTGGTATGTTTAAGGGAGTATGAACAGAACTGAAGACCATTATTGGGGGTTCAGCAATGGAAAGGAGGGGGCTTGTATAGTTGAACCACTTTTCAGGTCTTGTGACATTATGTAATGTGTTTTTTCTTTCCAGCTGTAAAACGACCATAGAAGCTATCCATGGATTGATGTCTCAGGTTATTAAGGATAAACTGTTTAATCAAATTAACGTCTCTTAAACAATCACCAAGTAGTACTTTTGCCTGAAAGCCAGTGTGAGAAAAATACTCAAGTAACACTTTAAAAACAGTTACCAAAAATATGATTAGAAGTATAAGGTGCTCTGAAGTGTCCTGAATATATTAACATCCTGTAATAAAAGTCCTTAAAATGAAATTGTTCTTTCATTGTTTTGTGCGAGGGGTTACAACATTTTTCTAGTATTCTTTAATATTCTAGAATTGAGGAAAAGAAATATTAGAATCTTTCTTTTTTTAATATGCTTTTGGGTGTTTTCTTTAAGAGAGAGAGAGAGAAACATTGATCGGGTACCTCCAGACACACCCCAACCCAGGATTGAACCCGCAACCTGGGTATGTGCCCTGACCAGGAACCAAACCTACGACCTTGCGGTGCATGGGACAACACTCAACCAACTGAGCTACGCTGGCCAGGGCAGAACCTCTTTTTTAAAGAGTCTTGCCTTTCTAAATTAGTCAAAGAATTTCAGCATTTCACTTGCCATACTGATTATCAGAGCTATTTTCAACTTGCCTATACACCAAGTCCTTACTGAAGGTCCTTAAAACTACAGGGAAACCAGTGAAACCAATTTTACGACAGGATAATTGATATAAACAAGAGTTAAGTTCCTAGAGCATCTCATCAACATTAAAATGAAATAGCGCTGAATAAAGCAGTGTTATTTGAGGACCTCCTTTTGATAGCCCACTAGTAAAAATTTAATACAGTGTTTTTCAGGAAAATCAAATAACTTACTTGAGACAGAGTCTAGCACAGGATATATAGTCTTTCAAAAATTCACCAAGTGCCCTACTGAACCAGGCCCAGTTTTACTCTCTGGAGATATTCTGAGCAAGAGAGACATGACCACTGTCCTTGCAGAACTTAGTTAACAATAACCAAAGCATATTGCTGTGAAGGGAGAAATAAAGTGAGCTGGGGAACTCAAGAAAAACACTTACCGCAGAGTGGAGTTACCCAGGTAAGCTTACTGAAGGGATTGCCTGACATTAGGCTGGAATTTTAATGGAGGACTAACCAGAAAAAGCATAATGGGGAAGCAATTACTTCTACTGGCAGAGACTACAGCAATGTGTGGCAGGCCAGAGGCAGAGAGCAAGAACTTTAGAACCTTCAAGAACTGAGATTTGGTTAGGCTTGAGTGTCGAGTAGAATGTGGGGAGTGGCGAGAGATGACTAATAGGTAAGATGAGGGTAGACCCTTGCAGGAGCCTTTTGGATCATCCTAATGCAGTGATGGCAAACTTAAGACACACGTGTCAGAGGTGACACGAGAACTCATTTTTTTGGTTGATTTTTCTTTGTTAAATGGCATTTAAATATATAAAATAAATATCAAAAATATGTCTTTGTTTTACTATGGTTGCAAATATCAAAAAATTTCTATATGTGACACGGCACCAGAGTTAAGGTTTTTCAAAATGCTGACACGCCGAGCTCAAAAGGTTTGCCATCACTGTCCTAACGACAGTGGGGAGTTACAGTGCCTTAAACAGCAGAAATGTTGAAGTGTTTGATTGAGGTTTCTAAGTGCATTCTGTTAAGAGATTTGGGGGTAATGGCTGGGTGGAAGCAGATGAGATGACCTGTGGTGAATGAAGAGTGAGCAGAAGACCCAAGACAAATCAAGGAAACATCAAATTTTAAAATGGCAGAGGAAGAAGAGATCACTGAATGAAGCACAGAAGTAAAACTTTCGGAAGTAATTTGCCTTCATATGCTGCCAAGAAGTCAAGGAAAGCAAAGCCTAAAAGTTTTCCATTAGATGGAAAACTTTGGCAAGATGAGGAGGCCAGGTACCATTAGTAACCAAATACTTTCTCAGTTAATGATACATTAGCGTTTTGGTCTGACTTTATATCCCTTTAAGTAAAAGCAGCCACCCCAGTTTCAGATAGCTCAAGCTGACCTCCATTTCTGTGCCCTTTTAAAAAAATCTGGTTGCCCCCAACAAGCAGCCAAAATCTGTATTGACTGCCACAGCCTTCAGCGACACCCCACACCATACCGAGTCACTCAGGAACATTCACAAGCTTGTTGAGGTTTCTCTGACAGACATGATTGAATAGTTAAGGTTCTGACATGAAAGAGGAGTAATTGAAGTCACTGTGAAAACATATTGGCATTTTTCATTCCAAGACTAGAATATAATTATCCATATTTAATTTGACATTTGTAACCTAGTCAAGACATCTTGGTGAGAAAACAAAGAGGACATCTATAATACTTTCTACAATAAAGATAAAAAAATTTTTTTAAAGAGATCTGGTGTGATGGAAAATGCCTATAACAACAAAAGTAACACAACCAGTTGCTTAAACAATAAGAATTTTTGGCTCACCTAACTCTAGAGTCCAGAATCAAATTTGGCTTAGGCACAGTTGGATTAGTTTTCTTCTCAGCTCTGCCCTACACATGTTGACTAAACCTAAAGCAGATTCTGCCAAACTGGCTGCATACCACACCATGCAGTGAGGGGGACATAGCTGCTCATGATGGTCAAAATAAGGTTCCCACTTCACTCTGACTAGTCTAACTTGAGTAATGAGCACATCCCTTGGATTATATATAGTGACTGCATTAAACCAATTAACGGCCACCCCTGGAGCTGGGAGTAGGGTCAATACCCAAATAACTACCACACATTGAGAGGTTAAGTGGATATTACAGAGACATCAATGTACCTCTACTCATTGTCTCAGCCCACGCGAAAATAGCAGAAAGGAGCATTGCATTTTTTTTACTGATTTTTTTTTTAGAGGGGGCGGGGAGGGGGGAGGAGAATCATCAGTCAGCTGCCTCCTGCATGCCCCCTACTGGGGATTGAGCCTGCAACCCGAGCTTGCACCCTGATGGAATCAATGGGCAACCCTTCAGTGCACAGAAGTGGCCCAAATAACTGAGTCACACAGGCCAGGGCACATTTGTATTGTATTGTAAATGTAGCTACTTTATTAAAAAGCAAGAGCCTTTACAAATAATTTTAAAGTATCTCTAAATTTTAATGTACTGTTACGACCACTTTTGGTATAAGTACTCCAATTTATATTATTGAGATTTTAGGAAATCAAGCTTCAATTTGCAGCCATTATTCAGAAACTAATGAATTGGGGTTACCTTTCCCTGCAAAGTATTATCTTACAGCCTTGAGGTATTCAGGAGCTGAATAGGCCATTTTCTAAGAGAAGTCTGTTTTTTGTACACTTTCAACTTGTTTCAGAGATAATTTCTCAAGCTCCTTGGTGATAATATACAGGAAATGTCAATCGTTATCAAAAACTTAATCCCAATGTCCGCGTAATAAAACTAGAGCCAGAAACATGGGCTGGAGAAGAGCTGGAGAGAGAAATCAGTTGCAAACAATTCAACATTAACTTATATTGTTGAGAATGGATGCATTTAGTACCATTTTTAGGTTACATGAGCACTTCATTCTACATGTTTTATTTATTGGTTAACAAGAAGACACCACACAAGTTGTTACTTTTAAATCAGTAGTACTACCAAAAACAGGCCAACAGAAAGACGCGGTTTGTGCTCCATTGTCTCTGAATGTGGATAAGCTCTGAAACTAAACATCACACACTCCACTTGAGGGATGTAGTCTGAAGATTGTTGTCATAAATTAGTATGACTACCTCGTTAGTATTCAGGATTTTGAAAAATCACTGCATTGCACAATAGAATAATAAACTACCCAATAGTGCAGCCACTTGAAAATAAACACAGAGGGGCAGGAGCATAGTAACTTTACAATGAATCAGAGAAACTGTTTGGAAGTTGGAGTGCTACATACTGCAGAGGCTCAGAGTTTCCAAAAACTTCTGTGAGTGATGAGGTACAGATGCATAAGTCATGCATGCAGAGAAGACTTCATTTATATTGCTAAGTCTGCACTGTATCCACATGTAGCTGAATAAACTGAACTGAGCACAGACTGTTGAGTTCCAAGGTTTCTTTCTATATTTCTGGATTGTTTTAACTATGAATTCCAAAGACACATGCATTGTTGAGCAATGCAGAGGGGAGAGGGGGGTTCGTTGTGGGAGGGTGGTTTTTGAAGATAGGAAAATATACTACACAGAATGATGGCTCTTATTTTTACTCATCCTTATGGTATAAGTAAAAGATGATTATGTTAAAATTATGGTGAGGTATTTATTTCATACACTGCTTAATGACTGAAGTAGCTATGTCATTGTATTTGCAAAATATTAGAAAATTTAAAATCTGTGTGTTCTCTTGTTTTGGCCTATTTTCAACACAAGTTCCTAAAGCAAATAAATTTATCTTTTTGGGACCAAAATGCTAGTTTAAGGACTTCAAATAACTTCTTCTGAGGTAATCAATCTGTAAGTTTCTAAAGGTCACTAAACCTTTTACCCAAATATTAGTGAAATTAATACCATTCATCTTTGTAAATATCAAGTTATGATCTACTTATTTCAGAAAACTAATTAACACAAAACTCAGGTCAACTGTAACCAGACTGGCATACTTAAACTTTTGATCTCTGAAGTCAGAATATTACAAAATGAAATAAGGAACTCTGTCATTTCGGGTCAATTTGGGGAGGAAACAGCTAAAATCATAACTTGATAACTAACACCAATGATTAATTGCTTTTTCAACATGTGGATTATCTTGGTGCCAAAAATTATGGAACAATTGCCTAACAAATTGGAGAGTCCCTGATGTCAGTACTCATATTTTCTTTGGATTATGCTAAGCAATTATGCTAAACTTTCTAATGACTGAGTAAAATGGTATTGTGCCTTGGGGCACATTTTGATGAACTACAGGTGTACTTTTTATAACCTAAGAGGCATATGCAAAAAGAAGTATATTGTCTAGAATAGAGCTCTGTGACCATTATGTTAGATTTTAGAGGATTACAAATATCTATCACGTAACTACAAATATGTTTACCATTAATAGTCATTATTTTAAGCTACTTACCTTCCTGAAAAATTAACTGGCATAAGTGCATCTCCAAATACATGTTTAATTTAAATGATTTATTTTTCTTCCTAGAATTTGTTACTTTATATTCCATCCTCATATTCAATTCAATTCATAATTTTTATTATTGATGATATTAAATAAGTCCCTTAAAACATATATGTGTTTAGCTTTAATCTTTTATTTCAATTCCTATGTAATCCATCTATCATTTCTTGTATGTGTTGCCAGTATACTTAAGGCTATTACCTGAAGATTCTGGGCTTAAATAAAGTAACAAAAACTAGACTAAAAAAGAAATTAACTTATGTTCTTACATATGAGGACACACCATATTGAGTAATTACAACCATCTGAAATGTTCTATAGCTTAAGAGATGTTAACATGATATGACCACTGATGTCAGAATTACACATGAATGCTACTTTTTAGAGGAGGTTATTTTAAAACTTTATAACTAGTCTTAATAGTTAAGGTAAAATATGTTATCACTTAAAAGTAAGGAAGCATGAACTATTGAAATGGTAATTTATTTAGACAGACATTAATGCTATGGACTTTTAATTATCTCAAGGTCTAAAAATAATTTATTAACAAGTGCTTTACCTATTTCAGTAAAGAGCAAAACTGAAAAAGAGTTTTATTAAATATGAGATTTTGAAGCACAAGTAGAAATTATATTTTCTAATTCTTATGCTCCAGCTACCAGATTTCTAAGTGCATCTTTGAAAATACTATATTCATCACAATAACATAACATTACAAGAACATTACATTTAATCAAAAAAAATTTTAATATATTTTTATTGATTTCAGAGAGAAAGGGAGCGGGAATCCAGATTTCTCACTGTGGCCTAAGGGCTGATCCGGCTCTAACTTGCCTCTCATTCTATTCTCTCCCTCCTCACTTTGCTCCTCCCCACTGTCCTCTCGGTCCTTATGCTCATCCAGTTCTGTCCCCTCTCCAAGCCCTCAAACTGGCCACTTCCTGGGCCTGGCACACTTCCTCACGGGCTTGCACCAGCCTGGCTCATTCTTCAAGTCTCAGCTCATATTCTGCTCCTCACAGAGGCGTTGCCTGTCTTCCTCATCTCAAGGAAACACCTTTCCTTCCTTCCTTCCCACTTCTACACCCAGTTTCACTCTATTTTCTTCACAGAATGTTCTGTAATCAGAAATTATCTTGGCCATTGATATATTTACTTTTTCACTGTCTCCTTATACTAGAACGTAAGCTCCATATGGGGTGGGGCCTTAGTCTAATTTCTGCATTCCCCAGCACTTTACTAGGCATACTAGGCACTTGGTAAATGTTTACTCAATGAAAAATAAATGCAATGGGCATTTCTATTTGTTTTGGGGGACGGGGGGGGGGGGTTGTTTGTTTGTTTATATATTTTTATTGATTTCAGAGAGGAAGGGAGAGGAAGATAGAAACATCAATGATGAAAGAGAATCATTGATCAGCTGCCTCCTGCATGCCCCATTGGGGATTAATCCCACAACCCAGGTATGTGCCCTGATGGGGAATCAAACCCTGGTTCATAGGTTGATGCTCAACCACTGAGCAACACCAGCCTGGCTCTATTTGTTTGTAAGAAACATTAACAATATGTGTTTTTAGAATGACATGATTAAATGTGTTCATGCCTTTTTACGGGAAACTGACTTTTGTTGTACTGTAAGATCATTATAAAATGAATATCTATTCATAAACTTAATAGATTCAAAAGAAGCGTGAAGAAAGGTTTTTATCTTTTTTTTTTTTTCAATCACAGATCACTATTGCAGAAATATGCAAAAGGCCACACAATAATAAAAAAGCACCAGGCATTTTCAAAAACAAGCATGGAGTAAAACTCTTTTCAAACAAGCTGACCAAAAAAAAGCTGACAAGAGCCAAAAAATAAAGCAATTAAATACAGGTATACAGATATACAAGATGTTTTCACTGATTTAACAAGTTATTTGAAAGATGTGAGAATAGAGTATATTACATTGCTGAGTTTCACTCTCTGCTTCAATCCATCACCAACTAATTAAACTTTTGCTGAACTTATTATTGGCCTGATAAACTTAAGCAAAGTCTTGGATTTTTCTTAGAAGACAGAGGTTCCCCACCCCTGGTTCCTAAGACAATTAAACAATGAACTGTTCCTGAAACCTAATCTAAACTTTTTCTGAAATTTTAAGTCCCTTTCTTGCAAATGCTCCATGAAAAACTCGAACCCAAATTAAAGTGTTAGACTCTATTGACAATAGATGTTTCAGAAATAAAAATTAAAACATTATTTAAATTAGAAATCAATGACAATGTTTGTAAAAATACTTTTCAGAAAACATTTTTACTCTAAGATATATTAACTGTATAATATAAATGTGACTTTAAGGTAATAAAACTAATTTTCAGCTTAGATCCCGTAATTTACAGACACATCTCATACATGTTATATTTACTACAATTTTATTCCCTAGTGGAGGGTGGAAGTGAACCATTTTGGGAGAAAGTTTATGTATATTAAACATAGTAGAATTTTTAAAATAGAATTGAGAAAGTTTGGACATTAAAGTTAACAAAACATTAAAAAATAGAACTTGACAAAGTCCTTCACATCCATTCTTAGGTAGTGAAGGGGGCAGTAGAGGGACAGCTAGATTGCAACGTTTCTGAGGTTAAGTGGACTTGAGTTGGTGACTGAATGGGGGTACTAGTAAATGAGAGAGTACTGGAGATGGATTTTGGGCTCCGCTTTGGGTAGTGGATGGACTGTGAGAAAGATAGAAACTAAAGAAGGCAGATCAGATTTGTGCAGTATAGAAATGAGTTGAGTTTTTGACAGGTTCACTTTCTATTGCTTCTATGAATTCATATCCAGATGGAATGAATGTCTAGCAGCTAGCTGGATGAATATGTCTGGAACTCAGGAGAAACACTTTGTTTTGTTTTATATATAACCTATGTAATAACATTTTTGTATTTAAAAATGACCTAAATTAGTTAATAAGTTAATTTTTTCAAAAATTATTTATTATTGGTGTACACTATGGCATTAGAAGGCCATGAAGCTCTCAATTAAATGATCATCCCCAAGTTACAGAAATCAAGATTAATACCTTTAAAGGAAACTTGCTCCTCCTAAATCAAAGAACATCCTTTGTATTGGTGCTACAGCTTACAGCTTCTATAAATGGATACTTTTTAAGAAATCATTCACTTATTTTCCAAATTTTTAAGTAAACTTTCCCTTCTTAAATAAATTTTTCATTGCTCCCTGTAATTATTTATATATATATATATAATTGAATTCAGAGAGGAAGGGAGAGGGAGAGGGAGATAGAAACATCAATGAGGAGAGAGAATCATTGATCAGCTGCTTCCTGCACGTCCCATTGGGGATCAAGTCTGCAACCCAGGTATGTGCCCTGACCGGGAATCTAACCATGACCTCCTGGTTCATAGGTCAATGCTCAACCACTGAGCCATGCCGGCCAGGCTATTTATTGCTGTATAACAAATTATCCCCAAAACTTAGTGGCTTAAAACAACACATTGATTATTTCACAGATTTTGTGGGCCAGGTATTTGGGTCCTCTGCTTCAGGGTCTCTCATAAAGCTGCAATCAAGATGTTGGCCAGGAATGAGGTCTCATCTGAAAGTTCAACTGAGGATGGATCAACTTCCAAGATTAAACAATAGTTTTTGGCATTTAGTTTCTTGTGGGACTGAGGCTCTCAGTTCCTCATTACTTGTTGGCTGGAGACCATCCTCAATTCCTTGCCAAGCGATACTCTCCTAAATGACAGCTTGCTCTATCAACAAGTGCAAGTTAAAAATGCAGTAGAGAGGCTGCTAGCAAGACAGAATTCATGATCTTTTGTAACCTAATGGCAGAAATGGTATCTCATCAACCTTTTCTTAATCTAATGGTTGGGACAAGTCATTAGGTCCAGCCCACACTCAAGGGGAGGTGATTACACAAGGGCATGAATACCAGGAGATGACCATTTTATTTTATTTTTATTACTAGAGGCCCGGTGCACAAAAATTTGTGCACTCGGGGGGGAGGGAGGGGGGCCCCTCAGCCTGGCCTGCGCCCTCTCACAATCTGGGACCCCTCGGGAAATAACGACCTGCTGGTTTAGGCCTGCTCCTGGGTGGCAGAGGGCAGGCCCAATGCCTAGGTGCAGCCCCTGGTCGGGCTCAGAGCAGGGCCGATTGGGGAGTTGGGGCGCCGCCCCCTGTCATGCACAGAGCAGGGCGGATCGGGAGGTTGCAATGCCACTCTCAGTCATGCTCAGGGTAGGGCCGATTGGGGGGTTGGGGCACCGCCCCCTGTCACACTCAAGGCAGAGTCGATGGGGAGGTTGCGGCGCCACCCCGTCACGCACAGAGCAGGGCCCATCAAGGGGGTTGGGGAGCTCCCCCCTGTCACGCACAGAGCAGGGTCCATCAGGGGGTTGGGGAGCTCCCCCGTCATGCACAGAGGAGGGCTGATAGGGGAGTTGGGGCACCGCCCCCTGTCACACACAGAGCAGGGCCGATCAGGGGGTTGGGGCGCCGCCACTCTCACACTCAGGGCAAGGCCGATGGGGAGGTTATGGCTCTACCCCGTCACACACAGAGCAGGGCCCGTGGGGTGGGGGGCGGGGGGGGGGAGGCACCACACCTTGTCACACACAGAGCCGCAGGGTGATCAGGGGGTTGGGGAGCTCCCCCGTATCAGGCACAGAGCAGGGCTGATCAGGGGATTGGGGCGCCTTCCCCTGTCACGAACAGAGCAGGGTGGATAGGGAGGTTGTGGCCCGCCCCCTGTCACACACAGAGCCGCAGAGCGATCAGGGGGTTTGGGCGCTGCCCCCTGTCACGCTGATCCTGGTGCCGGGAGGCATATTACCCTTTTACTATATAGGATAGAGGCCTGGTGCATGGGTAGGGGCTGGCTGGTTTGCCCTGAAGGGTGTCCTGGATCAGGTTGGGGGTCCCCACTGGGGTGCCTGGCCAGCCTGGATGAGGGGATGATGGCTGTTTGCAGCTGGTCACACACCCTTCAGGGTGGGGGTCTCCACTGGGGTGCCTGGCCAGTCTGGGTGAGGGGCTGAGGGCTGTTTTCAGGCTGGTGGGTGACTGAAGCTCCCAACCGCTCCTTTTTTTCTTTATTCTGGGCCAAGGCCTCTACTGCTGAAAGCAGGTATCTGGTTTGTTTGGGTTCTATAATCGATACACTGTATCATCTCCAGCTCTGAGATCCCTGCCGGCTGAAAGCTGGTTTCTGGGGTTTTGTTTAGCTTCTATATTTGTTACAATGTTTCAAACTGCCAGCTCAGAGGCCGGCAAGGCAGGCGGGGAACGTTGGAGTCCTCCTTCACTGAAGCAAGCAAGCCTCATGTTTGCTTCCAGCTGCCTGGCTGCCGGCCGCCATCTTGGCTGGCAGTTAATTTGCATATCGCTCTGATTAGCCAATGGGAAGGGTAGCGGTCGTACGCTAATTACCATGTTTCTCTTTTATTAGATAGGATTTTTTAATCCTCACCCGAGGATATTTTACTCCCCCCCCCTTTTTTTAGAGAGTGGAAGAGAGAGGGAAAGACAGAGAGAAATATCGATGTGAGAGAAACACATTGATTGGTTGCCTCCTGTACACGCCCTGGGCCAGGGAGGAGCCTGCAACCGAGGTACGTGCCCTTAACCAGAATTGAACCCAGAACCTTTCAGTCTGAAGACTGACCCTCTATTCACTGAGCCAAACCAGCTAGGGCTCATTTAGACCATTTTAAAAGTCTGCCTACCGAATCGGGAGTGGAAGTCGGTCGGAGATGGATCTGAAGAAACGCCAGCCTCCTCGCGGGGCCTGTGCCTTTTCGCTGTCTCCTCTTAACACACAGCCAACCCGCAGCCGCCCCCAGGCTTGCATGGCCCTCTAGGCAACCTGTTCCAGGCCAAAGAATACTCGGAACCTCCGAAGGCTTCTTCTAGCCTTAAGACGACAAACATGGCATCATCTTCCCAGCCAAAAAGAGTGAGTCCTAAGCTGGAGCTTAGTCCACAGCAGATACAAGAGCTACACCAAGCTTTTGATCTCTTTGATACTGATGCAACTGGGACCACTGATGTTAAAGAGCTCAAGGTGGTGATGAGAGCAATGGGCTTTGAACCAAAGAAAGAAGAGATTATGAAGATGATAAGTGAAATTGACCCAGAAGGTGCCAGAAGCCGGTCCATCCTTGCTGCTTGACACAGTCACTGCAGGGAAGAAACATCTGCACAGCATATGTTTCAAGGGACCTGGCGTATATGGCATACTGTTCTTAATATGTTTGCTCCCCTTCTTAGCGCTATGTGTTTTAACCAAGGTCACCTCTCCGAGAAAGGCTGTTTCCCCAGGTGGAGAAAGGTTGTTTCCCCAGGTGGGGATTTTTCCCTGGAGTTAGGGATTAACAAGACTAAGGAAGGGAATAAATCAGTAAAACCCCTTAACTAAGTGCCAGGCGGGTAATCACTTTAACTATGAACAATCACGCTTAAGCTATATAATCTTTACTTAGGATAATCTCCTTCAGT
Source organism: Myotis yumanensis (assembly GCF_028538775.1). Taxonomy (NCBI): domain Eukaryota; kingdom Metazoa; phylum Chordata; class Mammalia; order Chiroptera; family Vespertilionidae; genus Myotis; species Myotis yumanensis. The sequence goes on from NW_027223766.1 coordinate 19,008,334, forward strand.
TACTTCCTTGTAGCTTAACAGAACAATAGAGCAGTGACCTTGGAATGGAGATAACAAATGCCCTAACCTTTGGAATAGAATGGATAGGATTAAAATCAAATGGTATAAATACAGATGTAACAGGAGAATAAAGAGAGAACCTGGCTGGAGAACCTGGCTGGAGAACCTGGCTAGGCTGCTGATCAACTGAACGCTGTCTCCGTGTCATTCCTTCTTCGCCGACTCCGTCCACACCTTTGGGAATCCCTGGACCTGCTGGGGTTGGACCCCAACAAGAAGGGACAGGAAAAATGAATTTCAATGACTTCTTGACTGTGATGACTCAAAAAATGTTTGAGAAAGATTCCAAAGAAGACATCCTGAAAGCTTTCAAGCTCTTCGATGATGATGAAACTGGGACCATATCATTTGACAATCTCAAACGTGTATCCAATGAGCTAGATGAGAACATCACTGATGAGGAGCTGAAGGAAACGATTGATGAAGCTGGTCGAGATGGAGATGGGGAAGTCAATGAGGAAGATTTCCTGCGTATCATGAAAAAGACCAGCCTTTATTAAAAGTATTCTCTCCTGTTGCAAGCACACACAACTAGTTTTAGTGCCTGTTATTGTGTGAAACCTGGTTTTTGAGAACACAAGTGTTTTTTCTCCACTAACCTCCCTGTATACCTTTAGTAACAACCTCACATCCATTTTCAATTTTTATAAGTGTTTTTTGACAATATAGTTCTTTGTGAGGTGACCTGCTGTTTTCTTTAATTCTCCAAAACAGAACAAGAGCACATTAGAGCATTTACCCACTTGCCATTCTACCTTGTATTGCTTCACTCTTGTCATGCAGTCCCACATTTATGCCACCATAGAAAGACTTCTCACACAAACACATGTTGTAACTTTGTCACCACAAACAGCAGGCATCTCTACAATGGTTCTGGTTTTAATTGACACCTAAGTGCAGCTTTCTCTTTTAAAAAATACAGTGAACTCTCACTTGAATTTGGATGTCTTTTTCCTGTTTGTTTTGTCTTAAAATAAAGCCTTTCTTAGTTTGAAAAAAAAAAGTCTGCCTACCATACTAATATTTTATCAATCTACAAGGTCAACACAAAAAGAGGAGTTAATGCCAATAAAAGCTAATTTTTCTGTATAGAGTTATATGATGATATACTTGTCTGGGCCCTTTAAAATGTTGATTTCTCAATGAAAATAAGTAATCATTAAAGTATTTGCTTAGTACTGTAGAGGTGAAGAAATACAAAAAATATACAAAAATATATAGAACAATTTTTAAAATAAAAAGTTTGTTTCTGTCTAAAGTTACTTGGAAACTCAAGTGGAGACTTTTTTAAATTTGCTTTTTAGAGCAATTCTTCCAAGACTGCCTTTTAAAATGATTGTCAAGACTCCATTTTTTTTATACAAATACAAATTTCCCAACATCTGTCAAAGTGTAACTCTTAGAATACTTTACACTGAACTTACAAATGTTGCACTGAAAACAAGTATTTCTTGTAGTCTGCCAAATTTCTGCCACATTGGAAAATATGCAGATGATTGTTTAACACTGTGTGCCACTAGGCAGGAATTATATTTCACATCTTAATGAGAAAATACTTTCTCTTAAAATTAATTAGTAATTCAACCATTTTAAACTATTTTAAATACCAACAGTCACAAAGAGGTTTTCAATTCCACAAAGAGCAGAATCTAAAAATGGATTTTCAGAATATAATTTTATCATTTTTTAAAAAATGTGATTACTAAATTAAGAGAAATAAACAAGCATAATCCCAAGAAATAACCACTATTAAATATTTTGGTATATAGTATAGGTATGGATGTAAATAACTGTATCTAAATCTATACTTTAGACATAAATATATTTTTTTAGACATTTAAATGTGTGTATAATTTTACCACAAATGAGATCATATTCCTTTTTATTATTTATAAAATCATTACAAAACAAAGATTTAACAGAGCACTGATTTTTAATAAGGCATTGCTAAACATGTTTCTAGCAAAGTAATGTTAGAAGCAGGTTCAGTGAGTGCTACAAACAGCAATGAGACAGCCCTGCACGCATTACTAAAGCTGCTGTTCCCAAAGGAATGATCTACAAAACAGGTAAGAAGGGCATCTGATCTGTGTCACAGTGCTTTAGGCATATTATTTTGACCATACTTTTACTTCTTCATGTCCTTCTGTAGCTTTTTATTGTTAGGTAACTCCCTCCTTAAACTCTTTCCAGTGTGTGAATCTAAATTGTATGTTTCTCAATCACAGAATTACTATTTGTTCTCAGAACATATCTCACTTCTCATGAATCTTTCTCTGACACCTTAACCAGCTTTGCTTCCCTCTTCCATCAAAACTAGTTGGCATAGTTACTGATTTGCTATATTTCTCTTTTACCTACTTCCTCCCTCCCTACTATCTTGGCCTCCTGGGTTCAATGATTAGTTTTATTCTGGAAACCATCAAACCTATCTCATCTCATATATGTGCAAACCAAACTCATCTACTTCCCCTCAAGTTACTTGCCACCTTTCCTTTTTCTCCAGTATTGTTTCTTTATCCTAACAAACACCTGAGAATTATCTTCAATTATCTTCTCCCTCCCTTTCTCCTATCCAATCTCTCTATTAAATCCTGCTTCAAGATGCCTCCTAAATTTGTTCATTTCTTGCCACTCCCTTTGCCTTCACACTAATCCAGGCGAAAACTGCCTACAACTGGACTTACCAACAATGTCCTGAATGGGTTAGGGGTCACCTGTCCCCATCCCTCTGTCCCTCTTTCTAGGCACTCTTACTGTAACAGTCAGTGAGATAGAAGGAAAGAGGACCTGAGCTTGGAATCAGGAGCCCAAGGGTAAATTCCCTCTCTGCCACCTCGGTTGTGACCTTCAGCCTATTTCTTTCCTATCTCTAGGCCTGGGAGTTTCCTTATCTGCAAAATGGCAAATGGGACTGTCCACATGGGCTCCAAGCTGCCTTGTAACTCTAACAATCTCCTCTGGCCCTCCTTTGCTACAGGAACAGCAACGACAACTCTTCCAGCGTGCCCCCACCTCCCTAGATCACAGCTGTCACCCACTGTTATATAGCTTTCACGGTCCTTACATCCAGATTGCTCACTTTACCATATCCCTAATGAGTCCCAGTCTTTCCACTATAAATGTCAGTTCCTTCTTCTATTGTTCTTAGTCTCCTTCATGTGTAAATTATTTTAACAAACACTTATGGAGTGGCTGCTAATCTAGAAAGCACTTTGCCAAGTCCCGGGAATAGCAAGATAAAAGACACAATCCTTGCTCTATAAGAATTTACCATTTTATTAAAGATATGGGTAAGTAACAAACAAACAGTAGTGTGGTAAGTACTGTGCTAAAGAATTTAATATATCCTAGTTGTTTGGGGGGCAGAAAGCAGTAATTGCTTCACAAGACCCAGCACCTAGAAAGGCTTCAGAAAGGATGTGCGCTCATCCCAAGCCGAGTCCTTTCGTCTTAAAAGGGAAAATAAGAATTAAGGAGGGGGAAAAAGTGTGTTCTATTGCTACCTTGAGGCGAGGAGAGAAGAGGGTGAAGTTTATTAGGACAAGACATATTGTGCCAAGTGCCAGATCGGAATACTGAAGTCTGGAGGGCAAGAGGCAAGCAGTGAGGCTGGCCATGATGAACGGACCGCAATGTCACCCTAACGAATTTGGATTTTGTTTGAGTAAAGGGCTGTACTTGGATTTAAACAATCTATTTCCTGGGCTGTTATTGGGAAAAGGTGGTGAGTTGGGGGCACTGAAAGTTCAAAACTGATGGCAAGGAAAATCCAGGAGAGGGAAATGACCTGCCAAAAACTGTCCCGGCAGGAAGGCTGGCCACTAACAGGCCAGTGTGAGCGATCCTTGACGCCTCATCCAGCTGCCGGCCTGCGCTCAGACCCCGTCCAGGGCCACCACCCCCACCCCGCCCGGCGTCACAGGGAGCAGGACCCCGCCACGCCACAGAGGAGGGCGCTTCCAGGAACCTCGCGAGATCTCTCCTGAGCCGCGGACAGAGTCTGGTCGCCTGGCAACCACAGGTGGGCAGTGGAGGAACCTGGCACTGGCGAGAGTTACCAAACCGGAGTTACTCCCGGCTCATCCAGGACCGGTGAGGGGCATTCGGGGAAGAAGCCTGGGGACCGAGGAAACCCTCCGCCAGGTTTCTCAAACTTGCCTGCCAGTAAGACTTTCCCGGGGCACTTGTTGAAATGCAGATCCCTGAGCCTCTCTCTCTAGACATCTAGAATTTCTAGAGAAAGTCTGGAAGTCTGTGTTTTAAACAAATGGCTATCATCAGGCAAGATCGGGAAACAGCTCTGGAGGCGGGAGGCGGGTGGAGGGTGGCCGCGGAGCCGAGGGAGCGGGATCTGTGGGTGCGGACCTGAGTTTGCCAAGGGGAAAGTCTGAGCGATTGAGAGCATCTGGAAGCCAGTGAGCCTGGGGCTGGCTAAGGGAAATACACTACAGTCTCGATTTGAACCGTCCACCGCATCTAGCCACAAGGTGATGAAAGCCAAGGGCCTGTAAAGCAGCTCCAAGTGCCCGCCCTGGTCATCTGGGGAGAGATTCTGGCAAGTGGAGCCCCGAGATAACAGAGATATCTACTATGGAAAAAACATGAAAAGCAGTTTCTCACCCTAGTCGATTTCGTTCAGTGGCTAGAGCGTAGGCCTGCGGACTGAAGGGTCCCCGTTTGATTCCCAGTAGGGGGCGTGCAGGAGGCAGCCAACCAATGATTTTATCTCATCATTGATGTTTCTCTCTCTCTGTCTCTCTCTCTCTCTCTCTCTCTCTCTCTCTTCCTCTCCCTCTCTGAAATGAATAAAAATAAATTTCAAAACAAAACAAAACACAGTTTCTCAGACTTTGGAAAATAAGGAACCCTTTTTAAAAGAAAACCAGGGACATCCCACAAGTGTTGACATAATTATTTTCATTATAATGTTCTAAAATGTATCCAAATCCAACCTAAGTTTAGTTTAACTCCTGAAAATTATACTTTCTCTAAAACGAACTACAATGCCAATGAAGTTTAAAATTATTATATGAAATTTAAACATGATAAATTGTGGTGTTTGGGTGAAACAATTCTCTTGTAGCTCTGACTGTTGCAATGCAGGTTCTTTTGATTAACAGCCTCTATTATTGTATGTTATGGGTTGATTCAGTTCTCTCCCTTTCCACATTCAAGCCTCTGGAAAGTTTTCCTATAGTTTGCTGAGGCGGTCCATTGGCCTTCTCTTGGTTTAATAAATAAGTCATGTATATATTATGTTTGCCTCTTTCATTTTCTAATTATCTGAGAGAATTACATTTATTTCTATACAAATACCAATTAGTGCAATGGAACCTAGAGACAAAATCCACTTATAGCATAGTCATTCATGAGACTTCACATAATCCAAAATGTTTCTTTTAGCCTAGGTTAGAAAGCAGAGCCTGAAGCAAAAACTCTGTGGTAACAGTTTCTGGGGGTTGTTATCACAGGGAAACAGGAGAGACAGGACAATAAAAAAAATGAGACAGAGATGGAGAGAGCAAAAAGTTCTAAACATGATTTCAGAGGAACGTTTTTTTTTTTTATTATTTTATGTGCCTCAGGCATGAAACAGCTCTGGCCACCAACAAAGGCATCAAGCTAGGATGAAATACGGACTGTACATCTGCTTTGCCCCTGACTGATATAAGAGCAGAGGAACATTTTGAAATGGTTGTGCCTCCTAAAAGTCCATGGGGGAAAGAGGGCATCACATCCTTCCTAGTACAGGGTTGCTCCTGCATGGCCACTTGCACAACAGTCTCCTGCCTCAGCTGTAAGGGAGAAACCCTGTTGTGTATAACCTCTTTAAGATCTGCATTTCACCACAGTTATCAGTGTAAAAAAGATATTTTAAATTTCCAGAAAAAGTTCTAAAATTTTTAAATAGCAACCAAAGAAATCATATCTTCAATACATGCAACCCCGAGTGGCCATCAGTAGTTTTAAACCCTACAAAAGCTCTTACAAATGTGCTAAGATGACATGTACATACACAAGAATCATAAGAGCAACAGTGTAAAAGCAAAAAAATTCAAACACCCAAAGATCTATCATGAGACCAAATTTCTTACAATGGAATATTATACAGCAGTGCAAGTATTTTAGAGCCACTTTAGGCTTTTCAACCCTGAAGAGTCTCACAAACAAAAAATTAAGCAAAGAAGAAAACTAGAATCAGAATAATGTTATTTATGACAGATAAAAAACAACAGTATATGTTGTTTAGATATTCATACATATGTAGTAAAAGAAAAGTATAAAGATAGAGGAATGTCTAAAGTTATGATAAACTAAATTTAAAAGAATGGAGAGGGAGAAATGTATAGATCTGGGTTCCAAATAGACTTGTAATGTTTTATATTTTAAGCTGATCTGTGGTCCATGGGTGTGGTGTTATTCTTTATACTTTTATTATGATGTATTTTAAGCAAGATTAAGAAAAGTTCAAATTAGTAATGTTCAAATATTGTCATGATTGAAATTTGATCTGTAAACAATCTTTCATACCCAGAATACCACACAAATTGAGGTGTTTTGTTGGTGAAATCCCAGATACATCCTATATAATAAAAGCCTAATATGCTAAGTGTCCTGTCGGCTGGTCGGCTGTTCAACCAATCAAAGAGTTATATGCTAATGATATGCTAAGGTGGCTCAACTGCTCGCCATGATGTGCACTGACCACCAGGGGGCAGACAGTCGGCCGGTCAACCAGTTGCTATGATGTGCACTGACCACCAGGGGGTAGATGCTCCAACTGGTAGGTTAGCTTGCTGCTGGGGTCTGGCCAACCAGTACTGAGCGAGATGGGCTGGACACACCCTGGAGCCCTCCCATGGTTCCTCTGCAGTGGTCCCTCCCCAGCCCCGATCATGTACCTGTGGGGTCCCTTGGCCTGGCCTGTGCCCTCTCACAATCCGGGACCCCTCCGGGGATGTCGGAGAGCTGGTTTTGGCCCAATCCCGCAGGCCAAGCCAAGGGACCCCACTGGTGCACAAATTCATGCACCGGGCCTCTAGTTGGGATAATGCTCAATTTTAAACTGTATTTTTGCTTATATTTTTTAAGAGGATATAAAGCAAAATTGGAGAAACTGGAATATGTATCACTTAAAATGACTACAAAAAATGGATTATCTCAAACTATGGACCACATATGCATATCTTACATAGAGCAATATTTGATTAATAGCATGTTCCCCTTATTTAACAACCCTAATATAGTTGTTAAATTTAACATACTTTGTTGTTTTTTTGTTTAGGTTTTTGATATTTATAATAACTTTGTTCATAATTGCCCAAACTTGGATACACACTTTGAATGGTTATAAAGTCAGTGTTTATTAACATATAGTTCATTTTCAAAATTTTAAAGAATCAACAAAAATGAATATATATATATTTTTTGTCAATGCCTGTTTTCAAACTGGCATTGACCATTCTGGTCTAGGCACTGCTGATAATGCAAACCAATGGAATCGCAAACATCAAGAATCATTTGGCTTGGTATTTGTGTGCCCTCAATTCGTCAACTATTGCTGGTTTTGTACTGTTAAGTTTATCTTTTATGTATCCCTATAAAAAAAAAGTCTAGCGAATAAATTTTCTTTGTTCAAAGCTTATTCTAGCTTCACCCATTATTTTGAATCAGTTAAGCCTGAAAAGGCGTGAAAATTGAATTATCAACTGTTAAAGTATGTACACATTTTTGTGTCCCCCCAAAAATGTATACACACTTTGAATAATTATAAAGGCAGTGTTTGTACTTCAACTGCGTTTTCAAACTTCCAGTGGCATTTTAGGATGAATTTCCTTTGTTCAAAGCTTAGTCTGGCTAAAAAGAAAGAAACATCAATTGAGCTATCAGCTTTGTTAAAGTGTGTATACATGTTTTGGGGACACACTGTATTCCAGATGAAATAGTGACGTGAATAGTGTTTGCCTTATCTGTGAACAAAATAGTAGAATAATGATGATGATGACAAACATTTATTGGCCTATGTATGAGGCGCTGTGTAGAATACTCTATACATGATTATCTCATGTAATCCTCATACTATTCCTTAAATATTGGCCTAATTTTATAAGAAACTGAAGTAACATGCCCAAGATTGAGTGAGCACCAAAGCCCCATTGAAGCAAGTCTAGCCCCAGAGGGGTGTCTCCAGCACAGAAGTTCTCCCACCGCAGACACAGCTGATTCTCACAGCCAATTGACCTGGAGGTCAATTCCTCACAGTGATAACTACAACAATCAAGGCTTAACCACAACAAGACTGTGCACAAAGCCCACAAGGGGGTGCACCAAGAGTGTCTACCTTAGGTAATTGGGACACTTAGCACAGAAAGGCATTCTATCGACACAGCAAAGCATAAAAAAATGCCGAGACAAAGAAACAGGACACAAACGACAGAATTGGAGGAAAGCAAACTGTTGGATATAGAGTTCAAAACCACAGTTTTAAGGTCTTTAAAGAACTGTTTAGAAGCCCTCGAAAAGACTGGTAAGACCGCCGATAAATGTAGTGAGATCCTCAAGAAATCTAATGAGACCCTTGATGTTGTGATAAAGGACCAACTAGAAATTAAGCATACACTGACTGAAATAAAGAATATTATACAGACTCCCAACAGCAGACCAGAGGGTCGCAAGGATCAAGTCAAAGATTTGAAATACGAAGAAGCAAAAAACACCCAACCGGAAAAGCAAAATGAAAAAAGAATCCGAAAATATGAAGATAGTGTAAGGAGCCTCTGGGACAGCTTCAAGCGTACCAACATCCGAATTATAGGGGTGCCAGAAGATGAGAGAGAGCAAGATATTGAAAACCTATTTGAAGAAATAATGACAGAAAACTTCCCCTACCTGGTGAAAGGAATAGACTTCCAAGTCCAGGAAGCGCAGAGAACCCCAAACAAAAGGAATCCAAAGAGGACCACACCAAGACACATCATAATTAAAATGCCAAGAGCAAAAGACAAAGAGAGAATCCTAAAAGCAGCAAGAGAAAGAAAATCAGTTACCTACAAGGGAGTACCCATACGACTGTCAGCTGATTTCTCAACAGAAACTTTGCAGGCCAGAAGGGAATGGCAAGAAATATTCAAAGTGATGAATACCAAGAACCTACAACCAAGACTACTTTATCCAGCAAAGCTATCATTCAGAAGTGAAGGCCAGATAAAGAGCTTCACAGATAAGAAAAAGCTAAAGGAGTTCATCACCACCAAACCAGTATTATATGAAATGCTGAAAGGTATCCTTTAAGAAGAGGAAGAAGAAGAAAAAGGTAAAGATACAAATTATGAACAACAAATACACATCTATCAACAAGTGAATCTAAAAATCAAGTGAATAAATAATCTGATGAACTGGTGATTGTAATAGAATCAGGGACATAGAAAGGGAATGGACTGAATATTCTTGGGGGGGGCGGAGAAAGGGGTGTGGGGGTGAGTGAAGAGATTAGACAACAATCGTGCACCTATGGATGAGGACAGTGGGTGGGGAGTGAGGGCAGAGGGTGGGGTTGGAACTGGGTGGAGGGGAGTTATGGTGGGAAAAAAGAGTAACTAATGTAATAATCTGAACAATAAAGATTTAATTAAAAAAAAAAAAAAAAAAAAAACATGCCCAAGATTGCCCAACTGGTGAGCAGTGGAGTGAAAGTTTGAAACTAGGCTGTCTGGATTGAGAAACATTGCATTGTTACCTCTTTATGGATTCCTAGAGGCCTGATGCAGAAATTCGTGCAAGGGGCTCAGCCCTCGCAGCTGCGGTGGCTTGCCTCAGCTCTCGCAGCCCCGGCTTTGTCCGGAAGGTCGTCCGGAAGGTCACTCAGTTGTCTGGCCTAATTAACATATTATGCTTTTATTATTATAGATAGTTGTAGTAGCATAACAAAATTTCAAAGCCAGCCCCATTTTCAAGTAGTTTGCACCACTGTCCTATGTATATATTCAAAGTTCTCACACCATTTGTTCTGATTTTGGGATTTAGTAAATATGATCACAACAGATATTATGGAAAAAGAAGCCAGGAGACCTGATCTCATTCTTACATGCCACTCGCTGGAGTAGTTTCAGGCAAATCTTTGAACCTTAGTTTCTTCACATGACAGACAACACTAGATGATAATCCTTGAGAATACTTTTCTACTCCAAGAGAGAAAAATGGTATTTTAACAGATGCCCATAATAAAAATTCAATACTAGGGAGAGGAAAAGACTTTTAAAAGTAAATGAGCCTTGTGTATTTAACTAATTTTGGGGGACAGGAGGTGGGGGTAAGAGATCAACCGAAGGACTTGTATGCATGCATATAAGCATAACCAATGGACATAAGACACTGTGGGGTAGGGGAGGCTGGGGGATTGTCAAGGGCGGGGAAAAAAAAAGGAGACATATGTAATACTCTTTGTAATACTTTAAGCAATTAAAAAAAATAAATAAATAAAATAAAAATAAAAAGTAAATGAGCCTTGTGTATTTAACTAATTTTGGTGTTTTTAATGTTTTAATAAAAGAATTTGGTCTATAAACTTAGAAAATACCTAAATGTCCCTGAAAATGTCTATGAACTAGCTAATCAAATAGTTTTATATAAGAAACTTAAAACAGGGGTCCTCAAACTACGGCCCGTGGGCCACATGCAAATACAAATATTGTATTTGTTCCCATTTTGTTATTTTACTTCAAAATAAGATATGTGCAGTGTGCATAGGAATTTGTTCATAGTTTTTTTTTTTAACTATAGTCTGGCCCTCCAATGGTCTGAGGGACAGTGAACTGGCCCCCTATTTAAAAAGTTTGAGGACCCCTGACTTAAAACGTCAATATGGTTTTTTCTAAATATTCCTTTTTTTCTTTAATTTTTAGAAAGTTGGGCATAAAGCAATACCTAAACCTGCTTCTTGGCATGGCATCAAAACAGAGCTGAAATACTAATTTGATTTAGACAGAAATCATGGTTCGTTTGACCTTGGATCTAATTGCCAAAAACAGCAACTTTAAACCCAGAAAAGAAGAAACCACCTTACAATACCTGAAGAAAATAACTCATATAAATTTTTCAGACAGAAATATAGATGCAATTGTAAGAACTCTGAAATTATTTCTAATTTTTATATAATTAGCTACGTAAAGTTTAGAAATTGTCAGGGTATACCTTCTTATTAACTATATTTTGATTATAGTTATTAACTATATTTTCATTAGTCAGCCTTATATTGTGTTATTTAATTTCCTGCTTATGTTAAACTTTTTAAAATTAACTTTCTATAAAATATACCATTGTGATTGTTAAATATATATGTTCCCATAAAATACTCTACGCCCTAACCGGTTTGGCTCAGTGGATAGAGCGTCGGCCTGTGGACTGAAAGGTCCCAAGTTCGATTCTGGTCAAGAGCATGTACCTTGGTTGCGGGCACATCCCCAGTTTGGGGTGTGCAGGAGGCAGCTGATCGATGTTTCTCTCTCATCGATGTTTCTAACTCTCTATCCCTTTCCCTTCCTCTCTGTAAAAAATCAATAAAATATATTTTTTAAAAATTACTATATAGCAAACTAGATTTAAAAGCACATGTTGGAAAATAATTTCAAAGGTAATTACTCATATGTAATTCCCTAACCTTGAAATATTAATTTTAACATATAAAAATAGTAAGAATTAACTGTGTGACTACCATATTTCAAAACTTTAACAGGGAAATCTTTTTCCCACATATTTTAATGGTTATATACATGTAGATTATATTCTTTCAGTTACATCCGACAAGATTATGTTTACTTGGATATACTCTGAAATTACATTTTCTCTGTGTTAAGTTCTTGAATTTAATTTGGGAAACTTTAAAGACAACAATAACCCATTTAGGCCATTTGTATTGGTATCCATTATCTATATATATATACAAGCCTGAACAACCTTTACAACTGAATGACCAGAATGACCGGTCGACCAGGAGCTGCCCCCTGGTGGTGAGTGAGTTCCCATAGCCAACCTCCCACGGCCAGCCAACCTCCTACGGTCCCTCCTCCGTCCCTCCCCGCAGCCAGCAGGCCCTGATCGGCCTGGCCCCAATTGGGACTGAGCCAGGCAACTCGGATCGGCCCTGAACCCTGGCCAGGCCTAGGGACCCCACCCGTGCATGAATTCGTGCACCAGGCCTCTAGTCTACAATAAAATGCTAAAGACTATAGATGAGAGGAAATTTCTTGGAAACATATAACCTAAATGAGGGCAGGGACTATGTCTATTTTCTTCACATCACTCTAAATTCCCCATCCAATACTGTGCCTGTCTCATTATAAGTGCTTACTAAATATTTACTGTATGAAAGAATGAATGAATTAATTTTAAAAACACCAAAGCCCCAGGAATATTGTCAATTAAGATAATGGAAGTTTTGTTTGTTTGTTTGTTTGTTTTTTCAGAGACCCTACCTAGTCCCATTCTATATCTTTTTCCATCTTTCTGGTGATCCTTCTCTCATGAATCCAATGGCCCAAATCTCATGTTTCTCTTTTGTTGCCCAAAACTCTCTCCCTCACCATACAATATATAGGCTGCTTTCTACAGCGCCTCCCTTTAAAGTTTTTTGGCCCCTCCCAATCAATGCTCCTTCAGTGTGGATGTTAGGAGGAAAGCAAACTGATTTAAGGTCATTTACACTAAGAATACTTGTAAACTTAAAGTTCCCAAGATGTGTTTGTATTTTAAAAGATCATAATAAAAGCTGAAATATTTGAGCCAAAACTTGACTCTATCTCTTGCTTACTCAGTCTAGGCTGACTCTACCAGCACACAAGAAATGACAGCCTTTTAAAATACCTTTAATTAGCCGAAACCGGTGTGGCTCAGTGGATAGAGCGTCGGCCTGCGGACTGAAGGGTCCCAGGTTCGATTCCGGTCAAGGGCATGTACCTGGGTTGCAGGCACATCCCTCGTAGGAGATGTGCAGGAGGCAGCTGATCGATGTTTCTCTCTCATCAATGTTTCTAGCTCTCTATCTCTCTCCCTTCCTCTCTGTAAAACATCAATAAAATATATTAAAAAAAAAAAATAAGATAAAATGAGAACAGTACATTCAGTGAACCACTATTGTAAAATTATATGAATCTATGCCTAGAAAAAAGACTGGAAGGACATTCCCTAAATGTTAATAGTGATTTTCTCTACATGGTAAAATTAAAAGTCAGTTTCTTTCTCTTTATATGTATTATATACAAATGAACACCAATTACATTTGAGATAAGAAAAATAATTAAAGGTATTTTATTTATTTTTATTTTTTATTTTTTTTAAATATATTTTATTGATTTTCACTATTAACATTTAGGGAATGTCCTTCCAGTCTTTTTTCTAGGCATAGATTCATATAATTTTACAATAGTGGTTCACTGAATGTACTGTTCTCATTTTATCTTTTTTTTTTTTTTTTAATATAGTTTATTGATGTTTTACAGAGAGGAAGGGAGAGGGATACAGAGTTAGAAACATCGATGAGAAACATCGATCAGCTGCCTCTTGCACGCCCCCTATTGGGGATGTGCCTGCAACCAAGGTACATGCTCTTGCCCGAAATCGAACCTGGGACCTTTCAGTCCGCAAGCCAACCCTCTATCCACTGAGCCAAACCGGTTAGGGCTGTTCTCATTTTATTATGAAATTTATAAGATATTACTAAAAAAAAAAACAAAAAAAAACAAAACAAAACAAAACAAAAAAGATATTACTAAAGAAACTAAAGGATATTTAATGGCTATATGGTATTTCCTTCAATGGCATTATCATAGTTTATCAATTGATTCTTCTTGAATATCTAGCTGACGTCCAATTTTCAGTATTATAAATCACAACAATTCCAATCCTACAGAAAGACTAAGAAGACCTGATTTATAATGTTGGAGCAATAATTTTTTAAATGCTTCAACTCCTAGAGAAGCCTAATTGCTTCCAAGAAAAATTGGTTGCACTGGGAAAATATTTCTTAACAAATATAATTTTATAGATATAGTTACAGAATACTAAAACCTGTAATTAATTTTGTACTTATTCTAGTCTTGTTTTGAATGTGCTAAGAAGAGATATTGTTCTTTTATATTAAACTTAAGAATATTACAGAATGATTTAAGTGAAAAACTATCTTAAAAACAAACAAGTTTTCAAGAAAAATTAAGTATGACCTGTTTTTTGTTTTTCTTTTAGGATGACCTCTCTCTTTGTAAAAATCTTAGTGTTTTATATTTGTATGATAACCATATTAGTCAAATAACTAACTTGAATTTTGCCACAAATCTGACCCACTTGTACCTACAAAACAATTGTATTTCATGTATAGAGAACCTCAGTTCGTTGAAGAACCTGGAAAAACTGTAAGTGCTTTTATTTAATTGTCATCATTACAGTAATATTTTTGCATGCAGGTATTTCCATTATCTGTTGTTTTGTGGAACAGGCCACAATTTTTATTCTCTTTTAGTAGTATTAATAAAATAAATAGTTTCAAATGTAGTATCAAACAATTTGTGTTTTATTAAGCCTGATATACTTTTCTTTTGCAGGAGGTTGTCTTAAGGGCTTAAAGAAAACCTAAAAATATCCTTATGTAGGCTCAAATAGTGAGAAAAGTGTCCATGGAACTCAAATGAGTTTTGTGCCATTCAGAATCACATATCTGAAAAGGGCAGGGTCATAAGATTAATGTTGATGTAGACTTGATTATAAAAAAGGCATTTTGCCCTAGCTGGCTTGGCTCAGTGGATAGAGCGTCAGCCTGCAGACTGAAGGGTCCCAGGTTCGAGTCCAGCCGAGGGCACATGCCTGGGATGCGGGTTCGTTCCCCAGTAGGGGGTGTGCAGAAGGCAGCCAATCAATGATTCTCTCTCATCATTGATGTTTCTATCTCTCTCTCCTCCCTTCCTCTCTGAAATCAATAAAGAAATATATTTTTTAAAGAAAAGGCATTTACTGTGCCTATAATGATTTTAATTAAACAATGAAGACTGGTTGATCCAATTTCCCCAGGCTAAAAGAACTATCAGTGCTTCTCAAAAAGTGGGCCAGAGGCTTTAGAATGGGGAGAGGACAGTAGGGTGGGAAATGCTGGGTTCTTTAGATAGTTAAGTCAGAATCTCTGTGGGTTAGGCCCAGAAATCTTCATTTTTAAACCTACAACCCTAGGTGATTCTTCTGCACTCTATATATGAGGAGTATGGGTAAATAGTTTAATAAAGACTATTCCCATTGTCTCACTTAAAAAAACAAAACAAAACTTCTTAGACTAAATTACATGTAAAAATCATATAAACTTTTCATTAATTCAATATAAAAAGAACATTTTGTATGTATGATTTTCACACAGTTCAATGATTTTGTTATGTTTTTATCATGTTTAAAGACCATGATGTTCATAGAATGTCTACTTCAAATTATGTCTCCTATTCTGCAGGTATCTTGGAGGCAATTACATTGCTGTCGTAGAGGGTCTAGAAGGATTAGAAGGACTGAGAGAGCTTCATGTTGAGAGTCAGAGACTTCCCCTTGGAGAAAAGCTTCTGTTTGATCCAAGAAGTCTTCAATCTCTGGCAGTAAGGCTACATTTGAGTGTTCTAACAGAGAATGTCGTGATGAACAGTTATGGACCAGGAAGGTTTATTTGGACATGTAGATTCTCTGAATATTTATAGGCCAACTGAGAGTTTATTTGAGGGCTAAAACTAATTTCCCCCACATAATTCCTCAGAGACTCAGCAGCTATAAAGTAGGGATAATATCTGCTTCTAGGGCTATTGGAAGAATCAAAAGAAGGATATTAAAAGACTATGTAAAGTATGAAGTTCTAACAATGTTAATTCACTCATAATTTTAACCTTGGTGATTATCATGACTCAAAAAGCCTAAGGAAAGATGAGTGCACATTTGGAAAATTTTAAACAACCTAGAGAATCTTTACAATAAGTCATTTTTTTTTTTGCTGGATTTTGATTTGATTGTAGATTGTGCTACATATGGCTGGGACTCATCAGAAGCAGATAGATCTGGGAGCGCTAGATTTGATGCTCCAGCTGTCACCTGACATCACATGGAGGTGTCACAATGAGTTGAGCTACCAGAGGGTGCCACAGAGGCTTTTGCTAATCCTCAAAGCAGGATTTGTTAGAGGAAAGCTACCTTCAGTTCTGGGCAATGGAATATGGTTGTTATATTTACAGATTTTGTTGATTTTATTTCAGAGAGCCAAGAAATGGAGGGCAGTACTAGTATAAGGTTTTTGAACCAAACATATAACAATGAAAGGATGGTGCTTTAAATAGGAAAAGAAAGAGGTGACTTGGTTTCTATCCTACCCCTTCTACCCTCCCCAACTGTCTCTGAGCTCCATCTCAATTGATCTAACTAGACCAGGGGTGGGCAAACTTTTTGACTCAAGGGCCACAATGGGTTCTTAAACTGGACCGGAGGGCCGGAACAAAAGCATGGATGGAGTGTTCGTGTGAACTAATATAAATTCAAAGTAAACATCATTACATAAAAGGGTACGGTCTTTTTTTTTTTTAGTTTTATTCATTTCAAACGGGCCGGATCCGGCCCGCGGGCCGTAGTTTGCCCACGGCTGAACTAGACTGACACCACTGTGGGAGTGGATAGTTTTATTACAAAACATCGCTGAAAATATTTTTGCGTACTCCATTTTTGCATATATTCAAGCAGATTCTGAAATTCTAAATATAAGGCATAATTTTTAAATCTATATTTCAAGTCTTAAAAAGTGTCAAGAAATATCTTCTTTATGTTAGCTTTGTGTGGATGCGATCTTTGTAGAGAATCCTGGCCCTTAGATCTTAAGATGGCTTTTATTTAGTGTTGCTGTATTGTATATTTATGTCCTCATTAACAGCTGATGTTGAAATTCTTGTTAATTAGTTAATTATTATTCTAAGTAGCTTCTGAACATATGGATTGTTAAGCAAAAA
Organism: Myotis yumanensis; assembly: GCF_028538775.1. Taxonomy (NCBI): domain Eukaryota; kingdom Metazoa; phylum Chordata; class Mammalia; order Chiroptera; family Vespertilionidae; genus Myotis; species Myotis yumanensis. Next base: position 19,025,400 of record NW_027223766.1, read on the forward strand.
CTACATAGAGATATAAAGATAAAATTAATTCTTTAACAGTGTTTTCTTTAATTAATTCTTTAATTCTTGGCCAGTGTTTTCTACTTAGAAAAACAGACAAAAACAATTTCTTCCTATGTGAGTACAAATTTTAGTGACTTTTAACACAAAATAATAACTTGCTCAAGCTGAAATAAGCATATTTTCTACATTGTTATCATTTGTTCATTGGGACATCTTTTTTTCTTTCTTTGCTTCTTGATTCTTAGCTTCTTTTTTCTATAAATTTCTCTTATGCCTTGATTAAACTTATAAAATACTAGAGGCCTGGTGCACAAAATTGTGCACTTGGTAGGGGGTGGGGGGGAAGGGCCCCTCAGCCCCGCCTGCACCCTCTCAGAGTCCGGGAGCCCTCGGGGGATGTCTGACTTAGTGGGCCTAAGCTGGCTGCAGCGGAGGCAGGAGAGGCTCCCGCCACTGCCACTGCACTCACCAGCTGTGAGCCCGGCTTCTGGCTGAGCCTCACTTCCCCTGTGGGAGTACACTGACCACCAGAGGGCAGCTCCTGCATTGAGTGTCTTTCCCCCAGGTGATCAGTGCACATCATAGCAACCAGTCATTCTGCTGTTTGGTCAATTTGCATATTAGCCTTTTATTATATAGGATAGGTAAATTATATCACAATTACTATAGTTCTAAACATTCAATATGAAAAAATATATAACACAGAAACAAAATCTTCATGGGTTTTTATTTTCTTGCCTAAAGAGCAAAATAGACTGAACTGAACCATCTTAAAATTTGCACAGATTAGGATTTCTGGTTCCAATATATAGCACTTAATTAGGTTGTTTACTAATGCTAATTTAATTATTTTCTTACAGAAATCCCTCTCTATATTGAATATCAGCAATAATAATATTGATGACATAAAAGACTTAGAAATGCTGGAAAATCTTCATCAGCTCATAGCAGTTGACAATCAACTTCTGCATGTGAAGGTAGTATAAAGAAAAATTAATTTAAAAATACTTACTTGAAATTGCTATAAAATGTATTATTTTAAAAACTATTCTGGATTTGTTCTAAAAACTAGCTTATTAATCTTTACTTTTTAATATACTTATTTGCATAATTCTGTCCTCTTACCTGATTTTCTCTTCTATATCCAATGCTTCCCGCACTCACCAACAGAAAAAAAAGTTTCTCTGAGTAGGAAGTTATGCTTTTCCCTCTGTTTTATTTTCCATCGAATATTCCCCTCTAGAGACTAGATTTCTTGCCCCTTACCTCTGATCTCCCAATGAATGAGTTTCTAGTAACTATGACTAGACCTGAACTTTCTACTCCTTGGGGAAACCATCTCCCTTGTGTAGCTTTTTCTGAACCTCCCCATCAAATTCATTTATTCAAAAATATTTTATTAGAGTGTGTGTCCTAGGTACTGTTTTAGACTCTTGGAGAAACATTTTCTAGGCACTGGGGATACAAATGATGAATAAGACAAGTTCTCTACCCTCAAGGAGCTTACATTACAGTGCGACAGGGGAGGGCACCAGGAGAAAAAAAGCAGAGAAGATTGTGAAAAGCACTCTGAAAGAATTAGGTAGGCCCTAGCCGGCTTGGCTCAGTGGATAAAGCGTCAGCCTGCGGACCGGAGGGTCCCGGGTTCGATTCTGGCCAAGGGCACATACAAGCCTGGGTTGCAGGCTTAATCCCCAATGGGGGGCAAGCAGGAGGCAGCCGATCAATGATTCTCTCACTCCTCCCTTTCTTCCTGAAATTAATAAAGACATATATATATTTTTAAAAAGAATTAGGTAGGATGACATAATGGGACATTCAGGTTATCAAGAAAGGCCTCAAGCCCTGACCGGTTTGGCTCAGTGGATAGAGCCTCGACCTGTGGCCTGAAGGGTCCCAGGTTCGATTCCGGTCAAGGGCATGTACCTTGGTAGCAGGCACATCCCCAGTAAGGAGTGTGCAGGAAGCAGCTGAATCGATGTTTCTCTCTCATCGATGTTTCTAACTCTCTTCTTCTCCCTTCCTCTCTGTAAAAAAAAATCAATAAAAATATTTTTTTTTAAAAAAGAAGAATCTCTTACCCTTTGCAAAAAAGAAAGAAAGGCCTCTGGCAAATGACACTTATGCTGAGATCTAAAGGATGAGAAAGAAGAAATCTGAGAAGAGATCTAAGAAAGAACATGCTAGGCATAGGGAACAAAAAATACAAAGGTTCTGAGTCCAAAGAGAGCTTAAAGTGTCCAAGAAACAAAAAAGAGGCCAGTTTGCTGTGATAGTGATCCCAGAATCTAGCTCAGTTTCTAAAATGTTGGCAATAAGTAATTTTTGAATAAACAGACAACAGTATAACATGAGATTAGGAAGGAACGTATAGGAGCCAGATCATAAAGGTCCTTTTAGGCCATGGTCATGAGCTTGACTTTAACACTTGGAGTGCGGGAAACGAGTTAAGTCGGCTCGCGTGAATTGCGCGTACTCCGCGGGAGCCGTCTTTAACTCGGTTCATATAGATTTGCGGTGGAGTGCGGGAAACGTGTAAACTCGGGCCGATTGTAACTGCGTATTACCAAATATTTGTTTGTAATCCACCCTTTTGGTGGATGGAACAAAACCAAAAGACAGAGCCATCTTATATTTTGGCGGGAAATTCACCCGCACTCCAAAGTGCAATAGGAAGTCACTCAAAGGATTACCTTTTAACAGAATTCTCTATCAGCTATGTGGAAAATAGGTTGCAAGAATGACAGTAGCCCTAGCCAGTTTGGCTCAGTGAATAGAGTGTCGGGCTGAGGAATGAAGGGTCTCGGGTTTGATTCTGGTCAAGGGCATGTTCCTAAGTTGCAGGCTAGATTCTCGGCCCCAGTGGGTGCAAGTTCAGGCGGCAACCACTCGATGTGTCTCTCTCACATCGTTGTTTTTCTCTCTTTGTCTCTCCCCCTCCCTTCCACTCTCTCTAAAAAATCAATGGAAAAATATCTTCGCATGAGGATTAACAACAACAAAAAAGAATGACAGGCCCTAACGGGTTTGTCTCAGTGGATAGAGTGTCGGTCTGCGGACTGAAGGGTCCCAGGTTAGATTCCAGTCAAGGGCATGTACCTTGGTTGTGGGCACATCCCCAGTGGGGGGTGTGCAGGAGGCAGCTGATTGATGTTTCTCTCTCATTGATGTTTCTAACTCTCTATTCTTCTCCCTTCCTCTCTGTAAAAAAATCAATTAAATATATTTTAAAAAAAAGAATGACAGTAAAGTGACCGGATGGGAGACTACCATAGAGGTTAAGTATGAGAAGATGGTTGCTTGGAGATGAAAAGGAGTGAATGGATTACAGGTAACTTTTTAGGTTGAACCCACAGAACTTGCTTATGAGTAGGATGTGTAGTAATAAAAAAAAGAAGAATCAAGAATGACTCCTAGCTCCTGTGTGAAGAACTGGGGAGATAATGGTAGCCTGATATTTAGAACCATGCAACTGGGTAAAAGAGAGAGATAAAGAATGAGGCCCAGATTAAGCACAGAAATACTCCAATACTTTAGATGAGAAGGCACCAGGAGTCAATGATGCAAGAGAAGACAAGAGGAAAAAGAACTTCAAGAAAGTTCTTGCACTGAATGCTATTGAATGGTTGACATGAGGGCAGATAAGATGTTAATAGAAATGCATTAGATTTAACAACAGACTATGTTGGGTCAAGTATCATATATTACGCATGTTTCAGAACAGAGTGCCTTGGCAAGGGTTTGCCAAGTTTTTCTTCTACTCAAAGCCACAGAAACATATTAGAAACTTTCTTCCTTGTTATGGTTTGAGAAACTATAGGCTTTTCATTAAATATTTCCCATACCTGAAATTTCCGCACATAAATTAAAAAATAAGAGAAAGGAAAATTAAAAGACTATGTGAATATAATTCCTTAAAAAGAAAACATTCAGCAAGTCCAGAGGTTGGTACATGCCAAAAGTTGCTTTTCCCTCCCATTAGAGAAGATATACAAGGAGTGAGGAGAAAATCTCAAGTTCTTTTACTTCCAGCAAGAAGACACAGCAATTAAAAATGCTTAGCCACAGCTTCGTGGAAGTCTGAATATAATCTTGCATGGGGTTTATGTGAAATGTGCTTTTGTGGTCCATTTTACATCATCCTCTGAAGACTTAATCAAAGGACATGTTGAAGTTTAGCATCATAATATTAACCTATTTCTCTGTATGTATTCCTGGGGCCAGATCTCCATATTTTTGGCTTTAATTTTTCCATTATTTGCACTCACTGATTGAAATTACCCAGAAACTGCTGACATCAAACCCTGTGCCATGGGAGAGAAAGCTCAACATGCCATACATTAGGTCACTGACATCCATCCTAAGAGACTTCAGCAACAGACAGCTTTGTGCCACTGGGAGAAAGAAGTGGACATCATTAGAGAATCCTCACAAAACCACTATAATTACCCAAGGTTTTTAGCATTGGAGCAGCTGCTTTGATATGAACAACCATAGGTTCTTCAAATGCATCGACAGAAAATACATGAAATAAGATAAATGAAAAAATAATGGTCCCTTGGATGGTTAAATAACTTTGAATCTTCCAGTCAAGATTATGGTTTGAGCAGTGAAGAAGACATTTAAGAAAAATTAAAAAGGACACAAATAACAAGGAAAAGCACTGCCATGACAACGGAAATACTAGAGCTCTGTGAAAGGAATAAGAAAAAGAGAGAAATAGGTCAATGGGAAACACAGACATTCCAAAACAATATCCATGCCCTTGCCCAGAGCTACGTTAGAGGTGGAGGAACAGGATAAGGACCCGGAAAAAGTTGGGTGGCCAAGTGGCTTCGGTCCTTCCTGCTGTTTTGGGTCTCATTCCCTTACCTCTCACTTCTACAGACTCATAGCTGTCAAGGGCAACTTCCCCCAAGATCCTCTAACCCTACCCTCATCTCTCCTATTCACTAATCTAAAGCTGGTCTCACACAGAGAATTGGGGCAGCAGAAGGGCAAGTGAGGACAGTGAAGAAGTAGAGGAGGAAATGAGAGGATTAATCTAGTCTTTCTCTTTCCATGTATGTAGCCCTCTAAGCAAATATTTCAAAAATGGTTCCATATAATTTCTCCTTTACAATTCCTGTCCTGCTCCTAACCCCAGATCCATTCATCCATGCATTCATTCATTTCTTCTTATCCATCCATTCAAAACACCAATCATGTGGCAACACTTATTAGACAACTGGGGAGACAATAGTGAGCAAAAACAGATACAATCTTTAAGAAGAGCTCTCAGCATTGAGAGGAAGAGAAACATTAAGCAAATAATCAGGCAAAAACAAATGTAAAAATGCACCCATGGCGAGTAGCACAAAGTGGAAGTATGTGGCTCTGAGAGCCTATAATAGGGGGATTTGCCTTAGTTAGGGAACTCGGGACAGCTTCGCTTAGGAAGGGATTGCTGAACTGCTCTCTGAGAGAAGTAAAGGGTTTACCAGGTAAACAGAATAGCATGTGCAAAGGCCCCGAGGCAGGTGAAAGCATGGCAAAAATGAGAAACAGGAAGCAGAGTGAAGGTGAACCATAGTGCAAATAAACTAGTGGGTAAACGTTGCATAGGTCATAACAGAGGTTTTTCTTCATCCTAAGAACAATGGGGAGACACTAAGGGTGTTTAAGCCAGGAGTAAAGTAATTAGCATTTTGAAAAGATCAGTATGGCTACAGTGTAGACGAGGGGTCCTCAAACTTTTTAAACAAGGGGCCAGTTCACTGTCCCTCAGACCGTTGGAGGGCCGGACTATATTTTTTAAAAAAAACTATGAACAAATTCCTATGCACACTGCACATATCTTATTTTGAAGTAAAAAAACAAAACAGGAACAAATACATATTTGTATTTGCATGTGGCCCGCGGGCCGTAGTTTGAGGACCCCTGGTGTAGACCAAGCATGTCAAACTCCGGCCCATGGGCTGCATGCGGCCCACAACAAATATTTTTGCAGCCCAGCCAATATAACGGTATGAAACATTTTAATAAAATTTTCGTAATTTAATTTTTACAACATCCTGCTATACGTAATTATTAATAACAAACTACAATGTTCGCTAATGACTGATTACTACTAGTATAATCGGGTTGCATTCATTTCCCTTAACGCCCCTTACATGCAGGCGCACCATTTCTCTCCACTAATACTAGCAGCGAATTGCCACATCATTAATCTTGGACTGACTTGTTTGGTGTGTGCAACAAAATATTTCGCTTTTGGAGAATGAGAAAGATAGGTTCATTTGCATTATGCTTATTAATTTGTGCAGTTATTCAGTGTCTGGTAAGTTAATGTTCAAGAAAAAATATTAATTTTTATTAAAATGTTCTATTATTTTGTTAATGATTACTCATTTATTTCAGCCCTTTGTATTCAGCATGTCTCTATCAAAAAAATAAACCTACATTTCTATGAAAATTGAAGCTTTTGTTTTTTTGCAGCCCACATAAACTTAAACCTGTTTATTTGGCCCGTGTTAGTCTTTGAGTTTGACATGCTTGGTGTAGAGAATAGATTGGAAGAAGTCTGGCTAGTTAGAAAGTGAGAGATGGTGAAAACCTGAATAGGGTTGGGATAAAAATGTTGTGAATGAACATATTGGAAAGCTGTTTAGGAAATAAAGTAGACAGGATTTGGTGGTGATATAAGGAATGTAGCAGAAGGAAGTCAAGAGTCAGGTTTTTGCCTTGCACCATGGAAAATAGAGAACTCAAGAGTTAGGTTTGGGGAAAAGGGAGAATATCATGAATTTTGATCAATTTTGAGGTGCCTTTAAAATGTTCCATAGAAAATATCAGGCCCTAACTAGTTTGGCTCAGTGGATAGAGTGTTGGCCTGCGGACTGAAGGTTCCCAGGTTCTATTCTAGTCAAGGGCATGTACCTTGGTTGTGGGCACATCCACAATAGAAGGTGTTCAGGAGGCAGCTGATCGATTTTCTCTCTCATCGATGTTTCTTACTCTCTATCCCTCTCCCTTCCTCTCTGTAAAAAATCAATAAAATATATTTTTTAAAAAAAAGAAAATATCAGGCAGACAACTGGATATAGAGGACAGAGCTCAGTGGATAGAATTCTTCAGCAAATTGGTTAAGTAGTCACTGAAACTGCCATCCTGGATGGGACTGACTAGATATGCAAGTATGATGAAATGCTCAATGTGGCATCCCACAAAATCTGGTTCTTCTTCTCACGTATAGATGACCTTCCTTCCTTGGTGTGATAGATGTTTTACTAATATCAACATGGACATTCTCCTTTTTCTGAAATGTCTGCATATATATGAAGAATATAGTGGGTTAATGAAGAAAAACATTTTTCTAGCCATGATTTTACATTTTGCTGTGGTCCAGGGAAGAAAAAAAAAAACCACTGAGAGGAATAAACGTAGACTGTGGAAAACGAAGAAACTGAATTGATGCCACACCTGCTTCTGCTCCCCAGAGGGAGCACCAGCGCTTGGGAAACATGGTGATGCACTATGAGGGGGTTTTATAGCACCATCGCCACACAGTCTTTGGGTTTTTTCCTCTTTTAAATAGGTTGTTTTATGGCTGCCCTATCCAGGCAACAGTCTGCCATGTATAGCACTTTTTTTATGAGATGTTTTCTCTGTTCTCAAAAGCAACTTTTAGAAAACAGAATGTTCATACATTAGGAATTCTTATGGTCAGAAGGTTGTTACTTGTGGGGTTAGAGATTCATGCAAGATGCAGGGAGCCTGAAGAATGTGGAATCACACAGCCGTGACGGGGGAGAGGTCAGTAGGGAAGTGCTCCATAGAACCAAGACTGAAAAAGTCTGAGATTGGCAATGCGATAAGGTGATAAGGGATAAATCTCGAAGTTCTGGTTCAGAAGCGCCAGGCTGCAGGAGTGCCCAGTGATTAAGGAAGCAGAGGCAGTGGCCTAGACTCATAACTCCAAATGTGGTCCTAGGACCAGAACATCAGCCTCCAAAATGCAGAATCTCAGCTTCTGCCCCAGATCTAACAAATCAGTAACTGCATTTAAATAAGATCCCTAGGTGATTCTTAAGCACATAAAGTTTGAGGCGCACTGGTGTGGACTACTCTTTCAAGAAGTGTATGATGATGGGTAAGAGGATGAAAACCAGAGGAGAAGGAGACAATGAAAAAAGAAATGAAAGAGAAGATTCCAAGAAGAGGAGGCCTGTGGAAGAGGGGAAGGGATGGAGAGAACTAATTAATTTAGAAAACGAGGTGGGACTCTCTCTTGGTTGAGAAAAATGTGAAAGAAGAAAGGAAGTATGAGACCCAGGGCGGATAAATGAGAAAACTCTGTAGGCGGAGGAACCAATTCTTCCCCATAAAACTGATGGCAAAGTCAGTCCTTGAGGAGGAGGGGAAAGAGAGGTTAGGCCAAACAATGCTCCATAGTTTAGAAACTCCTTTCTTTCACTCACAGCGCTCTTGTTTAAATAACATTCACTTTTGGTTAAAATTTCTTTGAATTTTTTCTATAGCTCCTTAAATAGGTATCAATGTATTAAAATATTAAATACTTTAATGACCATTTACAATAAAACTTTTGCATATCTCCAAGTAGTTGGATGAGCCATGAACTTCAATAGGGCCAACATTATATAGCTTACTGACACTATTAAGTCAAATAAATATTATGGTTACAAAAATTTATAAAACATGAAAAAATAAAAAGAAATTTAATTTATACCTAAAGTTTTTATGTCTGCAAAATTTGCTAAATAAATAAAATATCTGAAAAGTTCACCTCACAGTCAGATATATTAGTGATTTACTTCATTAGTTTCCTAATGACCATTTATCATGAGGTAAAGTATCTTCGAGTAAATGGTGGAAATAAAAATTTTGATGTGTTTGCCTCTTATATAAACTAAATATCTGATTTATAAGACACCAACGAATGAACAAACCAATATGGCCTGTCATGTTTTTCCAGTTTCTAATTTATTCAACCTCTGCTCAGTATTGATCCTGACAAGCAGAGTAACCCGAAGATAAATTTATTTACTCCACAGTTTAGTCAGAAACAAGCCCAAAATTATAGATTTTCCCAAGCAGATGATGACAGGCAGTCAGGGGGATGACAAATTGCTGTCTTTAGATTTAGTTAAGACAGTTGGGCCAGACGTTTCCGATAAAAATTGGAGCATGCTGGTCAAATACAGGTTCGTCCGTGGCCATCATTAATTGTAGAGGGAGCACTGCCAGTGCTGCCGGCGCCCATACAGGAGCTCAGCGCCAGCCCTGCATGGGAAACAGAACTGGCTCCTCGGGATTTGCAGCACTCCTCTAAGTGATAGCATGACATGATCATTTATCAAACAGAGACTGTCCAGAAAAGTGTCTGCTCCCTTTAGTAACTTATTGAAGAATAGGAAAGTGAAAGCATTTTATTAAAGACAGGAAGGCAATGAACAACTAGAGCGTATCCAAAGGGTAATCATATTTCAGCACAGGATTAGTTTAGTCTTAAATAAACATGCACTGGAGGGAGTATGTCGAGGGTCATTTATCAAGTGAGGGACAATTAACAAAACTCTACAGGACTCTTTTATCTAGATAGATGTAAAGTTCTCTTATTGTTATTATTACTGAACTTTTGGATGATGGGACATTGTATTCAACACTAAAAAATGCAATGTACAATTCCTTCCTTAGAGGTTTTTAGACTAAGAAATACAGAGAAACTCTCACATAAAATAATTATGGCTGTATCAAACACTGTCAAACAAATGCTGTAGAGAGGAGGGTGAGGGAGAGGGAGAGAGAGAAAAACATCAATGGTAAGAGAATTATCAATTGGCTGCTGCTTGCATGCCCCCCACTGGGGACCAAGCCCACGACCCGGGTATGTGTCCTGACCAGGAATTGAACTGTGACCTCCTGGTTCATAGGTCGATGCTCAGCTACTGAGCCACTCCAGCCAGGCTAATTTTCATTCTCTTAATTTTGGTCAACAAAGAAGCTTCTGATCCACTGTCATGTAGTTGACTTATAAGAAAGCTCTCTTCAAAAGTTATAACTTCATCCTTCAGTCGTGAGCCCTGGATTATGCTCTCCACAGAATTATCAACATTTATTTTTATTAGCAGCAAAATATTTGCTTTAAAGTAATGTTTTGTCCTATTAAAGGTAGTTTTCCTTTATTTTTTGCCTTTGGCTATTGAATTTTTTAAAATCAATTCAAGGCTATAGAGTAGAAAAACAGTCTCTGCATTGCTTGTTTGAAGTAATTCATACAGACTAAATTTATCTGATTTCAAAAATTAAAAACAGAACTTTATGACACATATAAGAAATAGTCCAAGTATATTTCACTTCCACTAAATATCTAAAATAAAATATACATATTAAAAATGAGGAAGGAGAGAAAGCAAGGAAAGGGACAAAAAACAAGGCATTGAACAAAAAAAAGGATTGTGACAATGGAAAAAGAAAGCCAAATTGGGAGAAAGAGGGCAAACTGAGAGAGCAGGTTCTTTTTTTTTTTTTTTTTTTTTTTTTTTAATATAGTTTATTGAGCTGAAACCTGTTTGGCTCGGTGGATAGAGCCAAATGTATATATATTTTTTAAATATATTTTTTAAATATATATATTTTTAAAATATATATATATATTTTAAATATATTTTATTGATTTTTTACAGAGAGGAAGGGAGAGAGATAGAGAGCTAGAAACATCGATGAGAGAGAAACATCGATCAGCTGCCTCCTGCACATCTCCCACTGGGGATGCGCCCGCAACCCAGGTACATGCCCTTGACCGGAATCGAACCCGGGACCCTTCAGTCCACAGGCCGACGCTCTATCCACTGAGCCAAACCAGTTTCGGCGAGAGAGCAGGTTCTTAAATGCTATGAATCTGTTTTTCTGACATCCATTTGGATTGTAGACCATGGAATAACTTAACTACTCCTTGAAATATCAATTAGATGATTTTCTTGTAACTATAAAAACACACAAATGTTTATGATATACATAAAACAAAACTGTACCCACATGACAATTAAAAAAGAAATCCCTATGCTCAAAAAAAGAAGGCCGAATGGATACATGACAACATATTGAAAATGATCTTTGGATGAGAAGCATGCAAGTGATTTTTTTCTCGTATTTTCCCCTTGACCTTTTCACAGATTTTTAAAATAAATATGTATTCTTTTATAAAATAAAAAGCAAGTATTGTTTGCAATGCCAATGGACTACTTACTCACTGCTCCTTAATTGCCTTAATCTGGACACTTCCATAAATTCCACTAAGAATAGAGCATCTTCTGCAGGATGGATGGCCAGAGGGGCAAAAGTTTTTTCTGAACTGGGTCCCTTTAAGGGACTATGACAAAGAACAGTTCCATGGCCCCCAACTCAGGACCTCATTTTCTGCCTTCTCTTTAGCCCCCTTCCATTATTATTATAGACCATTATATCCAAAAATGATTTATCATACACCTAAGTAGCTGGCACAGAGCTAGAACTCCACAAAAAGCAGTAATTACCTTTATAAACAATTAACTGAATGAAAATATATTGATAATTATGACATATTTTGTCTTTTTCTTCTATAATTATAGGATTTGGAATTTTTACTGAGCAAATTGATGAAACTGTGGAAAATGGATCTAAAAGGAAATCCTGTTTGCCTCAAACCAAAATACAGAGACAGATTGATATTGGTCTCCAAATCACTGGGTACACATTTATATTAATATAATTTTCTTCGAAAAAGAGACCTGGTTCACTTTTTAGTTAACAGCAAGCCTTCAGAAATATAATACGTCATCTGGATCAACTTTATGGGGGGAGGTAAAAGAGGGCATAGGGAGGTTGAGTGCTGATAGGAGGATACTTGACTTAGGGTGGTGAGCACACAATATACAGATGATGTATTATAGAATTCTACACCTGAAACCTATATAATTTTATTAACCAATGCGACCTAATAAATTCAATTTAAAAAGACAGTTTTTAAAAGGTCAACTTTAAATTCTATGTATTTTTAATAACAGCAAAAGTTAAAATTGAGAAATAAAGCATAAAATATCTGCTGTTCAGAAACAATTAATCGAGGCACCAGATACTCTTTCTTTAAAAGAAAAGAAAGAAAATGTGGCTGTTACTAACAAAAATGGTTAGTCATAAATGTGTAGAATTTGCTCACCTTTTGCCAAATTCTCTTAGGCACAAATCCTCTGAAGATCACGAGCCTCTTTAGCTGGGTTCTGCGGACCAAGGTTTTCACTGCTGACACTTGCCAAATTGTACCCTAAAAACATATAGGAGTTCCTTTCATTTGATTGAAAGTGCAGCAGGATGGGGAGTCCTTTATGAGACCCTTACAATCATAACATTCCTCAATATGCACTATATCGGGGACATGGACCAGTAAGGGACCAAGTTATATAGCACCGGAGAGACAAGCCTGGCCTCTCCCAAAGGAGATTCATGAGCCAATTTCCTATATCGGAATTTCAGTGACATGGGTATAAAAACTATAGCAAAACTCTTTCAAAGCTCATAGCTGTAGTAAACCTTGATTAATCATAATGCTAGTGCAGTGATTCTCTTGGGGGAGGAAGGGACTGACACGAGGGCATGTCAGAAATATCCAAGAAGGTTTTTCACAATATTCTGTCCATCCCTTACCCCACCAGCCAAGGGTAGGGAACAGAGAACAGTCATGTGTAATTTTCAAAGCTCTATAGATGATTCTGCCATGCACCACCCCCAACTGTCTATCTCCTCCTCTCTCTCCCCAGTGCACACAATTGTATTAGTCTAGTTTCCTCAGGGAGCAGAGTAATAAAGTAAATACAATTAATGTTTGATAATTAAGAATCTTCCAATGTTTATGAATCATTTCTGGAAACATATCTCATGATACAGTACCATAGGCAATGCTGTAACAGATATGGAGACAAGTGTACTAATTTCCAAGTAAAGAGAATTTATTCAAAGTTAAAAAAAATAAATCTTCTATAACATATTTTATGATTATAAAATTTAATACATATTTCTTCTAGAAAATATAGAAAATAAATATTATTCATAATCCTGCAAAATCTATTTAGACTTTGGTATGTGTCTTTACAGTCTTTTTCTTCTATGTATATATACATATATAACAAATTCTCTTTGATTTAGCTCATTTAATTTCCTTGTTTTTCCTAAATACAAAACCAAGAAAAAACAACCCACAAAGTTAATTGAAGGCCTGATTTTATATGTCCCAGTAAAAAGAACTATATGGAGCCATTTTCTGTTTTGTAAGTAACCTGGCCTTATCAAATAGATACTTGTTTACTTAGTATGATGGAAGCAGCTCATTAAAACAGATCTCATGGGTCTCTGATCTTGTGTCCATTTCCTGGCTTCCCCTTCTGAACCACCTCTACACCTAATAACCTCAAATGAGATCATTTGCTAAAAGTGAGATAGAAACAGATTTACTGAGGCATAAGCTAGTCATTCCTCAGCTTTGTCTGAAACATTAACATAAGGAAGTGGGTTATGGTAAAAGATTTAGGTTTTTCATTCCTTATCCTCATAATAGATGTTTTAAAAATATGTAATGACTTACACATAACACATCCAAAAATATACTAATAAATTATACAATTAATAAAAACATGTCTGGCAAAGATATCAATATATACCAGTATAAGTGGTTGGGAAAACTGAGTGTAAAAGAATGACCTTTAATAATAAGTTATAAGTACTAAGATGTATAATGATAGGTGCTTTGCAGTCCGAGTTCTGGGGGAAGAGCTGGCGAAAGGCCGCCGCGTTCCTTCATTTCGATTCTTTCTCACTACCTGAGACACAACTGTGTGAAATATGAGTCGGCATATAACACCAAGGCTCGACTGGAGTTCAATACTAGTAGAAGATGAAGAATCAGACCAGCCAGTTGGAGCCAAGGTTGACCAGCAGCCCAGGGATGAACAACCTCAACAAGAGGAGCCACCCACTGAGAGTCAGGATATTACACCTGATGAAGAGAAAGCAGATGCAGGAGCACCTGAAGTTCAAGGGACTGACCTTGAAGCTGATCTTCAAGAACTGGCGAAACCAATGACTGGGGCTGAGGGTGGAGATGATCCTGAAGTCATCGGGCATGCTTGTGCAAATCCAGAGCCCATTGAAATGCCAGAAACGGGGGAAGGAAAACCAGCCATTTAAAGGAAGATGATCTGAAGACACACAGACTATTCTTATACTGTATACTTCACTGTTAAAGTTCTCTCGATAAACTTTTACAGCATTATCCAAGGAATCTTGAAAAAAAAAAAGATGTATAATGATAAAATATTTTGCCAATTTCTTACATTATAATTTGGAAAGTGCTATTATTCAGTTAAAATAAGTACAAGAGACAAGCTATGGAAACAATTATACTTCTAGAGTTTATGGTTCTAGTTTATATTTCCAGTTTCATTACTTGATTTGGAATATAACAATATTATAGATCATATTTAAGTGACAATGTTAATATTTTCAGTAGTACAATTAATATTTTATCAGGATATTATCATTTTCCCTTATAAGAATATGACCCAAAAAATGCTTCTACATTCTTTCTACATTCTGGAATCTAGCAGAAGACATTACAAGGATGATGAGAGAAAATATATTTAATTTTTTAAACTGCTATATAAGGAAATTTTGCTGGAAAAGATAACATTTTATCTTAATGTTAATTAAAGGCCACCTATATTCATGTGATTAAAGTCACATAAAATATCCTATAATTTTATAGTACAATATATCATATACAATAGAATACTATCAAAAATTATTAAAAATTAAGTTTAAAGAAAAACACAGCCCTAACCAGTTTGGCTCAGTGGATAGAGCATCAGTCAGCCTGCGGACTGAAAGGTCCCAGGTTCGATTCCAGTCAAGGGCATGTACCTTGGTTGCGGGCACATCCCCAGTAGGAGGTGTGCAGGAGGCAGCTGATCAATGGTTTCTCTCTCATCAATGCTTCTAACTCTCTATCCCTCTCTCTTCCTCTCTGTAAAAAATCAATAAAATATATTTTTTTAAAAAAGAAAAACACAGTAAGATGCTCATGATACAATATTTAAAAGTATGCTGTAATGCTGTATAAAGAATTCCAAGTTTATATAATACACATATGTGTACATACATAGAAAACAAAAAATTGCTAAGAAATATACTAGTGTTATCAGCCCTAGCTGGTTTGGCTCAGTGGATAGAGCATCGGCCTGCAGACTTAAGGGTCCCAGATTCGATTCTGGCCAAGGGTACATGCCCAGGTTGCGGGCTTGATCCCCATTAGGGGGTGTGCAGGAGGCAGCCGATCAATGATTTTCTCTCATCATTGATGTTTCTATCTCTCTCCCTCTCCTTTCCTCTCTGAAATCAATAAAAAATATTAAAAAATAATTTGTTATCAGTGATTTTTAGTCATTATTTCTGAAATACAGGCAATGTTAATTTTTTTGTATTTTCCAAATGTCTTACAATATACAAAAATTATTCATCTAATTTAAGATGCTTAATTTGCAAAAAAAATTTTTAAAGGAACAAAATGTAAAGATAACTGAAATCTCTCTTCAGAGAACCAAGAGCGCAGCTATGTGGGTTGTTCCTATTATATAGTCTATGTCCTGGGATATAATAAGCATTATTAATGTAGGTGCTTTTAAAATACTGTGTTACATATATAAATCCTCTTAGTCACTTTAAGATAAAAATATTTTGCTTTTTCCTAAGAATAGCCATAATATTACTTAAATAATTATGATATTTAATTTTTGTTAGGTATGACATTTTTGCTTTTTAAAATAATAATATAATTTAAATATGATCTTAGAAGGGTGACCATACATCAAATTCTGTTTACAATGATTATCTTTGTCACTAATGGGAAGGAGAGATATGCATAGTAATTACATCCATGTTTTTATGTTTTTCCCCCATCATGTTTCAGTTACTTTTAATAAGCACATATTCTTGTTGAAATTAAAAATAAATAAAATCTAGACAAAAATACAGATTGTGTAAATAAGTATTTTAAAAAGAAATTTATTTCAGCATATAGAGTAACAAGTTCGTGTGCCCCTGAACAAGAAATATATATAACTTACATATATAGTGACATATCTATATTGTATTTTAACATATATATTTTTATCTAGACTGTCTTGATGGAAAAGAAATTAAAAACATGGAAAGACAATTTCTAATAAATTGGAAAGCATCCAAAGATGCCAAGAAAATCAGCAAGAAAAGGAACAGTAAAAAGGAGGATGACAGTATCTCTTATATAAGTAAGTAGACTGCCATTCATTAGTTGACCACTTCTACTAGCAAACGGAATATTCTCCTCAACAAAAAATGTGCCATGAAATGAGCAAGTTTTGTTTAGATTTTGTTTAAAGTTTTTGATTTTTTAACTTATTTACAACTAGAGACCTGGTGCATGAAATTCGTGCACTCGTGGGGGGGGTGGCGTCCCTCAGCCTGGCCTGTGCCCTCTTGCAGTACAGGAGCCCTCAGGGGATGTCCGACTGATGGCTTAGGCCCGCTCCCCCGCATCAGTCGGACATTCTTAGTGCTGCTGCGGAGGTGGGAGAGGCTCCCGCCACTGCCACTGTGTTCGCCAGCCATGAGTCCAGCTTCTGGCTGAGGGGTGCTCCCCCTGTGAGTGCGCAGTCACCACCAGGGGGCAGCTCCTGCATTGAGCATCTGCCCCCTGATGGTCAATGTGCATCACAGTGACCGGTCATTCCACCTTTCAGTCAATTTGCATATTAGCCTTTTATTATATAGGATTCCTAGGAAATTTAACCTATAATGTTTATATCTGAATATGATAGCCGCTATCAGCTAAACCTGTGTTTCGTTCCTACTATGTAAACAGAGCCATAAGGGTGGGGGAAAATGTGTACTTTTCTATCTGGCCAAAGTGCACAGTATTAGTTATGTAAATGGTGAAACAGCACCAGCTAGTAAAGTGTGAAACCTAAGTCACTAGTACTAGTATATTCGTTTAGCAACAGTGCAAAAATTACATTTTTCATCAGGATAGAAAATAAAAATGCATCACAACCACTTCTGTGGCCTATACTCTGTGGCATGTCTCCTTTCGTATGTACACATCCCAACACTTGCATATTGTGATTATAATATGCCTAAGGTTGTTTTACAGAGGACATGCCAACCTCCCTTGCCTACAATGGGTAACAATTATCTTTATCATCTTGGGGAGCATCCTAGAATTCACTCTTCCCAGATTCTGTAGTACACACATTGGAATGAGCCCCTTCCTCCATTGCCATCTCTATCCAAATGATGATACAGTTCTGAGCTTCTCAAACTTAAAAACAGTGACATCACTCAATACATGTATATAGCTCTATCCTTAGGTATGTGGCCAATAGTTAACGCTATAGTCTTTATGCAAAGACTGTTATTACTGCTCAAGAGAAACAGAAAGCAGGAATTAAAGTCTAGAAGATACATTTTAAAATCTACAATATATTTTCAGATGTTCAGAAGAGCTAAAAATTAACCTTTTAAAGACAACTCAGTATAACCAAGTGCATTATAAATGAACAGAAATTCTTAGAGAGTAATTTTTGTACTCCCTGACCTTTTACATACTTTTGATAGCCTTGTAAATTTGGAGTTCCATATTAGAGATGTATGCTAAGGTTATAAGGACTATGAGCTCAAACTTCAAAGATTTTACAATAAAAATCTTGTCCTAAATATAATCACATAACTATATAACTCAAAATTGAAAACAAAATCACTTTAACAAAATCCAAAATATATGCATATCTTTTAGTATTTATTTTTTGTAGTGATTAGATGGAAACATTAATTTATTCATTTAATAAATGTTTACTGAGTACCTTGGATATGTCCCAGACTATGCTAGCCCCCGGGAATTAAAACTGATTAAGGCAGACCTCACTTACAGAGAAATCACTGCTAGAAAGGGAGAAGGACCTGTAACGATATGGAATGTTAAGTGCCAAAATAAAGGCATGAACATATTCCAAAAACTATACGTGACTAATCTACTACCTAAAGTAAACACTATAAAAAAAATGAGCTCAGAAAAGCAAAATACAAGGGCAGGTTATAAATAATGTTGGTGTACCCATTTTGTCTATGAGCGTTGACTATAAATTTTCCTGTGTAGGTTTTTATGTATGAAAGCCTATGATATTTTATCATGGATATTAACTTTCTATTGGTTTTACCATGGTTCTATTTAACTTTACTTAATTCCATTTCATAGGACATAATTTTAGATAGTCTAATGCTATGTCTACAATTTAATTATTAGTTTCAAAGCAGAGTGCTTTTAATTCTTTGTATGCAGGTACCTTTGAAGCAATGCATCATATAGTTCCTGTTTATTACCCACAAGTGGGTAAGCCAAAATTAGTCTTTCTCTCTGATGCACAAAGACACATTGCTAATGAAAATGCACCTCCAGAAAGCTCCCAAGATAATAAGCCTAAAATTATCGAAGAGACCAGGTATGTTCTGTCAAATATTTGTGCGATTTGCCTTTTGGGGGAAATGGGACACTCTCACTGTCAACAACACAGAGGAAGAGAGGCCCTTCATCTGTCTCTCATAATTCACTGTTGTTAATCCTTCTTGGCCAAGCACTGCCCGCCGGCCCCCCCCCCCCCCCCCCCCCGGCCCAAAGAAAGAGTTAACTGTTGCTTAGCCCACAGTCACAAAGTTGAGGTGGAAGAGTTAGCTCAAGAACCTAAGATTTTGGTTTGAAAGGGCACGTACCTGGGTTGCAGGCTCCCCAGTTAGGGTGAGTGTGGGAGGCAACCAAATGGTGTCTGTCTCTCTCTCTCTCTCTCTCTCTCTCTCTCTCTCGCCCTACCTCTTTTCTTTCCCTCCTACCTCCCTCCCTTCCACTCTCTCTAAAAATCAATGGAAAAAATATCTTCCAGTAAGGATTAACAACAACAAAAAAAAGAGCTAGGAGTCACTAGACACTGAGGTAGGCAGGTAACTAAGGAAAGTCCCAGAAGCAGCAGGAAGAGCTGTCTGAACAAGCAGGGATTATATCAAAGGTGCTGAAGGCCCAGTTGATGACGGGTAGTCCACTGAGTGAGTGGATGACTACAGCAAGGGTAGCTGGTAGCAGGAAGGAGGCGAGAGGCTGGCTACTTTCACCACTTCTCCAAACCAAATGTTCTTAACTTGTGTCCCTGAAGGAGACACAAGTGCATTAGATCCTCAAAGGGGCTTATGATCCAAAAAACAGTTTAAAAATCACTGTAATCAGAGGCAGTGGACATACTTTGGAATAGATTTCCTTTTTCAAGAACTCTGCTGAAGGTCAGGTGGGTCTGTCATGCGAACCTCTTTGCAGGGTCCAATCAAGGGGTGATGACTTAGCATTCCTTAATGGGGCCACATGAAGAAGACCCATGAACAGTGTTACACTGTCCAACCACCATTCCCTGAAGACAGGCTGGGGCTGACCAAGATGGAGGCTTAGGGGAGAGAGGGTACTGTGAGTCTGGAAAATGCTTTATCTGGGAAGAGGAAAAAAAAGCCCTAGTTCGGGTGTCTTGCCCCCTCTCCATTCACACACACATATGCACAAAAACTGGAAGCTGCATGAAAATTTGCTTTACTGCTTATGTACATTGTAATTACCATCAACATGTTAGCCAGTTTGTCCATAGTACCCCAATCATTTTTTTAAAGATTTACACAACTGGTGTCGATTCCACAACAGTGTTCTTGAGTTTTGTTTCTTGCCAAGCATTTTGAAAGGTCTTGCTAGTACATCATATATCAAGATAGAAAAGAAAACAATAAAAATGGACACAGCCTCAGAAAACAATGTTGGTAAATTCTATACTCTGCCACACACTAAAATCAATTGTGAACTGTGACACATACCACATATTTGTAGCTTCAAGCAAAGCTGTAGTCACTAGGACTGCACTGACAAAAACAGCAAATAAATCACTCTACCCTCATATTCCTTACTAGGAACACTAAATACAGAGCTAAATGCATTTTTTAAATATATTTTATTGATTTTTTACAGAGAGGAAGGGAGAGGGAGAGAGAGTTAGAAACATCAATGAGAGAGAAACCTCGATCAGCTGCCTCCTGCACACTCCCTACTGGGTATGTGCCCGCAACCAAGGTACATGCCCTTGACCAGAATCAAACCTGGGACCCTTGAGTCCACAGGCTGACGCTCTATCCACTGAGCCAAACCCGTTAGGGCCTAAAGGCATTTTTAACTACTACATATGCTAAGACAGGCTACCCTAAAGAAGCCAGCAGAATACAGGAGTTCCTGTGGGAAGAACATAAAGAATGTCCTACTATCAGTGAGGTTGATTATGTTCAGTCCTGAGTCTTCAGTTTTATAATGTGAAAAAATATTAAATATTTTAAATGTTTATTTCCTCAGGTGACATTTTTACTGAGGACATACCAAAATATTGTTTTGTTATTGCAAAAGATTTGTCTTTTTAAGTGAGAATATCAATTCTACCTCTTTTTGATATAAAAGGTGACCAAATATATGATGGAATTTCATTAAGCTAGATTTTTAGGGTGTGCCTACTGCTAACATTTTACTAATTTAGTGTAGAGCTAAGAGATGAGAATAAAGCTAGAATGTCAGTAAAATGTTAAAAAACAAACCCAAAAAAGAGAAAAAGAAAAAAAAATAACCAGCCCAAACACAAAGAATAGATTTCAGTTTCTAAAAAGTTGATTAAAGTTACTCCTTCCCTTAATTACCTTAAAGGGGAGAATGGGCAGACAAGTGGCCTACGGTCTACATTTAATATTCCAGGTGGGAGCCTACTCAGAGGTGGAAAGGAGCTTAGAGCTCTTCTTTCAAAATGCTAAGAGTATGTGACCCACACTCCTTTAAGGTTCCGCACGGTGGGAGCTGTGCCTGTACCCTTGTGGAACCCAGTGAAGCCACATCTGTGCAATGACAGGGGAATGTTTTCCACCTCCTCTATAAATGCGTGCAGTCTGTGCTCATGTATATTTACACAAGCCTGCTTTCCCTACAGGGAGGAAAAAGTCAGACTCATTGACGTTGTTTTTGACCCTCAAACTGAACTTGATACTATCAATGTACACTTTAATTAAAGATTAGTTCAAAACTATTTTTTATTTAAAGGCTGATTCTGAACCAATGTCTTCACGGTTCATTTAAAAATAATATATGCTATTAAACAAAAATAATGTACACATTGCTTCTTTCTGTGTTTGTCACAGATGTTTCCTCTCTTTTCAAACATGTTAGGAGGTGCTTGAGCCTTAGTAATTTTAAAATAGACATTAAATGCATTTATGTATTGTAAATAAGATCAACTGAGACTACTGTACAGCACAATGCAATGAAAAAAGCAAATTGGTACTTGATTATTTAACTATCAAGTTTAAGCAATGTCAATAGAGTCAAATCATCTCTTTTGCTAATGCAAAAACAATAACTTTCTAGCCGGGTTAAATGCCCTTACTTAATTCAGATACCTTGAAGGAATGTAAGTCTCTGGGGCCCATAATTTGCAGGAAATGTTAACTGAATGTTATTTAACTATAAATAAAGTACCTACTATCTTTAGTTAGAATATGGAAGCTTTAAATTTCTTTGTGTTAAAAATGAACTTTAAAACAGTAAAAATCATTTGCTTTCATCACTATTAAGATTATGTTCAAACAGTTGTAACAACAGATCTCCTATGTGCTTCAAGAAGAATTTTTAAAACTTAGAAAATATTTCTAATCAGAAAATTGTGATGATCTTATCTAAATGCTTTTAATTTTGCTGTGTTAAAACCTCAGCCTAATTAATTTTGCAGGCAAAATAAACTTAGATGTATCAGTAATGTAGGTATAATATTTAGATTTTGATTTGCAGTCTTCAAAGAACCCTTTTGGAATTAGGATACAACCTCCCCTTTAAAAAAAAAAAAAAAAAGCAATTGTAGAAAGCAACCAAGTTTTTAAAAGCAGTGTAAGGTAGCTTTTGTGACTTCTAGTCTCAACTCTGTCAGTGGCTTACTCTGTGAACTAGAGTTATGCAAGATCTAATTCATGAGATTTGTATCAGTTATTTTCCATTCTAATATGTCTATTTTGAAAGCTGAATCTTCATTACCTAAACAAGTTTTAAAAATCAGTAGAACCCTGTGAGATGAGAACACTATCAGCCCCATTTTATAGGTGGAGAAGCCAGTCAGAGGAGCTCCGAGTCACATTATTGCCATGAGGCAGAGCTAGGACCTGAATCCATATCATTGACTCCAAAAGCCAAGCTCTCAGCTACTCTGCAAGGGGATCTCAAAAACACCCTCAGGTGTAGGCAGGTAAAGGAAGTGAGGGAAGTAGGTGAGCTGTGATTGAGGTGAATTAGAGAGCACATGTCCAACTAAAGGCAGCTGCAGGTCCTTGGCTCCAAAGCAACGTAGCCAAGCCTATATGCTCAACTTCAGATACCTAGCAGGCAAGCAAGATATCTAGATTGTGAAATCATCTAATTTTAAAACACTGCATCATTTTTTCCTTTAAAATAGCTATTAAAATAGATAAAAAGAAAAAATATGGTAATACTAGCGAGGATATAGGACAACTGGAACTCTCAGGCATTACTGGTGGGGATGCAAAAATAGTACAGCCACTTTGGAAAATAGTTTGACATATTCTTATAAAGTTAAACATTTACTTACCATATCTAGCAGTCCTACTCCTAGGTATTTTCCGAAGTGAAATGGACCTATACTCACACAAGAAACCAGACTTAAAGGCTACAGACTGTATAACCCTAAGACATTCTGGCAAAGGCAAAACCATAGAGACATAAAACAGATGAGTAGTTGCCAAGGCTAGGGGTAAGCACCAGGGAATTTGACGGGGAGGAATATTGCAAATCTTTATTGTGGTAGTGGTTATATGACTATACATGTTTATCAAAACTTATTAAACTATATAGTCAAAATAATGAATTTATGTAAATTATATCTTAAATAATGAGGGAAAGAGTTGAAAGGTGAAAAAAGTACCAATTATATGAAACCTTTTGTGATATAACATATATATATATAATTAAGCAATATATCATCTTCACTGCTGTGTGATTATTTTACATTATAAAAACAGTGAGTTAAGATTGCAAGTAATTTGACATATTTAGAAAAAAGACAAGTATAATTTCAAGACCTACATCACATTCTGTGAAAATTTATAGCACTCTAAAGCTGTGTACTTTCTGGGATCCTAGACAAGAACTTGAGAGAATGATATACTATGAAAATAGTATCTGGATTATTAATGAGTCAAGTTAAAGTATGCCCTTTATTGAAATAATAGATCCAAAAGTGTTTTGCAGATTATGAAGAACTCTACAAATATCAAATAGAACAGTATGGTAAAAAGCACAAGCATTAGGGCCCATCGGCTTGACTTAAATCCTGTCTCTGCCACTTACTAGCTTAGCTGTGTGACCTTGAACAAATTACTTCCAGCGGTTCTCAACCTGTGGGTCGCGAACAATAAAAATACATCCTGCATATCAGATATTTACATTATGGTTCATAACAGTAGCAAAATTACAGTTATGAAGTAGCAACAAAAATAATTTTATGGTTGGGGGTCACCACAACATGAGGAACTGTATTAAAAGGGTCGGGGCATGAGGAAGGTTGGGAACCACTGAATCCCTCTGAGCTTTATTTTCTCAACTGTAAAATGCCAAATTCTCAAAGCATTTTTGTAAAGACCAAATGGAAAATATAGTACTTTTAAAAATATATATACTTTTATTGATTTCAGAGAGGAAGGGAGAGGGAGAGAGAAATAGAACATAAATGATGACAGAATCACTGATTGGCTGCCTCCTACATGCCCCCCACTGGGGATCGAACCTCAAACCTGGGACCCTTCAGTCCACAGGCCAACACTCTATCCACTGAGCCAAACCGGCTAGGGCGATACAGTACTTTTTGTAAAACACAGCATATATAGCATTAAATAAGTTATTTACCAATTTACGTAATGTTGAAAATTTGAACACTTTCATCTTTTTAAAATATTTTTCCTTTTCCCCATCTATTTTTAATTTAACTGCAAACTCTGGTTTCTTGCAGGAACTGGACTAATTTAGAATCATCAGAGGATTCAGAGTGGCAGCCGTTAGGACAGGGGGTGGCTGGCAGTGACTGTACTTTCTACATCAGTCCTTTCTTTGGGCCAGCCATTGTTAGCCGCCATTGCGCCCCCTCCACTCCACCTCGCAGGGTGGGCTAGGGTGAGGATTCGAGATGCCCAGGGTGCAAAATCTGAGTCCCAGGCACCTCATTTGCCTCACCCTAATCTTGGCCCACCTTCCCTCCAATATTCCATTTTCACACCTCTCCCAAATCACATTTTCCTATTCTTCCCTATCCTGGCAATGAAGCAGGGGAGGGGATGAGTGGGAATCTTTAACTTCTGAAAAGATTTACATATTTTGGCGACTAATCATTAGCCTTTACTATTGCTATTGTGTCCTAGATTCTATGTTTGCTACCTGTTTTGAATAACTTTCATTTTTTGAAATAATTTAACACTAGGTTTCCCCCCCTCTATTAACAGGAATCTCTGAAGGAATCTGAAGGGTTGTGACAAAAAGTGATGAACATGAACCTCATCGTCTGTATAATCCAAAAGTAAAAGAAAATTTGTTTGTAAAAAAACGACTCAATTCAGCCGTAAGAGGTCTGAAACGTTTTTGGTGGTTTTTTTTTTTCTTTTTCAATTTTATATATAGAACTAGGTAACATCAACTTTTGTGGCTGTATCTTTATGATATATTATTACATGAGAAAAACCTTTAAGTTCTTGTTTGATTTGCTTCTTTATTGAATCGGAAACATTGCTTTCCAGTTGCTTTATTCCTCATGACATATCATTTACTGGCTTTCTCACTCATTAGGGAAGGAATCCCTTTTTGAACCAAAGGTGTTTTGGTGTGCTTCTGTCTAAAGTAAGTCTAATCACAGTTCCTGAACGACATAAAGGCCTGAGGATTATTCTGATTCACGAATATACTCAAGTGCGGAACCATGTACTCAAAGGCCACCGTTACTGTGCAGTATTTGGTTCTTCCCATGTGCAAAGCTGTTGTCCAGTATGAAACCGTGTCGCGTGTACAAGAGCAGTTTCATGAATGGTGTCATAAATCGGTTATTCCGTCCTGACCCCCAAAAAGATTTTTATTTTTTCAAAAGAGATTTCTCAACGCCCTGCTCTTCGAATTGCCGGCACTGTTTCCAGGATGTACTGCTTAGCCGCTAGAAAAAGTGCGTCGACTCAGACTCCGCCTGGGAAGCGCTGAGGGCAGGGGCGCCGGGGCCGGGGCGCTCCCCGCGGGTCCCCGAGGGATAGACACCGCAGCGAGCCCCCCGCGCGGGACGGGGCCAGGACGGGTTTTACGTCCAAATAAGACACGAGCGGCGCCCCCGGGGGCATCGGCCGGCCGGCGAAGGGTCTGCCCCCCGGGGGAGAAGCGACCGCCACCCCAGGGCCGCGACAGGTTTGGGGGAGCGTTCGGGGGAAGCGCGGTTCATCTCCGCGCGGCTCACGAACGGTCACGGGGTGCGGAGGTGGGGGCGCGCGCGGGCTGTACGTACTCGGGACAACGGGACACATTTACCTGCTGGGAAGTAAAAGGCCGGCGCAGCGAGGCGGCACACCCCGAACGGCCTCACGGAAATTAAAGGTCCGCTCCAGGAAACGTCGGCATTCCGCCTCGGCTCGGGGCCCGCCTGGAAGGCGCCCGGACGCCCACCGGTGACCCGCGAAGCTGCGCTGGGGCCCCAGAGCCCAGACGCCGGCCCGGGCCGCCCGGCCCCCCACCCCGCAGGCGCGGAACGTGGAGCGCCCCGCGAGCCCGGACGTGTGGGGGCGGGGCCAGCAAGAAGCCCCGCTTCCTCTGGCTCCGCCCCTTTCCCGCCCCGCCCCGCCGGCGGCTTGATTAATGGCTCTCCCACGGCTGAGAAGGTGGCTCTGCCCCGACACAGCCCCTCCCCAACAGCCTCTCCCGTGGGCGCGGACCGCGGCGGGTCGCGCCGTCGTGGGCTGACACCAGCTGGGCCAGCACGCACGCCTGGCCTCGGGACGCCCGCTTAGAGGCGCTCCCGCCCGGAGCTGTCAGCGGCCGTCGACTCCGGCGGGGCGAGGATGGAGTGACGACCGCGGCCCTGGCCACGCTGACCCGGCTCGACGCTCTGTGCCCGCTCGCGCAGCGGAGCAAAGCCCCGCACGGCCGCTCCAGGAAAGGTGAGGCCCCGGTCCGACCCCCGCCGCGCCGCGCCGCGCACCCCCGGGCCCGGAGGGTAGCGGATGACCAAGTCCGAGGTGAGGCCAGGGGCCCTCCACTCCTCCTGCAGAGATTACCTGGGCTCCCGCCGTCGCCCCGGGGCCCCGTGCCTCCGGAGCGAATGGCACGAGGGCGGCGGCCGTGGGTACCGCTCTCCGCGAAAGCGATCAGCACTATCTTTTCAGCGGGGCCGGCAGGATAACAGTCCTGGAGCGCGAACAAGTGCCGAACCCGAGCTTTCCTCCGCGGCGGAGTAGCACTTTCGCTTAATTTGTCCGTGAAAAGCCAAGCCCGCCCCGCGCCCCTCCTCGGCCTCCTAAGGCGCCCAGGAATCTCAGGCCACAAAGTCTCCCCAGACGCAGGGTCCGACGCGCTGCAATCAAAGCAGCCTCCTCGCTAAGAAGGTCCCGAGGACTTTGGGGGGCCGGGCGGGCGCGCGCGCAGGGATGGCGAGAGGGCTGCTCCTCCCCGGTTTAGCCACCGGGGCCCCAGCTGCTCACTGCGCCCTCGGTCCTTTGCAGGGCGCGCGACGCGGGACGTCGCCATGGACCGCGGCGGCCCCGCAGGCAGCCCCCTGATCTCCAGCAACGAGCCCGCGCCCCCTGCCGCCTCCACTCGAGACTCCAGCCCCGGGCTGACCGGGCCAGGGCCGGCGGGCGCGGGCGGCGGCGGGCGCTCGGGCGGTGGGCGGCCGGCGGCGGCGAACGCCGCGCGGGAGCGCAGCCGGGTGCAGACTCTGCGGCACGCCTTCCTGGAGCTGCAGCGCACGCTGCCGTCCGTGCCGCCGGACACCAAGCTGTCCAAGCTGGACGTGCTGCTGCTGGCCACCACCTACATCGCTCACCTCACCCGCAGCCTGCAGGACGACGCCGAGGCGCCGGCGGACCCCGGGCTGGGCGCCCTGCGTGGCGACGGCTACCTGCACCCTGTCAAGGTAGGAGGGCAAGGCACACTGCGGAGCTGGGGCGGGCAGCAGGGCACCCGGACTTGCCCGGTCTGCCAGCACCTGGGCAGCTGCCTCCGAGCCCTCACCCAAAGAGGCAGGGGACAGATCGGCCGCGGGAACTTGGCCCTCGAGGTCCCCACTGCTTAACTGTTCGCAGGTTTAAACCGAGGTGCTGGGTAGGGAGTCTCACGCTCCTTGGAGGATGCAACCCACAGGATGCCCTTTCCTGGTGAGAGGTTTCTCGGGGTGCCTGATGAGGCGCTCGGTTGCACATCCTGGTAATTTTTACAATCAGTTATATTTATGAGCCTTTTTGGTTTTAAGTGTTTTAATTTACATAGTTACATTTCCATTGTCGTTTTACCAGCTGTTTGAAAAGTTTCATGAATTAAATGTTTATGAACTATGGGGTAATGGAGTTATCTGTCCCTTAGTACTCCTAGGAAACCAGTGTTGAAAATATTTTGTAAAACTGGTAAGAACAAAATGAGACCGTTTTGCATCCCCACAAAGTATATTTCAGTACGTTTTAATAAAGGTTAACGATCATGGACTAGACAGCCACCAAGAGTGTTAGAAAAACTAAAATGTGTTTATGTAATCTGTATAATAAATTGGTATATTCGTTGAGTGATCTTATTAAATACTATATTCAAATTCTGTAATGGACAGTTAGCCAAGAAAATACGTTTTGTATAATTTTTTTACATTACATATAGGTAGGTTGCTCAGTATTTAGACTCTGCATTGTCCTTTTCTCCTAGACTTGATTTTTTTGAAATTCTACATTCATCTGGCTTTCTGTTCAAAATATGAAATCGTCCTTATATTTCCTAAATCTAAACTTTCAAATTTTTGGTTCCACCATTCTGAAGTATTTGGCCACACACACACACACACACACAATTATGCGTTAGTCTTAAATATATCAGTGTTCAATAAATTATTGAATAATCATTATTGAAATGTTTAAAAAGTACACCCTCTAATATTAATTGAACTTTAAATGTTGTGGTGAGGTGTAACAAAATTTACTTTGCAAATATAATCAACCTGATTATAGGCTAACACTATTTTAAATATTAAATATAAAAAATTTAAATATCATTTATTTATAATTGTGAAAGCTCCTATTCCATTCATGTGTTATATACAGTGTAGAGCAAAAGTAGGTTCACAGTTGTTCAAATGGAAAATAATAAATAATTAATAAATAATAATACAAGAATAAACTGTTAGGCATACTCAACTGTAAGCCTACTTTTGCCCCACCCTGTTTAACAATCTCAGCTGAAAAGTCTTTTTTTTTCTAAATAATAAAATCTCCATGTTTTATTGGACTTCAAAGAGTCTTATGAAAGAACACAGAAAAACCCATGTGAGGGTGTCCAGGGGTTACAAGGCAGTCTGCAACCTACCCCCCTCCTAAGACCAGCCCCAGGAGCCCCCACCCCAGGCCTAAAATAGGATCCCAGAGTAAAGGCATGTTAAGGAGTGAGGCAGAGGGGAAATACCTTTATAGCCATAACAAAAAATAGGTAGAGAAGAGAGTTGTCTAGAGGGTGGGAAGGGTGGGAGGACATGGTCACACAGCCACCTTCACCTACACCATCTTCCTTAGCCACCTCCTTCCCTAAATCGGCTGTGTCTGAAGAGTCATTTCTTATTAAGGGGTTTGTATTACGGTGTGCATTAGATTGCTTTCAAATATATATTAATAGATTTCTTTTACTTGACATTTAAATATTAAGTAGACTTTATTACAAAAAGCATCTGGTAAATGCCTCTTTGTGAGAGGTGTAATTCAGATGATAAATCAAGTTGTTCTTCACCTTAGTTTCTTGCAGTGCTTTTTTGAATAATGTTAGAACCATAATTTTCAGGTAATAATAAGCTTAACAAGAGGTGGGTTTTTTTGTTTTGTTTTGTTTTTGCACTTGATTCATGTACCAAATGTTTTTGTAGTACTGTAACTCCTTTAGGAAAAACTAAATCTCATTTGCCCTCTGGATTGTTTTGATTTTAAAAGATGACTGTAGGGATAATGAAACAAGGTCAAAGATTACTTCTTAATGAAATTGATGGTGGTTGAACAAGTGACTAGTCTGTTTTAAAATCATTTACTGAGTGCCTACTATGTGCAAAGAAAGCACTGTGTTAGCAGAGTGAATACAGTTAAGGGTAAGGCTCAATCCCTGCCCTGAATGAATAGAGAGACAAAGATGTAAGGGAGAATGTTGTATGTGCCATAAGAGAGATATAATCATATGCTGTGGAGGTTCAGAGGAAAGAGGTTTCACATACATAATTGAAACCATAACACATTGTTTTACAGGCACTACTAAAAATGCTTAACTATTAAATCTATCTTTGATTAATCTAATGCAAATAAAAATGGTCTGTTTATTGCACTTTTTGGTTAACTAAAAGTATTTTAGCCCTTAGTATTCCAAGGACCTTAGAACTAAACTGATTATATGACAACACCCTCCCAAAAAGGAAAGGTCCATTCTGAAAGGGCTACTTATGTAATATGGTTTTCCATTACCATGCCTATTTGGCAATCAATTATATTGTTTGAGAGGTTGTTCATTTTAAAGGTGAATTTAGAATACAATGTGATGATTATTGAAAGATTAGAGCTGTGTGATTAGAGCCAATATATCCAGACATTTAATCTGGATGTTCTGTCTCATTCTAATATTTGTAATTTCCAGATATTGCTTTTAGCTAGCTAAAATGTTTAGATAGTTGAATTAGTCACCGTTCACTGTAGTTCTTTGATAAGTAGAGACAGATAATACTTACCATGGATAACATTTTTTTTAAAAAATAGGGAACGTTTCATGAATTTGGAGCCATGCTAATCTTCTCTGTATCATTCCAATTTTAGTATATGTGCTGCAGAAGAGAGCACTTACCATGTATAACTTTTAAAAATATCTTTAAAGCCAAGGATCTTGTTTTAGGCTTAGTTTGAAATTAAAACATTGTGGGTAAATTTTCCTACAGTTATTATATTCATTCTCCATGATTTCTTGCCCACATGCACACATACTATTTTATATAGTTACAATCAAAGTCTGGGTATATTTTTATTTTCATTGTTAGCATTAATAAATATTTTTTCACGTTATCCCTTAGACTTCATAATTACACTTGTTACTAGCTATAACTATATGATTGCATTTGCATGGAAGTATTTGGAATTATTATTATTACAGATTATAACTGCCATAAATACTAACTTTTAGATTCTTGCTTAAACATTCTTTTTCAGAAATGGCCCATGCGATCAAGATTATACATCGGTGCTACTGGTCAGTTTCTGAAGCATTCTGTCTCTGGAGAAAAAGCAAATCATGGCAATATTCCAGTAGACTCACAGCCTTAGGCTGTCCCCTGATGGGTGCTGAAAGAAAGTGGTGTCTATTGTTTTTAAATAGCATGAAATAATTCTGTATTTATTACATCAGACATAACAAACATCATTTCTGAAAGTTTACATATGAATCCATAGTTGAGTTTTCAGATTTACCTGTCTAATCTAAATAAATGAGAAATGAAATGGTCTTGTATAAAACAAAGCTTATCTATTCAGTCTGAGACATAGTCACTACTATATAATGCAGGAGAAACTATTGGAAAAAAGGAAAGACACACAAAAGCAAAAAACTGTATATATATCCATAGAATGCATACACTCTGTAGTGTATTTATTACAAACTGAAAAGCTGGTATCTATTGAGAGTCTTTCTAGTTTACAAAAATAAAAGCTGTATTTGTAATATACCAGTATTTCATTTTTGTAAAAACCAGTCCATGCTTAAAGTTGGTCTGAGAAGCTATTTCAGTTGGAAGGTGTGACATCATTTATTCAGTTTTAGCTGAGTATGTGTGAAAAGACTGCTGAGGTAATATGATGTAGTAACTTCTTTATCTAGCTATTGTTCCCTCTTAGAAAACTTGTTAGGAATATTAAAAATTGTTTGCTTCAAACAAAAAGGGAAAAAAAAGTAATTGTTTGCTTCATAGGACAGGGCTTGCCCACCATCCTAGAGGATTACTAAATATCTAATTACTAGAGGTCCGTAGGCCTTCCTTGCCCCGGCTGCCGGCACTGGCACCGGCTTCCCTCTGGCACCCGGGACCTGGGCTTCCCTCACCCCCAGCTTCATCGGGATCGTCCGGTCTAATTAGTGTGTTACCCTTTTATTATTATAGATAATTCCAAATTGTAGAAGGTTTTGGAAATCCCTGCAGCGCAGATGGGTGTCACTGGGCAGCAGGGCTCATCCCCCTCCTCCCTGGTCACTCCATATCCACCCTACTCTCAGGTCCTGGACTAGCTGAGAAGGTATGGTTGCAGCCACCCTAGAGAGTGAGCCCCCATGACCCTCAGTCACAGCTTTGGCCGGGCTCCTTCTCCCCTTGTCAGCTTCGGTTCACAGTCTACCTATTTGGCCATTATGAAATGGGAGACATCCTGTCTGATTTGGGAATTCTGCCACTGATCTGTGCCTCGAGGGGGTCTGAGGACCACCCTGAGACATCAGGCCAGAGCAGGCCCTCCTGAACCCGCCCCATGAGAACCTACAGCCTGGGAAGGCCCTCTGCTGTGGGCCTCTCCTACCACACTGCACATCAGGTGCCATGAAGTAGAGATAATGGTCAGGGAACATACTGAACCTTTAAACACCTGAAAAAAAATCTCCAATCTCTTTTGTCATGTTTCTGCTGACTTAGATTTCCTTTTATTTCCCTTGTTTTTTACTCCGTCTTCTATTATTCCACTTTCCAAATGTAAAGTTCATTTATTTCTCAGTGACCCTGTTTTAAAGTTGCTGAATTTGATCCAAGATTAGCAAACAGAAAGGCATATTAAGGGGCGTGGTTGAGTTAATATTGCAGTTGAACCACCACTTTATTTGCTCCTCAGTTTTCTTTAAGGTTTGGCAGTGAAATGAAAGACTATTTAAGGCAAAAACTACCATTTAGTTCATTCAGCCAAACATCAGCATGTTTTGCCTCCTATCTGATAGTTTGTAACTTTCATTATTTTAATGTGAATATCTCCTTGTAATGTGATGGAAGTGTGTCTTTAAAAGAAAATGTATTAATCAAAACTCTGTACATATTGATATTTAGTGAAATGTTTGTATATTTAAACATTTGTGAACATATTTACTCATGTAACACTGAAAGAGATAAAAAGTAAAATGAGTTATGGATTCAGGCATTCACTATTAAAAAAAAGTGCTAAGAATAATCTTTTATCTTAAGGAATAAAATCAAAACTTCTTTAAAGTTACCTGAAAATGAACTATAAACTCTACATTTGATAGGAGGAATTTCAGAAAAATGGCTCTCTTGCTAATCTATTTGGCTACAGTGCTTACTTAAAGCATTTAATTGGGAGAAATTTATGACTTGTTGATTATCAGACTTTTCTAAATCATTGTTAGATACTTTGCCTTTTATAGTATCACTTTTTATTTCTTCTTGTCCAGTTATATAAATGTTTTTTTTTTTTTTTTTTTTTTTTAAATATATTTTATTGATTTTTTACAGAGAGGAACGGAGAGAGATAGAGAGTCAGAAACATCGATGAGAGAGAAACATCGATCAGCTGCCTCCTGCACATCTCCTACTGGGGATGTGCCCGCAACCAAGGTACATGCCCTTGACCGGAATCGAACCTGGGACCTTTCAGTCCGCAGGCCGACGCTCTATCCACTGAGCCAAACCGGTTTCGGCAGTTATATAAATGTTTTAATGCCAAAGAAGTATATTTCTGTCATGGGTTTTCATAACTTTTTAGTAAATTGCTAAATATGCTAACAGATTTTGGTGGGTTGGAAAGTATCAGAGAGAAATTGCATGTTTTCACCCAAAGGTTCAAGGGAGGATGCTGTTTTCATTAATGGTGCATGGTCAGGATAAAGAATATTACTAAAATAAAGCTCTAATTGAAAATTAATTTAGTCTGTTAAATTTGCATCTGTCTCTGTGTCTATTTAACAAATGCTGAAGGTACATTTGAAAATCTTTCTAGTAGATATCTACTTGGCTTTAGCTTCATTATATATTTTTTTAATAAAGTATATGTTAAGACTGGAGAGGGGGTATATTTGGATCACAATATTCTATAATCTGCAAGGTCAATTTCTGTCAGTTCACTCAGCTCTCTCAGCGATATGAGATACATTTAAATTCCTTTATAATGATAATTTGGGGGGGAGAAGGAAATGCCTTTTGAGAGGCATGAATTCCAACAGACTTTAAAAATATTTTTATTTTTCTGATTATAAAAAAACAATGCAGTTTATTGTACACCAATTATACATCAATAAGCTATTTTAAAAGTATATAGTATACACTCCTTTTAAAAAATAAAATTAATAATAAAATAAATGAAGTGGAAAATAAAAGTCCTACAGTGGAGGTGGGTGTTTGGGGTAAAGTTGGGGATATCTGTTCACATGTTACTTGGTAATAAAAAGAGTAGTTCTGCGATATCTATAGTTTCCCAAATTATTTACAGTTAGTAGTATACTATTGGTGTCTTTCTCCATGGTACACACTTTAAAATTTTTAGTTTTGTTTTTGTTGTTATTATAACTTAAAAAATATCTGAAATAAGATTCCAAGTTTTTTAAAGGAGCACTAGGGAAGTATTATAAAATTGTATATTTCAAATAAATTAATGTGTACTTTTATTACATACTGGTAGATGGTGGTCTTATATATGACTGTTTCACTGAAAAAAAAATTAATGCCCTTTAAGTTCTATAGATTTGCTTCCTGTGAACTTGGAGTACGGCCCAGATGGTACTGCAGCACAGTTGGGAATGAGGGACATTAAGTATTCTTGCCTAACTACATAAACCTGGGGAGGGCTTCACTCCCTATGTTTATACAAGTCTTAGTTTCAACTCATAAGAGAAACCAGCTCAGTGAAATACACCTCAATCACTCAAACTCTTTCATTATAAATTATACCACAGCATTTAGCTGTCAGAAGCTTTTAAATTACAAACTGAAGAATAATCTTAACTATTAGGCTTAAAGATTATGTCAATAGTCATTTCCTGTGCATATGAATGTGACTGAAGAAATTCATGCGTTCCTGCCCTCCTGCCCTCTCAGGACCAAGAACTATGTCCATGGGGAGCTCTGGGGATTGGACTTAAATCACTTGTGTCCATTTTGATGGCCATTGGAAAATGGGGGCCATTTAAAACAATGTGAGGTCTAAATAAGAATTTATTTTAAACATTCTTATTTTCAAATAAGTTCTGAAATTACTCAAAAAATTTTAAATGTGTGCTATTATAAGGCATTTTAATACTTTACATAGATGGGTATATCGTGTGGGTCAAAATTTTTTAAAAATTAGTTATATTTAAAAAATAAATAAAAAAGGCCTGTGCAAGATTGTTTCTATTCTGTATGCAGCACATCGTTGCCTCTTGCTAACTGTAAGACGCTAGAGCGAGTCATTTTGAAAGGTAGGCTATCACCAAGTGAAAAAGTGTGCAATGGCAGAACCAGGAGAGGAAGAGGAGGAAGGTGGGAGGTGGGAAGCTGTTCCCAGATCCTCCTTTTAGAAAGAGGAAGCCAGTGTCCAATCAGGCTAGAAGTGTAATGTTCTGAGACTGACTTGAAAACGAGAACTGGTTTCAGGATAAAGCCAGAACAACAAAAAATCTGCTAATTCTGGGCCACACATGGCCTGAGAGGTTGAGAGCAGCCACACTGGGGCTCAGGAGGGACTAGGCCCAGGTGGTTCTATTTCCCTCTCTGGCCAGACTACCAAGACCAGAGGTTGGACGATGTCTAGAGTGATGGTGCTAGTGAGAATGGCTTGACCCAAGACAGAAACAATATCTGCTGGCCTGGTCTTCCCCGCCCCCCCAACCATGTGAGCTCCACTCAAGGTTTATGACCACTCTAAGGAATATGCACTTTGATTATATTAGTGCCCTCCCTTCCCTAAAGTGAATGGTGGGAGGTGATAACTATTACTCAAGATCCACCTTTAGCCTGGCCTATGTGGCTCAGTGGTTGAACTTGAGCGTCCACTCATGAACCAGGAGGTCATGGTTCTATTCTCGGTCAGGGTTTATGCCCAGGTTTTGGGCTCAATCCCCTGTAGGGGGCATCAAGAGGCAGCCAATCAATGATTCTCTTTCATCACTGATGTTTCTCTCTCTCCCTTCCTCTCTCTCTAAAATCAATAAAAATATATTTTTAAAAAAGTTTTTATCACAAGAAAAAAAATTGTAACCATGTGAGATGAAGGATTTTAACTGAACTTACTGTGGTAATTATTTCCCAACACACAGATATCAAAACCATTATGTTGTAGTCCTTAAACAATGTTATATGTCAATTATATCTCAATAAAATGGGGGGGTTGGTTAATTGGACTTAGAAGCTAAGTAATGATGACTAATTTTTTGGCATACTGGAGTTAACTTGTTTTACCCATAATGTTGGAATGGAGCATGCATGTCTTTGATGAAAATAAATCTCTTATTTTTATCCTCGTGCCTTCTCCCCTTCCCCTACATAATATTAAGTGGAGGAATGTGGAGGGAAAAGAATACAAATTAAAAATACCCATTATTGGTGAGAATGGGGAAATGATGACTGTTGCACTATTGGAGTGGAAGCTCTTTTAAGTACAATTTGGCACTGACTTAGCAATTCCACACTTAAAATTTTCCCTTAAATTTATATTCACAAATGTATATCAGAATAATTATTACAGGTATTCATCGATTTTTTACCTACAATTTATAGATTTAACAGTTTTCCCTGACCTCAGTATTGGTTGCATTCAAGTAACCTAACAAAATTGCACATCTGAGAATCAACCTTCACGGGTTTGCTAGCATCTAATGGTGATGCCTGACCACTTAAGTTGGCCTATGAAACCCCTACCTATATCATTGCCCTTACTCTCAACCACTTCCTACATTATACTTTAAGTTGTAGAAAACACACACACACACACTCCTATTTCATGCTTCAGTGCCTTTATTCATCAATCATCAGTTGGTCCACAAATATTTTTTTAATGCTATGGCACAGATTGCTCGTTGCTTACTATATCAGTTAGGAATTACATTCAGCTGCTAATAAGAAAGACCCAACTACAGTGGCTTAAATAGATTAGAAGTTTTTTTTTCCCCCTCATGTAAAAGAAACCCACAAGTGATAACTTTATAAAGTTATCAGGGTCCAAGGCTTCTACTTTTTTCTCATTGGTCAGATCTGGGTCACAGGGTCATCCTCAGGTATAAGGAAGATATATGGATGTTTGGTATCTGCTCCACTAGTTTAAAAAGAAAGAGGCTTATTATAGACGAGAGGCCCAGTGCACGAATTTGGGTGGGATCTCTAGGCCTGGCCGGCAATCAGGCCGATCGGGGCCAGGCTGATCAGGGCTGGGCCAGAGAGAAGGCGACGGTCATCGGCCCGGTGCAGAAGGAACAGACACCGGATGCAGACATCATCGGCGCCCCGCCACCATTCGGTTCCCCACCTCCCCCCCACTCCTTCCCTCACTGCTGCACCACTACCGCAGTGAGTGGGTGGTGGGCCTATCGGGGCCTGCCGGCCTGGGGGAGGGACAGGGCATAGGAGGTTGTCCACCAGCCCCAAGGAGGGAGCCGGCCCTCAGCCCCCCTGGGAATGGGGCCATGTCCGCCGCCACGTACCCTCGGTTCCCTGTTCCAGCCTGGGAGCCAGCCCCAATCAGGTGATCGGGGCCTGCTGGCTGATGGGAGGAACTGCAGGAGGTTGGCTGTGGGAGCACACTGACCACCAGGGGGCAGCTCCTGCATTGAGCATCTGTCCCCTGGTGGTCAGTGCACATCACAGCGACCAGTCATTCTAGTAGCTTAGGCTTTTATATATATAGATTATCAGTGACTTACCGAATTATTAGAATGAAACAAACTAGGTCTGAATTTATAGGAAAATTTTCCAAAGTCATCCCACAGACCTGGGCTGCCAAAGCAGCCGATACTTCTGCCCTGGTCTGGATTCTGCCTGCCAAATGGGAAGCTGCCCCCACAGTGGTTCCAGAAGCACACTGTCTTTGCTGCATATACACCAGCAAAACAGATGCCTCCTGGCTTGCTTTTCTCCCAACATAACTCAATTTAGAATTCAGACTTTTGCACCAATGGGTTTGATTGGCAGGTCCCAATTCTCCTATTGGTAAGAGAGTCTTGGAATATATAATACTTAGCTTTTCAGTCTCTGAAGTACAAAAATGCAGATAAAAGGAGACTGGAATAGCTACCGAGAGAGCCAGTCCCAGCATCTACCACAGGAGACGGGGGAAGCAGACGTACACACTGGCTCAGCACTAAAAGTAGGCCCACAACACAGAAGAACTCAGAGTTTCATTATCAGAGAAGAGGGCTGGGGATGGCTACAGGGACAGCAACAAAAGTATCTATCTGTCATGAGAACCTGACCAAGTCTTAAGAGATCAAGGAAGAGTTTCCTGAGAAGGCAAAGAGGAACAAGAAGAGCATTCTGGGCACAGGGAAAAGGAAGTGAGAAAAATATGCGGCTCTGAAAGAAAGTGCATGGAGAAGGGGGATGGATACTTCACATATATTATGTCATTTAATCCTCACAAAAATCCTAGGAATAAATACTGCGTTATTCCCAATTTATTTTAAAATTGATTTTAGAGAGAGGTGAAGGGAGAGGAAGAGAGAGAGCGAGAAAGAGAGAGAGAGAAGCATTGATGTGAGAAACATCCATTGGCTGCCTCCTACATACCCTCTGGGGATCAAACATGCAACCTGGGCATGTGCCTTGATAGGAAATTGAACTGGGGACCTTCTGGTGCATGGGATGACACTGAGCAATACCAGCCAGGCTCACTCCTCATTTTTAAATCAAGGAGGGTCTTTAAAAGCATATTAAAGGATTTGGCTTTAGCCAGAAATCTTCCACAGAAATGCAGAAGTGTTGGGGGTTGGGGAGCTATATTGGTAAGCAGAGAAAAGAATATAGAATTCCAAACAACATAAAACACCATAAACATAATGAGAAAAAAAAAACCACAGACTGGGAAAAGTTATTTGCAATGCATGTAACTATTGATCAATTAAAGATTAGCATCTAAAATATGTGAAGAAATCCCATAAATCAATTTTTAAAATTACAAATACTCCAATAAATAATTGGTCAAAGCTATGATTTATCAAAGAGAAAACCTAAATGATTAAAAACATGAAAAAAAATAAGATTAAAAAGAAAACATGTAAAGTTATCTTTCAACCTCATGGGAAATGCAAATTAAAATAGCAGTAAATATCATTTTATATTTATCAGGCTGGCAAAAATATTTAACTTCTGAAAATAGCAAGTTCTTACAAGAATATGGTACCACCACCACTTGGAAAGCAATTATACTATATTCAGTATGAAGATGCATTTATCCTTCCATCTAGCTCCTAGGGACAATGATGTGTTAAAAGAGCCAATTATTAATTATTAAAATATTCATGTATTGCCGTAACCGGTTTGGCTCAGTGGATAGAGCATCGGCCTGCGGACTGAAAGGTCCCAGGTTCGATTCCGGTCAAGGGCATGTACCTTGGTTGCGGGCACATCCCCAGTAGGGGGTGTGCAGAAGGCAGCTGATCGATGTTTCTCTCTCATTGATGTTTCTAACTCTCTATCCCTCTCCCTTCCTCTCTGTAAAAAATCAATAAAATATATTTAAAAAAAAATATTCAGGTATTTTGTGAGCCAGTTGTTAAATGGTAGCTTGAAATCAGCCAAAATGGGAGTATTTACACCGTGGAAATCTGCAAATGCCACAAATTAGGGTTTGGGTTTTATTTTGTTTTGTTTTTAGATCTTGTTTACAAGAACAGCAGTGGAACATAGAAAAACTATCATGCATATGTACCAGAAGACATTGTAGAAGAAACATTCAGAATCCACACCTTATTAAATTTTAATATGGTGTTAATTTCAGGACATGATTTTTATTAGATCCATCACCAAGGTACGAATACCATCATAATTTAACCTTAGCTTGAATCTTTCAATTACTTCCACATTCTTAACTCTCTAAGTAATCATTCTTAAATATTTTCCTAAACAGTAAGAAAGCCTATTATTTCACATAACAAGAAGCCTAAGCTGGAGTGGCTCCCTGGCTGGTTAATTTGTTGACTATTCAATGTTGCTTGGTTTATTCTTTCTACTTTGCCATCTCTGGCAAGCTCCTCTTTAACAAAATAGCTTCAGTAATGCCAGGAATTCTTTCACAGATGGTAATATCAAGAAAAAAAAAAAAGCTGCTTCTTCCCATATGTATTTTCATCAAAGAAGAAAACTTTCCCTGAAGTCCCTTCATCGACTTCCCCTCAGGGCCCATTGGTCAGCTTGAATAATTTTAGTAACATTCCATTACATTCAGATTTGTCATAGGATTTAAGTAGTTGTTTGCATGGCTTAGTCTTAACATACTTAAATTTTAAACAAAAAAGGAAAACCCTAGTGTCTCACATTGACAATTAAAGCCACTCATTATTTTAGATCCGGGCAGAAATCATAAGTAATTTAGGTAATTTTTACCAAAATTATCTCGGTAAAGTTCATGTACTTTAAGTGTTTAAGAATCAACTTTCATTCAGATCAGTGCCCTATTTTCTGACAATTTAATGTATTTTTCACAGATTTGGAACTTTAACCTTGACGAGAGGTATAAATGCTATGATTATCTTAATGTCAATATTATGTTTAAAAATAATCTTGCCTGAGGTAAAAGGATCTTATATATAAAAGTCATGCGTTTATGACTAGGGTCATTTACATTTCTCTTGCGTTAACTCTATTTTGACATGCTTACTCTTGAGCATGGGAAAGCACAAGCATATGGTTATTATAGCCAACTTCCTTCCAGTTCAACCTCATTTTCTGCTGCAAACATCTAGGGGAACTAGGAAGTTCTCCAAGTCATTCACTAAGTATGAAAAAGGACTGAGGGCCAAATGTATTAATTTACTAATGAGATTTACATGTGTAAGTACAAAATATAGATTCTGACAGCTTATAAGAAAAAATGTCCTATATGCCCTGAATCCAGATGTATGTCTACCTACAATAAGTAAACTTTCTAGCCCTGGCTGGGGGGCTCAGTTGGTTGGAGTGTTGTCCTCCTATATATCAAAATGTTGCAGATTCGATTCTGGTCAGGGCATATACCTGGGTTGCGGTTTTGATCCCCAGTCAGGG
The DNA here is from genome assembly GCF_028538775.1 of Myotis yumanensis. NCBI lineage: Eukaryota > Metazoa > Chordata > Mammalia > Chiroptera > Vespertilionidae > Myotis > Myotis yumanensis. The sequence goes on from NW_027223766.1 coordinate 19,066,028, forward strand.
CATGTATGGGTGATCGATGTTTCTCTCTCTTTCTCCCTTCCTTTGTCTCTAAAAATCAATAAAAACATATTCTTGGATAAGGAATCCTGGTCATACAGTCAAAGAATGACTATTTTTTGAAGTTATAATTTGCCCTGGCTGGTGTGGCTTAGGTGGTTGAGCATCATCCTGTGCACCAAAAATTCGCCAGTTCCATTCCCAGTCAGAGCACATATCCAGGTTTCAAGCTCAATCCCCAGTAAGGGGGCATGCAGGTGGCAGCCTATTGATGTTTTTCTCCCTCTTCCTTTCTCTCTCTTTAAAACCAATAAAAACATATTAAAAATAAATGTCAATATAAAGTTATTTAAAATCTCTTTCTTAAATTGTTTATTGATTTCAGAGAGGAAGGGAGAGGTAGAGACTGATAGAAACATCAATGATGAGAGAGAATCATTGACTGGCTGCCTCTGGCATGCCTCCTACTGGTGATTGAGCAACCAGAGCATGTGCCCTGGCTGGAATTAAACTGTGATCTCCTGGTCCATAGGTCAACACCCAACCACTGGTGTCAGCCAGGCCATATAATGTTATTTTTGATAAACCGATTTATCAGATTTAAACCATGAAACTTTTCTCTTGATGTGATTTCAGCTGTGTTTACAACTGGTAGCATTAATTCAGTCCAGCAACCTGGAGACCAGCAACCTTACTGATAGAGAATACCAAACACTTTTCATAATGCCATTCAGGGCTGCAGGGACAAATCTTAGAAATGGTCTTTTTTTGACACGGGAAAGCAGACATAAGAGAAAATGTACTTTGATAATTATTTTTTAAATTTAACTTAATCACAAAATTATATATATGTAGTAAAAAAACTCCAAAACAGTAGAGAATGGTATACAATAAAAAATAAAAATATCACTTTCTCCAGAAACCACAAGTTTCACTCCCTGGGGGCATGCATTGTAAACAATTTCTTTTGTAACCTCTCAAAAATATTCTATGCATAAGCAATCATATAAACATGTTTTTTTCTTTAACCAGAAATTAAACTAAATACCTTCTGCACCTAGCTTTTAAAATTAATAAATTAATAAATCTTGAAAAATATTCCAAATCAGCAATACAGATCTATAATTTACTTATTCATTCAAAAGCTATCTATTAAGTCCTAGGGACTGTATTAGGTGCTAGGAATAAAAAGGTAAAACAAGGTAGGGGACTGCAGAAGGTGGCCAATTGATGTTTCCCTCTCTCATTGATATTTCTCTCTCTCCTTCCTTCCTCTCTCTCACACCCTCCCCTACACCTCCAGTTATGGTGGCTCCCATAGCTGCCCACCCAGTTGTAGGCAAAGGCCTGGTGGAGGTGGCTAGCCAGGCTGCAAAATTAGGTTGTATCCCAAATATTCCCCCAGGAGTCTGTGATGGCAGGCTGAAGATACAGTGCCCACTTGGGCCCTCAAGCAATTTTAAACCCCTACTAAGCATTCAGCAAAAACATATAGACAGGAATCCTTTGGTAAAGTGAATAAAATCACAATTTGTATTGCTAGGTTTAGATTTTCCTACCACATTTCTTCGAGACAAATTTATTCTGTATTGGTGTTTTTTTAAATCAATTTCTTAGATGTTAAATTTTAAAAGGAGAAATTATGTCTTTTGCTGATGCAATTTTAATTAAATAGTTTCATTTATATTCTTCCTGGCAACAAGTTCATCAGTCTGTCTTCTTCACTACTAAACTTAGTATTTTGCAGCAAGGGCTCAATCTACATAATAATTGAGAGAAGCAAGAGTACTACAGGCATACCTGAGACGTTGCGGTTTGCGTTCGAGACGACGACTGGCAATAAAGCCAGTTGTAATCCTTTCGTTGGTGGAGGGTCCTGCTTTGAATTTGTAAAACACACAACATCTGTAGCCTACAATAAAGCTAGTATGCCTAAAAAACACAAAGCAAGGAAATCAATAGCAAATTACATGTTCATAAATAAGTTCGCTGACTGCTTTATGCTTTTTTTTAACCCGCCATTATTATTGTCAGTATAAGTAGTAACAGTAGCTATTGCTATAATATAGAGAAAATACAAGAGCTTCCTTTTTTTCTGTTACTGGTTCTTCTGTGTGTGTGAAGGGGTCGATACCCTTATCTAAATTGGGATGTCCAATACCCCCAGCACTTTGGACCAAGTGAGGGAGAAGACGAAGCAAACCTAAAGTACTAGGAATGGGCGCCCCGTTTTAGAGCATTGTCTCCTCGCTTGGATGCATGCCTGGCAGGTTTATCATTTACATACTCGGTGGGATACTTCGAGGTGAGGCCCTTGAATGCCTCTCTGGGAGTTCCACAAGCCCCCAACATAAACCTGGTTTGTGTGGCTCGCCACCGGAAGCCAAGAGGCCCCGGAAGGAGGCGAGGTCCAGGCCACGCCCCCACGCCGCCTCGCGCTCAGCCGCGGCTCGGCCCTCCGGCGCGCGCGACGCTGGCAGGGGCGGGGCTAATTCAGGAAGGGGCGGGGCCATCGGATGGCCTTAGAGCCCGCAACGGCCGCCAGCTTCCTTTTCCGTCGGCGACGGACGGAGGAGTCCGCGCGGGCTACCATCGGCCATGCGGTTGTTGGTGGCCGGGGAGCTGCGCCCGCATGCGCGTCGCCGGGCTTTTCCAGGTGGGAGTCTCGGCGATCTCAGTTCCTCCTCTCTTTCTGCGGGGAACCCGACCCCTTATGGCAGCCCACACCCGCCTCGGGGCCTGCAGCTCTCGGGGCCTGCTCCCGGGGCCTCCATTCCGGGAGTCTCTGTCCCTTGCCCAGGGTGCGGCCTCTGCCCTCACCCCCAGTTGGCGCGGCCACGAGCTTTCTTCCACGCCACCTGCTCAGTCGCATTTTGTGAGTAACCACCTGCGAGTTTTAACGGACTCTTCTCTTAGTCAACGCCGGTTTCGGCTGTTCTCCGCTCAGAAACTAGGCCTGTGATTCGGTTGGATCCGAGGCGGGGGAAGGTACGGCCAATGGCTTGGTGCCCTGCCCGGGCCTTCTGGGCCCTTTAGTCGTGTACCCGGTGAAGCTGTGTGTCACTGTGTGCGGCCTGGAAGGTGTCAGGTCTTTAATCGGCGGCACAGCCTTCGTAAGCGGGAGGGATTCTTCTCTCTCAGATGTAAGACCCTTACTTGTACCGATTTTTTTTTAATTGTTAAGAGCACAGTTTACCTATTGACATGAATAGTTATGGTCCGGACACAGTAGAGCTACTTACTGCATTTGTTCTGGATCTTCATTTCTAGGTAGAATCTAAAAGTTGAAGAATATGTATTGCATAGAGGAGGCTTAGGCCTAAAATGCCTACTCTACCTTTCGGTGATGGCGTTTACTTACGATGCCTGTTTCTGCACGTGATAGAGAAGAAACTGGCCAACAGCTGGGAGACCATGTTGCCTGTTGAAGAAAAGCGAGTTATAAATGTCTCATCGATGAGACTTAGTGTAGTCAATGTGGTTTATTTTTCCTCTCCCCAAATTTAAAATACATTGCTTCAACAATCTAACAACAGGACAAATGTGATGGCTTAAAGTAGATCATCCTTATTGAGACCGGCAGTTGTCAGTAGTTCCTATGCATCATGTATTAAGCTGAAATTTCCCCAGTCATAATTATTCATAACCAGTAGTCTGCTCCTCGTATTGATTATGTGAAATATTTCAGCATTTCAAGACTTGAAAATGATAAATTGTTTTGCAGGGCCCAACATTTGATGTGCTTTCATAAATCATTTCCAGTAGCTGTCTGGTTCAACGATTTATCCTCTGCTAGGACAAGGTCTGTGGCCCTAGTCATGCCCTTGCTGTACCTCAGTGACTTTTCAGGCAACTTGGGATTTAATTACAGAACTGTGTCCAATAATGATGCCGACAAAATTTAACTGCTGTAAAACCAGATTAGATTTGCCATTGTAATGCTTTTAGTTGGGAGGTCTGCACACATGATTTAATATATCTGACCTTTAACCTGGCTCATCCTCGTCAAACTCTGAGACAGAAAAGCAATGGCTGGGTACTCATTAGCACCATCATGGCTTAAAGTCAATACTGCCTCAGTAAAGAATATAAACTTATCTGCCATTTTCCCCACCCCTGATAATGAGTCCATTTTCAGCTTGGAATTATTAAGGTCTAATTAGTCAGAAGGACTAACATTCTCAAATCATTATAGAAATTAAATTTTAGGTTTATCGGTTTTGACTACCAAAAAGGTAGAATTAAGCAGCAAGTACATTCTTGTGTTCCATTAGAGATGTGTTAAACAGCAAATAGAAATTACTCCACAACATGGTCTCAGTGGTTTTTAAAAACTGGTCAGGAGAATTTACATACTGGAGGGATAGTATGTTAATAATTCCCTTATTTGTGGAAAGTGATTGTCCTTGAGGTGGCAGGCACCTGGTTCCTGATAAGGAAAACTAGAACAGGACCATTCCTGCATATAGGATGCCAAACATGCAAGTACAAATAAAAATTTACAACAAAATACTAATTTACAGATGCAGTAGAGCCTGAGTTGAAGATGAATGAAGGTTATTATGAATGTTTTCCAAAAACTTGACAGAGGATGACTAAAACCCCAGGAGCACGACTGCATGTAACAAGGTACCAAAGGTTACTGTTAAATTGTGTGTGGGGGGGTTTTAATGTACTTGTGGTTTGTTCTGAAGAACAGTACCAAAAATGTTGGATACATTTTTGACATGGAAAGGTTTAATAACTGGCACAATGATGACTTAAATTACTTTTTGCCGTTTACCCAGCTGAGGGTTTCTTTGAAGAAATAATTTTAAGACTGAGTTGCCAGTTATCTATTGATTATGTGAATTCAGCTAATGCAATTTTTTTACTAAAATCAGTGAAATGTTCTTTTCAACATATAGGTAACTGCAAGTGAATGAACAAGTTCTTAGCTGTGGTGTTTAAAGATTCTTCATTGCCTCAGGTAAGCAACTATGATTTGTCAAGCATTTATTGATAATTAAAAGGGGCTGGGACCATTTCCTGTTAGTTGCCTTTGTTAGGTACAAAATGATTTTCACTATTGGTTTCTGATTTTTTTTCTCCAGGTGTTACCTGTGACATTTTTGGAGGGAAAAACAAAGAATTGGTCAAGAAGATAAGAACTGGAACAAATGATGAAAAGTAATATTTTATTTAACAATGATCAATAAAATTATATAGAAAATCACAATAAAGTTATTATAGAAAACAGATGTTTGAATAAATACTTAGATGGGCATTAAAACCTGTTTTCTTTAAAACATCAAATCTTTAAACCACTCCATTCTCATAGTCATTAGTTGGACTTGTTTTTTACATGCTGGAGGGATAGCATGTTAATAATTCCCTTATTTGTGGAAAGTGATTCTCCTTGAGGTGGCGGGCAACTGGGGAGATTTCTTAGAACCTCCAGTTCTTACATCCTTTCTTGCTTTAGCAGTGGTTCTCTACCTTCTGGCCCTTGAAATACAGTTCCTCATGTTGTGACCCAACCATAAAATTATTTTCGTTGCTACTTCATAACTGTAGTGTTGCTACTGTTATGAATCGTAATGTAACTAACTGATATGCAGGGTGGTCTTAGGCGACCCCTGTGAAAGTGTCGTTCGACCACCAAGGGGGCTGCGACCCACAGGTTGAGAACCGCTGCCTTAGGGGATTTCTGGAGAGGCCCTAATCACTATATTAGAGGCCCTCCCTTCAGAACCTGTTCTATCTGGAATGATATAATCCTGTTATCCATAGCCTCAGTTACCCACAGTCCAAAAAGATTACATGGGAAAATCCAGAAATAATCCCTAAGTTTTACAATTGCATGCAGTTTTAAGGAATGAGAATCATTCTTTTATCCAGTGTAGCTGCACTGTACTTTACCTGTTAGCTATTTTGTGTTATATTAGACCTATTATTGTGCCTAATTAATTGAGCTTTATCATAGGTACACATAGGGAAAATGCTACTATTCATGCTTTCAGGTATCCACTTGGGGACTTGGAATATATTCCATGGAAAAGGAGGACAAGTATAGTTGGAAACTCCCTAATGCATTGCCCCTCACAACCTGTAACGTACAAGTTTTAATTTGCTTTTATCTTTGTGAACAAAAAAGTAATCACAATCCTAGTACAAATAATTAAGGAAAACGGTGGCTGGGCAGTCCAGTCTTCTCAGGACTTGAGAATTTACGAAAATTCTAAGAATGAACTAAGTTCCTACCTGGGTGAAAATTTAAATCTTGTTTTCCTCTATTGAGTCTCATAATACCTTGTTTTTAATTAGGATTATAATTTCATGATGGGAAGGTAAACAGTATAAAATGTATACGGCAATGTTTAGAATCTGCATGAGAGGTAACATCTGAAAATCACTCCCCTGTCAGATAACACTTTATAATTGTAAAATAGAGGGCATTTTGTGGGTCTTAGTTTTATAAAATATTTGGCCATCTCAGAATCAGAAAAATAGGGTCTTGACATTATAGGATTGTACTATGTACTTTTTAAAACAACTGCCTTCTGAAAGTTGGCACCAGTAGATACTCAGTATTGTTGAATGAGTAGGAAATAGTGAATGATTTGTCAAAGTCATATCAAGAGTGAGAGCTATCCACTTTATGGTTAAACTCGGACCAATTTCTAAAGAATAAATGTATGGTGGTATCTTGGTTAATAAGGTGGCAAATTTCAGGTGACTTCTTTTTAGTGAGTAAAATTAAAGTTTTGAAAAATGAAAAGGATTTGGGGATTTTCTAAGAAGTATATTTTCTGATCTCCCCCTCCCTAAAAAAAAGTATATTCTCATGGTGTCTACCTTTTCACAGCAGGTATCTGCCCTCTAAAAATGAAGATGTAAGTTGGTTTCTTTGCCTTCTAGTACCTTCTTTATAACCAGTTAGGTTTAAACAAACAACCAATTACTTGCTTGATTTGACTTCAATTCCTTTTTGTTTAACCTGGCTTATACAAAAATGGAAATTTCAAGGCTTTTCCTGACTCCATAAAACTATGTAATGGACATGTCAATATCTAGTAAAACATAAAAAGTCCTTAAATTTGAGACATGTGGTTATATAAATTGTTAATTTACTCAATGTGTCAGTTTTAAAGTGCAAGAGAAAACCATTTAATTTGAAGGTACTCTCATTTAAAGTGCTATTGCCATCTTGTGACAAGTGGAGGGAACTACATAGAAGTTACCATTTTTTACATTGCTTAACTTGCAACATTCAGTATTTTTATCTTGCCCACTGGTATACTGGGCTAGCCAGAGTTGTTCTTTTCTTTGTTTTTTATAAGATTCTCCTAAGTTTTAAATTATTGCTGTTGGCTTTGAGATTTGAATTAGTGTTTATTCTATCAGCAATTAATTTGAAGAGACCATATTTTGTATTTTTAAGGTGGCATTCTAATATAACTCCTATACACAATACCTGAAGCATTACTTCAATATCACATTCCTACTGCTGAAGTAGGAATGAAGAAAATTTTCCTCAGATTGCCTATTCATCGCTAGCGAAAACAGCTGTCCCAGGTCCATATGTGGCAATAAATTGTAGGAGCTGTTGTTGGCACTGAGTCAGATAGACATCCCTTTGTTCTAAATATTCTTCATTATATAGTTCGAATGGAAATACTGCATTTGGAGCAACACAAAATACAGTGGCCCCTAAGAAAAGAAGGAAAAAAGTGTAAATGAGAAATACTACTTAAAATGCTAAATATGAAATAACATTTTCAACAAAGTGAAAGTTTTATAATTAAGTTCTGACCTATTTAATAGGGTATTTCAATAAGCACTTGAATCTGACTTTTTTTGAGACCCAGTAATGTTCAGTAAATTTACACACTGGTACCAGGGCCAATGGAAGACATGTTTACATTTTAAAAGTTTGGAAACTAGAAATCTGCCTTATATTGCACTAGTCATTCTACTTTTGAAGCTGACTGGTGGTATAAGTAGGTGGGGTATTGGAAGGTAGAGAAACACTAGTATGTATTTGATAAAGCTTAAGTTGATCGAGGCTAAAGACATTGCACATTTCACAATTAAGAACCGTTGACATAAAGACAAACCTATGCAATATAATAGGAGTCTAGAAATATCACCTCACATATATCATTAAATGACTTTCAACAAGGGTTCAATAGGGAAAGGACAGGCTTTCCAACAAATGGTGCTAGGAAAATTATATCCACTTGCAAAAGAATGAAGTTGGTCCCTTCCCTTACATCATATACAAAATTAAAAATTAACTCAATAAATCCAAGAACTAAAACTGCAAAACCCTAAGAAAATAACATTGGGGAAATGCTTCATAACATTTGATTCAGCAATGTATTCTAGGACAACACCAAAAGCACAGGCAACAAAAGAGATAAACCACATTGAAATAAAATTTGTATATATCAAGAGAGAAAAGGCAACACTTTTCACTTGAGTAGACATTTCTCCACAAAGATACACAAATGGTCAATAAACCCATAAAAAGATGCTCAACACCACTAATCATTAGAAAAATGGAGCCCTGGCCAGTTTGATAAGTGGTTAGAGTGTCAACCCTTGATTAGTTTGATTCCCCATCAAGGATACATACCTCAGTTGCAGGTTCGATCCCCAGCCCTGGTCAGAGTGCGTGTGGGAGTCAACCAATCTATGTGTCTCTCTTACACTGATGTTTCTCTCCTTTCTCCCACTCTAAAAATCAATGAAAAAATATCCTCCAGTGAGGATTAAAAAATAATAAAAAAATGTAAATCAAGCCATAATGTGATACCACCTCATACCCACAAGGATGATTACTCTCAGAAACAAAACAAAAGGCCTGGCTGGTGTGGCTCAGTGGTTAAAGATCTAAGCACAAGGTGGTTGCTGATTCCATTCCTGGTAAGGGCAAATGCCTGGGTTGTGGGCTCCATCCCCAGCAAGGGACGCTCAGGAGGCAGCCTATTGATGTTGATGTTTCTCTCTCTCATTGATGTTTCTATATATATCTCCCTCTCCTTTCCTCTCTCTCTAAAAATCAATTAAAAACATTTTTTAAAAAGAAAAGAAATTGGAACTCTTGTACACTGTTGGTGGGAATGTAAAATGATGCAACCCTTATAGAAAACAGTATGTCAGTTCATAAAAATAAACACAGTTACTATACAATCCAACAATTCCCTTTTGGTTATATACCCAAAAGAATTGAAAACAAGGTCTCAAATATTTGTGTACTTATGTTCATAACAACATTATTTACAATAGCCAAAGGTGGAAAGCAACTTAAGTGTCCATTGATGGATGAATGGATAAACAAAATGTGGCAGTCTTAAACAGAAAGGAAATTTTGCATGCTACAACATGGATGAATCTTGAAGACATTAATTATACTACATGAACTAAGCCAAACAAAATAGGACAAATATATGATTTCACTTATATGAGGTACCTAGAGATAGGGGGAAGGAGAGAATTGGGAGTTATTGTTTAATGGATATGAAATTTCGGTTTGGAAAAATGAGATGGATGGTGGCAACAATATGAATGTATTTAACAGCACTGAACTGTACATTTAAAAATGATTAAGACAGTTTTAAAAAAAATATTTTTATTGATTTCAGAAAGGAGGGGAGAGGAAGAGAGAGATAGAAGCATCAATGATGACAGGGAATCATTGATTGGCTGCCTCCTGCACACCCCCTACTGGGGACCGAGCCTGCAACCCAGGCACATGCCCTTGACCGGGATCAAACCTGGGACCCGTCAGTCTGCAGGCCGACACTTTATGCACTGAGCCAAACCGGCTAGGGCAAGACAGTTTTATATTATGTATATTTCATCACGATTTTAAAAAAATCTTAACTATTACATAGGAGTTAAGCTCTTAAATTGTTTCATTGAATGAGTACCTGTAAATGTGCCTGGCCAGGAGTACAATTGCTAGCCAAGCTGACAATGTTTACCTTCCTAGAGCTGTCTGTCATCAGTAAACACTTTTATAGCCTCAGACTTTGGGGACTGCTCCCTTTCCTGCTTTACCTTACCTGAAACCTGCTGTTCTCAAGAACACTGCTTTCCTTGTGGCTCTTTAAGGTGAAGGTGCTTTTCTCAAACACCCCACATGCCCTCGTATCATAAGACTGAGTCAGTGCCTAACTTGCTGCCCTTTTGCTGTTTTCAGACCATTTTTGCCCCTGTTTTCCTCTTGATACAAATCTTTCTTCCTTTAATGCTCAATTCCACCTGGGCTTTGTCAGCCCTTCCCCATCCAGTGAAGTCAACAACCAGCTCTCAGCCCTTGGCTCACAATCTTCATCTTTTCCACAATATCTGCCATTCAACTATTTTCATGAGAAAGACCCATTTAGCTCCTGACCTCCCTGTGTCCTAACCTTTCCCCCTCTACCTTCACCACGCACATTCTCAAGGTTATAGGAAACTGGTATTACCAGGAACTTTAAAGTCATTAATTCAAATGTCCTGCTCCCCTGCACCATCTCCTATACTTCTATCTCAGAGACCTCCAATCTTCCTTCAATTCACTTCCCTCTTTCAACCAGTTTGAGTCCCTCCCTTGCCAATGCAACACTCTGCCATGCTTATCTATCAAAACCTCAACTCTGTAGGAACCCAACAATTTACTTTGTGCCTGCATTCAGGCTGCTAGACTGAAAATCACAAATGTAATTAGCATTTCTAGGTTTTATATGAATCACAGAAATCTCAAATGGGTACATGCATTGTCTTTCAACCCTGCTGAGTTTCTCTAGCACATTTGCTCTTCTATTCCTCACAATGACTATTATATTCCACTAGAAGCCCGTTGCAGGAATATTCCTGCAAGAATAGGGCTTCCTCGGGCCAATCTCACCGCCACGCAGGGCTGCACACGGGGGTCCCAGCTCGGGGCGGGGCTTAGGCAGCACACGGGGGCCCGGATGGCTGGCCCGCCCTGCCTGCAGTATGCAAATTAGCCGCCATCTTTGTTGGCAGTTAATTTGCATATCACACTGATTAGCCAGTGGGAGGCGTAGCGAAGATACGGTCAATTACCATGTTTGTCTATTATTAGATAGGATTCTCTCTTCAAATCTTTTTTTAGCTGATGACAGTGTATAGAGTATATCATAAAATCTACAGCCGAAACCGGTTTGGCTCAGTGGATAGAGCGTTGGCCTGCAGACTGAAAGGTCCCAGGTTCGATTCCGGTCAAAGGGCATGTACCTGGGTTGCGGGCACATCCCCAGTGGTTGATATGCAGGAGGCAGCTGCTCGATGTTTCTCTCTCATCGATGTTTCTAACTCTCTATCTCTCTCCCTTCCTCTCTGTAAAAAATCAATAAAATATATTTTTTAAAAATATATAAATAAATAAATAAATAAATAAAATAAAATAAAATCTACAGACCTATCTGATTCTGTATCCATTGTCTTCCCGCCTATAAAATAAAGTGACTCTTCTATCACAGGCCAGTACCTTCACACATGCTCTGGATCCCATCCCTTTTCACCTTTTTAAGAACTTCATTCCTTTGCTCTCCTCTTTCTGTAGTATCATTAATTTACTCTCTATTGGACATCATAAGATCTATTATCTTCTTATCTTTAAAAAAAAAATCCTATCTTGGACCTCACATCCTTCTCCAGAAAACACCCATTTCTTTCCTCATCTTCATAGTCAAATGTCTCAAAGTTGTGTACGTGTACTCTCTTTATATCTTCACTTCCTTCCCCACTCCATTGACTTAGCTCAGATCATGGCCACCTATAACTTCTAAACTGCCAAATCTAATTGTACTTAGATACAGCTGACTACCTGCTACCTCCCTGAAACACTCCCCTTTCTTGGCTTCTGTAATACCACACTTGATTTTCTTCCTACTTTCTAGCTGCTGCTTCTCAGTCTCCTTTGTTCATTCCTTCTCCTCAATCCCATATCTAAATACTGAAATCTTGGAGGGCAGTTGTAGAGCTCTCTGTGGTCTCTCTAGGTGATTTCATCAATTCCATGGCTTTGAGTACCATATCTGTCCTGACGGTTCTTAAGTTATATTTCTAGGTTAGAATTCTCTTCTAAACTCCATATTCTTATACCTGTCTACTAATATCTCTGTATGATGTCTCAAACTTATATTTATACTTTGATTTTTCTCTCAAATCTTTTTCTCTTTCTTCCCAGTCTTGGTAAATGGCACCATGATCCACTTAGTTTCTCAAGGCAGAAACCTGGGAGTTTTCCTTGATTCCTACCTCTCTCAGCTAACCCAACTCATAAATCTAGTTTATGAGTACAATCTATTGGTTTCTTCATCCAAGAAAAATATCCCTGAGTATGGATGATTTTCTTGCTATGTTTATGTTTAAAGTAACATGTAAGGAGCTCTTCAACATTGTTTTTGCTTAAGACTTAAAACTGAAATTTATTATAAAAACAAAAAGTAATTAAAGGAAAAAATCTTCACATAGCTGTATTTCCCTCAACAAATGTTTTCTTAAATGCTTTAAAAAAGTCTTGACAAAATAGTTTTCAAGTGAAAATAACCATATTCTACTATAGGAGTACTTAATACTATATAATGTTATAGATTTTAAATTCAAAGACATAGTGGGGGTGGGCTATAAGGAGTCATTGGGAGAAAAAAAGGGACATGTAATACTTGCAACAATAAAGATTTTTTTTAAAAGACACATTTTTGTCTTCTTACTGAAATCTAGTAGTGTCTTAGATGACTTTGTTGTTATGTCTTAGTAAAATTGGCAGCATTTTTCTTTATAGTACATAAAGAATGTGTCTTGGATTTTAACAGTTATGTTTTAAATACATTTTAAGAGAAGAATTTAAAGATAAATTAAATTGCCCAGCAGGTGTGGCTCAACAGTAGAGGGTCGACCCAGGAACCAAGAGGTCACTGGTTCAATTCCCATGGTCAGGGCATATGCCTGAGTTGTGGGCTCGATCCCCAGTGTGGGGCATGCAGGAGGCAGCCAATCAATGATTCTCTCTCATCATTGATATTTCTCTCTCTCCCTCTCCCTTCCTCTCTGAAATCAGTGAAAATATATTTTAAAAATAAGATAAAGCAAATTAAAAATAAATATCCTTCCTCTTATTTAGTATTGGTTGGGAATCAAGTTTTTCTCTTTTGGTAAATAAAACTAATTCAAGATGATAATTTACCTTTTCTAGGCGTTATTATTTATCTTCCTAAGCAAGAAGGTATAAAGAATATACATATACAAATTTGCATATAATTTAGGGATTCACAAGCCCATAGAACTCTCTAAGTATCCATGGATCCTAGGTTAGGAATGTTTGACTTAGATAATTATAGAACAAATGTCTAATTTTCTAGTGCAGCGGTTCTCAACCTGTGGGTCATGACCCCTTTGGGGGTCGAACGACTCTTTTACAGGGGTCGCCTAAGACCATCCTGCATATTAGATATTTACATTATGATTCATAACAGTAGCAACATTACAGTTATGAAGTAGCAACAAAAATAATTTTATGGTTGGATCACAACATGAGGGACTGTATTTAAAGGACCAGAAGGTTGAGAACCACTGTTCTAGTGGATCTTTGCAAAAAGTTACTACAATATAAATTGAATTTAAAGCAAATTTAAGCACTATACATATACACACAGAAAAGTCAGTGTTAAAATATCCTTTTAAGTCCCAGGATTGGAACTAAAGTTTGGTTTGAAACATAGTTTATCTTATCAAAATAATGGCTCATCTAATTCAACAAAGCATTCTGTGAGTATAACTTTCTTTACTCTTACATTGAGTCCTCTTAGGTTTTTATTAGCAAAACCATAATAAGCTCCATTCATTTCAAATAATTAAATGCTATAGTCATCTATATATATAAAAGGCTAAGTGTCCCAGAGACCATCCAACTGGTAGCTATGATGTGCACTGAACACCAAGGGGCAGACACTCAACGCAGGAGCTGCCAGGACCCACACTGGCAGGTACCACGGACCTGTCGCTGACAAACCAACACTTGGCTTCCCTCAAGTAGGACACAGGCCCCACCACCACCTCGGAGCGACACCCCACCAAATTGCAGCCAATGCTGCCAAGACCCCATAGCATAAAATGTGGCCCACAGCCCAACCCAGCCCGAAAATGGTCGCTGTGGGCGCCGGGTAATGACCTCACTAGCAAAGCCCGGCTTCCTCTCCCTAGCAACAACTAGCCTCCTTCCGGTTTCTTCAGCCCAGAAACACGACTTGCTTTATAGCCAGGTGCAAACATTTTACACTTTAACCAAATGTTTGTGAAGCATTTTCACGTGCCTCATCTCATTTGATCCTCATAGAAGTCCTAGAGTAGGTAGATAGGAGACTTAGTAGAATCCTTTTTTTTTTTTTTCATTAGCCAGAAAACGGAGATGTAGAAAGTTTAGAAACTTGACCCGACTGAAAAGAAGTAAGAAATGGTGGACCTTGAAAATGACTTCAGGTTTTCTCACTGGGCAGAATATAGTCAAACACTGCTACAGTTAAATATTTCACCCTTTGTTCTCCCTGAGTGATCTACAATAATCTGCTTCATGTTGATATTTACTGCTGTGTTGCTGACAATTGCCTGAAAGAGCAGTTGGGGTGCTTCACTGGGCTGGAAAAAGTTTAGCTAAGTCAGAAAGCAGGTCCAATTAAGCAAGTTTATCTATATACATAAAGCTCTTGCTGGCACCAATCGCACATGTGTGTTTCCATCTATCACTGTTGATTGTGAATTTGGTTGCCCCTTCTATTATACAGAAAGGGCGAATAGCGATATTAAAATATTTCTTCTAATTAATTTCCTTTCAATGTGCATGAATCCATGTACGGGCCTCTAGTAGTATTATAACTAGCAATTCAGAGAAGGTGCTAAGATAATCACATTTTATTTGGCTATGTGCCTAACTCCACTGTTGGGGACTGCATGATTATTAAATGTTGAATGTTATATTAAAAGGAAGATAAATTTAAAATCATTTCAAGTATTGTATTAAGTACATTTTTTCTAGAATTACTTAAACAATGCAAAAGTTCAAGTACAGAAACAATTATGCATAATAAGGAACTTAACATCAGATAATGATACTACTATAAGCAATTAGTAAATGTTCAAATTAAAAAAGGCTTTACCTGATAGAAATTTATTAATCTTTAAAATATTTGAAATATTATAACATTTTAATTTAACAGAGTAAAAATATGTTTAAATATAATTATTTGTACTCATCATTAATAATTTAAAAACTTACCATATTTCAATGTGAGAGATGTTTCAAATAATAAGACTGCAATTAGTACATCTTCTTTAAGCACTTTATTCCTTAAGTTCAGTCGAGCATGGGCTTCAGATAGGGAAATTCTACAAAAGAAAATTGAAGCCAATCGAAATATGCTGATAGTATAAAGATGATACATATTTAGGCAGAAACAAACCAAGATATATGTGACCATAAGCCACACATTAAAGATTAGCATATTCTTTCTTTAAAAATAATTTAGGCCCTAGCTGGTTTTGCTCAGTGGATAGAGCAGACTGAAGGGTCCTGGGTTTGATTCCAGTCAAGGGCACCTGCCCGGGTTGCGGGCTTGGTCTCCAGTGGGAGATGTGCAGGAGGCAGCCAATCAATGATTCTCATCATTGATATTTCTATATCTCTTTCCCTCTCTCTTCCTCTCTGAAATCAATAAAAAATATATCCAAAAATAATTTAGTTTCTTTCCAAAGCATTTTTTTCCTACCAAGATGAACAGACTATTCTATAACAAGCAAGTATCCTGACTTATTATCAAAGAGTTGGTTTCCACCCTGGCTTATTGTTATTATTCTATACCCCCTTTCCCCAAATTCTGTTCAGATAAACACACAGTTGGGAAAGTTAACCTAACTAAATATCTCTTATAGATACATCCTTAATATTTTCTTCCAGTTCTGCATCTATTTGAAGTCCTCATAGAATCTTGACATTTCAGTGTTGGCAGAGAACTTTGAGATTAAAGTTCAAACTCCCATCAAATTAATTGAATTTTCTCTACAACACCCCAGGCTAATTATTGTCTAGTTTCTTTTGAACTTTTCCTACAATTCACTGGGAATCATAACGCAATCCATGCATATATATATGTGTTAGATTTTAGAGAGGAAGGAAGAGGGAGAGATAGAAACATCAATGATGAGAGAGAATCATTGATTGGCTGCCTCCTCCACGCCCCCTACTGGGGATCAAGCCCGCAACCCAGGCATGTGCCCTTGGCCAAAATCGAACCTGGGACCCTTCAGTCTGCAGGCCGATGCCCTATCCATTGAGCCAAACCAGCCAGGCCATGCCTTTCTTTTTAAACTACCTTTGATTACCTGAAAATTTTTCCTTAAGCTCTCATTAGGCGTGTATAATATACATGAACGATTGTTGGACTTGAGAATCAGAAAAAACTGGGCTAAATCTCCAGAACTCACTACCTGTGTGACATTGTATAAATTATTTAATTTTGCAATTATTTTGAAGTTCAGGTATGAAATGGGGATAACAATTCACAGGAGTTTTATGATTTCAAAAATAAGGCGATTGAAAATCTTGGGACTCACCCACAAAGATTATATAAATGTGAGCTGAAATTGGTTTCACTGCAATTTCCACCCACTGGTACCTGGTTCTGTCTTCTGGGATTACAGAAAAAGCCCAATACTTCTTAAATGTGACAGCTCTTCAAATATTCAAATACAACTTTTCTAGTTGGCCCACGTTTTCTTTTCTCAAGATAAATATCCCTAGTTCCTTTAAAATGTCATAAGACATAATGTTCAGGCCCCTCACCATTCTGGCTAGTGAGCAGATTTGGATAATACTCCTTTTCAGTATAGAATTATTACAGGTATGATTTGACTAGCAGAATAGAGAGAGGCAGAACTAACATTTCCTTACTATACCAGGTATTCTATTTTTTTTTTTTTTTTTTGTCTAAAGTTTTATATATGTCTCCTTTTTCCCTTATTGACCGCCCCCCCCCCCCCCCGCCCCGCCCCAAGCCATTCCCAGCCTGGGCAAGCCCTCACCACCCCAGTGTCTGTGTCCATTGGTTATGTTAATATGCTTACTATATTCTATTAATGCAACCCAAATCACAGTATTATTAACAACCATGTTATATTGTTTACTCGTATGAACCATCAAAAGAATGAAATCTCAAGTCTTTTTCATACTAAGCCTTATCACCCTTTCCCATCCATTCACTTGTACTGGGGAGGCTGAGATCTAACTGAGGACATTACATTTATCCTATTAATTTTCTTCTTGTTAGACTAAGACCATCATTCAAACCTGTGAAGAGCTCTCCAGAGGTGTTTATTTACAAATTTGATTATCATGTTCCTGCTGTCTCACCCAAGCTCCTTCTAAAAATGTTGACCAGACAGAATATGTATACAGCCTTTCAGGAAAAGAGAAGAGAGTATTGTTCAGCTCCACTTCTTTAGAAAAGCTAGGGTGGTGTTATTAGGTACCTGTCTATCTAAGTAGGAGAAAAATTCAAGGTTTATAATTCTTCTGACTAGTGGTTCATTTACTTTGCTACTTCATAACCCCCATCTCCACTCCTGGGGGTTATTTCTACAATGGGAAAAAGTAGAGCTATCATATTAAAATTAACTGTTTTATTTTTGGATCAATACAGTCAAATGTAAACTGAGGCTATATGAGTTTAAATAAAAAACATCTTTTTTACTGCAGAGAAAAAACATAATGAGAAAACATAACTTTCAAAGCTTTGAGTACTGAGTACTGATTTGAGTATAAATATTACTTCAGAAAAAGGAAAGCATTATATAATTATGTTTACCATTATAAAACATCACAGTTGATTTCTACTTTGTCTTATCTTTAGCATTTTTTCCCAGCTCTATGAAGATAAATATACCATTGGGAGAAATTAAACATATTTATCTCTTTTAGACTCATACTTGACATTTCCTGCCGGTCCCTCACTTGTCTTATTTTATACTGCAGTTATAACAAGGTATTTATTTATTTAATGGATTACTTTACTCCTGGTCTTACTTTATAATTTGTTTGAGATTATACTTTAATCTATATCAAATGAAGTAATGGTCTAGCAATAGGGAATTATTTAAACTATGATACAGTCACATCACAACACAGTAAAACTGTAATACAGCTATTAAAACAGAATGAGGTAAATATTTATGTAATGATAGTGTGATAGTATACTATATATTCCATGCATGATTCCATTTGGGCAAAAATAGAGTATCCATATGAATATATATTTATATATTATAACTAGAGGCCCGGTGCACAAAAATTTGTGCACTCGGGGGGGAAGGGGAGGTCCCTCAGCCCGGCCTGTGCCCTCTCGCAGTCTGGGACCCCTCGGGAGATAACGACCTGCTGGCTCAGGCCTGCTCCCGGGTGGCAGAGGGCAGGCCCAATCCCTAGGTGCAGCCCCTGGTCGGGCTCAGAGCAGGGCTGATTGGGGAGTTGGGGCGCCGCCCCCTGTCATGCACAGAGCAGGGCGGATGGGGAGGTTGTGATGCCACCCTCAGTCACGCTCAGGGTAGGGCTGATTCGGGGGTTGGGGCACCGCCCCCTATTACACTCAAGGCAGGGTCAATGGGGAGGTTGCGGCACCACCCCCTGTCACGCACAGAGCAGGGCCAATCAGGGGGTTGGGGCGCTGCCCCCTGTCACTCACAGAGCAGGGCCAATCAGGGGGTTGGGGCACTGCCCCCCCCCCCCCCATCACGGACAGAGCAGGGCCCATCAGGGGGTTGGGGAGCTCCCCCCTCTCATGCACAGAGCAGGGCCCATCAGGGGGGTTGGGGAGCTCCCCCGTCACGCACAGAGTAGGGCCGATAGGGGAGTTAGGGCACCGCCCCCTGTCACACACAGAGCAGGGCGGATCAGGGGGTTGGGGTGCCACCACTGTCACACTCAGGGCAGGGCCGATGGGGAGGTTATGGTTCTACCCCGTCACAGACAGAGCAGGGCCCGTGGAGGGGGGGGGGGTTGGGGCACCACCCCGTCACACACAGAGCAGGGCCGATCAGGGTGTTGGGGTGCCGCACCCTGTCACACACAGAGCCGCAGGGTGATCAGGGGGTTTGGGCGCTGCACCCTGTCACGCTGATCCGGTGCCAGGAGACCTCTCGGCTCCGCTGATCCCGGTGCTGGGAGGGATATTACCCTTTTACTATATAGGATAGAGGCCTGGGGGCAGGCTGGTTTGCCCTGAAGGGTGTCCTGGATCAGGGTGGGGGTCCCCACTGGGGTGCCTGGCCAGCCTGGATGAGGGGATGATGGCTGTTTGCAGCTGGTCACACACCCTTCAGGGTGGGGGTCCCCACTGGGGTGCCTGGCCAGTCTGGGTGAGGAGCTGAGGGCTGCTTTCAGGCTGGCGGTTTTGACTGAAGCTCCCAACCACTCCTTTTTTTCTTTTTTTTTTTTCTTCTGGGCCAGCTTTAGCTCTGGCTCTAGCTCTGAGGCTTCCACTGCTGGTTTGTTCTGTAATCGAAACAATGTATAACTTCAGCTCTGAGATCCCAGCCGGCTATATTTGTTAGAATGTTTCAAACTGCCAGCTCAGAGGCCGGCAAGGCAGGCAGGGAACGTTGCAGTCTGCAGTCACAGGAGCAAGCAAGCCTCATGTTCGCTTCCAGCTGCCTGGCTGCCGGCCGCCATCTTGGCTGACAGTTAATTTGCATAAGGATATGCTGATTAGCCAATGGGAAGGGTAGCAGTCGTACGCTAATTACCATTTTTCTCTTTTATTAGTGTAGATATACATATGAATGTTTAAATAACATTCATATGTATATTATATGTATATAATATGTATATGAATGTTTATGAATGTTTAAATAACATAGTCATCTAAAATATATAACATACTCAAAATAAATATGTATTATTATACCTCGTATATTTAAATTACATATTTGTATATGCTAGTATTTGAAGGGGTAATTTCTGAAAGAATACACAAAAACTGTTAACAGTGATTAAGAAATTTAAATTTGGGGCCTTGCCCATGATGAGTTATTATCAGAGGTAACTTTTTACAACCTGTCCTTAGGACAGGCAAATATGTAATTCCTGAACATCTGCTCTTCTTACTATCCTGGGAATGACCTTCCTCCCCCATGAAGCTTCAAGGTACCTTACTTATCCTTAGTTCAGAATGCCATAGATACTCACTTTAACTTTCCATCCCTGAACCCCTCATGTTGTGGGATTCCTATAAGTACTATATAATTAACTATGGTTATTTACAAAATAAATAAATATGGTTATTTACTTTTGTTACTCTGTTTATTGTGTTTTTTTTAAAATATATTTTATTGATTTTTTTACAGAGAGGAAGGGAGAGGGATAGAGAATTAGAAACATCGATGAGAGAGAAACATCGATCAGCTGCCTCCTGCACACACCCTACTGGGGATGTGCCCGCAACCAAGGTACATGCCTGCAACCAAGGTACATGCCCTTGACCGGAACTGAACTTGGGACCCTTGAGTCCGCAGGCTGAATCTCTATCCACTGAGCCAAACCGGTTAGGACTGTTACTCTGTTTTATGTCAATTTAATTATTAGACCAGCCAGAAGGGTAAAGGAAATTTCTTCTTCCTGACAAATGTCAACAGCCACATTTTAAAAAACAATCATTTGTATTTGAAATCCATATACTTTTCTCAGACACATCTTACACAGGGGGTCTAATAAAAATTAATTTAGTGAAAAGAAATAATTAGAGGTTCAAATGATGTAACAATAAAAGGAATTGTTAATTCACCTTAAATTCTCTTGGAACAAGGTAAATTATAAACCAACCAACCAGCAATTAAACAAAACAAAAAAAAAACCACAAATGAAATAGATAAATAAGTTAATTAAGCACATCATTTAAAAGTTAATACTGGCTTTAAAATTTTACAGTGAATACCTACAAATATTTTAATGCAGATGCTGACAGTTTTGATCCAAATATAGAATCTGTTCTGATTCTGCGACTTGCTAGATAATAGCCATGAACCATTCTTTCTGCCTCCAAGCTGAATTCTACATTCAAATTCTTTGCAAAAGCCAGCAGCTAAATTAAAAGTGTGAAAAATGTAAGAGACTCAGACTTTATTATATAATCTATATTACAAAAATGCAAAGTATATTGTCATTTTATTTTTTAAAGTTTACATATTTTATTTACATCGAAATTAAATATCTGGGGCCATCCCAAAGTCATTGAGCATTTTAAATCAGAGTCTTATATTTGTAAGATTAAAGTTTACCCCAAATAACCTCTTCCACCTTCTTGGTGCAGAAATGTTCTGTGCAACATATTGGAATGACTTTTAAGTCTTTGTTTCCAATGGAATCAAGGCTCACTCAGAGCCTTTCATTGGGAGGGCTTCTCTCAGAAGCTCATTTCCTTTTGAATAGCTTTAATTCTTTGACAGTTTATTTCCTTATAACTTTCCCTCATTGGCCCTAGAGCTTGCCCTCCGTACTTCCCTTTCTTCCTTTTAAAGAACACAACTGAACACTAGCAATGTGGGAGGCATTGTGTTAACTACTATGAATTTGGGCCTTGGAGACTCAGTAAGATTTTGGGCCGACAATAAGTTTTCAACATGATTATCAATATTTTCTCTGAGTTTTGTGCTTTTTTTCTTTCCGAGTGATTCCCATTTTCTTAAGTCCTTATTCAATGACATAATTTCCAGACTTTTCAACAATCTTAGTTGTTTTCTGGTTTTAAAACTCATAGAAAAATTAACCATAAAAATGTTGCTATTAATTATAATCTTTATATCTTAAAGATAACTTTTTAAAAAAGGATTTGGATATGTTCTGGATTGAATATGTCCTGTCTTCTTTATTTTCCTGATACTCCACAGTTCCCTCCAGACCTTTGGAACTGGATAATACTATTAACTACATCAGTAGCCCTTCTAGGTTTTATTTACCCTTTGGCGGCCCAGTCATCTGCCACCTATATCCCCCTTCAGAAAAAGACTGTTGCTCCAGCTTCTGGGAGTGCTGTCAGTATTTCACCTCTAGCTGTCAGTATTCTTCAGGGATTACTTCAGGACAACCCATATCAAATGATTCACTGAGGTGTAAGTGGGGGAGGGTGTTGTAAACCCCTCTATTTATTTTTTAAAAAAAAGGACACCGCTGATGGGTCTCCTTAGCTCCAGAGCTCACTGTAGGGCCAGCAAAGGCAATCTTTGGGCCTCTATCACAGCTTGACTCCCTCTCTGTCCAATCCTGCTTCCTCCTCCCTTGGACAGGTATTGATAGGAGAGCACTCCCTGGTAAACAATGGTACGCTAAATTCCATCTCAGTCCACCTCCTGGAGAGCCCAGGCTGCAACATATTCCATCCAATCTGTTTTGTGTGATAGGCAGATTTATCTTTTGGGGAAATCATTTTCACTATTTCACTAGCAAAGTCTATAACTGTTCTTTCCAGTCTGACAAATCAACTATAAACTCCTTTGCCTGAACTTTTCAAGGCTTATTGTAAATTTGCCAAATCCCAATCCCAGTGTCTCCATAATACAATTTTTGCTCCAGTCAGGCAAGTCTTCTCATAGTTTTCCATGCATACTCATTTCTACTTTTATGTCTTTGCTCCTATTCTTATTTCTGTTTAGCATGCCCATCCTTCCTGTCATCTAAATCTTACCTTTTCTTAAGGCCCTACCAAAGTCTCATCTCCTCTATGAAATGTCCCCAACTCTTACATTCTACTTGCTATCTTCCTTTCTGAAATCCTAAAATACTTATAGTCAGTGCCACTCAGTTTAGCATATAAATGATCACTTAATTGTTTCATGTATGTTATTTATATCTCAGTTAATGATATTTAAAAAAGAAAATTTGTTTCTATGAGAATTTAAAAAAATAAGACGTAGGCTCATATATATATGATATATATATATATATAGTATATATATAGTATTCAATAAGTCCTGACTAATTAATAAACCCATAGATATTTTTGTTTTTGATGGAAAAACTGGGTGAAAATTTATCCAGATCATTAGTGTATCTATATTAATTCTTAGAGACAAACTACTTTTTCTTCTATACTAAAAACAAAAAACAAAAAGACCTTTATTGTATTATCAATATTGTTCTTTTTCTGTTCTAATCTCTGTGAATAAACAATGCTCACAATGCATTTTTAAGCCCACCTCACCCTTCAACCTTTTACCCATGCAATATGCCTATAAGGAAGGCAGATAACAAAACAAAATTTAATGACTCATGCATTCCAACTTCCCAATATTCTCTGCCTTTTATCTATCCTGCTCAGATACTTTAACTCTACTGTGGACAGATTTCTGAATAGTTACTATTAAAAGGGTTTCACTTACAAATATTTGAGTATCTTTAATAACAATGAAAATCATTATTAAATTTATATCATCTATTCTCAGGTTCTCTGAATATGCCACAAATGTTTTCATGTCAGGACATTAAAATGACCTAGTGAGTCATGATTGATATTTCCTAAAGTCAGAATGCTGAAGGCAGTCATCTAAAGAAAATACCTTTGAATAGTCTGTAAAATGTAAATAACAGTATATCTATACAGCCTCTTATCATAATTTTCTATAGAAATATTCTATTTTGATTTTTTTTCATTGAGATTCCTTAAGCTATAGTGATTTGGACAGTGGTGTAAAGAATAAACTCAACTTTTTAAATATCTATGTCCTTATATATGCTAATATCTAGGATGGGCATGCTAATATCTATGTCCTTTTATTTAACTATAATTCTAAATATTTTCTATGCAATGTCCTTAAAATGTTGAAAAGTTAGCAGAAAGTTGGAACAAATGAATCCTAAAAACAGAAAACTGAATGCTCAAAGAGAATTGAATTTAAATTGAAAAACATTAGCACAAGTATTCTTGGTAATCATTTTTTCTCTTTTTACCTTTTCAAAATCTTCTGTTGTAAACTGTTTAGAAGCTAAATAAAGCAGCCCTTCAGGATCAATGGCTTTCTTTAAAGTATGTTGCACAGTAGGAAGAAATGGGTGGCAAGGAGATGATTCATTACAGTTAATCAATAATCCAAATACCTCTACAAGATTAGCTGGAATCAAGCTGCAATCCTACATCAAACAAAAACATAAAAGGCAAACATTAAACTCGGGCATTTTTACAAAGACTTAGGAAATAAATTTTAAATTATTTGAATTATTCATATAAGATTTGCTTATATTAAATTATATTCTGATAACTATAATAATTATGATTTGCTATTACTAATTATTATTTAAAGTGATTCCTGAATAGCCTGAGAACTTTGTAGTGACTAATTTTTTAAAGCTGCTCTTTATTAAGTATTTTCTAATACTTATTAATACATTATTCATTAAAACTTCCACTAAATTCAAATAAAAATTTCTAATGAGCAGAGACATCTGCATGGCATGACTAAAAAACATGGAAGAATTTCACACTATGTCATTATTTAGTTCTAGTATCCAATTAAGTATAGAAATGGGATAATAACAAAACATTAAGAACAACAAAAACATTAAAATATGTGGCTAAGTTCCCTGAACAACTCTAATCTATAATAATAAAAGTGTAATATGGTAATTAGTCTGGACAGCCAAACAAACTTCTGGACATCCTTCCGGATGTCCTTCCAGATGACCTTCTGGACCAGTGATTCCCAAAGTGGGCACTACCACCCCCTGGTGGGCGCTGCAGCGATCCAGGGGGGCGGTGATGGCCACAGGTGCATTTGTTTTAACTTTTTTTGTATTACCTTTCTATTCTGAGTTCAATAAATAGTTTCATAATTTCAAACTTCAATGTTTCTAATTTACACCTTTCTTTACTATATTTTACAAAAAAGGTAGAAACATTAATACATATATCTTTCTGTTTAATTGCTATTAAAATTAAAAAAATTAATTTCCAGGGGGCGCTGAGTAATATTTTTTCTGGAAAGGGGGCAGTAGGCCAAATAAGTTTGGGAACCACTGTTCTGGACGAAGCCGGGGCTGCGAGGGCCGAGGCAAGTCGCCACGGCTGCGAGGGCCGAGAGCCGAGCCCCTTGTGCAAATTTCTTGCATTGGGCCTCTAGTAATAAAATATGCATATATCTTACCATCTGACCAATTAGAGTGTTGGTTTTCTGCATATTTTTCCTTGAAGCTGAATCCATATCAATGAAAGACCAAAAACTGCACTGAATGGGAAAAGTCGTTTGTTGATTGGTGTCATCCCCAAACTTCTTTCCCGGGATGTACACTGTAATGCTTCTGCTTTCCATAACTAAGTCAAAAGACATTACCCATTTATTAAGTTCATTTTGGTCTATATATCTACAAATCAATAAAAAATATTGTTATATAGAATGTTATTGTCTAAACTTTAGATAGTAAAGACACAAGTACATTAGATTGTTTTGCATTATTATACAGATACTTGTATAATAATGTTCATAGCAGCATTATTCACAATAGCCCCAAACTAACAACGGCCCAAGTGTCCATCACAAGATGAATAAATTTTTAAATAATTATATATGTATAGCCCTAGCTGGTTTGGCTCAGTGGATAGAGCGTCAGCCCATGGACTGAAGGGTCCCAGGTTTGATTCCGGTCAAGGGCATGTACCTTGATTGCAGGTTCCCTGGCCCTGGTTAGGGTGCATGCAGAAGGCAACCAATCAATATGTCTCTCTCATCGATATCTCTCTCTGTCTCTCCCTTTCCCTTCTACTCGCTCTAAAAATCAATGGAGCCCTAGCCAGTTTGGCTCAGTGGATAGAGCGTCGGCCTGCGGACTGAAGGGTCCCGGGTTCGATTCTAGTCGAGGGCACATGCCCCAGTTGCAGGTTTGGTCCCCAGTGGAGGACATGCAGGAAGCAGCCAATCAATGATTCCCTCTCATCATTGATGTTTCTATCTCTCTCTCCCTCTCCCTTCCTCTCTGAAATCAATAAAAAAATATTTTAAAAAAATCAATGGAAAAATATCCTTGGGTGAGGATTAACAACAACAACATATCTATCTATATGTATATCTATATCTATCTATATCTATATCTATATCTATATCTATATCTATATCTATATCTATATCTATATATCCTTAGGTGAGGATTAACAAAAATAAATTATACCCCACAGCCAGGTGGGCTTTATTCTAGGTATGCAAAGCTGGTTCAGCATTTGAAAATCAACTAATGTAGTTCATAATATCAACAGGCTAAAGAAGAAAAATCAAATTATTATATCAATTGATATGGAAAAGTATTTGATAAAATCCAACTTTCATTCATTAAAAATAATTCTCAGTAGATTAGGAATAGAGGGAACTCCTTCAACTTGAAAGAGAACATCTACAAAAAACTATAGCTGGCATCATACTTAAGTTTCCCATCATATTTGGTGAGAAACAAAGCTTTCCTGCTAAGACCAGGAACAAGACAAAGGTGTCCCTTCTCACTACTGCTTTCAATATCGTATTGGAAGTCCTACTTAATGTAATCAGGTAAGAAAAGGAAATAAATCTGTTTCAATATAAACTGAGAGCAAAGGCATTTTGCCCATTAAAATTTTCTGTTTTTATTTATAAAGATTAAATGAAAAATGCCACTTAGTATAATTCTCAGTTTCTAAAACAAGTACAATACACTCTTAACTGTTAAGTAGCTCCTTGACAATGATGAGACTATAAGTTAAACAGGTGAAAATTAATTTGAAAAAAATGTTTACCTGATTGAAGCTGTTCAAGTTTATCTTTTTTGTATGAAGCCAAGTCTCCTATAAAGCAGATACCACCTTTAGCTAGCAAAGCACTGCCAGCTTGAATGCTAACCGCTCCAGTTCCATAATTATTCCTGAATAGAGTAGGAAAAATTTCAGTAGAGACTGGATGACGTACACCACGGGGCACAAGGTTTATACCATAATTCAAAAGCCTAGGGAAAAATAAATTATTCATTACTATTATTTAATATTTGGTTTTCAGAAATCATAATGTGTAACATACACAATCAAATTTAATTTGATTTCAGAGAGGAAGGGAGTGGGAGAGATAGAAACATCAATGATGAGAGAGAATCACTGATTGGCTGCTTCCAGTGGAAACCCAGGCATATGCCCTGACCTGAAATCGAACCGTGATCTCCTGATTCATAGGTCAACACTCAACCACTGACCTGCACTGACTGGGCTCCAAGGCCCCCTTTTTCTCTGACTTTACAGTGAGCTAAAAGCAACCCTGCCTTGGCTAACTTCTGAATGAGCTAACAACAGCTCTGACTTGACTCACTTCTTTCCTATGTTTCTAGGAGGGAACCAAAGCAGAGCACCACAGCTCTCTCTCCTGCTGCTTCTTCTATCCTAAAACTTTCCTTTGTTTCACTATCCCCAACTTTAATAAACATACTTTCAAAATCACTTGGACTAGTGTTGTGAAATCTTTCCTACACGAAGTCAATAACCTACACGCTACAGGCTGGTCTGAGGCAAACCTGCTCCAGGCTGGTCCCTGTCAGGTAACAAAATGATTTATACCCAGTTCAATATTATAACTAGTTTATATCCAGTTCAATTGGTTTTCAACAATGGTACCAAAGCAATTCAATGGGGAAAGAAAAGTCTTTCCAAAAAATGGTATACAAAAATTAGAGAAATATATAGCAAAAATATTAACCTTGATTCCTACCTCAAACCATATACAAAAATTAACTTGAAATAGATAACAGACCTAATGTAAGAGTGAAAACTAGCCCGGCCAGTGTGGCTCAGTTGGTTGGGTGTCATCCCTTGCACCAAAAGGTTGAGGGCTTGATCCCCCATAGGGGGCATGTTAGGAGGCAGCCAATTGATGGCATTGATGTTTCTCTTTCTCCCTGTCCCTTCCTCTCTCTCTAAAAGTCAATAAAAAAATATATTTTAAAAGTGAAAACTACAATGCTTCTAGAAGAAAACATAAAATAACATAATCATGACCTTGGGGTTGCAAACACTTCTTAAACAGAACTGACAAAACATAAACATATAAGAAAGTAATAAATTTGATTTCATCAAAACTAAAAAGTCTGTTCATCAAAGATATCTAAGTTTTAGACTGGGAGAAACAGTTCATGATACACATATATGACAAAGGAAGCATATCCAGAACAACCCAATTTAAAAGTGAGCAAAGAACTTGAACAGACACTTCCTAAAAGGAGATTGAGTAGCCAATAAGCACATGAAAAAGAACTCAAATCAGTAGTTGTCAGGGAAATGCAAATTAGAATCATAATGAGATACTACTTCATATACACTAGAATGGTTAAATTGAGAAAGACTGACAACACCAGAGAGGAAGGGAGAGAGAGAGAGAGAGAAACATCAAAGATGAAATTCAGTGGTAAGGATAGAATCAACTGTAACCTTACATTGTACAACCACTTTAGAAAAATGGCACTGTCTTATAAAGGTAAATATACATCTATCTTATGACACAGCATTTCCACTCTTTAGTATTTATCCAAGATAATGAAAACACATGTCCATAGAAAGACTTGTGCAAGAATGTTTACAGCAGCTTTATTTTTAATAAAACATGCAAAACCTAAATCTTCACCACCAGAAGAATGGATAAACAAATTCTGGCATAGTCATATAATGGAATACTACTCATCAATAAAAACAATAAACTACTAATACACACAATTGGGTCAATATCAAAAACATGTTGAGTGAAAGAGACTAGATACAAGAGTATGCACTGTATGATTCTATTTATATTAAGTTCAAGAACAGGAAATTAATCTATTGTGACAGAAATCACCTGTGGAGATAGGCACTGTTTGGAAGGAGTGAAAGAAATTTCTAAGGTGATGGAAATGTTCTATATCTAATTATGGTGATGGCTATAGGAGTGTATGGATTTGTCAAAATTCATCAAATTGTATACTTAAGATCTGATTTCACTATATATAAATGTTACCTAAAAACAAAACAAAACAAAAAACCCAAATCTCTCACACAGCCTCAAATGCCACAGGAAAAGTCAAAGGTTAATGACAAAAGCAAAGGAGACAAGGGCCTTAATTTATAAGCGGTCTCACAAATCAATAAGAAATAAACAACTTGCCCTAGCCTGTTTGGCTCAGTAGATAGAGCTTTGACCTGCGGACCGAAAGGTCCCAGATTCAATTCTGGTCAAGGACACATACCTCGGTTGCAGGCTCATCCCAGCCCAGGCCCTGGTTGGGGCTCGTGCAGGAGGTAACCAATCGATGTTTCTCTCTCACATCAATATTTCTCTCTGTCTTTCCCTCTCTCTTCCATGCTCTCTAAAAATAAAAATAAAATTAGATATGATTTGTGAAGATTTGAAAAATTAAGTCCTTAAAAAAAAGAAATAAACAACTTAACAGAAAAGTGAAAAATGATCAAGGAGTTTCATAGAAAAATAATAGAAGCGTTTGACAAGCTGTAAATGATGCCGAAATTTATTTCCAATTAAATTTGTGCAATCTGTAGCAGTTAGCACATTTACATTGCAATTTAATTTCAGCAAAAATATTTGAATTTTATTTTTTAAAACATATTTTTAAAATTGATTTCAGAGAGGAAGGGAGAGGAAGAGAGAGAAACATCAATGATGACAGAGAATCATTGATCGGCTACCTCCTGCACGCCCCACACTGGGGATCAAGCCTGCAACCCGAGCATGTGCCCTCATGGTTCATAGGTTGACGCTCAACCACTGAGCCACGCCAGCCGGGCTCTTTTAATTTTAAATCATTCTATATATTTGATTTTTTTCTTTATAATGGCATATAAGATATTAATATAAGCATATTCCTAGCTTTCTGAATATTTTTTAAAAAATACTCATTCTTCTTGGAGAGGGATAGAGTTAGAAACATCGATGAGAGAGAAACATTGATCAGCTGCCTCTTGCATACCTCCTACTGGGGATATGCCCGCAACCAAGGGACATGCCCTTGACAGGAATAGAACCTGGGACCTCTCGGTCTGGAGGCCGACGCTCTATCCACTGAGCCAAACCGGTTAGGGCACTTTCTGAATATTAAGTAACTTTTAAAAAGGGGTACTTGTTAGTGAGGAGCCCCAAAATGCTGAGTAAAGGTTTATTCCAATGTTAGAGTGATACTCCCAAAACAGTAATTTGGGCACTTTTGACAGCCTTATACGGGTATAGTGAGTCAGTATTACTGAGTGGAATATTAAAGAAAAATAAGAAAATGGCTTGTTGGCTATCAGAGGGGAGATTATTTAAAAAATAAAAACAAAGTACAAAAGCAGAACACTAAGGCAGGGAATGGGGGAGGAAGGAAGCCTGAGAATGATGCATTTATTTGTAAAGGTCTGAGTGGGGAAACAGATGGAAACTTTGAACGGTTAGATTCTCAAAACATTGAAAGCAAACATCCGAATTCATATTTTAAAAGTTTTAAATTTCATTGATAAGTGTTTAAATAAATTTTTGCCCAGGTAAGTCCTAAATATTTGTCTTGTAATAATGCTCGTGGAAAAGATTTATGCAAATCTGTGACCAATTTACTATGTGAAAAAATTCCTATCACATATTTTACCTGTCTACAAGTAGAGTATCACTTGTTATAATTAAAATATCCAGGCAATCTTCCAGTTCCTTGTTAGAGTCTCTTGTCTGAACTAGACTCATCAGCAAACAGAGCTTGAGAAAATTGTAAGTCCCGGGAGGAACAATGTGTGATGCAAAGATATTGGCAAGTATTGCTGTAAACTTCCAGCATGAGCTGGAAGTCAAAGAGAGTAGACACCTGAAATTGTCGCTAATTCCTGAAGGAACTGAAAGTAAATAATAACATGTTTAAAAGGGTTTTAAAACAAGAAAATGACATGATAGATGTCTAATTCTATTTATCTAAAATATTATCACCAGATTACAGTTATTGTAATGATGCCATATTAAAATTCTTATAGATAACATTATGATTGGAGGTCTCTCTGGTCTATCATTTCTATCCCACGAAAAGAAGCAGTCACCCCAAGTGTCTACAGAGATTGGTGGCGGGGTGCAAGCAAATTCTTCATTCCTTTCCTTTTAAGACCTATCTGAGCAAAGCCAGATCACAGGGCTCCTGTATTACAGTGTTTGCTTCTGTATTTCTATGTTTGACTAAAAAGCAGAATGGGAAATATTTGACGGTTGCTGTTAAAAGGGCAGATTTATACTCTAGTATTCTGAAAGCATTGTGCTATACTATATGGTAACATTATAGACCTCCACTTCCTCACTCTGTCCAACTCCCGCAAGTTGGACAGGATGAGTGATTTAATTAAATTGGTCAGTTTTGGAAGAATAGCTGTGCATGTATAACCTAGTCACTTTCTCCTTCCTTTTGGGCTATGTGGGAACCATGCCAGAGTCACAGGATAGCCAAGGCTAATTAGAGTGTGGAGGCCTTGTTGATAGTACACCAGATGGCCAAGGCCACTCTAAACATGGGAACCTTAATCAGAGTGTTCAAGACTAAGATACCATATGCAGGTGCAAGGCCACAGTGATCTCACAGTACACTGTGCATGCGTGCCTTTCTGTAGCCAAAATTATTGATGTAACTGTTGACTAGAGGCTTCTTTTGTCTAAGTCCGTGGTCAGCAAACTGTGGCTCACGAGCCACATGCGGCTCTTTGACCCCTTGAGTGTGGCTCTTCCTAAGCCTTAGGAGTACCCTAATTAAGTTAATAACAATGTACCTATCTATATATATAGTTTAAAAAATTTGGCTCTCAAAAGAAATTTCAATCATTATACTGTTGATATTTGGCTCTGTTGACTAATGAGTTTGCCGACCACTGGTCTGAGTGATATAATACATGTTCACCAGCCAGTCACAGTGTCCTGGGGAGAAGCTGAGGCAGGCTCAGAGGATGTAGCTCCTATGTGTGCAGGAAAGCCTGGAGAGGTTGGGGAAGCTGCTGAGGCAGAGAGCTCAGGTGCCGTGGTGAGTCTAGGGGCAGCGTGCAGCTGCTCAGATCATAACCGTGAGTACAGAGATTGATGTTGCTTTGTGAGAAAGATGTATTTGGTTTATCAGCTGGTGTGCGGCTACCTGTATGGGACTTTGCTGTGAAGGACTGTTTTGTCTGATGGCTATGTGGCCACTGGCTTCTATATGAAAAACTCATTCTTATACACCCACAACTTCTCATGGCTTCTCCGTCTACCACCTGGCATCCAAAAAGGTCCAGCCCCTGGCAGAGGGGTTTGGCCCGGACAGTTAGTGCAATGGGCAGGGTTTGAGAAGGAACCTGCCCCCACAGCTGGCGTAGTCAAGCAAATTTAGAATATATGAACTCAGGGCACCTGTGCTGAACTGTGCTCTAGCTGTGCTCTGACAGGCTACCATCATAGAGCAATGATTTCTTCTACTCACCCCTGTCCATGGACCAAGGAAGGCTGCCTTAGTGTAGCTTTTACCACAGTTGAGTGGTTAAATTTGCCTAATTCTGGAGTTCAGCATGAGAAAGCATACTTTTCCACCTACATATAAGTCATGTTCTGCTACTAAATCAATAAATCTTGAAACACTTCACAGCAGAAAACATTTAAAAGATCACTAAAATGTCCATTGTGCATTAGTGCCTTTCTTTCTTCAACATTTTAATTTTATTAAGAAACTTTTTCTTCAAGATAAGCAGAGGTATCTAGAATCAACTTGCATTTAAAGTCTACTTAGGTCTCTATTATTGCAGATGGTTATCTAGGGATTCTTTAAAAAATCTAACTCTATTCAAAATTTAACTAGCCCTTGCTACATTTAAATATTTGTGTGCCAAGTTAAAAGAGGTCTGCTCTCCACTTTTGTTTACCTAATGCATAATTATATTGAAAATGCTAAAGAAATTGTAAGATAGCTGATATTTTGACCCCCATCTGCCTTTCTCTTTTGTCTTATATCTCAGTTGGTTCAGAATTCAAATGAGGAAAAGGATGATAGTTTATTGGGCTCTCTCAGATCACAAGCTAAGATCTAGCTAGTTAAGGCTAGAAAATAAATGTTAGGGTAGAAAAACCTTTTGACTAATCTCTAGCTCTTGGTACCTTGAAATATTTTTCTCATTGCTAATTATAAAAAAAAACAACACCAAAAGCAAAATAAAGTTTAGCTAAAAAAAAAGAAAAAAAAAAGGAGATTTCATATGGGAAAGGTTCTACATTATCCCATTTTATTTCCTTCATAGCATTTATTATCTGAAATTGTCTTATTGATTAGTTTATAGGTTTACTGACTGTCTACCATCTGATTTCAGAGTAGGAACCTTAACTGTCCTATCACAACTGTATCCCTCATGCTTAGAAGAGTGCCCAGCACACAGGCAGCCAATACTTATTTCCTAAACAAATGGATTTAAATTTAAATATTTGTTAATATATGATACTAACACTTTCCTTACCTTTTGGATTGCAAAAAGTGATGCTGTTTGCCTCTATACAGACAGAAGTTTGTAAAGTTTTTACACAGGTTGGAATCCCAATAATTTTATACTCATTTCCTATACTCATTTTATTCACCAATTCATCTAAAATTATTAAACGCAAAAGAAAATGTGTTCACTAAATGAAACGTGTACATGATCATATGGTTCAAAGATCTAGAACTAGTAACAATTCAGTAGTTGAATTAGTTGTAAAGGATACTATTGTTTAGTATAATATCCATATAGAATGGCATTAATTATGCAAATTGAGGCAATTTTATTGCTGATAAATTTTGACACTTATAGACAATGATGAACTAACTTCAAGAAGCAAGTTACATAGTAACTAGGTAGTCTCCTATATATGGTCAGAAGGAAAAACAAGATCATTCTACTTAAGATAAAATATTTTAACATTAAATGACAAGAAATGTTAATAAAAATAACCTTATAAATAATACTTTTATTAGGGGAGAAAATAATTTTAAAAGGTACTATTACTGTCTATAATACAGGCAAGGTACTTTTCTATACATTACCCAACTGTAAAGTGTAAGATTGATACTGTCATCCCCACTTTATATATGAAGAAACTGAGAGGTTAAGTGCTTTGCACAAAGCTAAAGTCATTCTTCTTAAAGGACAGAGTTCTAAAATTACCAAAACTGAAATTCACATCTAGGTCTGCCTATCTCCAAAGTCTATCCTCTTGCATTATACTAGATTCATCTCTCATACTTACATATTGGGCAAAATTTTTGCACAAGTTCAAAAACGTTATTTAAAAAAACATATACCAAAAATCTTGACCTTCCATTACACAGTTAGAAGTTGGGTGGCTGTAAAGCTAGGAAAGACAGGTTTATAAGGCAAAACAAGGTTTAACTTCTCTCTATGAGAGAGATCAAATAGTGATCATCATCTTTATCCTTTTCTCTCTTGCTCTTTTTTTTTTTTTTTAAGTTCCAGAGAGCATACTGGTGTACCCTGTAGACCTGGAAGAGAAGACTCAGGCTCAAGAATTGAGAAAATAAAAATTTCAAATCAACCAACCAAACTAGCAACAACAACTAAATCAGCGGTTCTCAACCTGTGGGTCGCGACTTCTTTGGGGGTCAAACGACCCTTTCACAGAGGTCGCCTAAGGCCATCGGAAAACACATATATAATTACATATTGTTTTTGTGATTAATCACTATGCTTTAATTATGTTCAATTTGTAACAATGAAAATACATCCTGCATATCAGATATTTACATTACCATTCATAACAGTAGCAAAATTATAGTTATGAAGTAGCAACGAAAATAATTTTATGGTTGGGGGTCACCACAACATGAAGAACTGTATTAAAGGGTCACGGCATTAGGAGGGTTGAGAACCAATGAATTAAATGATACAGAAAATAATGAAAGGAAAATAAAAATGAATAGTTTTTCAATTGTGTCATGGAATCTTAGAGTTTGATGGATGTGTCCTGAAGTCAAGGAAAGGTCAAGATGAGGGCAAGGAGTCTAGGAAGTGGTTATTTCTTCTGATTTGAACCCGAAAAAGTCAAATTTTATTCATGTAATTTTAAAAAATTTATTTAGGTTCTATGTAAGAATTTATTTGAAGAAAGGGTTTCTACTAAAATATAAGCTGGATAGCCACTTATATTTATACTAGAGGCCCGGTGCACGAAAATTCATGCACTTGGGGGGGTCCCTCAGCCTGGCCTGTGCCCTCTCGCAGTCCAGGATCCCTCGAGGGATGTCCACCCGCCAGCTTAGGCCTGCTTCCTGGGGGATCGGGCCTAAGCCGTCAGTCAGACATCCTTAGCGCTGCCATGGAGGCACGAGAGGCTCCCGCCACCGCTGCTGCACTTGCAGCCATCAGCCCAGCTTGTGGCTGAGCAAAACTCCCCCTGTGGGAGCACATTGACCACCAGGGGGCTACTGCATTGAGCGTCTGCCCCCTGGTGGTAAGTGAGCATCACAGTGACCAGTCGATCCTGGTTGTTTGGCTGTCAGGGTCAATTTGCATATTACCCTTTCATTATATAGGATATTGTAATATATGGATTATATGTAATATATAATAATATATAATAGAATGAAGTGTTATCCTATATAATAAAGAGGTAATATGCAAATTGACCCTCACGAGTAACACCATCACAAGATGGCTGCGCCCACAGCGGAGGTGGGGTTCCCATAACAAGCGATCAGCAGGGATCTGAGGCCACGCCCCCCACCCAGCGGGGCTTGACAGGGGATATCAAGGCATGCCCCCCGCCCCGGCCCAGGCTGGGGGACCTCAGGCCGCACTCCCCGCCTGGCGGGGCTTGACGGGGGTGGGGCCTGCCGGGTCTGGGTCTCGTGCGATTTCGAGGAGCATGCAGATGGGCGGGGACTTGACTCTGGGTCCCGCAGCATGTCCCAGACTCTGATAGGAGGAAGATTTTCATATACATTTTACTAATTTTCTTTCATCTCTGACACTTCTATTATAGAGAAAGGGCAAATAGCAGTATTAAAATATTTCCTCTAAATTAATTCCCTTTTAATGTGCACAAATTTCATGTACTGGGCCACTAATAAGCATATATTTTGAAACTGTAATGCCTGAGTTTGAATTACAGCTGTGCCATGTACTAGCTGTATGACCTTACATACAGTAAAAAACCAAAGTCCCTACCCTCATGAAGCCTATATTCTAAAATAATAACTCCGATATTTACATAGGACACACACATAGACTGATGGGAGATCATTCCCATAAATAAAATAATCACGACCTTGAGCCTTAGTATAGTGCTGCAACATAGCAAGTCCTAATATCTTTTTAAGTGAATGTTGTATAACTAAATGAATAATTGACACAAAGTTAAATATGACTCTTTAAAACACTCAAGAATAAGATGACCTATTATTTTTCATCTATAGCAGTCTCCCCTTACCTGTGGGGTATACATTCCAAGACCCCCCAGGGGATGCCTAAAAGTACAGATAGTACCAAATCCTATATATACTGTTTTTTTCCTATACATACATACCTATGATAAAGTTTAATTTATGAATTATTCACAGTAAGAGATTAACAACAATATTACTAATAAAATAGAACAATTATAACAATATAAGTAGAAGTTAAGTGAATGTGGCATTATTATGTAAAATAAGGGTTACTTACTTGAACACAAGCACTGTGATACCTTGACAGCTGATATGATAACCTCAATTGCTACTAAGTGACAAACAGGCAGGGAGCGTGTACAACATGGAGACACTGGACAAAGGGATGATTCACATCCCAGGAGATTTTATCATGCTACTTAGAATAGTGTGCAATTTAAAACTTACAAATTGTTTATTTCTGGAATTTTCCACTTAATATTTTCAGACCATGGTTGACCACAGGTAACTGAACCATGGAAAGGGAAACCATAGATAAAGGGGGACAACTGTGTAGAAGTGCCACTTATAACGTAAAAGCACAAGTAACTCAATTACATATTTTATGTATTTTATAGCAACTTGCTTTTAGCTCAAATAGAACTTACCTCTTAGGAAAATTGTAAGAGATTGAAACCTAAATGACTGGGTATTAGAATATCCTTGAAAAGCATGAAGTGCCTTTGCAGTAATTATTTCAACTATCTGTTTATCTTAACACAAAGAGCAAAAAAAGAATGTTATTAGAATATTATTCAACTTAATTTCCACATTAAAATATTAGACACTACATTGAAAATTAAAATTAAAAATGTAAAAGCATTTTTTACCACCAAGCACTCTAAATTTTCTGTCTTCTTGAAGTGAAGAAGAACACAGATTACATAAAAAGTCATTTCTTACTGTTGCAGATTCTGTAGCACCAGGCGCATGCACTCTTATATACTGAAATCCTGAAAAGAAGAGAACAGAAGTAAGCTAAATTTGCTTTTGGATTTAGCTATCCATTTTCAGTTCTTTAAAATTAATCTAATTCAAAGTATAATTAATTCAATTTTGCATGTGGGTTCAGAACAGTTCAATTAACATTTATTGATGGTTATTTCTTGCCAAACACTGTGCTAAGGCACTGGTGTATGGATACTTAAACACACAATTTCAATAGGAGGCATTAAGAAACATAATTTCAGTATGTAATATTCATTTACAGAGAGAAGAGAGGAGGGCATCCCACCCAATTGAGAGATGAGGATGAATGGGAAAGATGTCCTGGAGGACTAAAGTGAACTTAAGCCAAAGGGCTGGGAGAGGATATTGCATGGAGTGGGAACAGCATGAACAAACACGTATGAAACAATGTGAGAACAAGTACTTCAGCAATACAAGAGCACCTGTTAAGTTGGTATACGAGAGGGGGAAAATGAATGCATTTCAACTTATAAACACTGAGAGACACCAAATTTTCTAACATGCTTTCTACTCTGTGAATGTTTTAGAACTAATTGTAAACATGATTTAGGATTAAACAATAAATTGTTTAATGTTTTGATTTTACATTTTAATATTTACCTTTTGAAAGAGGGCATGCTTCATCTGAACAAAGAAATCTTGCTCCTTGTGTATACTTGGTTACAGTTGTCATTGCAATCACAATCCCTTGCATCATATAAAATCTTTGAGATGTATAATCAAGTCGAAACTCACAAAAATTAAGACTATAACTTGGCAGAGAAGGTAAATGTGTTAACTTCAGCACGATATTAATCTAATAAGAACATAAAAATTGTATTAATAAAAACTGTAGATCCAATTGGACTTGCATTATAATGTATGTATATTTGTAGGGTAAATCAAGTAAATGATTTGTTAGTGTTATTAGAAACCAAAATTTTAAACATAAATGATATTTAAATATACAGTTAAAGATGCAAAACCCTTAAAATCTTACATTTTAATTGAAAATATCATTTTTAACTATTTTTCCCGAAAAAATACACATTTCCTGGATATAGCCACTGAAAAGATATAAAACATTTCTACTGCCCAGATAGTGATTGCTAAATATAATTTATCACTAAAAGGAACCAGAGCTCCTAGGGAGAAATGGCTGATTCCAGGTCTGGGGCAGAAAATATACCAGATGGACCTGGTACATCTCCTTGTGCTAGAAATCAAGGGAGCTCTAAAAAACTAATGAGTCCTAGCTGGTTTGGCTCAGTGGATAGAACCTTGGCCTGTGGACTGAAGGGTCCCAGGTTCAATTCCTGTCAAGGGCACATGCCCGGGTTTCGGGCTTGATCCCCGGTAGAGGACATGCAGGAGGCAGCCAATCAATGATTCTCTTATCATTGATGTTTCTCTCTCTCTCTCCCTCTCCCTTTCTCGCTGAAATCAATAAAAATATATTTAAACACACACACACACAAAAACAAAAACAAACAAAAAAAACCCAAACTAATGGGATGGCCCTGGCCGGGTAGCTCAGTTGGTTAGAGCATTGTCCTGCTATGCCAAGGTTGCAGGTTTGATCCTGGTCATGGCACATAAGGACCAACCAATGAATGCATAAATAAGTGGAACAACAAATCAATGTCTCCTCCCCCCCCCCCCCCCCATTTCTTCTCTAAAATCAATCAATTAAAAAACAACAACTAATGGGATGGGCCCAAAGGGGATAGGAGCAAACTTTAAGGGATACCCAACGACCAAAGGTAGGATAATAAAAGCATCAAAAAGAATGACAAAGATTCATTGAAAGATATCAGATATACTTAAAAATTCATGAGTTCCTCACAATTATTTTCAAAAAAGAACAAAAACAAAAATAATTATTGGTCATCAGTAGAGGCTAGATTTCAACTCATTACTCTGATAATTCATAAATGGAAATAATCATATATTTATTCTGCCTTTCTTGTACAAATTGTATTTCAGGGTAACCAAAGAGATGATGAAAGAAAACTTCTATTATAGAATAATTTCAGTTAATACATTCCGAAGGATGCTAAAGTAGAAAAATCACAATTTGCAATCTTTTTTTTTATAATTTTTTTTATTGCTTAAATTATTACAAAGAGTATTACATAAGTCTCCTTTTTTTTTTCCCCGCCCTTGACAATCCCCTGGCCTCCCCTACCCCGCAGTGTCTTATGTCCATTGGTTATGCTTATATGCATGCATACAAGTCCTTTGGTTGATCTCTTACCCTCCCCGCTCCTGGCCCCCCACCCTCCCCGGCCTTCCTGCTGTAGTTTAACAGTCTGTTCGAGGCAACTCTGCCTCTGTATCTATTATTGTTCAAAAGTTTATAATGGTCTCTATTATCCATGAATGAGTGGGATCATGTGGTATTTTTCCTTCATTGACTGGCTTGTGTTCTCACAATTTGCAATCTTAATGAAATAATAGATTCTAGGTAATGATCATCAATGGCTGCAAAAACCTTTAGGTGGAAGTTGATAGGGAAACTGTATATTGCAGGGATCTGGTTGACATCACCTAAACTCACTGATGAATTGTGGCATTGCTAAAATGGGACAACAGGTCGCAGAGTTCTCCTAATGAAGTGTACTATGAACTATGAAACTAACTATGATGTATTGTTGTCAAAATGAGTTGAATCTGAATCTAAGCAAGCCTTTAGAGCCAACTTCTATTTTCCAGATATATGGGGTATAGGGGGACAAGTCAAATACCACAAGATCATATCAGTTAAATATAGATTATGAGACATTTTACAGAACAATTAACTAATTTCTTTAAAAATTCAATGGTATAAAAAGGGAGGGAGAGAAAAATGGCTCTAGACTAAGAGAGATTTAGTGAGATGTAAAAACCAATTATAATGTGTAGACTTTTGCTTTGACCCTGTTTTGAACAAATTAACTGTGAGACATTCTTGAGGCCCCAACTGGGTACATTTAAATACAGACTGAATATTATAATGATACCAAGAAATTGCTATTTTTATAAGGGGTGGTAATGTCACTGTGGTTATATAAGAAAAATGTCCACAATTTTTAGAGGTTGATACTAAACTATGTAGGGGTGAAATAACAGAGTATCTGGGACTTGTTTTAAAATATTTCGGAAAACATGTTGATGATGCAGGCATAGCAAAATATTATAAACTATTAAATCTGAGTGATAGATATATGCAGGTTTGTCATATTAGTGCCTTTATTTTGGGGTGTTTTTAAAATATTTTATTATCAAAATGTTTAATGTTATAAGTGATAATACAGGAAACAAAGAAGCGTATGTAAGATATTCTATTGAACTTAGAAAATTTTATTTTAATAAACAAAAAAGAATATAAAATATTTATTTCAAGTCATTTTCAAAGTATTGTATATGTATTTTCTTTGTTTAATTGAACTAAAACTTACTTGAGTTTCAGTCTGTAATTGTCCAATTAATGAGAGAGTCTTAACAGCAATAAAACAGACCTGTGATTTCAAACAAACAAAAAGTTACCAAAAATTTCATGTGGCATAAAATTACTTCTTTCTTTAACTTACTGATTGAAAAACTTCAGCAGCTTTTACAGGATGATGTAAAATGTGATTTCCAAGTTCAGCATCTAATTCAACAATATCAGAGGGGTTTATTAAAATATTGAATCGATAGACAGCATAACTTTGTTTTGAATCTGTAAAAATACACAAATATAAAAATGAGGATAGTCATATATAGGTATTTATTTTAAAGTTTCTAAAATAAAGTTACCTTTGCTAAACATACCATTGTAGTATTTGCAATCATTTATAAACTTTTGGAGCCCTCCACTTCTGTCAAGATAGATAAGGGCTGCCTCTTTCATTTTTAGATTTGACATTTTCTCCTCTTTAATGATTCTTCTGTTACTAATTGATTAAACCACAGTGGTTGGTAAAGACTACAGATGAGAACACCTAGAAATAAAATGAATTAAAATGTACATTGAAGACCTCTAATAAAACTTTACAAGCTATGCAACTTAAAATTGACAGTGAGATAAAACAACATAAAATTTCCAACTTTAAGAAATCCCTATCCAAAGGGAAACAAAACTGTGTTTTCTTTTGCCAAATTACATGTTTATCAACACTAGGTTATAAGGGTCTTTACAAGATTGCAAACTTAATTATTTCTTTCTTCAAACGTCTCTTTACAAAGTAGGTATTCAAAAAAATGCTTACTGAAATAAATATTAGATGATGAGGTTCTCCTGAAGGTGTTGTTTTAAAAAAAATGAAAGTGGCAAAAGTTATTTCATAAATTCAATCTAAGTTACAAAGTGTAGTTAACCTACAAGATCTGAGAACTTGGTACTAGACCCAGCATTTCCAGGCTGCTAGGGGAAAATCAAAATGAAAGAGTTGTATCAAATGATAAAACCTCTTCTGGCTTTAAATCTTCAATACTGACCAACATAAAACATTAAACCAGAGTAACAAGAGTGGAGTATGTAAAATTCATTTAAAGAACAGCAAACATAATTGGAAACAATATCTGTCAATACTTGTGTAAGGTGATTAAGAGTGGATCCTGTGTTCAAGTTGTTGTCAATTTAGAGAAGTCAGAAATAATGACCATCACATTTATTCATTATTAAATATGTATTGGGCATTTGCTATTTATTCGATACCAGACTGTCTTAGGCACTGGGGATACAAATGAGTAAAAGATGTTTTTAGACCTACTACTTGGAGTTTAGGCCACTTTTCAAAGAAAAGTAACTGAGACTGTCCTTTCCGCTATGACATAGGGGGAAACTTCAGAGTCCATTTCTCTGTGGCCGTAAGTTCCTATAATATATCTTAAAGCGTATGCTGTGTTCAGGGCAATACATGTGTGCTTCATTAGGACATAAGATTTCTGGGGCTGAAAGAAGGGAGGCTATCTATAATCATAAAAGCATGATATGCAAATTGATCGAACGGCCAAACAGCAAAACCACCGTCCAGACAACCTTCTGGACGAAGCCGGGGCTGCAAGGGCCGAGTCCCTTGCACAAATTTCGTGCATCGGGCCTCTAGTCCTATATAATAAAAGCCTAATATGCTAAGTGTTTGGTCGTCCGTTCAACCAATAAAAGCATAATATGCTAATGACATGCTAAGGCCACCCAATCACTGGCTATGACCTGCACTGACCACCAGGGGACAGATGCACCAACTGGTAGGTTAGCTTGCTGCTGGGGTCCAGCTGATGGGGAGTGAACAAGATGGGCTGGACACACCCTGGAGTCCTCCTGGGGTCCCTTCCTGGCTGGCCAACCTCCCGCTTCCCTGATCCTGCACTGGTGGGGTCCCTCAGCCTAGCCTGCACCCTCTCACACTGAGGGACCCCCTCTCTCCATTGCACCAATTTCGTGCACC
This sequence comes from Myotis yumanensis, assembly GCF_028538775.1. NCBI lineage: Eukaryota > Metazoa > Chordata > Mammalia > Chiroptera > Vespertilionidae > Myotis > Myotis yumanensis. Next base: position 19,108,832 of record NW_027223766.1, read on the forward strand.
GGGCCTCTAGACCAGTGGTTCTCAACCTTCCTAATGCCGCGACCCTTTAATACAGTTCCTCATGTTGTGGTGACCCCCAACCATAAAATTATTTTTGTTGCTACTTCCTAACTGTAATTTTGCTACTGTTATGAATCGTAATGTAACTATCTGGTATGCAGGATGTATTTTCGTTGTTACAAACTGGACATAATTAAAGCACAGTGATTAATCACAAAAACAATTATGTGTTTTCCGATGGTCTTAGGCGACCCCTGTGAAAGGGTCGTGGGACCTCCCAAAGGGGTCGCGACCCACAGGTTGAGAACCGCTGCTCTAGACGCTAATGAAATGACTGGGTGAGACCCAACCAGAGTATGAAAGCTTCTGAAGCCCGTGGTCATTACACAGGCGATGAAAAGCCAGGGACGTTTTTAACAAGTGATGGGCAGGTTATTTTGGGAGCCAGTGCCCGCTGTCCATGGGGGAAATGGGCTGGAACAGAGGAAGAGTCCACAGTTTCCAGCCATTGAAACCGTCCTGACAGATGGACAGCGGTCCGATCTGGGGCATCAGAAAGGAGCTGGCGCAGAGGAGATGGATTCCAGACTTTGATAATTTCACGCCGGACCCGGTGACCAGCCCGCGCGTGGATTTTCCACACCCAAACACCGAACCCGGAGAAGAGGAGGGGAATGTTCCAGTTCATCGGAGACAGGCACCCAGACGAGCACCAGGACGCGGTGACTCCGGCCGGATTCAGTAGCTTAAAACCCCGGGGAAAGCAGAGGTCCGGGGCGGGGGTGGGGAAAATTGGAGAAAAAGACACGGAAGCCCGCGGAAAGCACTGATGAGGCGAACGCGGGTCAAATTCCAGCCGCCGCCTTACAGTTTAAAGAACCCAAGCGCCGGTTCCCTGGGAACCCGAGCGGGTGGGTGTTCGCTCCCGGCCGCGTCAGCAGGAAATCACCTCACACCCAACGCCGCCGAAGCGACTCCGGCCTCGCACCCAGGGGCCCAGGGCCCCTCCCACGCACAGCGCCCCCCCTCTGGACCGCGGGCCCCAGCCCAGCAACGCGGGACCCCCGCTCCTGCACCCACAGACCTCCGCCAGCCGCGCGCCGCCAGAGCCGGCGACCCAGGGAAGCCCGAGCGCGCACGCGCGCAGCTTCCGTCCGTTGGCGGCGGCGCGGGGGCTGCCGGGACAGCGCCTCCCTGTCACCAGGGCAACCGGGCCCACGGGCGCTTCGCTCCTCCAGTCACGCCCCCTCTCTCCCGGCAAAGCAAAGCAAATCAGAAAAGATAGAAACCACTGGTGGTCGTTTTATCACAGGCCAGCGGTGAACATGTTTGTTGAAAATAATAAAAACTTTCCCAGCGGGATGCAAAATGGTGCAGACAATTTGGAAAACATTCCGGGGGCTGCCTTAAAAGACTAAACACAGAGCTACTAGGTGACCCAACAATCCCCAGCCACATAGTATACATATACATAGATATGAAAGAATTTGAAACACACAAAAATTTATGCAAGAATGTCCATCGGATTATTAATAGTAAAAATAGTGGATAAAGTGTGGATGGAGTCAATTGGCCATAAAAAGGGATGAGGTACTAATACGTGCTACAACATGGACGAGCCTTGAAAACACTATGCAAAGCGAAAGAAGCCAGACACAAAAAGCCAAATATTGTGATTGTTTATATGAAATGTCAAGAATAGGCAAATTTGTCAGAGAGAAGGTAGTTTTCCTCGTATAGATCTTACACATATTTTATTAGGATTTATACCTTTTGGGGCCGGGGGTTGCTAATGTAAATGGTGTTTTTAATTTCAAATTGCTGGTATATAAGAAAAGTGATTTTTGTATATTAACCTTGTATGATGCAATCTTGTTGTAATCACTTGATTAGTTCCAGAACTTTTTAAAGTTCTATTGGATTTTCTACAAAGATACTCATCTGCAAACAAGAACAGTTATTTTGCTTTTGATATCTAATTTTTGATATCTGATTGAGGCACACTGGTAGGGGATATCTTACTAAATAAATTGCTAGCATTCAGCATCAATGTATCAGTAAACAAAGTAAACTGTTCTTGTTGCACTATTACTATCATTGAGGCAGAAGAAAAAAATTCAACACTGCAAGGCTATACCTACCATCTAGGAAGACCGAACAAATACAACACGATCAAATTTGACCATGTGAGAGGTGTTTTTCTGTATATAAGCCTCTGGATTTCATGAGTTAATACAAACATAAAAACACTTAAATGCTGACAACTCATTATAGACTTTCTCACAAAGATTTAACTAATATTGAAGGGGAAATCTCTGTCCCCTAATTAAAAAATATTATGAAAATACATTAGAAGAAATGATGAATCCATGATATATATTCCTACAAAGGAGAATTTACCACAAAAACTCCCAAGTCATGTTTGCATGCAAGGTTTCTAAAATCACCAACTGTGTCTGGTTCTTCCAATAAGTGGGGTCATGTAGTGATGTTATTCTGTTTTACACTAATCCTCAAGATTCATATGGTGACCCATCATTTTCAAGACATTATGTAAAATTAACTTTTTTAGTATAGGACCCTTTGGTTGGCTATTTTATTGCCATATCATGCTGAACTTATACTTCTCTATTGGCTTTGTTCTTTGTGTAACATCGCTTTAAATTATTCTCCACTATTTTGACTTTGAATACCTAAAAGGTAACATTTTAAGACAGCTATATTTCTTTCTGACTTAATTATCTCTGCAAAAACCAGTGTAATGTAAAGAAATAGTAAAATGAGAAGTATTTTTGTGTAGGAAACCTTTCACCTACTGAGGAATATGTTTAAAGCATTACAAATAGATGATTAGCCGAAACCGGTTTGGCTCAGTGGATAGAGCGTCGGCCTGTGGACTGAAAGGTCCCAGGTTCGATTCCGGTCAAGGGCATGTACGTGGGTTGCGGGCACATCCCCAGTGGGAGATGTGCAGGAGGCAGCTGATCGATGTTTCTCTCTCATCGATGTTTCTAACTCTCTATCTCTCTCTTCCACTCTGTGAAAAATCAATAAAATATATTTAAAAAAAAAACAAATAGATGATTATACAATATTGGTTAAGACACAAAAAAGCTAAATATTAGTAAATGACACAAATCTCCAACTGAAATGCTTTTAGGGAAGTTGGAGAGCAATTTCTCTTAGTATCAGGTGAGTAAAGAAGAACAAGGTGGCAGCGAAGGAAGCCTATCATGTTATAGCAGTGAATCCTTTTGAGCTCCCAAACAAAGCCATATAGCAATCCCTGCCCTAAGTGGATTTCATTTACACACAAAACTTGGGATATCACTTTAAGGTACTCAAGTCACCTGAGACTCACCTGCGTACACTTTAGGGTTTCAAATAAAAGAATTACCACCTTGGGATATGGAATAATCTAGTAATTTTTACATGTTCAACTATTTAGGTAAAATTTTACTTGTCTTCCATATATATATATATATATATATATATATATATATATATATATATATAATTCATTTCTAATGATACTGTAACTATCACCAATTTTAATTTAAAATAATGACAGGCATTAGATGATCATGAATCTTTTTGCTAGTTTTATTACACTCTGTAAGATTTATATTTTTTTGAGATCCAAAAAACAGCAACGTTCTATTTTAAATTTGTTCTTAAAAATATACAATATTGCACTTGAATTTTTGGCAGTTTAATTAAGGAGTGGCTGAGTAAAAAATCATACAAGAAACTAGTCTTTATTTTGCTTTATAAGCAAAGAGCTTTGTATAAAAGGAGAACTTACAGTAGTACCAAATAAAACAAATATTTACAGTGTTGCTATTAAAGTCTTACTTCTAAAGGAAGATTCAGTGTATTGAATGCAAATATTATTAATCTAAGAAAAGCACACGCCCTTCCCCCTATTCTGCTGAACATTTGTAAACCAAAGGGTATTGGTGTGAAATGCTTTTGTGATTTCTTTCTCAAGAGAAAACACATGGAAAGAATGCTTGTTCTTGAAGCATCTAAACTGGGTCACTAAATTCTTTCACAATGTTTCCTACATGACTTACAAAATCTCTAAACTAAAAATCAGAATTCCAAGATAAGCATTCTTTTACAATTACAAGTACACAAGTTAGTTGGTTTTTAGTATGACTTTAAGGTCAGTTTCCCATACATTTTCTAAGATACATAAGATGCTAGGCATCTATCTGAATTATTTTTAACTTCTGTTACACTATAGTAAAACTGTGCACATTTATATTAATCCCAAATTTGTTATTCTACTTTTTAATTCCCAATTAAGTAAATATTCTAGAAAGCTCAAAATTTTTCACTTAACAACCAATTAGGGAGACAGTTTTGAAAAGCTATTTGCAAAACTAAATACCAAGATTTAGACCTACTTAACAGTACATTAAACATTCAAAAGGCCCAAAAGAACATAAATAGAATGTATTTGTAATATAAATACATGACACAGATACATTCATTTTGGCACCACCTAAAAAAAAAAAAAAATCCACAGTACTTTAATACTCTTCAGATGTTTGGGAATATTTAAAATGTCAACTATTAAATATTTACTTTTACTCCAGAAGAAAAATAATTCATGAATTTAAATTGGTATTTCAAAAGCAAAGGATTTCCTTTTTATTGATTTGAGAGAGAGGGAGAGAGAGAGAGAGACTTGTTGATCTACTTTTTTATGTATTCATTGGTTGATTCTTGTTATTCCCTGAAGGAGATCGAACCCACAACCTTGGTGTATCAGGACAATGCCCTACCCAACTGAGCTACCCAGCCAGGGCCTCCTTTTGTTACTTTTTAATTTGACCTGCAGAATGAACAGTTACTCAAAGTGTTAATTAGCAGCCAATGTGTTAACTATGCTTTTACACTTTAATCCTACCAAGACTGACTATGGCAAGCAGAGATTTATTATGGACAGATATGGTTTCTTCTTAAACAACCACACACAAATTGCATAGTTCTGATCTGAGAACAAAGATCAAAGTAGAGTTACAAAGGCATTAATATATGTTAACTGAACTGAAATAGGCTGTTGAAAAACAGTCTATCTTGGGTAGGTGTTAGTGTAAACTTGGGAAAAAAACAGTCATTAGCAAAAAAGTTTTCTTTAAAAATAGGTTAATGCTAAGAACAATAGCTTTTAAAATTTCTGTTTAAAAATAAGCTTAATAAACAAGAATACAAATTTTAATTCCAAAGTTAGCTCTTTGAAATGCACTATTTTCTTACATACAGCAGAAAATACATTTTTCATAGTTGTTAACATTATATGTAAAAAAGAGGCACTAAACATATTTGAATATATTCACACAAACAGGAATTTCAGTCTTGTCTGTACATAGGTTTATATTTGCTCAACGGTTCCCGGATGGCAAAATGTTCACAAAAATAAGTCTTCTGAAGGAGGTGCATAAGAGAAACCAACGAATGCATCATCAGCCTCCAGTACGCTGGCGTTCACTATAGAATAGTCAGTAGACACACACACAGAATATGGAACTGTTTCTTCCGTAAACGCTGCATCAAAGTTCCTAATATCATCTGGTCCTGCCTAAAACACCAAAAAAAAAAAAAAAAAAAAAAAAAATACCATTATTCACCTTAGCTTTTTCATGAATTTAGTTCTTTATTAAACCCTTCATGGATGTGTATATTGATTCCTGGCAAGTTCAGCTGTCTTCTTATTTCACCACTGCTTTGGAACATTTTCTGCTTTTATTACCTAGGTGAGGTCCTTCTAACAGGTAAGGTACTTGTTGGGTGGGGGGAGGAGAAAGAAGGGTAAGGAGAGCTAGCATCAGAGTCCTTACCAATGTTAATATAAATCTCAGTCCCTGCAAACGACCCCCCTGCTCTCTACTCATCACCTCTAAGTTTAGAAAAAGGGTTCAGGTAGGTTTTCAGAACAGCATTTTGCATTTGAGCTTCCATGAAGTGCCTATCATTCCAGTTTCTCAACTTTGGGTAAATGAAGCCTTTTAAAAAATATATATATATATTTTTAATTGATTTCAGAGAGGAAGGAAGAGGGAGAGAGAGATAGAAACATCAATGATAAGAGAGAATCATTGATCGGCTGCCTCCTGCAAGCCCCCGACAGGGGATTGAGCCCACAACCCAGGCACGTGCCCTTGACGGGAATCGAACCCAGCACCTTTCAGTTCACAGGCTGATGCTCTATCCACTGAGCAAAACCAGCTAGGGCAAATGAAGCCTTTTGATGAAGGAATGGAGGGGCTGTAAGTAAAACTGTGAAAGGTGACTCTTGTGCCACAGAGGTCACTAAGCATTCAGTGATGAGACCCTTACCTCCAAAGGCCTAAAGGGACCAGGAAACTAGAAAACGAAGCACGAAGCACGGTGTCTGCTTAGGCTCAAAGGCAATGGTTCTTAGTCTTCTTTCACAAGTGAATGGCCTATCCCCTTCCAATGTATGTACGGATAAAATTGGGTTGCAAATTGAGGTGCTTCACCGTTAAAGCCCATCCCTGAAACTCTAGTTAGCTCTGCTCTAAGAGAAAGGGAAGCTTTAAAATGTTCAATTCACGCCGTAGCCGGTTTGGCTCAGTGGGTAGAGCAGGGGTCCTCAAACTTTTTAAACTGGGGGCCAGTTCACTGTCCCTCAGACCGTTGGAGGGCCGGACTATAGTTTAAAGAAAAACTATGAACAAATTCCTATGCACACTGCACATATCTTATTTTGAAGTAAAAAAACAAAACGGGAACAAATACAATATTTGTATTTGCATGTGGCCCGCGGGCCGTAGTTTGAGGACCCCTGGGATAGAGCATCAGCCTGAGGGTCCTGGGTTCGATTATGGTCAAAGGCACATGCCCAGGTTGCAAGCTCGATCCCCAGTAGGGGGCGTGCAGAAGGCAGTCAATCAATGATTCTCATCATTGATGTTTCTATCTCTCTCTCCTCCTCTCCCTTTCTCTCTGAAATCAATAAAATTATATATATTTTTAAAAAAAGTTCAATTCACCAAGTCTAACCGAGGTGAACAGATAGAGAGTCAGAACAGTTATTATAAGCTAAGGATATAGTTAGCCTGGTAGGTCTACAAACAGCAGAGCAGAAGCCAGGAAAACCCAGAATGCTCTATCCTTCTACATGAGAAATTCCACCACAGAGGAAAATAGACACTAGAAATTATATATACATATAAAATGTCACCAAATTCTTACATATAACCTTAGAAAGCAGGGGTTCTGAAATAAAACTAAGGTTTGAATTCTGGCTATGAGTTTTGCTAGCTAGAATTCTTTATATAACCTACCCTATCTCTTCTGTAAGAGGAAAGCTTGCCTCCTCTTGTGTAAAATAAGAATCCTGCCACCTGTCTGTTAAACTTGTAAGGATTTGATGCATTAATACATAAAATTCGCAGAATCTGACATGTAGAAGGTGCTCAATAAATGTTCTCTTGCCTGACTTTATAAATATTTTGAGAATGCCCTTATGGCTCATGGCTAGTGCTGTCAGGGACAATACCGTATTTCTTATGTTAAGAGTGAGGGAAGGCTCTGTCTTCAAACTCCAGTTCTGCAACTTCAATTAAACTGTGGACAAGTTACTTAACCTTTTCTGTGCTTAAGTTCACTCATCAGAAGTATGGTGTAAAATAACAGTACTATTTCATAGGATTGTTGTCAGGGTGAAGTAAAAAAACACAAGTATTGAGAACAGTGAATGAGAATATCTACCTTATTCTAGTATAGATAACTTTTTGATCTTTGTTAATCTATTAGGTGAAAAAAAACCTGTAAGGATTTTATTTTGCATTCCTTCAGCATCTTTTCATATATGTAAAAGATACCTGTATTTATTTTTCAAAATTGTCCTTTGTCCATGCTTGGTCTTTTTTTTTTTTTTTTTTCCTCATTGACTTATAAGAATGCTTTATGTACTAAGGAAATTTCCCCCAGTTTGTTATTTGCAGTTTTTTTTCATGCAAATATTTCTAAATTTTATGTGGTCAAATTTACCAACTTTTTTCTCTTATGGCTTCCGAGTTGTGGGTCTTGCTTTAAAAAGTTTAATTAATTAGTCATAGAACAAGCAGGGATCCAAACCTGGAGGTGTCTGACTCTAACGTCAACACTGTTACCATTTCCAGAGTGGCTTAGGAGGAATCTCTAACTCTTTAATGTATCGGATGACACATTTATTTGCAAATAACTAAACTCAGTGGACTCTTAATTTAAAGAGAAAAATTAAATTATTCTTAAAGATCCAAGGTTCTTATTGCAAACGCTAGGAATCAGGAGCAGAAATTGTCCCTAATGGAGCCATGTCTGAAACAGTCACTCCTGAATGAGCTAAATGAAATAAGTCCATCTACAAATACTTCACAATTATTGTACTGAAAGATTTTTTTTATCAGTCTAATAAAAACTATAATCTTACTGGTCATCCCGAAGTGACATATTTCACATATATTTACGTACTGATTCAATTTCACTCAGGTTAGATTTTGAGATCTTTCCTAAAATTATGATGAGCTACAGTTCTACATTTCACTAGTTTAGAAGGAAGGACTTGGATATATACTTACCACATTAGGATTAAACGGTGGTGGAATCTTCTTTTGTACAAGGTCCGTCCAACTGAGTGATTCAAAAAAGGGATGATTCTGAATTTCAAGCTAGAATATTAAAGAAAAAAAATACATTTTAAACTAATGCTGAAGAATATATTAAGTACTCACTGAAGAATTTTATGGAACCAAACCATTACCATTTTGTTCCTCAATAATTCTTTTTAGATACATGTTTATGTTATTTATGTGGCAAAGTGGTATAGCAGAAAGACTACCTAAGTACACATGGCATGCTTTATCCTCTTCACTATCATAGTTTCTTCATAGGTAAAACAGAGTTGACATTTCTGCCTTAGATACTTAACAGGTTGTTTTAAGGATAAATGGAGAATAGAAAAATAAGAGTGGTATAAAAAGATGAAAGTACTCCATAGGTACAAATAATAATAATTATTATCTGAATGGGGCAGGTAAGTAAGATGCTAAGCAAGGGAGTTTTACACTGTAGGACAGAGGTAAAACCAAGATGATGAACTTTACTACAAATTTAAAGTATTCCACTCTGAGTTGCTACTATCAAAAGTTGGCAAAGAACTGATTCCAGCTTTTTTCCCCTGTAGGGTGCCACACAAGTGTATAAAGTAGGATCCAACCTAGTTTGGTGGTTTAAAAAGATTTCTTAGAGAAAGTGATGTCTGACCAGAATTCTGAAAGATGAGTAAGAATTAGCTAAAGAATGAGGTATGTGGGAAACAAAACAAAAAGGCGACAAACAAACAAACTCATAGATGCAGACAACAGAAGGGTGGTTACCAGAGGGGATGGGGGGTCAAATATATGGTGATAGAGGAAGACTAGACTTTGGGTGGTGAGCATACAGTGCAATATACAAATGATGTACTATAGAACTGTACACTTATTAACCAATGTCACCCCAATAAATTAAAAAAAAAGAATGAGGGGAGAACAATGCAGGTAGAATATGAAGGCCCTGCGGTGGCAAAGAGCTTAGCAGCCCAGAGATGACAGTTGAATTCATCCAGGGTTGCGATTTCTGAATTCAATAAAAGGACCACGGGGCACGGAGGTGTGAAGTATTAGCAAGACTGACTGAAACAACAGACGGGAATCAAAGCTGGATAGAGAACTGTTGACAGAGCTATCTGCCGAACTGGGACATGTAGGAGGAGAAGATCAGTAGCAAACAAGTTTGTTATTCACAGCTCACGTTCAAATTGGCCAACAGCCCCAAAGAATTTCTGAGAAATTTAAATGAACTTAAAAGTTCTTATTCCTCCACAGTTCCTGAATACTGACACACTAAGATAACAAGTTACACTAGCAATCTAATTACCCTGCTTAAAAAAAACAAAACAAAAACCAAACCCACAGACTCCATAACTATCTCAAGGAGGTTATCACCAAATTCTCAGGGGGAAAAAAGTGATTTCATGTTGGTTCAAGATAAATTGCACCACCTCATGTGGTCAGAAAGGACTTAGATTCTTGTTAAATAACTTGATCTAAAAGTTCAGGTAATCAAAAATTTTTAAAAAAGAAGGGCAAGGAGAAAAATTTTAATAAATAAAAATCAAATAAATAATAAGAGTGTGAAAGCTGGATGTGACAGACGAAGAGGAGAGGATGGTACTGTTACAGAGATCAACTGAAAGGATGCAAGTGCTCAAACCCTGTATAGTTCTGTACGTATAAACACTGGTGAAAGTTGTTGGGACAAGTTATGCGTTTTCATGGTGCTCTTCTTTAAGAGCTGTATTCATCCCATCAAATACCACATAAAATAAGGCTTTATCTTCAAAGGATAAATAAGCTTAAACAGAGTGGGAGAGATATACATACAAAGTCTTCTTTGGCACCGAGCCGATTTTGCCTGTCTTTTTCTAGGAGTTCTTCCAGAATGGACCAGGCTGTGAGGCTCACTCCTGGCCTCAGATTTAGGGGCTTGTGCAGAATGTTGTCATACATTTCAGCAACATCTCGGCAATAAAAAGGAGGCTGGGGAAATAAAAGTAAAATAAAGTTAGTGTGAACTGAACTATGCCAAAATGTTTGGGTTAAAATAGTTGGATTTGGCCTTGATCTATAGGGAGCAGACTGGGTCTGGACAAAAGAAATACACAGGCGTCTTTGGGTGCAGTGTGGCCTTCTAATGCAAAGAGATTTTAAAACCCAGCACACAGAGAGCTTAATGCATGTGCATTGAATGAATTAGGGCCAGTCTGTTCAGTAACACAGGTGCCAATTGTATAAAAGTTTCAACAGTATCTGTTTTAAAGAAAACCACCACCAACCTCATCATGGGCATAATGACAGAATTATTGGAAACAGAGATCCAACATTAAATAATTTCTTGAGACTTGGGAATAAATAAATTAACACAGAGATTGCCTGAAAAGATGAAGAACTGAAGATCATGCTCCTTCCTAAGTATTGTGGCATTATGGGTGTACTCTGCAGAAAGAAAAACTTTATTTTTTACTTTTTAAAATCTAGCTTGATTTTAATATTGTTAATATAAGCTAATTAATGAAGTATATGTTTCAAATGCTCCCGTTCGAATCAACTGCATTTTATACACAATGATAATATTTTATGCATTCGAAGTCGTCTAAAGAAATTAAAAGGACTCAGATATCTGAATGGCAACTATCCCACACTTAAAGTAAGGTATAAAGTGAGTTTGAGGTGTTCTAAGTCACTGGCATAACCGGAAAACTAGATCTTTTAACAAGTGGATCTTCGTCAAGAGCAAAGAAGAGACAGTGTTGGAGGTCATGAGAATCTAGCATTCAAAGTTAGCAACATGAGACAAATGCTCCTAAATGTACTGAGAGCTCCCCAGTTTTCGGGGGGGGGGGGGGTGTGGGGTGGCGGGGTGGTGGGGAAAATACAAAACAAAAAGCAGAACAAAATAACAAGCCCCAGCTCAGGTCTCAGATGATGGTGTTATTTAGCTTAGTGGAGGCAGCACCAGGGGGGATGAGTGGATGGTTCCCAGCCTGAGGCCACGGGACACTCATGGGACCACAAAGGGAGCCTAGAAAAGATTCCAACTGGTTCCAAAAGGCTAAATAAAAGCGTACATTATTGCTACAAGGATATGTAAACCCACTTAAATGCCTAAATTGTTTGCTTTAGGTTGGAGTATTAACTCAATGTAGCAAAACAAATGTACTCATGTTAATCAGAAGCTCTAGCTGGGGAAACATTACATAGTAAACATCCTTTTTTTTAAAAAAAAAAAATGAAATCTTAAGACATGGTATATACGGTGAATGGAAGAGATGGTTCTCAGTGATGGAAAAAGTGGAGCACCAGTGTATTAATTAAATCCTATAAAAACAAAATACAAAGGAAAACCCAAAAGGCATTATCTTCTAATAAATACAAACATGTTTTTTTCTTTCCATCCTTTTGAAATTAGGTAGAATGATGACTAGGGTAAACTGAATAAAAGTGGATAATTTTAATATTACAACTATGTGTCGATTTCAATAAAATGAGAGAGGGAGGAGAATACCTGAAGCAGTAATTACTCTGATAGGAAAATTACATTTAAAAACTATTAACAATCCCTGACCGGTTTGGCTCAGTGGATAGAGCGTTGGCCTGCGGACTGAAAGGTCCCAGGTTCGATTCCAGTCAAGGGCATATACCTTGGGTGCGGGCACATCCCCTGTAGGAGGTGTGCAGGAGGCGGCTGACTGATGTTTCTCTTTCATCAATGTTTCTAACTCTCTATTCCTCTCCCTTCCTCTCTGTAAAAAATCAATAAAATATATTAAAAAAAATAAAAAAAAAATAAAAACTATTAACAAAATGTAAGTTTTTCTTTTTGTGCATACATGGTTTTGGACTCATTTTTACCATGTTACTATTACTCTATTAATGTTATCTAAGTGTCCACAAGATTACTGAAAGAGAAAGAGAAAAGAGAAAATGCAAATCAATTATAATATATTGGGAAAATAATGAAAGAGGAGAAATACATACCAACCCATACAGCATTTCATACAGTACAGCACCAAGGCACCACCAATCTACAGTATTGTCATAGGGCTGTTTTCTGATCACTTCAGGTGCTAGGTACTACAGAAAAGATGAAATATTAGTGCAACTCAATAAACAAGACAAAGTTTGGAAATAATTGAGAAATTTAACAAATTTTAGGTATTACTATTATGCTAAAAATATATCTAGATTTTAAATTGGTTGGGTATTTCCATTTTCATTTTATACCAGTGATTCTTCAAAATCCATTGGGACATTTTTCAAAATACACATACTCAAAGATTTCCCCAGAAACTGTGATGCAGTTAAGACAAACAGAAAAGGGCAGCGAATGTAGAAACTATAATACAAAGTAGGTACTTTGTGTGTGTGGGAGGAGGGGAAGAGGAGGAAATCTTTTACAAGATTAATTTATCTTAAAAATTCCTCTGGCCCTAACCGGTTTGGCTCAGTAGATAGAATATTGGCCTGTGGACTCAAGAGTCCCAGGTTCGATTCCGGTCAAGGGTATGTGCCCACAACCAAGGTGTGTGCAGGAGGCATCAATGTTTCTCTCTCATTGATGTTTCTAACTCTCTATCCCTCTCCATTGCTCTCGGTAAAAAAATCAATAAAATATATTAAAAAAAATTCCTCTGGTTATTACTCATAATTGTTTCTCCCAAAGAAAGGATTACTAATGTGGCAATTATAATTCATTTTTTTTAATGAAAGAAAAAGAATGAATTGCATTCTTCTTAGGAAATTACAACTGTAATTCTCTAACATATTATTTACAAATGTTTAAATTATTACACAGCTATTTACACTTTAACTTATAAAATACTTAAACTCGTAACCATTTCACAAATATAAGATGGTTAATTTGAATTTCAGATTCCAAAAAATATTTTTTCCTTTTCCATATGATATAAGGAAATGATTTCTTCTTAAGCTTTTTTATATGCTCCAAAAAAATGGCAAAATAAATTAAAAGCGTTTAATAATTTCTGACCACATTTAGACTCAGATGGCAAAAGAACTTGTTCCTTTCTAAAACCTACAGGACTTAAAAGATTTTGTTAACTATGACATCAATATACATTCACAAAAAATGTTTCTTCAGACATAAACCAAAATAGAATGGTCACAAATACACACAAGAACAAGGTTAGAGTACAGAAAGGAAGGAAAAAAAATACATTTTAAAGTAAATGTTGTTGCTTATACAGACACTTTAAATTACGTTTCTGATCCTGATTACAAGTGTCATGTGAACCAGTCTAGCACACATTTTCAACAACATTATTCGGCAATAATGATGAAATGCTACCTGGCGCCTAAAATCACTATATAAATACATTAAAATGTGTGTGTGTGTGTGTGTGTGTGTGTGTGTGTGTGTGTGTGTGAGAGAGAGAGAGAGAGAGAGAGAACAAGAAGGCTTTAACATAAATTGTAAGGACTATTATCTCGAATAGAAAGATACATTTCTGCTGAGAGAGCGGGATGTTTGGGTTAATGAATTCTGATTTGTGAATTTCCCCCCATATCCTCTGTCTTATTTTCTTCTGTTAAATAAACACTTAATTTTATTATAAAATATTTTAACCATACATAAAAAGAGTAAAATAGAATAGGAACCAATAAAGCTGCCATCTAAATATAGGCAATGCCAATCGCTTGCCATATTTGCTTCAGCTTATTTTTAAAAGAGCTTTATTAAGATATTCGCAAACTATGCAATTCCCCCATTTAAAGTGTACAATTCAATGGTTTTTAATATATTTAGAGTTGTGCAAACATTATCACAACTTTAGGATGTTTTTCATCACTGATTTGTGATTTTATTTGGAAGCATTACAAGTAAAATCAAATGCCTAAAGAAGTCTAAGGTAGCCCTAGCCGGTTTGGCTCAGTGGATAGAGCGTTGGCCTGTGGACCAAAGGGTTCCAGGTTCGATTCCAGTCAAGGGCACATACCTTGGTTGCAGGCTCCTTCAAGGCCCGGGGCCCTGGTCGGGTCACATGGGGGAGGCAACCAATCAATGTGTTTCTCTCACATTGATGTTTCTCTCTGTCTTTACCTCTCTCTTCCACTCTCCCTAAAAATTAATGGAAAAATATCCTTGCGTGAAGGTTAACAAAAAAAAAAAAGAAGAAGCAGAAGTCTAAGGTAAACAATAAAAACAAGCATAATTTATATCTTTGGTGTGTTACCTGGTGGTGGTATCGCACTATCACAGTTAAAAATACCAACTATCAATAAACTTTATTTAAAATAAATGATTATCAGATATTTCCAACTGGCAGAAGCTAAAATGATAGGTTCTATTCTAGTTTTCTGATTTCAAATTTTGTATATGCAGTTTGTGATTCATCTCTTCATTTTATACATGATTATGTGAATGACAAATGAGACATCCTTCTTACCTCTGGTGTTCCACAAAATGTCGTCGTGGTATCAGAAATAGCAATTCCTTCTTTACAAAGCCCAAAATCTGTTAAGACAACATGTCCCTGAGAAATAGAGGGGCAATAAGATAAAACAATGCATGAACATAAACTGACAATTTCAAAAAAACCATTTTATTTTGAAATAATGATAGACCCATAGGCAAACTGCAGAAATAATACACTGAGTTCCATGTACCCCTCACCCAGCTCCCCCCAATGCTGGCACTTCATATAACTGTAGTACAATATCAAAACTGAGAAACTGGCATTGATAGAATATTAACCAGACTGCCAACCTTATTCAGTTTTCACTATTTCGTAATGCATGCATTTGTGTATGTGTAGTTCTATGTAACAGAGATGTACAGATTCGTATATGTACCACCACAATCAGGCATCCATCAATCCCAAAGAACAAAGGAATCCCTGGAGCTATCCCTTTATGCTTGCACTCCACTATCTCCTCGATCCCTGTGCCCTTGCACCCACTAATCTGATCTCCATCTCTATAGTTCTTTCATTGCAAACATGTTATATAAAATGGAATCAAGCAGTGTTGAATCTTTGAGGCTGACTTTTTTTTTTTTAAATGATGTTGTCATTCTTTTAATATACTGCTCTCTAGACCAGTGATGGCGAACCTATGAAACGCGTGTCAGAGATGACACGCGAACTCATTTTTTTGGTTGATTTTTCTTTGTTAAATGGCATTTAAATATATAAATAAATATCAAAAATATAAGTCTTTGTTTTACTATGGTTGCAAAGATCAAAAAATTTCTATATGTGACACGGCACCAGAGTTAAGTTAGGGTTTTTCAAAATGCTGACAGGCCGTGCTCAAAAGGTTCGCCATCACTGCTCTAGACAGTACATACTGAAAGTTGCATATTGCTAATATTTTTTTTATTAATATATTTTATTGATTTTTTACAGAGAGGAAGGGAGAGGGATAGAGAGCTAGAAACATCAATGAGAGAGAAACATCAATCAGCCGCCTCCTGCACGCTCCCCACTGGGGATGTGCCTGCAACCAAGGTACATGCCCTTGACCGAAATCGAACCTGGGACCCTTGAGTCCACAGGCCAATGCTCTATCCACTGAGCCAAACCGGTTAGGGCTGAGGCTAGCTGTTTTCCACTAAGTATAACAACAAAAACTGAGAAATAGTAGATTTTTAAAAGACAATACTTACTACGGAATCCAGAAGAATGTTTTCCGGTTTCAAGTCTCTATCAAATTAAAAGGAAAGAAAAGCAAACATGAATATTAGCCGAAATAAAATGAGAAGGAGACATTTTTTACAAGTAATATTTAAAAAACTCACCTGTACACTATTTTGATGGAGTGCAAGTAACCCAATGCGCTGGCGATTTCAGCAGCATAAAACCTTGCTCTGTGTTCAGGAAAGGACCGTTCTCTTTGTAAGTGAAAAAACAGCTGTAAAATTAAGATCATTCACAGAGTGAAACAAATATGTTCTATAAATATAAAAATAGGGCTTGTTTTTGTTACTTTGCACCAAAGCACAGAACTGTGACTCTCCCTTGTGTGTGGCCCCAAGTTAGCAATCACGGTCTCTCCTCAACCACACGTCTTTCATTACCCTGTAACTTACTCATCTCCCATTTACCCGTCAATCCTCAATGTGGCACTGTCCTCACCACTCCAGGCAACCACTCTGGAAAAGACCACCAGTGCCGACCAATGATCTTGACCTTGCCATGTACTTACAGTAGCTTACTGGACCTATTTTGACTGTTCTTTCCTTTGGAAAAACACCAAACACTATTCGGAGTTTGTAAACTAGTGGTTAGCAGACCAAATATAACCCACAGATATAATTTGTTTGAGCCAAACACTGTTTTTAGAAAAATCTAAATTAAATAGTAACATATAAAAACTAGAAAAAGTATTTGGTAAAAATTGGTTTCTTTTGGGGGAAAAAAAAAAAGAGCTCTGCATCATGGAGGCTAAATTCCAATGTGATAGCAAATGGCTAGAGCTAAGCAGTAGCTGCACTCTCCAGTTCATTTCTTATACTTCCTAATTCTGAATTTATTTCTTATAACCTGTCTATCCTTTACTCATTAGGTTACCTGCCTGGGTGAAGTTTGCTCAACTTACTCTACGTTTCTTGGCTTCTAAGACAATGATCTGAGAGATAATTATCTCTCCCTAGATCTTCTACCTCTTGGAGAGTTCTATTTCCTCTCCTTTCTGGCTCCTTACTCTGCAGGGATTAACAAGGTTTCTCTGTCCTGGGTTTCTCCACTGTTATTCTTTGTATGCATACCATCCAGGTAACCAAATCCAATTGAATGACTAACCAGCACCTCTATGTGGATGTCTTTCACGTGGACGTCTCTAGCCCAGACCTCTACTTGGAGCTCCTACTGCAAAGACATGCTGCTCTTTTTTTTGAATATTTCATAAGCCAATAAATCCAACTTGTCTTCTTTTACAGACTTACTGCTCCTGCTGTGTCTCTCCTTTAATGATATCGCTTTCTACCCAGCCCTCTACGCCATGGGAGGCAACAAGATACAGGGGAGAGTTGGGTTTCACAGCTGATCAGATTTGGGTTCAAGTTCTGATTCTTCCCTTTTGGTGTGCTTCTCTGATTTTCCAAGACTGTCCAAAATTTTTTTCTTAAAACTCTTCTGAAAGGTGAGGGTGAAGATCAGTGCCAGATCCTGACAGAGTAGATAAACGGGGGCTGAACTGGGATTCGCCTGTACTGCTCCTTTACCCTTAGCCCCTGCATCCAACCCAGAATAAATTCTTCTCTTCTCATTATTTCTGAACTACTTCCTCCTTTTGATCCCTACCACGGTTTTTACTAGCTGTAGCATACACCACTGTAATATTATATTTAATGATATCCTGATTACACTCTCCCATATAATGCTAATGAAAATCACCCCAAATGAAAATCCGACCATCCACTAATAACAGCTAACACTGACCACCCACTAAATCAAAGGCACTATGCTAAGGACTTTGTATGCTTGTGTTATTTAATCCATCCAACTATTTGGAGGTAGGAAACCAATGAGAAAGTTGAGGCTCAGAAAGATTCGTTTATATGCCCAGCACCATAAAACTTATTTGTTTATACTCTACCTGGCTCTAAATCAGATCTGAAGTAGTATACAATGATAAATATCATATGTCAAAGTTAAAATGTCAGTATGAATATTAGGGAAAATAATAGTAATAATAGGATACACACAATGAAAGTACACTCTTTCAATCTCTATCTTTTCTCCTTGTCTTTTTTTTTTTTTTTTAATCCTCACCCAAGGATATTTTTCCATTGATCTTTAGGGAGAGTGGAAGAGAGAGGGAGAGTCAGAGAGAAATACACATTGATTGGTTGCCTCCTGCACAAGCTCCGACCAGGGCCCGAGCCTGAAACCGAGGTACGTGCCCTTGACCAGAATCGAGCCCGGGGCCCCTTCGGTCCGCAGGCCAAAGCTCTATCCACTGAGCCAAACTGGCTATGGCTCTCCTTGTCTTTATTCCTCTTCTACCTATTGTCCCACTCAACTCCTCCTCCATCCACCCCAACATTCTGTTTCATTCTCTTCCCCCTCTCGCCTATCTCAGCCAAGAGTACCTTTCAGAAGACAAGCCCGCTTCTTTGCTCCTTTGCCACTAAATTTATGAGCAGTCATTGTGAAAAAGGAACTCAGAAGCAAAGTCTTAAAGCAGCATGAAGAAACCACAGGCAAAGCAGGAAACGTGCAGTAGGATCTCATTTGCGGTTAGAGGCCTCGCATGACATTTCAAAGACACATAGTGGTACCTATATCTATGTTAAATCCAGGGTCTGACACTTACTAGAACATTGTGGCATTGAGAAAGTTACTTAGCTTCTCTGAGCCTTCATTTCCTTATCTATAATATGGGTATAAGAGTGTTTATCTCAAAGAGTTGTGATGAGCCCTGACCGGGCATCTCAGTTGGTGATAGCATTGTTCCCATATGCCAAGGCTGTAGGTTCGATCCCTGGTTAGGGCACATACAAGAATCAACCAATGAATGCATCAATAAGTGAAACAAACAAACAAACAAATCGATGTTTTTCTTTCTCTCTGAAAAATCAATTTAAAAAAGTTGTGGTTAATTTAAATAATGCATGTAAAATAATTACGAAGTACCATGCCCTCAATAAACTCATTTGTATGTTAGCATGTGCGTACGCGCGCGCGCGCACACACACACACACACACACACACACACACTAAAATACCAACTTTTTAGGGGGGAACAATGTGGGGCCACATTTATCTCTGAATCAGGGTGCCTGGGGGATTCATAATTTTGCTCTACACTGAGAAGGTACAAGGCATTTTTGTCATGGATGCAGGGGACTGAGTGATTCTTTTTATGATCTTACCCTCAAATGATCTAGCTGTGTTAGATCACCTGTCAGTTTGTAGAATAGAAATTGGTCTTCCTTCTTGTTCCTTTATTCTACAGTTATGTGTACTATAGTTAGGCTAAAATATTCTTTCTCTCTCTCTCTGAGATGAGGAAATGGAAGATCCCTTTATAAAGATATGAAAATACCTGCCAGTTAAAGTAATTTTTAGAGATATTCACAGATCAGAGATCAAATAAATCAGAATGACATGAGACTTGAGAAGCAGAGAAATAGGGGGTGGTCAGCTGCCTAGATCCTGGAATCACATGGCCTGAGTTCAATTCCTGGCTCCAATACTTACCATATAACTTGAGCAAGTTAGCTAGCTTCTCTGCGCTCAGTTTCTTTGTTTTATATAATAAAATTGTTGTTGAAGATAAAATAATACAAAGAATCAGAGTGCTGGGCCTATAAGTATACTCGATACATGTTAGCTATTACTATAGTTATTATAATAACAGCAGCATTTCCCAAAATGTATTTCAATAACCCTTTGATCCAGAGTTTTGGGGAATATTATTAACAGATTTGGTTCAAACAAACAAGGGGACTATGTAGTAAAACAGTATTTTTAAAGAAATCCTGGCTAGCCCTAGTCGGTTTGGCTCAGAGGTTAGAGTGTCAGCCTGCAGACTTACTGGTCTCATGTTCGATTCCGGTCAGGGCGTGTTTGCGAGGCAACCAATGGATATCTCTCTCTCACATGGATATTTTTCCATCTCTCATCCTCCCTTCCACTTTCTCTAGAAATCAATGGGAAAATATCCTCGGGTGAGGATTAACAACAACAACAACAAAAAAGACAACCTGGCTTTGTTTAAGGCAAACTGCTCAAAGTCTTTCACATGGGGAAACACGTTGCGAATCACCAAGAAACAGACTGTTAGTCACCAATGGGGTATAACATGAAACTGACTCCACCACAGAACCCTTTATTAGAGGTTCGTCTCATCTGATTGATAGTTTGAACACTTTAGAACATGACAGGCTAATATTATTTGACTTACATGTGGAATCCAATGAACAAAATAAACTGACAAACAATAGAATCAAAGGCGTGGATGGTTACATGGAACAGACTGACAGCTGTCAGAGGAGAGCGGGTTTTGGGAGCTGGATGAAAAAAGGTGAACAAAAAAACACACACATAAAACACACAGACAAAGACAACAGTGTGGTGACAGCCAGAGACAAAGGGGGCCGCGGGGAGGTGGAGGCGGGGGCGGGCAAAGCGGGGATAAATGGGGATGGAAAGAAACTGCATTGGGCAATGGCATGTAATGCCATGTGCAGATGATGGTTTGCTGAGTTGTACACTTGAAACCTGAATGACTTTGTGAACAATGTCACCTCAATAAATTCAATAAAAAAAGAAAATGACAGGGTAGAGTAGTATTTATATACAAGTATTAAAGCAACAATTATCTAAATTATAAATCATGTTTTATTCTAATATTTCAGTATGTTATTCTTGCTTTGTAGGAGTGCCAAAACTATCCACAAAGACTGCAACTTCATGTTAAGTTTCTTTTATGAACCTCTCCACCTACACCATAAGCTGATTTAAGAAGAGCTTTGAGCCCTAACCGGTTTGGCTCAGTGGATAGAGCGTCGGCCTGCGGACTCAAGGGTCCCAGGTTTAATTCCGGTCAAGGTCTGGGGGCACATCCCCAATGCGGGGTGTGCAGGAGGCAGCTAATCGATGTTTCTCTCTCATCAATGTTTCTAACTCTCTATCCCTCTCCCTTCCTCTCTGTAAAAAATCAATAAAATATATTAAAAAAAAAAAAGAAGAGCTTTCAGCTGGCATCATGCTTATTAGCCAGCACCTTAAATATTGTTGCTACTTGACAAATCGCAGTTGCTGCTGGACCAACCTTCCAAAAATGTATAAGGAAAGAAAAACTTTGACTTGATTCTATTTTTCCTAAACAGTACCAGTGTTATAAAACTCACCTCCCCTCCATTGACAAAATCCAGAACAAAATAAAGCTTTTCAGTTGTTTGGAAGGAATAATGTAATCCAACCAAAAATGGATGCTTCACATTTTTCAAGAGCACATTACGTTCAGCCATAATATGTTTTTGCTGTTAAAAAAAAAAAAAGGTAAAGGATCAACTTGTATTATACACAATAAAATAGCTTTGTTAATTGAAAAGAGGGGCTTAGGAAAAACAAAGCTCTTTTATTTCACCTCTCTTCTGTTGAGAACGATTTTTTTCTGTAACACTTTGACAGCATAAAATTTTCCATCCAGTTTCCGTTTTGCAAGAAGAACCTGTTTTAATTAGAGATTGCGCAGACTATTAGAAATGTCAATACTTTAACAGCAATAACTCACTTGTAAATAAATCAATACTGAAATTGTACAAAAAATCTACAAAAGACCTAGATAATATAAGGTTGTTT
This sequence comes from Myotis yumanensis, assembly GCF_028538775.1. Taxonomy (NCBI): domain Eukaryota; kingdom Metazoa; phylum Chordata; class Mammalia; order Chiroptera; family Vespertilionidae; genus Myotis; species Myotis yumanensis. Next base: position 19,130,724 of record NW_027223766.1, read on the forward strand.
TGAAAAATACTAAATTTATTTCTATAAACCCACTTTTCCTTAAGCATTTCAATAAAACAAAAAAGGATGTTGATCATTTGAATAGCCAGGCACCATTTCTTTGTGTGCTGATGTTTGAGATTTTTACTAAATTTAAGTACCAGAATCTGTATTGTTGTAGATCTTTATGCCCGTGTGTGTGTGTGTGCCAACCATGAGTTGAAGAGTGTCCTTAAAAATATTGAGGCTATAAACTTCCTGGCTACATTAAAAAAAAGGAGAAGAAAACGGTGTCTAGATGATCAAAATAAATTTTTGTTTTAACTTTTAGGTTTCTCTTAGAGGCCTCACATTCAGAAGAGTTGAGAGGAAGAGGCACCGTGGATAGCTGAGTTGGGTTGTATGCACTTTCAAGGACCTGAAGAAACGTAAGAGGATTTGGCCTCAGAACACAGGTAGACATATACTCAAGATTTTGCAAGTAATTTTAAGAAATTCAAGATGACCCACAAGTATTCAATGACACATTCCCAAGCTTTCTAAGATGATCTGGCACAACAGTGACACTGCTGGGCTTTCCTTCCCTTCTCGTACATCTGTGGTCTTCCTCATCCAACCTATAACCCCAGTCTAAGCGTGAGAAACATATCTGACACATCCCAACAGAGGGACCTCTTCAATATACCTAACTAGAGCTTCTCAAACCCATCAGTCCTCACAACCAAGGAAAGTCTGAGAAACTATCACAGGTAAGAGGAACTTAAGGTGCACACAACTAAATGTAATGTGGTATGGTGGATGAGATCTGGAACAGAAAAAGGTCAAAACTAACAAAATCTAAATACATGATGAACTTTAGTTAATAATACTGCATCAGCATTGGTTCATTCATTAGACAAATGTACCATACTAATGTGAGATGTGGATAAAAGGGCAAATTGTAGGTGTAGACTAGGGGATGGTTTCGGAATTCTCCGAACTTTCTGTATTTTTCTCTTTACTCGGTTTTTCTGTAAATCTAAAACTGTTTTAAAAAATGAAGTCTATTAATTTGAAAAAAATGTTTGTTATTCAAAAAGATGTAGTCAAAACATCTTTGGGGTGAAATTGGCCGGCGCTCAACTGGTGGCATTCTCATGCCCCATTCTTTTGTTCTCCGCAATATTTGACTCTGTTGAACGTTCTTTCCTTCTTACACTTTTCCTTTTCTCAGCACCTCACACCTGCCTGACTTTTCCTTCTTTATTTTCATTGGTTCGTCTTCAAGTCCATTCTGAGATAGTAATTCAAATAATGTGACAATTAGGAAGTACTGATTTCCTTCAAGTAGGTATTTCCCCCCGCCCCCCATTGTAGATTTGAAGAACAGACAAATGGTTAACAAACAAATATGCAGGCCTAGCCAGTTTGGTTCAGTGGATAGAGCGCCAGCCTGTGGACTCAAGGATCCCAGGTTCGATTCCGGTCAAGGGCAAGTACCTCGGTTGCAGGCTAGATCCCAGCCCCACCAGTTGGAGCAAGTGAGGGAAGCAACCAATCAATGTGTCTCTCTCACATCGATGTTTTTCTCTCTCTCCCCTCCCTTACACTATGAAAATCAATAGAAAGTTATCCTTAGATTAGGATTAACAACAACAACAACAATGTGCAAATGAAAAAGTGAAACCAAGACCACTCGCTGGAGAAAAGATAAGAATAAGTGTTAGATTGCCATTACTTATTTTAGCTTATCATATATATTTTTCTATTTTTCAAACATATTGTGAATTTGCATTTTTCTGCTTTTCCTTCTTTTTGTGTGTTCGGTTTCTCTTTGTTTTACTGCTCTTTGTTGGTTTCTAATCATTTTGCAAGATTTTTAATTTTTATTAACCAACATATAAGTAAAATAACTCACAGATCATTATAGTTGAGTAAATTATTACAAAATGAACACATTATGTAACCACTCTCCAGGTCAAAAGGTAAAACATTTTGGGTAGCCTGAATTCCCCGCTTTGGCCCCATTCCAGAAACTACTCATCCCTGTCTTCCTCAAAGGTAACCACTATCTCAACTCGTAATAACACCAGTAATTTGATATTATCATTTAAAATTTTTTAAAATTAGAATCATGTAGCATTGTCTCTAACTTCTTTCACTCTAAATTATCTAATACCCATTCAAGCTGTGGCATGTCGTATAGTTTTTAAAATTTTTATTGCTATGTAGACTACTGCATTACACAATTTCATCCACTCTTTTGTTGAAAGACATTTAAATTGCTGATGAATAACGATGTTATGAATATTCTGGCACATGCCTTTCCTAGTGCATATGTGCATGCATTTCTGTTGGATGTATAGCTAGGAGTAGAACCAATGTGTCATAGGTATTGCATAATTCAGCTTCAATAAATAACAAGTTTCAATCAGCATAAAAAATGCAATGTAGAGGAATAAATATCTAATTAAAGATGTGTAATTAGGTCCTTGAAAGTGCATGCAACCCAGCCCATTACAGAACACTATGAAACAGTCCTGAGAAAAAATAAAGATGAACTACATTAACAAAAGGATATACCATGGTCACTGATCAGAAGACTCAGTAATGTAAAGATAACAATTCTTGCCAAATTGATCTATAGACTCAATGCAATCACAATCAAAATCCAACAGAATCTTGTGGAAACTGGCATGCTAATTTCTAACATTTATATAGATATGCAAAGAGCTAAGAATAGCCTCACAAAGAAGAATAAGGAGGGAGGACTGGTTCTGTTGGAAATCAAGCTACATTTGTCAAGACAATGTGGTATTGGTGCAAGGATAGACAGACTACTGCAACACAATACACAATCTAGAAACAAATATAAACATAAAATCTACAAGTAGATTCATGCACACATGGTCACTGGAGATGTGATGAAGGCTACCCTGCAGATCAATGGGGAAAGAACAGTCTTTGCAATAAATTATGTGGGATACATTAGCTATCCACAGGAAACAAAATAAACTGTGACCCTACACCTCACATTGTATGCAAGAACCCAATCCTGGTAGACTCTAAACATAAAGTTTCCAAAAGATAATGCTTTCTGTTATTAATGACAGAGTATCTCTACCATCTCAAGGAACTGTGAGCATTTTGAGAGCAGATCTATTTCTATCTTTCTATTGTCCAGCATGTAGCAGGTGGTCAAAATATGTATTTGCTGAGTTAATGAACACACATGGGTTTAACTACATGGTCACAGTTTCTGGTATCTAGGGAATTCAGAAAACAAGCCAGAGATACAGAAAGCTACGAATATAGCAAACTATAATTAAATACATACATATTTATTTTGACTGCAGATTGAAATATAATGCAAAAAAAAAGCATTTAAATATATTTTATGATTTGGATAACACCATCTATGACACTTGTGGCCTTGTCTTCCCCTGGTGGCCACACTGTCAAGTGAAATGACTCAGTTGACACTCACTTCTGAGGAGAAGTAGGGTCTTCACAGAGCCCTTACTCCCCCAACTATTATTTACACAGCTGCTCACTTTTGTCCTTCTGCCCCAGCTTCAATAGACCTCTTCAGAGTAGCAATTACTGACCCCCCCCACCTCCCACCCCCGCTGCCTACAGTTTTCTGTCACTTTGCTCTATTCTTCAATTCTTTCACAGCCCCATTACTACTTACAATTATCTATTTTATTGCATATTTTTATTTGACTATTTTCCCCACTAGGTTGTAAGTGTCACAAAGGCAGTAACCATGTCAGCTTTGATCAGTATCATCTAAACAGGGCCCAGGACAATGCGTGGCACATAGTAGCGGCTCAACATACACTTTCTGAACAAATGAATTTTATGTTAGAATTTAAGTAGATGCCTTATCTCCCTAATTATTCTGTCAGTACTTTGAAGGTAGAGAAAGCATCTTAACTCCATGTCCTGCATACCAGCCGGCTTTGTGGCCTGGCCAGTATAAAGCATGCATTCCTTAAGTACTGATTTACTGGAGGAGAAAATAAACACACTCTTACCTTGCCAAAGCTGCCTTTTCCAATAACTTTTAAGAAATCAAAGTCTGTTGGCTTAGCACTGAAATAAATGAACGACAAGAATGAGCCTCCAAGAAAATGGACAAATGTTAACTTTTAAACATTTCTCAGCACATTCTTAAATAAGTAAATGTTGGCTACAAAACACTTCAGCATGATGACTTCAACTTTCACACTAGCGGTAACTCATTTTTAATACAAAATAGGCAATAATAAGTAATAATACCTACTTTCTGACTTGATATTTTATAATGTTATGCCTTGTTAAGTTCTGCTTAAAAGACACTTCAGTAATAGCCTCATTAGAAGAAAATGATACATATATCTTTGAACTCAAAGTAGCTTCTATCTAACCCAATTTTATTAACTGTAAACCTCACCGATGTTGTTAATGAAGAAAATGAATAACGGTATAAATTAGTAATACCTTCTAAGGACTTTCTAGTTTGGTAATTCTTCCAAAAAGGAAGTTAATAGCTGAAACAACTAGTAAAGTCACTAAGAAAAATTTCTGATGGAGAAAAAATGTCATCACAGTGCTTTGCATATATATCACTTATTATACATTACAGATAAAGACCTTTCTCTGCTTATTCTCAAAAGCGGTAATATAGGAAAGCCAGGAGTAGAGAAGCCAGAGGGAATGCTACCATTGTCCTATTTCTACTATCCTGTCAGTAAAAAAAAGCATTGGCTGAATGTGGGCAAAGCACAGGGCAGCAGAAAGTTGAGCATAAGCAGCCAGCAGAGCTGTTTCCTTCAACACAGTCCGAATTGCCAAGTTGTACTAGGGAAAGGTTAATGACTCTAGTTAGAATCTACATTTCCTTCAATTCATCATTGAGAGAAATAGTATATTCAAACATGAGAGTAACACCAAGTCTAGGTTAAATAGTAACAGGTGAAGGTTAGGGAAATAAATACTTAACTAAGCTTAGATGTTTTTCTTCTTCAAGAACGTGCTCTTTGGACTAGTTATTTTGTTCTTTAATGATATGCCGAGATACTGAAATAATTTTTTAAACAAATACAATAGTGAAAAAACATGCAGATCCCTCATGAGAAACACACTAACTGAGGCCCCACTGGTAACTGCTGGTGATAAACCCTAATTGAAAGCAAATTTCTGTGTTTGTGCTGCGTGACCAACTCAGGGCTATGATGGCAGTAAAATGCTCAAAACCAAACTTCCTCTTCAGGTTACCCTCCCATTTCTGTGCTTTCTTTTTCAGCAAAACTCAAGTAAGTGGTCTAAACTCATTGTCCATATCTGCTGTCCTCTCCTCTCACTCTGTCTTGAACCCTTTCCTGCCGGGGTCTTTGTACCCACCACACTGCTCGTAAAGTCACCAGGGACTTATTGAAGCCAGTGGTCGATTCTCCATCTTCATCTTACCTGCCCTATTAGCAATATTAACTGAGTCAATGACTCCCTCCCTCCTCGAGAAACTTTCTTCACCTGATTGTTGTGACACTACATTCCTTGTTTTCCTCCTTCCTTACCACTTACTCTTTCTTTAGTGTCCTTTCCTGGCTCCTCCCTGACCTCCCTATAATGCCAAAGTGTCCCATGACCCAATCCTTGGACCATGTCTCTTATCTGTCTATACTCACTGTTTAAGAGGACCAAAAGGGTGAGGGAAGCGTAGTATCCTGGGATAAAAGATAGAATACTTTAGAATGAGTCCAATAAGGCCGTGAAAATAATTATAAGAAAGGATAGCAACAGTCCTTCTCTAACCCAGGCAGACATTACTAAACTGTCCAGGGCACTCCCCGAAGCCAAGTGGCCTCGGAATCCTTTGTGTTCGGTGTTTCTGGGCATTCCCTTCCAATGAATCGCTACAGTTGACACTCAAGATAGCGTCTATATTTACCACTCCTGGTGTTCCTCAAAATGTTCCTCCCGGAGTCAATTACATATGGGAGAAATTGCGTAAAGAATGTTTGGCAGCCTTTAATAAACTAATACGTGTCATGAGTACTCTGGAGCAAGCTGGCTACCAGCCAGGGTTGCGCCAATGACACTGAGTACTAGGAGAGTATCAATTAGTCCTGCACGGATGCTTCTGTCGGAACGCTTCCCAAGTACCCCCAGGACTGATGGTCCCCTGGGAAATACAGTCTACTGATTTTACACATACACATGCACAGAAAGAGAGAGAGGCAGAAAGAGACAGAGAGAGGGAAAGGGAGAGGGAAGTAACAAAAGTGAAATAGAACCAGATCAATAATCTGTGGGTTAAAAACGCCTCAGAGCTCTACTAAAGCAATGGAAAGCTAGAGCAATAAGTTAGGCAAGCTTAGGGCAGTGCTATATTCACTGTAGCTACGGTTATATCTCACAGCCTTCCAGTTAAACTGGTCAAATTATATCTAAACATTGACATTAAAAAAAAAAAAAAAGATCCTCCTATAACTTAAAGGATTGTTGGAAACAAATCAAACCTACTGAGGATTTCCAGATGGTCCCAGGTTGATGTTCTGTGAGGTAGAGTGTAGCTGTTGAAGTGGGAAAAAACACACATTAAAGTTCAAAATGGAGCTTCCACGGTCAATGAATGTTTTCCTAACTTCACCAGATGTTTGATGTGGTGCCACGTGAAAGAAACCTAAAGCCCTAATTCTAAATAAACGTATAGACTTATTTGGAAACATCCATAATCATTTTTATAATGTATTTCAAGAGCAGTTATAAGGAAAAGGGTAAGGCAGAAATCAAGCTCAAAGTGGAAAATGAATGAAGTCAACTGCGGAAGGCTCCGTGGAGGATCATTTTTACATTTAAAGACCTGGTTGTGGGGGAGGAGATTATCCGGGGAACTTATATGCATAGATGCATAGCCCATGGACACAAACAAGAGTCCGGTGAAGGCCTGGGAGGGGTGGGTGCAAGGTGGAGGGGGTCAGTGGGGAAAAGAAAACAAAACAAAGGGGACAGCGGTAATACTATCAACAATAAAGATTAAAAAAAATAACCTGATTAAAAATGGCTTTTGGTTTTCAAATTTTCCAATAAAGATGGATACTTTTACTAGAGCCTGATGTAATTACTAGAGGCCCGATGCACAAAATTCGTGCAAGAGTAGGCCTTCCCCCCCCCCCCCCCCCCCTCCCCGCTTCCGGCACCGGCTTCCCTCTGGCACCCAGGACCCAGGCTTCCCTCGCAGCCGCAGCTTTGTCCGGAAGGTCATCCGGGAGGACATCCGGCCTAATTAGCATATTATGCTTTTATTATTATAGAAGATTTTTCATATAAGCTATAGATACAAAATAAGCTTTTAAAAACTTCTTTAAAAAAAATATTTTTATTGATTTCAGAGAAGAAGGGAGAGGGCCAGAGAGACAGAAACACCAATGATGAGAGAGAATCACCGACTGGCTGCTTCCTGCACACCCCACACCGGGAATGGAGGCCGCAACCTAGGCATATGCCCTGACCGGGAATCGAACTCCTGGCTCATAGGTCGATGCTCAACCACTGAGCCACACTGGCTAGGCTAAAAACTTCTTTAAGTTAATTATAACCAATGAATTTTATCTAAGCAATTTCATATTAGAGACAAATATCATATACATTTCACTTAAATTCATTTGAAACTTATGGACAATCTCCAGAATATAAGTTATTTTTAAAAATAAAGAACAAAAGTTCTGATGTATAATAATATGTTTCTTATGAAACAACAACACTGGCACCAATTTTTAGTTACAAATCAAATTAATTTCCTAACAATACCTTTATGTGAAAAATCTTTCTGTAATAAAAGGTCAATCCCCCAAAAAAAGAGGAAAAAAAAAAGGTCAACCCCAGAACACAAAAATATAAGGAACCATGCAGTCTAGCATAAGACAAAAGAAAATGGTTCATGAAATGAGAATCACCTTATTGTGGCATAATTGTAACATATAGGAACCCCCCCCCCCCCAGTTTTATTGAGATATACTTGACAAGCAGCACTGTATAAATTTAGTTTAAGGTGTAGAGCATATTAATCTGACTTAATACTATGGTTATGTTTACATACTATAGTGTCCCATAGAATATGATAACATAATCCGAACTAAATTGTAATTTCAATACACTTATTCTTTTAATGATATGCAGAGAATTGATCATGTTTCCATTCAATAAATTTTTCTTAGATGAGGGAAGTGAATTTAATAAGCGTGGATTAAATAATAACATGAACAACTTGTCCTCTGAATTATATTAACGTGTAGTAAGATTTTATTATTTGGCAACAGTTTTTCCAGAGGAGCACATTTCTGAAATAATAATGAAAATTACTGGAGTGTATAATTAGGTAACTTTTAACTCTACCTACTATTTTTATTTTTGACCAACACCATTTATGCCCCTACGCCCTCCTCCACCTCCACCCACCGCCCTCCTCTCCGAAATGACCACACTGTTGTCCGCATAAATGAGTTCTCTCTTCTTTTTTCCTCAGTCCCCCAGTTCCCCTCCCAGCTATTTTTAAATATTACTTCTAATCACTAAACTGAAGGTTAGGTATAATTTATTAACAGAGTGAGCTCTAATCAAGAACATGTTTCTTTACTTCTCTTGACCTCTATTTTTCTCTCTATAAATAAGGGGTAGGTCCATATGCCTTCTAAGATATTATCTGGCTATTAACTTATCGACTTAAAAGTCCTAACTTGTAACTATTAATAAGGAGTTACAAGTACAAGAGAAGTATAGCTTGTTTCCTTTTCAAAGGAGATTCTTTTTATCAGTATTTTAAAACTGCAAGATATCCTAGTCTAAGTTTCAGATTTTATGGATGAAAAAAGAAAAAAGAAACAAAATTCAGATCTAAAGCTAATAGTGACAAAATAGAAGTCAGGAGCCAGGAATCTTTCAGTTGGTTCTTTCTTTTATTCTTTTTTTTTTTTTTTTTTTTTTTTTAAGAGAGAGAGAGAGGAAGGGAGAAGGAGAGAGAAACATTGATGTGAGAGCAAAACACTGACTAGCTGCCTCCTGCATGCCCCTACCAGGGACCCAGCCCACAACCAGGCATGTGCCCTCACAGGGAATCGAACCAGCAACCTTTCGGTGCACAGGACAACACCCAACCAACCGTGGGCTCAGTTTGGTTCTTTCAAAACCAGCTGTCTCTTATAGCAAGGTAAGACATTCTCTAATTGACCTAAACCTACATACTCTCAACATGATTAGCAAGTAAAACATGGGAAACCGTGGTTATATAGATTTTTGTCCTTTAAAATATTTTTCAACAGTTTCATCTTTTTCAATTAATAACATATACTCATAGTTGGAAAATATGGAAAAACTAGGAAGACTTCTTTAAAAAAAATCCATAACTTTACCAACAGATAATTTTGTAAATTTTTAACAGTGATTTCATATACTGTAGTCTTTGCATAACTTTTAAAAACTGGCTATAATCACACTGTGTGAATATACATATAAAATGTTATACCCTGATTTCATCTAATAGTATGTCAAAACTTAAAATATATCTTCAAAAATATTTTTTAAATGTACAATGTATAGAGACATACTATTTGATTGATGAATGTTTAATGTGATTTTACTTTTTCATTATAAATCATACTAAACCAAACATCTTTGTCTTTTTTCCATAGGAAGGATTACTTCATTTGCCTCAACTCCCAAAGGACATGAATATTTATGTCTGATTCATATTGCCAAATTGCTTTCCAAAAGAGTTGCATAAATTTATAATGACACCAGTAATGCCCAAGGGTGCCCATTGTACCTTACCTTCTCAGTCCTACAGTATTTTATTTACGTTACATTTTAGTTAACTTGATAGAGAGAGAGAAAATCTCATTTAAAAATACTCTTCTATTGTTATCAAGGCTGAACATTTTCCCATACATTTATTTACAAACAGTATTTCTTCATGTTCCTTTTTCTTTTTATCTACTGGGATCTTAAATATTCTTTTGAAAAATCCACTTATATGTGCTTTTTATATAGACACTACCTCATTAGTTACAAATGCTTTCCAGTTACTCTTTGGATTAGTCGCAAAAGTATAAAATAAAAAGATTCTTTTATGTTGTCCTAGGAGCAACCATGTCACAGATGAAAAAGTTAAATCTGTTCTCTTAACTGAGCATCCCCTTGGGGTCTCAGAGAAACATTACTACTTTCCAGCAGTTGCAAAAAAGGAATACATCTATTATCAAACGAAGGTTCTAGCCATGGGACAGTCATGTTCCAACTCATAATATTATCTTTTAAGTTACAAAAAGAGAACCATGACATAATTAAAAGAAATTATAAAAACAAAGATGCCCTCCAACCCAAAACCTCTGATTTGCATGTATATATTTTAATAAACAATCTTGAATTATAAAGGTATTATCATATTTATAACACTTGTAATTATAACTTGAATTGCTATCTAATAATCCGTTAAGTAAAATTATTATAATTTACCTTTCCCAGATAATTTTTAAAGTAAATGCAGAATAGCTTCGTAATAGGCATGAACTTATTATATTTATCATAATTTATTAAAAAATAAATAAAAATATCCACCCAGCCAGTGTGGCTCAACGATTGAGCACTGACCTATGAATCAGGAGGTCACGGTTTGATCCCTGGTCAGGGCACATGCCTGGGTTTCGGGCCCAATATCCAGTAGGAGGTGTGCAGGAGGCAGCCAATCAATGATTCTCTCTCATCATTGATGTTTCTATCTCTCTCTCCCTCTCCCTTCCTCTCTGAAATCAATAAAAATATATTTAAAAAATAATATCAAAATAAATAAAAAATTAAAATATCCTACTCAAGTATAGTGATGAAGATGCAGGCAAATAGTGACTAAAAAAATCAGATGTAAAGTGAAGAGAGTGGAATACAAAACTGTATACACTATATAATTAGAATTAAGATAATTTTGAAAAATCACTATATGTTAAGAGAAGATTAGAAAGAAAAATCACTAAAATGTTAAAAATTACTTGGGTCTGATAGTATGGGTAATACTTCCCTTTTTACTATTTTCAAAACTGTTTAATTAACATGTATTACTTTTTATTATAAAATATGCTCATTTATAAATTTGATAATAGTGATCAGTAAGAAGTATACACATTTGTTTTTATGCATTCTACAGAACAGAAAATTTACAATAGATAAAATGACTTTGTTTTAACTATATGTCCTAAAGTTGCCAATAATTTCATCTTTGGGGAATGGTATTTTTTCTGTTAAAAAATACATTCCCTTTTAACTACCTTCTCAGTACTTCTTTCATCCTCATCTTCAGAAGGATCTGACTGGTGTTTCGGACTGTCCATTTGAAGGAACGCTCTGACATCTGGACTAAAAGCAAAAATTAACTTTATCATGACTTTGAAAGTATTTCTACAGCTTTTCTCCCTTTTAAAATGAAAATAAAAATAATACCATTTATATTAATAAAGCCAAACAAATCTATTAATATTCATTATTATAAAACGAATAAGCAAGTTATTATTTTTTTTAAATAGAGAATCCAACATGGGTAAAGGCATAGTCAGTTCATAGAAGACAAAACCCAAACGGTAAGAAAATTTATCAAGATGCCTAAGTTTACTAATAGTATAAGAAATACAAATTAAAATAATAATGAGATGCCACTTTATGTCCATTAAATGGCAAAATTTAGAAAGATAGATAATATCAAAAGTTGGTACGCATATAGGGAAAGAGACACCCTCATGTATTACTGGTGAGAATGTAAAATGAGGCAAGTTTTCTAAAAAGCAATCTGGCAATACTTGGTGAGACTGTGTATGCATTTCCCTGACCCAGAAATTCCAGTTCAAGGAACAAACCACAGAAAAAAATTACGCACAGGTTCCAGGTTCCGTGAAAGGCATGTAACTAGGATACTCATTGCAACATTCCTTATAGTAGTGAATCAGAAGCAAAACAGCCATCTGCCACTAGAGAAATGAGTAGGCAAGCAGAGAAATCGCCTACAGCAGGCAGAAATAAGGAGCTATAGCACAATACCATTTATGTGCATACGTGTATTAAATACTTAGGAACACAAAGCAACAGTCGGTAAATAGGTATCCAAAAACATATAACAAACACATTAAAGTGGGAACCAATAGTGGAATGAAGAACTGGGAGTGAAGATCAAAGATGAAGAGAAAAAAATGGACTAAAATAAAAGAGGGGCTTTGTATGGATGAAAGAGAATCCCGAGCAATGATTCTACCTCTCTATCAGAGGTACTGTCTACCAAATGTTCTTTTTTTCTTCTTGAGATATACCTGATATTTGTATGTATTATAAAATGATCACAGTAAGTCTAATTAACATCCATCACTATACACAGTTACAATTTTTTTTCTTGTGATGAGAACCTTTAAGATCTACTCTCTTAGCAAGTTTAAATACAGCGGCGCAAAAGTAGGCTTACAGCTGTGAGCATGCGAACAGAGTTTAATCTTGTACTATTATTTATTAACTAGAGGCCCAGTGCACAAAATTCGTGCACGGGTAGGGTCCCTAGGCCTGGCCAGCGATGAGGGCCGATCGGGGCCTTCCTTCATTCCATGCTGCCCCCTGGTGGTCAGCGAACGTCACAGTGAGCTGTTGAACTCCCAGTCGGTCAAACTCCTGAGGGGACAGTTTGCATATTAGCCTTTTATTATATAGGATTATTGTATTATTTTCCATACGAATTAAACCCACTTTTGTTGAACCCTGTATATACTCTACAACCCAGGGTTTCTATTCCAAGATACATCAGAAATGCTTGCATATGTGCCCCAAAATATATGTTAATGGCAACATTATTCGTCATAGCCGGAAACTGGAAACAACTCACATGTCCATCAGTGGTAGCATGGATAAACTATGGTCTATTCACACAATGGGATATGCACAGCTATGGAAACAGAACAAACCACAGCTATATGTGACAACATAGTGACGCTCACATTGTTGAAAATAAGCCAGATAAGGAATATGTATTGTATGATCGCATTTGTGTAACGTTAAAAAACAGAGCACATTAATCTATGCTGCTAAAAAATCATGAGAATGATTACCTCTGGATTAGAAGAGAGATGAAGAGGAGATTGTGAGGGGCTTCAGGGGTGCTGGTAACGTTCTATTGCTTGGCCTGGGGGGTGGCAACTCTGGTGTATTCACTTTCACATAATTTAGTAAGCTGTACAGTCATGATTTCTGCTCTTTCCTGTATGTGCTTTATACTAGAATAAAGCTAAAATAAGGTCTTTCTGCTTCCATTTGCATTTCTTAAATAGGGAAGGAAATGTTCAGTTATTTTTGGGTAATTAATCAGCCATTTGTAGCGCCTCTTTTGTAAATCAAAGTGCTTTGTCCATTTTTTTTTTTTTTTTGGTGTCTTAAGTGTGAATTATCTGCATGAGCTATTTCCATGTTAAGTATATTTATTTATTGTCCTTTATCATGGGAAACTTTTTGTTGTTGTTGTTAATCCTCACCTGAGTATACTAGTATTTTTCCATTGATTTTTAGAGAGAGTGGAAGGGAGGAGGAAAGACACAGAGAGAGAAACATTGATGTGAGAAAGACACATCGATTGGTTGCCTCCTACATGCTCCTAGACGAGGGCCAGAGATGGAACCTGCAACCGAGGTATGTGCTCTTGACCAGAAACCTACAGTAAACTGTAAAGAACTCTACAACAGGTAATGTAAAAAAAATCATTGCTTTCAGAACAAGTGCTAAAAATACAGTCCTTCAGTGCTGTGATCTGAAAAGACTTAAAGAGTGTGGTGTCTGCACCACTGTCCCTAACACAACCCTTAGTTACATCTACGTAGAAAGGTAAACTGTGAAAAAGCCCCACAGATAATTTATTCTCTTTATTTCTTAGAATATAATACTTTACACATACATATATAAAGTAACATATATGTAAATTTCAAATCACAATAAACATGATGAATACCCATGAAGAAATTACCGGGCTCAAAATGAAAACGTATCTCATACAGAGGCAGAGCTGCCTCAAACTGATTGTCAAACTGCAGTGGGAAGGCCAGAGAGGGTTGGGGGGCAGAAGGGAGGGGAGTAAGAGATCAATCGAAGGACTTGTATGCATGCATATAAGCATAACTAATGGACATAAGACACTGGGGGGTAAGGGAGGGCAGGGGATTGTCAAGGGCGGGGGGGGGGGGGAAGGACACATATGTAATACCGTTTGTAATACTTATTATAATATTTTTTAAAAAAAGAATAAAAAAAAAAAAAGAAAACGTATCTCAAACCCTGTTCCTGGGTGTTTCTGAGAGGACACACCCTTTCTGCCTCCATGGGCAGCTGCTGGTCTACAGAAGGAGTTTGCACTCATTAGCACAAGACACACACACAGGCTCTGAGAGCACCATGTCAGTGGCTGCCTGGAATGCTGTGTTGAGAAGGGCTGGAGGCCTCTCGATGGAAGAGAACAAGAGTGTTGGCACGTGAGTCTGAGCCTTGCCAACTTCTTCAGAGGCCTTATCTCCTTAATGAAAATCTACTCTGTGTTCCAGTCATACTTAAGTGTCCTGAACACATCAGGCTTCTTGTAGACTCGTACACCCATTGCTGCCTTTGCCTGGAATGCTCTCTCTGTGTTTTCTTCTTGAATGACTGCACTTCCTTTAAGTCCCGGGAAGCCTTCTTTGACCTTTCCAAGAAGAGCTGGCCACATTTTTCTGTTATCTTCTAACACCTCTATCATAAATCTTTCCTAGCTTAATTGCTTGTTGATATATGTGTCTCTTCCACTAGACTGGAAGCCTATGCCTCTGGAACATAGGAATGACACTCAGCACTCTTTATGTTCCCAACGCACACAGCAAGTACTTAATAAATGCTATTTGAATGCAGGAGTAAATATAACATTGAACAATTAGCCAACTGTTTTAAAATTGTGCACTGTACAAATTCCTTTCAAGTTTAACTACAAAACCAATACAAGTGCAAAAGGCAGAAAGAAAATAACTAGGACCTTAAGTTGATAGTCAAAAAATGAGTTAAGAATACCAGGGGAGCCCTAGCCGGTTTGGCTCAGTGGATAGAGCGCTGGCCTGTGGACTGAAGGGTCCCAGGCTCGATTCCGGTCAAGGGCATGTACCTTGGTTGCAGGTTCCATCTCCAGCTCTGGTTGCTGTGCATGCGGGAGGCAACCAATCAATGTTTCTCTCTCACATCAATGTCTCTCTCTCTTGATCTCTCCTTTCCACTCTTTCTAAAAATCAATGGAAAAGTATCCTTTGGTGAGGATTAACAATACAAAAAAAAAAAAAAAAAGACCAAGGGGAAATGCTTGAGGAAGATCTTACAAATATACACACACATTATGTGTAGCTCAATGACATTCCACAGAACATATAAAATCTGCATCAGTAACTTATGCAATATTCTTAGGTTTGGTTTCAGTGCCTCTTCAGAACACAATGAAAATTACTTACTGGTTGTAAAGCTCTGGATGCCTAACTAAGTTCTGAATGAATTCATTTAGTCCTGCTCTTCTTTGTTTGATAAAATCTGTTAAGAGAGATATAAGCTATTAGGATTATTTATGTCAGACTATGTAATTATCAATACAGTTATGTAAGAATAGATAAGAGCCATTTCTTAATTTATGTTTCTTGATTTACAACAAAAAACAAATACTTAGAAATATATATTTTAAAATCCATACATACAATGATTATAAAAATAAAATAAAGCAGATAGCATATCTCCCAAAAGAAAATTCTCTAAAAAGAGATACTATTTTAGGTTCTAAACAGATTCACTACAAAAACTGGGAGCATTCGCTTTGTCCAACTCCTCCTGCACTACCAACTAAGAAATAAAAATGAACACTATGACACTGGTGACTGAAAAAAAAATCATGCTAATTAAAAACAAAACAAAACAAGAATGACGGGAAATCCTTGCAACTGGGGAATGATTAATTGGTTACTTGAGTTTCATCAAAACTCTGATGCTAAAAAACAAACAAACCCACCCTTAAAAAAATACCCTGGAACATTTCCTAACAAATAATTGTCCAGTCTCTTCAAAGTGTTTTGACTGTTTATAATGGAGGTTTGTGCAACAGCAGTTAAGCACAAAGGTTTCTTAGAATTTGAAAACTTTATTCAAGTATTTTGCCTCTGCTACTTATTAGCTAACTGACCTTGAACCTTTCTAAGATTTAAATCCTTACTTGTAAAATGGGAACAAGAACAATATTTATACCTCATACTGTTGTTACAGGATTAAATGTGATTGCATATAAGTTTACAGAACGCCTGGTAGAAAAGAGCATAATCTTCAACTATTAGTATTTTTGTTGTTGCATCAAAAAGCCATCATCCTAAACTTAAATTCTTAAGAAATGCAGATGGTCCCTGACTTACAATGGTCTGACTTAGGATTTTTCAACTTTACAATGGTGTGAAAGAGCTAAGAACTCAGTAGAAACCATACTTTGAATTTTGATCTTTCCCCAGGCTATCAATGTGCAGTATGATACTCTCTATGGCAACAGGATGATTTTGCCAACAATAGGCTAATGTAAGTGTTCTGAACACATTTGAGGTCTAGGCTAGGCTAAGCTATGATGTATTCAATAGGTGCATTCAATGCATTTTCAATTTATGATATTTTCAACATACGATGGGTTTATCAGAATGTAATGTAAATCAAGGAGTACCTGAATACTCTAAAAACTGAAGAAACAGGAGACTTGAGAGAGTATCTCAAAATAGCAAATGTCTCCATAAAAACCTACAAACAACATTCAACTTCACAGTGAGTTTTGGTTTAATAAAATAATTTCTACTCAACAAACATTTAATATAGTGTTTTTCACCCCAATTATGGGTTGCTTCTAGTCGTGTAGGTTTTATTTCCATTTCTTAAAAGAACAAATATAAATTAGATCTGGTCTCTTAGATACAGATGCACTTGGCAGCTGTTTCTTGTTCCACTATGAATTTCTTGAAGAATTTCAGGAAGGTATCTTGTAAAACTCTTCCAAGGGCATTCTTTATGTCACCAGACAGTAGTAAAGCATATGTGAGGTTGTCACTAAAAACTATAGTTGCCCAGCCGGTGTGGCTCAATGATTGAGAGTCGACCTATGAACCAGGAGGTCACAGTTCGATTCCTGGTCAGGACACTTGTCCAGGTTGCGGGCTTGATCCCCAGTGGGGGGGTGTGTGGAAGCCAATCAATGATTCTCATCACTGATGTTTCTTTCTCTCTCTCCCCCTCTCCCTTCCTCTCTGAAATCAATAAAAATATATATATAAAAAAAAACTATACTTGAAAGACAATCCGTTTTCTGGAACTGGATTTAGTAACATAGAGAACTAAAATGAATGACTATATTTGAGATACTTAAATAAAATCTAGTGATCACATGGAAGCATCTCTAAATTGTTCTGTGGATTTTTCCTAATGGCACATTTGATACTGGGAGACGGGTTGTGGTAAGAGAGAGTGATTTGCTTTCTTCAGGGAGCTGTATCCCATGCTGCACTAAGTGCTACTTGTCTTTCCACTTCATTACTGACTTCAAACAGTTTTGAAAGCCCTAAAGAAGATAAATAAAAGAAGTCAGTAATGAAAAAAGAAGATCAGTAGTAGTCAGAATTTAGGGGCAATTCTGAGTTTTTAAAAAAGCTGGGGGAATTTTATAGGGAATGGAAGATGTTCTGGAAGAAAGGAAGAAGGATACTACTCTATCTCCAGGCCTAGTAGATGGGAGAGCGATGATAACAATGGACTAGGTCAGTGGTTCTCAACCTTCCTAAGGCCGCGACCCTTTAATATAGTTCCTCATGTTGTGGTGACCCCCAACCATAACATTATTTTCGTTGCTACTTCATCACTGTAATTTTGCTACTGTTATGAATAATAATGTAAATATCTGATATGCAGGATGTATTTTCATTGTTACAAATTGAACATAATTAAAGCATAGTGATTAATCACAAAAACAATATGTAATTATATATGTGTTTTCCGATGGTCTTAGGCGACCCCTGTGAAAGGGTCGTTCGACCCCCAAAGGGGTCGCGACCCACAGGTTGAGAACCGCTGGTCCAGGCTTCAGGTTAAGGGTATAGAGAGTAATAAATAGAAAAAATAAAAAAACAAAACAAAAAACAATTATAGTTGGAGCCCTGGGTAGGTGTCTCAGTTGGTTGGAGCGTTGTCCCATGCACCAAAAGGTTGCGGGTTCAACCCCCGGTAGAGGTGTGTATGTGAGGCAACTGATTGATGTTTCTCTCTCACATTAATGTTTCTTTCTCTCCTTTCCTCTTTCTCTAAAATCATATCCTCGAATGAGGATAAAAAAAAAAAAAAGAATAATAGTTGGAGATATATATTTTTAAAATCTCTCCAATTAAGAATTTATGTGACTATGTATATTACTTAGAATTTTACTGTATTTTTTCTTAAACTATTGAGTAAAATAAAATGTATTTTAAATAAAATTTAATAATATTCTATTAAAAATAAATTTAAATTATTTAAAAAAAGAATTTATGTGAATGTATCTGTTGTTATTCAAAAGAGTTTTCAATTAGAGATCCAAAAGAACATAGTGCTTAGATAATAAAATGAAAGCTTTAGTCTCCAGAATAAGTAATAAACTGACCTATAAAGATTTGTCATTTCAGTGCTTCTAGAAAAATCATCCAAAAGGAGACAATCTCCAACACTATAGAACAGGGGGTAAAAAAAATCAAATTTTGACTGAAGGTTTTTCTCTCCTAACACGACTACTGGTGATCAGGGTGACCTGATTATACTCGCGATCAAAGGATATTTAGAGCCCGCAGGGACCACGGAGATCCTTTATCCCTCACGCACGCCTTTCAGATCAGGAAACAGGGTCAGAATTCTGTAATGTTCCAAACAAGCAATTTTTAAAGAAAATGCACTGAAGTTTATGAATTTTGTTTCTAAAGGCACCACGCTTTAAGCAGAGAGTAGAGTAAGGGAATAAGAGAGACAAACCTGGAAGAGTAATTCTCCACATATTAGCTGTGAGGCTTGGGAGAGTGGCTTAGCCTCTAGTTTCCTGTGAACGACGTAGTTACAAATGCGAATAAAAATTTTACGTATACTAGGGGAAGTGAGAATCCTCGCCAATCCCGAGGGTTATAAGGGGTCATCCTGCAGCCTCAGGGGGGAAACGAAGCTTTAACTACAGTAGGAAAGTGAGAGTAATATGAAAAAGATGAAGGATAAAGAGAAGGTTGTTCATCCTGGGCAGAATTCCACACAGTACAATGAAAAGGTTTGGAGGGAAAGAATGGGGAAAAGTGCAGTAAAGATAAGCAACTGGAGAGCTATTTAGTAGAGAGCAATTTGACCAGAGAGAGCAGACATGTAGGAAACCACAGGTTTAATGGGTTACAGGGTTACAAGCAAATGAATTGAGGAAGTAAGATGGTGTGGAGGGAGGGCTCTCTGGCCTGTCAGGATGCACCTACTACTCAGATAGATGACTTCTCTGATAGGATGCCTGGTGGAAAAGGAGGCTTCTGTCTCTCTCTAAGTAGCCACTTGTGACCTGGATCGATTTCTCGGATTCTAGTGAAAAGCTCCCGGCTTGGGGCTTCAGACATAAGGGCTCCAGATTCCTGAGATCCTTTGTGGCATTACACTCCCCAAGGGGGAGCAATAGGACATTTTTTAGAATCCCATTCAGAGGCTTGTAGGGTGCTGGTAGAGAGCATACTTTCAATAAATGCTTCTCGATGTAACAAAGAACGTCCTTCGTGGTTAGCAAAGTACCCCAAGTAATCCTTAATGACAAAAAAAAATTATCTGAAGCCAGACTGCTTAAATTTAACTTCCAAAATTGACATTTACTAGATGTCTGTGACCTCATCTATGCTTCGATTCCCTTATCTATAAAATAATGATGACAATAATAATACCCAACTCAAAGGGTTGTTTTGAGGACTCAAGGAGTTACAACATGTTACGTGTTTAAAAAACAATGCTGGGTACACAGTAAACACCTTCCTGAGACATTGTTTTCATAAAGCATGAGATCAATTAGCTTTGTAAACTTTTATATTAGTATACAGTACAATGAATGAGTTAACCATGTCTTCAAACTTCAACTATCACTTATGTCTGGGTCTATGAAGCTACTGCTTACCGGGATCAAAATTATCACCAAATATTCGCTTGGCAGGAATCTTCAGGGCCATAGTGGGAAATTGTTTCTTTAACTAGAATTTTAAAAAGTAACATTATATGAACTTAATTTTATAAGTTTTCTAGTTATGCAGCACCAAAATAAAATACAATCTATTTGCAAGAAAATCCATTGTAAAACATACTTTTAACTATATCATGAGCAAATGTACAATATTGAGTTATACCAATAAAACACCATAGACTGTCTAATCATCTTATTTTGTGCCAATAGAACACTTGGCAGCTTTGTGACCTTGATAAGTTACTTAACATCTCTGTACCTCAGTTTTCTTGCCTGCAAGATAGGGATAATTTTAGCACTTACCTTACAGACTTGTTGTGAGGCTTAAAGGACATCATTTACGTCAAGGGCTTAGACTAGAATCTAGTATATAAATTTTGAATACATATTACTCACCATTTATTACCTCAGGGGAAGATGTGATCTTTGTGTTCTCTCTATATGAACAGATTGACAATTGTTTTCTAAGAAAGCTGATGAATTTTGCTTTTAACATTCTCTACTTCAGCCTTCCCCCTATTGCTATTCTAAAACATTTATCAGATTTGTTTATCCCCAGAGAAGGAACAACTAGGCCCTCAAGAACTTAAGTTTGTAGCAGTAAAGTCATAAATAAGGGTTAATGCTTATTTTTATTATAACCTTCATGTAAGAGTCCTCCCTACCCCCTCTCCCACACACAGAAACTACGTATCTAACTACCAACTGACAGGAAATAGAAAGAACAGAAGAATGTATTAATCACTCTACACCACTGGTATGCTATCAGCAAAATCCAGACTGAAAAGTCTGTAGACAAATGACACTGCTTTTTCCACAAAAAGCTGTAAAGGCAAGATAAGAGAGGTGGAAGATTAAAAAGACACTTAATAGACCTATCAACCAGTCACATAAATACTGAGTGATTATTTGATGGTAAGACATGATCATTAGTTTAGTGCTAGATGTGATCATGTTATGTGTGTGTGTTTTTAAGGACCTTTATCTTTTTCAGAGATGATACTAAAATATTTACAGATGAAATGATACGATGAGTGAATTTTGCTTCAGAATTACAGGGGGCCGGCTAGGACCAGAGATGAAACAGGAATGGCCATTTAATTGTTGAAGCTGGATGGTACATTATATTATTTTCTGTGTTTGTACTAGTCATTCTACCTCTGTAGGTATTAAGCAATTTCTACAATAAAAAGTTTAAAAATGTAAACAGTCATAAAAGCCCATGTAACCGATAATTAAAATGCTTAGAGATTGGAAATTATATTTTTGTCTCTTATTGTAAAAGAGGCATAAGAATTTGTATTTTCAAACTCAGGGAAATCAGGCTTAGTTTAAACTCACTCCTATAGTTTGAAAGAACACAACTAATATCATTCCCCTGTTTTTGTCTTGGCCCCTCCCACCAGGAGGCAGAATTGAAAGGGGTTATATAAAATGAGAAAGGAAACGAGAAGAAAAAAAAACAGAACAAAAAAAGAGAAACTCAGGAAAAATGAGGAAGATGGATAATAAAAACTCAACTACATGTTAAGAAAATTGTACGCAAAAATACTTAAAATAGGATGTTTGATGGAAAAGAGAAAGAACATGACCATGGTGGGGAAATGCCCAAAAGAAACATTCCTACTTTACCTTTACCCTTAAAGATACTCAAATATCACTGCTCCCCCTAATTAATCACCAGCTATTTAAAAAGAAACCATCCCAAGGATGCTAGGCTTTGAACTCAGGCACACGCCTTACTGGTCAGTTTTTGGATGACATCCCCTACAGTTCTACAAAAGGAGACACGTTTAGAAGGTAAGTCTGGCCTATATGATCTTTTAAGCAAAATACATAAAGAAATCTCAAATTTTCAATTATTGGTAGTTCACTGAACAAAATTTCATCTAAGTTCATATAAACCCTCTGTGCAAGTGTGCATGGGTATTATGTTACCATCATGCTATTTTTTAAAAAATATATTTTATTGATTTTTTACAGAGAGGAAGGGAGAGGGATAGAGAGTTAGAAACATCGATGAGAGAGAAACATCGACCAGCTGCCTCCTGCACAGCCCCTACTGGGGATGTGCCAGCAACCAAGGTACTGGGGTGCCCTTGACCAGAATCGAACCTGGGACCTTTCAGTCCGCAGGTTGACGCTCTATCCACTGAGCCAAACCAGTTAGGGCCCATCATGCTATTTTTACCTGAGTATAACCCAGCTATCCGGATAGGCGCAGTCAGATTTGTACAATCATTAAAAAAAAATGCTAGTCATATACATAATGGTATCCAAGAATTTCAAATAGAACTAGCAACTCAACCCTCACGTAGCCTCTAATATAAACTATTTTTTTTAAATCAATGAAAAAAATTACAGAAGATATTCTCATGTACAAATTCTTACTGGCTATTAGTTTGTTTCAAAAATGTGACTTCACTTAGAGTAAAACAATGACTGTCTTAATTAATATGTTAAATATTGATTAAGCAATATTTAAAACTATATACAGTAAGTTTCAGTTGCATATGCATTGAAGAAAAACTAAGTAACAAAAGAAAACACAATAAATTTCACCAGAAATAACATGATGATTAGCAATTATTAGAGAGGTAGATGTAAAGGATTTATGTCTAATATTCTATAACATTAAAATATATTTTAAGTTGTACATGTAGTTTTCATACTTTCAATACTTTATTTGGAACTTGTCAACGGTCCCCTCTCCACCCTTTTGTATAAGAATTCCAAAGTTAGAATGCTTTTGAAGAATCTCTTACTCTTTTCTGCTTCTCTGATATATCTGAATATTATTTAACCACTCAAGTAAAATCTCTCGTATTTTTGAGTTTTCTCAGGTGTTTTGTTTTAAATAAAAACCTCGTAAAATGATCATTACTTACAGTATTGTAGAGCTTATCAAATTCTGCATATCTTCTGAAGACAAACCATTCACTCCTGCCCACTGAGACCAGAACTTTATAAACCTGCGAAAACAGAAAAATAATAAAAATAACACAACATTTGATTGCAAAAAAACATTAACTATTTAAGTATGTGAATGTTTTCATACTCATGAAACTAATATTAGACATGTTTATATATGATTCTCCAAGATACACAAGCATACCAACTGAAATACTTATTTTATCTTGTTGAAAGGTGACCTTTTATTTTTAAAATGCTATGAAATAGGTCTATAATTTTCAAAGAATAACACAGTGAATACCGTGTACTCATTATTTAGATGAATCCTATTTTGCCATTCTTGTTTCAGATTTTCCTGCCAAGAATAACACATTATAGATTCAACTGAAGATATTCTCTATTCTTCTCCAGCAGTACCACTACCCTGAAACTATAAAGCATTTTCAAAAGTGATGCCTGGCACATAGTAAATACTCAATTATTAGTTCTCCTTCTCCCAGGTCATCTTTTACATGGTAGTTTTAAAACTAAGAATTTGTCCTCAGATTTCCTCCTACCTTAATATTTTCATATATACATAATTGCATATAATCATAGTCAACAACCGTATGAAGTAAGCAGAACAAATATTACGCCCCCCACTATACATATGAGTAAATGGCCAAAAAAAGTTAAGCAACTTGCCCAAGCACACAGACTTGTGAGACTAAGATCTAAATCTTCTAATGCCCACTGTGCATCAGAATCAGTATCAAATCAACAGTTAAATTATAGAATCAACTCTCACAATTCATCCCATAGATACTCTCACATTATAATTTAATATACCAATGTAAAGAAAACTGTTTGGGACCCCCCCAAATATTAAATCATTTCTAAAGAGAAAAATATCAAGAATCCAGGTTTATGAGAAAAGACTCACTGATATATGGCTTGTGTTACGAATCTCATCATTTTACAGTATAAGACTAGGGGAAAGAGGTAAGGGTAGCTTTGGGGTTTATAATACAATTGCCCACAATCTGTTAGACAAGTTAAAGTAAACCAGGTTAATTCTGGAAGATGGGTAAACATGTATAAACTATCCTTCCCTATGAAAGATTGGTAAGCTATACTCACAAGTTCATAGTTAGATGATACTGTGAGGAAAGGAACTCCCTGATAAGTATGTGATTGTACTGAACGAATTCTGTAGTATCGTTTAAGATATAATCACATTCACAGGTCAACAGTGGGAGGAGTTAAGTATTCACCTGGAAAGTGAAACAGTCACTTGTATCAGACACCTAAGTGATGAACCATCTAGACCGGGGGTGGGGAACCTTTTTTCTGCCAACGGCCATTTGGATATTTATAACATCATTTGCAGGCCATACAAAATCACCAACTTAAAAATTAGCCTGCTGTATTGAATCAAACATTTAAGTAACTCACCCCTAATGCCTTGGCAAGGTCAGACCAAATGATTTTGAGGACCTTTTAGAGCAGTGATGGCGAACCTTTTGAGCTCGGCGTGTCAGCATTTTGAAAAACCCTAACTTAACTCTGGTGCCGTGTCACATATAGAATTTTTTTGATATTTGCAACCAGAGTAAAACAAAGACTTATATTTTTGATATTTATTTTATATATTTAAATGCCATTTAACAAAGAAAAATCAACCAAAAAAATGAGTTCGCGTGTCACCTCTGACACGCGTGTCACAGGTTCGCCATCACTGTTATAGGGCCTGCAGGCTGGACGTTCCCCACCCCTGATCTAGACTGACAGAAAAGAGCACCCTACAGGAGCCATAGGGTGGTGATATGACTTTTCTGGTCCTAACCAAGAAGGTACGTATCATGCTGTCTTAGAGGAAGCTATTAGGTGTAAGATGTCAGAAATGTTTGCAAGATGACACTGCTCACATGGAGAGTGTGCAGAAGTAGAGGGTCAAGAACCTGATCAAGGTGCCAGTGAAGGTGAGCCATGCTTCTAAGACTAGACTACATATTTACCTCATACATCATTCAGGACTGCATAGGCCTGGTGCAGGACTGCTACAAAAGGATCGGAAACTTAGGTTTCTCCAATTTCAAGCTTCTTGAATTACTTGTGCCAATTCCTGGTGTTGTAAGGCGGCTGGCTTCCCATCACTACCCAAGTACAGCCAAACTAGAACCCAAGCCTGGGTTCCAGGCTGAAGCAGTTCTGCTACAAATATATTTACAGGAGCCGAGATAAAGCCCTGTGAATTACTAATTAGCAGTAGGGTTTATTAACAAGGGTTTATTGAGTAAATTCTAATTTAAAAAATCAATAGACAAAAACAAAAACTTCAAATTTTAAAAAATACTTTAATTTACCAAAAAAATCACAAGATTACACAGAAAGCAGTATATTTATCACAATATGAAATGATCTTATTGAATTTTAAAAATACTTCTTTATTGTCTGTCTTGCCTCAACATAGAATGTAAGTTCCTTGAGAACAAGGGCTGTGTCATTCTTGCTACCTGATGTACCCCAGTTGCCTAGAACAGTGTTTGGCATAACAAAGAAACTCAATGACTATTTGTTGAGTGGATAAATGAAAGTATAATTTAGACTTGGTTTAAGTCAAGAAATCCTAGGATGCAATTCTGTTAGAAGCTTCACAGTGCAGAGCTATATAAAAGACATGTGAGCGTTACCTCGACCATGAAAAATCGGAGGACACCGGAGATAACCTGCCGACAATGTTGGCGAAGTATGAACTTCCCTCAAACTTGGCAAGAGCTTATGCCCTTGAAGGAGAGAATGTCATAAAGGTAAAAGTAAGGATGGGGAAGGAAGGAAAACTTGCACACATTTCACTATTTCACCCAAGGTACACTGACCTCTTACCATCAATGTGTTATTTCTAAATTTTGCTTATACAAATGTGGGATAAATGTACATTGCTTGTTAAGATATTACTACCGCCCTGACCGGTTTGGCTCAGTGGATAGAGCGTCGGCCTGCGGACTCAAGGGTCCCAGACTCAATTCCGGTCAAGGGCATGTACCTTGGTTGCGGGCACATCCCCAGTGGGGGGTGTGCAGGAGGCAGCTGGTTGATGTTTCTCTCTCATCGATGTTTCTAGCTCTTTTTCCCTCTCCATAAAAAATCAATAAAATATATATATATTTTTAAAAGAAGATATTACTACCAACACAGAGACCGAGGGGGAGCAAATGGTCAGACACACATCATAGTATCTCAGCTCTGGGCTTTGGTGCAGAGTGTGGAGGTGTTAAGGGAGGGAGCAGAGAGGGTAGAGGGGCTGTTCCTAGCTCCTTATCTGGGATTTTGAGAGAAAACCACCATTGGGGGGGTCCCAGCTCCACTTATTTAAGAAGGCAGAGTGGAGTGGTCTAAGAGTTTAACTCCTCAGCTTTCCTCAACTCCCATGTGGAATGGACTGAGTTGAAAGTCGCTTGTCATTGGGCATCTTTAACAGGGCCAGGTGACCCCCTCGTCAGAGCCTGGGGTAGATCACTTGATTCAGGAGCAGGCAAAGGGCATGCCAGAGCCTCAGTGGGCTCTATAGCCTTTGAGAGCCAACCCAACAGCAGAACAGACAAGTCAGTTCATCAACTGCAGGTGCCAGCAATAGTATATGTTTCATTACACTAATTAGCAAAGTGACTGTTCTCCAATAATAGTCACTGATACACTGATTCAACAAATATTCACTGTGTGTATTCTTTATAAAGCCCTATAGTAGATACTATGGTGGTAAAAAGTAAAATTAGAAATGGGCTTTGCCTCTAAGGTACAAAAAGAGATAAACGACTGGATGACATATTTTTAAAATTGAGGTAGAAAATAATAAACGTCATAAGGATACTATGAGGAAAAAAAAGAAAGATACTATGAAAAAAAAAAAAGGTACTATGAAAATTTTGAGAAAGACACTACGGAAATTTCTAGATAGTGGTTCTTAATATGGGACCAATGACTTCTGGGTCCATTAACCCCACGACAGTGCACATAAAATTATATCCATAGGCATGCACACTTCCTGGTAAAAGGGTCTGTCAGAAAGTGTCATAAGTTTCTCCAAAGGCTAGGTAAACAGGCAAAACTCTGCACTGAAAAAGTCGTCCCTGTGTGCTGTAATGGAATACAGCATTGGAAAGATATGTAAAATATGGATTTGTGGACATTGGGAGAGGACATTCTAGATTAAGAAAGAAAAGCAGAAAAGGAAATATCCTCTATATTCCATTTTTTCCCATATGCTTTACCCTGAATACTTACAGTGAATCTCTTCTTTTTCTCTCTGTGTTCATCAGAGCTGGGAATGCTTACACTTGGGCAGCTTTCCTTGTAGTCCATGGTATAATCCCTTTGGGTTTACGGCCTCAAAAGGACACCAGAAAATGAGTCCGAAGCAATGGTCAGCAGAGGACAAACACAATCAGCTACTCCAAAACATAAAACCTCTTGAGGTAATGTTCAAATTCCATCATGCAACCTTAACCTACAGAAAAAAAACAAACAAAACTGATTAGCAAAACAATCTTTAAAATACCATTGATTTACTTTTGATCATTAAGTCTCGGTCCAGGTTAAGAGATTTAATTTCTGTTATGTCCATTTCAAGAGATAAACCACAATCAAACATTTGCATCCTATCCATCTTTCTTACTGCTAAGAAATTCCGGAAGCTTCTATAGCACAGTTCATGTGGACTAAGGGCTACCTCTCACCTAAAAGATCCCTAGTTTGATGGATTCAAAGGAGGGTTTTTCCAGATATGGTTTTCAGACTTTTAGCATCAGGTCAAACAGATGAAGCTTGCTTCAGATTGGGATCCTATTTAGTAGGTAACCATTTCTGCCCATTTTACAAATGAGGCAACTGAGACACAGAGAGGTTAAATAACTTGCCTATACAGCATTTGAACCCCAGCTGTTTGGCTCCAGAGACTGACTCTTAACCACTGTGCTATGCTGCATTTTAACAACTGTGGATCATTCTGATGCACTGGACCCCTGATTAGAGATGTTACAATAGATCTTAATTAAGAAAAAAGCACAATTAAACTAATATTATCATTCCACCTATGGACAAAAGACTCAAGATGTCACATTGATATCACCTTTGCTACACACAGCAGCCCATACTCACCACTGACACGAAATAATACCCCTTAAAGCAGTGGTTCTCAACCTTTCTAATGCCACGACCCTTTAATACAGTTCCTCATGTTGTGGTGACCCCCAACCATAAAAGTATTTTCGTTGCTACTTCATCACTGTAATTTTGCTACTGTTATGAATCGTAATGTAAATATCTGATATGCAGGATGTATTTTCATTGTTACAAATTGAACATAATTAAAGCATAGTGATTAATCACAAAAACAATATGTAATTATATGTGTGTTTTCCGATGGTCTTAGGCGACCCCTGTGCAAGGGTCGTTGACCCCCAAAGGGGTTGCGACCCACAGGTTGAGAACCGCTGCCTTCAAGGGTTAGTCTGCCAGTCCCTCTCCATGATTAATTTCAGGAAGTCACTCTGACAGAGCTGATCATTGTAAATAAATTACATTCAAGTAATGATTTCAAGTATCTATCTGCAGGCATGGAATACCCAGGTATAATGAATTTTTTTTTTAAATATATTTTATTGATTTTTTACAGAGAGGAAGGGAGAGAGATAGAGAGTTAGAAACATCGATGAGAGAGAAACATCGATCAGCTGCCTCCTGCACATCTCCCACGGGGGATGTGCCCCCAACCCAGGTACATGCCCTTGACCGGAATCAAACCTGGGACCTTTCAGTCCGCAGGCTGACGCTCTATCCACTGAGCCAAACCGGTTTCGGCAAGGTATAATGAATTTTAACTGATCAGAAGGGGGCTTCCTTTAAGATCACTCAATACCTACTTTGGCCCTACCCGGTTTGATGCTCAATGGACAGAGCATCAGCCCACAGACTGAAGGGTCCCAGGTTTGATTCTGGTCAAGGGCATGTACCTCGGTTGCAGGCTCACCCAGTCAGGGCCCATGCAGGAGGCAACCAATCGATGTTTCTCTCTCTCTGTCTCTCCTCGTTTTCTCCACTCTCTCTAAAATCAATGCAAAAATAGCATCGGGTGAGGATTAACAACAAAAAACAAAAACAGCCAAATAATTAAAAAAACACATAAAACCTATTTTGTTGGATTTGCTGCTGGAAATGCAGTCAGGAGGATTTACATGTAGTCGAATTCGTTGTTAGAAAACATATGTAACTGGCCCCCTCTTAAGCTTGGGGTGCAGCATTTGTCTATGTTAGTTCACCCTATAACCCCATAAAAGCAGCATTTGTCTAAATTAGAGCACTCCATAACTCCTTCTATTACATTTGAGTGTCATGTGACTGATGCAGTAATTGGGACCAAGAATGATCCTAGGAAACAGACCCTCAAAAATGGGATGCATGTTTAATAAATGCCCTGATCACTTTCCGGTGGAAGGGGTGGGAGGGGTGTAGGGAACTAGTCACTGGGCACACAGAGATGGCATCACTCAAACTGCCTCCCCCGGTGTCACAGGACAGAATATAGGGGTGGGCAAGGTGCTGGAAGGCCACGTGGATGATGAAAATGCTATTTCAAAGCCTGTGACCTGGGCTGGGCTGCTTCTGGTTGTCTTTGAGAATATGCACAAAGATGGCAAATTGAAAGTCATGAATTCCCACACAGGTGGGTGGGAAATCTATGGCTGTTAGATTTTTTTTGTCTTATAGCTGCTAAGCTGATAGGACTAAGGATCAAGCCCAGAGTTTGATGGTTAAGTGTTGCAGAGCCAGTTAAACATGCAACCCTGGAAAGTCTCATGCTGACACATGGGCAGTGGCTGGAAAGGAAAATGATCCTGAATCACAGATGCAGGCACTTGGGCAAACACAATGAGGCTAAGAATGTTGAACTCCATACTCAGCTGAACATCCCTACTGAAAGCAGCAACTACACCTCTCTCGGGAGTCTCAGCCTCCAAACCCTGCCCTACATAAACCCTTCCGAGTTGTTTCACACGGGGATGCCAAGTCTCCTCACTGCCTACTCCCATCACCCCTCACGGCCTCAAAACGGTAGTTAGAGCCCAACAGAACTCAGAAAGAAGTTCAGCGCCTACTCTGAAAGGAGATGCCTTTATACTAAAACTAGAGGCCCAGTGCACGAAATTCGTGCACAGGCAGGATCCCTAGAGGCTGCAGGCTGCCAGCCAGGGGACCTCCCTTCCCCTGACCGCCTGTCGCCCCCGGCGCTGCTGCGGCCGGGGAAGGAGGAAAGATGAGGGCCCTCCCTTCCCCCTGGTCGAACTCCTGTTCAAACTCTAGGTCGAGGGGACAATTTGCCTATTAGGCTTTTATTATATAGGAAGTTTGCAGAATCTTAACAATTTTTACCAGCAGGAGTCTGAGGAAGCACATATGGAAGAACATTCAAAGGATGTTAGACCCGAGAATGTTAGACTAAATATAAGATCACTGTGACCCTCTGCAGGGCCACAATGGATCCCATCAATCTCTCTCCAGACCTTCCTTCCTCCAGAGAGACCTGCATCCATTCACAAGGGTGACCATCCACTGGGAAATGGGAAATTCGTAATCCTTCCAAGAGTTACTGGGCACTAGCTCTGAACTGATGCTAATCCCTGGAGACCCAAAACATGGTCCGCTAGTCAGAACACCCATCTTATTCCAGAAAAACGTAGAAAGATAAAATCACCCATCCAAGCCAGGATCCAGCTAACAGGCAGTAGAGCTAGGATTCAAGTCCAAATCTGTCTGACTCCAAAACCTATGTGGACTTGTTTGCTACACCACATGCCTCTCCTTCAGTGACGTTTCTCTTTCCTTTAAGCTAAATCAAACTGGCAACCTCATAATATTCAATACTTAGTGGCTAAGCTTATTATAAGCCAAGACTGTGCTTTGTGAGCCTTAATCCGGCTGTTGCTCACAACAGCTCTACCTACTGAGAGGAAACCGAGGAGAAACAGAAGCATAAAAAGATGAAGCTACCTGCTCCAGGTGGTGGAGTCAGAATTTGAACCCAGGTGGTCAGCTTTTAGGACCTTTACCCATGGTGTCACACTGCCTCTGAAGAGTCCCCTGAGAAGCCATGAAGCAGGTTCATAAACTTGTTTTTAAGTGGTTACAACTGACATTATGAAAAAGCAACCCTGTTATTACTGTAAATCTAGTGTATGATTATTCTATAAAACGGAAGCAATTTAAATTATACAAAATTATCTTATGGCCACGGAGCCAAATAAAACAGAATGAGAAGAGGGCGGATGTAAGAACCCCCACAGCTAAGAAAAAATAGAACAAAAAAGTTACGTCGCTCATGTGGGATTAAAAGTTGGAGCTTTTGTGGGGGTTCAGAGGGAGGTTAGGCTTTTCAAAGGAGAATCACAAAAAGAATGAGCTGGGGAGTCACAAGATGATCTTGCAGGCTGGCTCCCAGGGGCAGATGGCTTGCCTAGGAGCAGGTCCCATGACTCAAAGGAGACCAAGTTGAGATACTAACCCAGGATGGAGGAACTAACTTTACCATCCAGCTAGTGAATCAACTCAGAGAAGCCCCAAAAGACAAAACGAAGCGGGTCCGACGGGAACAGAACTTCCAAAGGCCAGCCAGACCTTAGGAGGGGCAGCGATTTGCAAGGGTCATATAATAGCCGGTAAGTACTACATTTATAGTTCTCACCAGGGGGTCATCTGGCAATGTCTAGAGACATTTTAGGGTGTCACAACTTGGAGGATTGCTATTGGCTACATGCCATGGAGGATGCTACACATCCTACAATGCGCACAGGACAGCCCCTACAACAGAAAATTATCTGGCCCAAAAGGTCAACGGCGTTACAGTCAAGAAACTAACATTTATTGAACGCTAATGCCAGGCGATTTTCACGCTTTTTCATCTCACAGCACACATAAACTAATTACTAAAATCCTGCGGCACACCAAAAAAATATATTTTTTTGCCATTGTGACCAAAAAAAAAAAAAATAGGTATAACTTTGATTCATTCACACCGGACAGCTATTGTTGTGTTGGCTGTTGTCATTTTTGATGTCGCCCATGATTGTGCTTGTGATGGGACCAACATTCAGAGCCCATTCTGAACCAAGCTCTTGGTTAGATGTCAATGTGCGATGTATCAAGAGGACGATGGGCCATTTCTGACCTAGAGCTGCACAAGCCTGACCCCTCGTGCCGGCAGAACTGGGACGCTGCTTTCCTTCTGTGCGGTTTGCTGTCTGTAACCCTATTCCCAATGGACACGCAGTGCTCCCTTCTCCTCACTCTGTATCTCCAAAGGTGATTTACGTAGAAGAAGGGGGTGGATGCGGCGATATCTTAAGAAATCGAGGGACAGTGTGTGCCAGGCAGGCTCTCGGGTCAGAGCTCTATTCAGGTCACAGTGCTGCCACCAAAGCTGTGTGACCATGTGGAAGTACTTCTCATGACCTAGGTTTCTTCATCTGTAAAACCAGGATAACGATACGTCATGAGTTGTTGTGAAGAGTAAGTGATGTGTTAGATGTTAGTTCTTACAACAGCGATTTTCAACCGGTGTGCCGCAAGAATTGTTAACACATGCAATACCTGACTAGTTAGTCAGGGCCACTGGCCTCTTCTCCCTCTGTTCCTCTGGCGATTCACACTAATGCATAAAGGAAAATGAAGAACAAGCCTATCCCAAAGGGAAGGAATTAGGCTTGGAAGAGTTACAAGTTTTCTTCAGCAGGGGAACAGGACTAGTGCTGGGTGTTGGGGTACAAGAACCCCAAAGGGGAGAGCTGACAGGGCCCCTCGAGGAAGAGACAAACGAAAACCATGTACAGACCCTGGGCATGTCAAGGGGACTGGCATGGGAACAGGTTTGGGAACGGGGAATTGACCCAGAGAATAAAGAGAGGAATTGGGGTGGGGATAGGGCAAGAATTATTCCTGAGGGGAGAACAGGACAAGTGGATGAGTTTCATTTTAAATTACATTAAAAGTACTTTCCCCAGGAGATTCTGACCCCAAACTACTGGGTTTTTTTTTTATTAAAAGGCTACTCTAATAGTAAATAATCTGTATCTGTTTATTTCCGCCTCTCAGAATACTAGCTCCACGCACATCCAAAATGTTTCAATAGAAACAAAGCACATCTTTGTCATATTGTAAATTAAGTTAATTGCAGAACAGATTAAAAAAACCTAACAGGATCTGCCAGTGGAAGATACATAGTAACCCTCTCTGCCCGCCCCCCCGCCCCCGCCACACATCACATGATGAATCAGTTATAACTTTTCCTGTTTTTCTTACTGATATATCCTTCCTCTAATTCCCACCCCACTCCCGTTTGATTTTTCCCTCATTCTGTCACCACAAAGCAGTCCTAGTTTTTCCTAGATTTATTCATCTCTTATTTGAGATACCTTTTATTTATCCTGATTCTTTTTAAAATATATATATTTTTATTGATTTCAGAGAGGAAGGGGAGAGAGAGAGAGAGAGAGAGAGAGAAACATCAATGATGAAAGAGAATCATTGATTGGTTGCCTCCTGCACGTCCCCGACTGGGGATCGAGCCCACAACCCGGGCATGTGCCCTTGACCGGAATTGAACCCAGGACCTTTCAGTCCGCAGGCCGACGCTCTATCCACTGAGCCAAACCGGTTTCGGCTATCCTGATTCTTTTTTTTTTTTTTTTAATATTTTTATTGATTTTTTACAGAGAGGAAGGGAGAGAGATAGAGAGTTAGAAACATCGATGAGAGAGAAACATCGACCAGCTGCCTCCTGCACACCTCCCACTGGGGATGTGCCCGCAACTGAGGTACATGCCCTTGACCGGAATCGAACCCGGGACCCTTCAGTCCGCAGGCCGACGCTCTATCCACCAAGCCAAACCGGTTTTGGCGGCTATCCTGATTCTTGATAACGTGATATAAAAGTTAAAAATAAAATATGTGCAAAATATTGAGATACACTGTAGATGAATAGTCTGCACCCAACAATCCATAGGTGTGTCCAAGAACTTGAACAAAAGTCTGTGGGTTCCATGAGACTGGCTCCACTTTATCACATACATTTAAGGAAGGGCAGAGTGAGGAGGTAGCAGTAAACGCTGACAGGCCTTTGTTTTCCAACATGAGAATCGAATCGAAACTGCCAGGATAAGAAGGAAGGGCTTAACTTTACGCCAAATGAAAACACGTCCCTCTTCTGATTCCAGAACGGACAGGGTAGGGCTGGTAAGTGCAGCTGCAATGCTCTGCTCTGCCCTTGACCTCCCAAGGTCACCCTCCTGGGTTCCTGATCACCACAATGCCTGCCCTCTTCCCTGGGCAGTCCCTTTTTCACTGGGACTCATACTCCCAGTGCATCTTCCAGGCAGGACACAGAAGACTCTCAAGGATGACTCCCGGAGGTCTGTGACCATTGGTAGGACGATAGGTGGATGGGTGATCAGCTGAGGCAAGAGAAAAGCAAAGGGGGAATTCACACAATCGCAGAGGTAAAATCCGACAGGCCCCAGGAAGCCTAGGGCACAGCTGGTTCTGACAGAAGGTTCGGAGAGTTCAGATTAAGGAGGCACCAAAACCAAAAAACAAATCACCCGCACGTTATAGAGTCTCTTGGGAGACCCTCCAACCTGGCATCTCTTCTTCCATCTAACCTTCCATCCAACCTTCCCGCAGCAGCGCTGCCTTTCAATCACTATAAATCTGATCATGTCACGCCGTTGCTTAAGCTCTTTCCATGGCTTCCACTGTTCTTAGAATAAAATCCAAACTCTGAATGGTTGCTAACAGACCACAAGCACCCACATGGCCTAACTTCTTCCTCCTTCTCCAGCTGCATTCCACCAGGGCCTCTGGCTCCTCTAGCCACTAACTCCTGTCAGAGCAGCCCCTTCCCAGTTCCCACGGACACTGAGCCCTGTCCCATCTCCAGGCTCTCGTACCTGTGTCCCCTCTGCCTTAAATGCTTTTCCTTCAGCTCTTCCCATTGAGGACTTTGTTCAAATGTCACTTCCTCCAGCGAGCCTTCATGACCACACTCACTAAAGTGCTCCTTCTCCAAATCCATCTTCTGTCATCATCCTGGGTTTTTTCCATTTCAGCATTTGTAACCATCTAGGATTGCATACTGCTTCCTTGTGGAGAACCTCCCTGACTAGAGTGCAGAAACGGTGACTTATTCATTGCCCTGCACTTAGTAAGCCCCAATACACATTTGTTTAATGTTTCATTCAACAAACAGGTGGAGAGAGACACTTGGAAATTCCAATTTGCCAAAGTATGCAACTAAGTAACCTCTGGTGCATCACTCCTTCATCGATCTCCTGAGTCATCAATTTCTCCCTCTTTACTAGGTCAATTCCATTATTACATATATTAATATGCTATAGTATTTTAATGAAATTCTCCTTAAAAATATCGATTTATTTAACAGCTACTCACACCACGCTTATCAAGTGCTAGGGACATGCAATTAGTTTGTGCTCCAACTTTTATTATTTGCATGAGTGATCCTATCTGATAACACCCTTAACCAAAGGCTTTTTCAAAACAAAGAAAATTCAGGGTAAACACAGATGCTTATACAGCACGAAACTTTACGCCAAAGCAAATATTTGCTTTCCAGATTCTTCTGACAGTTAAACTTTACTGGTTAGCACATTAGAAAAAATTTCCCAAAGGAGAAAAATTATAACCAATTACATATTTAAATTATAGTAGAATTTTTACCTTAAACTTCTAACATTTTGAAAATTAAAACCTTTCTGTATGTTTTTCCTACCAAATCTTTCCTATCAACACAAACTGCAGCTTCACCCCAAGAACAGTAAAATAAACTTAGACTATACCTTGTAAAGTACTCAAAATCAAGTACAAAAGAAGTGAGTGAGGCTAAGGTGGGCCCTCAAATGGGAAAATCCCAGCAGAGGTTTGGGAAACAATTAGGAAAAAGAAAAGAAAATTAAACTGCTGAAATGTCAACATATGTTCTAGAAACAAGTTTTAATCTATAAGGGGAAAAATCACAAGTAAAATAAAAACATTCATCACTCAATTGGAATATGCACAGGGATATGTTCGTAATGAAAAATGAAGCAGAGTACATTAAGCCAAACGCTGGTATCAAACTTAAAGTGGGAAGCTTCGACAGCAGCCCAACTCCAGTATTTTATGTCTATCACCTTTCTCTGAAGGACCAAAAGCTTCTGGCAAATGTCTTCTGCATATACCCAGGAAAATAAGTGAAAAGGTATGAATATTTTATTATTTTACACAATGAAGGGGAAGAAGGTAAACTACTTCCACCGCCCAGAAAGAACATTTAGTCCTACCCAGCTCAGAACACGAAGCCGGAAGACAGGATTCTTTGTGTCGAGATGCAGAAACAAAATAAAGTTTAGGAATGACACCCCACAGGAAAATCCAAAGTCGAAAGCGTTGCTCCGTGAAGTCTGTCTTGTCCTGATGGCTTTCTGAGTGCGTTTACGGAGTCTATTTTCTGACTTCTGCCTGTCCATCTACATGGGTGTTGAGTATACTGCTTTCCCTACACCTACTCGCTTCTGTGAACCCCGATCTCAATATTTGCTTCTTTTTATTGAGTACTGAATTTCCCTGCCTTCTTCCTTAGCTATCCATTTTATAGAAATGATTACAGAAGCTCAATGATTTAAAGGCCTATCAAATAGAACTTTAAATCCATTTGTATTTAAAAATCAGTTAAGTGGGGTGGAGATGTGTCTTACTTTTCCTTAAAAAAAGTAACTGGAATTTGTGGTACATGCTTTTTGTCCTTATCTGTAGCAAAAATAAAAGACAAGTGCCCAAGGAATTACAATTCAAACTAGAAAGAGCTGTGAAAAGTCACTAGAATTGAGAGGGAGGAAAAGCCACTTCCAACTGAACTTATCTAGGTATTTGGAACGGTGGCTACATGCGAGGGAGGTTTGAAAGGTTGGGCACACAAAACAGAAAGGACGGACGGCACAGTCCTTTATACATGGGGAATAGCCATTTGTCCAATTTGTCTGAATCCCTGCCCGCGTGGGGGAAACGGCCTGCCCGTTAATAAAAACAGAAAGGGAAACGTGGATTTGAGACCATGTTGTAAAGAACTCCGAATGACAGGCTTTTCATTCTGAATTTAATTCTGCAGGTGAGGAGACATTTGAAAAGGGAATTCAAAGTAAAGAGCTGCAGGAGTAGAGAATGGGAGAAATGGAGGAGAAATAGGCCTAGCATCAATAGGAGCCGCAGATTTCTTAAAAAAAAAAATCACACAAAGGAAAAATAAGTCAGAAGCTATTTCATGTGGAGGGCAAGGTAGAAAGAGGGATTAACGTTGCCAGGTTATCCAGGTTTTATTTCTGGGTAACCACGAGAAATAACTAGACATGGCGGAAGGAGAAAGCAGGGCAAACGACAGGGAATTGGCTTAAGTAATTTCCAGCCCTAGCTGGAAATGTCTGCATCAGATCCATGCATGTGATACCTTCTGGTGGCAGACACTGTTTCTAGGCACTTAGCACACAGCAGTCAACACAACTGGTAATCAATCGCCTCTGCCCTCATGGAATTTACCCTCTAGTGGCAGGCAATAGATAATAAACAAGTAAATCAATAGATAAATATATATTTCAGAAAGAGTGGGGTTGCATGGAATTATAAATAGGAGGCTCTAACTGAGGTAGTAACATCTAAACAAACACCTAGAGGTGAGGGAGTGAACTATGCAAGGACTGGGAAAGAGTCAGCAACTAACACAGCAGTATCTCCATGTAATTTCATTC
This sequence comes from Myotis yumanensis, assembly GCF_028538775.1. Lineage (NCBI taxonomy): Eukaryota > Metazoa > Chordata > Mammalia > Chiroptera > Vespertilionidae > Myotis > Myotis yumanensis. Next base: position 19,168,701 of record NW_027223766.1, read on the forward strand.
CATGATGCTTTTTTTTTGAAGTTGGCAGCAACTTCAGTGTCCCACTTCCTGACCCTATCCTACTCAATCAAGAAAACTTCACCAATAACACAGTGATAACAAACTGCCTACTAGGTCAATTTGTTTATACTGGCTGTTTAAATTCCCTACATAAAAGAAAGGACTGCATTTTAAAGCAACAAAACCAAAGCTCTATTAGAACATGTTTGTACAAAGTTTAAGAAGACAATCATCTTGCTCTCAAAGCAATCATTGATGTAGCAACTTTGAGACTTGCGATTTAAATCAAAGATGCTGAAGAATGATTATGAATCATGCAATTAAGCTACCACGCAGGATGTTGCTGAGAGGGGGAAAAAACATTCCCAGCACCACAAAGATGTCAAAAATAAAAATAGTACTCTCAATCAAAACCAGAAGTAAAATCGTACTTTTGGTTTTATAATTTGTTGCTCAGCGGAGCTGAATTCTAGTCTAAGCTCTGCCGTTTATTGGTTCAGGGTCTTTGGGCCTCATCCTTGTCAGTCAAGGGCAGCTGGTGAGATTTTTCAGAATCCCTGAGATTCTAGGTGGCAAGTTAAGATTCCTACAATGTCTAGTTCATTTGGGCATTTGGCTATTCTGGTTTACCTCATTTTACAATAATAGTACAAATAAGCACCCACCCAAAATAGCACAACTTATAAGTTCTATATAAAGTAGTATGAACTTTTGCCCTAGCCGGTTTGGCTCAGTGGATAGAGCATTGGCCTGCAGAGAAAAGGTTCAGGGTTCGATTCCATTCAAGAGAACGATCCAGGTGCCTGCAGGACGCAACCAGTCAATATAATATCTCTCTCTGTCTTTACCTCTCTCAAAAAAAAAAAAATGAAAAAATATCCTTGGATGAGGAATAAAAAAACAATAAAGTAATATGAACTTTTCTTTTAGACAAACCTACCAGAGCTTGGTGCTTAAAATGAGGCTACACTCACTCTGAAAGTGCTGCCTTTTTTCACCCCTCTTTTTTTTAGAACAACCTGCAAGACTCAGATTCCTGAACCATAGAATTTGATTTGGAACAAGGTGGAGGAGCACATCATTAGTATGAGACAATAGTCATGAGTCCTTTTCTGGTGGGACTCGGTCTTCGAAAACTGTTCCAAACGAATCCCCGAGCATTTATAGCAACATTTCTGCGGAAAACGGTGGTGACAACTTTGAAGATGAATGCCCACGTGAATGCATAATAAAGAAAATAGCCAATGTTATTTTGCACTATTGCAGGCACTAAGTATTAATTCACTTAACCTCCGTAACAGTCGTATAAGGGAGAAATTATTATTATCCCCATTTCACATAGGCGGAAACAAAGGCATAGAGGAATTTAGGCAAATTGCCCATAGTTTCCACAATTAATCAGTAGATTCAAACCTAGGCACTCCACCTTCAAAACCTGCACGCTTAATCTCTGCCAGACACTGCCAATGTAAATCCTGGCGCCTTGGCTTAAATAAGAGTCCCATTATTGGCCTCACTCTTTCTGCAAACTCAACAACACTGAGTCAAAATAAAGACGCACTGCAAGTTCATTCATTGTAGAGTATCTCCTACAGTCCGGAACCACAAACTAGAAATATATGTTAAATATAAAATGTCTACAGTCCCCGAGGTCTCTCCAGATTTGGGGAGAGGGTGTGCGGTGCCAGTGTCTTCTATCCCGGAGCTAATGCCGCGAACAAGTGCTGCAAAGCTACAGCCCGATCCGGTGTAACCCTCGCTCCCACAGGGGATTCCGGCCAGGGGCCGCCCTCCCGCCCGCGCTCCGCGGCGCTGAAGTGGCACCGGGCCGGCCCCGCCACACCTGCACCGTGCGCGCCCGCGGAGCCTCTCCAACGGCCCGCGAGCCACGGGGACCTCCCCCCACGCTTACCTCTCGGACCCGCACCCGGCGCGCGGCCAGCGGGAAGTGCCGCCACAGCTGCGCCACCCTGCACCGGGCTCCAGCCCCGCCCTCAGCGCACCCGCCGGTGCGCCCCACCCCGAGCCCCGCCCCCTGGGAAGGGCCCGCCCGCGGTGCAGGCCCCGCCCCACCAATCATTGGCGCCATTTCGCCGCGGGCCCCGCCCAAAGCCAGGGGCGGGGCTTCTGCGCACTCAGCTCCGCCCCTAGCACCCTAGAGGCCAGGAACGCGAAAGGAGCTGAGGTCCAGGTGTGCAAGGAAAGCCCTAAATAAAGAAGGTGGGAAGGCCCGTGGGAGCGTGATCCCGAGGGAGAAAGGGCAGGACACTGACCCAGCAAAGCGGGAAAAGGAGAGAGCCATGGTGGCAAGATGAGGAGAGAGGCTAGTGAAGGGACAATGAAGGCACTCCCCCTGGGTTCCAGCTAAGGGGTAGGACTGGTTTCGACATCTTCACAAAACAGAGTTCACGTATTCAAGGCGCTGGCTAGGCTCATTCTCCGGGGGCGAATTCAGGAGACCCATTCCACCCAGGCCAAGTTTGGCATTAATGCCCATTCGTGTACTAAAAGGTTTGCGACTGCATGTATAGATAAGCGGGGGGGGGGGGGGGGGGGGATCAGACCACTCAGAAGGAATTATTTTAACCATCAATGTATTTGATTTTGGAAGGTGAAAGACTATTTCACGAATCAAGTCAATGCTAATTTAATTACCATGGGGAAACACAAAGGGTCACTTTGCCAACAGGCAGGGTTAATACACAATAACCTTTGCTACGAAAACTTCAGATAACTGTGCCAGCCTATCTGTGTGACCTTAAGGGAAGTCATAATATCTGAAGCCCTCAATTTCCTTATCTGTAGAATGAAGAGATTAGGCCAGGTGACCTCAAGAACTCTAAATGCCCTTCCACATTCCAGGCTCAAAGGACTATACGGAAACTACTGTCCAGTTAGGAGCCACACAGAGAAATCGGGAATTTTTTTTAAAAGCATCAGTGATCTGGCATCACTTCATTCAGGTTCTCCTTTCTGACTTTTCTATTTTTAACAACATCACTTTCTCCCTAGCTCAACACTCTTGTTCTTGGCTCTTCTTCCCTCTCAATCCTCACATTTAGTCACCAGGTCCTTGGCTTTCTCTATTACAGTCTCTACAATGACCCTTCTCATTTTCTTTCTTTTTAAAAAAATATATTTTATTGATTTTTTTTTTTTTTTTTACAGAGAGGAAGGGAAAGGGATAGAGACTTAGAAACATCGATGGGAGAGAAACATCGATCAGCTGCCTCCTGCACACCCCCTGCTGGGGATGTGCCCGCAACCAAGGTACATGCCCTTGACCGGAATCGAACCTGGGACCCTTGAGTCAGCACACTGACGCTCTAGCCACTGAGCCAAACCGGCCAGGGCGACCCTTCTCATTTTCATTGCCATCTCGGTACCAACACAAAGAACTCAGGATCTTGGATCTGACCCTCACCTACTTTTTCCACCTGATCTCCAACTTTCTCTGTGCACACAACTGGGCGACAGACTGTCTCCTCACTGTACAGTAACCACAACATACAGCCAACTTCCCCACCACTGAACATTTACACCCACGGCTTCCCAGCTCAGAATACCTCTTCTCAGTCCTCGAGATCTGTCCAGACTACAATAGCTCAGCTCAGGGACCTCTATGCAATACAATATTATAACACTTAGGGCAGTGATGGTGAACCTTTTGAGCTCGGCGCGTCAGCATTTTGAAAAACCCGAACTTAACTCTGGTGCTGTGTCACATATAGAAATTTTTTTATCTTTGCAACCACAGTAAAACAAAGACTTATATTTTTGATATTTATTTTATATATTTAAATGCCATTTAACAAAGAAAAATCAACCAAAAAAATGAGTTCGCATGTCACCTCTGACACGCGTGTCATAGGTTCGCCATCACTCACTTAGGGTCTATACCACTCAATGGGCATTTAACAGGATGACCTTGTTTTGCATTCTGTTATTTATAATATTTATCTCCAAAGCTAAAGTGTAAGCTATGTACTGGATGTCCCAGGCCCCAGCCAATCAGGAAAGAAAAAGCTACTTTCAATATCTCAAAAAAGCCTAAAAGAAATTATAGACCAGTGTTGCTCAGTGGTTGAGGGTTAACCCATGCACCCAGAGGTCACTGGTTCAATTCCCGGTCAGGGCACATGCCCAGGTTGCAGGCTGGATCCCCAGCAGGAGGTGTACAGGAGGTAGCCAATCGAGGTTGATGTTTCTCTCATCAATTTTTCTCTCTAAAATCAATAAAAACATATTCTTTTTTTTTTTAAAGTCTGTTGGTGACCACTGTGAGCCTGCTATTTAAACAACAACAACAACAATTAGTCATCTACAATTAGGCTACCTCTGTTTTTGTCTAACACCAATTACTTCATGCTAACCAAAGCTTTGATGTAACTGATTCAAAAAAGGGAAAAACAAATTAGGATGAAATAAGACTTGTTGTTTGGAAGGCTAAATATTTGACATTCATGGAGATGCCTAAAAATAAAAAGTAATCTACCCACTCCTTGTCACCCATATCCCCAACAAGTGATAAACTCATAGTAAGCACTTAAAAATATTCAGCCCTGGCCAGGTGGCTCAGTTGGTTGGAATGTCAGCCCCATACACCTAAGGGCTGTGGGTTCCATTCCCAGTCAGGGCACAAGCCTGGGTTGGTTTTATTCCTGATTGGGTTGCATGCAGGAGTCAGTTTTCTCACATCAATGTTTCTCTCTCTCTTCCCCTTCCTCCCTCCCTCCTTCCCTCCCCCCCTCCCTCCCTTCCTCTCTCTAAGCATGTCCTTGCGTGAGGATTTTTAAAAAAATCTAATTGGCTTTATTGAATGATTCATGAATCCCATCTAGTAAATGGAAAGGTACTCTGAGGACTTGTACAAAGTCGCCAGCCAGATATATACAGTATATATGTGTGTGTGTGTGTGTGTGTGTGTGTATACACACACACACACACACACACACATCCATATACACATACATATATATTCATGAGTGATTATTTTCAGCTTTTTAAAAACTCTTTCCCTTGCTATAATTAACATACTGATCTTTCTTTTTCATGAAAATAAGATTGTAGGAGCTTCCCGTCTAATTTCAAATAAATTCTTAAGAATAAGATAAGAATCACAAAGCACTTAGAATTGAACTAGAAAAGTTTTTAGTGGGAGCATTTTCTCAATCTGTTGAGATTTTGCTTCCCAGCAACTGTCATCAGTTTGGCTAAAATAAACTCATAAAAAATTCTTACAGGTTTGGACAATTCTTTTTTGTCGTTGTTAATCCTCACCCAAGAATATTTTGCCATTGACTCTTTTTTTTTTTTTTTTTTTTTTTTTTTTAGAGAGAGTGGAAGGGAGGGGGAGAGACAGAGAGAGAGAAACATCGATTGGTTGCCTTCTGTACCTGCAACCGAGGTACCAGAATCGAACCTGAGACCCCTTAGTCTGTGGGCCCACGCTCTATCCACTGAGCCAAACCTACTAGGGCTGCACATTTCTTATGTTGACATTTACTTGGTGTGCAGCAGGATTCCAAGGAAGCCCACCCAGCCCCACCTTGCAGACCCGGACTGTGCTTGGTACCAGCACGGACCCATTGTGCCCCACTGGCTCCTTGTTTTGCATCCTGTGGACTTGGGTGAGTTTCCCTTTGGAATTTCAGACTCCCCTGCTTTGAGGTAAGAGGCCTGATTTTATTTGTGCTGTTTTTAAAATCTGTGAGGTGGAACTAAAGATTAAGAGAATCAGATTAATAATGAACAGCACTTGAGTGCTTCTAATGGGAAGTAGATGAGCCATAGTTGATGGGAATTAATCTGTCAGTCAGATTGTAAAAACTGAAAAGGTGTACGGTGTACCCTCAAACTATGACTGGAAAGGAGACCTGGCCTTGAATGGGTCTGCCTAGGGCCAGCCGGTAGTGTGTCGGTTCTTAACTTCATGCAGGAAAAATTTCACAACACAAGTCCAGGTGAGTTTTAGAGGACATTTATTCAAACTGGGGACAGAGAAACAAGGAAGGGCTGGGGAAATGAGCCTCGGTGGGGCTGCTTTGGCTCACCAAGAAGTCAGAAAAAGGGGGCCTTGGGGACGGTTCAGGGGGTTTATCTGGGACAAACTGCTGCTGTCCCTTAATGCCCTGGCTGCAAGTCTCATGGGGTTCCTTAGAGTTAGGAGATGCATGCATGGGGCGGGGGGCGGGAGGGAGGGGTGGGGGAGAAAGTGGTGGGGGAGGATCAGGCGTGTTCCTGGGAGGGAGAGTGCACATTAGACCTTCGTTTTGAGGTTTTATTTTATTTATTTTTAATAAATTTTTATTGTTGAAAGTATATTAAAAACACACACGAACAAACAAAACAAAAAAGTATTACATGTCTCCCTTTTTCCCCCCATTGACCCTCCGCCCCCAGCCCCAGGCCATTTTGAGGGATTTTTTTTTAAAGGCTAGGCGTTTAGGGGAGGATCTCAATAGAATATTCATCAGCTTTATGCTGATGTACCAACATGAGATTTCTTCCCTCAACTTCATCTGTCCTTGGCTGTGGTTGGCAAATGACACTAATTGGATTTCTGCTACCTGTCTCCCTGAGTAGGTGATTTAAGCTATTTACCCTCTGGTTGGGGAAGAGAAGTACAAACCATTTACCCTTAAGTGTCCCTGGTTTAGGGAAGACAGGATTGACTAGATGGCTGCAAACTGCTGTTTAATTATCTATCTCAGTTTCCCTATTCCGCTTGTCCTGGATTACTGGCCTGTCTCAAAACTATAAGAAAATGTTAAAGTAGATGCAAAATACAGAGAAGTGAGGCAGACAGCAAAACCTAGATCATGATAGCTTACAGGTTGGAAATGACCCAGAGTGCTTTTCTTAATGAAGGCCCATAGGACCCGAGTGCCTCACGTGTACCTGCTTCTCCCTTTTGAGAAAAATTCAACCTTGACTTCCATCCAAGGTTATGGTCTTGCCTCATCCCCAATAGTCCATTGTTCAGGAAGACAAATGCTGACACTAAGACTTCCTAGGAATGAGCCTTCCTAGCACTGGGGGACCACATTATCCAACCAAAAGGTTGGTCATCAATGCACCCTTTGGATTGATTTATGACCAAAAGAGGAAAGTGTGGACGAAAAAGGGGCCAAATACTAAACCCGACAAGCTCATGGGAGGCCTACATGGTGGCCTTACAAACTCAGAGACCTCAAGTAACCACATAGGATGGTCTGAAATGAAAACTTTCAAACTAAAAGCAGCTCATGGTGGATAGTCATGTCCTAGGCTGTTTTTTCCCCTAACAAAGGTCAGTCTTTTTTAAATATATTTTTATTGATTTCAGAGAGGAAGGGAGAGGGACAGAGAGATAGAAACATCAATGATGAGAGAGAATCATTGATTGGCTACCTCCTGCATGCCCCCCCTCCCACTGGGGATTGAACCGGCAACCCGGACTTGTGCCCTTGACCAGAATTGAACCCAGGTCCCTTCAGTCTGCAGGCCAACACTCTATCCATTGAGCCAAACCGGCTAGGGCACAAAGGCCAGTCTTTAATTGAGCCTGTCTGTTGTCTTTTTTTGCATCTAGGATAACATACCTTATAGAATATCAAACTATAGCTTACACTTTAGTTTTGGAGGTAAATATTATAAATAACAGAATGCAAAACAGCAGCAGTTTGTCCCAGATAACCCCCCTGAACCATCCCCAAAGTAATATGGTCAGTAACTTCTAATCCATTTTCTCCAGACTCCTCAAAATACCACCACTGCACCAGAGCAGAGACCACAAATCACCTCATTGTTACTATATTTCATGTGTCAATTGTTAACTGTTAACTATCCTATACCCACCTATGTAAAAGAAGTATGTGTCTATTTGTTTTACTTTTTATCCAATCTCAGAGATTTCCCAGCTTTGCTTTCTCCTGCCTCCCTAATTTATCACCCACAGAAGTCATGTAACTCCTTTACGGCTCCTCCTCTGATTGTAATGTATAAAATAAGGTGCAAAACTGCCATTTTCTGGAGCATTTTCTCAATCAGTTGAGATGTTGCTTCCTGGCAATTGTTGTCAGTTTGGCGTATTTGCGTAAACTCATAAGAATTTAAAAAAAAGAAAAAAGGTTTTCAGTGTTCCAGAAATAAACTCTCAAAACACAGTAAACTGCCTCTGTTAGGGGGTCCTATACACTATTAAAATCTTTAGGGAGTCAATTTTCCTTAGCTGCAAATTTACTCAGATGACACACGTGGAAGCAGAACCAAGTTTGCAGAATGACTAACAACTAAGAGTGAACATTGATTTGCAATCTATCAATGGGCCCTTGTGTTTTGAAAATGTTGCTGGCATGTTTAAGAAAGGCCCAGAGATCTGAAGTCTGGCCCAAACAACCTATAAATCACTATTCACAGTAAACCTTTATAATATGCTGGAGACTTAATAAGTATTAACTAAGCAGACTAAACAAGTCACACTTCATTTTACAGAGTGGTTGTACCAGAATTTCTTGGTTATAGACTCTTAGAACCTTTCTCTTGCTCTCCTAAAAAATGTGAGGTGACTATTAAGAGTAGAGCCTTGGGGGAACTTCTGAATCCATGCAAGACAGAGTAACGAGGACCGTGTTTACTTTCCCATCTAAACCAATGGCAGCAACAACAATAAGTTGGACTAAATATAGAAAACAACAGTTTTCAGGATACTAGATATCAGATAGTGAAGGACAGTGGTTCCTCAGAGATGGGAAATGAACAAGGTATATCCTGGCTTATATATCCTTCAGAGAACTTATAGGCCATGGCATATGAGAGCCCATAGGAGAGCCCAGCAGACTCCCTGGGTTGAGGAGATAGAGCTATGAGTCCAGGAGAACAAGATGGCTAGAGTTAACAAGACAGAGTAGACGAGACAAGATAACAGCACAGAAAATCCCAGAGCATCCTCCTTGAGATTCAACCGCACTGGTCAACACATGCATGTGAGGCAACTATCCAAGGTCAAATTAAAAAACGAATCATTTGAATGCAGTGGAAGGAACAGAGGGCCAGGAATACTGGCTGTTCACACCAGGCCAACTAGAAAGCCTCCCAATTCAATGAGGTACTCAGGGTCGTCTTACCTTAGTAATGAGAGTAATTAGCTCTAAACTAATTCTACTTAGATGCTAATAAAAAAATTACAAGTAAGTTCCAAAAAGGATCAAACTGTTTTAAAGTACTGTATCTAAAATTAAAATTCAAGCATATTTATAAGAATACAAAAATATTCGGCATCCAATGACATAAAATTCACAAAATCTGCTATCCAATCAAATATTATAAGGCATGCAAAGAAGCAGAACAAGATGACCCTCAATGAAAAATAAAATCAATCACTGAAACTAACTCAACTGACATAAATGTTAGAATTAGAAGACAAGGACATTGAAACAGTTATAATAGTAATATGCTAAAAAATTAAGTAGAGACAAGGAAAGTATAAGAATTTTCTAAATCCAACTTCTAGAGATGAAAATAACAATAACAATCTCGCCCTAACCGGTTTGGCTCAGTGGATAGAGCGTTGGCCTGCGGACTGAAAGGTCCTAGGTTCGATTCCAGTCAAGGGCATGTACCTTGGCTGCAGGCACATCCCCAGTAGGAGATGTGCAGGAGGCAGCTGATCGATGTTTCTCTCTCATCGATGTTTCTAACTTTCTATCCCTCTCCCTTCCTCTCTGTAAAAAATCAATAAAATATATTTTTTAAAAAAGAAAATAACAATCTCTTTGGTGAAAAATCCACTAGATGGGAATAGTAGACATTGTAGAAGAAAAGATTAGGGAACTTGAAGAAACACAATAGGAACTTTTAAAAATGAACTATAGCCCTAGCTGGTTTGGCTCAGGAAATAGAGCACTGGCCTGTGGACTGAAGGGTCCTGGGTTCGATTCCGGTCAAGGGCACATTCCTAGGTTGTGGGCTCGATCCCCAGCAAGAGTCATGCAGGAAGCAGCCAATCAATCATTCTCTCTCATCACTGATGTTTCTATCTCTCTCTCCCTCTTCCTTCCTCTCTGAAATCAACAAAAATATATTTTTTTTAAAAAGAACTATAGAGAGGGAAAAATTTTAAAATGTGTTATGGGACAACTTCACGCAGCCTGATATACTTGTAATTGGAGTCTCTGAAGGAGAGGGTAAAGGTAGAGTTGGGGAAGGATATCAGAAAAGATACTTGAAAAAATACGATCTTTTTCAAAATTTGATGAGTATTATGTACTGATAAATCTGACAATCTCAATGAACCTAACCACGTGGACAAAAGGAAAATTCCACCAAGACATTTCATGATGAAATTACTAAAAAACAATCATAAAGCAAAAATCTTAATAGCAGCCAGAGGAAAAAAATCATGCTATGTATGGAGGAACAAAGGTAATATGACAGCAGATTTCTTGTCAGAAACAGTATAAGAAAAAGACAGTAGAGCAACATCTTTGAAGTACAGAACCAAAAAACTCAAATCTGGAATTATATATCCAGCAAAAATATCACTCAAAATTGAAGGCAATATAAATTTTTTTTCAGATGTACCAAAGCTGAAAGAATTCACAACCAGCAGACTCATGCTACAAGAAATATTAAAGGGCCCAGGGCAGAGTGGCTAGGTTCATTGGGCATTGCCTGTGCACCAAAAGGTTGCTGGTTCGATTCCCGGTTAGGGCACAAGTCTGGGTTGCAGACTTGATCTCGGTAGGGGCCGTGCAAGAGGTAGCAATTAATAATTCTCTCTCATCATTGATGTTTCTCTCTCTCTCTCTCTCTCTCTCTCTCTCTCTTCCTCTATGAAATCAATAAAAATATTTTTAAAAAGTATATAGCATGTAATAGGTATTCAATGAACACAAAGGATAGAATTAAGATTGAAAGCAAGGTGGCTTCGCCCTGACTGGTTTGGATCAGTGGAGAGCATCGGACTGCGAAGTGAAGGGTCCCAGGTTTGATTCCAGTCAAGGGCATATGCCTGGGTTGTGGGCTGTATCCCCAGTGGGGAGCGTGCAGGAGGCAGCCGATCAATGATTCTCTCTCATCATTGATGTTTCTATCTCTCCCTCTCCCTTCCTCTCTGAAATCAATAAAAATATATTTTTTTAAAAAGAAAAGAAAACAAGGTGGCTTCAGTGGCTGGGACTAAATCAAAATTTTAAAATAAATTAATAAACTCAGATTTTTAAAAAAGGGAACTATAATAAAGAAACACAGTAGAAGTTTAAATACAGTAATGGGACTGTACACTTATTGAAATATAAAGGAACCAGAAAATTTCATAAAGAAAGACCTTTTTTAATGTATTTTTATTGTTGATAGTATGACAGATATCTCCTGCTTCCCCCCTGCCCCCCTCCTCTCAGCCCCTACCCATCCCCCCAGGTCTTCACTACCCTACTGCCCATGTCCATGGGCTACGTATATAAGTATATAAGTTCTTTGGTTTAATCTCTTCTCATCCCCTCAACCCCACATTGAGGTATGTATGTCAGTCTGTTCCATGCTTCCCTGCTTTGGGTCGTAAAGAAAGACTTCTGAAAATATAATTTTTTTAAAATTTTTATTTTAATATATTTTGTTGATTTTTTACAGAGAGGAAGGGAGAGGGATAGAGAGTTAGAAACATCGATCAGCTCCCTCCTGCACACTCCCTACTGGGGATGTGCCCGCAACCAAGGTACATGCCCTTGACTGGAATCGAACCTGGGACCCTTGAGTCCACAGGCTGACACTCTATCCACTGAGCCAAACCGGTTAGGGCAAAAACATAATTTTAATGTGATTTTCCATATCTCAAATTCCAATACAATTATTTTATTTCTCATCCAAAGGTATGCTTATTGATTTTAGAGAGAGTGAAGAGAGAGAGAGGAAGACAGAGAAACATTGACGTGAGAGAGAACATTCTTCAGCTCCCCTCTGTATACGCCCCAACTGGGGATTGAACCCACAACCTAGGTATGTGTCCTGATGGGGAATCGAACCCGCAACCTTTCAATATATGGGATGAGCCACACCATCCAGGGCCCAATATAATTCTTTTTTTTTTTTTAATATATTTTATTGATTTTCCACAGAGAGGAAGGGAGAGAGATAGAGAGTCAGAAACATCGATGAGAGAGAAACATCGATCAGCTGCCTCCTGCACATCTCCCACCGGGGATGTGCCCGCAACCCAGGTACATGCCCCTTGACCGGAATCGAACCTGGGACCTTTCAGTCCGCAGGCTGACGCTCTATCCACTGAGCCAAACCGGTTTCGGCCAATATAATTCTTATATAAAAGAGTATTTATATATCTTTTGCTTAAATGTATGCTGGTTTACACAAATATTAATGTTTTAGTGAAGGGACCTAACTCTATCACAATTAGAAACCCACTACATAATTACATTCAAGCCTTACATAGCAGTGGGCCAGAGAAAATAAAATTTGATAAACAATTAGAGGTTGTTCATCTTAGAGAGGAAATAAAACCTTTAACTTTGACAATCCATTGAATTATTTTCTCAACTCTCAAAAGTCAGTTCTTTTCTATTAATCTTGTATGCAGTAAATCATCTTATTAATGATGTGCTGAGTGCTTTTGTTTGACACTGGAATTTGGAATAGGCCTTTGGGTTAAATTTGTCTAAAATGATTTATATGATATGGCCAGTAACTTCAAATCTATGATGAATTACCCACATTTCTTTTAAAAATGCTGCCTAAGTCAGATTCCATTAGTGGAGACAGAGATTACAAGGATATTTTTATTTATTCTTTTGAAGAGAGGGAAATTATTTTCTATAGTATTTTCATAATTCAATAGGCTATATCATAAATAGGTGAAGTTTTTGTTTGTCTATTTTTCCAGTTTGGGCTCCAGAGCTTAGCACTACAAGCTTCATTCATATTAATTTATGTTCTAAGATTTTATTGTAGGTTCATCTTTTACCTAATTAAAACATCCTTGAGCTCTCTGTTTGTAATTTTTCTCTATTCATACCAAATTTGTATCACAATAACTTCTATTTTTTAATAATAGAATAATAGAAACATAAAAAGATGATGCAACATTCAAAATCATTTACAGAGAATGGGGGGGGGGGAATATAAAGATGTACATTCTTGATTCTAAATCCTTGATGTAATATTATGATTTATGAAGTACTAATTATTGGTTTAGCTAATGTCTCCATTAATGGAAGACTACCTTTTATTTGGCAAAGAGTATAATAAAAATTTAATTCAGTAAGTATTGATTACCTAACATGTTCATTGCTCTCCACTGACCCTATGCACAGTATATTAAGTGTATAAAATAAAAAAATCAGCCCAGCTGGTGTTGCTCAGTGGTTGAGCATCAACCTATGAACCAGGAGGTCATGGATCCATTCCTGGTCAGGCACATGCCTGGGTTGCAGGCTCGATCCCCAGTGGGGGATGTGCAGGCGGCAGCTGATCAATGATTCTCTCTTATCGTTTATGTTTCTCTCCCGCTCTCCTCCTCTCTGAAATAAAAAAATCATTTAATCCTACAATCTATTGTTGACAAAACAAGAAATAAAGGTTACTAAGTATAGAAATTATAGTGACCAACAGAGTAAAATGGTGACCCTACAACAGCGAGGGGAGGAAGGTAACGCTATGTGAGTTCAAGCATTGTAACTGTATGTACAAAGATAATGTACAGACCTAGCTGGTTTGGCTCAATGGATAGAGCATTGGACTGCGGACTGAAGGGTCCCAGGTTCAATTCCGGTCAAGGGCACATGCCTGGGTTTCGGGCTCAATCCCCAGTTGGGGGCGTGCAGGAGGCAGCCAATCAATGATTCTCTCTCATCATTGATGTTTCTATCTCTCTCTCCCTCTCCCTTCCTCTCTCAAGTCAATAAAAATATATATTTTTTAAAAAGATAATGTACAAAGTTGACAAAAATCAAGACATAAAGTTATAAGTTTATTATTACAGATTATTACAGATATGGAGGAATATATAATAAGAAATAAAAGCAGAAAAGATTAAAAATAACTCCTCAAAATTTAACTAAACTGATTAGAGTATATTTCTGTGGGATACACCCTAAGGACGAAAAGAACTGTAAAAAAATCTTAAACTCTATTCAAGTGATCATATGGTTGTTAATCGTATTATTATTCTGAGACCTGTTTGTGTTTTGGGATAAAAATAAATAAAAAGAGTAATTATTCATGTCTTTAAGAGCCAAGAATTCTGATGTTGGAGAAAGAAAATACAGATGAGATTACATTAAAAACAAAACAAAACAAAAAACTTACAGTACTGAATTTCAGTTGGAAGTAACATTATGAATATATTTTTTACTTTATCTTTCAAGTACAGTGTATACATATATGTGTATTATCTAATTATGGCACAGAAAATACCTAAAATCAATGACCATTCCAGTGAATATGAGCACAGCCAGCACCTAGATAGTGGTCTCTAAATATGTCCCACTAAAATGAACCGGGATCCTTGCAGAATTGGCTGACTGCAGATCTGGGACAGGAAATGCATAAGATGAGCCTGCAATGTCTTAATTTCCTTACTTTATGATATGATATTAATAACTAGAGTCACGTCAAAGGCTCCAGAGGCCATCTTAAAGAGTTAAACAAAGATGGGAAACTCGAGCATAAAAAATAATGACTATCATCCTGGCCATAGCTGGTTGGAGCCTTGTCCCGTAAACCAGAAGGTTGTGGGTTCAATTCCCAGTCGGGGCACATGACTAGGTTGCAGGTTCAATCACTGCTTAAGGCATGTTTGGGAGGCAATCTATTTGTTTTCTCTCACATAGATGCTCCTCTCTCTCTCTCTCTCTCTCTCTCTCTCTCTCTCTCTCCTCCTTCTCTCTCTAAAAATCAGTGAAAACATTTCCTCAGGTGAGGATTAAAAATAATAACAATATGCCGAAACCGGTTTGGCTCAGTGGATGGAGCGTCGGCCTGCGGACTGGAGGGTCCCGGGTTCGATTCTGGTCAAGGGCGTGTGCCTGGGTTGCGGGCACATCCCCAGTGGGAGATGTGCAGGAGGCAGCTGGTCGATGTTTCTAACTCTCTATCTCTCTCCCTTCCTCTCTGTAAAAAATCAATAAAATATATTTAAAAACAACAACAACAACAACAACAAAAATAATAACAATAATAAAATAATGACTATGGTGAACTGAAACACATTGAATGTTAAACCCAGAAATTTACAAAGTTACTAAAAAATACAAAACAAATCTCATGGATTAGCTTTGATGCTAAGGAACTAAATCATTTTTTTTAAACTGATAAATAAAGAGTAAGAATCAAGCCTTTATCCTGCATTTCCAACACAAACTGCACCCCAAGGTAACAAATAGTCGTAGAGGGGAAGTTTCTCTTTACACAAGAATTCCAGCTAAGGAATAAAGAAGAGTATTATTATACCACCATTTTGCAACCCCTAATGAATTAATGCATCTACACAAAGACCATCAGTGGCTGCTCACCTTATAAAAGGAAAGCCAACTAGATATTTTATGCCTCCTAATGGAAAACACACCATCACTTATGAAGTACTCTTGCCAAAAAATCTGAACCCAAATCTCATCAAATTTCTGGCCCTAACTTCAAATTTATAAGAGATACAGGGGTCAGAGGTACATGATAAATAACAGTTCATGGAAATAATCAGCAAAACTCAGTGGGAAATTCTATAGGACAAATGGCCTTATTTCTTCCTTATGTAAATTGTAATGAAAAAAAGGAAATAAATTAAAAGACAGCTCAGCCAGTGTGGTTCAGTGGTTGAGTGTCAACTCATGAACCAGGAGGTCACAGTTCAATTCCCGGTCAGGGCACACGCTTAAAAAATATATTAACGCCGAAACCGGTTTGGCTCAGTGGATAGAGCGTCGGCCTGCGGACTGGGGAGTCCCGGGTTCGATTCCGGTCAAGGGCATGTACCTGGGTTGCGGGCACATCCCCAGTGGGAGGTGTGCAGGAGGCAGCTGATCGATGTTTCTCTCTCATCGATGTTTCTAGCTCTCTATCTCTCTCCCTTCCTCTCTGTAAAAAATCAATAAAATATATTTAAAAAATATATATTAACTACCAATTGTAAAATATAAATATTATTTAGATCCTAATTGAAACAAACTTCAAATATTAGGAGGCAACCTGGGAAATATTAGTATGACTGGATATATAATGACATTAAGAAATCACCATGGGGTATTGTTGTTTTTTGTATGACATTATTGTATTCTTTTTAAAAACAGTCTAGTGCTAGCTTCGGCAGTAAATATACTAAAAACAGTCTATATTTCAGAGATAATACTGAAATATTTATGGATGAAATGACCTGATGTCTCAGATTTGCTTCAAAATTGGGGGTGGGAGAGGAGGTCATTAGCTCACTATGATTTAGCAATAAGTAGATAACCACTAAAACCATCACTTTGAAACTGGGCAACATGTTTATGGGGGCTAATGATACTATTAAGACTATTTTTATATGTTTGAAGTTTTCTCTAATAAAAAGGGTTTTTTTCTTCCCCCTTAAAACAGTAGTTGATTCAGAGGAATGGTGAGGTGGGAGGCTGTTGCTTTTCATTATAACCCTCCCTGTACTATTTGCTTTATTCTACATTATATTCATATATTGCATTTCTAAGGAAACAGTCCTGTTAAGGAAACAAAAAATACACATATGTCTTAGACACAGAAAACAAACTGATGGTTGCCCGAAGGGAGGTTAAGGGATGGGTAAAAAAGGTGAAAGGGATTAAGAGGTGACTAAAATAAATGTCACAGGGATGTAATGTACAGCATAGGGAATATAGTTAATAATACCATAATAACTTCATACGGCGACAGGTGGTTACTAGGCTTACCATGGTGACCACTTCATAAGTATATAAATGTCGAAGTATATTGTATATAAATTGACATATGATATTATAATACTTTCAGGCCTGAAAGTATTATAATATCGTATGTCAATTATACTTTAATTAAAAAATAACTATTCATATGTTAAAAAATGTAAATTAGTTTATAATGATTTCGTTCTAAATCAGCAGTTTTCAAAGTATAATCCATGGATCCCTGGAAGGCCCTAAGACCCTTTCAGGGGGTCTGTGAGGTCAAACTGTTCCATAATAACATGAAAATGCTATTTGACTTTTTCCCATTAGCACTGCTGATGCACAAGCAGTAGTGGCTAGAACAGCTGGCATGAATCAAGGCAGTGACATTGATATACTAGTAGTTATTGTATTCTCTACCATCACTCACTTGCAGTTTAAAAAGAGAAAAAAAGCCAACTTCACTTGAGGTTGCCCTTGATAAAGCAGTAGAAATTATTAATTTAAAAAAATCTTAACCCATCAGTGCATTTCTTTTTAATATTCTGTGTGGCAAAGTTGAAGAAAGCACTTCTGCCATATACCAAAGTCTCAGGATTGTCCACAGGGAAAGCCCTTCCTTCAGGTTAAAAGCTGAACTAGCTGCTTAAACGCAGGACACCATTTCTACCCAAAAGGGTGACTGACAAACGATGATATTTGCCAAACTTGGGTATTTGGCAGACATTTTTTTGAAAATGAACAAAAAGTAAGCCTGTCACATCAAGGAAAACAACTCAGTGTATTTGTTGGCAAATACAAGCTCGCAAGTGAAATTTAGAGTTTGGAAAATTTATTTCGGCTTGACTGCTTCCCTGCACTGAAAGATTTTTCTGATGTACTTACTCAGTTGGTGATATTAGCAAATGTGATTTTTTTAAAGTGCTGTTAAATGTGTCAACATTTGGAAGATCTGCATAAGTCAGTGAAGTAATATTTTCCAAATGACTAATGCGCCGTTATAAAACCATACATGCATCAAAGACCCATTCAAAATGCAAGATGACTGTAGTGGGTTGAATGGTGGCCTCCAAAGGATCCACGAGATGAGGTTATGTGGACTATCCAGGTGAGTCCTGAATCCAATGACAAGTGTCCTTATAAGAGAGAGAAGAGGAGAAGACACGGAGACATGTGGAAAAGAAAACCACGGGTAGACAGAGATAGAAAACCACCAGAAGCTACAAGCGGTAAGGCATGATTGTCCCCTAGACTGAGTCCTTGGAGAGAGCGCGGCCCTGCTGACTCTGATTTCAGACTTCTAGCCTTCAGAACTGTGAAAAGAATAAATTTTGTGTTGTTTTAAGCCACTCTATTTGTGTTAATTTGTCATGGCCACCCTAGGAATTGAATACAATGACCAATGAATGTTCATGTAACAAAAATTTATTACTATCGCCCTAGCCGGTTTGGATAGAGCCTGCAGACAGAAGGGTCCCAGGTTTGATTCCGGTCAAGAGCACATGCCCAGTGGTTTGCGGGCTTGATGCCCAGCAGGGGGCAAGCAGGAAGCAGCCAATCAATGATTCTCTCTCATCATTGTTGTTTCTATCTCTCTCTCCCTCTCCCTTCCTCTCTGAAATCGATAAAAATATATTGAAAAAATAATAAAAAATTGACTGATATGGGTTCAGATTCTACATTGCATTCCATCTTTAAGAAACTACCAATTGTCAAGTCTTGATATAGTATCAAAGAAGAATCTTCACAATTTCCTCAGAAGGATATTAAAATATCTCAGCTTTTTCCTACTACATATCTTTGAGATCTGATTTTTTTAATATACTTCATTCAAAACAACATATTTGTAACAGTTGGGATGCAGAAGCAGGTATAAGGTTCCAGCTGTCTCCTATTAAGCCATATATGAAAAAGATTTAAAATATGTAAAATAATGCTAATATCATGAATTCTTAGTTTTGGAAAAGCTTATTTTTTATTAAAAGAATTTTATGTTAATATGTAATAGCATATGTTTATTAATTTAAATACTTTTAAATTTTCTCAGTTTTAACTTCTTATATAGTAAATATTGATAACACACATAAATATAAAGTCTTTGGGATCCTCAATAATTTTTAAAAGTGTAAGAGGTTCTGAGATGAAAACACTTGGGAACCTCTGGTATACACAACCAGTAAAAAAGACAGACAGGTCGGGGCCTGAGTGATCAGAAAGGTATCATGTACGTAAGATTTCAGTTATTTTTAACTATGCACTGGATTCTTAGGGGCAGGAAGGCAGAGAAAGGTCCTTCCAGACAAAAGAACCCATGCACATTTAATGCACTTTAGAAGCAGGTCTATGCATGATAGCTTCAGGGAGTACTAGGCCATAAATAAATACATAAACACATAATTAGATATATCCAGATTATTATCTTTTAAAAACAATAGACGCATGACTTGATTTCATGAATCTGTTAGTCACTGGAAATCCAGAACTTGAAAAGATTTTTGATTTTGTAAATGTGGGCAACACTTCCTGGCCTGTGTGGCTCCGTGGTTGAGCGCTGACCCATGAACCAAGAGGTCCCTGATTCGATTCCCAGTCAGGGCACAAGCCCAGGTTGCGGGCTCAATCTACAGTGGGGGGCATGCAGGAGGCAGCCAATCAATGATTTTTTCTCGTCACTGATGCTTCTATCTTTCTCTCCCTCTCCCTTCCTCTCTCTCTAAAAGCAATGAAAACATATTTTTTAAACGTGTGCAACATTATATTCTTTTCCTTATTCCTTGTACTCCAAGCAGATGGAATGAGTTCTTTAAACACTAAACTAGCCAACCACAACCTCCCTCTGAGTCACACATTCACTCCACCTGGAACAGTTGCACCTCTACTTTTTGTTTGGTGCATTAGTCAAACAGGGCTGTCGAAGTGCCACACACTGGGTGGCTTCAACAACAAATTTCTTTTCTCACAACTCCAAGTCTAATAGTCTGAGATCCAGGTGTCTACAGGGTTGGTTTCTTCTGAGGCCTCGCTTCTTGGCTTATAGATGACCATCTTGCCCCTGCGTCTTCACATGTTCCTTCCTCTATACTTGTCTGTGTCCAAATTTCCTGTTCTTGGGAGGATACCAGTCATACTGGGTTACGGTTCACCCTAATCATCTTTTTTTCTTTAATCCTCACCTCAGAATATGTTTTTATTGATTTTGAGGGACACACACACACACACACACACACACACAAATCAATGTGAGAGGGAAACATTAATCAGTTACCTCCCATATGTGCCCCAACTGGGGATTGAACCCACAACCCTTTGGTGTGCAGGACGATGCTCCAACCAACTGAGCCACCTAGCCAGGGTCCTAACGATCTTATTCAACCTCAATTACCTCTTTAAAGACCCTACCTTCAATACAGTCACATTCTGAGGTACTGGGGTTATAACTTCAACATTTGAAGAAAGGGGTGGGGGGGGACACAATTCAGTCCATAACCCTTGGCTAACTCTTACTCACTCTTTGGAAATCAGCCCGAATTGTACCTCTGCAGGGAAACTCTCTTTGGCCCTGGACTTAGGTTAGGGCCCTTGTTATACTTACATGGCAGCCAACAGTCATCCCACAAAGCGTTATCACACAAAAGTAATTAAACACTCGATGTAATTGTTTTATGACTGTCCCTCCTACAAAACCCTAAACATCACAAGGGCAGAGACGGCCTGTCATGTTCACTACTAGGTCCACAGGGTTTAATGTGGTTTAGTGCCTGACGTACTAGACTCACCCAATGGGTGAGTGAGGGAACGCTGTGTTGGTGTCACCACATTACAGAGATCCACTGCTGAAAGCTCCAGGTCGGTGAGCCCGTCTGGGAAGCGTTCTGAGTACCAAGGCAACCGCCATCCTCAAGAGAAGTACCAGCGAGTGGTGGTAAAGTCCCACTGGCTCTTCATCCCACTGGAGCACTAATTAAGGAGGTAGGGCTTTCACTCTGGTCCTGGCTCAATCATTAACTGGCAGTATACAGGAAACAACGTTCCTCAACTTCGCATTAGCTCTCATTTCTCATCTGTAAATGCAGAAATTATCTAACGTCAAACTGGTCACAATTTAAACAGAAAGCCCCTGATCCGTGAATACCCCAAATATACAAACCAACTCCACCCAATGCTTCTGGGGGCCTCGTCTGTCTTTGATAGAAGGATCAACCCCAACCTGTAACAGCCAATTCAGCTGAAGCTCTGAGAGTCCCACCTCCAGGCTTCTGGAGTTTTCTTTCAAACCGCAATGGAAGGCTGCTAAGTAAACAAAGCTTCAAAGAGTCACTACCACGTCTTGAAGACTTAGGGCTCAGAGGGCAATGGGAATTCAGGGGGTCATAAGGGCATGTGAAGTCTAGAGCCACTATTAATAATCTTGCAAGTTGGTTAGAAGTTAGAAGAGATATCCATGAGCTCTAGGGGAATTTGAATAAAACAATCAATATTCAAATGGATGTCGAGAATACTTCTGGGGTACGGACAGGGTGGGATTCCATTCTTTTCTTTTGAAGTTAGGAAAGTATGTAATGTGGGGAAAAGAAGTCTCAGCGATTTACAGTGTTCTTGGTTATTCTCTCCTACATATTGCCTAATCACATTTCTTGACTATTCACGTGATTTCGGCAAAGATTCTATCTTGGTTCCTTGTCCCCTCATGTGGGGATAATAATACCATAAGAAGTGGTTGTTAGTGTCATGTGAAGTCACATGTGGAAATGTATTAACTGCAGAGGTGAAGAATTCCGACTTCTGCCTCTTAGTAACTATGTAATCTTGGGTGAGTGTTTACTTCTTTGTGCCTAGGTTTCCTCATCTATAAAATGGAGATAATAACAGTACCTCTTCTAGTTATTGTGATAATTAAATATGATAATGTTTATAACATACTTAGTGCCTGAAACAAAGGAAGTATTCAGTATTAGTTATTTCTTTTATTTTTTAAAATATATTTTTATTGATTTCAGAGAGGAAGGGAGCGGGAGAGTGAGAAACATCAATGATGAGAGAATCATTGATTGGCTGCCTCCTGCATGTCCCTCAATGGAGACCGAGCCTGCCACACAGGCATGTGCCCTTGACTGGAACTGAACCCAGGACCCTTCAGCCTGCAGGCCAACGCTCCACCCACTGAGCCAATCCGCTAGGACTTAGCTATTTCTTTTAATGCTATGTAATTCTCAGAGCTTTTCCACCTAATATGA
This sequence comes from Myotis yumanensis, assembly GCF_028538775.1. Taxonomy (NCBI): domain Eukaryota; kingdom Metazoa; phylum Chordata; class Mammalia; order Chiroptera; family Vespertilionidae; genus Myotis; species Myotis yumanensis. The sequence goes on from NW_027223766.1 coordinate 19,190,797, forward strand.
TCACATTAGAGGTCCGGTGCAAGAAATTCATGCACTTGGGGAGGTCCCTCAGCTTGGCCTGTGCCCTCTCACAGACCAAGAGCCCAGCCATCAATCACCCTGCAGAGGGAGGTCCTGCCCATCCACCGCAGCCCGCTGGTTGGTGGCCTGGGCCTCCCTCTTTGGGGCCATTGCAGAGCCCCCCGCCCCCAGCCATTGATCACCCTGCCAGCTGGTGGCCTGGGCCTCCCTCTGCGGTTGGTCGTGGGGCAATGGCGGGGCCCCCTGACCAATCGCATCGCACCCACCTTGGTTGGCCTGGTGCTAGTGCGTGTCATAGTGTGGTCGTCCGGGTGGTCGTTCTGCTGCTCAGCTGCTGGGCTGATTTGCATATTACACTTTTATTATTATAGATATGACCATTTTCAGAAACCTGTGATTTCCCCATTCTCCTCAAACTCACCATCCTCCTTTCTTCTCTCTCTCCCTCAGCAATGCTCCAGTCTCACTAAAAAAAATAGAGGCCAGCAGATTTTATCTCCCTGAACATCCCCACATTTCTAACGCACTATTACATAAGCACCTGGACTCCCTTTCTCAGGCCCTTTAGCAACTTCCCCTTCTCTTTCTGAAAAAAAAAACACAAAAAAACCAAAAAAAAACCAAAACTACTTGTGTTTCCTTAAAAGCCGAATTGTTGTATGCTTTCTCTGCCTGAAATGTGTGTCCCCAGTTTTTGTTGGAGCAGCTCCTACTCTTTCTCTGGGGAGTATCCTCTTTTGTGTTCCCATAGACCTTAAATTTATATGCTAAATTATCATATTAAATAATCATTCTCTCTCTGCGTGTCTGATTTTACAACCTCAGAATCTAGCTCGTAAACTCACCCATTGCTCCTGTTTGCCTGGGACTGCCTTGGTTTTAACAATGAACGTCCTGCATCCTAGGAAACCCTGAAGTCCTGGGTGGGTCGGTCACCCTAATAACACACTCGCTAGGTTTTATTGAGTGAATAGAGGCAACACTTGCTATCATCTCCTTCTCCTCTGGGTTCGCTCTTCCATCCAATGTCACCAATGCCCACCTCCCAGCTCCCAGCTGCGTTGGCACATAGCACAATGCTCTCCTCATGGCCAAATCTACTGGACACTTTTCAGTCCCTCTTAGATTGGCCTCTCAATAAATTACATTTACTAACCAGATATTACTCATTGGTGTAACTGTTTGTTTGTTTTTTATAGTGAAGCAAGCCAGTATGAAAATATCCACATTTATTAAGTGTTTGAGTATACATGGATTCAAGGAGCCATCCCCTGTGTTGCTTACATAGTTCTGAATATTATGCCATACTTATGACTTCATTAAAATAATCACAAGATGTTATCAATGACTGCTAAATGTTTTCTGAATAAGAAGTTTCCAGAAGTATGACTCATGGAATTAAAATTTTTTTTTAGAAGCAACACAGTTCTCCTTTTTTGTGAAATCCAAACAAGAAAACAGAGTAGTATTTAGGAAGCTCATAATAAATGATTCTTCTTTTTAAGTTCTGAAAATAGATATATAAAAATGATCTATAAAAATTAATAGGTAAGCTAGAATTTAAATTTATTGAGTATTTTTTTAAAAAATATTTTATTGATTGAGGAAGGGAGAGAGAGAAACATTGAACAGCTGCCTCCTGCAGCAATCCCTGTTGGAATTGAACTGGCAAACTTTGGGTGCACAGACAACACATCGGCCAGGAAAATTGAGCACTTCTTTTTAACCAAAGAAGAGTTTTTTAAAAAAAGATCTTAATTGTGGAGGCTTTCCCTTACCCCTTCTTTAGATTAAATATGAACCAACAATTATCAAAGAAAAATGCCTTTGCCCTAGCCAGTTTGGCTGAGTGGATAGAACGTTGGCCTGCAGACTGAAGGGTCCTGGGTTCGATTCCGGTCAAGGGCACATGCTGGGATTTCAGGCTCAGTCCCCAGTAGGGGGAGTGCAGAAGACAGTTGATCAATGATTCTCTCTCATCATTGATGTTTCTATCTCTCTCTCCTTCTCCCTTCCTCTCTGAAATCAATAAAAATATATTTTAAAAAAGACTAATTATAAAGTTGACAATTATGATAGCCATATTGACTTAATGTTTTTTTATTACTAGGCAAAAATTTATGTATGACTTTTCATTAACTCATCTTTTCTTTTTTTAAGTTTTTTTTCTTTTTTTTGTGGTTTTAACTCATCTTTTCTTGAATTTGTAGAATTTCCAATATCAAAGTGAAAAGTTAATTCAGCATCTTACGATTCATCTTACTTCCAGACAACAGATGGTGCACTGGGAAATCAAAGAAGGCTGAATGATTAGAAAAATACTTTTTCTTGCCTCCACATCAAGAAACCTGAAGGCAATTTTTTCACTTCCCATATTCAGAGATTTACACACACACATGCGCGCGCACACACACAAACTACCTCCAGGCAGTGGCTGATATTCAATTATTCAATTGGCATAGACCAAGACAGTCATCCAGTTTTGTATAAAAGTTAGCCATTCTTATTAATATGATATTCTGATTTTTGAAATTGACTATATCTTTATCTCATATCTATATATCTGTATCTTTATATAAACATATCTAAATAATCTGGAATTCCTCACTTTCTGACCTTTCTAAATAAATCAGTTATTTCTGAGTAATTTCAAAAGCAAACTATTTTTTTTCTAGAAAAATTGTTGAAATTGATACAAAACTATCAAACCACTGATTTGAAATAAATTATCTTAATATCAAATCCACCTTAAATTCAAAGAAAAGCAAACTGCCTTTTTCATAAAATTCAGAAATTACGCAACTGGTCTAGCAATTCCACTTTCATTCATGTGCAACAAGGGACATGTATAAAAAGTCAAAGTTTGTACTCGCCAAAAAACTAGCACTGACCCAAATGTTCATCAAGAAAAGAATAGAAAATTAAATTGTGGGATAGTGGAATGTTACAGGGAAGTGAAAGTGAGTGAAACACATCTGTACATGTCAACATGGACAAATGCCAACAACACAGTGACAAAAGTATGTATCAGGAGAAATTATTCCATTTATATAACTGATTTATTTAGAAAGGTCAGAAAGTGAGGAATTCCAGATTATTTAGATATGTTTATATAAAGATACAGATATATAGATATGAGATAAAGATATAGTCAATTTCAAAAGCAAAAGAACAATTTATTGTTTAGAGATAAATACAAATGTTGCAAAACCTAGTTTTACAAAAAGTCAAGGGAATACTAAATACGAAGTTTCTTCATGGTCACTTGAGGGATGCAGGGAGGTGAGCTGAATTGGGAAAGGGCACATGAGGAATCTAATGTATTGCTATATTCTATTTCTTAAACTGGGTGGTAAGATACCTGGGTGTTTTATTATTATTCCTTATACTATGCACATAAGCTATGATTATTATCTTACATGTGTTTAATAATATATTTTAAAAGGAGTGAATAGTTTAGAAAAAATATTTTAAACTATTCAAATCTAAGTCCACTATATCCCTAGAATATTAAACTAAAATTAAAAGATTTTAAATTTAAAAAATGCAAGTGGAGAGTCATTATATGTTGACCAAAGATAGTTAAATTCAGAAAGTGTATTATGAATAATTTTCTGAATAATAAAGCATAGGTCCATCCCTTACTCCATATGTTCTTCACTATTCTCTCATATGAGCATTCATACAACTAGAGTATCTAGTGAAATTTCACCGGAAGTAATTTAATAGCGAAGTCAGAAGTCCCTAATGGTCAACTCTGACATGTTGGGTTTCAAATTGATAAGTCCTAAAAGTAACCCAGACAAACTGATGACAAAAGTATGCAGGCAGTTTTCAAAATTAAAATTGATGAGCCTGCTCCTTCTACTTTTCAGAGTAGAGTTTATTGATCTCAAAACCAGTGACGTTAGAGGGAAATGCAAGTCAGGCAGGGCTGGGTCCCTAGCGTGAGCGGGCATTAAGTCAGGTCCTGGAGGATCCCAATGCTGGTGATGCCAGTAACATACCTCACAGGCAGGATGAACCTAGCATATTAACATAAGAAGGAAGAATCTATCAAGGTTTGACATATTTATAATTCTCCGAATGACACCCAAAGCCTGAGCAGCTTGGCAAAAACATTATTTCAAAAATCTGGAATTCCCTCCAGCAACTCCCTGTTGTTTTTGTAGGGTGCTAATTCAGCACAGACACGATCACTCTTTCGGAAGCTCTGAGCATCAACATGACTTTATTTTCTTGAATTTATCAAAACCATCTCCAAATTAAAAAATCTTCTAAGTATTAGAAAAAAAAGATCTGAATTATATAAATTCCTACTGGTAGTTTTGACTCAGCAGAACATCCTCAGTACGTAGGAGGAAAGTAGGAGGAAAAGGCACTGAGCCAGATGCCTTACATACCTCAACAGAAGAACCAGCTAACATTTATGGAGCCAAGCCCTGTGGTAAGGACTCCCCATGCATTCTCTCATGTAATCCCTTATTAATTCCATTTCACAGATGTAGAAACGGAACATTAAGTAACTTGTTCAGATTTCACACAGCAATCCGCAGCACTGGGAGTCAAGTCTAGAACTGTCCAACAATAATGCTTGTGTTCTACGTGCCATGCTATGCTGCAAATACATTGCATTAATTTTTCATAAAGACTTAGCAAATTAAATAGATTTTTAAAAAATTTGTTAAGTGGCTAAAAGCTTAAAAGATAAGAGGCCTTTTAGCTTTATACTAAAATGGCACATATGTCAAAGGATTTTAAAATAACAGATAATTCATAACATGGCACCACACCAGATATCAGTCTTCTCCAGCTGTCTGACCAGTTTAGACCTGGACTTTCTAAAACAGGCATTCTGTGCTATTTACACAAAAAATGGCATGGCTGTTTAAACCACTTGAAGATAGCCTTTTATCGGTTAGCAATTAGCCTGTAAGAAATTTTACTGAAGTTATTGAGATGGGGAAACCACGGTCATAAGCTCAAAAAGAAAAATAACATTCAAATGAGGTTACGGAACAAAAACAGTCTATTTTAAAAAGTAACCTTCACACCTTAGTATCACGAGAACTAACAATTTGCACAAAGTCGCATTCAGCATGCTTCACATTACGAAATCGTCTCCTGACCCAGCACTCCGGCTATCTGAACTGGCCATGAGAGACCAGCAAACACTGGCCTGTCAAAATCTAAAGTTACAAGGAGAAAGAACTATTTTTTTGAAATGGTAAATCATAAAAGGTAATTTAAAATCTATATAGCATTCTTTCTGCGCTCTCTGAAAAACAGTATGTAATTAATACTAACACAAGGATTTCATCTTCATAAATGTATTCACATTGATTAATTAAGTCTCAGCATCCCTGTTTAGGAGAAACATTAGCAAATTCCCTCCATTTTTAATGTTATGTATGAAGAAAATTATGAATTGAAAAGTTCAGGGAAGGGTTTGAAAATGTTGGCATAGATGTTTCACCCGTCCCTCAGCAGTCACCTTAAAATTGAAAGCAAACACAACACAAACCCCATACCACACGAAGACAGAAAGCCACGGAGGAGCAGGAAGTGGGCAGAGTGGTGGACGATGAAACCAGAGGGCCCGCAGGGGGGACTCCGGCAGGAGCTAGCTGACCTCACCTGCAGATTTTGTGAAAAGGCTCAGGATTTGGTACAATAGGCAAGAGATGAAAGGCTTGTTATCTGGGAAAACTGAATGATCCTGGAGAAAACAGCTGATGATGAAATCTGTGGTGATTCCCATCAAAAAAGCTGGCTCACCTTTAACAAGTGTTGACCAGATACACAGAACTTTCATTCAGTTTGTAATGTACCCTATTAGTGTCTCACTCTTAAATGATCATCAAGCACTTAAGAAAAACCTCTAACATAAAGGACCAAAGTAAACAAAAAACACACTAGAATACCTAAAGACAGGAAATAGAGTACCAGGAATATTTTATCTAAAAATAAAAAAAGCCTTCATAGAGACAGAAGACCTGATATGCATAAAACAAGAACGAAATGCTTTAACAAATTAAAATAATAAAAAAGCATAATTAGAGAATAAGGAAGAGCTCTTGGAAAGCAGTAATGATAGCTAAAACAAAAAAAAAATCAATAGAAAGGTTGGGAGATAAAGTTGAGAGATTTTTGTAGAAAATATAACAAAAATATTAAAAAATGGGTAACAGGAAAAACCAGTAAGAAAATTAGAGGGCTGAATCCCAAAGATCAAACACAAAACTTATTGAATGTCTTGAAAGAGGAAATGGCGAGGATGAAATTATTAGAGAATTTTCCTGAGACATGAACAATATACATTTCAAATAGAAAAGGTGCATTGAGTACTATGAACGGATAACCATTGGTGCCAATTCAATGACAACAGGTATCCCCAATTTGCAGTGCTGTGAAGAAGGAAGCTATATGCAGTACAAAACAGCTCCACTGTGATCCAGCCTGCAGGGAAAACAGCATTGTGAGGCAGCTCTGGGGCCTCTCAGGCAACTCTCCAGCTAGACAGCTCTGCTCTGCCCCATGCAGGTCTGCTTACACTGCTCTGGTCCCCTCCACTCTGCTCTGGTCCGCTCCTTTCTGTGCCAGTCTGCTCTGGCCTGTGCCGGTCTGCTCCGCTCTGCTCCCAGAGACGTCTTCAGTGTCTCAAGACATCTTTGGAAGTCTTCCCTGATCCCACCGCTGGTGCCATTACTGTGGGTTCCTGGGGCACTTCGCCTGTGCTGGCACCTTTTACCTGGGTTGTAATTGTTTGTCTTCACAATTAGGCCAGAATCTCCATGAAGGCAGAAATTATGCTGATTGTGTTATGAGTAAAGCCCTATCCACTGGTATAGTGCCCGACCTGTGGTGGGCACTCAATACATATTTGATGATACAAAGCTTTTGTTGGGTGTACCAACATATACTCGGATGCTAAAGCCTAGATTTGAAAAGTCAAAAGCTGCTCCACCCTGGCAGGGTAGCCCAGTTGGTTAGAGCATCCTTCCTATAAGCCATTCTTTCTGCGCTCTCTGAAAAACAGTATGTAATTAATACTACATTAATTTGGGTTTGATCTCTAGTCAGGGCACATAAAGAAGCAACCAAGGAATGCATGAATAAGTGGAACAACAAAAATCAGTGTTTCTCTCTCTCTCTCTCTCTCTCTCTCTCTCTCTCTCAAAATTAATGAATAAAAATTTTTTTAAAAAAAGCTGCTCCAACCCGGAGGCCAGTGTGACTCAGTGGTTGAGCAAAGACCTATGAACCAGAAGGTCACAGTTTGATTCCCGGTCAGGGCACATGCCCAGGTGGTGGGCTCCACCCCTAGTAGGGGGCGTCCAGGAGGCAGCCAATCAATGATTCTCTCTCCTCATTGATGTTTCTATCTCTCTGAAACCAATTTTTTAAAAAAATTTTTTTAAAGGCTACTCTAAGTAAGAACAACCAATCCATACTCTACCCACACTGTCTATTAAGCAAACTGATTTAACTGTGCTGACTGATTCTGTAGAAGTGCTGTCCCAAATTAGTTTGTATACGTGAGATGGGGTGAGGAGTTTGGACTTGAACTAATAAAGAGCTATTGTATGTTAAGAAAGGTAGGCATGCAATTAAAATAGGGCTTTGAGAAGATTAGTCTCCTCTGGTATGCAGGATAGAATGGGGGAATTTTTTCTTCCATTTCTTTTACCCATTTTTTTAAGGTGTGAGCAGATGACCAGACTAACATGAGCAATGCACCACAAAGGCTCAATTTGTATAGATGGAGTTTAGTATTCATTAACTCAACAGTTTTGAGGTTCTACTATGTTTTATGCCTAGAAATGGCAGTAGATAAGAAGAGGTCAGAGGATCAGAAGAGCCTGACAAGCCATGCTAAAGACTTTGGGCTTGATATTACAAGAATAGAGAATGTAACAGGAATGACAATGGTTAGATCTTTGCTTTAGATCAGTTTGAAAGCAAAGTGGAGGACGAATGGAAAAAGAGAGAGATCAAGATGGGGTAGAAAAGTCTCTTAGGAGGGGCCACTGAAAATGTCCGAAGATGATGAGAGCCTCAAGAAGCTATAGTAGACATAGAGCAGATGGGACAGACTTGAGAAGTATTTAACAGGTAAAATCAGGAGGACTTTGTAAATGACAGGGAGACATAGTCTAGATCAGGGGTGGACAAACTTTTTGACTCGAGGGCCACAATGGGTTCTTAAACTGGACCGGAGGGCCGGAACAAAAGCATGGATGGAGTGTTTGTGTGAACTAATATAAATTCAAAGTAAACATCATTACATAAAAGGGTACGGTCTTTTTTTTTTTTAGTTTTATTCATTTCAAACGGGCCGGATCCGGCCTGCGGGCCGTAGTTTGCCCACGGCTGGTCTAGATGCTCTCTAGTTACTGGGCAGATAGCGATAAATTAGGAACAAATAAAGGAAGATGAGCCTAGCTGGTGTGGCTCAGTGGTTGAGTGTCAACCTATGAACCAAGAGTTCACTGGTTTGATTCCTGGTCAGGGCACATGCCCAGGCTGTGGACTCAACTCCAGTGGGGGATGTGCAGGAGGCAGCCAACTAATGTCTCTTTCTCTCATCAATGTTTCTATCTCTCTCTCCTTTCCTCTCTTTCTAAAATTAATAAAAGCATATTTTTAAACAAAGGAAGATGAAATTGGTGAAAAGTGGAGGTGAGGTTTCAGGAAGAAGGTAGAAAAGATATACTTTTATACATGTTGACTTAGAACTACCTGTAGGCTAGCACCATGGGAAGCTAGTTATCTGGTAGTAAGCAATCGGACATATCTGTCTGAAGAGCAAAGGATAAATAAAGGTCAGGATAGGAACCATGGATTGAGAGTCATCAGCACAAGACACATGTAAACCAGGAAAAGTAATTTTAATCATCCAGAGAGCTAGTGTAGCCCAAAAAAGGCAATGGGATGAAGTCAGACACCTAGGGACACAACATTAGAGGGACTAGGGATATCATCTTTTTTTTTAAAGCTTTTTTTTGTGTAATGTATTTTTATTGATTTCAGAGAAGAAGGGAGAGGGAGAGAGAGATAGAAACATCAATGATGAGAGGGAATCAGTGATTGGCTGCCTCCTGCACGCTCCCTATGGGGGATCAAGCTTGCAACCCGGGCATCTGCCCTTGGCCGCAATTGAACCCAGGACCCTTCAGGCCGCAGGCCGACACTCTATCCACTGAGCCAAACCGGGGCTAGGGCTAGGGATATCATCTTAATGCTTTGTCAGGAGTCATCTCCAAAGAATCCTATCTTGGTACAGCCACTAAGACAGTATGGAGTTTCCTCAAAAAACTAAAAATGGAACTCCCATTTGACCCTATGATCCCGCTTCTAGGAATATATCCCAAGAAACCAGAAACACCAATCAGAAAGGATCTATGCACCCCTATGTTCATAGCAGCACAATTCATCATAGCTAAGATCTGGAAACAGCCTAAGTGCCCATCAGTAGATGAATGGATTAGAAAACTGTGGTATATCTACATGATGGAATACTATGCTGCTGTAAAAAAGAAGGAACTCTTACCATTTGCAACGGCATGGATGGAACTGGAGAGCATTATGCTAAGTGAAATAAGCCAGTCAATGAAGGAAAAATACCACATGATCTCACTCATTCATGGATAATAGAGACCATTATAAACTTATGAACAAAAATAGATACAGAGGCAGTGCTGCCTCAAACAGACTGTCAAACTGCAGCGGGAAGGCCGGGGAGGGTAGGGGGGCAGAAGGGAGGGGCGGTAAGAGATCAACCGAAGGACTGATATGCATGCATATAAGCATAACAAATGGATAAAAGACCCTGGGGGGTAGGGGAGGCCAGGGGATTGTCAAGGGCAGGGGAAAAAGGAGACATATATAATACCCTTTGTAATACTTTAAGCAATAAAAAAAAAAAAGAATCCTGTCTTTGCAATTGTCCAGATCTCCTCTCTTATAGCTTCTTCGGACTTAATGCAAAATAGTTGTGGTATGCCTTTCTTTGAAGTAATTAACAAAAGAAAAATAAAGTTAAGGCCATAAAATTTTATCCATTAAGAATACTATTATTTACTGTTTCTTTTTTTTCTTCTATGTAGGAGAAATATACTACTACTCAACCTCTACTGTAAGGTTGGCAGCCCTGAGAACTCCTTTCATGTAGCATGTTATGGAGGTATTCCTGCTCCCAAAGGAATGAGGAACAGACATATTTCCACATGCAATATTTACTGTTTCTTGAGCACCTAGTATATCCCAAGGACTATATTAAGTGTTTTACAAGTATTTTTTATTTTAAACTTAATAACAACTGTATGAGTTATGTCCTATTACTATGCCTATTCTTCAGGTGAAAAATACTAATTTTTAAGTGACGAACCACTATTTGAACGATAGTCTGGAGAACTCTAGACCTCCAGTCTTAACCAATGTAAGTATAATCTCTCATAGGAGCTAAAAACAGATAATGCGTCACAAAGGCAACCTGCTCCTTCTATACGTAACAAAGCCTATCAATGACATTTATTCCACTTGTGACCATTTTATAACATAAATTTTAAAGAAGTATTCTGTTTTTACATCTGATTACACTAAAGTGTGAATAAAGGTTCTATTAAATGCCATAGTCCAAAGATTCATTTTATTGTAATTATAAGAAACATTAAAATTGAAACCCAAGTGGTAAATTTTAATGACATTAAAAGAAAATTAATTTTTAAGCTCAAAATGTTAAGTTTCTAGCTAACTCCCTCCGATGACATGAGAAAATGCTCCTTGCTTTTTCACCTGTAAAAATAAACCCGATAGTGGGTCCTAGAAATGCTTATGAGCAAATGCTGACCAGGGTAGTATGGAATGACCCAAAAAACATATAGTCTCCAATACAATTACTTACCCAGAAACTTCCATGTGACCCAAGCTTTATTTACATTTTAATGATTAGGAAGTGCATGAGAAGAGACTTCATTAAACACACACGCCATCCTTTTCATTAAAGATTTGGGAACTCTTGACATTTTAAGATAAGTCCTTCTACTTCTGTACATACTTACACAATAAACCATAATGACTCATAACCACCATCCATTACCTAAATTAGTATTTCATAACTTGTTTTCCACCTTTTAAAACTGAACCTAAGGAAATGTACACAAAATTATGATATATGAACTTTAACAGTACGAGTGTAAAATTTTAAAAAAAAGAGAAACCCACAATACATTTGGCTGGTTTGCCTCTTGGTTTTTCCATGAAACCTCAAAACAGATATTTAAAGTGTATTCTTTTAATAGAGGTGGAAAAAATTGTTTTGGTTCTCATAATTTTAGCAATTTATTACTTAAACAAGATATACTACTGTGATTTATATTAAGCAATATATATATTTGGTCTTTGTCCGTTTATGGCACAGAGCTCCTAAAACCCTTGGAATTTCCTAAGTGGTAAGATCTACAAAGGTGAAATAAGTGTCTTTAGTTATTCATATAACAAGCCTCTTTCAATCACACCTGCGTTTATATTAATGAGTTTTTGGAAAGCCCCTAGGCAATTTAAGGATGGGTGTTGGCTGCCAGGGAAACAGTCCTGATCAGACTAGAGGGTTGGAATTTTCTCTCTAGGGAGAGGGGCTAGAGGTTGAATCAATCACTAACAACCAATGATTTAATCAACCATAACTATATAACAAAGCCTCCATAAAACCCCAAAAAGATGGGGTTCAGGGAGCTTTTGAGTTAGTGCACATGGAGGTGTGGGGAGAGTGGTGCTCTGGGATAGTGGGCACAAAAAAGCCCTTGTCCCTTCCCACATACCTTGCCCTACGCATCTCTTTTATCTGGTTGTTCCTGAGTAATAACCTTTTATAATAAACTAGAGGCCTGGTGCACGAAATTTGTGCACAGGAGGGGGGGGAATACCCTCAGCCCAGCCTGCACCCTCTCCAATCTGGGACCCCTCGGGGGATGTCTGACTGCCGATTTAGGCCTGATCCTTGGGATCAGGCCTAAATCGGCAGTCAGACATCCCTCTCACAATCCTGGACTGCTGGCTCCTAATCGCTCACCTGCCTGCCTGCCTGGTTGCTCCTAACTGCACCCCTCTGCTGGCCTGATAGCCCCTCACTGCCTCTGTGTGCCAACCTAATCACCCCTAACTGCCCCCCTTGCCAGCCTGGTTTCCCCCAACTGCCCCCCCCCCCCCGCCGGCCTAGTCACCCCTCACTGCCCCCCTGCCAGCCTAACTGTCCCCAGCCCCCCCCCCCCGATGGCCTGGTCACCCCCAACTGCACCCCCCCTGCCAGCCTGGTTGCCTGTTACTGCCCCCCTTGCCACCCCCAACTGCCCCCCTCTGCCAGCCTGGTCACCCCTAACTGCCCCCCCTGCTGGCCTGGTTGCCCCTCATGGCCCCCACCCTGGCCTGGTCACCCCACATAGCCTGCTGTTCAGTCATTTGGTCGTCTCTCACTAACCCCCCTGCTGGCCTGGTCGTAGGCAGCCATCTTGTGAGGGTGTGATGATCAATTTGCATATTACCTCTTTATTATATAGGATTGGTTATCTGGTAAGTAAACTATTTTCCCAAGTTCAGTGAGCTGCTCTAGCAAATTAATTGGGCCAGAGGAGGGAGTGGTGGGAAATGGATTTATAGTCTGTTGGTCAGACAGGTAACAACCTGGACTTTTGACTGGTGGCTAAGGCTGAGGGAGGGGCAGTGATATAGAACTGAACCCTTAACCTGTGGAATCTTCAGGTAGACAGTATCAGAAGTGGGTTAAATTGTAAAATACCCAGCTGGTATTTGGTAACAAGAGTCCAGAAAAATGTTCAGAGTGTTGTGTGTAGTGTAAAGGGAAAAAAAAGAGAGTATGATTCCATAGAGCATTATTTTAAGCCAGGCATTGGCTTCCTTTAAAAACAAAGATGAGCCCTCGCCAGTTCCCCTCAGTTGTTAGAGGGTCAGCCCGTGGACTGAAAGGTCTCAGGTTCTATTCCGGTCAAGGGCACGTACCTCAATTGCAGGCTCAATCCCTGGACCCAGGTCGGGGCGCATGTGGGAGGCAACCAATCAATGTGTCTCTCTCACATGTTTCTCTCTCTCTGTCTCTCCCCCCTTCTCCCATTCTCTCTAAAAATCAATGGGAAAATATCCTCAGGTAAGGATTAACAAAAATAAAATAAAAAAGAAAAACAAAGAGGACCAACCATACTGATTCATTTTCTAACAGTCACACTATACATCAACATTTCAAAGTAGTAGAAATGTTCCTAAATTTTATATTATCATTAAATTTTACCAGAAATCACACAGATCTAAAAAACAAATACAAAAGCAGTGATAGTTTCTCTGATCTGAGCCACACTTGCTTTGCATGATCTGAGCCACACTTGCAACCTGCTTTTTCACTGATTCCTGCAGTGAATTCCACCAGCATTTTAGAACTTTTTGCAAATTAAGTTGGAAGTACTTGTTCACCTCAATTCATCTCTGGTGAATGGCTGTGTGGAACTCTAAATTTAAGTACAGCTACATTACTGTTCTCTGATTCGTGTAGAATAATTCTCGGATTCATGATAATGCCAGGCAAAATGACACTGCAAAGAAACTCTTTGTTTTCAAATAAATCAGTGGTTGGCTTTTGATAATGCAATAAAGAGCCTTATTCATCTAGTGTACCCTAGTTAAAATTATAAAAGTTGAGAACAAAAACAAAATTTCCACCTCTGCTAAAAGAATAATCTTTATTTAAAGCCTTTCCCCCCCTATATGAAACATTGCATTTTAGAGATAGAAGGAATTTTGAGTATTTACAGCTAGAGAAAATCAAGTCACTTGCTAGGGTTTACTTAACAAGCTAGTAGCAGATCAAACACCATAACCTAAGCCTTCTAAATTCCCTAGCTGAAGCTATTAAATATTATAAAATATAATGGAAAGGTTAATATCAGCCAATTTTTAAGTAGACAATTTATCAAGTGCCTACTTTGTGCCTTTCACTATGCCAAGCATTTTCACATCTATCATCTCTTCCCTAAGTCAGCACTTAAGATTTTAAGAGACTTAATAAAACAATCACTTCACTCCTTTGGATATCCAGTGTTGCCAACAGAGAATATTGCCACATGATCCAAATGGTAAGAGGTAATTCAATTATTGCACTAACTATACTACTGAAGAAGGCATGTTCCAACAACACACTCACTCTCAGAAATTTCCCTCCCAGAGACAGATATAGACTGAGACAGCCTCAAAACATGTCTGGGTACTGGTCTCTTTGCCAAGACCTCCTCCTTCATCTAATTCTATACTCTTGCTGCTACCACATTCTTTTTTATTCTTCTGTAGCTGCTGTGTGTTTTCCAATCTATGGTTTCTTCTGAACTGCCATCCTGTCCCATAACCTAGAAATCTAGATAACTTAGAAATGATGTCGAATTTCTCCTCTACATTCTGACTTATACCCTTAAATGGCCACTGTTAGATGATAGGATTCATTAAATGAGAGATAACTCTAACCACAAATACAGTGGGTTTAAAAAAAAATACTAAGACGTGGGTATTTGCTTTTTTATAATTTCAAAACAATAATTTACTTTAAAAATGGTGAATAATTTCTGTATGTGCTACAAGGCAAAGTCAAATTATACTGTCTTCACAAACACATGGTGCTAAACTGTCAAAGTATTTTTAGTTGAGAAGAAGAATTTACTGGTTTTCAGACTCTTGGGGAGGAAGAAATTTTTCTCTACCCTTCTAGGTTCTTCTGGTTGGTCTAAGAATTAAATTGATTTGAAATACATTAACAGGAAAAAAATAGCCAAATTTAATTATGTATGTACATATGGGGAGGGGGTCCATAAGAATATGGAGCCCCAAGGAAGGTAGGCAGGTGAGGCTTATATGGCATCTTGAGCTAAGGAGAAGGGGTAGTGGATTGGGGCTTCAAAGAGGAGGAAGGCAATTCACATGAAGATGGAAAAGCCAATGTTCAGTGAACAAATGTCTGTTGGGCAATACAGAGACAAGGACTCAGAGATCTCCAGACCCTGCCCAGTTTCTCCAAGGCACCTAGCCCATATTCTTTGTAAATATCTCAGGTGCTAGCACTATTTTCTGGAATAGGTCCCTATCTAAGTTTCTTCCTGAGTTTTTTATTTCTTACAAATAAAATGATCCTCATGCCAGAGAGACACATTGCTGGGTGGCAAATTTACTTCCCTACAATATATTGATACATTTTAAATGCCTCTACTAACTGAATCTCATATGACATTTATACCACTGCATACTTTGACACATATATTTCATAGAATTCTTGTAGGTACAGACAAAGAATGCTACCATTAAAAAAAAATTAACCATTTACCAATTCTGGTTAGCATCTAGAATAAGTAATGTGCATCTAGACTATGCAAAACATTTTTACAATTCAACAACAAAAAAAGACAAATAATCTAATTTTAAAATGGGTAAAAGATCTGAATAGACATCTCTCCAAAGAAGATATACAAATGGTCACTAGGTACATGAAAGATCATTAGTCACTATGGAAATGCAAATCAAAACCTCAGTGAGATACCACGTCACACCCACTAAAATGACTGAAGTAAAAAAGACAACACGTGTTGGCCAAGATGTGGAGAAATTTGAACCCTCACAAATTTCTGGGGGGGACTGTAAAATAGTGCCGATACTGAAAAGCTTGGCAATTCCTCATAACATTACACAGAGTTACCATAGGACCCAGCAGTTCTACTCTTAGGTATCACCCAAGAGAAAGGAAAACATATGTCCACACAAAACTTGCAGATGACTATTCATCGCAGCATTTTACATAATTGCTAAAAAATGGAAATAACCAGAATGTCTGTTGACAGATGAGTGAATAAGCAAAATATGGTACACTGATACAATGGGATATTTCTCAGTGATATGATAGAAATGAAGTACTACATGCTACAACATGGATAAACCTTTAAAACAGTATGCTAAGTGAAATAAACCAGTCACCAAAGACTAGATACGGCATGATTCCATTTTTCATTCAATGTCCAGAATAAGCAAATCTATAGAGAGAGAAAGTAGATTCCTCGTTGCCAGGAGCTGGGAGAAGAAAA
The DNA here is from genome assembly GCF_028538775.1 of Myotis yumanensis. Classification (NCBI taxonomy): domain Eukaryota; kingdom Metazoa; phylum Chordata; class Mammalia; order Chiroptera; family Vespertilionidae; genus Myotis; species Myotis yumanensis. Next base: position 19,206,942 of record NW_027223766.1, read on the forward strand.
GGATGGAGGATGGGAGTTACTGCTAAGGGTCCAGGGGTCCTTCTGGAATGATGAAAATGTCCTGGATTTAGACAGTGATGACGATGGCACAAGTCTATGACTAAATCACTGAACTGAATACTTTAAAAGGGTAAATTAGCAGCATGCAAAGTAAGTCTCAATAAAGCTTTTATTTAAAGTGCTAAGTGTAAGGGACTTCCGTGTATGCTCAGGGTTTATCGTCTTCTCCTTTCACTATCTGTGACCTTGTTAAACTATTCTAATCGCTTCAATTTCTTCAGTATCTTTCTCACCATCTTTGCCCAGAACATAAAAGAATTTTATTAGATAAGAGAATCAAAGGAATTCAGCCCAGAAATGTTCTTTTATTCTTACTTGGTATCTACATCTGTTGATTGCTCTATTTCCAAGGGTTAATATCAGTGGTGCTGGCTATCACCGTGAAGGGATTTTAGAACATGACATCAGCATTTGAAGTCTGGCAGCAGTTTCTAGATTACATTAACATAATCTCAGCATAATAGAGTGAAAATGAAAAGCCAGTTTTCAAACTCATTTGACGACTGCCTCACCAGCAGAAGGGAATCTGAGTAACCTGTACGTCAGTGCTGCCTGTTCTTTCTGAAGGGAGGCTTGGAGAGGAGGCAGCCTTTACCCCTTCTCCAAGGCTCAGGGGCCCTCCTGGTAAAGCCAGGCAGACCTGTTCGAATCAGCTCTCCCGTGCTGGCCATGCATGGCTGCCTTCGAAACCTCTCTAAGCCTCAGTTTGCTCATCTGTAAAATATTCCTAACCCCAGAGAGTTGTTATGATTATTTAATAAAATAATCTCTCCAAAGCACCCAGCACATGGTAGATACTCAATATTAGTTCCTTTTTCTTTGCCCTACTCAGGGTAAAACACAGGTCAAAAAATGACAAAACGACAAAGACCCTGATGAAAGAGACTATTCGGCTTAGCCTGTACCAAAAAGAGCAGAATTATTTAATCACTAAAAGTAAACCAACCTTTATTTTCTAAAAGCATCAAGCGAACATAATATTAAGTAAGTAACTTACAACCATGGTGGTACGATACAAGATAACATGGGGGGAAATCAACTAACTTTGCACTGATTCTGTTGGTATTATCTCACAGTTTTATTCGGAAACAACTGAGTATCCAGTTGGCAGAATACTGCAGACAATTTCAGTTTAATGGTTCTCCGAAGAAGCCAACAATAACTTGAGTCTTGGCTGTATTTGTAGCATCAGAATTTCCAAAGGGAAGCATTCATAATAAATCTTAGTCACAACACTTGAGGAGCCAGGTCAAGATGCCTGCAAAATACTACTAGTCCTATGAGACAAGACTACACATGCCTTCCTTTTATTTATGTTTTTAGATATTTTTAAAAAAATTTATTTTTCAATTACTGTTTACACTCAATATTATTTGGTATTAGTTTCAGGTGTACAGCATAGTGGTTAGACAACCATATACTTTACAAAGTGTTTCCCCCAATATTTCCAGTACCCACTTGGCACCATACATAGTTATTACAATATTATTGTCTATATTCCCTATCCTGTACTTTAGATCCCGTGACTATTTTGTAACTACCAATTTGTATTGCCTAATCCCTTCACCTTTTCCACCCGGTCCCCCAACTTCCCTCCCCACACATGCAGTCTTTAAAAAAAAGATTTGAAAAAAACTTTACTTAAAGACTTCTGGAAAAATAACAAGAGAAATACACAGACCCAGCGCCCCCCCCCCCCCCCCGCCCTTTTTAAGTCAAGGAATCGCAGACATGATTTTTAAAACTACTTTTACAATGGGTTACATATTCACATGGTTCAAAAACCAAGAATATATAAGAGATACAGTGAAAAGTCTGCTTCCCACCCAGTTCTCATTACCCAATTCCAAACAGATAAACACTTACTTGCTTAGTCTTTTTATGCTTAGACAAACAAAGCAAAAATATATTCTTATTTAACCCTTATTTTTCTACACAGAGGTAACAATTTATACGTATTCTGCATCTCCAAAGCAACTTTCTAATCCCAAAATGTCTGATAAAAGCAACAAAAAAATTCAGTAGAACAGGGATTTTGTTCACACTTGAGTGAATTTTTAAAAGGATAAACAGTAATAAATGATGTTAATGAAAATCAGAAATAAAGGAAATTTAAAGGGGACACAAAATTCAAGGGGAAAGAGGAACAGAGTCTTATAAATCTCTTAAAAATTCTTGTCTGCTAAAACATTGGTATGTCTTACCTTTCATTAATTAAAAAAATAATAATTCCCTTATAGACAAAAAAATTAAACCAAATATTCACCAGAAGAGAGAATGAGGGTTAAAGAAGAACAATTAGAAAAAAAAGGAAGGTACCTTATGTTGGAATGGACTAAAAAATGTCAATTATGCACAACTATGTACACTTAGAACTACAAAAATAAGAACCATTTTTTAAAATTATACCAAGGTCTTACCTTCTAAATATTTATTCACAATCTTCACAGTTCAAACAAGAAAATAATAAGAACTTTCATGTTTAAGCCATGATGAATTTGAGCACCATGTTGTTTGGAAGCTGAGTAATAATGTTTTTTCAAAACCTTTTTCATTCATGTTTATGAAAAAGTCAGCCTTTGGTCTCAGTGCAGTTTAAGGAGCTTGTCTTGGTGCAGAGCTCCTCACGTCTGGCCAAAGCACCACGTTGGTCAAACTGAAGTCAGCTACCTGGGCTTGATCCCCCACCTCTACCTCTTGTGAGAGTCTACAAGGCGATGGAAAATTCCTGCAAACAGTACTGCTTCTTTGCTAACTTCCAAGAATGGACAGCTGATCTATGCTTCTCACCATTGCATATCTCTGCTGATGAAAATCTAGGAAGAACGGGTTTGGAATCCTGACACACCACTTCTCAAAGATTGCTAATCTTTGGCTTAAGATAGCCCTTTGCTTCCTTAACTTCAAAATAAACATGCTATTTTTAAACCAGATATCTAGAACTTTGGGTGTATTCTCTGAAGGAAATAGTGGTCTTAGCTAGGAGTTAGCTTGAAGACCAAAACACACTCTCATCAATCCATAATATGACTAACATCTTCAACAGGGGGAACAAAAAAAGCAAAAAGCACCAAAGCAATGACATGAACAAAAAAATTTATAGTTTTATTTTTTTATTTATTTATTTTTTAAAAAATATATTTTATTGATTTTTTTACAGAGAGGAAGGGAGAGAGATAGAGAGTTAGAAACATCGATGAGAGAGAAACATCGATCAGCTGCCTCCTGCACATCTCCCACTGGGGATGTGCCCGCAACCCAGGTACATGCCCTTGACCGGAATCGAACCTGGGACCTTTCAGTCCACAGGCCGATGCTCTATCCACTGAGCCAAACCGGTTTCGGCAAAATTTATAGTTTTAAATGTTATGCAAGTGCTCTAAACACACACACACACACACACACACACACACACACACACACACACACCTTACTTAGAGAAGAGGTGGGTGGAGACTTCTGTGGAAATTTTGAAAGGAATTACTGGGTATTCTCAAGAGCTTTGAAGGTTGAAACCACTGGTTCTTTATAATGTCTACCCTTCCTCCCAAACTGAAAGCTTTCCTTTTCCTTATTAAAGGCTTGTTCTTAAATATACCACCATGATTAGTATCCTTTTTTTGCTCAAGATCAAAATGAAGGAGTTGAATAGAGAAAGGACAGAGAAATGTTCTTAAAGCAAAAGCTGGCCCTGGCTGGTGTGGCTCAGTTGGTTGGAGCACCATCCTGTGCACTGAAGGGTTGTGGGTTGTATTCCTAGTTAGGGCACATACCCAGGTTGTGGGATTAATTCCCAGTTGGGGTGTGTATGGGAGGCAACCAATCGATGTTTCTCTTTCACATCGATGTTTCCCTCTCTCCCTCTTCTTTCCTCTCTCTAAAGAAAACCCCAAACAATTAAAAAAACATATAATTATTTTAAAAAAAGAAAAAGCTGGAAGAAGAAAAAAAGAACCAGGTTAAAAGGGATACTAGACTCTCAGAAAAGTGGAGGGTGGGGAAGCAACAAAAGGATATAGGAGCAAACTGTGGGTGACAGCTGTGCACATGTGCAGTGGGGGAATAAAAAGGGGATGGCGAGATATTAGCCCAGATGGATGCTGTCTGAAAAAACTGGTGATCTATAAAGAGCCAGGGGCCGTCACATCCGAAACAACCGGATGGACGACTGAACAGGCTGCGTAGGGTGACCAGGCCGGCAGGGGGTTTAGTGAGGGATGACCAAATGACTGAACAGCAGGCTGCGTGGGACAACCAGGCTGGCAGGGAGGGCAGTGAGGGGCAACCAAACGACCGAACAGCAGGCTGCGTGGAGCAACCAGGCCAGCAGGGGGCGCAGTTGGTGGCAACGAGGCTGGCGGGGGGAGGGGGCAGTGAGGGGTGACTAGGCCAGCAGGGGGGGGCAGTTGGAGGTGACCAGGCCGGTAGGGGGGCCATGAGGGGTGACCAAGCCAGTGGGGGGGGGGGGACAGTTGAGGTGACCAGGCTGACAGGAGGGACAGTTGGGGGCAACCAGGCTGGCAGGGGGAACAGTTGGGCGTGACCAGGCTGGCAGGGGGGCCAGTGAGGGGCAACCAGGCCGGCGGGGGGGCAGTTAGGGGTGACCAGCTGCAGAGGGGGCAATTGGGGGCGACCAGACCAGCGGGGGGGGGGGGGGCAGTAAGAGGTGACCAGGCTGGCGGGGGGGGGGGAGTTAGGGGCAATCAGGTCAGCAGAGGGGGGCTGTTGGGGGTGACCAGGCCAGCAGGGGGGCCATGAGGGGCAACCAAGCCAGCAGAGAGGGGCAGTTAGGGGCGACCAGGCTGGTGGGGGGGGCAGTTGAGGGCAACCAGGTTGGCAGGGGGGGCAGTTAGGGGCGACCAGGCCAGCGGGGGGGGCAGTTAGGGGCGATCAGGTTGGCAGGCAGAGGCGGTCAGGGGTGATCAGGCTGGCAGGGGGGCCAGTTAGGGGCAATCAGGCAGGCAGGCAGATGAGCAGTTAGGAGCAGCGGTCCTGGATTGTGAGAGGGATGTCCGACTGCCAGTTTAGGATCGGACCTAAACTGGGAGTCGGATATCCCCCAAGGGGTCCCGGATTAGAGAGGGTGCAGCCTGGGCTGAGGGGACCTCCCCGCCTGCCACCGTGCACGAATTTTGTGCGCCGGGCCTCTAGTATTATTATAACTAGGGAGTTGTATACATGAAACTATACTAAGTCAAGTGTTACTAATTCTGAGAGCCCATAATATAATAGGACCATAAGAAATTTCAAGATCACCTATTTCTTCCATTGATGGAGCTTTGTTAGACCAATTATTTCAAAAAAATCTACTTATTAGGAGACTATTTCAAAACATGTGAAGATCAGCTGTTCTGATTTTTAACTAAATTTAACACCTTTTCCTTGGTTCAAATCTATTATTTCTGCTTCTCCTTTAGTGACCATAATCAATTATGTGTGAATATTCTGTTAGTTGTCTTCTTAAATATCTTATATTTTAGATGTACTTAAAATACAAATATTGACTGACCTCCATTAGATATATGCATTATGCCGATTTGGATGGGTCTGTCGGTCCATCCACACACCCTCACCTCATCCCCTTTATGAGCAGTAGTATAAACTTCCAAGTTTTATCCAGACTTGGGCAATGGCAGGTGGCCAGGAAACACAGCAAAATAACTGGTTTAAAAGTGTTGGCTACACAAACATGATTCCCCAACCAACAAAGCAAGCCTTCAGAAGAAACTGCTTAAAATGGCATTGAAAATATGGATACGCATACACAAATAAAAGTGTAGAAAGTTATACTCTAAAATGCTAACAGTGATTATTGACTGGCAGGTTTACTGGTGTGTGTTTTTTTTTCAGTCTTTATTGTTGAAAGTATTATATGTCAAAAAAAGAAAGAAAGAATTGTATGTCTCCCTTTTTCCCCCATTGACCCCCTTCTAGCCTGCCTCTGCCCCTCTGGTGATTCTTATTTCTTCTTTTTTTTCTTTTAAAATGTATTACTTTGGTGATTTAAACATATTTTAAAAGACACAAAAGAGTGAGCATATAAATAATTAGAAACAGAAGGTGGATAATTTATTAACCATAAAGTAGAATACTATGCAGCTGTCAAAACTAATGGTGTACATTGATAGATGTCCATGATAAAAAACAAAAAAACAGAAACAAAATAACAAATTGTGTAGAATGATTCTCATTTTCAAAAAATATCCCTGCATATATTTATAGATACACAGGTTTATATAAGCATGGAGAAAAATCTGGAAAGATATAAATACTTAGCAATGATTATCTTCATGGGTAAGATTAAAATGGAGAAGACTTAGTTTTCCTTTTCACTTCACATGCTTCTCGACTGCTTGAATTCAAGAGCATACATGCCTTTGTAATTAAAAATATTTAGAAAATAAAAGAAACAAAACTAAAATAAAAATAGGGAAAAAAGGTGACGTACATACTGTGTTTTCTTGGGAAACTGCGGACATGATTCCTATAGTTCCCTTTAGCTGATCACTTATATAATATATGTGCATTAGATTATATAATCTATCCACAGATCCCATATATATGTTTGTCTGCATGTGTGTATGCTGATTTGGAAACCATATCATTTTAAGCTAACTTTAATCTATTTTTATTTTAAAAACAGGGAGGTAAATAACTAAAAGTTTCTTCTCATTACTTAACTCAAGCAAGCAATTAGTCAAGTCCTAGTGAAGCCCACTGTACTTGAGGATGCTTCATCCATAGACTGGCTAGTCCATCAGTGAGCCCGATTTTGTGTGTTAATATACATGAAGTCTATTTTACCTACAGGAAAAGTGTTTGGTATTGACTGGCATAGCAAATATACCAGGAACCTGAATGACAGCAATTAACCTGAATGCTATTCATTACTACATGCCATGTAAATACAACGTCGGTTATTTAAAATCGCAAAACAGTGAAGAGAATGACATTATCTCCACATTATAGGCAGACTCAAAAAAGAGTAAGGCTTTAAAAAGGTACGAAATCCAGGCCTTTGCTCAAGCAAAAGTCTGTGAAATCTTACTTCCAGTTTCAAGCCTGGAAACCAGCCGTCTACAATTCAATTGTCTGCAAATGCATTTGGTGGCCTGAAGAAACAGCTACCCATAATGACACTTCTGCACTTGGTGGTACAAAGGAACTCTGCCTGCCAATATCACATGCTGACATATGTTTCTAATCCTTCCCAATCTTCCTTTGATCCCATATATGTCTTCCCCTTATGTCTGTCTGATCCCTTCAGGAGAGGCAAAGCAGCAATCTGCATGAATCTTCCACTGTGAGATCTCATTCACAACCCTTACGTCACCCTTCATTTTACATATTACAGATTCTCACCCTACAACAATTCCCCTAACATAATCACCCTTCTTTCACCTGCCCATCACCGAATAATAGTGGCTACAAAAAGGTAAACTAAGGCAGGTTTTCAAGACCTGTGGCAACCAGGAAAGGCCAGAAGAAGTTGGACAGGAAGGAGCAAGGAGATGGTAAACTGCTCTCTTTGCAAACCCGCTGGCTCAGCTTCAAACAGGCAATAAAATTTTACTGTTCTGAATCGGCCTTCAACATCTGATTTCCATGTTGTTTTCCTCTGCAATGACAATTAACTAACTCAAGTTAGTCCTGAGTTAAAATGACTTTGCCATGAACCACAAGGAGTGGAAATGGCGCCTCTTAGATTTGCCACTTTCCTCCATGAAATAGAAGGGGGGGAAAAGGTGAAATGAGAACAAAGATGCCACCTTACAGAATGCAACAGATAAAGGGAAACAGTCCCTTAAAATAATTCTTGAACTGTTTCTGTCAGGAACAACATGTTACATAATTTGAGTTTCATGAATCAGCAGTTTAGTCAGTAATTTACATGAATTTAAAAAGAGAGAGAGAAAACATGAGATTGGAAAAGGTAACGTGGTTTCTGAAACAAGACAGGCTTCAAAAGTATTTTATTCCACCCCCACACAGAGGAGCGAACGTTGAGAAGAACCTGACAGGCAGATGACTCAGTGTGGCTTCATTAAGGGTTTCTTACCACCTAATCCCCTTCATGGGAAAGGCCACTCCACCTCCCATTTTTCCCTTCTCAAGTTCTCCTACCAGGTAATGGCCATGTTTTCCTCTCTAATTGAAGGTTTTTCCATCTGGAAGTCACATACTTTAGAGTACAGACAGTTATGCTTCAAGGATATAAATAGTTGAGGTTTTTTTTTTTTGAAAGACAGATCTATACTAAAGTAATTGCAACATTTTGAGAAATACATTAGTAATGTCAGATACTTTGAAAAATTGCAATACCTAGCATCACTGTGTTTAAACTAGATCCTATTTCTAAGTAGCTTAACTGAGTTCACTGACATGGAAAACCTATAGTGATTGCTGTCCTTAAAAATGACCTTAGCTGAGCAGGGAAAGATAAGAAAGCTGTCAACACAAACACTAAAACCATGTGTCCAGTCTAAACTCTCCAAATCAGAGGGAAAAAGAATGTTTGAGAGAGAGAAAGGACAACCAACCTATTTGCTTTTCAAAAACCAGAGATGATATCACACCCGCTCCCCCCCCCAAAAAAAAACCCACAAAAACACAACAACAACAAAACAAAAAACCAGAGATGATAAATCCTAAGAAATGAGTCCAAAGAGCATTCTCATCCCTTTTGGAAAAAACATGTGTATCAGACAGATACTGTTTGAAATAAGAGAGATACATGGGATTAGGCCTGGAAATCTTTTAGGCACAAATTTATTATGGTATTTGAGAGGCATGTGTTTTGAAAGAGCAATAAGTATGAAGTCACTTGGAGTCATCCATTCTGCAAATGTTTATGACAGGTTGGCATGTGCCAGGCACTGTGCACATATCTGCTCTCTATTCAAGCTCTGCCTCTTACCAGCTGTGCAATCCAGGCTAAAGCTTGTCAACATTTCCATGCCTCAGTTTCTGGAATAAAAATGGCTACCAACCTCACAAGGTCTCTCTGAAGAGCAAGTAAGTAGGTCTGGAAGCACCTTGTAACTCATGAAAGTGTCAGTTGCCATTTGGGTGAAGTGCATTCTTGAAATCCACCAATGTCTGTTGCGCCATAAATTTTATCAAAGGAAAGTGAACCTTCCTGCTTCCAGGACACGTCATAATCCTATTAAATAAGGCTCAGCGTCTCATTTAATCATCACCCTGGACATTTAAATATATGAAAGAGAGAGATATAGAACGATACTATGACGTACAGATCTTAACATAAGACTCATAATCACCATAATGACAAGAACCATGTCTATTTTATTCATTAATCTGACCATCCGGCCAAGGCATGTCTTTAAAGAGGGCACTTTATTCCGGAAAAATATTTTCTCTATATGTCTGCAAACCACAAAATGGACATCTCTAAAGGTTTTATTTTATACTGCATTTCACTTTCAATCTTAAATGTAAGCTAGAGTCACATCAATTCTCAAACAGATTGGGAGCAAAACTCCTTTGATAAACAAAATCAGGCTCCAAGTAGTGGCAGTTGAAGAAAGGGGGAAGTTCTGGACTCTCCGGAGTTAGCTAACATGGGCACGATGGCTACTAAGAAAGGCCATCTTGGAGCCGATCCTAAGGATCTGGGTGGCTGAGATCTGCAGGGAAGAGGTCCAGAAGAGGGGTAGTTCCAGACTCCCTTCCCCTGAAGTGGAGGCGTGGTGGCTTGTCTTACAGGAATGGTAACCAAGGGGTCCAGAAGGTACACACAGTCCAAAAAAAAAAAAAGCCTGAAACTTTCCTTTCCAGCTCTTGCAGTGACATTGGGGAACTGAAGTATGAACAACCTCTTCACTGCTAGAACCACTATAATTGGATATTTTGAGTTAACAATTTGGGTTAATATTTATAAAACACTTAGAAAGAGCCCAACACATAGTAAGAGCTATCCAAGTGTTTGCTAAATAAGAAAGGCACTTTTCGGATTGGCTGGGTGACTCCTCAACCTAATACAAAGCACAGCAGTCTCATACTTTTTACCCTGAGAAAGATTTAGAAACTGTAGTTCTCTCTGTTTTTACCTGCATCTCAAGTGTACCCTATACCGTCAATTATGCAAGTTCTCCTCCTGGTCCCGAAATCACTGTGCAAAAGTCAATGATGAGAGTTTAAGTCTCCAGAGACAAATTGTTTCTCTTTCCAACTAACCACCACGAAACATAACCAAATCTAAACACCTCAAAGCACTTCTGGATGGTACAGATCGATGTGCAAACTGTGGGCATCTATAGTCAAATTCACTTGAAAAGAGAGGGAAAGGGTTCAAGTCACAGAAAACATACAGGGTAACAACGCGCCGAAGTGTCAGACCGAGCACAGGTCCACTGACCACAGGGGAGGGATTCCCGTGCCCTCACCCCCGAGGTCCCCGCCATCCCATCCTCGCAGGTGACCCGCATCCAGTTCCCGCCTCGGTGGGGTCCCCCAGCCTGCGGGCCCGCCCCTCCGCGCTCCGAGCAGCGCACGGGTTAACGCACCCTGTCCGACCCCCGACCCCACCGGGAGGGCAGGAATCAGCAGCACAGCCTGCATTCACCCCGCGGGGACGAAGCGCACCACCTCTCCGAGTCGGGGCTGGGCGGGAGGACTTTTCCCTCCCGACCAACTCGGGGGATGGCGGGCGAGGGCGGGGGGAACTGCCCGGGGACCCGGGAAAGGCGCGTTGGCTCCGAGGCCCGGGCACCCCCCGCCCCGCCCCGCCCCGCCTCTCCCGCCCGGGGGCCTGCGGCTGCGCCGGACGCGCGCGGGTCCCGCCGACCCCGCACTTACCCGGCCCCGCGGTGCTGCCTCGCGGCGCGGCGGGCGCGGAGCCGTGCGCACTCGCGCTTCCTCCTTCCCCGCTGGGCCGCCGGGCGCCGCGTTTCCTCCCTGACGCGTCACGGCGGCCGGCGGCTCCTCCCGCGGAGCGCGCGGGGCGGCCGGGGAGCGCCGAGTGGGCGGCCGGCCGCGCGCCGGGAAGGCGCCCGCTCCGCGCGCAGGGCGCCGGGCCGAGCCGCAGGGTGGGTGGCCCCCGCTCAGGCCGCCGCGCCCCCTCCGCGGAGCCCGGCTGCTCCTCTTCCCCCGGGACCTCCGCGTGCGCCAAGTTCAGGGGACGCCGGTGGGTCCCGTCTAGAGGCTCGAACTCTAAGGGGTTTCCCGCTGCTCAGCTAACCGTGACCCTGGGGCTCGGGGACCGCAGGGGCCACGGGGCCGGGGCCGGGGCCGGGCCGGTGAGGATGACCCCGGTGTGTGCCGGGAGCAGGACCGCCGGACCCCCAGGAATGGCCTGGGGTGGGCCTGTGGCTTGGTGCACGCTGGGAGCTCCGAGAAGTCACATAAGTATCCAAATAATGTAGCAACGACTATGCTTCATTTAGCATTATTTGAAGTTTTCTACTTTATCATCAACAAAGTTTTGGCCACAGAGACCTGTCTTTTCAACATGTCCTTTTTATCTACTACTTTTTTTTTTCATTCCCATTCATCTCCAAGTCAGGTGAGGGCACACATTACACCTCCTTATTCAAGTTTAGACCCACTTATTTATCTCCTCTTTTTTCTTTTTTCCAGGTCCCATAAAGAGGTGAATGGAGAACTAAGAATTACATGACTCGATGGATGTGGAGTAAAGTGGTTCGGATTTTGAAGTAGAGGGGGTTTTTGCCTCACAATACTAATGCAATTCAAGTTTTATTGGATGTCACTCGAAGATAGACAACTATTTAAAGATTCTTATGTGCATATCATGCTTCAGATTTTGAGGCCATGATCTATACTTCAGATTATATGGCTCTAGAGCAGTGCTTCTCAACCTTCTGGCCCTTTAAATACAGTTCCTCATGTTGTGACCCAACCATAAAATTATTTTTGTTGCTACTTCATAACTGTAATGTTGTTACTGTTAGGGATCGTAATGTAAATATCTGATATGCAGGATGGTCTTAGGCGACCCCTGTGAAAGGGTCGTTCGACCGCCAAGGGATCGCAACCCACAGGTTGAGAGCCGCTGCTCTAGAGGATTTGCCACAAATCTGTGAATAAGCGAACTTCCAAAGGTAATTAGAGGAACTGTGATTTATTGTGGCTTTCCTAAATTCAGGGGACACTTTCTTATATTTTAAAATGATATTTAAATATTTTGCATGACAGCCCTGGTCGAGGTGGCTCAGTTGGAGCGTTGTCCCTGCACCAAAAGGCTGTGGGGAGTAGGTTTCCTGGGTTTAGTCCCTGGTGAGGGGCCTGTAAGGGAGGCAACCGAAGGATGTTTCTCTGCCCCCAGCTCCACCCCTTTCTCTTCCTCTCTCAAATCAATAAACATATCCCTGGGTGAGGATTTAAAAATAAATAGAATTTTGGCCTCAGAGGTAAAATTAGAATATTCATTTTTTAAAATATATTTTATTGATTTTTTTTTTTTTTTTTTTTACAGAGAGGAAGGGAGAATTAGAAACATCAATGAGAGAGAAACATCCATCAGCTGCCTCCTGCACACTCCCCACTGGGGATGTGCCCGCAACCAAGGTACATGCCCTTGACCGGAATTGAACCTGGGACCCTTGAGTCCGCAGGCCGACGCTCTATCCTCTGAGCCAAATCAGTTAGGGCTAGAATATTCATTTTTAATGTCAATTACCACTGCATGGCCTTCTTAAAAAAAAAAAGTGAATCCAATACTTTTATATTTCAAAGCCTAAAGAACTTTCTAAACAATGATGTTCAGTGGCATCCAGAAATGGATATAAAGTACAGTAGATACAAATCTACACATTGCCAGTAGTCCTTTCTACATTTTCATTGTGATCATGCACAAAACAATCCACACAATGCACAAAGACGTTCCTCTCTTGTAACAAAATCAACAGTGATCGGTCTATCTCTTAATTAAAGCCATACTCACAGTGCTGAAAATTTTCTCAGCCAAAAGGAAGTTTTGTGTCAATAAACTCCAAGTGAAATGACATCATTCTTGTTTTAGAGACCAATAAATACCTGGCTATCACCACATTTGAAACTTTTTTTTCTTTATTTATTTTTGAAAAATAAACATCTGGAAACCATTACAATTCTAAGATAAATTTGTCCTCCTGCTGTGACACACACACACACACACACACACACACACACACACACACTCACACCACCTCCCACAAATATTTTAAGACAAGAAGGTGGATAAACCACATTCAACTGATACGAGGTTGTGTATTTTGCCTTTATAACCTGAGAGCTGCAATTTAATAGCTTGATTTCTCAGAATACTAGAGGATGTAAACCTATTTACAAATTATTAAAGGTTGTTTTTTTTCACTTAAATTCATTTTACGGGTACAGTTTAAGGCTGATCACTTTACTTAATCATACCTATAGATATAGATCTATTCTCCATTATGCTTCCAATTTCAAATTTACACTGTAAAAGTTGTTTAATGTTCAGCTAAATGTCTAGTTGATGTTTATGGCTTCATAAGATTTTGTGTAAATAAAATTTTAAAATAAAGTTTTTTTTGCTAGACTGTGGGATCCAATATTTTTGGAAATGTGATTCTGTTCATACATTTAGGGCAGACATTTTATTCTTCTGTTTTATTATAACGTAAAGATTATGAGCACAAATTTTGGAATTGGGCAGACTTGGGTTTAAGTTCTGGCTCTACCACTTTCTCTTTTGGGTAAGTTACTTAACTTCTCTGAGCATTAATTTTATCGATAATATGAGGATAATAATAGTACTTTTATTTCCTCAGTAAAACAGAGGTAATAATACTACTCATCTCATGAAATTGCTATGAAGCTCAAATAAACTTAGTAGAATACATGGAACATAACATCAACCGACTGCTATTGTCATCATCATTATTATCTCTAGCACAGATATACAAATGCCAATTATTTATATTTCATTTGTCCTATTATAAAGAATGGCCATCTTTTAGAGTTTTGTGTTTTTGTAAAAGTCCTAAAAGTAACAGGAAAAAAATCATAAAATAAATATAGTTATATTCACAATTTTAGAAAACTTGACTTGCCAATACTATAAACTGTTGACCCAAACATTAAAAAAACAATAACAACAAAAACTACCTAACCAGGTAATACAGTATTTTTTCTAAAGGCATTATATTACAATGAAATGAGTGCTTGGTATTTTTCATCCTCTTTTAAAATGGAAAATCCTTTTTTTTATAATTTCAATTCTTTGTTGTTTAAAGTATTACATAAGTCTCCCTTTTCCCCCATTGACCTCTCCCTGGCCACACCCACCCCCCAGCACATGCCCTCACCCCACTACTGTCTGTGTCCATTGGTTATACTTATATGCATGCATACAAGTCCTTTGGTTGATCTCTTACATACCCCCCCCCCCCCCCCCTCGCCACACACACCTCCCCGCCTTCCCTCTTAGGTTGGATGGTCTGTTCGATGCTTCTATGTCTCTGGCTCTATTTTTGTTCATCAGTTTATGTTGCTCATTATATTCAAATTGGAAAATCTTTTCTCTAAATTGGTGCCCAATATGGAATCATCAAGACTTTTTATATCAGAATAAAGTCCTGTGTTTTTGCAGTTCCTTTATTAAACCTTTGGAAGAGTTGAAGGGCATTACAATACAAGAAAATATCACTTCCTTAAGGGAGAAGATTTGATAAAATGGCAATCACAGGACCTGAATGATCTAATCATAAGTCAGCTGGTAGTGGAAGTGAGGGCTGGTATTCATTAGAATATTTATTTGATAGCAGATAAATCGCCAAGACCAGAGAGGTAAGAGTAATAGTACCAACTACAGATTACAAAAGTAAAGATGTTTTTGATTCATATTATTTACACTGTTTTTACAGCACCTTTTGCTTTATTCTACTGCTGACTCATCTACTTAAGTGGGTCAGGCATGAAGAGTTGTTGCTATAGTTTCTAGCTATGTTTATCTGTTGATATTGCAATCGCAGCATCTCACAACTTCAAAAATAAGAAAACCACTTTTGGGCATCGTCCAGTGCACCTAAAGGTCATGGGTTCAATTCTGGTCAGGCACATGCCCGGGTTGTGGGTTCAATCCCCCGTGGGGGCTGGTGTAAGAGGCAGCCAATCGAGATTTTGCTCTCATCTCTCTCTTTCTCTCTCTCTCTCTCTCTCTCTCTCTCTCTCTCTCTCATCTATCTCTCTCCCCCTCTCCTCTAAAAATAAATAAAATAGAAACCTCTTAAAAAAGAACTCTTCAAAAATAAAAAAACACATTTTTATTGGGAAGGTACTTTAAAGCACAGTCCTAGCCATGAATTGACTCAGAAAATAATTAACAAGAAAAAGTTGCTGTACGAATAGAAGAATTACAGTGACCAATTTATTGAATTTTCTAAACAAACAAACAAAAAGTAATAAAACACAAAGCAACCCAAGCTATAGTTAGAAAAACTCAGATATTCACAGGAACTGAAATTGAGACCAGTTTATTCCGCCTTAGCACCGAGCAGAAATAACTTGTTTCCTTGATCTAGAAAATGGTTCAGAGTGCTCATTTTATGTATTTGATGTGGGAGTGGCCCAAATTTGAACGTCTTTCTTGGGCCAAATTAGCCATGTTCAAACTCAAAACTGAAATGTCTGAAGTTCAAGTGTGTTTTGTAATAAAGGGAAACTCGATTTTAAAGCAAGACTACTCTAAGGTCAAATATAAGGCTTTTCGTATCACAGGCCTTTCTCACTTTCTGTATTAGACTCATGAGAAAAACCAAGGGGAAGTGTTAGGAGATCTGAAATCTCAAACTGCTAGCATCAACTTTTCGATATTAAAAAATTGCTAGAAATTACTTTAAGTTTTGCTAAGACCATTAATTATCTGGAGTAAAACTATTATTCCTCCCTATTAAGGAAACCCAATCTAGTTATTATGAGTATTAAGAATGAAATAAAAATCTCCCCCTTTTTTTCTGCCTCTTGTTTGGATAGTCTATTACGTACATAATAAACTCTGTGTGTTAATAGGTGACAATAACTTATTTACATAAGTCATGTCAGCAGTTACTATGTTCCTCAGAGAATCAGACTAGGCCTCTGAACTCAAACCTACAAGGTGAACTTTGAAGATAATAATTATTTTTGTTGCTTATCAGTAGGAAATAATAGCTTTTCTTAAACACTAGTCATTTGATGACTCAGTTATTTACTGTCAATTATGTGCAATTAATGATTAAGCCCATTTCAAATGCACATGCTCTGGCTTAAAGAAGTTTGTTGTTATTATTTCTTAACTAAATCTCTAAAGAATCTGTGTTTGGCTCAACCAGTTGTGTTAAAAACTTAAATAGACTTTAAGGGATTATAACTCTTTACATACCAGAAGACCCTTACATTACCTAGGTTTTCTAGAATAAACAACTTCAGTTCTTTAAATTTTTCTCACACCTTTTTTTTAGTGTTTTATGACTTTCATACAATTCTTTTCTAATTCTTCACATTTTTATTTAGATGAGATGTCCAGTGAAACATGGAACTCTATAAAGGATCAGATAAATCTTCGAGAGCATTCTCTCGAAGCTGTGGTATTCGAACTCCTATAGTGCAACTTAGAATTAATCTTACATTTAAAATTGCATTTCATCATTACTTGATTTTAAAATGTAAACTCTAAATGCTGGTTTAGCTTACTTATGTTTCTCGAATTATATTTAAGAGGTTGCTTCGATTATCCTATTGCTTCTGTACCTATTTTATAGAAACTGTATTTTTCCTGGGTGACTTTGAAGTTCATCATATTTAAGACAAACAACATCCAAAGTGGAGGTGTGCACATACAAGTGGTGCTCAAGAGAATCTACTACAGTCCAGAAAGGAAAGATCCCAATGTCTATTTGTCTTATCTAGAAAGAAAGAAATTAAACTCTATTATTTAGCATACATATTGACCCTGGCGTGCTCCTACAGTCCATTGTCACCTTATAGTCAGTCATCCGCATGCTGTGTGAGTTATCCTGAGAAGGTAGGGCTTTCCACTCGCTCTCCTTCATCCAACACTGGTGTTTGGCAGTTTAATGCAGTATAGGGGGTCATTGATGTGGTTAATTTTGTAAAAACTTTCAATAGACTCTATATACTACTTTGTACTGAGGCGAGGAGTAAATCATGGAAACTCTACCTTCTACCAAAGTATTCAAGATACTTAGGATTAAAAGCATTGCTCCTGGGTACACACTGCCTGGTTCTGCCATCACCAGCCATGTAACTCTGGGCAAGTTATTTATAGTTATTTAACATCTCTGTATTCAGGCTCTTCATCTGTAAAATTGAAACATCATTGTATCTACTGTTCTGAAGATGAAGTAAGTAATATATATATAAAATTACCACCACACCCAACTGGCATGGCTCATTGGTTGAGGGTCGACCTACGTGAACCAGGAGGTTATGGTTTCAATTCCCGGTCAGGGCACTTGGCCGGGTTGCCGGCTTGATCCTCAGTGTGGAGCGTGCAGGAGGTAGTCAATCAATGATCCTCTCTCATCATTGATGTTTCTCTCTCTCTCTCTCCCTCTCCCTTCCTCTCTGAAATCAATAAATATTTCTTAAAAAAATAAATTATCACCAAAATAAGCACTTTATAAGCACCAGTTGTTATTACTTAAAAGAATACTTAAATATCAAGAGAAATGATGCAGACCTAGCCACTTTGGCTCAATGGATGGAGCGTTGACCTGGGGATTTAAGGGTCCTGGGTTCGATTCCCATCAAGGGCACATGCCTAGGTTGCAGGCTCGATCCCCAGAAGGGGGCTTCAGGAGGCAGCCAATCAATGAGGCTCTCTCATCATTGGTGTTTCTATCTCTCCCTCTCCCTTCCTCTCCGAAATCATATATATATATATAAGAAATGATGCATTTTCCTCTGGCAAAAATACAAGGGATTCAAATTTCCCTACCTGCTCTGTGAGTAGCAGTTTCCTTTAAGCTTTAGGAATGAGTGAGAGAGTAACTCCATTCATCCTCCCCTTTAAGTGCACATGTGTTTTGGAAAATATGCTTTCAAAGAGAATGTTTTGAGAAGGATGTTTGGAATTATTTCCATTAGTATGTAATTTTGTTGGAAAAAACTGTGTGTGTGTGTGTGTGCGCGCTATTAAAACTGTAATGCATACACACTTAAAAATTTTGGAAACACAATTTTCTATTTATTTAAATATTCTCCAAATAATGAATTTCAGTGTGTCTTAAACTAATCTGTTGAAATGTAATGCCTTTAAATTGGTTTGCAAGAATTTTTGATAGCATAGCATAGAAAATAGAAACTTACTAGTTAAATCTCAACAAAAACCTTTGCAGAACTGGTTGATGAGATTGAAAAAGAAAATGGGAATCTTTTTTTAAAATATATTTTTATTCATTTAAGAGAGGAAGGGAGAGGGAGAGAGAGATAGAAACATCAATGATGAGAGAGAATCATTGATCGGCTGCCTCCCGCATGCTGCCTATTGGGGATAGAGCCCACAACCCGGGCGTGTGCCCTTGACCGGGAATCAAACCTCGACCTTCTGGTTCATAGGTCAATGCTCAACCACTGAGCCACGCCGGCTGGGCAAAAATGGGAATCTTAGTAGCTATAGCCAATAATGCATTTCTTCAATTTAAATCTAAATATCTTTTTGAAATATTTTTTCCAGCTATGACAGCTATTAAAAATATACTAAACTTAGAATGATTTCTTTGAATCACTATGTTAAACCAAGATTTTTAAAAAGTAATAAAGTACCAGATAATAAAGCATCAAGTGAAAGCAAAAAAGGCTTTTTTTTTTAGAAGAAATTTTATTATTTTTTGTTGTTAATCCTCACCCAAGGATATTTTTCCATTGATTTTTAGAGATAATGGAAGGAAGGGGCAGAGACAGAGAAGAAACATCAATGTGAAAGAAACACATCAATCGGCTGCCTCCCGCATGCTCTCTGACCAGGGCCAGGGACTGAGCCTGCAGCCAAGGTACATGCCCTTGACTGGAATCAAACCCAGGACCCTTCAGTCCGCAGGCCAGTGCTCTATCCACTGAGCCAAACCGGCTAGGGCAAAGAGGCTTTTATACTATGAATAAAATACCATTAAATTATTTTAAATGTATTGGTTATTTTTTTTAAAATATATTTTATTGGTTTTTTACCGAGAGGAAGGGAGAGGGATAGAGAGTTAGAAACATCAATGAGAGAGAAAGATCCATCAGCAGCCTCCTGCACGCCCCCCACTGGGGATGCGCCTGCAACCAAGGTACATGCCCTTGACCGGAATCGAACCTGGGACCCTTCAGTCCGCAGGCCGACATCCACTGAGCCAAATCGGTTCGGCTGTATTGGTTATTTTTAATGTGAAATTTCTATTTTACAATGCATACATATATTAGTATCAGCTGTCACAAATATGTATTTATCTGTGGGTGTGCATGCTGAACATTTTTAAAGGATGGGGTGCATATTCAAAAAGCAAGATATCAGTAAACTTCTACCATCTCTGTACCTTGGTTTGGTGTCATCTAAGAATTAAATGCCTTTTGTTCTCTTCCCCCTTATTCATTAACTATTGGTTGAGTACCTAGTGTGCCCCAGGTATTGGGCTAGGCTCAAAGAGATAGAAATTAAAAATATACTCCCCACCCACAAACAGTAGTTTACATAATTTATGAAACATATAATAAGGAACTATTCCCACAACTAAAATCCACAGAATTATCTGCTTCTCAGCTCCTTCCCCTTGCCACCAGTCCCAGGCCTTGACACAGATAATGATCTGCTGTGGATTGGGATTGGAATTTGAAACTGGTCATTTGAACACCCACTTAATTTTCATGTAGTTTAAATAACCATTTAGTTCTTATTTTCTCCTCTAGATTTCTGCAAAGTGCTTTTAAGGTAATTATGTGGACATAAACATTTCTAATTCAACAGACATTTCCTCTACAGAGCACTGGGTTAAGACAGAGGGAAGGTTCGAGGTACAAAGATGTACTGTGCTTTCAAGGAGATTTTATAGCCATACTGGAACATGAGAAAATGAGAAAAACACCTTAATTTTGTCCTTATGCTATGTGGATTGCTTTCACTATTGAATGGTCTCCTCAGTACATGTCCTTTTTAACTATCATCCTTTTGTTTTGTACTGTATTTCTTCATACTTAGTACCATATTAGTTGAAAGTTTTACAGGCATTTTATTTAGCTTCAACCACCTCTTTCAAATTTCATCTCATTACATGTAATTTCAACCCATGACTGTGATAAATTATTTTTTTTTTGGATAAATTATTTTTAATTGCTACTTATTTTCATAGGAGAACAATCACATGAAGAACAGGTAGAGGAAAGTACTGCTGGAAACTAAGCTCATAGAAATTAAAATTCCTTGCATGCCTAAAATAGAATCCTATACCATTTCCCTAAATAGCAAGAAAACATGGTGATTTGAGGTATTCAAAGCAAAAAACACAACCACATGACTTCCTGGGGTCTCGTTTACTTTTAAACTCAGCAAATAAGCAAAGTTAAAGCTCACAGTCTTTGGAGGAACCTACATCTGTTTGACTTTTAAAAGAGGTACTAACAGTTCAGAAATTTAGAGCATGATAGGAAAAGTCAAAATTAGTTACAAAAATCTGTGATATTATAAAATTAAATTTAGAAAAACATAAGCAGCACATTCAGACAATTAAAAAACCAGTATCTTCATTTGAATTTTAACTGATACATACTTCCTGGACTACCCCTCCCAAAGAAAAATCAAATTTTACTATGATAATCATTTCCTTAGAAAATCAAAAGAAAAAAATACAATTTGAACAGATTTTAATACAGTGTAGTGATTACGAGCATGGCTCCAGAGGAAAACAGGCCTGGGTTTGAATCTTACTCTGCTGCTGACCAGCTCTGGACCCAGGTATATTTCCTACCTCCCGGTTTTCTCATTCGTAAAAGTAGTTCCTATTTCATAGGGCTATTGTGAGTATTAGGGGAAATAATTATATGGTAAGAACACAATAGATGATAAAAATTTAAGTTGTATATATATAATTTATAATATCTATAAAGCACATATAAAAGTACATACTCATTATGATAGGCACAATGATGGTCCCCCAAAGAAGTCACATCCTAGTCCTCGGGACCTGTGACTATGTTACATTGCACGGCAAAGAATTAGGGTTGCATGGACAACATGGGTGAACCTTGAAGGCCTTATGCTAAGTCAAATGTAAGACAGAGAAAGACAAATACCATATGTGGAATCTAAGAAAAAAAATAAAAACAAGAAAGATCTCATAGATAGAGAACAGATTAGTGATTGCCATAGAAGTAAGGAGAATGAAATGGGTGAAAAGGATCAAAAGGAACTAACTTCCAGTTACAAAATAAGTAAGTCATGGGATGTAATTTCAGCATGGTGACTGTAGTCAATAATACTGTATTGTGTATTTTAAGTTTACTAAGTGAGTAGATCTTAACATTTCTCGTCACAAGAAAAAAAAGTTCTACTTATGCATGGTGACGGATGTTAACTAGATTTATTGTGGTGACCATGTCACAATACGTACACATATGGAATAATTTTGTTGCACACCTGAAACTCATAATATTATATGTCAACGATACCTCAATGTAAAAAATAAATTATCTTTTTAAAGAATTAATGAGCCCTGACTGGTTTGGCTCAGTGGATAGAGCGTCGGCCTGCGGACTGAAGGGTCCCAGGTTCGATTCCGGTCCAGGGCATGTACCTTGGTTGCAGGCACATCCCCAGTGGGGAACGTGCAGGAGGCAGCTGATCGATGTTTCTCTCTCATCGATGTTTCTAACTCTCTATCCCTCTCCCTTCCTTTCTGTAAAAAAATCAATAAAATATATTTTTTAAAAAAGAATTAATGATGCAGATGGAATTAAGACTTCTTTCTAATCAGCTGACTTCAAGATAGGAAGAATATCCTGGATTTTCTGGGTGGGCCCAAGGTAATCACAAGAGTCCTTAAAAGTGAAAGAGGGAGGCAATAGAACAAAGTCAGAGAAAGATGTGACTGTGGAAAAATGATCACAGAGATGCAACATGGCTGGCCCTGAAGGTGAAGAGAGAAACCATGAGCCAAGGAATGTGGGCAGCCTCTGGAAGGTGGAGAAGGCAAGAGAATGAACTCACTTTAGAGCCTCCAAAAAAGAGTGCAGCCCTGCTGACACACTGATTTTAGCTCGAGGACAGAGCTATAAGATAATTTACAGAGCTTTAAGATAATCCATGTGTGTTGTGTTATGTCTCTAAGTTTGTGGTAATAGTTATAGTAGCAGACAGAAAACAATCTACACTAATAAAAGAGAAACATGCAAACTGGTGTCATTCTGCTATGCCCACCAGCCAATCGGATGGGTATGCAAATTAACCCAACAAAGATGGCGGTTAATTTGCATATGCAGGCGTGGAGCAAAGACAGAAGGCTGAAGAAGCTTGGCTTCTCCGCTGTGGCCAGAGTGAAGGCCTGGGTCCTGGGTGCCGGAGGAAAACCGGTGCCGGCAGCCAGGGGAAGGAAGGCCTATTGCACGAATCTCTTTGTGCAACAGGCCTCTAGTTAGATATATAGCTATATCAGGAGCCCTACAAAGGTTGCAGTGTGTGAGCAAATGTGGGCATGTGGAGAATTGTCTCCCCCCCGACCCCCCATTTTGGAAACCATTCTAACTCACAAACTTTTTAATTTTTGTTTTCTTTTTTAAAAAATATACATTTCTATTTATTTACTTACTTGCTTACTTTCTTATTTATTTAGCAAACGTGGAAATTTATTGAAGAACAAGTACAGACTCCGATGTGGGGAGGGGGAAAGAGTCCCTACTTTTCTTTTTTTAAATATATTTTTATTGATTTCAGAGAGGAAGGGAGAGGGAGAGATAGAAACATCAACGATGAGAGAGAATCATTGATCGGCTGCCTCCTGCACACTCCCCACTGGGGATTGAGCTTGTAACCCGGGCATGTGCCCTTGAACAGAATTGAACCTGGGACCCTTCAATCCACAGGCCAAAGCACTATCCACTTAGCCAAACCGGCTAGGGCCCTACTTTTCTTTTTTAAAAAAAATATGTTTTTATGGATTTCAGAGAGGGGGAGAGATAGAAACATCAATGATGAGAGAGAATCATTGATTGGCTGCCTCCTGCACAACCCCCACTGGGGATGGAGCCCATAACCTGGGCATGTGCCCTGATGGGAATGGAACAGTGACATTCAACCACTGAGCCATGCTGACTGGGAAATTTATGTTTCTTTACATAACTAATTGCAAGAACTGACTTATCGCACCATAAGATTATCCTCCAAGCAATAGGATTGCTACTGGCTAACAGCTTACCCATTATCGTTCCTTGATGATGGCAGCTGACAATTATAGGAAATACATTTTATTTAAGTACTATTTAGTTTCTTATGACTTTCTTATTTGTGTCTAGACATCTGAGAGTATCATACAAAGTTATGAGTTGACAATGCCTTAACAGGAGTGGTCTTGTCATCTCCTTGAGTGGTGTGGACAGAGGTCGTTGGTGGAGGCAGGTCACACTCATCCAGTGCTTCCTGCCTCCTCTCAGCTCCATCAGAAGCATTTTATATTATTGTCTTTAATTTTCTCTCTCTATCTCTTTCTCTCTGTCTCTCTCCCCCTCTGTCTCTCTAAAAAACAAACAAATAAACAAACACCCCATGCCATCATTATTCCCATTTCACAGATAAAGAAACGGAAGTTCAAAGAGATAAATAACCCTACCCAGGCCACACAGCAGGAAGTGGCAGAGCTGAGTCCATTTGATTTGAAGCCTATGATCTTTCTAGAGCCCCACAGAGCACCCAGGGTCAATGGGTGGTGCTGGTGAAAGGCATCAAAGACCAGGTGTAGAGAGTTTATAAACTCAAATGCCCAAAGTACCTGGGAGGCACCACAGATGCCAAGTGTCAGAAGAGGTGAAAGCAGGGGTTCTCAACCTGTGGGTCGCGACCCCTTTGGTGGTCGAACAACCCTTTCACAGGGGTTGCCTAAGACCATCCTGCATATCAGATATTTACATTATGATTCATAACAGTAGCAACATTACAGTTATGAAGTAGCAACGAAAATAATTTTATGGTTGGGTCACAGCATTAGGAACTGTATTTAAAGGGCCAGAAGGTTGAGAACCACTGGGTGAAAGCAAGATGATAAATGGCAACTGACAATCAGTCTTCGTGAGTGGCAGGAGCCGCCTGCCCTCTCTAAAGGGAACGGCTGACAGCAGCTACCAGCTGACTGTTGCTATGTAAGATCATGGGCCCGATGTGGCCAGGTATATTGATTTTTCAATACACGCTAACAATATACATCTTCATGTGAAATGGCATAATTTCAAAATGCTAGGAACAAATTCAAATTTTCTTAAAATGCTGTACATAAAGAAGCCACATCTATCAAGTAAGTCTGCCACAGGGGCCGCCAGTTTGAGGCCCTAGGGATCAATACTGACCCAGAGAGCAGTCCACAGCCGTGCAAAGAGAGAAGCCTGGTGGATGGACTGGATTTTGATTGAGCTCCTTGAGTGAAGAGGTGCCCTAATTTTGAACAAGGGAGGCTTATTCTAGGGCACTGAAGCACATCAGAGAAGGGAATATGACTCAACTTTTTCACAGAATCTTCTTAAAGAGACCTGTCTAACCAATAACTAAAGCAACTCTAAATATATTAAACCACGTTATTTTCCCCTTCCCTCTTTGCTAGTGCATAAGCACTTCCTTGATAGATATGCTTATCTGCCATAGTTCTACATGATAATTAGTAGTCAGATTTTGTTAGTTATTTTAATCATAAACAGCTTAATTAATAATGTGAACCCAATTTTTTATATATACAGTAAGTTAACTACAGTCATGTGCCAAATGACTACATTTTAGTCAACAATGGACCACATATACCATGGAGCTCCCATAAGATCATAATGGAGTTGGTGCCCATAATTATCACCTAGTGATACAAGAGCCGTTGTGACATTACTCACAGGTTTGTGGTGATGCTCATGTAAACAAACCTACTGCACTGCCAGTCGTATAAAAGCATAGCACATACAATCATAATAGTGGACCATACCATCTAGGCTGTGTGAGTGCGCTCTGCGAGACTCACACAACGAGGTGACCTAACAACACACTTCTCAGAATGTGTTATTAAGCAGCACATGTGTTAAGCAGCACATGACTGCATCTGTAGAATAAGAAGAAATGGCACTAAAGTCATGTGATTTAAAATAAATATCACAAGTTACAAAAAAAGAAGAAGAAATGGCACAAAACTTTGAACATATTTATTCAAAACAGTACAATATCAAAAACAGAAAACTACAGTTAAAACTTACTGATACATGTTTGAAGTAGAAAACTCTGATCTGAGAACACAGTTGCAGGACACAGGGAGGGATGCGCTGATGTAGGAGGCTGCAGGTCATATAGTCGACATCAACTTCACCATTGTGACTTTTCCCCAGCAAAGCTCTGCAGCCCTGGTATAGCCATGGCGGAGGCGGTCAGCTGGACTGCACCTGGGTTGCGAAGGCTCAAGAAAATGACAATAAAGCTGAGGAAGACAGCCTGAGTGAAGGCCATGACATTTACATTTGGTAAGGAAAGGAGGAGGTAACAGGCAGAAAGTCAAGGTCAAGGGCATGGGGGACTTAAACAGTTATAAAATGAGGTTAACAAAAACTCACTACATACACTCTTATAATATTTTACATTTTAAAGTATATTGTAATTTTCAAAGCATGTTAAAAGTACATTTTTTTTACAGCAGTTTTAGGTTCACAGAGTTCCCACATACCCTTCTTCCCACACATACACAACCTCCCCTACTACTGGCATCTCCCATCATAGTGGTATATCTGTTACAATTAGTGACTCTACACTGATACATCACTATCACCCAAAGACCATAGGGTTCACTGGCGTATGTTTTATGGGTTTGGATAAATGTATAATTACATGTATCCACCATTATAGCACCAGACAGAATAGTTTCACTCCCCTAAAACTCCTCTGCCTGTTCATCCCTCCCTTCCTTCTAACCCCTGGTAACCAACCATATCTTTTTACTGTATCCAAAATTTTGCTTTTTCTAGAATGTCACATAATTGGAATCATACAGTATATATAACCTTTTCAGATGAACTTCCAATAATAATATGCATTTAAGACTCCCCTTACTTTTTCATGGCTTAATAGCTCATTTCTTTTTAGCACTGAATAATCTTCCTTGGTATCACAGTTCATCCATTCACCTAATGAGGGACATCATGGTTGCTTCCAAGTTTTGGCACTTACGAATAAAGCTGCTATAAACTCCATGTGCAGGTTTTTATGTGGCAATGCATTTTTACCTGAATATTAGAGCATATTTTAAAAATTGCATCCTAACAAGCCAAATACAGCACACCAAATCAAAGTATTTATCAATGTAATTGGTAGTTTATCCTTCAGATATGCAATGAAACAACAAAAACTAAAACATCACAGTATTAGAAATAAAAGATTGTTTCAACTAATGTTTTGAGGAATTAGCTATTTTGTCATTTCTCCCTATCTTCCTTCTGCCCCACCCCTCCTCAACCCTTAACACAGCATGATATAGTGGATCAATGGATACTATAGGCAAGTTGTTTATGTTTGTGTCTGCTTGAATATGAGGCTTTGACACCTATGAGATGCATGGCTTAAATCAATTTCCTTACCATCTTTGTGTCTCTTCTTCCTCATCTGTAAAATAGGGATTTTTAGTAGTGTTTACCTCATGGATTAACTGAGTTTATATCCATAAACTCTTAGAATAATACCTGACACATACATATTTGTCAAATAAAATGAATAATGTGTACATGGATCTCTTATGTGAATGTTGGTCTCAAAGGCCTGTATACAATTCTGATTAGGTTTCTCTGTTGGGTCAAACGTTCAGGTCTCCTAATTGATTTTTTCCCCTACTTACAAGCCAACAAGTTAGCCTGTTGCTTTTTCACAGATGCTGAAAGAAGACAAGAGACAATGTGAGTCAGAGAAAAAGATTTGTTTTACTCACAGCACAACATAAAAAGCACGCACATCAGAATGCTTGCATCAACCCCTCTTGCCCCCAAAGTCCACGGGGGTGACGAAAAAGGGCTGAATAGATGCCAGATGTGCAGTGGGAAAGCAATGAGTTTGGGGGAACCCACTGCTTTTCTAGCAGGCGGAAAGCTAAGCCTGCCCTGTCCCAGAGGGAGATGTTACTTTGTCCCTCAGGATTGTTTGCTGCCAACACAACCATGACAAATGTCTTAAATAAAGTGATGTGGTAGAAAGCCTCCAATATGGCCCATAATGGTTCCTGCCTTCAGACATTCACTCCTTCAATTAAAGATTTTGCTTCTGAATGAGGTTATAAAAAGACCATGGCTTCTGTCTTGGGCACCCTCTCCCTCGCTCACTCTGGGGAAGATAGTCCTAGCCCATATCTATGGCTAGTGTCTTTCTGGTCTACTCTGCTGTACACTTATCTGTTATAGGGACTAAGAGAGGGCTGCTGAAGCCACAGTAGCTTGAGGGTTCAACATTGTCAGAAAATAAATGTTTGTTGTTTTCAGCCTTTGTTTTGGAGTAATCTGTTATGCGATAATAGATAATACAAGTGGCCAGGGCTTTGCTTGCTTGGCATACTGAGCATAACATGGAGGGGCCTGAGAGACCCATAGATAAGTCTCTTCCAACAAGTTAAAGCTACAATCTCTGTTAAAGGGGTAGGCAATGCCATCTTCCTAGAAGAGGGCTGACATGCTTAGGGTCTAGTACAGCCATGGGCAAACTACGGCCCGCGGGCCGGATCCGGCCAGTTTGAAATGAATACAACTAAAAAAAAAAAAGACCGTACCCTTTTATGTAATGATGTTTACTTTGAATTTATATTAGTTCACACAAACACTCCATCCATGCTTTTGTTCCGGCCCTCCGGTCCAGTTTAAGAACCCATTGTGGCCCTCGAGTCAAAAAGTTTGCCCACCCCTGGGCTAGTATCTAGGAAAGAGGCAGACGATGAGATTGGAAACTAGAATTTGGAAGGAAACCCTTAGCTGAACTAGCCTTATCAATTTGGGGGCTAATTTTTTAAAAAATATATTTTTATTGACTTTTTACAGAGAGGAAGGGAGAGGGTTAGAAAGTTAGAAACATCCATGAGAGAGAAACATCAATCAGCTGCCTCCTGCATGTCCCCTACTGGGGATCGAGCCTGCAACCAAGGTACATGCCCTCAACCGGAATCGAACCTGGGACCTTTCAGTCCATGGCCCGGCCCAACACTCTATCCACTGAGCCAACCCGGTCAGGGCTTGGGGGCTAATTTTTGAAGAATTTTGTTTGCTTGAGTCCATAGTGCAGGAAGAGAGAAAATTTTTGGCT
Organism: Myotis yumanensis; assembly: GCF_028538775.1. NCBI lineage: Eukaryota > Metazoa > Chordata > Mammalia > Chiroptera > Vespertilionidae > Myotis > Myotis yumanensis. The sequence goes on from NW_027223766.1 coordinate 19,235,479, forward strand.
TGTGCTTAGTGTATGCAGTGGGAAGCAAGGTAGGGAGGAATCATTTTATGGTGTCAAACGCTGAAGTGCCTATACTGCATTTAGTGAACCACATTATATAGTTGTATATTACTCCCTGTACTCATTTGCCTTCTGTTCATCTGGAGCCCTTTGTAAACTTTTGTTTAAATACTTTCTGGGGTCATTATCTGTAATACTTGTTCCACAACATTTAAAGGGAAACAGTGCCCCCTGGAGGCCAGAATGGCAATTCCCAGAGAAAACCCTTTTCCCACCAAGAGGTAGAAGCTAGGATAAACAAGGGAGATGCCAAAGTTCTTTATAAATGTTAAAATAAAGATAAAATAAAAAAGAGATACAATTAAAAATCTCTTTGATTTAAAGCATTTTAAAAATAGCATAAAAATTTGTGACTATGTGTGGTGACAGATGTTAACCAGACTTACTGTGATGTCACAATATATACAAAAGATTGATAACATCCTGTGTTAGTACATGTCCATATACTTGGTACAAGCACACAGGTTTGGGGGATGGCAGATTGGAAGGACTTAGCATTTTACATGTTTCTGTGACCCAGTAATTCCACTTGTTGAAATCTAGAGTACTGAAATATCCCTAAATGAGCCTAAAGATATATGTACCCAAAAAAGTCATATAAAATTTGTAAAGGGCATGACTGGGGCACAGCCTAAATGTCAACCACTAGGGGAGTGGGTAAATAAATTATGGTACATGGCAGCATATTCTCAAATGGCTGGGAGATTGTACTAGATAACTCCTCAAATTTCTTCTAGCTCTCCCCATTTTAGGCCGATTCATCTCAGACCTTGCCTTGAGGCTCCAGCCCATATCTATGGCTAGTATCTTTCTGGTCTACTCTGCTGTACACTCATCTGTTATAGCAGTGGTTCTCAACCTTGGCTGCACATTAGATCACCTGGGAATCTTCTTAAAATCCTGATTTCTGGGCCCCATCCTCCGGAAATTCTGTTTCTTTGTTATGGGGTGAGGCCACAACATTGGTAACAAAGAAACAGAATTTCCGGAGGATGAGGCCCAGAAATCAAGATTTTAAAAAGATTCCCAGGTGATTCTAATGTGCAGCCAAGATTGAGAACCATTGTGTTATAGGGACTAAGAGAGGACAGCTGAAGCCATATGAGCTTGAGGGTTCAAGGATCCTGGCTCCCAACCCCCTGTCATTTTATCTAAAAATTGAGTATGTTTCTGTCAAATGTCTCTTACTATAGAGCCTGATCTAATAGCCAAATTTACTCAAGCTACATTTTAAAATCAGTCTCATCTATTATCCCTATGTCTATATAAATTAAGTAGGATATGTCCATCTTACAGGAAAAACTATGGCTCAGAAAAATTAAATGGTTTCTGTAAGTGGCAGAGCCAGGATTAAGTCTAGAATGTGGGAACACAGGTTCAATTTTTTGTATAAATGAAATAAGATTAGATATCAATGTAAATATGGTTTGTGCTGGATTTGGAATTACACCTGCATTTGAATCAAACTAATGAATAATTCAAAAGGATTAACAGGAGATAGTTATTTTAAAATCTTTTTACTTTAAATTGGCAATATTCATGCACGATAACCTGTTGAAACAACAAAGCAAAAAGAACTAGTGATCTAATTCTAGTTACCACAGGTGATTAGACTTGGCTCCGCTGGCAAAAGAGGCTAATGATAGCAAAGAAATCAAAGTCCTTCCTTCTCAGAGACAGACACTGAGGTGAAAAAGACAGGCATTGTTAGGTCACTGCTTCTTCTGCACATCCTTAAAGTGGAACCAAATTTGGCTTTTACTGATGCTATCTCCAGTTCAACTTTTTTTAATTTCCTAATTTCTGAGGTGAAGAGAGCTGAGGTTAGCAAATCAAAGCATTATCTTAATTGTTTTTAAAAACATTTGAGAAACTGTGCTATTTTCAGATTATGTTAATTTAATAATAGTAGACAATTCACAGTGAGTAAGCAGGCCAGGACCTGAGAAGACAATGATAAAATCAAAACATTAAGCACAAGCATTCTTATTGAACAGATTGCATACATGTGCCAAGTGTGGTGAATGTTTATGGTTCACTGGACTGTGTTGTATGCCAGACACTTGAAAGAACATTCCAGAGAGATGGTCTAACTTACTGGAAAGTAAGGCTCAAATCCCATATTTTTTCCTTTAAAATATATATATATATATTTTATTGACTTTGGAGAGGAAGGGAGAGGAGAGATAAAAAACATCAATATGCCCTGACCAGTTTGGCTCTGGATAGGCCAATGCTCTGCGGACTGAAGAGTCCTAGGTTCGATTCTGGTCAAAAACATGTACCTTGGTTGCAGGCACATCCCCAGTAGGGGGTGTGCAGGAGGCAGCTGATTGATGTTTCTAACTCTCCCTTCCTGTCTGTAAAAAAATCAATAAAATATATTTTTTAAAAATGAAAACATCAATAAGTGAGAATAATTGATTGGCAGCCTCCTGCATGCCCCTTACTGGGGATTGAGCCCATAACCCTGGGAATGTGCCCTGACGGGAATCAAACTGTGACTTCCTGGTTCATAGGTCGATGCTCAACCACAGAGCCACACCAGCTGGGCTTTTTTTTTTTAAGAGTTGTATTATGAAATATTTAGACATTTTACAGGAAAAGGAATCTACAAGTCAATGACGTAATTTTTTAAAAGGAAAAAACGAAAAAGAAAACAGGAGAGAAAAAGAAACTAGCAGTGCCCTGGATTTAAAAACATCTAATAATTGTGTAGATCTTAATTAGATTCTGATTTGAACAAACCAACTATGAAAGACATTTTTGAGGTTATAGACATTCTTCTATAACCAAATTTTTGGTTATAGACCTGGAAATAGATTTTAGCAATAAACTGTCAGTTTTGTGGTATGTAAGAAAATGCTCATATTTTAGAGATGGATTCTTAATATATGAAGGAACAAAATTACATACTTGGGATTTGCTTTTCAATATTTCAGCAAAGGAAGAAAAAAAGTGGCAGATGCCGAAACCGGTTTGGCTCAGTGGATAGAGCGTCGGCCTGCAGACTGAAAGGTCCCAGGTTTGATTCCGGTCAAGGGCATGTACCTGAGTTGCAGGCACATCCCCAGTAGGAGATGTGCAGGAGGCAGCTGATCTATGTTTCTCTCTCATTGATGTTTCTGACTCTCTATCTCTCTCCCTTCCTCTCTGTAAAAAATCAATAAAAAAAAAAGTGGCAGATGAAGTAAATTTCAGCAAACTTAACAATCACTGAGTAATTCCCAAAGTAATGGAAATTTACTGTACTCTTTTTATAGAAGTTTAAATTTAAAATATATTTTACAAATTATCCACAAATTTAAATTGGGGGTGGGGTTATGGTTGTAACTCTAGACCTTTTAGACCTGTGAAGTGTCTGTTTTGGTCAATCATGAACTGTATATATAATTAATTACAGATTTAAGTCAGTTGGTTTTAGTAAACTCTTTTACAAGAGGGAAACGTACTCTGAAGTCACCACAAACCTCCATTTGCCAAAGTTCTTTGGAATGGCACCCCTGCTTCCACGCTTGATCTCTAGTCATTCTCCACCTACTAGCTGGAATTATATTTAAAACCATAATTCCAGTTCTAGCTGTTTGGCTTAGTGAACAGAGTGTCAACCTGAAGGGTCCCAGGTTTGATTCTGGTCAAGGGCACATGCCTGGGTTGCCAGCTTGATCCTCAGTGGGGGGCGTGCAGAAGGCAGCTGATCAATGATTCTCTCTTATCATTGATGTTTCTGTATCTCTTTCCCTCTCCCTTCCTCTCTGAAATCAATAAAAATATATTTTAAAAAAACACACGCACACCATAATTCCAGTCACCTCATTCTCCTTAAGTGGACTCCAATTTCTGGAATAAAATCAGAAGCTCTAACACAGCTCATACAGCCCTATGTAAGGCAGCCCTGCATCTCTACTGCCTCCTGTGGGCCACTCACTATGCTCTCACCTCACTGGCTTCTTTCAGCCCTTCAATGGGCAAGGCCTGTCCTGGCCCATGACTTTCCCTAAGCTGCTCACTCCTCTTGGAACATCCTCCCCATCACTTCTTCACAGTACACTCCCCCACCCACTGTTTTCACCTTATAGAAATGGTTCTTTTCTCCTGTAGCAATTTTCACACTTCGTTTGGGTTTATTTGTTTCATGTCTATTTTCCCCACTCTTCTCCATGTATATTCTGTTTACCACAGCCAACAATATTCAATTTTTATTGAATCAGTTAAGAAATATTTCTTCCAAACCTTCCAGTCCCATAGGTATCATATAAATATTGAAATTGGATGGAAGGAATTTGGTAAATATTATCCAAAAAGTTGGCTTATACTTCTGAGAAATTAGGGTGGAGGGAGCAGAGGGCATTTGAGAGGAGAAATATTAATGCAGCAAGTGATGATTAGGTTGCAGAGAGAAACCTTACAAAAAGGAGTCAACCCGCTGTGATTCTCGGTGTGTTTGAGCTCATGAACTTGTATTGCTCTATGATGCCTTTTCCACTCAGTCAGTGCCCTGACTTCTGTCCTAGTCCTCTGCTGTGCAATGAAGCACAGCTCTCCACACCCCACCCCTGTGGGAGGGATCAGGGAATGGGATCCAGACAACTGACTGGGATCTCTCACTCCCGTGCCAGGGAGCAAAAGTTGGCAGAATACATGCAAATATGTACACAGCCACAATCACGGGAAGTTTTGTTTTGTTTTTTAATCACAGGGAGTATTTAACACACTAGTTTAAAAATTAAGAGCTCAAACATACAAAATTTGAAAAAGACAGTTAACAACTTTGAGCTACTGGACTTATGTATAATTGCACACCTTATGGTTATTTTTAAAATTTAACACTATATGGTGCTCACAATGTGCCAGGCACTGTTGTAAGTGGTTTATAGCAGCTTATTAAAGAATTAAAAAGGCCCTGACCGGTTTGGCTCACTGGATAGAGCGTCGGCCTGGGGACTGAAGGGTCCCAGGTTCGATTACGGTCAAGGGCATGTACCTTAGTTGCAGGCACATCCCCAGTGGCGGGTGTGCAGGAGGCAGCTGATCGATGCTTCTCTCTCATCGATGTTTCTGACTCTCTATCCCTCTCCCTTCCTCTCTGTAAAAAATCAATAAAATATATTTAAAAAAAAAGACTTAAAAAGTACACATTCTTTCTCAGGTTATTTGTAAAAGTGATCTTGTAGTAGGTCACAAAGCAAGTCTCAACAACAAAAATTCAATAGCTATAGATCTAATCATATGTAGTAAACGAACAAAACCAAATAAGATAGCAGGTTCCCTGATAAAGACCAGAAGAGGCAGGGAGGGAGAGAGGGGATGGGTGAAGTGAGAAAGTGTTAGCTCTACCACTGCACTGGTACAGAAGAAAAGTATAAAAATCAATACAAGACATGGCCGCATGCATATCCAAACCCACAATCTGCCAGAGAAAGTGTGCCAGAGTTTATGCTGCCCACTTTCATTTTTTGCTGCCTCATCTCATTTTCATACCAATTCTGTTAAGTACAATTAATTATTCCTATTTCGTAGATGAAGAAGCCCAGAGAAGTTAGTAACTAGGCCAAAATTACACAACTGCTAAGTGACAAAGCCATGAGTTTACCTCAGGTCCGCCTGACTCCAAAGTCCACGCTCTTTCCACATCACCATGTTTATAAAAGTCACAAAAATATAAATACCATAAAATTCCACTTACTCAACACTCTTGGGATGAGTCATGCTGGACAGATGAGTAAGTGAAAGGCCACCCTCAGGAAGCATTGTTCAAAGCCCTCTGCGGTGAGAGCAGAGAGGACTCCAAAGGCCCCTGGGGAGGAGGCTGCTCCTCCCTGTTCCTTCTCCGTTCCTTCTCCCTCTTGGGCTTCTGGCATTGGAAGCCCAGCACACCTGGTGTCTAACTGACATGCTCTTCCAGCAGAAGATGGCCAGATTCCCTTTTCTTTTTTAAAAAACCTCACCTGAGGATTATTGAGTACAAGCCCCAACCAGGGATTGAACCTGCATCCTTTTCTGGTGTATGGAATGACACTCCAACTGAGTCGTCCTGCCAGGGCTCCTTTTTCCTTTTTGCTTCCTCAAAGCACAAATCAAATAGACTGGAAATTCAGAAATAATTTTAGCACAAACTAAGGAAAACAAAACAGAAAGTGTCTACTGAAAATACACCAGTTGGATTCCCAAAGCACAGTTCTCTGATACCAGACTGGGCACACCACCAGTCCTGAATGTTAAACACTGCCCCCTTGGTCCTAAGGGGCGTCATGACTCTGTAGGCCTATTTTTTGTGTCGTTCCTCAGTATTTTGCTATCTCCTGGCCAGGTGGCTTTCAGTATTTATCTTGTTCATAGTTCTTGAAATGGGTCTAGTGATTCAGTCTACTGCTTCCATATGTAACCTCCCTGAATTTTAGATGCCACATCTGCATAAAAAGGGAATGATGAAAATATCTAACTCAGATCAAATAGGGAGATCATGTAAGTATATGGCACATAGTAAGCACTCATAAGTTATTTTTCTTTTCTTTCCCATTTCTGAACCTGTGCAGAATCTTCTCCTTCTTCATCATCATCTCGACAATTATATCTAACTAGAGGCCTGGGGCACAAAATTCATGAATGGATAGGGTCCCTAGCCATGGCTGGTGATCAGGGTCGATCGGGGCCTTCCGGCTTCTGGCTAAGGCCTTCCTTCCCCTGACTGCCAGCCGGGGTCTTCTCTCATTCTGTGCCGCCCCCTGGTGGTCAGCACACATCATAATGAGTGGTTGAATTCCCAGTTGGTCGAACTCCCGAGGGAACAATTTGCATATAAGCCTTTTATTATATAGGATGACTGAGTACTGACTATGTTCCAGGCACTGTTTTAAGCATGTGACATGCATTAATTAATTTATTCCTAATCACAATCTTATGAGGTAGGTTCAATGACCGCCTTAATTTTATGAAGACACGGAGGTACCGAGAGGACAAACAAGTTACCCAAGTTCAAAAGCTGGGACTTCAAGCTAGCCAGTCGGGTTCCAGAACCACCATGCTATACCACGTACAAACGGACTCTTCTGTGTTAAAGTTAGCCATCCAGACCTACATCCCTCCACCTAGGTTGCCTTTCTGGTCTGTTTCCAGCTCCAACCAGGCCTATAAAGTGGACCTTAGAGTAAGAAGAGAGAGAATTCATGGAATATAAAACAGAGCCCACAAGTATTTCCAATCATATGCAAATATATATTTTATGATTAAAGATGCATCTACTTTATAATTTTCAGTATTGTTTGAATTCTTTGAGCAGACATTTAAAACTTCCAAAATCAATTTTAAGACTGCATAAAGTAGATTCACTTGGGGGGGGGGGGGGAGGGAATTTCCAAACATCAGTAAATTTGGAAAGGAAGAAGTGATTGCATATAGGAGGAAAGGTTTGTTTGTTTATTTAATCAGTTAAACGGCATTAAAACAATAACTTAGCCCTGGCCTTGTTGGTCAATGGTTAGAGTGTCAGCCCCCAGCAACAAAGGGTCTCAGGTTTGATTCCCAGTCAAGGGCACATACTTGGATTGCAGGTTTGATCCCCAATTAGAGCAAGTGTGGGAGGCAATCAGTTGATGTGTCTATTTCTTTCCTTCCTTCCTCCCTTCCTCCCTCTTTCCCTCCCTCCCTCCCTCCCTTCCTTCCTTCCTTCCTCTCTATTTCTTTTTCCCATCCTTCCACTCTCTCTAAAAATCAATGGAAAAATATCCTCAGGTGAGGATTTTAAAAAAACAAACAAAAAACCAACTTAGTAAAAAAAATAAATATTTCCCCATATCAGTAGGACAGTGATTAAGAACAAGGATTAAGAGCAGAATGGGCTGAATTTTAGCAACAAAACTTTACTAGCTATTTGAACTTTACTTCTAGGTTTTCTCATCTATAAAAAGAATAATAATACCTATCATCTAGAGATATAGTTAGGCTTAAAATAAGACAACATAATTAAGGTGCTTGGTATGGTACATTTTTCTTTACAACATCATTGTAATGGCTGAAGAGTATTCTGTGTTATGACTGAGCTAGGATTTATTTAACCAGTCCCTCATTATTAAACATTTGGTTCATTTTCAATACTATCAATATAAAAACATTTTCATACACTTCTGGTTATTTCTTTAGGGTTAAATCGTAGTGCTTTGGTGAAGAATATCACCGTTGTAAACTGGTAACACATATTATAAAATTATCAACCAACACATAGTTTTACCAAGTTAATCTCTGTATTGAAGGTATTTAGTCAACTACTGCCAATAATGGGTACTATTCTAAAGAAATATGCTAATTTTATAGGCCCCCAAGGACCCCATGTTGTTATTTTACTTGCTTATTAGATGTTTCAATTTCTTCTTTTGTTATATAATAAAGTTCTTAGGCTCCATAAATTAGACTATGAGCTTGGTAGAAAAATAATTGAAATAAGTAAAAATTTTAATGTAGCATATTAAAGATGTGGCATTTTAAGTTACATATGATGGGATGAATTTTTCCAATGGTTTCCAAGTACCCTCTGGAGCTTCTTCTGGTGGGGGGTGAGGGGGGAAAGGGGTGGAGGGTAGGAATGATGGCAGGGATGCTATCAGGTTGAAATAACTCTTATCTTGCCCCATTTCAACTGCGCTTATCTGTTTTACATATTGAACTTGCTGGTAAGTTGATCTGAAGAGTTCTGAACCTGGAAACAAAACCAAAACCACATTTAACTAAGTTTTTTTTTCCTTTTATTAAATACTAGAGGCCCGATGCATGAAATTCGTGCATGAGTAGGCCTTCCGCCCTAACCGGTTTGGCTCAGTGGATAGAGCGTCAGCCTGTGGACTGAAAGGTCCCAGGTTTGATTCCGGTCAAGGGCATGTACCTTGGTTGCGGGCACATCCCCAGTGAGGGGTGTGCAGGAGGCAGCTGATCGATGTCTCTCTCTCATTGATGTTTCTGACTCTCTATCTCTCTCCTTTCCTCTCTGTAAAAAAATCAATAAAATATATATTTTTTAAAAAAGAGTAGGCCTTCCTTCCCCCAGCTGCCGGCACCAGCTTCCCTCCAGCACCCAGGACCTGGGCTTCCCTTGCAGAGGGAGGCCCCACCCACCTGCCGCAGCCCACTGGTCGGTGGCCTGGGCCTCCCTCTTCTGGGCGATCATAGAGCCCCCCGATTGATCATCCCGCCGGCTGGTGGCCTGGGCCTCCCTCTGCAGGTCGATCTGGGGTGATGACTGGGCCCCTGACTAATCACATCGCACCTGCCTTGGCTAGCCTGGCGCCAGTGGGTGTCACAGCGTGATCCTGGATGGTCATTCTGCTGTTCAGCCGTTCAGTTGATTTCCATATTATGCTTTTATTATATAGGATATTTTTATTGATTTCAGAGAGGAAGGGAGGAGAGACAGAAACACCAATGATGAGAGAGAATCATTGACTGGCTGCCTTCTGTATGCCCCCTACAGGGGATGAATCCCACAACCCAGGCATGTGCTCTTGACCATAATTGAACCCAGGACCCTTCAGTCCACAGGCCAGTGCTCTATCCACTGAGCAAAACCGGCTAGGACCCAAAACCACATTTAAAGCAAGATTTTGGGACAATTGGTATTTTGCAATATAAAATAAAAAGATAAGTTGAATCCCTCATATCACATACAAAAATATAAAACATTAAACAAAAAAAAAAACCCCTCCATAAGTTATCAGAAAATATGGGCAAACATTAAATCCTTTTCAAGCACATTGATACAAGTAGAGACCATAATGAGAGATACTATTTGTTCAGTTGTTGTTTTTTTCTAAAATGTGTGCCTCTGATACAGATTCAAAATGTTTTTGTAGCCAAAGTATGGAAATGCTATATATCAATAACTGTCCTAAGAGATGGCTTAGGGCACTAAACACTCCCATTATCTCTATTAGCTTCTCTAGGTCATCCCCAAATACCTGGTATAGCTCTAAATAAAAGTGTGCAAAACAGATGTAGCTGAAGGACACATCCTAGAGTATCTTATGCTGTGAGCAGACTCTTGACACTAAGCTCTTCCTCTCCCTAGACATTCTGGAGCCATCACTGCTGCTCTCTGGAAAGAGTCACAATGTCATCAGCATAGAAGGCTTCTGAGAAGACCTACAGTGGGAAAAAAAAGAAAACTTAGTTTACTCATCATTTCCTAAACTTACTTGACTATGGGACCCTTCCCTCAACATGATACCTATTAATATCTGTCGAATTCATGGAACACACCTTCACAAATGTCAAGATATATGAAATTAGTATTTGAATGGGAAAATGCTGATTGAGATGAGCCCTTGTGAAATACTGTCCTCTTATTGCTATTTTACCAATGTTCAACTTGAGGTGCTCTCCGATATTGTGATTTGCTGACACCTAGTGCCAATGCTTTAATTTAGCACATACATATCATTTCCTACTATACTTTATAAATATATTTCCTTTCCCCAATCCTCACCTGAGGATATGTTTATTGATTTTTAGAGAGAGAGAGAGGAAGAGGGATAGAGAGAAACACTGATGTGAAAGAGAAACATCAATCGACTGCCTCCCCCAGATACCTCTACCGAGGATTGGGGATCAAACCTGGAACCCCTGTTCACTGAACGATGCTCCAACCAACTGAGCCACCTGGCCAGGGATACAACAACAGAACGTATATTGCTGCCCAATTAAATAAAAACTCCTGCTTGCAGACTGTGTTGGGTTTAAATTCTTGTACATCATAACTATGATGCACTTATACCGGGGAATACTATGAAACGTATGTGTAAATGATTCACAGGGCTAAAAAAGTATGCTCTTCTCTCACCTATTAAAATATGACTTATGAAACTACACATATGGACAATGTGTCTGATACTACTTGTTCTGACCTTTGCCTTACTTTTGAAAGGAACTGAATTAGACTGTATTTGTGATAGAGCTAGAAGGTTCAGGAAAAGAGGTCAGCCTATTTCTACAGAAACACAAAGTTGTTACTGGAATAAATATGCAACAGATATTTCTTTTACTAAATTCGTGAACTTTCTTTTACACCAAAAGTAACCCTTGAGTTCTAAATAAAGGGAAAAAGAAGAGGAGGCAAAGGTACTATAATTGCAGTGGTTATGTGATCCAGCCATTTAAAATTAATGTTAACTTGAATTGTAAAGCGTTAGATTTATGAGCATTTCGATTCCACTTCTGATCTATATTAAATGTGTCTCTGTATTGTTTACTTTAAAATGTCAACACAAATGATACTTCCCAGGTCTTTTGCTGCTCGTTCTAGGTAATTAGTTCTTTTTTAAAAAATTTTTAATGGATTTTTAGGGAGAGGAAAGAGAAACATTGATGTGAGAGCTGAACATCGATTAGCTGCCACCTGCACGCCTTCTACTGGGGATTGAGCCCAAAACCCGGCCTGTGCCCTCCTCAAACCAGCAACCTTTTGGTGCACAGTATGATGCCGAACCAACTGAGCCACAATAGCCAGGGCTAGATAATTAGTTCTTATGTTTTAGTAAAAATTCTAGTGCTAAAAAATCTTGGAATGCCAATTTTAATTGACTATCACTTGATAACTCTGTAAAGCAGTCTTATTCACTATAAGATAGCGTTACTATTTTTGAGTATTTGAGATCTAAATTAAATAGTATCTAATCTAATTATTGCTGGGAACCAAAAACCAATTCTTCACTGTGTATTTACTGGTTCTCTTACAGCTACTAAGTTGTTGTGAATATAAGCATATGTCTCTGTGTGTGTTTTGTGCAATGTCTGCTTCTAACTGGAATGTGGCACTGACAGTGCTGGTTCTTTTTTTTTTTAAAGCAACTTCTTTTTAAAATATATTTTATTGATTTCAGAGAGGAAGGAAGAAGCAGAAACATTGATCAGCTGCCTCCTGCATGACCCCTACTAGGGACCGAGCCTGCAACCCGGACATATGCCCTGACCAGGAATCAAACCATGACCTCTTGGTTCGTAGATGGAGGCTCAACCACTGAAACACACCGGCCGGGCAGTGCTGGTCCTTTTGATCTTGGCCTGTCTAGGCTACTGTGTGACATGTGATGACTCCACTCGCTATCAAAATTACTGTGAAATCTTTACCACACTGTGTCATGATGTCCTTCAGTTTTTATCTGATAGAAACAAAATCCTAAACTCAACATGAACTCAGGCACTCAAAACCTCATGTTTTAAGGTGTTCACCTGGAAAATCATAAACAATGTCACTGTTTTAGATTAGTATAAAAATAGCAACACAAAATTTTTTAAAAAAAATATTTTTCTTGATTTCAGAGAGGAAGGGAGAGGGAGGGAGAGCTAGAAACATCAATGATGACAGAGAATCATTGATTGGCTGCCTCCTGCATGCCCCACACTGGGGATGGAGCCCGCAACCCGGGCATGTGCCCTGACCGGGAATCGAACGGTGACCTCCTGGTTCACAGTCGATGCTCAACTACCGAGCCACACTGGCTGGGCAACTTAAATTTTTTAATCTTGCAGAGAATTTGTGGATTTTCTACAACCATATGCTTGGATCTCAAGCTGAGAAATACTGCTGTGGATGATAACCATTCATTCATTTACTTAACAATATTTATTGAGGCCACTGTGTGCTTGGCCCAGGGAATCCAACAATCAACAAACTCCCTGCCCTTACGAACAGCCTTACAGTCTAATGGGGAAGGAGGACAATAGACAAGTAATTATATAATTTCAGATAGTGATTAGTGCTGTAAAGAAAGTGAGCAGGATTAGGGAATGGGGAGCTAAAAGGACAGGGATACTGTTTTAGAAAGGCTGGCAGGAATGGCATCATGTGAGATTTGAGCAGACATTAAAAGAATACTTAGGGAAGAGTTTTCCAGGCAGAAGAGCAAGTTCAAAGGCCTTGAAATAGGAATGTATTTGGACTGTTTGAAGACCAACCAGGAGGCCAGTGTGGCTGAAGCACAGCCAGGAAAAAATGTCAAACAAATAGCAAGGGCCAAATCACACAGGGTCAGTAATGAAGTCATCACTTTGGTGGTTCTAAGGAAAAAAAATGTGATTGCAGAAGGCATGCTTTAGATAGACATGAGGGGGAACTATGTCTCTAAAACTCAACTTTTTTCTTTTACTTTGTAAAATCAACTTTATTTAGATATAATTTATGTACATTAAACATACCCATTTTAAGAGTACAGGATGAGTTTTGGCAAAGGTATATAGCCATGTCACCATCATTATAATCAAGATAAAGAAAATTTCCATCATCCGAAAAAGTTCCCTTGTTTCCTTCTGCAGTCAGTCCCCATCCCTTTACCCTCTACCAGAGCCAGGACTCACTGGAATTTGGGGACTCATTAATTTCAATGTGCACTTTGAGGACTCAGTTCTGTGCTGTCCAATATGGTAGCCACTAGCCACATGTGGCTACTTAAATTTAAATAAAATGAATTCAGCCCTGGTCGGTTTGGCTCAGTGGATAGAGCGGAGGCCTGCGGACTCAAGGGTCCCAGGTTCGATTCCGGTCAAGGGCATGTGCCTTGGTTGCGGGCACATCCTCGGTTGAGGGTGTGCAGGAGGCAGCTGATCAATGTTTCTCTCTCATCAATGTTTCTGATTCTCTATCCCTCTCCCTTCCTCTCTGTAAAAAAATCAATAAAATATATTTTAAAAAATAAATAAAATGAGTTCAGTTTTTTAAGCCACACATGGCTAGTGGCTGTCATGCAGGACAGGACATGCATAGGATTCTTCCATCACTGCAGACAGTTCTATTGGGCAAAGCTGAGATGTTACCTTGGTGGAATTTGACTTTTACCACATGGAGGTAGGCCAAGCAGCATGAAAACTGTGTAAGCCATATAAGTCCCATTACCTAGCTTTATGTTACTATCTGTGTTTACTACATTTATCACCAAGTAATTAATAAAGCCCGTGCGTATGGAAGGGGGAGGAGTGTTCACTGGGATAGCATGTTAATGGCAACAGTAATTATGAATATCCTATTTTTATTTAGGGAAATGGTCATTTCCCTTATAACTCATAAGGCACAATTTTGTTTTAAGTAAAATTAAATCTCAAAATCATACTGACTGTATCTATGTTTGTGTGTGTGTGTGTGTGTGTGTTTTAAAGAGGTGAGGTGTGTGTTTTTTTTTAAATAATATATTTTTATTGATTTCAAAGAGGAAGGGAGAGGGAGAGAGAGAGAGAAACATCAATGATCCCCACACTGGGGATCGAGCCTGCAACCTGGGCATGTGCCCTGACCGGGAATTAAACCGTGACCTTCTGGTTCATACATAGGTTGACGCTCAGCCATTGAGGCATGCCGGCTGGGCTCTATTTATGTGTGTGTGTGTGTGTGTGTCTTATTACCTCCGAAGGCAGGTTTCTAAAGCAAATATGCTAAAATATTGACAAATAAAAATGCATCTAAGCCAAATTTGGCCATTGGCTACTAGTTTGCACTTTTTGGCTAATTCTCTCTCAAATCACTAAGCAGTTGTGAGGTAGTGGAAAGAGGGAGGGCTGAACATGGAAGAAAATCTTGATTTGAAGCCCAGCTCTGCTACTTGCTAGTTGGGTGGTAATAATGATGATAATGTTAACCTTTCCGTTACATCTTCTCATAGGTAGGACGATGCTACCTATCTCACAGGATTGTTTTAAAGATTAAGGTAATATGCCGAAACCGGTTTGGCTCAGTGGATAGAGCGTCGGCCTGCGGACTGAAAGGTCCCAGGTTCGATTCTGGTCAAGGGCATGTACCTGGGTTGCGGGCACATCCCTCGTGGGGGGTGTGCAGGAGGCAGCTGATCGATGTTTCTCTCTCATTGATGTTTCTAACTCTCTATCTCTCTCCCTTCCTCTCTGTAAAAAATCAATAAAAATATATTAAAAAAAAAAAAAGATTAAGGTAATAGCCCTAACCTGTTTGGCTCAGCGGATAGAGCGTCAGCCTGCGGACTGAAGGGTCTCAGGTTTGATTCCCGTCAAGGGCATGTACCTCGGTTGCAGGCACATCCCCAGTAGGGGGTGTGCAGGAGGCAGCTGATCGATGTTTCTCTCTCATTGATGTTTCTAACTCTCTATCTCTCTCCCTTCCTCTCTGTAAAAAATCAATAAAAATATATTAAAAAAAAAAAAGATTAAGGTAATAGCCCTAACCTGTTTGGCTCAGCGGATAGAGCGTCAGCCTGCGGACTGAAGGGTCTCAGGTTTGATTCCCGTCAAGGGCATGTACCTCGGTTGCAGGCACATCCCCAGTAGGGGGTGTGCAGGAGGCAGCTGATCGATGTTTCTCTCTCATTGATGTTTCTAACTCTCTATCTCTCTCCCTTCCTCTCTGTAAAAAATCAATAAAAATATATTAAAAAAAAAAAAGATTAAGGTAATAGCCCTAACCTGTTTGGCTCAGCGGATAGAGCGTCAGCCTGCGGACTGAAGGGTCTCAGGTTTGATTCCCGTCAAGGGCATGTACCTCGGTTGCAGGCACATCCCCAGTAGGGGGTGTGCAGGAGGCAGCAGATCGATGTTTCTCTCTCATTGATGTTTCTAACTCTCTATTCCTCTCCCTTCCTCTCTGTAAAAAATCAATAAAATATATTTTTTTAAAAATCAACCAATGAATGCATCAATAAGTGGAACAAACTGATGTTTCCCTCCCCGCCTCTCCCCCCTTTCTCTCTCTCTCAAATCAATAAAAATTAAAAAAAATTAAAAAAATAAAGATTAAGGTAATATAATTGAAAGCACCTGCCTTATAATAAACCCTCAATACATTTTTCATAGAATTTGTGATATTTATTTTCCTGTATAGACTTTATTGATTATATGTTTTATTCTACTTGTACTTATGAACAGTTTAGATCTGGTTATTTCTTCTATTAGAATGTAAGCTCCTTTGGGATAGGGCTGGCCTTTAAGTTCCTATAATACCTACTTCAGTAATTAAGTTCCTCTCACATCCACCCCAAACTTCAACAAAAGCTTGTAACTTGACATCGGATTGTCTGGGGTAGAGATCTGGAGTAAATAGTCTACTCTTAGTACAGATGTACATTTCATAGGAGAAAGAATGTGGCTGACTTAAAACAATCCCCAAATACTGCCAATCACTCTTCTTCAAATACTCTCTGCAATTCTTGATCCTAAAGTCCTCCTTCCAACCTTGGATATAACTTCTCCATGATACTTCACTTCCTTTTCCAATTTAAAAGAGAAAAAACAATGATACCTGTTCTGTTATGAAGTGGATGTCTTTTTTTTTTTTTTTAAATGTTAAGTAGCTGTCTTTAGCTTTTACATTTACTAGGTTTGTTAAAAGCAATCCAGCAAGTTTAAAAGTGCCATTCTAGAAATTATGGGGGATAAACGAATTTTATTTTTATTTTTTATTTTTTTAAATATATTTCTTTATTGATTTCAGAGAGGAAGGGAGAAGAAGAGAGAGAGAGATAGAAATATCAATGATGAGAGAGAATCATTGATCGGCTGCCTCCTGCACACCCCCTACTGGGGATGGAGCCCGAAACCCAGGCATGTGCCCTTGGCCCAGATCGAACCAGGCACCCTTCAGTCCACAGGCTGACGCTCTAGCCCAGGGGTGGGCAAACTTTTTGACTCGAGGGCCACAATGGGTTCTTAAACTGGACCGGAGGGCCAGAACAAAAGCATGGATGGAGTGTTTGTGTGAACTAATATAAATTCAGAGTAAACATCATTACATAAAAGGGTACGGTCTTTTTTTTTTTTTAGTTTTATTCATTTCAAACGGGCCGAATCCGGCCCGAGGGCCGTAGTTTGCCCACGGCTGCCTAGCCACTGAACCAAGCCGGCTAGGGCACGAATTTTACTTTTAACTGAATTTTGTAGTTCAGATACAAGTGATGCTAGGGTGATGGTGGTAGAAGAGTTATACATCAGAGCAGCTAACATTAGGTGCCCAGCTCATTTTTCCCATCTGTAATACTGAGACAAGAACTGTTATGCATCCCACAAAGATCTTATGGACATTATTAGGCAATTAAGATCATGGAATTTTGGAGGAAAAAGAAGGAAGCATGTGTATCTCATATAAGTAGATTAAAAGCTTTCAGCACTCTTAAGGCCTTTTAAGAAACAGTATTACCCACCCTGGTCACTGTAGCTCAATTGGTTGAGCATCATCTTGTGTACTGAAAGGTCCCCGGTTCGATTCCTGGTCAGAGCACATGCCCTGGCAGTTTGATCCCCGGTCAGGATACATGCTGGAGGCAGCCAATTGATTCACAAGTTGAACTTGGCATGGTTAATATCATCGCCCTTTCTTTATTTATGTTAGCTTTCTTACTCTGAGAACTTTGACTGCATTTACAGATTCATTAATGAAGTGATTTTCAGGTTAAATGATCTAATTTAATTCTAGAATTGCCAGAAACCTAACTCTCCCTCTCCCCCCCCACCAATTAAATATGCTTTACACCAAGGTATTTCTATTTCCCCCCCTCAAAAGTATAATTCTTAAAACTAGAAGAACTATAGTAACAAATGGGTTTAAATATCAAATTTAGTTTGAGAAGAATGCTTCCACCTAATCAAGGCCCCACATAGGGAAATTAGCACTAGATCAATCAAGTGGATTGTACTTGACATACCAGAGAAAGCTGCCCATTTTTTCAGTAGGATGGGAAGTGGTTATTTTGTCAAGGTATGATTCAGAATGACATATTCAGGTGCAATTTAAAAATATCTACTTCATTGTTCATATCTATCACCCATAAGGAAAATTTGGATTGGTGAAGATAAGACATAAAAATGCATGACAGTGTTCGAATTGCACACTGCTGCCAGCTTTCACATGCTCCGAGGTGTTAATAATTCAATTGTTTGAATTCTGAATGAGAAAAATGAAATTTTACTGCAGGTGTACCTTTTCAGTCATGGCAAAAGTTATTTCCACTTAAAGGACATATCCAATTTCTCAACTTATAAACAAACACTCGATTAAAAATCAGTTCCAAGATCACTTAAGCAATTACCACCAAACTATTGTCAAAACAGATATCAACCACTTTTCCTGCATAAATTCTTTATGAAAAACTTTATTGAAAATGATCCCCTTCAAGGTAAATACCATTGTTACAGGATAGTAAGAAGCTAGGAAAATTCCAGGACAAGCAGAATAGGGAAACTAAGGAAGATAGTTAAACAGCAGTTTGCAGCCCCATAATAAATCCTATCTTCCCTAAACCAAGGAAACTTAAGAGTAAATGGTTTGCACTTCTCCCCAACCAGAGGGTAAATAGCTAAAACCACCTATTCAGGGAGACAGAAAACAGAAGTCCAATTAGTGCCATTTCCCAATCACACCCAAGAACAGACAAATTAAGAGAATAAATCTCATCTTGGTACATTAGCTGGTGAAAATTCTATTGATCCCCGAAGAACTCCCCTAAAAGCCCAGCCTTTAAAACTCCTGAAAACGAAGGTCCCAGTGTGCTCTCCCTCCAGGGAGCATGTCTATACCATTCCCTTTCCCCACAGGCACATTATTTCCTAAACGTCAAGGGACTCATGAGACTTGCACCCGGGGGAGCAATGGGCAGCGACAGCTCATCCCTGGCTAACCCCCCCAATCTGTCGCCAAGGCTCCCTTTTCTCTGATTTCTCAGTGACATAAAGCAGACCAGCCTAGGCTCTCCTGTTGCTTTTCTATGCCCTTACTTGTTTCACTGTCCTAAGTGTGTTTTTGCTGCCGTCAATACATTCTTGCTTGCTTTTCTACACTGTCTCTTGATTGAAATCTTTCCTTCAAGAAGGCAAGAACCAGTAACACCATTGCCTATCTTGTTTAAAGGTAACATTATTTTCGCATGGATAAAGTAGAGTTGGGTGAGAAAATAATGAACATTTGAAGGATTTCTCTTCCTAACGTATTATTTCTTTTGAAGAAAATTATACACAATAACCAGGTGAAAGTCAATACTAAGACTCTTTAGGAGAATCTATCTTACAGATGGTTCATTTCAAGCATCTAATTCTATTAACTCTAAAAACCTTGGCAGATATGGAAGACTCAAATGATCTCACGGACTGCACTTACGTTATCTATTTTGTGCCAAATGTTTCAGAAATTTTGAGCAAGTTTACTTATCTAAGGTTTTGAAAACAAGAATTTCCAGAATGGTAAGTGAAAGGGACTGACTGTAAAATAATTTAAATAACACTAGCTTTCAATTAACGTATGTGTTTTTGCATGAAAAGGCAGTTTCCTAGCACACAAGTAAGAAAATAAAGCTCTTTCACCTCCTTATGGATTCTAGTTCTTACTAAGGAGACCCTGAGGCTTAACAAAAGGTCTGACCTTAACTGCTCTTCTTTTCTTTTGCAAAGAAAAGTACTGTAAAAAGCACTGAGTCTGAGATAACACTGGTGATTTGAGCCTTGGACAAGTCAATTCTCTCTAGTCTGTTTCTGAAACTGTAAAGGAAGTCAACCATACCTGGTAAAGGTATCGCAGGACTGGTGTGAGGATGAGACCATGTATTTGAGCACATTATGTACACTCTGTGGATGAAAAAGGGCCACATACTAAACTTGACAAACTCAGGGGAGGCCTCCATAGCTGGTCTTAACAAACCCAAAGAGACCAAAGTAACCACACAGCATTGTCCGAATGTAGACATTCCTAACATAAAGCAGGTCACGGAAGGTGGTCCTGTCCTAGGCTTGTAGCTTATTCCTTGACAGAGGTCAGTCTTTACGTCTGAAATTGTCTGTGCCTTTGTGCATCTAGGATAACATGCCTTAGAAGTGTAGCTTTCTTTTCTAGATCCTTCAGAGGCACCACCGCCTGCACCAGAGCACGAGGCCACATTGCTCTTGTTGCCCACATGCCATCTCTATGTGCTGTACGTGTCATCTTGTACCTCCCAATGGACAAGGTGTCTCTCCATTTTACTTTTTATCCAACCTCAGACATCTTCCCACAGTGCTTTCTCCCACCTCTCCAACCCACCACCAGTGAGTTTTACATAACCCTCTGCTATCTCCTCCTTTGGTTCTAATGCTTACAATAATAACCTATAAAACAGCCATCTCCTGGAACATTCTCTCAATCCATTGAGATTTTGCTTCCCAGCAATTCTGTCAGTTTGGCTCAAACTCTTATAAGACTTCTTTCTTAGGCTGGTTGTTCTTTGTCAACAACTATAATAGGAACCCGGGGTTAGTTACTATTTTATTGATACTAGCCTTACCGTTCCTGCCTGTGTCCCTGTTTGTAAAATGGGTACAGATCTAGGTTTGTTCCTATCCAGTCACTTGCTGGACTGTGAACTTGAACAAGTCATTTCCTTTCGGGACGTGTTTCCTAACAAGGTTATTACGAAGAGCAACTGATATCGTGTATGGCTATGACAGACATACATTAAGAATGTAATGATGGCTGCTATAACTCTCTGAGGGAAGGAGGTATTATTTATACTGTAAACTGCAGGCGTCCAGGGAAGGAGGAAACAAATGGCGCCTTTGGGACCCTCAGTAGAGGCAGAAAATGGGCGCAGGCGCCTCAGTGGCTTGGAATAGCGGGAAGAATGAGAATAAAAAAGTATGGCAGTAAAAAAAAAAAAAAAAAAGACATTAAACACTCCGAGAATCAATCCACTATTTTTCCCCTTTTCTCTTATGACCGGTAGCCTAGAGAAGACCATTTCATTCACCTTCCCAGCCCGCCACATCGCTGGACATTTATTTACTGTACCTTCTCACTGAGAGCCTTTCATTTCCCTCCCCTTCTAGACGGCGTGAACTTCAGACCCTCTGCTTCCGACACCCATACCCTGTAAGTCGCCTTTAACAAGAAATCTTCCCTGTATCCTTCCTCCTCCTGAAGAGGAAGTGAAGCTGAATGGACCGCAGTGCATCCTAGGAAAGATGGTCTCTCATACTCCTTTGCTTGGGCCCCGGAGTGGGGAAGACAGCAAAGCCAATCCAGATAAAACTACAACTCCCGGCAGGCAACGTGAGTGACTACTTCCTTTCTGCCCCCCTTCCTATTGCCTACCTCTTCCTCCTCTCCGCGGACGCTGAACCGCCTGGCCTCTCGGTACTTGTAGTTCTTACAGGACTTAAGTTTCTGGCTTTCGATAGCCAAGAGAGAGGCTGGAGGACTTTAATTCCCAGAGGGCAGAGCGGAAGCTGCGCCTGCGCATTGTCAGTGAGGGCGTGTATGTCTGTGTGTCTGAGGAGAGAGAGCGAGAGTGAGTGAGTGAGTGTGAGTGCGGGATAGGGTGGTGGCCGTTACGTTCGGGGCAACGGCTCCGGCAGAGGAGAAGTAAGAAGAGAAACAACGTCCGCCGCTTCCGCCTTCGCCTAGGAGGAGGAGGAGCTGGTAGGAAAACGAAAGCGATTCGCGCTGGGCCCGGACTAGACCGAGTTGGGCCAGTGGGGGTCTGGGCTATGAGCCTTTGAGGGTCGCTTGGGACGCGGAACGAGACTCGAGAGCCGAGAGCTATGTCTCAGCCGCCGCCGCCGCCTCCGCTGCCGCCGCCACCTCCTCCCCCGGAGGCACCGCACACCTCGTCGTCCCTGTCGGCGGCTGCTCCGGGGATGCTCTCGAAGCGGAGAGACCGAAGAATCCTCTCCGGGAGCTGCCCAGATCCGAAATGCCAGGCGCGTCTGTTCTTCCCGGCCTCCGGTTCTGTCAGCATCGAGTGTACCGAGTGCGGACAGCGGCACGAGCAACAGCAGCTGCTGGGGGTGGAGGAGGTGACCGACCCGGACGTAGTGCTACACAACCTGCTGCGGAACGCGCTGCTGGGGGTTACCGGGGCGCCCAAGAAGACCACGGAACTGGTAAAGGTGATGGGCCTTTCCAACTACCACTGCAAATTGTTGTCGCCCATTTTAGCTCGCTATGGAATGGATAAACAGACAGGCCGGGCTAAGCTTCTCCGGGACATGAACCAGGGCGAACTGTTCGATTGCGCTTTACTGGGTGACCGCGCCTTCCTCATCGAACCAGAGCATGTGAACACGGTGGGCTATGGCAAGGACCGCTCCGGAAGCCTCCTGTATTTGCATGACACCCTTGAGGACATCAAGCGGGCCAATAAAAGTCAGGAATGCCTCATTCCAGTGCATGTGGACGGGGATGGACACTGCCTGGTGCATGCTGTGTCCCGGGCTCTAGTGGGCCGGGAGCTCTTCTGGCATGCCCTGAGAGAGAATCTGAAACAGCACTTTCAGCAGCACCTGCCCAGATACCAAGCCCTGTTCCATGACTTCATTGATGCTGCTGAGTGGGAAGACATTATCAATGAGTGTGACCCTTTGTTTGTACCGCCTGAGGGTGTTCCTTTGGGCCTGAGGAACATCCACATATTTGGTCTTGCCAATGTGTTACATCGCCCTATTATTCTGTTAGATTCTCTCAGTGGCATGAGAAGCTCTGGTGATTATTCAGCCACCTTTCTGCCTGGGCTCATCCCCGCAGAGAAGTGCACTGGGAGAGATGGTCATTTGAACAAACCAATTTGTATTGCATGGAGTAGCTCTGGTAGAAACCATTATATCCCCTTGGTAGGCATAAAAGGGGCTGCTTTGCCCAAACTGCCTATGAATTTGCTTCCTAAAGCATGGGGTGTGCCTCAGGACCTTATTAAAAAGTACATCAAACTTGAGGAGGATGGTGGTTGTGTTATTGGAGGAGACAGAAGTCTGCAGGATAAATACTTACTTAGGCTTGTTGCTGCTATGGAAGAAGTCTTTATGGACAAACATGGTATCCACCCCAGTTTGGTTGCTGATGTTCATCAATATTTCTACAGGAGGACTGGGGTGATAGGAGTTCAGCCTGAAGAAGTCACAGCAGCTGCTAAAAAAGCAGTAATGGATAATCGCCTTCACAAATGTTTGCTCTGTGGTGCCCTGTCTGAACTTCATGTTCCTTCAGAGTGGTTGGTTCCAGGAGGGAAACTGTATAACCTGGCAAAAAGTACTCATGGACAGCTGAGGCCTGACAAAAATTATAGCTTTCCCTTGAACAGTGTGGTTTGCTCATATGATTCAGTGAAAGATGTTCTGGTACCAGACTATGGACTAAGTAGCCTACCAGCTTGTAATTGGTGTCATGGCACATCTGTGCGAAGGGTCAGAGGAGATGGGTCTATTGTGTATTTGGATGGGGACAGAACTAATTCGAGATCCACTGGTGGCAAGTGTGGTTGTGGATTCAAACATTTTTGGGATGGTAAAGAGTATGACAATCTACCAGAAGCTTTTCCTATTACTTTGGAATGGGGTGGCAGAGTGGTCAGAGAAACAGTATATTGGTTCCAGTATGAAAGTGATTCATCTTTGAATAGTAATGTTTATGATGTTGCAATGAAACTTGTTACCAAGCACTTTCCTGGTGAATTTGGGAGTGAAATCTTAGTTCAGAAAGTTGTCCACACTATCTTGCATCAGACTGCCAAAAAGAATCCTGATGATTATACTCCTGTAAATATAGATGGTGCTCATGCCCAAATAGCTGAAGATGTACAAGGACAAGAGTCAGACTCTCAGCTCCCAACTAAAATTATTCTTACTGGACAGAAAACAAAAACTTTGCACAAGGAGGAGTTAAACATGAGTAAAACCGAAAGAACTATTCAACAGACTATTACGGAACAGGCTTCTGTAATGCAGAAACGGAAAACAGAGAAGTTAAAACAAGAACAAAAAGGGCAGCCCAGGACTGTTTCTCCCAGTGCCATTCGGGATGGTCCATCCTCTGCACCTGCTACCCCTACCAAATCTCCCTATTCACCAACAACTTCTAAAGAGAAGAAAATCCGAATAACAACTAATGATGGACGACAGTCCATGGTTACACTTAAGTCTTCAACAACCTTTTTTGAACTTCAGGAAAGCATAGCCAGAGAATTCAACATTCCTCCTTATTTACAGTGTATTCGATACGGCTTTCCTCCTAAAGAGTTAATGCCACCCGAGGCAGGAATGGAAAAGGAGCCAGTTCCTTTACAGCATGGTGACAGAATTACAATAGAGATTCTAAAAAGTAAAGCAGAAGGTGGTGGTCAGTCTGCTGCAGCACACACTGCTCACACTGTGAAACAAGAAGAGATTGCTGCTACTGGTAAACTGTCATCTAAGGAACTTCAGGAGCAAGCTGACAAAGAAATGTACTCCTTGTGTCTTTTAGCAACGTTAATGGGTAAGATGAATTTAACTCAGATAGTATTTCTTAATGGTGAATGTAATACACTTTTTTCTGTTTCTGTAAAAAAAAAATCTGGTCATCATAAAAACTATATTTTAGAAGAAAATTATTTTTTTAAATCTTTTTCACAGTTAATGGCTAGATATTTGTGTGTTTTTCTGTTGAGTAAATATTAGGAGGACATAACTAAAAAGTGAAAATAGTCCCTTAACACCAGATTATTTAAATATAATAATTTTTTTAAATTTTAAAAAATTTTTATTGACTTAATTGGGGTGATATTGGTTAATAAAATTATATAGGTTTCAGGTGTACAATTCTATAATTCATCTCTATATTGTATTGTGTGTTCACCACCCCAATAATTCTTCTTTTAAATAGGCTTGTAATGTATCCATTTAAAGCTTTTTTCATTTCCCCCTCTCGGTTCTATTGAACCTGCCCACCTCTCTTTCCCCTTTTCATTTATTTTTAAATTTTGTTTTTCTGCATGTCATGTGATTTCAGGACTTCCTGTTTGATGAATTGCAGTTTCTGGTGTTTTTCTTCACACCACACTCCCACCTGATAGTGTCTCTTCTCCATTTCCTGTTCTCCCTTCCCCAGTTCATCACATTTTTCTTATTTGTAATTAGGATTGGTGTTCAAGTAATTTCCTAACTCAGTGACTGCCATAAATTGTAATGAACTGTTGTAACTCATAAGAAACATGAAGAACAGATGTAGATGATAATAAGGTTGCTTCGAAGCTTTCTTTTTAATAATTAAGCATAAAGTAAAGGAAAATATATTATCAACAGAATATGTAATTTAAAGGTTTAGATTATTTGAGATGTGACCCATTGATGCACTTCTTACATTCTTATTTGCCTAATGTATGTTTTTTAATTAGTGTTAATATGTTTTACATAGTAAGGCTTAAAGTAGAAGTAAAATTTAGATCTCTTACATATTAGAAGGGCCTTATTTTTGCTGAGATTAGAGCTTTCAACTAGAAAAGTGATCTGTGTTTTGATTCTGTTTCCAAGAATGCTAAAGATCAGTGAATTGGACCTGACCTTCTAAAATGAAGATTATTCTTGGTTTGTTAAATTGCGGGGGGGCTAGTAGTTAATAGATCTCAAAACCCTGTACAAATTTATAACTATATATATATATATATATAACTATAGTTATATATATATATATATACTTGATATTGCTGATATTATTTTGGCAGACATAGTCATTGAATTGGGGGATATATAGGCATTTTATATATTTCTGTCTTAGAGTTTTTAGTTTCTTAGAGACTGCATGGAATAGAGGAAATATTGTGTGATCTTCGGAATCAGAAAGATCTAGAATTTTAATCTTATCTCCTCTACTTATTAACTTTGTGATTTCAAGTAAGCTGCTTAATTTCCCAGTACTTCAGTTGCCTCTTCTATACAAAATACCCCTTGTAGTTAGTATACAGAGTAACAATTTATTACTCCCAGAACTCTGAAAATTAAATAGCATCAGCACAAAATGGATAAAATTAGATATTTTCAGAAGACACTTTTTTTTAAAGAAAGCAATCTCCTTGATCAAAAACAGAAAAGAGGAGGCTTTCTTCATTAGAAGATGAATTTTTGAGGATGTGGTTCAGATCATAATTAACCTTGGATGCTCAGCACCTAGTATAGTGCCCAGCAGATAACAGGTACTCTGAAATGTTTTTGATTGAATTAAACACATGACATTAACATATCTCAACAAAGGCTGTGCCAGCAGAAATGGAATGGATGGTCAGCACTGAACATTGAAAAAGATTTGAAAAGCAGAATTTGGCACTGTTTATACACTGCTGCACAAAAG
Organism: Myotis yumanensis; assembly: GCF_028538775.1. Classification (NCBI taxonomy): domain Eukaryota; kingdom Metazoa; phylum Chordata; class Mammalia; order Chiroptera; family Vespertilionidae; genus Myotis; species Myotis yumanensis. The sequence goes on from NW_027223766.1 coordinate 19,261,589, forward strand.
GAAAGATAAATTACCTGTGGTTCATGAAAATTCTGGTAACTAGGAAGGTAATCTCTATTTAGGAACAGGAATATGTGGTCAGTCCTCACCATGGCCTGGCTGAAAGATCTGATATCGCTTTACTGATTTCATATTCATCAAGCATCAGTTCTGATCACTGATTTAGCTTCCTGATACAAATGTTGATGTACAGTTGAAAGTGGTGGTGTGAATGAGATTGTGATCAGCAGTTTAAAAGTCTGGTTAACAAGATAATATATTTTGTAACAAAAATCAGTACAATATAATTCTGGTTTATAATTAGTCACTTTTTTATTTTGGTTTGAGGTTTCTGAGCCTGAATATCTGAGTAATAGACTATGGACTGCCATGAGTTCACCAAGATAATGTCTTCCTTTTATGAACCCTTCCCTCTTCACTTCCAATATTTATGTTGCTTTCCTTACAAATTACAAATTTCTTTAAATCTTCTTCCACTCAAACACAAAATTTGAAGATAAACAGTGTTTTGCTAATTTTATAGCGGTAACACTTGAGAGACTTTCTGCTTTAAAGTACTAAGACAGTGCCTGGCCTGTAATAGTCCCTCCGTAAATATTAATTTTCTACCTCTACTTATCTTATAACTGTATTTGAATTATATAGAAGATACTCTTAATAAAAAGTGGTGTGTTTGTTAGAATATCAAGTTGGGGATAGTTATATACACACAACCTTATGTAAAGAGTGCCAGGAAACTATTGCTGTTTGAATTGGAGTGGGCTGGAAAATGGAAAGTGACAGAGCTTATTTAGAAAATTGCAAGTTTCAAATTGCAGAAATTATTTTGTAAATTACCAAATGTGAACTAAGCTGCTGTTTTGGTTTAGAAAATAGCTCATCAAGCTTTATGCTGTTCAAATATCTGGCTCCTCATTTAGGTTTAGATTTAAATATTGCCTTCTTAAGAGAGGCTTTCTCCTTCTGATCACCTTATATAAGGGTTTGAGAGACCTTTATTTACCACTCTAAAAAGGTACCTTCTATTATTCTATCCTCTTCATTTCTCTCATAGTACCTATTACAAGTTTTCATTATCTCATTTGTTGGCTTACTTAGCCATTTGCCTCTCCCACTGTATTATAAATTCCACAGAAGAGATAGTAATCTGTTTTATTCTGATGGAAACCCTATCACCAAGTATAGGGCCTGACACTTAGTAGGTGTTAAGAAAATGCTGAAAGAATTAGTGCAGATTATTTCAGCAAAATGACTGTCTGCTGTGAGTTAGAGACTGCTAGAGGTACAAAATTAATGAGACACAGTCCTTGCTTTCCATAAACTTACCTGCAGGATCCCAGCTGAGGGCATCCCATACTTTCATAGCTTTAGTTTTCATTATATAGCTTTTATATCTTCATTAAATAGGCTGAATGCTTGATAGGGACATGTGCTTTTCCTTACATTATTTTTAAGTAGAATATTTATTAAATAGTTTATATCTATTTCTGTATATCAGTAAGACATTAAGTAAGTACATGAGTCTTTTGCTCAGTATAAACGATTCATGGAACTAGTCACTTTAATCTTATGATGGTAGTTTTAAAATGAAATAATATTTTGCCTGTAATTATTTCACATCTGCTTTATCCAGACCACTTGGAGGTTATTGAACAATTTTTGCAGACTGTAATCTTTATTATTTATGTAGTAGTGGAGTGACTCTAACTCTGGTTATTGTTTTCTTGTGGATTTTTTTGTGGATTTTCTTTTGTGATAGAGATGATAGATGGTACAGCATCCATCATAAAAACTAGGCTAATTAATTTTTTCTCATCATTGTATTCTACTGAGTTTCTAGTTAATTTTCTTTTTCAGGAGATAAAGACAGGTTTGTGAAAAACAATTTGTTGGAGTTGCTTTAATGGAGTTAGGCTACTTGTGATATTTACCCCATTCACTACAAAGTTGAGCGACCTTTCAGGAGTTGAGAAACTTGTTTGGTTTTTGTGTACTTTATATCTTACTGAAAAAAACTGTATGCATTTTTAATATATATATTTTTTTAATCCTTGCTCAAAGACATGGTTAGAGAGAGGGAGAAGACAGAGTTTAAAGTATACAATATTTTGTAATTTAATAGTGCCTATTGATGTTATAACTGCCTTAAGATTTTCCAGAATTATACCTGGGGTTCAGACATTATATTTTTGGATAACATTGGATCTGAGCATCATATTACATCTTGATATTTTTTCTTTAAATATTGGATAAAGGACAGTTTCAAATCTAGATAGTAGTTAATACATATTATTCTTTACATGCCCTCTGATCACCCCTCTAATTGATTTATATACAGCATATATCTAGTAGAGCAGTTATAAAGTTGATTTAAAAATAATGCATGCCCAGCCAATGTGGCTCAGTGGTTGAGTGTCAATCTATGAAACAGAAGGTCACAGTACGATTCCAGGTCATGGCACATGTCCGGTTTGTGGCTCAATCCCCAGGGGTGGCCTGCAGGAGGCAGCTGATCAATGTTTCTCTTTCATCAAAGTTTCTGTCTCTCTATCCCTCTTCCTTCCTCTCTCTCTAAAATCTATAAAAATATATTTTAAAAAATAAAATTAAAATAATGCATATAGATGTATCTTAAGATGAATGTGGATGTTATAATAAATGATGATTTTATTATATGCTCTGAAGATTAAACATTGACTTTGTTCCTTTCTATACTCAGTTACTTTTTAAAAAATATTTTTCTTACTGATTTCAGTGAGAGGAAGAGAGAGGGAGAGAGAGATAGAAACAGCAGTGATGAGAGAGAATCATTGATAGGTTGCCTTCTGCACATCCCCTACTGTGGATCAAGCCTACAACCCAGGCATGTACCTAACTGGGAATCGAACCATGACCTCCTGGTTCGTGGGTTGACACTCAACCACTGAGCAACATCGGCTGGGCTATACTTCAGTTACTTTGATACCTTTTATTTTCTTTTATATTTTTTTCAATTAGAAGATATTATTTTTTTTTAATTCAAAGAATTCAAATATGTATAAAGTAAATTTTAAAAGTCCTGATTATGAAAGTAGTACTGTACATTATCAGATTAAAAAACAATGAAAGTAAGTATAAAGAAACAAAATAGCCCTGACCGGTTTGGCTCAGTGGATAGAGTGTCGGCCTGCGGACTGAAGGGTCCCAGATTCGATTCCAGTTAAGGACATGTACCTTGGTTACAGGCACATCCCTGGTGGGGGGTGTGCAGCAGGCGGCTGTTCAATGTTTCTCTCTCATGGATGTTTCTAACTCTCTATGCCTCTCCCTTCCCCTCTGTAAAAATCAATTAAAAAAAAAATATATATATATATATATTTAAAAAAAAGAAACAAAACAACCACATTCTACAAACCAAAAATAACTTTATGTTCCTTCCATTCTTTTTTAAAAAAATTATGTTTTTATTGATTTCAGAGAGAGGAAGGGAGAGGGAGAAAGGGATAGAAACATCAATGATGAGAGAATCATTGATCTGATGCTTGCTGCGTGGCCCCTGGGGATCGAGCCGAAACATTAATTACTTATCTTCAGCCTATTTACTTTTCTCCCTAGCCCCTTCCATTGTTTTTTTTCCCCCCTTCCATTGTTTTTATTTTGCTTTAACATAAATATAGACAATTTTATATTATTTTTTAATAAATTATCTTAGTATCCTTTGAGCTGTATTGAGTTTTCAGATCTGTTTTGTTTAATATGCCTCATATTTGTTTAATTTGTGAAGATATTTTTTAATTAGCTCCTACATTTAAAAATTGAGAGAATTGCCCGGTTGTTGTAGCGCAGTTGGTTGGACGTCCTCCTGTGCACCAGGAGGTTGCTGGTTCAATTCTTGGTCAGGGCATATGCCTGGTTTCGGGATCAATCCCAGTAGGGGATGTGCAGGAGGCAGCTGATTGATGTTTCTCTTTCATCCTTGTTTCTAGCTCTTTCCCCCTCTCCCTTCCTCTCTCTGAATCAATAAAAACATATTTTAAAAAAAATTCACATTTAAAAAAACGCAGATTTCCAGCTTCTTATGAAAAGCCATTTTTGTCTTGAAACATTGGGCCTACACTTTTCCATGACAGTACTTGGCAGTGGCTGCCATCTTTAGGTGGGTCATGCATTTCCTAGTGTGCTATAGCCTCATCATTCCATATTATCTCATCTCCCTATATGTTATACCAGGCTGCCTTGCAATCTCTGTTAGTGGCTAATCCATATAAAACAACCCTGGTTGAACACTTTTGTTTGTTGCTAATACTGTATCTGTTTTTATCTTACAGGAGAAGATGTATGGTCTTATGCAAAGGGGCTTCCTCACATGTTCCAAAAGGGTGGCATATTCTACAATATTATGAAGAAAACCATGGGTATAGTAAAATTCTGATTTTATTTTTAGATAATATCTTCACTCAAGGTGTTATAAGATTAAGAAAGTTCAGCTAGTATTCTAAAACTGTTTCTAATGTTAATTTTAGATATGTATTCTTTAGCAACCTGCCTAATTAAAAATGGATTATCCTGATATGCTCAGCTGTGTTTTCTGCTATAATATTACTAAAAATCTGTCACTTTCTTGCTCCTATTTTCTCATTTAAACAATATATATGATTCTTAACTAAAGACAAATTGTGAAATTAGAAATAGTTTTATTGATTTCAGAGAGGGAGAGAGAGAAAGAAAGAAAGAAATATCAGTGATGAGAGAGCATCACTGATCGGCTGCCTCCTGCACGCCCCATACTGGGATCAAGCCTGCAACCCAGGCATGTGCCCTGACCAGAATCGAACCATGACCTCCTGGTTCATAGGTCGACGCTCAACCACTGAGCCATGCCAGTTGGGCAGACACAGTTTGGTTTTAATACTAGTGACTATCCCAGAACAAGATAAATATAGTTTGTTGTATTGTGTCTTGGCTATGATTATTATATATGCCCCAGTGCTTTCTGGATTTAGGACACAGCTCATTTATATTTTATTACTTTTCACATTGTGTGTGCATTGTTTATAGAGGCATGTGTGAGTATATAACTGTATATTCAGAGTTTTAAGATTTTGAGAGAGAGGATGCCAGTGTGTGTTTGGAACACACATGTCTTTTTAAAATTATGATGTGAATGCTTTTGGCTTCAGACTTTATCACTCTGGCTTATCTTCTTCACCTACCTGACCTCGGTAGACATTAAGTGCATAATCTCTATTTTATGGTTTTTATCTCTTTCTCACTTTTTTTTTCATTCTTACCCTACCCCCACCTCAATTTGGCTGTTGTTGAAATGTTCAAACATATACTAAAGTAGCAAGAATAATAGATTTACAATGAGCCTCTATTTACCCATAACCTAGCTTCAACAATTATCAGTACATTTCTACCCCATCTCAACTGGACTGTTAAAAATAAATTTCACACATAATATCTATGAGAACTTCATATAACTCTTATATTTTTATTTTTAAAAAAATAACTGCAATACAATTATCACATTTAAAAAATATAACCAAATATCAGTGTTTAAATTTCCTTAAGTTTTGATTATGTAAAAAAAATTTTTTTCTTTTGGGTTTTTTGAATTGGGGACCAAAGAATGGCTTGCTTTCTCCCTCCCTCCCTTTCTTTCAAAGATGAGAATATTAAAGCATAATTTATATATAGTAATATTCACCCGTTTTAAGTGTACAGATATATAAATTTTGATAAACATATAGTCATGTAACTACTACCACAATCAAGATAGAGAGAATATTTCCATCATTCCAAAAAGTTGCCTTACGTCTCTTTCTAATTAATCCCTTACCCTTATCCCCAGACCCTGGCAATTACTGATTTGATTTCTGTGTCTATGTTTGCCTTTTTCATATCACCATATAAATGGAATTATATAGTATAGCCTTTTGTGTCTGGCTCCTTTGATTTAGCACAGGGGTTGGTAAATTGCCTGTGGGCCATATTAGGCGTGGCCACTGCCTATTGTATATAAAGTTTTATTGAAACATAGCCACACTCATGTTTACATATTGTCTGTGACTGTTTCAAACGACAGTGACAGAGTTGAATAGTTGTGACAGAGGCTTTATGGTCTGTAAAACCTAAAATATTACCATGATGCCCTTTGACAGAAAAAAATTGCCAATTTCTGTTTTAACCTAATGCTTTTGCAATTCATCTGATTGCATATATAGTAGTCATTCCTTTTGATTGTTGAGTAGTATTTCATTGTATGTATTCATCACATTTTAAAGAATTCATAACCAATTGAAGGACAGTTGGTATGTTTTTTTATTAGCAGTTTCTGGCCACTATAAATATAGCCACTAAAAACATTTGTGTAGACATATGTTTTCACTTCTCTTTGGTAAATACCTAGGAGTGGGATTACTGAGTCATGTGGTAAATACATGCTTAACTTTATAAGAAACTTTGAAACCATTTTCCAAAATGGATGGACCATTTTATATTCCTACTAGCACTGTATTAGAGTTAGCCAATTCTAGAATTCTAGTTACTCTGTGTCTTTGTCAGTACTTAATAGTATCAGTTTTTGTTTTTAAGCCATTGTAAAAGGTTTATAGTACTATTTCATAGTGGTTTTAATTTGCATTTTCCTAAAAACCGATGATACTGAGAGATTCTTTTCATGTGGTTATTTGCTATCTCCCCCCCCCCCACCCCCCACCCCCCATTTTAAAATTAGTTTGGATTTTTAAAAATTGAGTTTGGAGAGTTCTTTACATATTCATTTATTAGATAAGTGTTTTGCAAATAATTTCCCCCAATTTGTAACTTGTCTGTTTTCTTTCTTTTTAAAAAAATATATTTTATTGATTTTTTACAGAGAAGAAGGGAGAGTGTTAGAGAGTTAGAAACATCCATGAGAGAGAAACATCAACTAGCTGCCTCCTGCACACCCCCTACTGGGTATATGCCCACAACCAAGGTACATGCCCTTGACCGGAATCGAACCTGGGACCCTTCAGTCTGCAGGCCGACGCTCTATCCACTGAGCCAAACTGGCCAGGGCTGTCTATTTTCTTAATAGTACCTTTCGAAGAGTAGAGCTTTCTAAATCTGATAACCAATTTAACATTAAAAAAATATATTTTTTTATTGATTTCAGAGAGGAAGGGAGAGGGAGAGAGAGTTAGAAACATCACTGATGAGAGAGAATCATTTATTGGCTACCTCCTGCACACTCCCTACTGGGGAACGATCCTGCAACCCAGGCATGTGCTGTGACTGGGAATTGAACCCAGGACCTCTTGGTCCATGGGATGATGCTCAATCCACTGAGCCACCACAGCTGGGCAACATTTTTTTCTTTTTAGGATTTATACTTTTTGTGTCCTATTCAAGAAATCTTTGGCAATCCAAGGTCACAAAAATTTTCTTCTATGTTTTCATCTAGGAGTTTTTTAGTTTTAGGTAACTTAGATTTATGATGTATTTCAAGTTGGTTTTTTTTATATATTGCAAGGTATGCAATATATTTTTTATTTATTTTTAAAATCTTTACCTGAGGATATTTTTTTATTGATTTTAGAGAGAAAAACATCAATTGGTTGCCTCCCCTACACACCATGACCAGGAATTGAACTTGTAACATTTTGGCATATGAGAGGATGCTCCAACCAATTGAGCCACACCTGCCCAGGGACCTTTTTTTAAATGTATGGATGTCCACTTGTTCCAGCACTATTTGTTGAAAAAGCTACACTTTATCCATTGAATTACTTTGATACCTTTATCAAATATTGCCTGGCTGGTGTGGTTCAGTGGTTGAGCATCGACCTATGAACCAGAAAATCACAATTCCATTCCTGGTCAGGGCACATGCCCAGGTTGCAGGCTCGATCCCCAGTGGGCTGCCAATCAATGATTCTCTCTCATCATTGATGTCTCTCTCCCTTCCTTTCTGAAATCAATAAAAATACATTTTAAGAAATTGCCCATGAATTATTTCCTTAAGAAGGGTGAATTATATACAAAATGTATGTCAATAAGGTTATTTGTAAAAAATCATTTGACCACGTACAAATGTATCTATTTCTAGAATCTTCTTAAAAATTTTTTTGGATATTCTAGGTACTTTGCTTATCCATATAAATTTTAGAATCAACTTGTCACTTTCTACAAAATGTCTGCTGGGATTTTTGTTGTGATTGTGTTGAATGTGTAGGTCAAATTGAGGACAATTTTGATAATATCAAATCTTCTGGTTCATGAAAATGTTATATTTCTCCATTTACTTAAGTCTTCTTTAATTCCTCTTACCAACATTTTGTAATTTTCAGCATATAATTTTGCACATCCTTTGTTCATTTATACCTAAATATGTCATGTTTTGGGATGCTATTGTAAAATATGATTTTAAATTTTTTTAAATTGAATCGTCAGGGTTTATTTTAGTTCCTGGTATATAGTGAGTTTCATTATATGTTATCTATTAAAATGAATGTTTAAAAGCTTTGCCCAGGTAGGTCCCTGACCTTACTTTAAAATTCTCTACTTTGCTGCTGTTGTTTTTTTGAGCCGTGGTTTAAAATCTCTGAGGTAGGGAATTAGTAGATAATAAACTGATTCTAGGGTTGTGCCTAAAAGGTGTTATATAAACCACATTTCTGATTTTAATTTTTGTGTGTCTATTTTTGCCATTTGTCTCTGCCAAAAATGTGCAAAGAGGAAATTCTAGTTGAATTTTGATTGATACTTCACTTACCATTGAAATGAATGTTTATTTGAAATTACTGCATGTTATTTATTCATCTGCATTTTAGATCCTTTCTCTGGTTATTTGGAATATTCACAATGAGATACATTAGAACCACTCTAGCTTTTATCAGTGGCTTTTTTTAAAAATATATTTTTATTGATTTTTTACAGAGAGGAAGGGAGAGAGATAGAGAGTTAGAAACATCGATGAGAGAGAAACATCGATCAGCTGCCTCCTGCACATCTCCCACTGGGGATGTGGCCGCAACCCAGGTACATGCCCTTGACCGGAATCGAACCCGGGACCCTTCAGTCCGCAGGCCGACGCTCTATCCACTGAGCCAAACCGGTCTGGGCAGTGGCTTTTTTTATAAACTAATCTTAGTAACTTATAAAACTGAAGACGACCTGAAAGCCCACAAAACATTCCAGAGTTCACTCATCTGCTCCCTCTCTGAATTTGTATAGTATACTTACAATTTCTTTAAAAAAAAATATTTTTATTGATTTCAGAGAGGAAAGTAGAGGAAGAGAGAGATAGAAACATCAATGATGAGAATCATTGATTGGCTGCCTCCTGCACGAGAGCCCGCAACCCGGGCATGTGCCCTTGATGGGAATCGAACCTGGGACCCTTTAGTCCGCAGGCCAATGCTCTATCCTCTGAGCAAACTGGCTAGGGCTTAACAATTTCTTTTTAAAGTAGTTTGCTCTTGCCTTTATATTTTGCCATAAACATACCCATATGTACCATTTATTATTAAAAGTTGTCTACTTCATCTTTCTTTTAACATAGAAAATCTGTGGTTTCATAAAACTTAACCCTTATTTGTGCATACTTGGAGTTTAATTACAGTGACAAATTTAAAATGTAAGAATATTGGATAGCTTAAAACACACATATAATTTTTTTATTCTAAGACTGCAAAAACTGTAATGTCTTGAAATACCATGTAGTGAGATCAAACTGCTCAATTAGAAAATAAAGAGAAGCCTGCTTTAAGGTTCTGTCCTCTACTGCTGCATAAGTTGACTATCAGAAGTAAATTGCAGTGGGACATTTTGAGGAGCATCCCCAAAATAACACAGGCTTATTTTGGTGGTTCTGACCTACCAGAGAGGAGTAAGAATAGTAACATGAAATACAACTATTTCAAAGAAATTGAATTGAATAAAATCTTTTAAATTTATTGTGACCAGGTGTCAGTTCTTAAAATTATACTGAAGTCACAGTGCATTAATCTTAGCTTTCTTACATATGCCCCATAAATACTACTTTAACTATGGAATATGATCTTTTGAAAGTTCATATTTATTTGTGAAAAATATATACCTTTATCATACTGAGAAAACAACTTGTATTCTGGTATTCTGTAATTCAGTAAAATTACTATTTGTAATTCAACACACTGTGCAACATGTTTGTGTAACACTTTGCTCTAATGGGTATTTTTGCAAAGTGTATAATTTGAAGCATCTATCAGACCGTCAAACCTCAGAGGGAAGGTAGGAGAGGGTTGGGGTAAGGGGAGAGATCAACCAAAGGACTTATATGCTAGCATATAGGCCTAAACAGTGGACATAGACAGCAGGGGGATGAAGGCATGAGTGGGGGGATGGGGGATAATGTGGGGATAAGGACACATATGTAATAACAAAATTTTTTTTAAAAATTGAATTTTAGTAAATGAAAATATATTTTCTTACTGCTTTACAATAAGCCATTGCTTTACTAACACTATTGCTATTTTTTTTTTCTTATAGTTTAGCTGTTTGTTTGAGGCCACTTTCCTAACATTCTGATAGGATAATTTTATATATATATAGTTTAGTAATATTTGCTTTATGTCTCTCTATACAGATACATAGGTAATATGTGTATATTTTTTGCTGAGCCATTTGAGAATTAAAGGTATGATATTTTACTTTTAAATATTCAACAAGTCTCTTTTTAAAACAGGACATTCGCCGAAGCCGGTTTGGCTCAGTGGATGGAGCGTCGGCCTGCGGACTGAAAGGTCCCGGGTTCGATTCCGGTCAAGGGCATGTACCTGGGTTGCGGGCACATCCCCAGTGGGAGATGTGCAGGAGGCAGCTGATCGATGTTTCTCTCTCATCGATGTTTCTAACTCTCTATCTCTCTCCCTTCCTCTCTGTGGAAAATCAATGAAATATATTAAAAAAAATAAAAAAAATAAAAATAAAACAGGACATTCTCTTATATAAACACAATGCAAAATGATATAAACATCTCCCCAGGTACTACTTTAAGGTCTATGGTGATATTTCTTTTTTGTAATATTAAATTATATTGATAGTAATTTATTTTCTAATTTTGTTTTGAAAGCTGTAATCTGTAAATTATTGAAAATTTACTATTTCACCTAAAATTGTCCTTACTGTCCTTTTTAAGTAACATTTTAATATGTTAAATATCTTTCCCCTTCTTTAGGTATGGCTGATGGCAAGCATTGTACTTTTCCACATCTACCTGGCAAAACCTTTGTCTATAATGCTTCTGAAGATAGACTGGAATTGTGTGTGGATGCTGCAGGACATTTTCCCATCGGTCCTGATGTTGAAGACTTAGTTAAAGAGGCTGTAAGTCAGGTTCGAGCAGAGGCTACTACAAGAAGTAGGGAATCAAGTCCCTCACATGGGCTATTAAAACTAGGTAGTGGTGGTGTAGTGAAAAAGAAATCTGATCAACTTCATAATGTAACTGCCTTTCAGGGAAAAGGGCATTCTCTAGGAACTGCATCCAGTAACCTACAACTTGATCCAAGAGCTAGGGAAACTCCAGTTGTGAGGAAGCATAACACAGGGACAGACTTTAGTAATAGTTCCATTAAAACGGAGCCTTCTATATTCACAGCTACTCCTAGTAACAGTGAGCTTATTCGAATAGCTCCTGGAGTAGTTACAACGAGAGAAGGCAGGCAGCTGGATCCTGAATTGGTTGAGGCCCAGCGAAAAAAATTGCAGGAAATGGTTTCTTCTATTCAGGCTTCAATGGACAAGCACTTTAGGGATCAAAGTACAGAGCAGTCAACATCTGATCTTCCTCAAAGGAAAGGAGAAGTTACGAGTTCTGTGAAGTCTGGGAGTCTTCAGACTGGCTTACCTGAATCTTTTTCTTTAACTGGTGGCACTGAAAATTTGAATACAGAAACAACTGAAAGCTGTGTGGCAGAGGCACTGGGAGCAGCATTTGCCACAAGGTCAAAAGCACAAAAGGGAAATTCCGTGGATGAGCCTGAAGAGATGGATAGTCAAGATGCTGAGATGACAAACACAACTGAGCCAATGGATCACTCTTGATTTAATTAGAGGCTAATAAAGGCAAAATGTTTATTGTGAATATGTAATATTTGTTGGCTGGGCCACATAATTTGATTAGTCATTAAATATCTTGTACGTATATAATTCAAAGATTATATCTTGTTATTCAGTGCATGATAGCAAGTGTGTGATTGGCAATAGCTTTTAATATACTGCTGCCCAGGCTGGCTCTGAATTCCTACAAATTAGTATTAGATTTGCTGAGTTTTTTCCATATATGTGGTTCCTTGGAAGTTCTTTGTAATTTTAATTTCATGAAAGTCTTAATGTTTCAGACATGAAAATTCTCTTGCTAAACATGTTTGATTTCTAAAAAGGCTAGGACTGGGAGGGAATGAGATTTGCTACTGTTGATGTAACCAACCCACATATTTACTAGAGTGTCAAAGATTTGTGTACATTTGAAGGTTATCTGAACTAAAGTGTATCTTAAAATTCATAAAAAGGATTTTTTAGATATTAGGATCTCGACATTTCTGTGAATGTAAACATTCATAGAGATAGTATTCTTGGGGAAAATATTTTGAGAATAGAATGTAATGATAAAACATTTTGCTGATTTGAGCAAGATTATGGGGAAAATATCTGTTCTAGAATGATAAAGTCAATGTGATTCAGTAATGTTGCTGTTTGAGTTAACACAGCCAATAGTGTGCTCTGTTGTGGTGTTACCATTATTTTTTTAATCCTGGCCTAGTCAAGTACCACCAAGTTTGTTTTTTCTTTAATCTTGCAGAAAAGTTGATTGCAAAGTGTAGTAGAAAATGTAAAAATTATTGTAGCAGTAGTTAATCTCTAATTTTCAGAGTTTGTCAGATTCACAGGCAATTTATAAGTGAGAATTTTTCTTTATGAATGAGTTACATTATTCTACGATTTTGATCAGTGGTATGTAAGCTTATATATGCTAAGTATCTTTAACACCTCCCCTCCCTTTGAACCAAAACTGCTTTGTTTTTTCCCCCCGAATCTATAAGGTTTTCTTTATTTGTTGGCTTCACTTGGATTTGGATGTAAATTTTAGTGCATCATACCCTGATCAACTGGGCATTTGTATTCATCAAATCGTTAGTGCCAGTTTCTTCAAGAAGCAGCTTTCATGCTTATTCCTTAAAGACAGAGAATGTTTATCCGGAGATTGGTATTCCATTATTTTATCCTATTTCGCAAACCTGTATACTGAAATGTACATTTCAATCCATCTTTTTCTTCTGTTCACTGAAATTAAGTTGAATTAGAATGGATGAAAGACAAAATGTCTGTTAATACAATCTCTTATCTAGAGCAAAGCCTGGCTGTCTCTGTTTACACATGTAACAGATGCAGAATTGTGTATTCATTCTAAGAAAACGTGTATCAGGAAGTATAATATCAGGTGTTTAAAAATCTCAACCTGTTGATTCATAACGAATATAGACAGTACTTTAACTTGTGTTTCCAAATAAGAGAGGTTTTGTTTTTCTTTCTATGAAAGTATTTCTGACTGAATCTACTTACTAAATGAGCTAGTCCATTTTGAATAAGGAAAGAATGCAGAATCTAGACATTTGCAGGTGATATCTGAGCAAGATATGTTTGGGTTTTATCACATTTTAAAAAACCGTTTTTCTCCATTTTTCTAAACTTCAAGTGTCTTTCTCTATATCTAAATAGCAGAAAAGTGTAGAATTTTTATATTGTGCACTAGTTTTGCATAAAAAACTGCAGCTGCCAGCTAATATTTCCCATTTAGTTAGAATAGGTGACTTCTGTGTATTAAACTAAAAATTACATATATCACTAACCACTATACTTTTGGCCTTTTCAGCCATTGAAACATGCCTCCCCATTTTTAGTTTAAATACAAGAAAACTTAACAAGCAAAATGCACTGCTTCCAGGTAAATAATATAATCACCTTTTCTTTAACAAATATTTTCTTACCTGTGGCTTAGTATGTTTAGTTAATAACTGACAAATATATTCTCATAGCATGAAGTAAAAATATCAAATTTTATCTCCCTATTAAATACTTTTATTTATTCAAATTAGAATATACCTGTGAACATTTCAAAAGGTTTAATCTCTGACAACACATTAATTTCTCTCACCACAGCAATGCTATTTAGAAGCCAGTTAGGTATAAATATTATAATAGTTTGGGTTCTCCCATGATAAAGAATAAAAGGCTTGATTCTGAGAATGATTAGATTTCTTAAAATTATTTTAAAGCTGCTGAAAATTGGGGTAATTAGTGGTTTTTGAGAGGTGAGTCCAGGTATCATCTTTACAAAGAAGTTTTAGAACAATTTCTTTAAGTTCTTAAATATCATTGTTTGTCCTTCCGTATGGTTATTATAATAAATTGCAGGACTAAAGAATGATTATTTTTTAGTATTATTTGTGATCACCACAACTTTGAGTCCAAGCTGGAGATCATAAATCAGTTAATATTTTTAGCCCTAGATGTTACATAAACTATAACTAAATTCTGTTTGCAGTGTTTCACTGAAAGTCAAAGTTTTTCCTTCAGTAATCCATTTTATAATTAATCATACCAAGTTTGAATTGATGACCCAAAGTCCAGGTGGAATTGAAGATAGTGTATGTCTAGAGTGCTGGTAATGAGAGTGGTTGAAATTGAAGAAAAACAAGACAACTGCCAAATATAAGCTAGAATATAATGAACTCCAAGGGAACGGTCACTCAGGAACTAGTCTAAGGGCAAGCATAAGGTCCATTTCCCCCTCTTTCACTGTGTTTCCTGATAATGACCTGAGAAATTTAGCAAATCTGCTGCATAATTTGATAGTTTTCTAGTTTGGTTTTACAATCAAGCCTTCTGCTTGCAATCTGAAATGCATCTGTGATTTCCAGCCACAGGTCCTTATTGCCATTATTTTTAAGTATCTTTCTTCATTGGTAATGAGCAGTCTTTTGCAAATGTCTCTTACCTCAGGGAAGATCACTTGCTAGCAACTCATACTACTAATGACAGGTTTTTGAGAATTGTACTGACATCACGTTAGCTACTAGATGCAAAGTTTATAAAAGTATTTTATGTAGTTACTTAGTAATACTGGCTGTTAGTAAACATTTCTCTTAAAAATTTAGACCTCACTAATAACTAGTCTTTAGATATGAAATAAGCTTGTAACTTCTGTCATTATGATTTGGTCAATATAATCCTATATAATAAAAGGCCAATATCCAAATTGTCCCCTTGGGAGTTCGACTGCTCACTATGACGTGTGTTGACCACCAGGGGGCGGCGCGGAATGAAGGCAGGCCCCAGCTGGCAGCCAGGGGAAGGAAGGCCCCCATCAACCCTGATTGCTGGCCAGGCCTAGGGACTCTACCGTGCACGAATTCCATGCACCAGGCCTCTAGTGACAATATAAAATATCAGTCTAGATTTGTCTTAATTTTTCAATAGGAATTTTAATTGGCCCATACTTAAAATATGGCAGAGCAGATTTTGAGTTTCAAGGTTCTCAAAACAAAATTTCCATATTAAGATTTTCATAAAAGCCTTTGCAAAAATCAGGTTAAACTCCACTCATCTTACTATAAACTTAAAATGACTTTTTATAATAGTAGTAGTGAAGTACATGCTCTAAGTAAGTTGGATAGACATTACAAGGTTATATAATTTAACAAAATTATACAATCTCAAGGCACTCCACAGTTAATTTAAAAAGTTACTATTTTAAGCCAGAACTATTCGCTTGAAAACCTACCATAGTAGAATGTTTACTTAAATAAAATAACAAAGGGGAGCTATCTCACCAATTGTAAGATTTATAGTTAATTGTGAGTTCTGTCATTCTTAATAATTCTTTGAGATGCTAAGTGTTTCAATTCATATTTAATAATACTTAAATCGTGGGAATTTTAACCTTTGTTCCAAAATAGCAGGAATTGTAAAAATTGTGAATTATTGGAGAAAATGCCATTATTTGTATATCTGACATTTAATTTTTTAAATTATGGAGTCTACATCCTTTTGTAGTGTAATATTAATACAATGATTATTCTCTTGTAAAAGAAAGGAAAACTAGTAAAAAAAAGTTTTAGTTATCTGCTTATGAGTATCAAGTACTTAGTATTTAAAATTTTAAGGTATTGCATACTTTTCTTTAGAATGCACAAGTCCCTTCCTGAGCCTTTATGCCTGTGGTGGAGCAATAAAAGACTGAAAAGGTTATCAATATTTTCAGGTCTATTTGACTTTAAGAGTTAGTGCCAAGAGCTGGAGAGTCTACTTTTTGGAGGGAATATTATTTAGTATATGTAAAAATCAGTAGTAATAGTGAGAATATTTGGAAATAATAGCAAGTGCTTTAACTGCTCAATAACATAGCATAGATGTTCAATCATCCCTAAGGCACTGGCTGTTACCCATTATTTTCTGATTTTGTGATTGCTTGTATATATTACATTTGAGTAATAAATAATTGGTAATAGTTTATTATAACTGTATAGTGTTCTACAGCACACCTCACTGTACAGTATTTGTAGTTTTCTTTTATATCAATAAAATAAAATAATACATACCGATTTTCCCCTCAACATCACAGTAACTTTTTAAAATTATTTGTTATTATTTAGTTTCCTGGAATGACACATTATTATTTTTAAACTTTCTATTTATTGATTGATTTTAGAGAGAGGAAGGGAGAGAAAAACATCAATTTGTTGTTCCACATATTTATGCATTTATTGATTCTTGTATGTGCCCTGACTGGTGATTGAACCCTCAACCTTGGTGTATTGGGACGACACTCTAACCAACTGAGCTACCAGGCCAGGGCATACCTTAATATTATAATGCAAGGAAATGTAGTTCAGTTTTATAAAGGAATTCTTTATAATAAGAATTAATAAAGTTTAAAAAAATTATTTTAAGTGGGTTATGATATAGGGACAGTAATTTCTCCCCAAGTCAGATTTCAATGCAAATGAAACAAATCCAATTAGAAAAGAGGAGCAAAATTTCTTCAGACATATTACATAATTGGTTCATGTAATGCTTACTGTTTTGTTTTGTTTTTTGTATTTTCATTGATTTCAGAGAGGAAGGGAGAAGAGAGAGAAACATCAATGAGAGAGGCACATCGATCAGCTGCCTGCTGCACATCCCCTACTAAAGATAAGCCTGCAACCTGGGCATGTGCCCTGACTGGGAATCGAATCCCAGGACCTATTGGTCCATGGGATGATGTTCAATCCACTGAGCATACCAGCCAGGTTTACTGAGTAATTAAAGACAAAGACATGTTCTAATAAAGAAAACTTGGCTTTGTGCTGGTTTTTAAAAAAACTAGTTATAGATAATGAGGAAATGAAGGGAAATATAGAAAATAGCACTAAATTACATTTGTATAGTTTAACAATCAACATGACAGATTTTAAGTTTTAGTGTATATGCTTCATACCCATTTTGTTAGAGTAGATTCACTCAGTAGTTAGGGCACAGCCTCGGAGATCAGACTGAGTCCTGGCACACCACTACTGGGGTTGTGAGGATTAAATGAGTTAATACAGATGATTAGAACAGTGCCTGACATAGTAAACATTCCAATGTTTGATATTTGTATATCAAAATAATTCTGTAGTTTACTTATTTAAGTGGGATAAATTCTCATGTATAGGGCACATGTTACTTAAATTGTTTCATTACGTTAAAACTTTATTTGTGGTATACAGTTAATGAACTAAAAATTGGTTGTATGTTTTGATATTTACGTAAGAGCTCTACGACCACATGCAACATTGGAAATCTGGAGAACTGAGAGCTGTGCTCTAACTTGTTCTGTGACCAAAGGCAAATCATGGAGCCTTTCAAGGCCTCTATTTCTACTATACATGTGGTTCTACAGTCTTTACCTTCTTGTTCTGCCTGATCATGTCATTGTGGTGTCACTTGCTGACAGCATAGTCCTGATTAAACAAGTGACATGGGTGTGAGCCCCAAGTAAACTAAACATAAAAAGCTTTGCTTTATGCTTTGGCTACACTTGTTCCAAACTTGGACTTGAGGTCTTGTACATGCAGGCCACTGGTTACATACCATATAATTTAGAACTCTCAAAAACTCCAGTGAATAAAATAAGATAAACATCCTACTTATGACAGTTCAGTATGGATTTTATTTTGATTGGCTTTTTCAGACTCCAGTAATGGCAATGCTGACTCTAATCATTAAAAATGTATATGGAAAGCTTGAAGTAGGTACTTAATCAAAAAAATGTTTGTATTGATTTTTTTAGAAAAAGGGCGAGGGACAGAGAGACAGAAACATCAATCGGCTGCCTCCCACACACCTTCTACTGGGATTGAGCCCATACCTTGGGCATGTGTCCTGGCTGGGAATTGAAGTAGATATTTGATTTTTTAAATTATATATGGTACACTGAGGTGGAAAACTTATGGGCTTTTCAAACTTGTACTCTTTCTGGTTGGAACTAAAACTGTCTCTGGTACATTTATCTTACTACATAATTCTTTATTATAAAAACATAAATTGTGTGAGAATCTGGGGAGATAATGAGGAAGTGAAGGGAAATATAGAAAACAGGAGATTATTCCTGCTTTTCAGTTCTACTTACAGAAAGAAATATGTATAGGATGAGGTCAGCCTATAAAATGACTTATTTTCATATTTGATTTATGGAATCAACATATTCAATCATTCATTTAAAACAGTCTATTAGGCACTGATCAAATGCCATGCTTCTTTCTGTTCTAGTAACAGGAGAAGCAATTCTAAATGAGACAAATTCTGTGTGGCTTTTAGCGCTTTTGGTCCAATGATGGAGACAAGCAATAAACATTCATAATAACTATAATTTAGTAAACCTTTCCCTATATCTTGGCAATAAGTAAAACACAATATGCAATAAATAATTAGTTTAACTCACAAAACTATTCTTTACTGCGGGATATCATCACTGTCACAATCTTTCAGGAAATAGGCTCAGGTAGGTTATGTAGTTTACCTAAGATCCTAGAGTTAATAGGTGGCAGACCTGGGATTTAAACCTAAAGAAGTTCATGACTCTGTAGCCTGTGCTCAGTGCTACATTCATAATTTAACAAAGGAGTGAAATTTGGTGAACACATAAGCCTACATAAGTCTGTTGTTAACTCTATCTTGTGTACAGGTACATCAACCTGGTTTGAACGATAGTGCCTATCTTTAATTTCATTTCCTACAAGTTTCCTTCCTGAACCCCAATCCTTTGTCTCAAGTTCTTCCCTTCTTGGGTTTGTTTTCTTCCTCAAAATTGGGAGATGCTTTAAGGAAAGGTTTCAGAACTTCTTAAATGATTAAATTGGGTAAATTTGAGAATCATTGGTCAGATAAAAGTCAAACCACCTCTCTTCAAGAACCTAGAGTAATTATTGTCATTTACTAAGTGGGTCTGTTGCTTACGTGGGAAGGTTTCTATGTACAGTTCATAGGCTATGTGCATATCACCTATTTCTATGGCATCTATCATATGTCAGGTATGTTGCTAAGACCTAAAGAATTAGTAGAAAGTTATAAATCAAATTGGCAATATTTAGCACCTCCAAAAATATTTTATTTACTAGGCCCATCCAAGCAAAATTGAGTGGGGTGCTTATGTTTACCACACTGTACACCCCAAATCCTGTAAGAGAATGATAAGGATAAAAAAGTTTGAGAAAGCTTGTGCAAATATGGTTACTAAGGAAAGAGAAACCAACTGTAACAGAGAATGAGATTCTAAATTCAGTGTCTATAACCAACTGCAGAAACATGAGCTTATCTTTTGAAACTAAAAGGTATCTGCTACAGAATATGACCAGTGTAAGTTAGGTGCATAGATATATAACAAAAATGTAAGCAAAATAGTAAAGCAAGAATCAAATTAGGAGCTAGCATCTCTCAATTATTCTGATTTCCTTCAACATTATCAGGATTATAGAAAGATTAATTACAACTCTTCTAGCTCCTCATAGTCCTGTCCTAATATCTGACACATTTTCTGTTTCCATTAAGCAGTAGTGCTGCCTAAGTTGCTGTAACCAATGTATACCTTAAATTGTGCTTACAATATTGCTTTTTAAGTTAAGATTATCATTTAGCAATCTTATGGCAAATGATCTGCCTTTTTCTTTAGTAAACTTTACAATGTTATTAAATTTATTTTTGGTACAGTGAAGTGATTAGAAAAAGCAATATCTGAAAAAATAGCCTGTAAAAGTTTTCATTAAAATAGCCCTTGTTTTCCTTTTTAAAAATTATTCTCAAAGGAATGCATGTACATAGTTAAAAAAATTCAAATATAGAAAGACAATCAGCTCCCCATCTAAATTGCTAAATCAAGCATTTCCCTTTTGGCAGTTACCTCTATAACTGAAATGAGATGCTTATAGGTCTAATGTCTTGATTTATTAACTTTAGATAGTATTTGATTTATGTATTATTATTTTTAAATTTTTTAAACTTTAAGTGCCTATATTTTATTTTAAAATATATTTTTTATATTAGTATTACAGATATCTCCCATTTTCCCCTCCACCTCTTTTATTTTGAAATATGAGTTCCCTTGCCTTTTTAGGTTATCTTTGTAACTTTATATAATATACTTGTCTCTATTTATTGAGCCATTAATTTTACACATCTCTTAACTCTCCGGTATGTAAAATGAGGAAATTAGCATTTCCACATTCTATATAATAAAAGGCTAATATGCAAATTGACCGACCAGTGGAATGATCAGTCACTATGATGCACACTGACCACCAGGGGGCAGATCCTCAATGCAGGAGCTGCCCTCTGGTGGTCAGTGTGCTCCCACAGTGGGAGCATCGCTCAGCTGACCAACAGTCGCCAGACATCGGGCTCATAGCTGTTGAGCCTACCGAGCGACGGGCAGGTGCAGTGGGACCAGGATGAGTGGGAGCGGTGCATTGCCCAGCCCGCGCTCCTCCCCGGCTCCCTGCTGCAGCCCAACCCCTGCAGGCCATGCTGAGGGACTCCAATGGTGCACAAATCTGTGCACTGGGCCTCTAGTTTTCTAATATCCTTTATTTTCCCATTCTATTTCCAAACTTCTATTTATTTTTATTTTTAAAGGTTTTTTAGATTTTTAGAGAGAGGAAGAGAGACAGAGAGAGACAGAGAGAGAGAGAGAAGAAACATCGAATGGTTACCTCTTGCATGCACCCTGACCAAGAATTGAAAGAAACTGCCACCTTTTGCTGTATGGGAGGAAGCTCCAACCAATGGAGCCACACCAGCCAGGGTTTTACTTCCTAACTTTTATTAGCTATACTATTACTTTTACATCATCAAGGTTTATGGTGTTCAAAATATGTTCTGTAGCTGTAATGGCCTTAAAAGTAATCTGTAGTTTGCCTAAATTGATAAATAGCTGAGGTGACCCCAAATGTCAAAGGAGAGGGCTTTTTTCTTTTTCTTTCTGAGACAACAACTAGAAGTTGGAGCTTTCCCAAGGCAGATATTTAATTTGTTTTAAAGATCCCTCCGGTGATCAAGTGGAGGATATATTAGATTGGACAAGATGAAGACGAGAGACTTGCAGTAACTAGGTCAGAGATATGAGCCTGTGGGAATGGAGAGGAGATGGTAACAGAGCAAAAAGGTCAACCTAGACCAGCGGTTCTCAATCTGTGGGTCGTGATACCTCTGGGGGTCGAACGACCCTTTCACAGGGGTCACCTAAGACCATCGGAAAACACATATATAATTACATATTGTTTTTGTGATTAATCATTATGCTTTATGTTCAATGTGTAACAATGAAAATACATCCTGCATATCAGATATTTACATTACGATTCATAACAGTAGCAAAATTACAGTTATGAAGTAGCAATGAAAATAATTTTATGGTTGGGGGTCACCACAACATGAGGAACTGTATTAAAGGGTTGCGGTATTAGGAAGGTTGAGAATCACTGACCTAGACTCTCAGGTTCTGACTTGAAATGCTGGATGGTGGTGCTACTAATTTGGGATAGGATCCAGGAGTAGTTACAGATTGGAGGGTAGGAAGTGAGTTTGATTTTGGGACATGTTGTATATGGCATGTTTAATGTTTCCAGATGGAGAAAGATGAATCTCAGGAGATGGACTGGGATTAGAAGTAAAGACTTATGAATCATAGGATATGACTGAAATCATAGAGTGGCTGAGATTGCCTAGGAAGAGTGTAGAGAAAAAGCTAAAAATGCAATATTGGGGAATGCCACCATTTAAGGAGCAGGCTTGCAAAGGAGTTTGAGGGGAAATCATGGAGGTTAATGTTACAGAAAACAAAGGATGAAAGTTTTAAATAAAAGGAAGTAATGAAGTCAAATGCTATAGGAAGGTCAGGTAAAATGAAAATTGATTTCTTTCTTCAATGTCCAGCGGATTTAACAGGGTTTGGTGCCTTTTGCAGCCATGATTTCAATGACATGGTGATAGCAAAAGGACTAAAGACTAGGTATTGAAGTCAAGACAGCTTTGAAAAAGTTTGACTGAAAGAGAAGAGAGAAGATAGCAGATACAGGGTTATGTATGGGAGGGATAGATGGATGAAAGGATAAACATATTTAAATCAATATTTTCAACCCTACTGGAGCCAATATCCTTTTTTATAATAATACTAGAGGCCTGGTGCACGAAATTCGTGCACTGGAGTGGGGGAGGGTGTCCTTCAGCCCAGCCTGCACCCTCTCCAACCTGGGACCCCTTGAGGGATGTCTGACTGCCAGTTAAACTGGCAGTCGGACATCCTTCTCGCAATATGGGACCACTGGCTCCTAACCGCTCACCTGCCTGCCTGATCGCCCTTAACCACTCTGCCTGCCAGCCTGATCACCCCCTAACTACTCCCCTGCCAGGCTGATCGATGCCTAACTGTTCCCCTGCCAGCCTGATTGCCCCCAACTGCCCTCCCCTGCTGTCCCGGTCACCCCCAACCACCCTCCCCTGCTGGCCTAGTTGCCCCCAACTGCCCTCCCCTGTGGCCTGGTCGCCCCCAACTGCCCTCCCCTGCCAGCCTGGTTGCCCCAAACTGCCCTCCCCTGCAGGCCTGCTCACCCCCAACTGCCCTCCCCTGCAGGCCTGGTCGCCCCCAACTGCCCTCCCCTGCCAAGCTGGTTGCCCCCCAACTGCCCTCTCCTGCCAGCCTGGTCACTCATAACTGCCCTCCCCTGCAGGCCTGTTCACCCCTAACTGCCCTCCACTGCTGGCCTGGTCGCCCACAACTGCCCTCTCCTGCCGGCTATCTTGTGGCAGCCATCTTGTAACCACATGGGGGTGGCCATCTTGTGCAAGGGCATGACAGTCAATTTGCATATTACCTCTTTATTATATAGGACTAGAGGCCTGGTGCACAAATTCACACACAGGTGGGGTCCTCAGCCTGGCCAGCAATCGGGGTCAATCGGGGCACTGACCATCAGGGGGCAGCTCCTGCATTGAGTGTCTGCCCCCTGGTGGTCAGTGCGCATCATAGTGACCAGTCGTTTGCTTGCTTAGGCTTTTATATATATAGACTAGGGGCCCAGTGCATGAATTCATGCACCTTGAAAGGAACTGTGGGACACAAGGCTGCGGCGGGCACAGGGGCAGGTCTTGGCCCATCCTCTGTGCCCCCACCTGGCCCCTCCTGCCACGGCCCCCTGGTCCCCCGTCTGCCAGCAGCCCTGCTCCCACCGCCGCCGCTGATCCCATGCACTGACGGTGCCAGCCCCACTCGCACCTGCTGACAGCGCTGAGTGATTGGGGCCAGTGCCATCAGTGGGGTGCGAGCAGCAACTCTGGCACCAGCAGCGGGTGTGAGAGGTGCTGTCAGTCCCCATCACTCCTCAGGAGCAGGGGGAGGTGGAGAAGCCCTGAGCAGTGATCAGGGCCTGCAGCTGCTGCTCACACCTGCTGACAGAGCCGAGCGCTGGGCTGGCGCTGGGTGCTGGCAGTGGGTGCGAGTGCCCGGCGGGACCATGGCGCAAGGGAGCAAAGGATTTTCAGTAACCACCAGAGGCTCGCCCCGATGACAGTGACTTGCCCCCCGCGTTGGTCTGGCGCCCCCGCTCACCTGCTCTACCATCCCGCCACGGACAATGCCTATCATGTTCCGTGCTCTGCCGCCTGCTGCTGACGCCGACCATGTTTCACGTGCACCCCCTGGTGGTCAGCACACGTCATAGTAACCGGCCTAGTTCCCCCCCCCCCCAACTGCCCTCCTCTGCAGGCCTGGTCCCCCACCACGGCCCTCCCCTGCTGTCCCAGTCGCCCCCAACTGCCCTCCCCTGCAGGCCTGGTCCCCCCCAACTGCCCTTCCCTGCCGGCCATCTTGTGGCCACATGGGGGTGGCCATCTTGTGTGTTGGAGTGATGGTGAATTTGCATACTGGTCGTGGCTAATTAGCATATCTGGGCTAATTAGCATATCCCTCTCTTATTATGTAGAATATTCTACTCCCTGTGTCCTATTAAAATGAAATTCATAGATAGCTTATACACAATTTAAAAAGTAAAGTTAGTACTCTACCTATATTATGGAGGAGAAACAGAAGAGATAATAAAATTACTCTTGGGTACAAGTAATCCAGCTGACAAATATATAGAATTACTATGAACTCAACAGCTACAAATACAGACAGATAGCAGTGGACTGTTCCCCTGCTGGCCCGGTTGCCCCCACTGCCCTCCCCCCTGCAGGCTTGGTCCCCCCCGACCCCAACTGCCCTCCCCTGCAGGCCTGGTCGCTCCCAACTGCTCTCCCCTGCCGGCCTGGTCAACCCTTCTCTAAAATCAATAAAAAATATCCTCGGGTGAGGATTAAAAAAAAAAAAAGATAGATTATTGTCCCTGCCAAAGTGGAAAGTGATAAAATTCGGAGGTAGAAAGGTTAGAATTTAAGAGAAGAAGCACACACATTCATATCTTGGTAGATGTCACATTTCCCACAAATGAATGATAATCTTGCTTTAAGGATTTTGTGGTATGCTAATAAATTATTTCTTCATTAATGGCCTGAGTATTCTCTCTCTTAACTTGGAGTTCCTATCTTTCATTTTGAACCCTCAGTTAGTATGCTCATTTGCTGTAAAAAAAAAAAAAAAAAGGAGGGAGTGTAGGAAGTGTAGGGGGCTACATTTTAAACACTATAAAAGATCACTTTTTGAAGAGAAAGCTCTACTTTTATTATTACAGGCCAGAAATGTTGAACATTTCTGAGATGTATTAGTTTCCTATTGCTGCTATAACAAATTACCACAAATTGAGTGACTAAAACAATACAAATTTATTATCCTAATCTTCTGGAGGTCAAAAGTACAAAGGATCTCCATGGGCTAATATGTTTTAAAACTAAAGGTGTTATCAGGAGCTCTAGAGGAGAATTTACTTCCCTCATCCACTCTTTTTTATTTATTTATTTTTAAATTTTTTATTGATTTCAAAGGCAGGGAGAGGGAGAGAGAGAGAGAGAGAGAAACATCAATGATGAGACAGAATCATTGACTGGCTGCTTCCTGCACTTGCCCCCTATTGGGGACCGAGCCTGTAACCTGGGCATGTGCCCTTGCCTGGAATCGAACTTGGGAACCCTTCAGTCCAGAGGCTGATACTCTATCCACTTAGCCAAACCAGTTAAGGCCCCTGTTCCACTCTTAAGGACCCCTGTGATTACATGGGTCCACCTGGATAATCCCAACTAAATCCTTAATCTCAGTCAAAATCCTTAATTACATCTGTAAAATCCCACTTGCCATTAAGGTAAATATAGTCACAGGTTCTGGGGTTAGGATGTGGTCATCTTTGGGGAGCATTATTCTATCTGCCACAGAAGGGTAGAGGCAAGGAATATTTGGTTGATACAGGGACATTCTGAAACACTTTTTCCTCTTACAATTTTCTTGAGGTTCAACCACTCTTATTTTTACCTTTTAGGCCAAACTAAGAATTCTATTGTTGTCTATTTTAGACTGTATGATTCTTATTTATATAATTTTCATCAATTTAAAATAGTACCCAAAGGTAGAGATTAGCAAAATATATTGGTGGCGGGGAGAGAGAAGTTAGAGCAGACATTTGTGTCTCCAATATATAGTTATAAACTTGATTTTTGTTTTCAGATTGAATATATAATATATGATCGCATTATTTCTGCCAAAGGATTATTTAACGCTAGGGGCCTAGTGCACGAATTCCTGCACCTTGAAAGGAACTGTGGGCCCTGAGGCTGTGGTAGGCACAGGGGTGGGTCTCGGCCCATCCTCCATGCCCCCTCCTGCTGCAGCTCCTGGTCCCTTGTCTGCTGGCAGCCCTGCTCCTGCTGCCAATGCTCCCACACGCTGATGGTGCAGAGCAATTGGGTCCGGTGCCAGCAGCGGGTGTGAGCAGTGGCTGTTGCCCCTATCGCCTCTCAGGAGCAGTGGGGGTGATTGGGGCCAGCAGCCGCTGCTCACACCTGCTGACAGTGCCAAGCAATTGGAGCCGGCGCCAGGCATCGGCAGTGGGTGCGAGCAGCGGTTCTGGTGCCAGTAGTGGGTGCAAGTGGGCCAGCACCAGCTGCAGGTGTGAGCGCTGGGTGGGACCGCGCCGTGCGGGAGCAAAGAATTTTCAGTAACCACCAGAGGCTTGCCCCGATGACAGTGACCAGCGCCCCACCTTGGTCTGGCGCTCTCGCTCACCTGTTCCACCATCCCACCGTGGGACACCTGCCATGTTCCATGCACGTCCCCTGGTGGTCAACGCACATCATATCGACTGCTTGTTCTGCCGTTTGGTCTATTTGCATATTAGCATTTTATTATATAGGATTATCGATGTTGGGCAAATTTTATATACCATATTGTGCCATTTCCTTATAGGGTTTTCAGCAATTTTTAGAGTTTAGCCTTAACTCATTTTTTTAAAAATTAAAAACAACATAGACATGAACTTATACTTTTATAAACAAAGTCAAATATAACAAATGTACATAGGATAACCCTGTCTGGATAGTTCAGTTGGTTCGACTGTTGTTTTGATTTGCCAAGGTTGAGTGTTCTATACCTGGTTAGAGCACATACAACAATCATCCAATGAATGCATAAATAAGTGGAACAACAAATCAATCTTTCTTTCTCCCTCCCCTTTCCCTCTTCATTTCTCTCTAAAAATCAATAAATAATAATTTTTAAGAAGTATATAGATTAAAAAGTTAAAGCCTATCCTGCCCCATCTCATGCTTTTTAAAAGTTGTGAATATTATTTAAGAGGAATGCATGCAAAGCATCTAGAATAGCCTAGTAATGTAATAGCCATTTGATGACATTACCTTAGTATTATACTGTTCTTTCTTGCTGATGAGCCATTTAAACTAGTTCAAAATGGGAATGCTTCCCAACTGGAATTCTAATTAAATACACTACTATAAGCATTCAAGACATCTTTCAAGCTTACATTGAATTACATTTTTAAGATAAAATATCTGTCAAAAGTTATGCCCATATTTATGGCTTTTGCTCAGTACTGCTTTCCAAAAGGATTATACCAGTTGTTATTCAAACCTTGTTGGCAGGATTTAGAAAAATTTTGCTCCCTTTAGTAGTCATAAAATATTTCAAATCCATTTTGCATTCTTGTGAGCATAAATATTTATGTACTTGTTTATTATTTGCCCTTTTCATTCATTCTAGAGTTACTGTATTTATTGAGCATCTGGTGTCTCACTATTCTAGGGACTGGGGTCTAACAATTAATAGAAGAGACAAAAATGTACATATGGGAATGGTTGATACATCTTTATTAAAAGTATAGTCTTACTTGGCCTGTGTGGCTCAGTGGTTGAGCATCAACCTATGAATCAGGAGGTCATAGTTCAATTCCCAGTCAGGGCACATGCCTGGTTGCAGGCTCGTTCCCCAGTGTGGGGCATGCAGGAGGCAGCCAATCATTGATTCTCTCTCATCACTGATGTTTCTATCTCTCTCTCCTCTCCCTTCCTCTCTGAAATCAATAAAAATATATTAACAACAACAACAACAACAAAAGTATAGCCTGTTAGGAACCATATTAAACTAGCATAAGCTTTTCCAACTAACATAAGCAAACCCTGGGAGTATTTGGCCTTTGCAGGAAGTTATGAAGAAGTAGGTGCAGCCATGTGAAGGATGAGCAAGGTGCACCTTCCTGCTCATTTATTTACTAACTAGAGGCCTGGTGCATGAAAATTCATGCACTGGAGGGGGGGTCCCTCAGCCCGGCCTGCCCCCTCTCATAGTCGGGGAGCTCTCAGGGGTGGGAGGCGACCCAGCAATCAGGGGAAGGTGACGCCCCATCATACCTCTGGTTCTGCCACTGCCAGCAGCAAAAGCCTCAGCCAGCCATAGTTACCTGAGCCTCGGGCAGCCCTGGGCAGCTGGGCAGCTGCCATCTGAGGCTTGTCTGCGCCTCGGGCTGGCCCTGGGCGGCTGGGAGGCTGAGGGGACTGGGGGACTCCAGAGGCAGGCGCACAGAGCAGCTGGGCTCACCTGCCACGCTAGCGGGGCTGAGGGGACTGGGCACTGCCATCTTTGAGGGTGTGGCAGTCAATTAGCATATTCCCTCCTTATTGACTGTGGGCACTGCCATCTTTATGACAGCATGAGGGTCAATTAGCATATTCCCTCTTTATTAGATAGGATAATGAAGTAATTTAAAGATTTGGAGGTAGAAAGTAAATTAGTACATAATTTTAAAATCAGTTTTATAATTAAAAGCATGAATATATTCATCCTGGAGCAGGAAAAAAGTCACATCAGTTAAAAAAAAAAGTTTTCAAAGAAATGTCCAACACTTGTCTCCAAACGCCTTGGTATTCAGTCCCCTATACTTCAGTGGAAAAACTTAGGAGGCAGGACTATACTATTCAAAACAACTCTCTGGGATTGAAGAGTAGGAGTAGCCCTTTAAGTGTTTTTCAGTTTTTGGTGATCACAAATGAAGCCATTATAAACATTTGCATTGTATGAAAGTTGTATTCGCTTAGCATCTTCAACTTCACCAGCGCTTGCATAGTGTTTTTCCCCCATTCTAAGAGCTATGGAGTAGTATCTGATTGTGGTTTTTATTTGCATTTCTCTAATGACCAATGATGTGGAGCGTCTTTTCATGTGGCTTATTTGTATATCTTTTCTGGTGAAGTGTCTGTTCTAATGTTTCCCCCCTTTCTAAATTGTTTTTCTTATCATTAGTGGGCCTGGAGAGTTCTTGATATATTGTGAATAAAACTCCTTTATTAAATGTTTTGCTAAAAGACCCCAACTCCCAGCTTTGTATTTGAATATGTGTTTTCAAACAACTGTGAACTATTTCTAACTCCACACTGGCTGTTTACAAGTGATTTACATCAATTCACAATCTTTCTGAGGAATTACGGTTTTTCTCTACCTCTAAAATGAGGGTGATTTAGTTTACTGTCAAAATCTAAAATACCTGCCTTCAAGCTCTACTATATGGAACGGATCTCGCCTGAAATGTAGCAGGAACTCTGCTTCCTGTTAGGATACTCAACAAGCAGAGAAATAACGGACCCAGGAGCAGATAAGAAAACACTGTGTTCAAATGACATATCTGTCTAAATCAGGTTAAACAAAACATTGAACCGGCCACACGGTTAAGGAATGACTTCAAAGCTACCTGCCTGCCTTCCCCAGAAGCCAGACCTTGAGAAAAAGGAACTATAAATGTTGAAAGCAGTTGCATGCAAACTCCTCTCAGTCCACATTTGCACCTGCATCTCTGATGTGCAACAAGGGATGCGTACAATTTCAAAATTAGCCAAACGCGAGGCTGTTGACAATCTTGACGTGTGGGTTAGGGCTGTCTGCAGCAGAGCATGTTACACCTTGCAAATCGAGACCTTCCGCCGTTTCTGAATGGTCACTGTAGTTCATGGACTTGAATGCTACTCGAATGGAGCCGTGAGCAGCTCCGAGATGCGAAACCTCTCAAGTCGCTGCCGCCGCCGCGAGTTCTCCGGGTGCCGCTCCCGCTCCGCCCGCCCGGCGATCCCGAGAAGGACGGGCGCCTCCCGCGGCGGACCGCCCGCCGGGCTCACCATCCGGGCGAGAGGCCCGCCCGCTCTCTTCTCCCGCATCACTCGCCCGGTCAGGGCTCCTTCCCCGCGCCCAGCGGCTGCTCCCCACGCTCCCCAAACCGGCCGCAGACCCGGACTGGTTCCCGGTTCGGTCCCGAGCACGCCTGCCTCAGCTAAAAACTCGTTTCCACCTGTCACAGCAGCTCATTCTGGGTAACTGTACTCACTTTTCCGCCACAGACGGACTGCTCGCTACTCCGGGAGTTAGGGCGTCGGGGCAAACAGGGCTCCTGTTTGTGCTTACACAGTAACGGCCGCCCAAAAGTGATGGTTAGACTCGCCTCAGGTCCGCAGACCGCGCCCCCTCCCTCGCGAGGCGGGACACACCGAGGAGGGAGGAGCTGTGGCCCCGAGAAGGCGGCAGGGACGTCCCCCGCCGAGCCCCGCCCAGGTCCCCGGGAGCACCGTCCGCGAACCCCGGAAAGTGCGGGCGCCGGTCGCTGCTTCCAGACCCACCTCTCGGCGAGTGCGGGAACTCCTTTTCCCGACAGGCCCCGCGCGGCCCTCGGCGTCCCGCCTCCTCGCGGTGCGGCGCCCGGCGCGCCCCGGGGTCTGTCACAGCAGCGCCCGCGAGCCCCGCCCCCCTCCGCAGGCTCCCGGCTCCGTCCCGACTCCCGCGAGTTCCAGGCCCGGCTCCCAGCGCCCCGGCCCCGCCCACCCTCGCGCGCGCTCTCCGAGCCCCGCCCCCCGTCCTCGCGTGCGGCCGCCCCAGCCAATGAGGTGCGGGGCCGCGTGCGCAGATTCAAACGGCGGCTCTGGAGGGAGGCTGGGCGCGAGATTCGGCGGACGGGACAAAACCCTGCAGGAGGCTCCTGCGAGCCTTGCAGAGCTGCTCGCTGCGGGGAGCGGGCGGGGGTCGGCGCCCGAGGCGAGGAGGCTGAGAGGCGGCGGGAGGGGCCGGCGGAGGGCGGGAGCGCGCCTGCTGACATGTTGGGGGCATCCCTGACTGGGCCGGGCCGGGGGTAGGAGCAGCGCTGCGGACCGGGGGCGGGTGTCTGTCCGCCCCTCTGTCGTGCCCCTCCGGGGACGTGCGTTCCGCGCTCGGTGGCCTGGGAGAGGGAGCCGGGCAGTCGGCGGGAGGGTCGGGGCACGGAAGCATTCGCCTGAGGCTGGAGGAGGCTGACCTGCGTCCCCGCCCAGCCCGCGCCTATGCGGTACTCGAAGGATGGCGAAGAGGTCGCGCAGGTGGGTGACATCCCTTTCGCCCGGGTCTGTCGTCACAGGCTCATCCCCAGATCCTCTCTCCTTTCCCGCTGCTTCCCCACCAGGCCCTCCCGGGCCGGCCCGGGGCAGAGGTTTCCCTTCCCGCTGCTCCACAGCCGCCTGGGCCCGGCTGGCCCCGAGCACAGCTGTGACGTGTGCAGAGTTGGGGGACCGGCGTGTTTCAGAGCCAGAAAGTGGGTCACAGATGCCCAGGTTGCTCCTTCGAGTGGATGCTCCCCAGAATCTCTCACAACCACTTGTTGGTGTAGAGAGTTTCTTGCCAGGTAAGTTGCTTCGGGGAAGACGCTACGCCGAGAAAAGGGGCGGTGTTCTGCCAGGATGCCCTGGAAATGGTGTTCAGAGGCACTTTTTTTTTCTCGGAATCGCTGCCAGTGAAACTAGGAACCCAGGGGCGAACCTGGGCGGAGACCCCTCTGCCATCCTCGCTTCCCGAAAGCCTGGGAAAACCTGCGGAATAGTGGAGAGAGGACCTTTAGGATGTTTCCTGTAATGACCATACTCATGCTCTCAGCTCTGTGTGTGTATGTTTAATACTTTCTATTAAATATGTATACATAGAGATAGATGTCACAGTAATACTACCAGTAGCTTGATCTTAAAATAAAAACAAGGTGTTTGATTCACTTAGTATTTTGAGTGTCCATGTTTGGCTCTGACCGTAGCTAAGTTTGAACAGCGGTAAGGCACTTTTTTAAAACAAAAAAACAAAAAACTTGCTAGGATGAATTTATGTATCTGATTTATTTATGTATAGTAGTTACTCCTAAGTTGTGTGTAGTAATCACTTGGAAGACAAAAAAACAAAAACAAAACTAGGTTGTCTTTTCATTGTGATATTAATAAACCTGAAAAGAAGTTTGGCACTATTTCCAAATGGCTTTGTTTCTAAATCCACAACCTCAATGTCTTAACTAGTGATGTATTAAGTTGAAATTTAGTATCAGGATTCATTCAGTGCAGATTTCTGTTACAAATTGGTCATGATACACATTATATTTGTTGCTATATTCATTTGTTAGGCACTTGCTGCATGTAAGATGTTTTTGCAGAAAGCAGCATAAAATACAATTAAGTCCTTGTTAGCTTATTAGTTTGTAGCAACTACAGTGTAGGTCAAACTTTTGAGGTGGAACAAATGTATACACACACATATATAAACCCACATTTCTAGAACAGGGGTTTCAACCTTGGCACTATAGATATATCAGGTAATTCTTCGGGCGGTGAGGGGCCGACCTGGGCTTTGTAGGATGTTTAGCAACATCCCTGGCTTAAGAACAGTAGATACCAGTAACACCCACTTCCTCCAGCCCTGAAAAATCAAAGATCTCCAGACATTACCAAATGTCTATTGGGGGGCAAAATCACCCAGGTGAGAATCACTGCCCTGGAATGTCAAGGACCCAGTTAACCTCTTAAATTTCAGAAAAGATAGATATTAGAAGTTCCTGTAATTATAATTACTGAGGTACTGGATTAGGCCCTTTCTTTTGAATATACAACAATTTTAAACTAAAATAAAAATAACCAGTAAGCAAGTGGCAAGTGCTATAATGTGTGGCAGTACTTATCAGTACTGATGTTGATTTTATTCAAAATAGTTTCTTGGCTAATGCTGTCACCAGCATTTAGTTATGGTTAGACATGGATGCTTGAATATCAGAATCGTGCCTTCTCCAATTGGTTTTCTGTTTGCTTCATAATTTGTGTATGCTTCACAATGATAGACTAAGAAAGAAGTGTTTTAATGATTAATTTGCCTGTATAAGTTTTATTTTATTGACAATACTGTGAACTTTGAGATCTAAACATTAATTGTACTGTTGACTTTTATTGCTTGTTTGCTGTATAAATTAATTGAAATGTATATTATAGAATGATTTAAGGAGTTATAAGTCTGGAGTAATTAAATATAGTGGAGTGAAGTTGCACACCCTATGGGAGTATTCAGGTAGAGGATGTGAGAAATTATCATTTCTGGATGGTGTATTTTCTTAGGGTCTTCACACTTGAATGTTTAGTATTCTAAATTATATTCAAGTATTTGAATGAAAATTATACTTTGCTGTATAAGAATTTTGCATAAGACTATATATAGGCATAAATCCTGTAATACATTTTTTTCTGTATGATCTTGAAAAAAAAGTAAAACGCTGTTACCTCAGGTGTGAAACAGCTGAAGGATGTTGGCTCTTTTGATCTTTAAAATAGCTATAGCTATATCTATATATACATAAAAGAAAAGGCTCATTGCTGTGACTTCAAATAGTTTTAGATCCTACTGGGGGTTTTAATGACAATTTGTAGGCAATCCTAAAGTTGCCATACCTGTTATTAACATGTATTTGATTTTTAAAACATATTTATGTATTAAGTAATTAATTTTAGTTTTTAAAGCCAAGTCTACCCTTAAGTATAAACTTTAAAAAATGTCATTTAGAAGCCAAAAGGCCTGTTTACACTTGAGATGACCTGTGATTACACTAAACTGAAAAGATAAAAGCCAGTTCTTGAATTGGAAGATGTTTTCAGTTGGGTACACGTGTGTGTAGGAAGCGATTTTACTATGTTGTCTCCATCAAAATAGGTGTTATGGGTGAAAGAATACTGAAATATGAAAAACGATTTTTAAAAATCAGTTTTGTCATTAACTAGCAATGTTGTTGGTTTTTTTGGGGGGTGGGGAGCAAATAAACTCTGTATCCCAGTTGTTTATTTGTTATTATAAGGGATTTTAATCTTATGGTCTGTAAGGTAACTTCTAATTTAATATATATGCTATTTTGAACCCTTTTGTAATATTTTTTTTTCTCATTTAAAAATGTATACCCACTAATGGAATAAAATAGAAATACCCTCATATTGTTTTTGTTTATGAATAGCTAGGAGAACTCTCTTAAGTATTTACTTCACTATTGCTATTAATAATGGTCAAATAAAGTCAAATTTGTGTACTATAGTGATGCTAGTTAGCAGTCAAGATTTGGGGGAAAAATATTCACGTATGCAGTACATCATATTTACCACTGGGTGGCCTGATTTCACTATATTAAATTAACCTGGTAAATTTTCATACTTGGAATTCAATTGGACTTTTTAAGAATGCACTGTTATTCTGTCAAAAACAGTTTAATAAAGATGTATTTTTTGATTATGATAAAAATTTCAGACTTGATGCAGTTTGTGATTTAAAATATGATCAAGTTGAAGTGATTTTATTACAACAAATTTTGTAAAACTATTGATATTTCTCCAATTTCAAACCAGTAGTTTGTTTTCAAATAAAAATAAAGTTTTTAAAATTCTCACATTTTTTCTTTGGCAACCTCATTTTACTCTCTTTAGGTGATATAATTGGTGGCGTATAAAATCGAACTTCTCCAGTATGTTTTATCTAGTGTTGTCAAGTATGAATAATTGTGTGTTATTTCACAAATGACTGTCACATCATATTAGCTTACACCTCAGTGTGAAGTTACTGTTAACCATCTTCCTTGCTTAGTGAGTCATAGTATATTTTTTGTATGTGTGTGCTTCACTTTGCTGTTTCATAATTACCCTAATCACTTTGTTCATTCATAATCGACAAAACCCTTTCCATTTGAATACTCAGATAATGTATTAACAGTTATGGCATAAATTTTTTCTTTAACTCAAACACTAAAACTGTCAGAATGATTTTGGAACCAAGGCCTGGATGAAAATTCTGAGACCAAATTCCTCTTTTATTTTTGCTTTGTGATGGCAGAAATAATTTCACCTATTTTTTGGCTGTCTTCTAGATTAGTCATCCCAGGCTAGAAATGGTTTATTTATCTACACAGTAGGAAGTTGATTTTATTTAGTACATCTTACCAGCATTGATTGCTATAATACAGAAATGTTAAAAGATGATATAAAAATCAGAAAAATAGAGCAGAGTAGAAAGCAATGGAACTTTTTTCATTGTTAAATGGTGAAATTGGAATATTGGTGAGGTTTCTTGTGGGGTTTTATCCTTTCCCTTTATTCTTGGCAAACTGTTGGCATTGTCAGCCCTCTTTCTGTTGTGATATTAATAAATTGTCTCTAGGATCTTTTTCTGTCATACTTCTTATTTAAAAGTTACATAATCTTTTCAACAATAATTTAAATAATACAGAAATAGCTTAATTCTAAAACTAAGAATTAGCTAGGGAAGTCCCAGTGGTAGGGAGATGACTCTAAGAATTCTACTTTAATGCTCTCTCACACTCACCCACTCAAAAACCCAGCTTCCTGAACACTGACTGAGCTATACAACTTGGCCTGAAAACTGATGACCATGCTGATGCAAAACAGAGAATGAAACCCCGTGTAGAAATAGAAATTTCTCACAGACCACGTATGTGATTAGAAATAAGGGAGAATTTGAAAGTTAAAAATGAACAAGTTTCCAGGAATATTATTCTTTGGACCCAAGTAATATTTTTGGACTCATACCCTTAACTTAAAATATTTTAGTAAGAACCTTAAGGTGGATTTCATACAGATTAGATAGGATGTAGATATTTTTGTGACTAAAGATTTATATGGGCAACTCCCCAAGTTGAAAGTTGTTTTGATTTATAAATAACTTAATTTTTAAAGCAGTCTCAAAATGCTGTTGTGGCAGCTGTTGGGATCTGAGGGAGGGAGGAAGAGGGGAACCCGTGAAAGGCACAATCAAGGCCTGTTTGGGATGGCAGGAAGTGGTAATGTTGCTGGGATAGTTCTAGGAAAGGTTTGGCAACATGACACCCCAAAGAAACCCTTCTGTACTGAATATATTTTTTTAAATGTTTGTTTTAGCAGGTTCTGTTTTTTATGTTCTATCATTTGGAGGTAAATTTGGATTTTGGAAGTCCTTTTTAATAAATGGGAATGCCCTTCAGAACCTCCTAGAGGTATTTTCTTTTTTTAAAAAAAATGTTTTATTCATATCCACGTGTGAGGTAATTTTAGAATCCAGAGACTTGGAAGAGGTGAAAGAGTAAGGAAACTCATTCATTAATTTTACACATACATATTTGAATGGCAGGTACTGTACTTGGTGTTGAGAGATTAACATATTTGATGTGGTCTTTGCACTCTGCTTACTATTTGGTTGGGAAGGTTGGCAAGTGTAATTGGCATTAAGAAGGAAGGATAGCTGCC
The DNA here is from genome assembly GCF_028538775.1 of Myotis yumanensis. Lineage (NCBI taxonomy): Eukaryota > Metazoa > Chordata > Mammalia > Chiroptera > Vespertilionidae > Myotis > Myotis yumanensis. The sequence goes on from NW_027223766.1 coordinate 19,298,132, forward strand.
ATGAGTACGTACAATTTGGATAGAAAACTTTAGTATGGTGGTTTATCTGATTTAGTAGCCATCTTAGAAATTTATGAAGTAATTGGATCCTGAACCATCTCCAATTTAACAATTTGTAGTCTTGGCTAATCAGGTGATATTTCTGATAGCTGAAGATGGCTGCAAATAGCAGGGAAATGAGAAGTTCCTACAAAGGATTTGTAGACAGTATGTATTAAATCCAGGCCTTTATTTTTCAGTTTTATAAAACTGAAACTATGTAATATTAAGAACTACCTACATGCTCTTACTAAGTTCTATTAATAAGGTTAAACAAATCATCAAGATTTTGCTATTTGAAATCAGAATGAATTTTTGTAAAGTTGAATCTAGTAAAGCAAAATAACTGAATATTGTTAGACATTCAGCCTATGCACATAATAATAACATTGAGCCACCAGAGAGTGCCAGATGCTGTATAAGGTGTTTCCATGTTTTTCATTTATTCTATAATGTAGGTGGTATTATCTTCATTTTACAAACGTAAACTAAAGCTCTGAGAGGCTAATATATTCATGGATTCAAAGTGAGTAGTTAAGTTAGAAGTAGAACCTTGCTGTGATTTAAAAATGTACTTGAAGTTTGTCTGGCATGAACCAGCTTTTTTGGTATTCTCTTACCTATTTTTCCAATATGGTATATTTAGTAGTTAGTGAGTTTTGGAGTTCAGTCATGCTATATTTGGTGTAACTGTGGGCAAGAAGTTACTTTTCTAAATTTCCTATTCTGTAAAATGGGAATAACAAGAATAATCATCCCCTTTTAGAGTTGTGGGGTTTTAGAGAAACTTTATAGACTGCCACAGTGTCTGGGACTTAGGCAGTTTAAATAAATATTGGCTTATGTTATTTTCAGATGCTGATGACTTTAGTGCCCTGGCTACTAAAAATTCTCTAATTCAGTTTATCAATTCAGTTGCCCTCTTTTTCTGGGACTTCTTGCTCTCATGGCTTTAATTGTTCTCTGTATGTTGGTGATTGCCAAAACTGTGTGTCTACCCTAGACTTTTTTTTTTTTAATATATTTTATTGATTTTTTTACAGAGAGGGAGGGAGAGAGACAGGGAGTCAGAAACATCGATGAGAGAGAAACATCGACCAGCTGCCTCCTGCACATCTCCCACTGGGGATGTGCCCGCAACCCAGGCACATCCCTTTGACCAGAATCGAACCTGGGACCCTTCAGTCTGCAGGCCGACGCTCCATCCACTGAGCCAAACCGGTTTCGGCTACCCTAGACTTTTTACTTGAGCAGAATATCCATGTGCCCAGTTGCCTTCAAGATCTGCTTTGCACAGTAGCAGCACTATAGCAACATGTGGCTATTGAAATGTGGCTAGTCTGAACTGCAATGTGCTTGACTATAAAATACACACCTGATTTTGAATGCTTTAGTAAGAAAAAAATAATGTAAAACATTTCATGATTATATTGATTACATGTTGAAATGATAATTTTAAAAATATGTTGGGTAAATAACATTTATTAAAATTAATTTTATCTGTTTCTATTTTTTAAAATGTGGTTGCTAGGAAATTACATATGTGGCTTGCATTACATTTCTTTGTATGGTGCTGATATATATATTTGAATATATATACTTGCTGTTATATACTAGTATATACTATATTTCTCATATAGTTCTTAAGTGCCTTGAAATCAGCTAGTCCAGAACTTAGTACTCTTCCCATCCCCTTCAAAGTTCAGCTTTCCTTCTCTATTCCTTATCTCAGTGAATAGCTCTATTTATGCTCCCAAAGCCAGAAATTTTGAAGTCATCCTTGATTTCTCCTTTTCCCATGTCTCTCATATCTAGTAGTTGTAAAATCTTTTTGTTTCTACCTGTTAAATATCTGTGTCATGTACTTTTTTCCATGACCATTGTCATTACTTTAGTCAGTTTGTTCTTTAATGGTTTCTTGATTTTTGTCACATTTAGAGCTCTTCTACTCAATAATATAAAAAACAGAATTCTACCCTATTATAGTACTATTATGGTTTCATTTAAAAAATGTAAAATATTTGCTTCATCTGAATTTTTTATTTTAAAGTAGGACTTGATCTTTATTTTTTAAAAATAGCTACCCAGTGTCTTACCATTTATTGAAAAGTCCATCTTTACCCTACTAATTTAATATGTTGCTGTTTTAATTTTCCAAATTCCCAAATGGGTTTTATTTTTTTCTGAATGTTCTGTTGTAGCGATGTGTGTATGTTTATGTGCCATTGCCATTCTGTTTGATTTATTGTTTCCCTACAGTATATTTTTATGTTAATTTAGGGAGAATGGACATCTAGAATACCATTTTTCTGTCCAAGAATGTGGTCTGGATGTTTTTCCATTAGTTCAAGTCTTTTGTGTCTCACAATACTGTTTTTTTATTTACTCTACTTTGACCTTGTACATTCAAGTTATTTCTACATATTTTAACTTTTGTTGTATTATTAATGGATTATTTCTTCCAGTGTGTTAACTGCCTATGTTTTGTGTTTTACCATTACCATTATCAGGCCCTAATAATTTACTGTAAAAGATTACTAATTGGTCTTCCTTCCTTCATTTCTCCAATTTCTGATAGTGATTTATCTTTCACTTCTTAAACTCCTTTACTTTTTAGGATAAAGATCAAATAAAGAATAAAAGTCAAACCCCTTAGGATGACATAAAGTTTACCTTGGACCCTGGTGGCATATCCACTCTTATCTCTGGTTGTAAGAACTATAGTTTCTCTCCAATGTATGTCTCTAAGTTTTTTTTTTTAATACTTTAAATAATCTTATTGGATATATGCCTTTTAGTCTGAGTGGCTTCTTTAGTCATACCTGTTCAATGACTGAATTTAAAAATTTAAATAAAATTTTTCATTTCACAATTGTGTTTTTGTAAGTGAGGATGAGGATGATGACCTTCAGTATGCTGATCATGATTATGAAGTACCCCAACAAAAAGGATTAAAGAAACTCTGGAACAGAGTAAAATGGACAAGAGATGAGGTGATTATCTGATAAAGTTTACTAACTTCATACCTGTATTTATTAATGCTGTTATAGATATGAAAACTATTTTAAAATAAAACATGAGAAAAGTTATCCATCAACTAACTTGCACATTATTTTTCTTCAGCCAGAGGCATGACTAGTGGATTAATGTTGAGCTAGAAACAGTAGAGTAAATGGGAAAACTTATATTATAGTAGATTTAGTCCTAAAAATGGCCACCAGATATGGCATGAAACAAGCAGAGAATTATCTGTATTAAGGGATAGAGGAATAGGGTGAGGGAAAGCTTTCTAAAGTTCATACCTGTTTTAATAGGATGATAAGTTAAAGAAGTTGGTTGAACAACATGGAACTGACGATTGGACTCTCATTGCTAGTCATCTTCAGGTAAGGGAAACATTATATTTCTATATATAATGGATGATTTGGGCAATTGAGTTAAATTTTCTGTTTTTAAAAATGTGTCTATATTATTTTAGGTTCGGGTTTTCTTCCTAAAAACATCTTTTGTTCTGGTCCTCCTATAGTGGCCAATGGTTTAGAAAGTCTGATTTTCTTGTAATTAGTTTATCCACAGGGCCTAAAAAGATTACTAATCTAAAACAAAAATGACACTAAGTTTGGGTAGGGCTTTATACATATTTGCTGATAAGTATTAAAACATTTTGAGAAAAGTTAATTATATTGAAATACTTGATAACTAATTAATAAAAATCAGAAAAGTCTGTTGAAAAGTTTGTCATAAAATGCTTACATTTTAAAATGTTTACCGATTTAAAAAAATTATACATACTACTATTTACCTACTGTTTATTAGCATATAATTTTATAATTTACTAAGTATTTTTACGTATACTTTTATTTGTTCCTCGCTACACTTTTGGTAGTAAGGCAAAATATTCATATTTTAAAAAATTCATATTTTAACTTCTGTATTGACTACTTTGGGTTTCAGAAACCATGTTATCTATGTTGTTTTTATATTGTTATGACTCCTTTAATATATATATATATATATATTTTTTTTCAATGTCTCCCCATTCACAATACAGACCAGGCAAAAGAGCCTGAGCTGAGGTGTATATGGGGCAAGTTTACTCTGCCTCCTATTTCTGTACAGTCAGTGTAAGAACACAGCCTGTGGTAAGCACCAGGAGGCCTATATATTTTTTATTGATTTCAGAGAGGAAGGGAGAGGGAGAGAGAGAGAGAAACATCAATGATGAGAGAGAATCATTGATTGGCTGCCTCCTGCACACCCCCCAGTCGGGATCGAGCCCATAACCCAGGCATATACCCTGACTGGGAATCAAACCGCGACCTTCTGGTTCATAAGTTGACACTCAGCCACTGAGCCACACTGGCTAGGCAGTCACTCCTTTTAATATAACCTGAAAATGGAGACCAAATAATGAAAAGAACATTAAATTTTTGAGCCAATCTAAATTTTGTTCAAATGTCAACTCTATTAGCTTAGAAAAATTTTTCTTTGATCTTCAGTTATATAGATAACTAGTGGCCTGGTGCATGAAATTCATGCACATTAAAAGGGGATTAATTAGAGGAAATATTTTAATATTGCTATTTGCACTTTCTGTATAATAGAAGTGTCAGAGATGAAAGAAAATTAGTAAAATGTATATAAAAATCTTCCTCCTGTCAGAGTCTGGGGTGCACCACAGGACCCAGAGTCAAGTCCCCACCCACCCACGTGTGCCTCAAAACCGCACGAGACCCAGACCCAGCCGGGCCCCCCTCATTGGGCTAGATCCAGAGCCAGCCGGTCCCACCCTTGTCAAGCCCCACCGGGTGGGGGGGGTTCAGCCTCAGGTCCCCTGGCCTGGCGCCAAGGCGGGGTGCATGGCCTGAGGTCCCCCAGCCTGGGCCGGGGCAGGGGGCACGGCCTGTGGTCCCCCATTAAGCCCCGCTGGGCAGGGGGTGTGGCCTGCTGCCTCCAGCCTGGTGCCGGGGCGGGGGGTGTGGCCTGAGGGTCCCCTGTCAAGCCCTGCCAGGCGAGGGGCAAGGCCTGAGGTTTCCCGGCCCAGCACCAGGGTGAGGGGTGCACCTTGAGGTCCCCCGTCAAGTCTCGCTGGGTGGGGGGCACAGCCTCAGGTCCCCTGGCCCGGTGCCAGGGCAGGGGCGCAGCCTGAGTTCCTCCGGCCTGGCGCCGGGGTGGGGGGTGCACCTTGGGGTCCCCTGTCAAGCCCTGCTGGGCGGGAGGGCGCAGCCTCAGGTCCCTGCTGATTGCTCCTTAAGGCTCGTTATGGGAACTTGGCCTCAGCCTTGGGTGCAGCCATCTTTGTGGTGGAGTGATGGTTAATTTGCATGTTTATCTCTTATTATATAGGCCAGTGATGGTGAACCTATGACACGTGTGTCAGAGGTGACACATGAGCTTATTTTTTTGGTTGATTTTCTTTGTTAAATGGCATTTAAATATATAAAATAAATATCAAAAATATAAGTCTTTGTTTTACTATGGTTGCAAATATCAAAAAATTTCTATTTGTGACACAGCACCAGAGTTAAGTGAGGGTTTTTCAAAATGCTGACACGCCGAGCTCAAAAGTTTCGCCATCACTGATATAGGCTATGATATGTAAATAATAGTACTGGTTTTGTAGTATTTTTGAGAGAATTAGAAATAACATAGAATGTTTGGCATAGTTCTAGACATTTAGCTTCCATGTTCAATAAATGGAAGCTAAATCAGAAAAGTTATTTACATTAGTTTTATCAGTTTAACTTCAATGGTATAACAGCAAATGAAGTGAACAGAGAATGCTACAAGAACATAAAGGAACAACCTGATTATTTTTAAGAAAGTGATAGCCTTAAAATGGATCAGCATTGATGTATAGAAACTAAAAATGAAGCTCAATTTGAATAAAAATAATTTGAAGTGCAGTAGGCACAAAGACCGAGCTATTGGTAAACAAAGTATTGGTATCTATTGCTTTATATATTTTTAAATTATCTATAATTGTGTATATTAACTAATGTCTTTGTAAACTGAATTACTAATGAAGTTACTATTATTATTATTTTTTAATATTTTTTATTGATTTTTTACAGAGAGGAAGGAAGAGAGATAGAGAGTTAGAAACATCGATGAGAGAGAAACATCGATCAGCTGCCTCCTGCACATCTCCCACTGGGGATGTGCCCGCAACCAAAGTACATGCCCTTGACCGGAATCCAACCTGGGACCTTTCAGTCCGCAGGCCGACACTCTATCCACTGAGCCAAACCGGTTTCGGCTGAAATAACTATTATTATTATCATCATCATAATACATAGGAGTTACTAAGTTATGAATTGACTAAAATAAGGTTTGATTTATTATTAATCATTTTTGGAGTTTGAGATATTTCTACATAAGGTTTTCTTATCCTGGTAAATTCATTTTTCTTTTAAGCTTCAACACTTAAATAATTTAACTGATACATAATACACATTTCCCATGTAGATATGTTTAGTTTCTTGACAACTTGGGGGGGTCATCATTTATAAACATCCTTCTTCAAGCACCATGTAGTAGTCTAGCAATGCCTTTAGGGTTTTTTAATTGTGTAGAGTTATGTACTGCTATACTATATGAATCTAGGCTGCTGTGCTGTTTGAGTTCTTTTATCTGCTTTATATAGTTTTCTGTTTACTTCCTTTTATTTCTCAACCTTACACACATTTCTTATGGGCAGTATTTGTATTATAGATTTGCTGCTTGCTGTTTTACAAGGTACAGTATAGAGACAAATACTTTAATTTCAAGTATATATTGTTTTTGTTTGTAGTCTAAGCCCTGCCACTACTTTAATTAAAAAATAATTGGGACACAGGCATGTAAAAGAAATATTACATATTTAAGAATGCTGTTGAATACATTATTCTTGAAGACTTTATTTTTAAGGTTGTGAGACATAAGTTTGGGCTGACTAGTTTTCTGGAAGAAAGTTGTCCAATAACAAAATCATCTAAATTTTTTCAGAATCGTTCTGATTTTCAGTGCCAACATCGATGGCAGAAAGTTTTAAATCCAGAATTGATAAAGGGTCCCTGGACCAAAGAAGAAGATCAGAGGGTAATATTATGTTCATGTTCTTTTTTTTCTTCTTCTTCCGCTGTGTAGATCGGTTAGCTTTTTTTCTTCCTAGTACATTGTTTTGACACATAAAGTCTATATTTAAATCACTTTGATTTTGTTCTCTGGGTGCTGCTTGCATAAGAATTGTAAGTTGTGTCTTTTTTTGTTGTTGTTGTTAATCCTCACCTGAGGATATTTTTTCCATGGGTTTTTAGAGAGAGTTGGGGTGGGGGGGAGGGAGGGATGGAGGGAAGAGGAGAGAGGGAGAAAGAGAAAGAGAGAGATAGCAATGTGAGAGAGACACATTGATTGGTTGCCTCCTGCATGTGCCCTGACTGGACCAGGGATTGAACCTGCAACCCAGGTTTGTGCCCTTGACCAGAATGTAGTTTTTAATGAATTGAGTCAAAGTATATATGGTATTTTCTTTCAGAGAGTTTGCTTTGTGGAAGTAAAATATACTACCCTCTTAGCACCTTGTTTAGAGTTTAGGTTAGTAACATTTAGGGTATAGTTTCTTTGAAAATTGAGTTAACATTTTAAAAACAATTTTATCTTATTTGATAGCATTTTATATACTTTAATATACATTCTCAATTTTCCCTTCTGACCTATAATAAGTCACCAAATAAGATAGATATCAAAGCATCATGTTTCCAAAGGGTTGGATGATTTAAAAACCAAGATAACTCTCTGTATTATAAAAAAGAAGAATGGGAGAGTTTCTGTCCTCCACTTGGAATTACCCTTTCACTCATGTCCTTTATGGCATAAAAATTGTTAATGTAGTTGGAGAATTAGAGTATTCTTATTGCCACACTCTAAAAAAGTTACTACTTCATTAAGCTCAGAACTGATTTGATTTACTTGATGAGTTTTAAAATGTGAGATCTAGATCCTTTCAGTTTGAGAAAGGAAGAAATGAAAAGACAATAACTGTAGATCCATCCTACTTCCAAACTGATTTATTAGGCTATTACAGCTACTTTAAATTATTTGTATGAAAACAATTTAACTTACAAGTCACTTTAATTAGTACCTTGTATTTTAGATAAGTTTGGGATCAGTCTTTGAAGTTGGCAAATACTGAAGCAGTATTTATTGGCAAATTTTTTTTTTTAAGTTGTAGTTGTGGCTTGGATTTAATGCATTTTTTAAAAAAAGCATTTGTGAGTTATGTTTTTAACATTCGGTCAAGGTAATGGTTTTTTAAACTTTGTTTTTCTGTTTTTTAGGTTATTGAATTAGTTCAGAAATATGGCCCAAAAAGATGGTCTTTAATTGCAAAACATTTAAAAGGAAGAATAGGCAAGCAGTGTAGAGAACGATGGCATAATCATCTGAATCCTGAGGTAAAGAAATCTTCCTGGACAGAAGAGGAGGACAGGATCATTTATGAAGCACATAAGCGGTTGGGAAATCGTTGGGCAGAAATTGCCAAACTACTTCCTGGAAGGTGCTTATATAAATGTATATACATTTTTCTGTACTTAAACTTGATCTTTATTATGTTACTATTAAATATATTTGCAAGTACCCCATGACTTTTATTTTATTTATAATTAAAATTTAGACTGTATAATACAAGCAACCATTTGGGACTATTTGTAATATATCTGTAGTAAGGATATAATTATTTTTAATGAAGTATTTTATAGTAATTTTTGCAATAAAATGATAGACCTTTGGATTATGGACATTTACTGCACCCCCTCCCCCAAATTATGTTTATATATCAATGCCAATGAAGCAGACCTTTGTACAAACTTGGTTGGAATGGAGTCTAAATCGAAGAGGTTTCTTTTTTATTGGATTCTATGCGTAAGCCCAGAAAATAACAAACAATACTAGCTGAAATAAATTGCTATGAAAGTACATTAGAGAAAACTCAATTCTTAATTATGGTATGATTCAAATCATGAAAGTAGTGCATACAGGGGTAGGCAAAAGGAGGTTTACAGTTCATATGGAGAAAGACATTCAGGTTATGATTATTTAATTGTATTACTATTTTTAATTCACCTGAGAATATGTTTTTATTGATTGTTTTTAGAGAGAGAGAAAGTGGCGGGGAGAGAAACATCCATCGTTTGCCTCCCGTACTGGGGATTGAACCCACAACTTTCTAGTATATGGGATGATGCTCCAGCCGACCTAGCCACACAGCCAGGGCCAAGTTATAATTATTACAATAGCTTTATTAATTCAAAAGAATGCCATAAAGGCACGGTGCACTTAGGTACAATCTCATAAGTGCTCAAATTGCCCACATTCTTGAAGTCTACTTGGTATACTCTGTGTTTCCAGTACTCACAATTAGAGACCTACTTTTGCCCACCCCTCTATATCCATGTGGCTCAGATGTAGAATTTCCCTCAGCGGCAGGGGTGTGGTATGTACATTATACAGTGCACTGATTCAAATGTTTCCTAATAGTACAATAGACCAACAACATTGAAAAAATTCATACCTCACTTAGAAGATATGCATTTTGTTGTTGTAATCTCTATATAGTACTTCATTGTTTATAAAATGCTTATACATATATTATTAATTAACCTTCATATATTTGTGAAATACACAGAGTAAATAATGCTGTCTTTATAGATAAGGAAATGAAAGCACAATGTTAAGGTTCTTTTCAAGTTACTGAATCTGGCCTAGGAACTTTTGATGTTTTTAATCTCATACATCTTTTTATTGTCCATACAGTGATGGCGAACCTATGACACGCGTGTCAGAGGTGACACGTGAACTCATTTTTTTGGTTGATTTTTCTTTGTTAAATGGCATTTAAATATATAAAATAAATATCAAAAATATAAGTCTTTGTTTTACTAGGGTTGCAAATATCAAAAAATTTCTATATGTGACACGGCACCAGAGTTAAGTGAGGGTTTTTCAAAATGCTGACACGCCGAGCTCAAAAGGTTCGCTATTACTGCATAGGACGTAGTCTAGTACCTTGACATAACTTAGGTTCTCAGTAAATGTTTGTAGAGTTTATGAAAGATGAAATTTACACTATAAGTAGATTGAAGATTTATGTTTATATAAAGGAAACTTAGGTAAAAACGGAGTCCATGAACTTTGTTCCATAAGTATTTTGTTCTAAGAAGTGAAAAAGAATTCTGGGATTCTGTAATTGTGGTTGCTTTTCACAATCATGGTTGTTCTGGCTTTAAGGTCTTTGTCCTTGCTATGCTTTTTATCTGGAATGCTCTTTTTTTCCTGTTCTTTTATAGCTGGTTCATTCTTGTCATTTATATCTTAGCTTCACTGTCACCTCTCAGAAGCCCTCCTGGACCACCTAATCAAAATTACCCTTATTACTCATTTTTCCTTTTGTTAATCCTCACCCAAGGTTATTTTTCCATTGATATTTAGAGAGAGTGGGAGGGAGGAGGAGAGACAGAGAGAGAGAGAAACATGGATGAGACACATCGATAATGAGACACATTATTTTTCTCTAATAATGTACATTGCACTGACATTTCTCTTATTACATATTTAATTTTTGTTTTTCTGTTCTTTCCTACTTTCCTTCTGCCACATTTCCAATGAGAATGTAAATTCCATGAAAGAGGGACTTCCTTTGCCTTATTTGCTGCTATATCTCCAGTGCTTAGAATGTGCCTGACATATAGACATACAGTTTATCTTTTTAATTTAAAAAGTAACTAATTTTACATAAATGTTGTAAAATGCACTGTGTACATTTTATATAGTATTAAACTTTGGAATCCTCTTTTTCTTTTAAAATTATACACTTTCATTTTATAGGACTGATAATTCTATTAAAAACCATTGGAATTCTACTATGCGAAGAAAAGTGGAACAGGAGGGCTACTTACAAGATGGAATAAAATTAGAACGATCTTCATCTAAACTTCAACACAAACCTTGTGCGACAATGGACCATTTGCAAACCCAGAATCAATTTTACATACCTGTTCAGGCACATATTTTTAATACCTTTATTATTTAAAAAAATTTTTTAGTTGCTATATGGGAAGGTATTTGTTTTCTTAATAGGACAAATACAACATATAAAGGAGAAAAGACATTTGAATGTCCAAGCTGAAAAAATATTCCACAACTTGTTATACCATTAGTGGAGGTTTATCTCTACATTTTTGGTTGATAAATACTTTGGGGACAAAGTCATTAAAATTTTTCCTTTTACATGTAATGTTTACATTATTTAGTTTAATAATTTAGTATATACATTTCCTAATACTATCATTCTTTGAATCTATTTATGATTCAAAGCTAATGGTTGTCTGTGTAGTTCTAAAAAGTTTTGTGTAATTGTAGTATTCCTTATCTCTAAGATGTAAGTGCATATAAAATGATTTAAAGGAGAAAATATCATTCAAGCCATCGTTTTGGAGGGTGTGGTAAATAATTTGTTCTTTGATGGCATTTAACTTTGCTTCCCCCTCAACTAACTAACCAGTTGAGTAACTTCAGTCTTCATTTTAAAAGGTTCACTAGAGTAGAGATTACCCAAGTTCATAACGGGGCAAGCTCTATTTTCCTTACAGTGCATTTTCCTACCTATAAGAAATTAGTTTAGTAGTTTTCATGAGGTTTGTTTTACATTTCCCTATCTAGCTATTTGTCATGCCATTTTTCATGTAGAGCAATTCTTGGATCTTTTTACAATGTAAAAGTGAAGTTGACTTAAAAAAGACAAAATTTGTGTTAAAAATGTATGCTTAGTATGCCTCAGAATTGATTTTATTCCATTAAATGGACATTTTTAAAGACATAATTTTAAAAGAAAGTAATGACATCTTAATTTACAAATAGAAAGACATGCGAAGACAGTTATCTGCTGGTGCTCAGTACCTTAAGAGTTTTACATTTTTCTTTTAGAGTCCTAGATTTCAGCAGTATAAACTGAAATGTTCTGTTTCTATCTTAGAAAGGTTATTTAACTTTATTTATTTTTAACTCATAGAAATTTATTCTTTTGACTCATTTTAAAAATTATTTGGGCCAAGGGAATGCTTAACAGTCTCAATAAAAATATATTGGAAAGATAGGATATTTCTTATACTTTAAGAATTGTTTCCTTTTTAATAATTATTGAAAGATGTAAACATAGTTCATTTAAACTACTAAAAATTAATTTTAATTTTTACTTGAAAGAAAAAAAATGCACTGATTTGAAATACTGTCACAGATTTTAATGAAAAATTAGAGAAAGATACCTTTCTAATCCATTGGAGTTACCAAGTGGAGTGATAACTGATGCTAATCAAGATTGTGAAAATTAAGTTTAATGATAGAAGTTATGTATAATGATTCTGCATTAGATGGTGATTTAGGTAGGCCATTGTGGGAAATACACAATATCATATTTAAATTTGTTAGATTTTAAGGTTTTAAAAAATACCTTTGCATATTTCCTTCCACCACTGCACATTAAATTTGTATGCAACTTCAAAATTCTTATTACAGATGCTTTAGAAAAGCAGAATAATTCTTAATCTATTATCAAAATATTCAAAAGTACATGAATGATGCTAATTTTTTTTTCGAAGACAAGCAATAGAACAAGCCTCTGTTTTCATATCTTTCTACCTAGATGTTGCCACGGGTTGGAAGTAGGAGTAGGAAATATGCAAGTAGAAAAATTTGCTTTAGTTTCCATCTCTGTGAGCTCTTCATAAGGACTAACCCCTTCCTCTGAAAGATAGGAACACAATTACTTTGTCTTCTCCAGGAAATAGAGGAATCCTAATAACAGACTTAAAAAGTATTTGGTGGATATTGTAGTCAATAGAGTGATTGACTGATAACTCTAGGCCAAATAATTCTCACATTTCATCTAGAACATAGATCTTTTCTAAGTGTTAATACTTTTCATCAGTAAATCCTAAGAATGTTAGTTACTAGATAAGAAACTATTGTTGGTATGAACATTCAAAATTAACAGATACTTCCTGAGTTTTTAATGTTGCTATTTTGTCAAGCGTTTTTGTGCTTTGTCATAGATTTTAAAGTGTTATCTACAATATTAATGATTTAATTACTTCTTAGATCCCGGGCTATCAGTATGTGTCACCTGAAGGCAATTGTATAGAACATGTGCAGACTTCTGCCTTTATTCAGGTAACTTTTTATTTACAATAAAACAAAGGAAACGCAAACATATTATTGAAAGTCTAATAGTACTTGTTTCCTCTTCCATAAAACGAGGACAAAAACAACACTATCTGTCCTATTTGCTTTGCGTATTGTAACATTAAAGGAAAAAGTTTGTTCCATGGGTTTGAGAAACAAACCGTACAAATGTAAAGTGATTGTCAACACCAGTAAGATGGTTCTTTTATTTTCCAACTTCATGCATTCAGGTTGCGAATGGACATATTTTTGCTAAACTGATTAAAAATATGTACTAAGAGTAACATAAATTTCTAAATTGATACAGATGATGCAGTATACATGTTTTATGCATTTAAATTTTCCAAATCTTTTCTGTTAAATTGTAAATATTTACCATCAACCTCTTTAGACACCAGAGGGATTATGTTACTGGGTATTTGGGATTTAGTAGTATTCAGCTTTAGAGAAAATAGATTTTGTGTTGTGCAGAAGAAAATAAAAATTAAAACACTAATAATAATAAAGCAATTATGTTAAGTAGCCTGTTTTCTCTTTTATTTGACTTATTTAAGCAACCCTTCATTGATGAAGATCCTGATAAGGAAAAAAAAATAAAGGAACTTGAGTTGCTTCTTATGTCAGCTGAGAATGAAGTTAGAAGAAAGCGAGTTCCATCGGTAAGAAATTAGGTTAAGTATTTAGATTTTATTGTTAGAATCTTTTATATGCTTTTATGGTTCTCATCAGCATTGACTTTCATATGTCACAAAGTGGAACGCATATTCAGTATGACTTCAGATGTTAATATAGACTAAGACTAGTCTTTCTAATTTGTTACTTTGAGATTGCCTGATTTTGATATGCATCTCTTGGAGCATATTTTACAGTGTTCACTATTAAGGTGCTTCTTGAGTCATAAATGTTAAGCAGACTTAAGGTATGATTTTTGATATATATATTTGTGAAAATGATGTGTAGTTTAGATTAGGCTTTGGTTTTATTTTAGACATTCCACGTAATTATGGCTTTAGTAGAAAGACAAATAAAGCTTGAAAACTAATTAAATGTAGAGATTTATGCACTCCAAAATTACTTTTATTCTTTCTTTGAATTTTTTTCCTATTTATTGTATTTCTAATTGAATTCAGTAAATTGGAAAAAGTAATAACATTAAAATATGGGGAAAAGGAACATTTAGACTTTATACTCTCTAGAAAAATTTTTGTATGGATGTTGGGTTTTGGTTACCAGGGTATCATGACTACCATTTTACTGAGGATCCATTATAGATGTGTTGATGAGTTTTTGGTAATCCTTATATTAACTCTGTGAAGTAGGTAGTTTATTGTTAGGAGTTCAGAGTCAGGTGTGTATGTTTGCAGCCTTATGTTTTTTTCCAGTGGGTCCAGCAATCTCCCTTTTTGAACCTTTTTCCCACCTACAAACTCAATTGAAATGCATATGATTTCAAAGTTCTCTTCAGAAAGTGGCTGTAAACTCTATGCTAATGAAATAAAATTGCTTTAATTTCTTGTATTTTTTTAAGGAAACTTTCAAAGGAATGGAACTTGTTTAGCAACAGTGTTGAAATTTTTCACCTTATTTAACTTGAAACTTAACATTTTGTTATTGTGATTCTAGCACATTCTAGCAATTTTTATTTTTAATTGTAATAGGTAACATTGGTTGAGTGCTTCCTATGGACTGGAGCAATGTACTCTCTAAATTAATTTTAAATAAATTTAAAAATTCAGCTCCTCAGTTGCACTAGCCACATTTTGGTTGCCTATATGGTTAATGGCTTTCATACTGAGCAGCTTCAGATGTAGCACGTTTTTATCACCTAAGAAAGTTTCATTGGACAGTGCAATACACTTTACATATTGTTTCTTTTCCTCCCCCTGCCCCCAGTATAATGAACATATAGCACTGTTTAAGTTTAAGGTGTACAACATAATGATTTGACTTATATATGTTGTGAAATGATTGCCACTTAAGTTTAGTGTTAATATCTATCATCTCATGTAGGTGCAAAAAAAAGTTTTTTCCTTATGATAAGAACTCTTAGGTTCTACTCTCTTAACAACTTTCAAATTACATATTGTTTCTTTTTTTTCTTTTTTTTCTTTCCGAAAGGAAGGGAGAGAGGGAGAGAGATAGAAATATCAATGATGAGAGAGAATCATTGATCCGCTGCTTCCTGCATGCGCGCCCCCCCCCCCCCCCCCCCCCAACTGGAGACCGAGTTCGCAAACCGGGCATGTGCCCTTGACCTGAATCGAACCCGGGACCCTTTAGTCTGCAGGCTGATGCTCTATCCACTGAGCAAAAACAGCTAGGGCTACATGTTGTTTCTTAATCATGACTTTTCAAAGTCTCTTTTCTTTTTTTTTATGAGACACTAGGAAACTAGACTCAAAAGATAAGTAAATCGCCTAGTGTACATCACTGGAGAGAGAAAGAAAATGACACTCTCCCTGACCTCAAAGGATTCACTCTGCAGTGGGAACAGTGGCAGGAAACAGTGTATTGTGTGAAAAATAGGTTACAAAGTTTTACGGGAGCGCAAAGGAGAGGTGTCTAATTGAGAGTTAGGTAGCCAGGGTTCCTGGAAGAAATTATATTTAAGCTCAGTCTTAAAAGATAGGCAATATATTAGCAAAGTAAGTGAAATAGGTCATTATTATAAATGGAACAGTAGTGAAAGAGTAGTCAGGTGGAGTACTTTCTAATGTTTTATTTTAAATGAGGAATATAAGTTTTCCCTGGTCAGTAGGTTGGACAACATTCTAGGGAGCAGTAGTTCAAGCAAAGGCACTCTGGGGTAAAAGACTAATTCATCAGGGAATCACACGTACTATATAGTTGGGTATTCCCTGGGAGGGGGAAGTGTCGGGAGATGAAGTTTGAAAGATAGAGGCCAGATTCTAGGAGTTTGGACATGCTTGTTTTATCTTACTATGATTTTGTAAATTTAAAAACACAGAAAAAAGAAATAGAATTAAGATATGAAGTTTAATGAAAATTTTTTATCAATTTTGAGGAAAAACAGTATATTTGCTACTATATTTCCAGCTGAAATGTTGTGAAGTATGTTATTCTAGAAAATAACTTATTTAAAATACAAACTTATGCTTAGGTTGAAAATGACAAGTAACATTCACATTTTTTTTGTGTGCTTTTAGCAGCCTGGAAGCTTTTCTAGCTGGTCTGGTAGTTTCCTCATGGATGATAGCACGTCCAATACTCTAAACAGCCTCGAGGAGCACACTAGTGAGATTTATAGTATGGATGAAAATCAGACTATGGCTGCTCAGCAGAATTCACCCACAAAGTTCCTGGCCGTGGAGGCAAATGCTGTGCTGTCCTCTCTACAGACCATCCCAGAATTTGCAGAGACTCTAGAACTTATTGAATCTGTAAGTCTGAAATTGTGAGATTATCAAAAGCTCAATTTCAGTTACATAGTTTCATGTTTAGAAACTCAGTTGAATGGACACTGACCAGTTTTATGTTAAGCATTACTTTGTCTGACATGCTTAATTTCACTCTGATATTTTGCAGTGACTTCTGGAAAAAATATGTAAATCTTTCTCAAGATTTATGAACCTTGTATAGAATTTTAAAAAATTTAAAATTTAACAATTCATTCTTTGTTATACAAGTTATACAAATATGTTAGAGATAGTTGGGAACCAGAGAAAACTATAAGGAAGAAAATCTTCCATAAACCAAGAGTTAATAATTTAAGGTATTTCCTTTCAGGCTGTGTTCTATACATATAAAACATAGATATTCATATATTCTTAAAGCCAAAGATGCACTTATATATTATGCTTCTATATCCCCCCGCATTGTATCATGAGCATGTCCCTGTTTTATTAACAATTTTTTAAATTTGAATTTTAATGGTTTCATAGTATTCTATCATATGAATGTAACAAAATTTATTTACCCAATATACTATCATTGAACATTAGGTGGTGTCCAGTTTTTCAGTATTATGTAAAGCTTTGTGCAAAATTATGATTATGTCTTAGGTTAAATTGCATTTTTGGATCAAAGTGTATAACCATTTTGAAGATGTTCCCTACACAGTCCAAAATGATTATGTAGAAATTGATAGTGTTTTTCTGATGTGGAATAGAGTGTGAAATTTTATGAATTGTACTCTGATAATGTACGGTAACTTGTTCGTTTTATTTAAAATACTTTGACATTTTAAATTGCCCAGCTACTGAATTAGATGGAATATTATTTTGGGATATTCCAAATTAGAGTCATAGTAAAACTATAATCTGTTCCTCTCAAATGCTTTTGCTTAAAAAAAGATGAACAAGAAAAGAAAGGAAAGCCTATTTCTACTGAGAAAAATGAGTAGCTAATTAACTGGAAATTATCCCAAGTTCAGGATCAGATTTCACTAGGTTACAGCATTAACTCAAAGAATTTGATTTATTGCAGGATCCTGTAGCGTGGAGTGATGTCACCAGCTTTGATCTTACTGGTGCTACTGCTTCTCCTGTCAAGTCCACTCCAGTTAAACTGATGCGTATTCAGCACAACGAAGGCGCCATGGAATGTCAGTTTAACGTCAGCCTTGTACTTGAAGGGAAAAAAAACAGTTGCAGTGGTGCAGAAAGTGAGGCGGTTCCTTTAACATCCCCAAATGTGGCCAAGTTTAGTACTCCACCAACCATTCTCAGAAAGAAGAGAAGAACGCGCGTGGGTCAGTCTCCAGGCAGTGAACTTAGTGATGGCACATTCAATGATGGCAGTAATACAGCATTAAAACACACACCGGTGAAAACACTACCATTTTCTCCTTCACAGGTAGCAATGTTTCTGTTTATCTTTTCAAATGTTGATGAGCTAGATTAAATTACATCTTTAATATCCTTGCTAGTGGTTCGTTGCTTTGATATCATATAAAAATGGATAATGTACTTAAATGTAAGTATGAGCATGCTAAGGTAGGACACAATCACTATGTTTTTTGAAAATTGTGCCTTCTCCTCCTTCAGGGGGTGTCATTTACATAGATTGCAATGTGAATAGTGTGACCCCCAGCCAAGCCTCCAAAATTACAAAGCTCCTAGAGCAGTGGTTCTCAACCTTCCTAATGCCACGACCTTTTAAATACAGTTCCTCATGTTGTGGTGACCCCCAACCATAAAATTATTTTTGTTGCTACTTCATAACTGTAATTTTGCTACTGTTCTGAATCGTAATGTAAATATCTGATATGCAGGATGTATTTTCATTGTTACAAATTGAACATAATTAAAGCATAGTGATTAATCACAAAAACAGTATGTAATTATATATGTGTTTTCCGATGGTCTTAAGTGACCCCTGTGAAAGGGTCGTTCGACCCCCAAAGGGTCGCGACCCACAGGTTGAGAACCGCTGTCCTTGAGGAAGGTAAAACGGGCTTGGGCACACTAGTAATTTTTTGGTGGAGTGTAAATTCTAAGGTGGAAAGTGGCTGAGAAGGTGAGACAAGATTATAAAGACTTTATATTCAATGGCAAAGAGCTTGAAATTTACCCTATAATTGATGGGCATCGTTGCAGGGTTTTAAGAGGGTTTGACTGCTAATCTTAGGGTTAAGTATTTTGCAAATATTAGGATCCAGAATTGATAGAGCTAAAATTCATCCTGTATGGCAATTTCCACCTATTGGCTACAAAAATAAATTAGTACTTCACACTTGTATGTAAGTTAAGATCCAATGAGTAAAGTGTGTCATTTGGAAAATAGACTGTGTGATACCAGTTTTGGCAGCTCAGAAGTTCTGAGATGTATTGTAAATAGGTAAATTTGCCAGACAGCTGTATTTCTCATCAGCAAAGCTTTATTCTGAATTCAAAGTTTTCTCATAGAAAAAGACACTTAAGATCACTTATTAATAAACTAATAAAACTTTTTTTCAGTTACATTGTTGTACAAAACTGTTACATTTAACACAACAGCTATTTATGGTTTCTAGATTCCTATTTGATAATATCTTGTTTTAAAAGTTTTGTACTGGTTCTTAACTTTTGAATATTTGTTAAACAACTATTTCTTGAATGCCTATTATGTGCTAAACACTGTTCTAATTTCTGGGAAGGCAGTGATGAACAAAACAAAAATTCCTGCCCTCCTGGAGCTTAATTTTCCTGGAGTGGAATGTAAATGTGGTATTATAGGCAATCCTTTTCTAAGAAAAATTGGGAAACAATTTGAAAATTTTATCAGTTTAATAGAATTATGCAGGGATATTTATGTTCTAGAAATTGACTATAAACTCTCTTCTTTTTTTTAGTTTTTCAACACATGCTCTGGAAATGAACAAGTTAATATAGAGAATCCTTCATTTACATCAACCCCTATTTGTGGGCAGAAAGTTCTTATTACAACTCCTCTTCATAAGGAAGCAACCCCCAAAGATCAAAAGGAAAATGTAGGGTAAGTAGATCTATAATAATAAAAGCATAATATGCTAATTAGACGGACAGCCTAACGACCTTCTGGACGACCTTCCGGACGAAGCCAGGGCTGCGAGGGCCAAGCCCCTTGCACGAATTTTCGTGCTTTGGGCCTCTAGTATTAAATAATTATGTTAGAGAAAATTAGAAGATTAGATTTCAAGAATAGATTAACTTTTTATCCATTTATGCACATATCATAATCCCTATCCATATGGGACTTAGAATTGAAAAAAAAAAAATCATCACCTTACATTTATTCTTAGGAGACTGAAAACCAGCTAAATGCAGTGTAAAACTTTGAATTCAAGCAAAACAACATTTTTACTGTTTTTTTTTTTTCTACATTAGTTCTCTTTTCTATTTAAGATAATTGATTGGAATAAGAATTAGTTTAAGCAGGCATACTTTACAATTGTCCTGTAATCTATAATAATAAAAGCATAATATGCTAATTAGGCTGGACATCCTTCCAGATGAAGCCGTGGCACCGGGGGCTGAGGCAGAGGCGGTTAGGGGTGACCAGGCAGGCAGGTGAGCAGTTAGGGGCGATCAGGCAGGCAGGTGAGTGACTAGGGCAGGGGTGGGCAAACTTTTTGACTCTTAAACTGGACCGGAGGGCCGGAACAAAAGCATGGATGGAGTGTTTGTGTGAACTAATATAAATTCAGAGTAAACATCATTACATAAAAGGGTACGGTCTTTTTTTTTTTAGTTTTATTCATTTCAAACGGGCCGGATCCGGCCCGCGGGCCGTAGTTTGCCCACGGCTGGACTAGGGGCAATCAAGCAGGCAGGCAGGCAGAATGGTTAGGGGTGATTAGGCAGGCAGGCAGAGTGGTTAGGGGCG
Organism: Myotis yumanensis; assembly: GCF_028538775.1. Classification (NCBI taxonomy): domain Eukaryota; kingdom Metazoa; phylum Chordata; class Mammalia; order Chiroptera; family Vespertilionidae; genus Myotis; species Myotis yumanensis. The sequence goes on from NW_027223766.1 coordinate 19,318,694, forward strand.
ATCAGGCAGGAAGGCAGAGGCGTTTAGGAGCGATCAGGCAGACAGGCAAGCAGTTGGGGACAATGAGGCAGGCAGGCGAGTGGTTAGGGGTCATCAGGCAGGCAGGCAGAGTGGTTAGGGCTGATCAGGTAGACAGGCGAGTGGTTAGGAGCCAGCGGTCCTGGATTGTGAGAGGGTGCAGGCTGGGCTGAGGGACCCCCCTCCCCTGCACGAATTTTGTGCACCAGGCCTCTCGTGTTTAAATAAAGCATGTGTATATGCAAGATAAATTTAGTGTGTGCTTTTTGTCATGACTTTGCCTTCCTTAATTCCTATGAAGACAAATTTTGATTGTAATACAAATATCTAAATGATTGGATAGGTTTAGAACACCTACAATTAGAAGATCTATATTGGGTACCACACCAAGAACTCCTACTCCTTTTAAGAATGCCCTAGCTGCTCAGGAGAAAAAATATGGACCGCTAAAAATTGTGGTATGTATACTCTTTTTAAAGAATTTTCCTAATTTTAATAAAAACAAAGTTTTATTTTTATCCTTGGTTTTTAACATTTTTAAAAAATGCTGTTCACTGAAGCTGATAAAAATTTTATCATTTGACTTATAAGTTTGACTTTGTGTTAATCTTTCTTTTTTGACTTGTAAATAAACCTTTGCTTGGCTATTGTGAATTTTTACTTAATGCTATATCATCTAGAGAGAGCAAACCAAGTGTCAGCAGAGCTCTTTTCTGAACACTAAAACCAAGCTTTTCGTAGTTTCAGTAGTAGTTACCTGTAGTAGAATGAAATAATTTTAATATTTTAATATACATAAGCACTTTCCTAATAATATTTTTAAAACTGATCAGGATATCTCTTTAAGGCTCAGTTTTCTCTTCTGTTCAATGGAGTTGATAAAACGTACTCCAGATGGTTATTGGGAAGATAAAAGAGATAATAGAAATAAATCTGGTGGCGCTACGTTTTAAGTAATATGTGCTTAATTAGTTGCTTCTATTAAAATAATTTTAATAATAGTGTTAGCAACAGTAGTTCATGAATTGAGATGGGAAGTATTATCTGTGCTTTCACATATATATGTGAAAAAGTGCCACACTTCATTCAATGCTTGCAAGGTACAATATTGTTTTTGCCACAAAACTGGTTAGTTGATTAATTTATTCAACTTATGTATCAAAAGGAACTGGGAGAAAATTAAGCCACTAATGGGAGAAAAAGGAATTGGTATAAAAGACTTTTTAAAAACCCTTTAAAAAACAATTTAGTCGCAGCCACTTGCCTTCTTGGAAGAAGATATTCGGGAAGTTCTAAAAGAAGAAACTGGAACGGACATATTCCTCAAAGAGGAAGATGAACCTGTTTACAAAAGCTGCAAACAAGAGGTAATCTTTTGGTATCATTGTTAATAAAAGCCTTATCATAGCCAAGTGACTTTGCCATAAGTTTTTATTGTAAATTATTCATTCTAGCATACTGCTTCTGTGAAGAAAGTCAGAAAATCACTAGTTTTGGATAACTGGGAAAAAGAAGAACCAGGTCCTCAACTATTGACTGAAGACATTCCAGACACACAGGTTTGTAAAGATTTTTAAAAAAATAATGGTTGCTGTAAGTTCTAGTGCTTCTTGTTTCTTACTCATTGTGGTCTATTCATTAGAGAGTCATATAAAGTTTCCTTTAGTGTTAATCTGCTTAATTCAGAAAGAAGCATGTAACTGTAGAGAATATTTCTTTTTACTTCCTTGCTTTTTATATGTTTTTGTTTTGAGAGGAGTTGGGTCTCTTTTATGTATGATATCAAAAAGTGGTAGTTCTTAAAACTTTAAATCTCAGTATTTATCTTTGGTTTATTTCTGAAATATTTAATTTTACTACATTACTAGAAATTTTATCGGAGCCAAAAGCTTTCTTAGAGGAAGATTAACAAGGCTTCCAATACCCTTACTCAGTAGTCCCTCTATTTGTCACTATTTTTGAACTAGTTATTTTATTTTCCTCTTTTTTTTCTCTCTTAGTCAGAAAATATTTTTACAACATCTTTATTAATGATACCATTATTGGAAATACATGACAATAGGTGCAACTTGACTCCTGAAAAACAAGATATAAATTTAACCAACAAAACATATACACTTAATAAAAAGAAACCAAACCCTAACACTTCCAAAGTTGTCACATTGGAAAAGAATCTTCAGGTATGAATTTATAAATTTCTTTTAATGATTTTTGTTGTTGTTTATTCAGTTATCACTTTGGACTTACTGATCACAAATTATGCTTTTTCTTTTTAAATTTGACAGTGACTATAACAGTAACTAAACATTCATTATTATTTTGTCACTCAAACTAAACTTGGGTCTTTGAGGGACTCCTTTATCAGGCCACATATAAACTAAACTATTGGAATTGTAGTGAGAGACTTATCTGGTGATTTCCTGATCACTATTTCATTTTTTCCTTCATTTCCTTCCTTCCTTCCTTCCTTCCTTCCTTCCTTCCTTCCTTCCTTCCTTCCTCCCTCCCTCCCTCCCTCCACCCCCTCTTTCCCTCCCTCCCTCTCTCCCTTCCTCCCTCTCTCCTTTCCTTCCACATTGGTTAATAAAATTATATGGGTTTCAGGTGTATAATTCTATACTGCATCTTCTGTATTATATTGTATTGTGTGTTTACCACCCCAAGTCAAGTCTCCTTTCATCGCCATTTATACCTCTTTTACCCTCTTCTACTTCTATCCACCCCCTTTCCCTTTGGTGATCACCATAATGTTGTTGGTGTCTACGAGGTGTATGTGTGTGTGTTTTTTGTTGTTTTTTTTTTTTAACTTAATCCCTTCACCTTTTCACCCAGCCCTGCAACCCCTCTCCTGTCTGTTCTCTGTGTCTATGAGTTTGCTTCTATTTTGTTTGTTAGTTTATTTTATTCATTAGATTTCAACTGTGAGTGGAATCATATGGTACTTGTCTTTCTCTGACTGGCTTATTTCACTTAGCATAATACTCTTCAGGTCCATCCATGCAGTTGCAAAAGGTAAGATATCATTCTTTACAGCTGTACTACTGTATTCCATTGTGTAAATGTGCCACAGCTTTTTTATCCACTCGTCTACTGATGGACACTTGGGCTGCTTCCAAATCTTGGTCATTGTAAATAATGCTGCAATGAACATAGGGGTGTGTATTATTTCATTTTTAAACGAAAGATCTCTAAATTCACTTCTGGCATCTCTTTTCCTATAACACATAAATATAGCCCCAATTGCTACTTGAAAGGGTAAGTGGTTGGAATCAGTTGCAGCTTGATTTTGTTGGTATAATGGTTTCTGGTGAACTTTTTGGCTCAAAAGTTGTAAAACCATCTTTTTCCTGTTGCTATGCAGCCATTATGTAGTTCCAAATGGCTGGAATTTTTTACTATGTTACCTGAAGAATTCAAACCAGAGAATTTGAGAGTTCATTGAGGAGGAAGTTTTCTTTATACCACAATGACTGCAGCACCAGCATCCCTGACATTTAAGCATTCCTTGAAAACATCTTTGGCAATCAAGTATAGCCACCTCATCTCTGTCTTGAGCCACTGCTTTTCAAAGGGACTTGCAGCATATTCTCTTAATTGATTTAAGATAATTTGATTTCCAAGTGTTTAATACAAAGCTTTTCAGGAAAATTTATTACACAGCAGGTCATACCTGTAAAGTAATAGTCTTTATAATAAGGGCAGAAAACACAAGAAACAAACATAAACTTGACTTTGTGCTATGACTGTATTTCTTATTTTGCAAGACATAAAGCTTTTAAACTGCCTCCACAGGCGTGTAAACAATATAGACAGCCAAAGAAATGACCAAAAATATTTCAATATTTATTTTTAAAGCATAACATTATTTAAAAAGAATCACAATGTCATTATCCAAATATTTTTTATAACTACTTGTCAAATATCCAATCAATTAAAATAATTACCTTTTAAACGTGTAATTGTGAAGTAGTATGGATAATTGTTTTGGTAATTTTAACATTACTATTAATATTTCCTCTCTAGTCAAACTGTGAATGGGAAACAGTGGTTTATGGGAAGACAGAAGACCAACTCATTATGACTGAACAAGCAAGAAGATATTTGAGCACTTACACAGCCACTAGCAGCACTTCAAGAGCTCTCATACTGTAATTGTTATTAAAGCTGATGAAATGCCCCACTCCCTTAGTATAGCCTATACTAAATTAGGTTGCAATGAAATTTGTGTCAATTAATTGTTTTTAAGGTTTTAATACAGCCCTAAAACGGTTTGCATCTTTTTTCATACTAAGCAGGCAGAAAGCTAAGCCGCTTAAGGGGTAGGCAGTTTTGTAATTTATCTTTTAAGAGATGAGATTTTTAAAAATTGTTTTTAAAGAGCAAGATGGGAAAATCATATTAGACTGTTTATGGATATTCTAAAAGTAAATTCTCACATATTTTCTTCAGAAGATATATGTTGCTACTCTCTTAATGCTGCAGTTTTGTTACAGAGTATGTGTAATTTCTGAAATTAGTCTATGTATGGGAAGCATACATGGTTTTATGAAGTACTTTTGCCAACGTGCTGATTTACTTAGCCTACCATTTACAAAGAAACACAATGGAAAGGAAGTTGAAGGATAGAACGTTGCACTACTAAATTTTGGTATTTTTCAAAAACAATAAAATTAACTACAGTGTTAAATGTATTTATTTGAGCATAGTACTGAAAACAAAATGCATAGAAAAGGGGTTTTTTCTTTTGTAAAGAGTCAGTATTTTCTTCATAAGTCTCAGAAGATCTGAGAGTTTGTTGAATGTATTGTACAGTATATCGGAGCAGGAAAACTTTGTAAATTGGAAAGAAGTCTGTTTTTATAATTTATTTTCATTTTTAAAGCTTAAATGTAGATATTTATACCTATACAGAGTGTCTAGAAGCTAGTGTTGTTTCCTGTTGTTACAGCTTACATAAGAACAATTTTGACTTTTAAGTATGAAACAGTAGTAAGTTATAGCTGCAAAGAATACAATATCTATACTGTATGTCACATCTACCTAAGTATTGCACTATGCCCTTTAAATCATGTTGGTTACAAAGTAGTTCTAAAAATGTACTAAATAATAATTTAATATTTTCTTTTTAAATTATACGGGGAGGGTTCATATAAATTAATCTGGTAATTTGTATATGTGTTTGAAATTTTTGCATTTTGTTTAAAAAATAATATGGTACTTTGGTCCCTAAAAACAGTTTGCACTTAGAAGTTTGTTATATTTACTCTATGTTTCAGAAATAGAGAACATTATCTTTTATTTATAAAAATATTTTGTCCTTTTAAAAAATGTTTTGTGTTTCTCTACAGGTTACAACAGTTGCTTCAGTTGCCTGTTTTAGGTGTTTGCACTTATTTTATTTCTTCTTGAAAGAATGTCTTTATTTGCTTTTGTGTAGAGATTTTATGTAATATTTTTGAGGCATATAATAGTGTGCTGTCAACTTAAACACTGACAGGTAAATAGAATTGTACACTGTAGTTTTTTTATTTATAATTGACACACTCTCTCCCTCTCCACCCCTGAAGTATGCTGCTATGAGAGAAGGAAAGAGCGACCACCACTTGCACTGTTTGAAAAGAAAAAAAGCAAATGATGGCAGGTTCTCAAGTTAACTTAATGGAATCAACCATTACCAGGCAGATTCTTGCAAATACCAAAATACTATGCCTTAAGACAAAAACAGCTTAAGATTTTCTGAGATCTCTGTTAATAGAAATGGGAATACTAAGTATTTTAATGCCTAGCTCTTGAACAATAGACCTAATAGGGTTTAAGCTATTTAAATCCACTAGCTCATTGTTGCATATCAGATGTAGTGAGAAGTGAAGAAAATGTCTAGACTAAGATTATGCCTTGTTGATAACAAATAGATGGACCAATTGGAATCATCTTAGCATGTTTGTTAAGTATGTTGATTGCTTCCTAATTAGTGAACTTCTCACAGAAATTTCACTTTGTAAAACCAATGATTGTAGCAAAATCATACTGGATCATTTCAATTTTAGTTGCCTTGAACTAATAGCACATAATGGTTCATTTTTTTGTTTTCTGTTTTTTTATTATTATTTTTTAATTTATGTAGCCCTTGGATGTACATAGTATCCAATCACCAAAGTATAATATCTTTGGAGAGCTATATTTTTTAAAGCATAATTTTTCTTGAGCATTAAATTATTCCAAAGGTAGTATATTGCAAAGAAGCCTGGTATTATTGGATATAGTACTACTTGGGTTGGTATTGGTTGAATCCTTCAGTTAACTGCTTTGTTGCTTTTTGCAAGAACTTTTAAAATCTTAAGCATGTCAGGCATCTTAAGTCACCTTTATACTGTTGTGTTCATTTGAATTTCTTTCAGTATGTTATAAAAATGCCAGACATACATGTAGCAGCCATACTTGCATGGAAACTGGTACACATATATAATACTGTATTTCGTTGTAAGGTTTTCATATTAATACAGCAATTACCCTGACTAAATTGAGTTTCTTGATGTATGGGAAAACTTTCCATTGCGAGAGAATCTCGCTTACAGTGTTGACTATTAACATTAGAAATAAAGCATCTGTGTACAAGTTGACTTGGCATTGCTCATTTCACTTTGGTTTTGTGTGTTATGCTATTCATTGAACCTTAAGGACTCACTCCAACATTCTGTGCTTAGAGCTCTTTTCTCCTTTAGGACTCCCTTTATGGGTGATTTTATCTGTTAACACAACTCTTGAGCCTCTTTCTGAGCCTTATGTTAAACTGTCTTTAAATAGTTCCCCATGACACTCTGTCAGCACCTTAAATGCATCATGTCCTCTTTTTCTCAACTTGGACCTGCCCTGCCTTTGTTCTGCCCCCTTAGTCATGTGGCCTTCCGTTCGATCATCCAATAAGAAGTCTCCTGTCCTTCCCTCACCCCTCACATTGAAATCTGTTGTAAATTTTCAGCCTACATAAGACCACTGTTCTAGTTCCATTCCTTAATCTCTAATTGGATTATTTCACTTAATCGCTCTGCTCTCCATTCTACAGACACATCTGGGTGTCACCTGGGCAAGGTCAACTGGTCGCCCAGTCAGGTCTATGGATTACTACATTGCCTGGGTGAATTCATCCAGATTTTACCTTTAGCCTTTTAGGCTCAGAAATTTGATGGATTCACCCACCAGAAATGAGTTTACCTCTCGGTAGACTGCTTGTATTAAGTGTGAGACTGACACATGAAACCAGTGTGTAATGTAACTGCTGAGAGGACAAGGCAGATCTCTTCTTATATTCAGCATTAAAAACACATTTAGAAAGCAGATCTGTCACATTTCTCTTATTCAGAGACCTTCTATAGTTGTCTGATGCCTAAATAATTCTTCACTTCCTAATGTGGACTGGTGACTTGCGTCTTCCAAGAACATTAATGCGCATGCTCCCGTCTCCATGCCTGTGTGTGCAATGTTCTCTGCATCACTGCATTTGTCTCCTTAGCCTGTTAACATCTTACTCAACCTTCAGGGCACAGACCTGTGAATCGTTTCCTCATTATCTTAGTGCTTCCATAAAACTCCCACTAGACTTTGGTTTGAAAAGTAGGGATTTCTGTCTATAGCTCCTGTGTCTAGCAGGGTACTTAGAAAATCTCAGTAAGTATTAAATTGAAGAATTTTTAAAAATTAGTCATGACGTGGAGAATATTAGCCATACTTATTTTATGCAACAGATTATAAATAGCTTTGGTTTATTAGTTATCTGCATGACACCGGTTTTGCTTTATAGTCAGTAAACTATTTTGTTAAAAATCTTTTAGCTCATTTTATAATCATGTCATTTCCTGCTCAATTTATCCAGTTATAGAGTGATAGGATTGCCAGCCAATCAGAATTTTAACTGTAATATAACACAGATGGTAGTTTTTCAAGAGGCACTTCACTCTGTGAGAAGTGAAAATTTATTTTTAAGTAAGTAGTGGAGGGGAAAATGAACCAAGTGAAATTGCATCCTAACATTACACTTTCCCCCTTTCTTGCTTTAAAAAAAAGATACAGTGGGGCCTTGACTTACGAGTGTCCCGACTAACGAGTTTTTCGAGATACTAGCCGTCTCTCGGCGAATTTTTTGCTTTGAGTTGCAAGCTAAAATTCGGGTTATGAGCCAGCTTCAGATACCCCACCGCTAGTTGGCGCAGCGAACGTCACAGTGAACGTCACAACATCAGCCCAGCATCACGTGTCTCACTCATTCACTTTTTGATTTGACATACAAGTAATTTGAGTTACGAGCTCCGTCATGGAACGAATTAAACTCGTAAGTCAAGGCCCCACTGTACAGTCAAGAATATGTGAAATACATCATACACCAAGATGAAATATACCAGGAAAAAAATTATTTATGGCTGACGTGTTGGGAAGAGAGTGTTTTTGAAAACTTTGTAGTATCTTGGCATTAATACATTAAAAGCTGTTGAATTTGAGCAAACTCAGTATTGAAAGCAGTGTAGTACACTGTCCTTATTTCTGAAGGTCTCAGACCTGGGTGCTTATTCTAGTTCCAAGTATAGAATGTGTTAGGTTGGATTTTCCTGGCCAGCACAGGGTAAGAGGGAGGGAGATTGACTTTATTTTGATTTTACTACTGTCATTTTGCCAATCCAGAGCTCAAAAGATTGGGCCAAATTCTGACATAATTTCCTAAGCCCCAATACAATTAGCACTTATTGATTCTTTGAACTAGTGGTCAATACTTAACTGAGTGCTTACAGTACCTGGTGCTAGGTCCTGGGGATACTGTGATAAACGGGACATGACCCTTCCCTTAAGGAAGCCGATGTTCTAGAAGGGGAGATGAATAATTGTGTAATAGAAATTGCATATCTTCTTTGGTTGCAAATGAGATCAATAGCCAAGTTTAATATTTTATTTGTGGATACTCATTTGAGAATAAGAAAATGGTTGGCCCTGACCGGTTTGGCTCAGTGGATAGAGTGTCGGCCTGCGAACCCAAGGGTCCCAGGTTCGATTCCGGTCAAGGGCATGTACCTTGATTGTGGGCACATCCCCAATAGGGAGTGTGCAGGAGGCAGCTGATCGATGTTTCTCTCTCATCGATCTTTCTAACTCTCTATCCCTCTCCCTTCCTCTCTGTAAAAAATCAATAAAATATATTTTTTTAAAAAAAAGAAAAAGAAAATGGTTGGTCACTATTTGGATAGTATGGATTCCCCATCTCTCCTATATTATAGGGAATTGTTGGGTTAGCACAACTCACGGGTCTTGCACCACACAGAAGTTCACAGACTAACATAGGACAACATAGCAGCTGAAGCCATGTACCAGTCACGTACATTATTTCATTTAATCCTTTCAACAACTCTATTAGGTAAACCTTATTATAATCCACTTTTATGAATGAAAACAGGCTTAGGTTAAGAGTCTTGTCTAAAATCACACAGTGCTTTGTTGAGCTGGCATTCAATCCATTGTCTGAGATTTGGGTTGAGTCTTAAATTTAAAATTACGCATAAGGCACAAAAGAGTGTATAGTATATGTTTCCATTTCTATGGAAGTACAAAACAGGCTAAACTAATTTATGATATTTGAAGTTAGGATAGTGGTTGCCCTGGGTGGGAGGGTTGCTGAGAGGAGCCTTGGGGTGGGGGTGGGGGGGTTCATTCATTTATCTAATAAATATGCATCCGTGTGTGTATGTGGGAAGCATTCTCCCCAGGCATAGGGTTGGGCACACTCTCCTTATTAGAAATCACCACTTACTGAGCTATACTGATGCCCCCACTCCCCCCCCCCCAAAAAAAAGTAGAAGAAAAAAATCAGCTTAACTTTGGAAAGAGCAACAGTAGGGATTAGTACAAATTTTCATACCTTTGGACTGGGATATAAAGAGGTGGATCAGATACCTTAAGAGAGGTAGTATAGTGAAATTTACCATAGAATCAACATTGATAAATCAAAGCAGATATACTTTTGCCACTTTTATAAATTTATTTTAAACTGAGGTTTGCCTATCTCTTATAGAATACAAAATGACCAGGCATTTACTTTTAGTATTTAAGGAAATTTGCTTATAAGTATTCAATTGTCTCTAAGTATTTTGCACATATATCCTTTTTTAAAATATACTTTATTGATTTTTTTACAGAGAGGAAGGGAGAAGGATAGAGAATAAGAAACACCAATGAGAGAGAAACATCGATCAGCTGCCTCCTGCACCGCCCCCCCCCCCCGGCTCCCCCCCCCCCACTGGGGATGTGCCCGAAACCAAGGTACGTGTCCTTGACCAGGATCGAACCTGGGACCCTTCAGTCCGCAGGCTGACGCTCTATCCACTGAGCCAAACCGGTCAGGGCTATCTTTTTTTTAATATAAAAGAGAATACAGTGGGGCCTTGACTTTCGAGTTTAATTCGTTCCGAGACCGACCTCGTTAAGGAGCTCATTAACTCAAATTACTCTATCAACTCAATGCAAAAAATCGGCCGAGACACAGCTGGTATCTCAAAAAACTCATTAGTCGGGACACTCGTAAGTCAAGGCCCCACTGTACTATAGTTTTAATAAGAGAAATCTTGGCAAATAATAGCTATGCCTCATCACCCACTCTTTAAAATTAGTTCATTGGTTTCTTGTTTCTTCTCTGCGGCACTCAGAGGATGTAAACGGCCCATTTTCTGGCCCCTTAGCCCCAGATCTGCTTTTTTTTTTTTTTTAAATATCTTTTTTATTGTTGATAGTATGTTTTTGAGATGGTGCCAAGCCTCCTTTTCAGGTTCACCTCTCCTCCCCACCTGGTAGCTCTCCCTTCCTGTTCCTCTTCCATTACTACAGTAGGTGAGGTAACTGAGCTGAAGCTGGAGTAGTTGTAACTGCAGAAGCATTTCTTTCACAAAGGCAGGACTAAAGCTGAGGTTAATTTACTAAAATGAAATGAGACACTTGGCATCTCTCGCTTGTAGGGGCATTAGCATCTTTCCTCATGTCGTGTATTACTTTACAGGTTCCTAATTAGTCCTGGGTTGTGAGAGCCGGTAGAATATCAGGTAAAATGCAGCCACATGAACATGGTCCTCGGAGGGGGAATAAATGACTTAGGGGCAACTTTCTGGAGTCGCCTTCAGACTTTTCATAACATTTTGGAGAAATCACTGCAGACAAAGGTATTTTTTGTTGGTAGGAAGCAGTAACAGGAAACAGCTAATTGAAACTTTTGTGGGTTACTTACAAAATAAAAAGGCTCGTGGTGGAGTCCCAGTAGTATGAAGGAAAGCATTTATGTGCTGCTGAACCTGGATTCCCCTGTAGTGATTTGTAAAAGCCAAATCACTGATGAATATAGGCCACCAGAGGGGCCAGACCTGAGCAGTGTGTGCCTCCAATGGGGCGTGAAACAAACACATTTCCAGGCTTTTGTCCCATAAGCAGACCAGCTTGGGCAGGAAATTCATCTGAGACTGCTGTGAATTAGAAACTACAAAGTTATGAATGGCCCGTCTGCTCACAGGCCAGAGCCGTTGAATCTCTTAGTCCCCTAACCTTTTTCTAATTGCATCAGCGCATCCAAAAAAAAAACAACAACAAAAAAAAAACACGATTTTATTAGGCACTGTTTTCAGAAGAAATAATTAAGGGAAGGCCCAGATAAAGTGTAGCTTTACTTGCTTCCTATTTTAGCTATACATTGCTAGAGAAGGGTTTGTAAAAACAAACAAAATCTACTAGTATAAAAATCCATTAAAAATGGCATAAGAGATTGTGCCCTCGGCGGTCCTGGATGTGTCTCCTGCTTCAATAGTGTTTGGACAGAACAGACCCCAGGACACCCCTTCTTCCAGTCTCTGGCCACTTTCCATCGTCTTATCTAGTCACCACCTTCAGAACCACCTCTGAGACCAGCCAACACGCTGTTGTTGTTTTTTCTACCTTGACTCCTTATTGCCAAACAACCACCAACCACGAGCTCCCAAATTTGTCAGCATTATTCCACGGAGGTGGAGGCGGCCATCAACCGCCTGGACAACCTGCATCTGCGGGACTCCCACACCTACCTCTCTCTCTGCTTCTATTTCCACTGCAAAGATGTGGCTCTCGAGGGTGTGGGCCACTTCTTCCTCGAGTTGGCAGAGAAGCAGCTTGAGGGCTCCGAGCATCTCTTAAACATGCAAAACCAATGTGGTGGCCACATTCTTTTCCAGGACATGCTGAAGCCTCCCCAAGATGAGTGGGCAAAACTCAGAACACCATGGAAGTGGCCATGGACTTGGAGAGGAACCTGAATCAGACCCTTTTGGATCTACGTGTCCTGGGTTCTACCTGCGCAGACCCACTTCCTGGATGAGGAGGTGAAACTCATCAAGAAGATGGGCTACACCTGACTCACCTCTGCAGGCTGGTGGGCCCCCAGGCTGGGCTGGGCGAGTATCTCTTCAAAAGGCTCACCCTCAAGCACGACTAGGAGCCTTTGGAGCCCAGAGACCTTTGAGGGGCCCTTCTGCATTCCCCTGGTGTCTGGCTTTTGCCTGAGCCTCTCCCCAAAACTACTAGCCATTCTTTTAACCACCCTGAAGTCCTCGCCCATGCATTGGACCAAATGGAAAGAATAAAGCTTTTTGCAGGGAAAAAAAAAAAAAGACGAGAAAGGAAAACATAGATTGTTTAAAAATGATAATCTAACCGAAAGGGAATTAGTTTCTACAAGGAGCTAGAGCAATGCAGCGCATTGGTGTTAGGGGATAATAACCAGCCTGTGTGGTGCCTACTGGGTTCCAACTTTGGTTTCTTCATTATTTCATTTGGTGCTCACAGCAGCCTCCTGAGGTAGCCATTATGACTCCATTCTATAGATGAGCAAACTAATGACCAGAGAAGTTATGCCACCTGCTCAACATCTACTGGCAGAGGTGTATTTAATATAAAGCAAATTAAGCTAAAACTTCAGGGCACCCATTTGCAGGGTTCCTCTGAGTTCAAGAATCACGTGGTATGGCGGGGGCGGGGGGGCAACCAGATTGCAATCAGGAAGCATTTCTGGTAAATCACCTAAAGACATCTCAGAAGCAAAGATCAAAATCTACAAAATCTACAATTGTTGCCAAATGTGTTATTTCCTTTTTTCATTCCACAGAAATATTCATTCTGCTCTCAATTTTGTGAAGGGCCACCCACATTGTAAAAGCTTTGGGCCCCAAAAGACCTACAACTGCCTTTGCAGGTAGGTGATAAGTGGAAGAGCTGTGTTTTGAACTTGGGTCTTCTGGTTCCAAGACCTGTTCTACATCCAGACTATGTTGAAACACAGAAATGTCTAAATAGAACATCAGGTAAAAAAAATACAAGCCAGGGATGAGGAACTATACTTGTAATAATATAAAACTTGTGCCTCTGACAAAAGAATGACAAGAAACACTTTCAAGCTGACAGTGGTGATGTTAGAATTTGCGGATTATGAGTTTTTTTCTAAAGTTTCTGAAATGTTAAGTTACTTTAGTAGTATAAGTCAAAACTGGGAATGCAGAAGAATTAGTTACATTTGACATTTTTACGGGTTTAACAAATTACAATATTAGTTGTTCAAGTTTTGAGTATTTGTAAAGCAAGGTCAAATTGCCAACAATTGAACTTATGAATTCAACTAAATTCCAGCAACTAGTGAATTTTTTCTCAAAGCATTGATTGCTGATTTATGTTACCTTGGTAGAAGACAGTTCATTGAATTTTATTTCTAAAGGCCACTGCGTTGCATTTGTTTTGCAGCATATCTGACTTCTGTTGTGCTGGAGTGAGTTTTCTTATTTATAAAGTGGAGATAACATTGCTCATTTCTTCTCCACATCTGGTTTCTGGAGGTGGTGAAATTGGACAAGGGGTCAGAAGGCCAGCATCCTTACCCTTCTTAGTCTAGGTCGGTTAACTTAATGTCTTAGTCTCCTCTTTCATAAGATGGGACCGGGCTTATCTCTGAATTATCTCTGCATTAGGATGAAATGAGATAATGAATGTGTATGCTCCTATCCACTCTCGAGTTGTCTACAAAGGTGAGGCATTCTTGTTGGCCAAAGGACCAACTGTTGTACTATTACATCAGGAAAGCAAGTCATTCTAAATATAAACCCAGCTCAGATTCTCAAATAGACTGGCCACTAGCAAAGGCGATGATGATGATGATGATGATGATGATGGCAGGAAACTATATCTGTCTCACCCACTGCTGTAGATGCCATGTAGTACAGTGCCTGCAATGTAGCAGGTGCTCAATAAGTATTTGTGGAATAAATGTATACATGCAAAGAGGGAAGAACAATTGAATTTCGCTCACCTCCATGTTGAGCTCCAATATTAGAGAGTAATTTTAATCAAAGGTGATGAAGGAATTGCATTTTAGGCAGAAAAGGCAAGAATGAGTAACGGTTGGAGAATGGAAAATTAAGGACATTCAAAGGGAATGACAAGTGACCCATTTTGGTTCAAGTGTGGAGTGTATAGTAAGACATAATAATACAGTGCAAATGCACATTAGGGCCAGATCCTGAAGAGTCTTCAAAATCCTGGTAAGAGGTCGACATTTATCTTGAAGGGATTTGAGAGCTTATTTGTCTCTGAGCGTGAAGACAGAGTTATTTTTACAAACTAGAGCAGTGATGGCGAACCTTTTGAGCTCGGCGTGTCAGCATTTTGAAAAACCCTCACTTAACTCTGGTGCCGTGTCACATATAGAAATTTTTTGATATTTGCAACCAGAGTAAAACAAAGACTTATATTTTTGATATTTATTTTATATATTTAAATGCCATTTAACAAAGAAAAATCAACCAAAAAAATGAGTTCACGTGTCACCTCTGACACACGTGTCATAGGTTCGCCATCACTGAACTAGAGCATACATGTGACTAAGTATTATTCCCAGTGAGCAATGGGAAGATTTGTTTTGGCAACAGGACAGGACATGCCACCAAGGTCTGGTTCACTTAGTGACCGTTAGCCTGAAGCGGTAATGCAGTTAGTAATGAAAGCTTATTCCCGTTCAATCAATCAAAAAATATTCATTCAGTACCTTCTGTGTGCAAGGCCCTGTGTGGGCCATGTATAACAATCCCAGATGTGCACGACAAAAGCAAAGATTCATTTTGCTTAAAGTTTCCCTGGAGAGATGGACACATACACGCTAAAAGCTTATAAAAAACACATGGCAGTTCCCGTCCCCCACACCCACTGTGAACCAAAGCAAGGGGTATAGACAAAGTGTTGTAAGAATTCTGGCAGGATTGGATGCTGGGCCAGAAAAAAAATTTTGCTACAAAGTCACATTATTGGGACCATGAGTGTATTTGTTTACTCGAATTGCTATAACAAAATACCATAGAGAGGGCAGCTTCAACAACAGAAATCTATTTTCTCACAGTTTTGAAGACTGGAAAAATCCAAGATCAAGGTGTCTAAAAATTCAGTTTTTGGTGAGGGTCCTGCTTCTGGTTTTTAGAAGGCTGCCTTCTTGCTGCATCTTCATCTGGTGAGAGAGAGAGAGAGAGAGCGAGAGAAAGAGAGAGAGAGCTCTCTGGTGTCTCTTCTTGTAAGAACACCACTCTTTTTTTATTTATTTATTTATTTATTTTTTTCGCTTAAAGTATTACAAAGGGTATTACATAAGTGTCCTTTTCCCCCCCCCCGCCCTTGACAAGCCCCTGCCCTCCCTTACCCCCCAGTGTCTTATGTCCATTAGTTATGGTTATATGGGTGCATACAAGTCCTTCGGTTGATCTCTTACTCCCCTCCCTCCTGTCCCCCAACCCGCCCTGGCCTTCCCACTGCAGTCCGACAATCAGTTTGAGGCAGCTCGGCCACTGTATTTATTATTGTTCAAAAGTTTGTAATGGTCTTAATTATCCATGAAAGAGTGAGATCATGTGGTATTTTTCCTTCATTGACTGGCTTGTTTCACTTAGCATAATGCTCTCCAGTTCCATCCATGCTGTTGCAAATGGTAGGAGTTCCTTCTTTTTAACAGCAGCATAGTATTCCATCGTGTAGATGTACCACAGTTTTCTAATCCATTCATCTACTGATGGGCACTTAGGCTGTTTCCAGATCTTAGCTATGGTGAATTGTGCTGCTATGAACATCTGGGTACATATATCCTTTCTGATTGGTGTTTCTGGTTTCTTGGGATATATTCCTAGAAGTGGGATCACAGGGTCAAATGGGAGTTCCATTTCCAATTTTTTGAGGAACCTCCATACTGCCTTCCATAGTGGCTGCACCAGTCTGCATTCCCACCAGCAGTGCACAAGTGTTCCTTTTTCTCCATATCCTCTCCAGCACTTGTCGTTTGTTGATTTGTTGATGATGGCCATTCTGACAGGTGTGAGATGGTACCTCATTGTTGTTTTGATTTGCATTTCTCGGATGATTAGTGACTTTGAGCATGTTTTCATATGTCTCTTGGCTTTCTGAATGTCCTCTTTTGAAAGGTGTCTATTTAGATCCTTTGCCCATTTTTTGATTGGATTGTTTATCTTCTTTTTGTTAAGTTGTATGAGTTCCCTATAAATTTTGGAGATTAAGCCCTTATCAGATATGACGTTGGCAAATATGTTTTCCCACGAGGTGGGTTTTCTTGTTGTTTTGTTGATGGTTTCTTTTGCTGTGCAGAAGCTTTTTATTTTGATGTAGTCCCATTTGTTCAGTTTCTCTTTAGTTTCAACTGCCCTAGGAGCTGTATCAGTGAAGAAATTGTTTTGGCATATGTCTGAGATTTTGTTGCCTTTGTATTCTTCTAGAATTTTTATGGTTTCCTGTCGTACATTTAAGTCCTTTATCCATTTTGAGTTTATTCTTGTGTATGGTGTAAGTTGATGGTCTAGTTTCATTTTCTTGCATATGTCTGTCCAATTTTCCCAACACCATTTATTGAAGAGACTATCTTGGCTCCATTCTATGAAGAACACCACTCTTACTGAATTAGAATCCTACCCTTATGACCTTAATTACTTCTTTGGAGACCCTCTCTCCAAATATAGTAATAAGGGGGCCTAGAGTTTCAACATATGGGGAAGACACATTCAGCTCATAATAATTAGCATCAGGAATAAAACTTATAGATAATAACATTGTATTAATGTTAAATTTGAAGATTTTGATCACTGTGCTCTGGTTGTATAAGTGGCTATCTTTGTTCTAGCAAATACTGAAGTATTTAGGGGTAAAGGAGCATGATGTCTGCAGGTCTATGAAAGCTACAAGTTTGGGAACTGCTCCTGGGGCTCTTGGATAAGAAGTTCCTTCTCTATAGATTTTGCTGGAGGGTCCCAGAAAGATGTTTACTTTTTCCCCGGCACTCTGTATTGTTGATGTTCTTGAATGTATCCTGCGCCCAGTGAACAAGAACACAAACCTTGGTGAGAAGTTAGAATTTAGCCTTTGTCGCCATTATGTTTTCTTGGCACCGTGATATCAGAAACTCCACTCATGTTAGTTGGCAGGGTAGTTGACTTTACAATATTAAATGTAGAAAAACATGGAAGTGGTAGACTTCAGTGCAGCCATGCTGGTGTCTTTTTAGGTTCTGTGATGAAAGAGAAGTTAATCAGCAATTTTCAACCCGAAATCCTCATGTAGACGGATGATCTGTGGCAAAGAACAAAAGGGGCCCATGGGAAAACAAGGCCCATTGCCTTCCCAGCAGCTGCATGGGTTTTCTTCTCGTATAATCCAGAGAAAATGGCTTTAAATGGCAAGGCGTTTAGTAATAACCACAAAGCTCTGTTTGAGTAGCTGGCTGAGGAGGTGGGATGCTTGGGTGAGAGTGATGAGAGGAACCCTAGAGGCAGAGCTCTAGGCCATATAATTAACAGATGTCAGCTATCCTCTTTTTCCCATTTTATAAGGAGAGCTATCTTCTCATTTATGATGATATTTCCCCCCTTTTCATGAAAACATAAGGCGGATTGTGTCCTGGAAAAATATATTAGTGTCATGCTCAAGAATGAGACCATTATTTTATAATTCCTGTTTATTAAGAGTTGAGATGAAGTCATTTTCTGAGATAAATTATTACCAAAAAAAATAGGGGACAGGGGGAGAGAGAGAGAGAGAGAGCGTGTATGTGTTAGGGAGTGTATATTTGGGGATGAAAATGAATACATTAAATAATCATTTTTTTAAAGAATAATTCTTTATTGTTGAAAGTATTAATCATTTTAATAGAAAGCTCAAGGTATGCGTAATTTTCCATTATATAAATGATGTAAGTATAAAATACACATAATAAGAAATAGGAAGATGAAATCAGCATAAACTTATTATCCAGAAATAACATCTTGGCATATATATCTTTTCTTCATACTCCCATACATGCAAACATGTAATTATACATTTATATTTATATGATAACAAAATAGAATCACATGGCACATATTTTATAACTTGCTTTTTATACTTCTTGTGGATTTCCTTTGGTGCCAACATACACAGGTCTCCAGCATCATCTCTAATCACTACTCAGTATTTGGTAGTGTGGATGTTTCCACGGTTTGACCTGTTCTGAATTGTTGGAGCCGTCTCCAAGTTTTGCTGTTACACGGAAAGATGGTGCTGCGGACCCCAGCAGCTCTGCCACTGGGCCTTTCTGAATTGCAGCCCAGGACTCGTTCTGAGGAGCTGGGAGCTGCTGAGTCATAGGCCCCACGTTTTAATTCATATTGTCAACCTTGATGGGTCCTAGGGCTCGAGCATCCGCTTTCTCTGGCTGAGGGCCAGTCCACCGACATCACCTGCCAGCCCTGGGCTGACAAAACGTCCTCGGGGCCAACCCCAGAGTGCAGGGACCCGGCCCTGCGGCCTGGGCTCAGCCTTTGTCCTCCTCCCCTGAGTGACCTTGGATGGCGCTGGGCCTGGTGCCTGTCAGCATGGGCCCTGTCCCGCCTGGCAGGGGGCGGTCACAACCTGGGCCCCTGAAAGCACAAAACGGCCTGGAGAAAGGCCAGGCTGGGCGGGCCTCGGCTTTGTGTGTGCCAGACACCAGATGGTGCACAATGAGGGGCATGCGAGGGGTCAGATGGCAGGCTCTCCATGGGCCTGCTGCTGTGGCTGGTAGTACAGACATTTTGGCGGGAAGAGAAAATTATGGGGGGAGAAGAAAGAGAGAGAACTTTTTATCAGTGACAGGCCCTTTGGACAAATGTCTTTTTGACTTTGTGTGTGCTTAGGGGCGGGGTTGCTGCTCAGAACTGGGCTCTTTCCTTCTGAGATTAAAGCCTTTTGCTCTGTCAGCTGTGGGCCAACAATGACCGGGAGTTTCCATATGGCCTTTCAGGGAGCAGAGAGCAGGGTGACGTTTGCACTCCACTGAGCATGCTGGCCATTGTTAGAGCTCTTTAATACAAAGGATGCCAGAGAGGAATGGGTTTGTGCTGGGTCCAGGGTGTGTGCAGGTGCAAAGAGAAAGGATGCTGGGAGGAGGGAGGGACACAGGACCCCCTCTCCACCC
Organism: Myotis yumanensis; assembly: GCF_028538775.1. Taxonomy (NCBI): domain Eukaryota; kingdom Metazoa; phylum Chordata; class Mammalia; order Chiroptera; family Vespertilionidae; genus Myotis; species Myotis yumanensis. Next base: position 19,338,222 of record NW_027223766.1, read on the forward strand.
TTCTCCCCCAAGAGAATCCCCCAGTTTACATCTTTGCCCAGTGTTCCTCCTGGGCAGAGCAAGACCTGGCAGGTAGGAGATGTGGGTGGGTTCCTGACCAGGTGAAGATTTGTATCTCTTGTGTGTGTGTGTGTGTGTGTGTGTTGGTAGGACATAGGTTGGCAGAGCCATAGTCTATCTGTCACATGCCCCAGGGCCTCTGCCAACTGGGGTGGCACTATCTCCAGGTCTGAAGCAGAAGTGATTATAGTAAAAATGACTTACGCAAGCCTGAAGCTTGGGCACCATTTGGATGAAATGCATTTAGTGGTAAATGCCCTGATCAGATTTGAATGGAGCGCTTAGTTCTGGAACACTGCTTAGTTCTGGGCCATGTAAAAGCCCTTCTATCTCCCCAACATTGCCCTGCTGACTTGCCCTCTTCAGGTCTGCGTGTTCTCTCCAGAAGGCCCTCCCCCCTTATATCTACAGCGGTGACCCTGGGTCTAACACGGTAGCACAGCTCATCACCTCACAGAGAGCAGTGTATGCAGGTGGTGACACTCCGCCCAAATGTACTACAGGAACATGAGGAGCTAAGAGGTGTGTAGTGAGCATGAGAGAGAGGACAGACAGACCAGGTGAGAGTCCAGCAGAGGGTCCCTATTGGGGGGGGGGCGGGGAGAAGGCATTCAAGGCAACTCCAAGAGCCACTTCTGACATGCTTGCCCATGGCTGCCTGTTTTTATCCTGCCTTCCTACTAACCCCATGTTATCCTGAATAATACCCAGATGTCCATCTGTGTTGGGTGGTGTGTCATTGGTCTTCTCCAAAAGAGTGAAATCTGTATGAGACCAGACAGAACAGAGCCGCAGAGAGAGTCCTTTGCAATTTCAGGAATTGTCCCCAAGGCTCTCCCGGAGCCCTGTGTGGCCAGCAAGAGGGTCAGGATCCCACATCTACTTCTCACGGTGTGACCATGGACCAGCCCTCCATTACTGACCCTGTTTCCTTATTGCTAAGACAGGGTCAGGATACAAACAAGCTCTGTAAAGACTATGGTGATGATGACAATGGTACTCTTTTCAATACTTATGGTGACATCTTCCCCGAGAACCAGCCTCCCTCTTCTCCCATTGCAACAGGCAGGCTGCCTCTTTCTAGAATCCTGGTGTCCTTAGATTACCATTTTCATTTTTTTTTAATTTTTATTTTCCTCTTTCTTTTAAAAAAAATATTTTTATTGATTTCAGAGAGGAAGGGAGAGGGAGAGAGGGAGAGAGGGAGAGGGAGAGAGAGGGAGAGGGAGAGAGAGGGAGAGAGGGAGAGAGAGAAGCATCAACGATGAGAGAGAATCATTGATCAGCTGACTCCTGCATACCCCACACTGGGGATCGAGCCTGCAACCCAACACTCAGTCTGCAGGCCAACGCTCTATCCAAAGAGCCAAACCAGCGAGGGCTTTTTCATGTATTTTTAATTTTCTGACTCTGAGGGGTTCAATACTGTGGCCGTTAACTACATGTGGCTATTCAGCACTTGAACTGTGGCTGGTTTGAACTGAGATGTGCTTGAGTGTAAAATACGTACCAGGTTTCGAAGATTTAAGACAAAAGAGAATGTAAAAATACCTCACTAATAATTTATATTGGCTACATGTTGAAATGCATTATTTTGGATACATGGGGCTAAATAAAAATATTAAAATTAATTTCTCGGTTTCTTCTTGCCTTTTAAAATGTGGCTTCTAGAAAAATTAAAATTACATTTGTGGAATGCATTATACTCAACGGGACGCTACTGCCAGAACTACTAGGAGGGTGAGCACATTTTTACTGTCCAGCCCTCATCCGCCTTCACCAAGTTGGCTGGCTGGGGGACAGAACACTCTGGGGCACAGAAGACACTTGGGGAGCCCAGTCTTTCTGGCTTCTGTGTTTTCTGACATGAGGTTGCTTTGACACTGTGGATCTTGCCTCGCTTCTAGAAATCAGTGGCCAAAGTAAGCCTCTGCCCTCAGGTTGACCAACCTGTTCTGGAAATAGGAGCTCTGGCTTACGTGTTTGCAAAGCTGGCTAGAGGAAGTCCAGGCAGAGGGAGATCTGCCAAGGACTTGCAGAGTGCAATGCCCGATTCAACTGGCCATCTCCTTTCTCCTTTCTACGTTTAAATCAAAGCACAAGACAGTGAAGGCAAGAGGGGATATTTTGATGTGGTGAGACCTGTGGCCAATGACTTGGAGAGGGTGCCTGTCTTTTCCTCTCTGAGCGGCAGCGAGCCCTGAGCACTTTCTCCTCAGGGACTAGCACTGCAGAGAGAGAATGACTCGACTCCTTCTCACCTCCAATGGGAAGCAACTGAGCGTGTGGCGTGTCTCAGTTCCCGTCATCGAGAAAGTGATTTCACACCAACCTCTCTGTATTTTGGTCTAGGCCAAGCAGAATAAGTTGCATGTTCTTAAGTTAAAATTCTCTTCTAAACGGTTTAAAATGCCATGGCATTTTTGTTTTTTAGAGTGAAGACTGGATGCAGGTATGTCAGCTGCTTCTGCCATCAGAGGTGCTGGGACCCTGGCCCTCACTCTAAAGGCCCTCTCCCTCTGGCCTGCAGCCCCCAGTGAGGCTGCGACTGACTGGACACATACAACTTTGTAGACATGTGACAGAGAAGCCCCTACTTCCAAGGGTGGGAGTATGCTAGGGATCCTTCTCCAGCTTAAAAAAAAACTATACATATATACTAATACATGTTCTCTCTCTCTATATATATGCTCAATATATATATACATGATTATATATCATATATATATGAGGAAGGGAGAGGGAGAGAGAGATAGAAGCATCAATGATGAGAGAGAATCATTAATCAGCTGCCTTCTGCTTGCCCCCCTACTGGGGATTAAGCCCGCAACCCAGGCATGTGCACTAATGGGGAATTAGACCGTGACCTCCTGGTTCATAGGTCGATGCTCAATCACTGAGCCATGCCAGCCAGGCCTTCTCCAGATTTTATGTTTATATATTTTTCAAAGGCTCTATTCTAGCTTGGCAAGCTGCAGTTGGACAAGTCATCCAGCCTTTCCATTGAATGAGGGAACTGGCAAAATAGCTCTACAGTTCTGTCCATTTCCCAAGTCTGTGATGCTAATATGACAAATAAGAAACAACTGGCTCGGGGGAATCAGGTTCTCAGAAAAGGGACTGGATGGATGTTTCTTCTTATACTTGATCTTAGCCAAAAGGTGAGAAGCGATGGATGTTTCTTCTTAGAACAGCACATAGTCCTCTTCACCAGAAACAAGTTCAGGTGAAAGGAGATTGTTGTGAAATGGGCTTTTCTAGCTGGTCATCCTCTCCTTTCTGATGACGCTAGTCATCACCACCCCCCAGACTTTTTGATAAGTCTGTGGCTTTAATTTTTTCCATCATCACACACCCGTGCTCTGTGGCCATCTTTCTGGGAACAGGGCTTGTGCTGCTTCCCAGTCTCTGTTCACTTTGAGATGCTTAGTATCTATTGACCGTATGATGGTAGGAGGGTGGAGGAGTAGGGAGATGGAAAAACATGAAAGAAAAGAAAAATACCTATGTCTTCAACCGGGAATTGCCAGAAGCAATAGAAGGGTCTCATAAACGCTTACCTGTTCCCACTCCCTCCCTCACCTGCAAAGAATGCCTGGTGCATAACAACTCCAAAGGACAGATGTAATCGTGTCATTGCTCTACCCAGAACTCTTTGGTCACTCCCTGCTGCCCACATTTGAGCATTTGGGACTATCTTTGGCCTAACTCCAAGCCTTCCTTTCCAGATTGCTGTCACATTCCTCAGTCAGATTCTTTCCTTCTTCTTTTTTTTTTCAGTGTGTCCCAGACATGAAACAGCTCTGGCCACCAACACAGGCATCAAGCTAAGATAAACTAAGGACCGTACATCTGCTTTGCCCTGACTGATAAAGCGCAACACCGCCAATCAGGTGTCTCCTTTACAAATCGCCAGGGGGTATTCAGATTCTTTCATGTCCTCAGAGAAAGCATTCATCTCTGTACCTCCATACTTTTGCTTGGCTAGATGCTCTTTCTAAAATGCTCTAATCCCATATCTACCTCTTGAAAACCTAATAATTATCTAAGACCGAGCTAGTTCTGCTGCCTCCTTCATGAAGCCTTCCTGGATTTCCTGAGACAGGAATGCTCTCTCCCTTAGCTCAACATTCATAGTCTTTGGTTTGTATCTCTCTTTTGGTACTACTTGCTGTCTGTCTATCCTTACAATTATTTCTACGCACCTTTGATCACACCTTTATGCACCTGAGAGCATTTAGCTCATGTTATGCACTTAGCAGGTGGTCAATAAATGCTTCCCAATCCACATATAAAATGAAACCAGCACAAAAAATGCATGCCTTGGTGCCAAGGTGGCAGCACCGCAGGGCAGCTGCAAGGCAAGGTGAAATGGGGATCTAAGAGCAAATGCCCTCAGACCACCTCAAAGCACAAAGGCTTCATTTCCTAGAACTGAATCTGCTGGTAGCTTGCCAGCTCTGTCCCCTCCCAGAGAGGACCCATTCCCCCCCTTCTCTTTTCTCTTTTGAGCCACACACACCTGCATCCCTCTCATACTGAATAAAGGAAGAAAGAATTGGAAATATAAGATGCATAGTACTAATTTTGACAGATTATGTTGTGGTTAGGCCAATCTCACAATACAGGGAGTTTAGTTTTGATCACTTTCGGTTTATTGTTTCCTTAAAAACAAAACAAAAAAAACACCACCTTGTTTAAAACAAGCTTTAAGGCTGCATGGGCTCTAAATCAGTGCTTCACAAACTTGAATATCACAGATATCATCAGAGGATCTTATTAAAATGCGGATCCTGATTTCCGTGGGTCTGGGTGGAGTCTATAATTTTGCATTTCTAACAAGCTCCCAGGTGATACCTATACTCTGGTTCTGTGGACAACACCTTGGGAAGCAAGGACCAATACATAATTTTCAAATTGTGTGCAGTAACTGAGCTTTTCAAATCACCTTGAATTCCATTTAGCCGATTTCATTTTCTTATAGCTACGTTGTACATTAGAAGTCATCTCCTTGAAGACAGAGCCATCTATCTCTTCCTTATATCTCTATCTTTTCCCTTATAAACCTCAAACTGCTAGCATATAGTAGGTCTTCATAAATGTTTGTTAAGTGAATACGAGTAAATTCATGGGCCAAGCATATTCCAGGGCATGGTGATGCTACCTCAGAGAAGTCAGGGTCCAGGAAAAGATATCAAGGTGTTGTGTGAAAACTTGGTTCCCTCAGGATCTGACCTCATTGCCTAAGCCAGTGATGGTGAACCTTTTGAGCTCGGTGTGTCAGCATTTTGAAAAACCCTCACTTAACTCTGGTGCCGTGTCACATGTAGAAATTTTTTGATATTTGCAACCATAGTAAAACAAAGACTTATATTTTTGATATTTATTTTATATATTTAAATGCCATTTAACAAAGAAAAATCAACCAAAAAAATGAGTTCGCGCGTCACCTCTGACACGCGTGTCATAGGCTCGCCATCACTGGCCTAAGGAGAGGGACCATTTTGAATTGACTGGACCAAATGCCCTTTCGGTTGCCTTAGGTTCCCAGCCACACTTTGGAATGTGCCACTAGGAAGGACACGTCTCTTAGCACTCCCCGGTTACCATACACAGAGTTTTAGTATTATGAGTCCCTGGGAACGTCTCACTAGTATCCATGTCATTATTCGAATGCTAATTATGGAGCCCATGAGATATCCGGGCTCTTAGCTTTTCTCCCTTCCGTCTCCCTCCTCATTTCCTTTCGTAACTTTTCAACATTTTGGCACTCTCCAGTGTATCATAGACAGAGCTGCTGGCGAGAGCTTTCTGTAACGGAGACCTCTTCAGAGCACGCTTCTTCCTGTGAGCTCCACATACCTGCCCACTGCCAACCAGAAGCTAAAACATCTGCTTCGTATGGCATTCTAGGCCCTTAGCCACCTGCCCTGTTTTATCTTTCATCCTTTCCCACCAGAAAAATGGGCTCCCTGGGGCCTCCATTTTCCCCTGTTTTATTTTTTTTGCTTTTGCTGTTTGCTTTGCCTAAAATGCCTTCTCTCCACCTAGCAGCCCCATACTCCTGGCCTTGCCCAATTCCACCTTCCCCTGGGGTCCTCCTAACGCCCCAGAAGAACTAGTCAGTCTTCCTCAGGGGGCCCTACCTCTTTGCTCCTCCTCTGTTTCTACATTGCGTTATTGATGAACTCTACCTCTGTCCTGCCTGCCGGTTCTCCTTTGTGTCTTCAGTACCCAGTGGGCAATGAACTCATGGTTGTTGAAGAAATGAAGTCAACAGGGAAATATTTTAGCTTTACCACTATTCATTACAATCCCTCTTCCTCTCTCCTGGCAATCCGGAAGGAATTCACACTGATCCAGCTCCTAGTATGTGCCAATTTCATTACTTCCCTATCCTATTTATTCTTCACAACGTCTCTATATGGTAGGTATTGTTATCCTCAGTTTATACACAAAGACACGGAGGGTCAGGGAAGTTAAATCATGTGCCTCAGAGCTTCCTTGTCTGCAGACTTGAGTATCAGAATTTAGCCATTTGTTGAAAATTGGAGCTCTGGAAGCCTAAGTCCCATTAAGTTTACCCTGAAAGCATGTGCCCCCTTAATAAGGCTATTGGCTAGGTAGGGAGTCTGTCAGTGGCATCTGAGTCACTCATTCCTAAAACAAGACTTCAGATGTGAAATGGATTTCCCCCTTTTCCTGTCCCTGGTACACTCATATGACTCAAGTGGAGGGCACAGTAAGTAGGGAGCTGACTGATTTGGTAGGTATGACATTGAGGGTGAGGCAGTATTTCTTAACCACAAGTAGCCAAATTATTTCCCCTTTCATCAGAGGTTATTGCTGGTCAAGCTCAAGTAGCCATCATTTGAAAACATCTTCAAGAGTGTTTTTTTCTTCAATTTAAAGACAATCGATTTCATGCTTGCTTGTCTAGTTCTTCAGATATATTGCATGTGGAGTAATCAACTAACCTAGGACTGATGCAGACAGAAACACACTTAGAATCTGTGTGATCTTGGACAAGTTATTATTGTACCTCTCTGAGCCTCCACTTCTTCATTTAGCAAGAGAGGTTGCCAGAGAACATGTATTTATGAAAACAGGTGCTGAGCCTGTAATAACTGCTCACAAATGCTTGTGTGAGGAGGCCCCAGCTTGCCTAGTCTTCCCCGACACTGCTATCTCAATCCTGCTCAGGCATTGATTGAAGTGCGTAAGGAATCCTAGAAACAGGTTGGACATAAATTATAAGCAAATAGTCAGTGATGTATCTGAGTATTTAAGTAAGGGTGCCCTTTGGGATTCCCTTTCCTCTTCAGAAAAATGTGGGCCACAGTGAAATGAAGTGAAGCAGAAATAAATTTCAGGGGAAGAGATTAAACAAAGAACTTTATGCATATAGGCATAGCCCATGGACAAACAATAGGGGAAGGCCTGGAGAGGGGGTGGGAGTAGGTCAACAGGGGAAAAACGGGACATCTGTTATACTGTCAACAATAAACATTAAAAAAGAAAAAAAAATGAATGAAACTAACCCATTCACTAAGGATTTAGAATTAATTGGACCACTAGCCTCTGAATCCCTGCTTGTTTGTTTGGTTTTAATGCCCTGCCCTAACCTATGGTTCTGTCTTCCTCTGGGGCCCCTATCTCTTTGCTGCTCTTCTATTTCTGCCTGCTAGAAGCAGAGAGGTTCAGATCTGCGTGGACCCATCCTGGATGGGTATCAAGAAAGGAGATGTTGCCCTAGCTGGTTTGGCTGGTGGATGAAGCATTGACCTGCAGGCTGAAGGGTCCCAGGTTTGATTCCGGTCAAGGCCACATGCCTGGGTTGCAGGCTCAATCCCCAGTGTAAGGTGCAGGAGGCAGCCAATCAATGATTCTCTCTCATCATTGATATTTCTATCTCACCATCTCTCTTCCTCTCTGAAATCAATAAAAATATATTTTAAAAAAGAGAAATAAGTTGCTTTTCTTAATCTAGTAAAATTTACTAACAAAAAGTCTATGCTGGAGAGCTGTCCTCCCTGCTTTGGTCACAGCTGTTCCTTCAGGAGACCCCAGGCCCATGTTGTGGCATTTGTCATATCCCTTGTTGGTTTCTGCACCCCGTGAATGCCTCAACTGTGACACAGGTCATGTGGTTTATGTTGGTGCCTGAGTCTAGACTGTTGCTCTTTTCCAGAGCAAGGCTTGTCGTTTCCTTTTTGCATTCCTAGTGTCCAGCACAATTTCCTGTCTGAAATCATTCTGCTCTCTGATCCTAAGCTTCTTTAAGCTCCCCCCGTTTTCTCCTTTTCTCTCTGACTGCCTTCTCAAATCCTCACATCTAATTCCTAGCTCATTTCTACCATCTCATGCTCCCTAACCTCCTCTTTTTCTTGCTTGTCACATAATTCCCGGGTAGGCACTATTAACTGCTGTTTCCTTAGGATACGTTTTGCTTTTTGTTGTCTTATAGAGAGTGCATTTCAAAACACAATATTAAATGGTCAAAGAGGGTAGGTTTCTTAATCACTCACAAATCCAGGTGTGGGGGGCGGGCTCTCATCCTGGAGGTCTCCAGCACTACAGGAATTACTTAGGTGGGAATTAGGCCTGTGGTTTTATTAACTGTATTTCCAGGCAGAGCGAAGAGCCTGGCATGTCCCAAGGTTGGAAAATGTTCTCACATCAAGAATACTCCATAGGGCCCTCGGCGGTCCCGGCTCTGTCTCCTGCTTCAACAGACCCAGGGCCGCCCCTTCTTCCAGCCTCCAACCACTCTCCAGCGTCTTATCCAGTCACCACCTCAGAACCACTTCCAAGACCAGCCAACTCACTGTTTGTTTTTTTTTCTTTTCTACCTTAACTCCTTATTGCCGAACAACCACGGGCTCCCAAATTCGTCAGCATCATTCCACCGAGGTGGAGACTGCCGTCAACCGCCTGGCCAGCCTGCATCTGCGGGCCTCCCACACCTACCTCTCTCTCTGGGCTTCTAGTTCCACCTCCACAATGAGCCTCTCAAGGGCGTGGGCCGCTTCTTCCTCGAGTTGGCAGAGAAGAAGCACAAGGGCGCTGAGCATCTCTTAAAGTTGCATCTCTCCAGGACGTGCTGAAGCCTCCCCAAGATGAGTGGGCAAAACTCAGGGCGCCTTGGAAGCAGCCCTGGCCTTGGAGATCAACCCGAACCAGGCCCTTTGGGAGCTGCAGGCCTGGTTCTACCTGCGCAGACCCTCATCCTGTGACTTCCTGCAGAACCACTTCCGGGGTGAGCAGGTGAAGCTCATCAAGAAGATGGGCCACACCTGACTCACCTCTGCAGGCTGGTGGGCCCCCAGGCTGGGCTGGGCGAGTATCTCTTCAAAAGGCTCTCCCTCAAGCACGACTAGGAGCCTTTGGAGCCCAGAGGCCTTTGAGGGGCCCCTCTGCATGCCCTGGTGTCTGGCTTTTGCCTGAGCCTCTCCCCAAAACTACTAGCCATTTTTTTAACCACCCTAAAACCCTCTCCCATGCATTGGACCAAATGGAAACAATAAAGCTTTTTGCAAAAAAAAAAAAGAAGCCTACTCCAGAACAACAATGATGCTATTTACTTTGACTGTCATTACCCCTTTCTCAACTCTGCCTTCTGCATTCATAACTAATGCCTCTGTTTCTTTAGGGCACCCCCCCCCCCCCCCCCCCCCCGCCCAGGAAGACACTGTACAACTGAGACATGTGTTACATTCTAAACGGACATGGCATGGAGATAATCTGTGAACCAAACACTGAGTTAATATTTCAGTAAGCAGTTAAATTGTTGTTGTTTTTTTCCTTAAAAAGAAGAAGAAGCAGCCTACCTGCTTTTGCCTGTGCCCTGCCCCCTCCCAGCACACGTGACTTAGGGATTTACGTAAGGGAGCCCAGGGCACTGACCTGCACGCCTCCACACTGTTTGTGCTGTTGCCTTGGACACTGGGACACAACCACTGTCTTTCCAAATCAGCTCACCTGCTGAGTAATGGGCTGGCTGAGGGCCCAGCTGGCTCCTCCTAGCTCCCTGGAGCATCAGACCGCATTTCCTCCCTCTAAAAATTAGCTTTGGTTTTGGTCAGGAACACTGAAGGAGTTTCTACCCTTCTCTCGGTCCTAAGAATGAAAGACTACCCAACAAAGCAGTTAGGTCCTTAGAAATGGAAAAGACACCCACACCCTCTGCCCTGAGCCCAGAGGGGCAGGTCGGCGCAGACGTCCTGGTACAGAAGCTGTGTAGGGACGACACTCTAGGAGCCTAGACATCCCCAGGCTCCATCAGGACGCCACCGTCAGGTTGGCACTTTCTCACACCACCCTCCTTCCCACTGTTAGGTTAGGTGGCTCAGGAGGCGGCGCAAGAAATAGAGTCCAGTGAATCAGAAAAGAAAGGAAAGGAAAGTTTATTCTGCGTCCCCGGGAGACCCACGTACCCCCAAAGACAGGGCACGTGGATTCACGCCAACATGGAGGGGGGCGCTTTTTTTATACTGCGGTTGGGTGAGGGGCGGGGATATGAGCTGAGGTATTCAGTTGAGGAAGCTTCAGCTGCAGGGGGGTATATGGATTCAGGGAGAAGAAGCTGGTATCTGTGTCTGGCACATTGATCTGTGAGAAATTCCAGGGGGAGTCCATTGTCTCATCACATGTCTGCATGTATCGGATCCTGGGCTCTCTCCGACCTAACACCCACAGCATTAACTGGTGTCAGAAAAGCTCTGGCCTTGTGGAGAGGGAACCCAGAGTACAAGGACCATTTCTGCTTTAGAGTGATTTTCCCAGTGCAATCAATAAAGTGACGAGACCTCGATGCATTTTTGCTCTAGGAGTGGTGGGTGGGGCAGGGGTGTGAGCACCTAGGTGATGGAGAACCCAAAGCCCATGACACTGCTCTCTGTGTAACCTTTTCTGCTGGCACTTGTATGAGCAGCCCGGGGTGGGGGTGGGAGGTGGGGGGTGGGGGCTCAGGGCACCTGCTATTCCAGGTATGTCCTGGGGATCGCCAACCTAAGAAGTTTCTTTCAAGGTTCATGTTGTTTGTGCTCATGTGTGTGCGTGTGCGTGTGTGCGTGTGTGTGTGTGTGTGTGTGTGTTTCTTTTAAATTAAACTACTTTTTGAAACAATGCCAAACTTACAGAGAAATTGAAAGCATAGTGCAAAGAACATCTTTTTTTCTCCTGAACCATTTAAAAGTCAGTTGCCTATATATTTGTTTCCCCCCCAGTAACCTATATTTTATTAACCTTTTTTGACTTTAATAATCAATGTAATAAAAGTTTGATAATGCTATTTCTTATTTTATAGTGAGAATTTAAAAAATTTTAATCATTGTTTTCTTGGCTAATTTATTTTTTTTCTAGCTTTATTGCGATGTAATTGACATTTCTGGAGGACTGCATGAGCTAAAGCCCTTTAAGCACAGTGTCCGGCACATGGTAAACACCCAATACGTGTTTGCTCCGCCTAATACAGCTGCATTGACTTTAACGTAAAGAAGTCTACCACGCCCTGGCTGGAGGGCCCAGGAGGCCTCGTGGGGTTAGCCTGTGGCTTCAGGTAGCCCCTGGCACACAGTTCTGGGCACCTGGGGGAGGGGTGTTTATTCAGTTTCAAAGGCAGGGAATGGCTTTCTGCCTCTTTTCAGGCTGGAGGAGCAGGGAATAAACAGCCCGAACACCAGGCCTCCCTTCTCCTCCGACTTCCTACTCCTTCCCAATGTGCACCTCTCACCACATCCTGGGGAAGAACAAAGCAACACATGAGGGGAAATGAAGCAGGACCAGGCTGAGCCGTTTCCCAAGAGCGCCCAGCTCCCCGTGCTGCCGAGGCACCATGCTGGCGTCCAGAGCCCGGCCAGGACCCTAGAGAGCCAAGCTGACAAATGACCTTGGCTTTGTTCTGGTTTCTTTATGTCGTGACAAGAAGGCAGGACCCCAAGGCTGAAAATCTTGCCGTCCCAAACCCTGCCCCCTGGGATGGTGGTTTCTCTAGAGAGCAGGCTAAGCTTCATCCCGGCTCCCAGCCTGCTCCTAAACCTGCCACCTGCTCCTTCTACAGGGCATGGTGCTCTGGGGTTTTTCACGACACACTGGGTCTCCGGGGTTGTTTGGGAACGTGGGGTTTGTGTGAGAGACTGGAAGCCTGCTTTTCTGATGAGGTCACTGTTCCTTGGATTATTACCTCGCTTCCCTTGGTCTGAGCAAGCAGCAGGAATGCCTTGGAGTGGTGTTTGTTTGTGAAACATCAAATCCCTGCCTAGTGACGCCCAAGCAGGCCCACTTGCCTCCAAACCCCGGTCCCTCCCAAGTTCTTCGGCCTTCGGTCCTGTGGGTGCCGGTGTTACGTGCTGCAGAACCAGAGGCCAGCTTCCTTCCCAGGCCCTGGGTGTGTGGCAGGGCCGGTGGTCCCCTGGGCCAGCCTACGTCGTGGGTTTCATCTGAGGGCTAATTTTGCTGGTAGGGAGTGTAGGCAGGAGGCCAGGGCAACATTTGGCAGCCAGCAGGCAGCTCCTGGAGAGAGCGGGCCGTTTGAGTCCACAGTGAAGTCCAAGGATGGTCACCACCCTCCACTTCCTGCCTGCGAGCCAGAGCCAGGGCCGTTGGCTGTGATGACCTGGCCGGCAGTGTGGCCGCCTCAGGCTTCAGGCACCGGCCCCACGGCCACACCAGGGGGAGCAGGTAGCCTGGGGCCCTGCCAGCCTGGCGCCACTCTCTGCCAGCCACTGGTGGGCCTGGCTGGGGCGTCTGGCCCAGGGCTTTGAAATGATTCTATTTTCAGCGCCTGACTCCCTCTCCAGCCCCCACTCCTGCTGAGCTTCCTGAGCCACATCTCCCCACTCCCTGCCCAGCGTCTTTCTGAATGGAGCGGATTATCATAACACCATATGTTAGAAAAGCAGTTCACAATTCATAACGTTCTGTTATGCACCAGCTCTCTTCTGATCTTTCGTCAGTCTGGGGGTCCCAGGGCAGGTCCTTTAACCCATGATTCACAGAGGAGGGACAATGGAGGCTCAAAGAAACTCAAGCATCTCGACTAACATCACACACACACACACACATACACACACACACACACACACACTCGGCAAGTCTGCAAGTCAGTGTGGGGCTGAGTCTTAGAACCAGGCTTCCTGCCTTGAGTCTGGTGCTCATCCCACCACCCTTCATGTCCAGGTGTCCTATTGTATGGCACCAGCGAGTGGGATCCCGCAGGACCACCCGTGGTGGCCGTTTCCTGTCTTCCTCACAGAGGACATTTACTTCTGGGGAGTATTGCCAGGCTGGGCAGAATCCTGAGCTCTGCGGAGTCTGATGTGAGCAAAAGCTGGCTGATTCGAAGCGAGGCCTCTCCCTGGAGAGGGCCTGGGCCCAGATGCTCCAAGAGCAGGAAACTCAATTAGCTTTTCTGTGGATGGAGTCCGAAACGTTGCTCAGCACTTGGCCCGAGTTCCAGCCACCCCTCCCTGTTTGGGGCTGGGCAGGATCCAGATCCCCTGCCCTTCCTGCAAAAGCACAGGCCCCTCCTTCATCCAACTGGCAAAGGCCTGGCTGCTTGCCTTCTGGGGAAGGGGTTCAGCCTCGTGGCAACCTGTGCTCTGAGGGGCCAGCCCAGGGCTGGCGACCTCCGAGGTCTCCTGGAGTGAGGGGTGTGGGAAAGTAAGAGCTTCTCCACTTGGCTTCTCCATGACCCCTGACAAGGACTAGGAATCAGGTTGGCGCAGGCCAGCTGCCCTGTCAATGGTCGTGCTGCACGTTACATTTCTTCTGTTTCCACTCCCTGGGCAGCACACACCTTTCCCCAACCTGTATGATCCCTCCCAACAAAGGATATTAATAGAGAGAATCTCATCTCAGGTCCAAAGTAGCCCCACTCCCCTCCCATAACCCCCTCCACCCTTTTATTTTTCCCTAGGCACATGGCCTTGTCTGAAGAATGAGATCTCTCTCCCCAGGCCCTGTAGTGATGCATTTTCCAAAAACCTCTCAACAGAGGCTGACATTATTATAAGAAATTAAAAACTAAATGCAATTCGCATCCTTAGGAGATTCATCTTTTTTGTCTCTGTTTTTCCTTGCTTGTCCCTCAGTCTCTGCCAATTTAGAGTCAAGGTGTCACGTGATTCCTTTTAAAATTGGGCTCTGGCTGCTGCTGCTTTTCCTACCCACTGCCCATCTGCCTGCTCTAGAGGCAACCGAGTACTGGGAGGGGGAGCGGGGGCTGCCACAGAGAGCGCTCAAGTAAGAACTGAAATATTTGACTGGACTTGGTCCTAGCAGAGGCGATTTTATTACCCTAAATGTCCCGGAAACCCGGTTGCCTCTGCTGTTAGAAGACTCCAGGCTCGGCATTCTCAGATGGCCCTCTGTAGCTAGCCCTGGCATTTTCTGCAAGTGGCTGTGACATGAGTCATAGTGGGCAGTCTCCGGGGAGGCTGGCCATGAGGTGAGCCCAGAGGGAAAAAGCTGCATCTTCCCCCACCTCAGAGGCGAGAGGCCAGGCTGGGGATGGCCACTGGGCCCTTTGTGGTGGGGACGAAGGGGTCAGCCTCAGCAGGAAGGAGGATGAGCCCAGAGAGGACAGGCCAGGCCAGAGCAGGCCCCATCAGAAATGGTCCTGGTGTTGGCTGCTGGGCAGGGCCTGTAATATCAAAACCAGCTATGGCTGTAGGTAAAGAACAATGAGATCCAGATGCATAATTCTGTCCATTTGGGAAAGCCTTCTCTCTCATGCAAGGAGGGAGCCTCAGGCATACTCTTGTGGTGGTTTATTAATGTCACAAACGAAGCATATTTTATTTTTATTTGACTTGGCCAATAAAAATGTTCTGTACAAGGTAAACACTTCATCATGAAATATTTAAAGTAAAAATAAATAAATCAATTCCATCCTACAGAAATCTCCGGCTACCACATACAAATAGAGGACATCAGTTATAAATTAAATACGTTAAGATAAATAGTCTTAGGGTACTCCGATTGATAGGGTCAGTTTAAATCACCTGTTGAAATCATTATACCAAAGCAAGGTATTATTAATTCCACGAAACTATGCCATTTTAGAAAACATTAGCGCTCAACATTTGATTTTTAATTGCTTTTCTATAGAAAAACTGCACATGAAAGAATAGAGAATTCATGCAATCATGCCAAATGATCCTCAAAACCCATGTTGACGATACTCTGGATCAGATATTTGCCCTACGAAGTAAATATTTAGTGCCCTGTTATTGAAAAGCCTACCTCGTCAAGATGAAATAAATGCGATATCAGGAATAGTAAGAACCATCGTGTTCCCAGGTGCCTCAAACATCAAGCTCTTACATTTCCACAGAAATCACACATATGAGAATGACTCACAAGAAAGACAGAAGAATCACCTGCTTCCTTCCTTGGAGGTCTTTAAAATGGGTTGGGACAATTTTTTGTTGTGGTGGTTTTGCTTAAAAATGGGGACACAAACTTATGATCTTCCAAAGTCACTGTCAGACCAGGGGCGTAAGCGATTCTAAGAAGGAACCGTCTTCTTTTGCCTTCGAGGGAAGTTCCTTTTGTGCCTCCTAGGCTGGGTGACTGGGTAGTGAGGGACGATGCTATGATGTGTTTGTACCAGGTACTTGCAGAGGTAAATGTGTTAATTTTTAGCACTGAGGCTCCATTCCAACCCAGCGTTCTCCCTCTGGGCAGCGGCCTTTGGCACCTGGGAAGGTCACCTTTAGTCGGCCTCAAAGGCGCTGTTGGTTGCTCCCACGTACTCAGCCTTCTTCTTATGCCTCATCCACATTTTTCGGAGGATGCTGGGGATGCCGCAGGACACACTTCCTGTCAGTGGTAGGGAGGCTTCTGCTCCCTGGGGAAGGGTTGGGTACTCTTCAGTCATCTTCTTGAGATGCCTGGATCTAAAGAGAAGCCAGGGGTGTGGGGAGGGCAGTCACTTCCCTGAGCCAGACTTTTATGTTTTGCTCTGAAGAAGCATATGGTAGCCTGAGCTCTTATTCCTCCTCTGCTCACACATCCTGTGACCTGGAGGGAGGGTCACTGTTGGGCCCCATGCAGGAATGACACCCCCGGGGGGATCCGCCAATAGGATGAGGGAAGGAGGTGGCCTTGGCCACGCTGGTTTATGGGCCTCAAGTTCTGCTCTCGTCCCAAGTTCCACTTGCCCACCCCTCCCATCTCCACACGATGCTGACTGGATTTCCCAGAGCATTGGCTATTGGGTTGAATCTTGCCTCCCATGTGCTGTGTGATGTCAGGCAAGTGACTTAACCTCAACCAGCCTCAGTGTCCTCATGTGCAAAGTGGGGATGTTTTCATCTAACTCCTGGGGCTTTTGCGAGGAGGAAAATGAGGAAATAAAGCATCTGGCACATTGTAGGCCTCCATACATGTTCCTTTTCTCCTCACTTTCTCTCCTTACGTGAAAGAAATGGCCTTACTTGTCAATAGCCAGGGCCCAGGAGCAAATTTCGATGAGAATGTCTGAGCTTCGAGAAAAGAATCTGTTTAGAACCTTTGCAATGCAGCTATGTGGATTGGTAAGGTCGGCCTCTGTTGCATTGTAGTAATTTTTTACTGGTTGACTCCAGCCGTCACTAAGAGCCATTGTTGCTGAGAACAATTTGCTTCTAGTAGTTATACAATCCAAACGATTGTCTTAGTTTTCAACACTTAGGTCCCAATATGTTGAGTGACTTGGTTTTTATAGTTCTTCCTGGATGGCTTTCTTTCATCTAGAAGGGTTTTGAACCGGCCTATTTATCCTTGAACTCCCACAGCGTTCAAGGTGTGCACCACTGGGGTTGATATTTTAGCCCATGGCCCCCGACACATCTGCCCCTAAAACGGTCCTGAGTACGTGTCTTTCCAACTCCTAAACTGTAAGTTTCTTGAAAAATGATAGCAGTGGTTTATGCTAATCTCTTTATACATTATCTCATTCAATTCTCACAATACCCCTCCAGAGGGCTACATCCCCAGATTTTGTTTGCCTTTTTTTAAAAAAAAATAAACAAGGACATGGAGGTCTGAATAACTTGCCTGAAGTCACAGCAAGGCAGTGGCGTGCCAGGAAAGCAGCAGCACGTGACTGCCACCTGCAGCATGGAGGACGGTGGTAGGGACACAAATGGACAAGGTGAACCGAGTTTCAGGCTCCTGCCCACCACCTTCTTAGTGTACCATTGGAGGCGGGGAGGGGGCTGCTGGGGATTACTCACTCCTGGGACTCTAGCTGCTGGCCCCTGGATCAGAGGTAACAGTAACGTGGGTGGGTGGGGGTGGGGGATAAATTTGGTTTGAAACCTTTGACCTTATGTACTTTTTGACCTTTGGGCAAGGGCCATGAACCCAATTCAGGAGGCATTTCTGACCTCAGCCTGCCTAGGGGAGGCTCTGAATATGGCCTGTGATTACATTTATCTAATTAACCCCAAACCCTCAAAATGACAGTTCTCCAAGTCTAATGAAGTGGCGTTAATGAAGTGGAAACCATCAAACACGCTTCAGCTTCATCCTAGAGAAACAGTTACCCAGGGTTATTGTCCTCATTAAGAGGACATTTGCAGCTGGCATGGGTTTCGTGTTAGCATCCTGAGAGTCTGTCAACCAGGCCACCTGTTCCTCTTCTGCCACAGGGCCCAGAGCAGGTGGGGCGCCCTGCAGGCAGCGGGCGGGGAGGCCCGGCACTTACCCTCTTGTCAGAACAGCTCTGTTGTCAGAGCCTCCCGGAGCCGGCGCCTCCAGGACAGCTGTGGGGGCCTTCACTGAGATCCGGGCCACCGGAGGAATCTGGGTTGTGAGGAAGGGGAAGAGAATGTGAGGATGTGGCCATGGTCCCAACTCTGGAGCCACTGAAAGGGGAATGGCTAGACTGAACCACCACAAACCCAGAGCAATAGTCCTTACACTTGGGTGGGCATCAGACTCCCCTGGAGGCCTTGTTAGCTCCATGCT